>NC_073627.1:77408017-78714892 GCF_029407905.1 Bubalus kerabau | reverse complement strand
AAGTGACACATGCTACGATATGGATGGAATTTGAAGGTAGTATGCTAAGTGAAATAAGCCAGTCAAAAGTATTGTATCATATCACATGAGTCACTTAATGTAATCAAATGTATACAGACAGAAAGCAGAGGGGTGGTAACCAAGAGCTGGGGGAAGGAGTGAATGAGGAGTCAGTGCTTAATGGACAGAGTTCTAGCTGGAAAATTAAAAAGGTTTTGGAGTCGGATGGTGGTGATAGTTGCAGAACAATGTAAATATTAAGAATATTAAGAGTGCCACAGAACTATTCATTTTAAAAATGTTTAAAAAATACATTTTAGTTTAGGTTTATTTTACCAGATTAAAAGTGCACAGTTAACAAAAAATAGAATATATTTTATAGAGTGGTGATGCTATTTCACATGCTTGCATATACTTAAAATTTCAAGAACCCTACTTTCAGATAAGGTCATTCAAGATTTCCCAATGTAGAGTAAAAGAAAGCTATAAAAAAATTCCCATTTTCAATGAGATTTGTCTGGAAAAAAATTACAAAACTAGCCAATTTTGTTTATCATTATTATTATATTCTTATTTTACTAACAAAGTGCGCAAAAGCACCATTTAGCAAACCAACATCACATTGCTATATAGCTCACATATGTAAAATAGTGAAGGAAATGAGATAGAAAGAACAGAATTTAATTTAAATAATGCTGACTAGACTTCCTTATCTGATAGCCATTATTATTTCTTTCTAATAGTAATTAAGTACTTCATATACAGCATCTAAGCTCAGTTTACATTTGCATTTCATGAGGTGCTATAGAAACCTGATTTAATGACAGAATGACATTAATGACAAGATCAAGAAGCTACTTCTGGGGATTATTTCTTTTTAATTTTTTTCTAAGCTAAGCTATCCAGGAGACAACTGGTTCTCCTACTTTTAGAAGATTAAAAAACATGTGTTGGGCATGAAGTGTTAGCTACAGTATTAGCTAAATAAATTAAACATGAAATAAATCTTCTCTCTTAAAGAATATTTACCAGAAGATCTTGGTATTTATTTTCCTCTAATAAATAATTCTATTTGAAAGAAAACATCTGGGGAAAATGGAGAAACACTGAAGGACTTTAAGCATCTTTGGCAAAGCTATAACCTTCACAGCCTCTCTTCAGATGGATCTGTGTTTGGTCTTGCTCCGAAGGATTCCCATGGATACAGGTGGCTGAGATTCCTGACTGCAGAGCAGAAATTTGAACCCTTCCTGTTTCTGGAGCCTTACACAAGTACAAGCTGCAGTTTGCTATCTTCATCCCTAACTGTAATAATAAAAAAAAAAATGTCATCCTAAGTGAAGCACTTTCTTTGGATATTTGGTTAATTCTCAGATTCATGTATTTACTGAGATCCAAAAATTGTCCATACTTATAGAATTCTAAAAATTGTCCATACTTAACAGAATTCTAAAAAGGGTTTCCCTAGTGGCTCATATGGTAAAGAATCTGCCTGCAATTCAGGTGACCTGTGTTTGATCCCTGGGTTTGGAAGTTCCCCTGGAGAAGGGAATAGCAGCCCACTCCAGTACTCTTGCCTGGAGAATCCCATGGACAGAGAATCCTGGTGGGGTACAGTCCATTGATCCCCAAACCTCAGAACCAACTGAACAACTAACTCTTTCACTTTCACATAGAAGTCTTTTAAAAGAACCTAGAAATATTAAAAAAAGAGAGGACAAGAGAGTAAAAGTGAGAAAAAGAAAGGAAAATGCATGGCCTCTTTAGTTATTATAACTAAAGATCAGAATTATTTTTTGTTAATCTATAGATATTATTTAACATTTTTATATTCAACACAAATTTTTAATCATGAAAAAGAAATTTAATTTGCTGAAGTGTCTGACTTGAAATTTCAATATATCATTTTCAACAAAGCATTATAAGGTGAAGCAAATGATACAGAAAACTGTATCCCACATTGAGCACAATCTCAGAGTTATATTGAAGTTCAGCCCAGTACCTGAAAGTCTGTCTGACACCTAAGATGACTTGTTAAGCCATTTCACACGAATTGATTTTCCTATCATATGCCCAGCATGGTGAGAATTTCAGAATTCCAATGTTCCCTGTGCTATTTGGGCCAATTACTTTATATCTCTAAGATGTAATATGCTTAGCTGTAACATAGCGATAATAATAGTACCTAGTTATTCAGTTCTTAAAATGTGATGTATAGCAAATGAATCATGGTGTCTGGTATATAGTAGTTTCTCAATGACTATTTACCATTGTTTTTAACACAAGCAGAAGTATCAGGTTATGATGATAATGATGGTGTTCTTCTCATGCTAGATTGTGAATCAACACAAGAGTTATGTAAAATATTTAAGTGTCTCGAGAAGAAGGTGTTTCTAATTTAGGGTACTATTTTCAGATTAAAATATTTTATACTCAGATTGAAAAAACAAATGTACTTGAGTGTTTTCAAATCAGACTACATTACTGAGCTTGAGCAAAAAGGACAGAAAATGATGTAAGTTCTTACTGCTGCATAAGAGATTTATTGGAAATATTTAACCTTTACTTGGATTTGAAAGGAAATTTTTTTTTTTTTTTTTTTTATTTATTTATTTTTTAAATTTTATTTTATTTTTAAACTTAACATAACTGCACTAGATCTGCCAAATATCAAAATGAATCCGCCACAGGCACACATGTGCTCCCCGTCCCGAACCCCCCTCCCTCCCCCCTCCCCACTCCATCCCTCTGGGTCGTCCCAGTGCACCAGCCCCAAGCATCCAGTATCGTGCATCGAACCTGGACTGGCAACTCATTTCATACATGATATTTTACATGTTTCAATGCCAGTCTCCCAAATCTTCCCACCCTCTCCCTCTCTCACAGAGTCCATAAGACTGTTCTATACATCGGTGTCTCTTTTGCTGTCTCGTACACAGGGTTATTGTTACCATCTTTCTAAATTCCATATATATGCGTTAGTATACTGTATTGGTGTTTTTCTTTCTGGCTTATTTCACTCTGGATAATAGGCTCCAGTTTCATCCACCTCATTAGAACTGATTCAAATGTATTCTTTTTAATGGCTGAATAATACTCCATTGTGTATATGTACCACAGCTTTCTTATCCATTCATCTGCTGATGGACATCTAGGTTGCTTCCATGTCCTGGCTATTATAAACAGTGCTGCGATGAACATTGGGGTACTCGTGTCTCTTTCCCTTCTGGTTTTCTCAGTGTGTATGCCCAGCAGTGGGATTGCTGGATCATAAGGCATGTCTATTTCCAGTTTTTTAAGGAATCTCCACACTGTTCTCCATAGTGGCTGTATTAGTTTGCATTCCCACCAACAGTGCAAGAGGGTTCCCTTTTCTCCACACCCTCTCCAGCATTTATTACTTGTAGACTTTTGGATCGCAGCCATTCTGACTGGTGTGAAATGGTATCTCATAGTGGTTTTGATTTGCATTTCTCTGATAATGACTGATGTTGAGCATCTTTTCATGTGTTTGTTAGCCATCTGTATGTCTTCTTTGGAGAAATGTCTATTTAGTTCTTTGGCCCATTTTTTGATTGGGTCATTTATTTTTCTGGAGTTGAGCTGGAGGAGTTGCTTGTATATTCTCGAGATTAGTTGTTTGTCAGTTGCTTCATTTGCTATTATCTTCTCCCATTCTGAAGGCTGTCTTTTCACCTTGCTAATAGTTTCCTTTGATGTGCAGAAGCTTTTAAGGTTAATTAGGTCCCATTTGTTTATTTTTGCTTTTATTTCCAATATTCTGGGAGGTGGGTCATAGAGGATCCTGCTGTGATGTATGTCAGAGAGTGTTTTGCCTATGTTCTCCTCTAGGAGTTTTATAGTTTCTGGTCTTACGTTTAGATCTTTAATCCATTTTGAGTTTATTTTTGTGTATGGTGTTAGAAAGTGTTCTAGTTTCATTCTTTTACAAGTGGTTGACCAGAGTTCCCAGCACCACTTGTTAAAGAGATTGTCTTTAATCCATTGTATATTCTTGCCTCCTTTGTCGAAGATAAGGTGTCCATATGTGCGTGGATTTATCTCTGGGCTTTCTATTTTGTTCCATTGATCTATATTTCTGTCTTTGTGCCAGTACCATACTGTCTTGATAACTGTGGCTTTGTAGTAGAGCCTGAAGTCAGGTAGGTTGATTCCTCCAGTTCCATTCTTCTTTCTCAAGATCGCTTTGGCTATTCGAGGTTTTTTGTTTTTCCATACAAATTGTGAAATTATTTGTTCTAGCTCTGTGAAGAATGCTGTTGGTAGCTTGATAGGGATTGCATTGAATCTATAGATTGCTTTGGGTAATATACTCATTTTCACTACATTGATTCTTCCAATCCATGAACATGGTATATTTCTCCATCTGTTAGTGTCCTCTTTGATTTCTTTCACCAGTGTTTTATAGTTTTCTATATATAGGTCTTTAGATTCTTTAGGTAGATATATTCCTAAGTATTTTATTCTTTCCGTTGCAATGGTGAATGGAATTGTTTCCTTAATTTCTCTTTCTGTTTTCTCATTATTAGTGTATAGGAATGCAAGGGATTTCTGTGTGTTGATTTTATATCCTGCAACTTTACTATAGTCATTGATTAGTTCTAGTAATTTTCTGGTGGAGTCTTTAGGGTTTTCTATGTAGAGGATCATGTCATCTGCAAACAGTGAGAGCTTTACTTCTTCTTTTCCAATTTGTATTCCTTTTATTTCTTTTTCTGTTCTGATTGCTGTGGCCAAAACTTCCAAAACTATGTTGAATAGTAATGGTGAAAGTGGGCACCCTTGTCTTGTTCCTGACTTTAGAGGAAATGCTTTCAATTTTTCACCGTTGAGGATAATGTTTGCTGTGGGTTTGTCATATATAGCTTTGATTATGTTGAGGTATGTTCCTTCTACTCCTGCTTTCTGGAGAGTTTTGATCATAAATGGATGTTGAATTTTGTCAAAGGCTTTCTCTGCATCTATTGAGATAATCATATGGTTTTTATTTTTCAATTTGTTAATGTGGTGTATTACATTGATTGATTTGCGGATATTGAAGAATCCTTGCATCCCTGGGATAAAGCCCACTTGGTCATGGTGTATGATCTTTTTAATGTGTTGTTGGATTCTGATTGCTAGAATTTTGTTAAGGATTTTTGCATCTATGTTCATCAGTGATATTGGCCTGTAGTTTTCTTTTTTTGTGGCATCTTTGTCAGGTTTTGGTATTAGGGTGATGGTGGCCTCATAGAATGAGTTGGGAAGTTTACCATCCTCTGCAATTTTCTGGAAGAGTTTGAGCAGGATAGGTGTTAGCTCTTCTCTAAATTTTTGGTAGAATTCAGCTGTGAAGCCGTCTGGACCTGCCTTTTGTTTGCTGGAAGATTTTTGATTACAGTTTCAATTTCCGTGCTTGTGATGGGTCTGTTAAGATTTTCTATTTCTTCCTGATCGAGTTTTGGAAAGTTGTACTTTTCTAAGAATTTGTCCATTTCTTCCTCGTTGTCCATTTTATTGGCATATAATTGTTGATAGTAGTCTCTTATGATCCTTTGTATTTCTGTGTTGTCTGTTGTGATCTCTCCATTTTCATTTCTAATTTTATTGATTTGATTTTTCTCCCTTTGTTTCTTGATGAGTCTGGCTAATGGTTTGTCAATTTTATTTATCCTTTCAAAGAACCAGCTTTTGGTTTTGTTGATTTTTGCTATGGTCTCTTTTGTTTCTTTTGCATTTATTTCTGCTCTAATTTTTAAGATTTCTTTCCTTCTACTAACCCTGGGGTTCTTCATTTCTTCCTTTTCTAGTTGCTTTAGGTGTAGAGTTAGGTTATTTATTTGACTTTTTTCTTGTTTCTTGAGGTGTGCCTGTATTGCTATGAACTTTCCCCTTAGGACTGCTTTTACCGTGTCCCACAGGTTTTGGGTTGTTGTGTTTTCATTTTCATTCGTTTCTATGCAAATTTTGATTTCTTTTTTGATTTCTTGGATTTGAAAGGAAATTCTAAGAAATTACTTAGAATTTAGGCAGGATTGACTCTGATGAGTCTGTGAGGAAAATATGGTCCACCATTGTTCAAAATAGACTACTCAGTCAAAGTATGTTTTAAAGAAGGCAGAGAACGTGAAATGAGGAAGATGAGGGAGGTAATTATTACAGTAACAAAGGAATGTGATAATAAGCTTAAGAATGGTATTTTGTTGAATGGGAATACTTGAGGAGCCATTTCTTGTTAAGTCTAGATGGGGTTTTACATTATGGTACTGCTGCTACTGCTGCTGCTAAGTCGCTTCAGTCGTGTCCGACTCTGTGACCCCATAGACGGCAGCCCACCAGGCTCCCCCATCCCTGGGATTGTCTAGGCAAGAATACTGGAATACCCGGGTTGCCATTTCCTGCTCCAAAATACACCAATATCCCAAATACACCAGCAACTTTATTCTCAATCAAAATACTTCATTCACATAACTGATGACTATCTGCACTCAATTTAGTGCTCAAATGCCAAACTGGGACTTAAGAAATATAAAAACATCAGAATTGAAAGACACTTACATTGAAAATAATAATACAATTCAACTCATTATTGAAATAAAGAAAATCAATATGAACGATATACAGTTACATGAACATTTACTTCTCTACAAGGAATGGAAAATCATAAGTGGCTGAGGGAGAGCTAGGCAAGTGTCTGGTACCATAAAAGCAGGCAAAAGTCCACTGTTTCAGAGGGACAGGTAGAAGAAAACACATCAGCCTTTAGAGATACTCAAGAAATTCCATGGTACCCTCCCTTGATCTTGACTTTGTCCAGCAAAAGGAATGCTGATTATGGGAGGAAGTGGAGAAGTAAAATACTTCCATCTCATCAGAGGAATGGAAATATTTGGGGGCCAAGGGTCCTAGGGTACTGGATGCAGAGATGACTCCTGCTGTGGAGTGAGAAAACCTCCAATCAGTGGTCTCAGGGGGAAGATACAGGGCTCCTAATGAAAGAAAAGCAAAATTGTTCACACATGTGCAGGGTAAAAAGTGTTAGTCACTCAGTTATGTCTGACTCTTTGCGACCCCATGGACTGTAACCGGCCAGGTTCTGCTGTCCATGGGATTTCCCAGGCAAGAATACTGGAATGGGTAGGCTTCTGTTCTCCAGAGGATCTTCTTGATCAGGGATTGAACTGAGTCTCTCACATTGCAGGTAAATTCTTTACTATTTGAGTTACCAGGGAAGCCCCCCGTGTAGCGTAAGGTACTTTCAATGCTACAAAGCAGAAACTTGCTAGCATTGAGGAGAGGCAATAAATCTTTTCTTGGGAAAACCTAATATAGATAAAAGGCATAGTCTGGCTTCCAAGTGGGTGAAAGGGAGTGCTGAGGACTCCCTACCTCTGAGTTTGACTCAGAGACTGGCTCATGGGTGCCGTGAGTTATCTTCCTGCCTCCGACATGAATTTTGCACTGCTTATAATCCGTGGTGTTCTATGGCTGGAAGAGCAGCAAGAATGTAAAGACAGCTTGTCTTTGACACAGGTGTACTGAGATTGCTAAATGTGAATGGTGCAACAAGCATAATGACATAGACATTCAGAGCTTCAGGCCCTATCATGTGCGCAAGATAATAGCAACCTACTGCTGGAGGAATTTTAAAAACGGGTCACCAAATATTATAGCAACCAAAGCAAAACCCAACCCAGTTCAATGATTAAATATAGTCACTCAACCCTTGCCCTTGCCCACACTGACAGCAAGACAACAGACAACAATGAAACAACAACAATAATAATGAAAATGAAAACTCTGGGCATAAATGATAATCTTGTGGCTCATACAATTTTGTATATCTCATGATTTATATTACTTTAGAATTAAAAGACTCACAAAAGCAAGTCAAAAACAAGTATCATCAACAACAAATAATTAATTCCAAAATATACAAGCAACTCACGCAACTAAACTAGAAACAAAAACCCAATCAAAAGGTGGGAAAAAGACCTAAATAGACATTTCTCTGAAGAAGACATCCAGATGGGTAACAAACACATGAAAAAATGCTCAACATCACTCATTATTAGATAAATGCAAATCAAAACTAAAATGAGAGACCATCTCACACCAGTCAGAAAGGCCATCATCAAAAAGTCTACAAAAAAATAAATGCTGGAGAGGGTGTGGAGCAAAGGGAACCCTCTCACGTTGCTGGGAGGAATGTAAATTGATATATCCACTATGGATGACGGTATGGAGATTCCTTAAAAACTAGGAATAAAGCCACCATATGACCCAGCAATTCCACTACTAAGCATATACCCTGAGGAAACCAAACTTGAAAAACCATATGTATCCCCAATGTTGATTGCAGCACTGTTTACAATAGCTAGATTATGAAAGCAACCTGCTGCTGCTGCTAAGTCGCTTCAGTCGTGTCTGACTCTGTGCGACCCCATGGACGGCAGCCAACCAGGCTCCCCCATCCATGGGATTCTCCAGGAAAGAACACTGGAGTGGGTTGCCATTTCCTTCTCCAATGCATCAAAGTGAAAAGTGAAAGGGAAGTTGTTCAATTGTGTCTGACTCTTGGCGACCCCTTGAACCCATCATGCCAGGCCTCCCTGTCCATCACCACTCCTGCAGTTCATTCAAATTCACATATATTGAGTTGGTGATGCCATCCAGCCATCTCATCCTCTGTCGTCCCCTTCTCCCCCTGCCCCCAATCCCTCCCAGCATCAGAGTCTTTTCCAATGAGTCAACTCTTTGCATGAGGTGGCCAAAGTATTGGAGTTTCAGCCTCAGCATCAGTCCTTCCAATTAACACCCAGGACTGGTCTCCTTTAGAATGGACTGGTTGGATCTCCTTGCAGTCCAAGGGACTCGCAAGAGTCTTATACAACACCACAGTGCAAAAGCATCAATTCTTTAGTGCTCAGCTTTCTTCACAGTCCAACTCTCACATCCATACATGACCACTGGAAAAACCATAGCCTTGACTAAACGGACCTTTGTTGGCAAAGTAATGTCTCTGCTTTTTAATATGCTATCTAGGTTGGTCATAACTTTCCTTCCAAGGAGTAAGTGTCTTTTAATTTCATGGCTGCAATCACCATCTGCAGTGATTTTGGAGCCCAAACAAATAAAGCCTGATAGTGTTTCCACTGTTTCCCCATCTATTTCCCGTGAAGTGATGGGACCAGATGCCATGATCTTAGTTTTCTGGATGTTGAGCTTTAAGCCAACTTTTTCACTCTCCTCTTTCACTTACATCAAGAGGCTTTTTAGTTCCTCTTCACTTTCTGCCATAAGGGTGGTGTCATCTGCATATCTGAGGTGATTGATATTTCTCCCGGCAATCTTGATTCCAGCTTGTGCTTCTTCCAGCCCAATGTTTCTCATGATGTACTCTGCATATAAGTTAAATAAACAGGGTGACAATATACAGCCTTGACGTACTCCTTTTGCTCTTTGGAACCAGTCTGTTGTTCCATGTCCAGTTCTAACTGTTGCTTCCTGACCTCCATACAGGTTTCTCAAGAGGCAGGTCAGGTGGTCTGGTATTCCCATCTCTTTCAGAATTTTCCACAGTTTATTGTGATCCACACAGTCAGAGGCTTTGGCATAGTCAATAAAGCAGAAATAGATGTTTTTCTGGAACTCTCTTGCTTTTTCCATGATCCATTGGATGTTGGAAATTTGATCTCTTGTTCCTCTGCCTTTTCTAAAACCAGCTTGAACAACTGGAAGTTCATAGTTCATGTATTGCTGAAGCCTGGCTTGGAGAATTTTGAGCATTACTTTACTAGCATGTGAGATGAGTGCAATTGTGCGGTAGTGTGAGCATTCTTTGGCATTGCCTTTCTTTGGGATTGGAATGAAAACTGACCTTTTCCAGTCCTGTGGCCACTCCTAAGTTTTCCAAATTTGCTAGCATATTGAGTGCAGCACTTTCACAGCATCATCTTTCAGGATTTGAAATAGCTCAACTGGAATTCCATCACCTCCACTAGCTTTGTTCATAGTGATGTTTTCTAAGGCCGCCTTGACTTCACATTCCAGGATGTCTGGCTCTAGGTCAGTGATCACACCATTGTGATTATCTGGGTCATGAAGATCTTTTTTGTACAGTTCTTCTGTGTATTCTTGCCACCTCTTCTTAATATCTTCTGCTTCTGTTAGGTCCATACCATTTCTGTCCTTTCTCGAGTCCATCTTTGCATGAAATGTTCCCTTTGTATCTCTCATTTTCTTGAAGAGATCTCTAGTCTTTCCCATTTTGTTGTTTTCCTCTATTTCTTTGTATTGATCACTGAGGAAGGCTTTCTTATCTCTCCTTGCTATACTTTGGAACTGTACATTCAGATGCTTATATCTTTCCACTACTCAGCCATAAAAAGGAATGTATTTGAGACAGCCCTAATGAGGTGGATGAAACTACAGCCTATAATACAGAGTGAGGTA
Organism: Bubalus kerabau; assembly: GCF_029407905.1. Taxonomy (NCBI): domain Eukaryota; kingdom Metazoa; phylum Chordata; class Mammalia; order Artiodactyla; family Bovidae; genus Bubalus; species Bubalus kerabau. The sequence goes on along the minus strand of NC_073627.1, from coordinate 78,704,437 downwards.
AGTCAGAGAGAGAAATAGAAATATCATATACTGACACACATATATGGAATATAGAAAGATGGTACTGATGGATTTATTTCCAGGGCAGCAGTGGAAAAACAGACATAGAGAATAGACTTAGGGACACAGGGAGATGGGGAGACGGGTGAGGATGAGATGTATGGAGAGAGCAACATGGAAATTTAAATTACTATATGTAAAATAAATAGCCAATAAGAATTTGCTCTATGACTCAGGGAACTAAAATATGGGCTCTGTGACAATCTAGAAGGTTGGGATGGGGCAGGAGATGGGAGGGAGGTTCAGTAGGGAAGGGACATGGGTATTACAATGGCTGATTCTTGTTGTATGACAGAAAGCCACAAAATTCTGTAAAGCAATTATCTTTTAATTAGAAAACATAAAGTGGCAAAAAGTGATAAAAAGGAATAAATGACTTGATTAAATACAGTCAATAACAAAATAATAATAAAAATATATCATCAACAGATATAGAAATGAACAGAATTAGTCTCAGATAACCAATATACTGGAACACACATGCCAATACTTTAAAATAATAATTGTTAAAATGTTAAAGGAGTTAATAAAAAATAGACATAATGCATGTAAAAAACAGGGACTTCCCACAGGAACAGAACAAATAAAGAGGTCCAAAGCATATGCTAGAAACATGAAGGTGAAGATGTGATAGCACAGATGGAGCACATCTGCAAATTCATCAGCAAACTAGTCAGAGCAGAAGAAAAATTAGTAAATCTTATAATAGGTTAAACAAGCTTATAAAGACTCAAAGGAAAAAAGCAAAATGAAACAAAGCAAGCAAAGAAGAATCTTAGAGATTCTAAGAATTCAGTGATAATACAAGAGAGACTAAAATACATTTTGTTGAAATCCAGAAGGAATAAATACCAAATGAAGCAGAAAAAAATTTGAGGAGATGACTGGGAATTTTGAACATAACTGGAAGAAAACAAATTATAGATCTAGTAAATTCAGAGAGCCCCAGAGAAGAATTAAGATAAAAATTAAACACATCAAGAATAATGATAGCTAAAGTACTGAAAACCAAACACACACACACAAAATCTTAAACTCAGCCACAGCAAAAAGAGAACATTATCTAGAGGCAAAAAAAAAAATCAAATATCACAACAGCTTGTTTATCAGAACATATATAAGTTGGAATCAATGATATAACATCTTGAAAGAATTGACAGAACAAAGGTCAACCCAAGATTTTATACCCATTATACATATAGCTTAAAACTAATAATGAAATGATGATATTTGAGAAAAATAAATGCTGTAAGAGTTCATTGACAACAGGTTTGCACTAAGATAAATGCTAAAGGAGTATAGAAACAAATGGAAATTGAAATTAAATAAAGAAATAAAAAGTACAAAAAAAGGATACAAATATGAATAAAAAGCCCAGTTATTTCCATTATTATAACAAAAATTTATTACCTAAGTGAGAACAGTAACACTATACTATGGAGTTTATAATATTTGAGAGTATCATGCATGATAAAAATAGTAGAGACTGAGAGAGAAGAAATAGAAATTATATTTGAAAGGTTTTTACACTATATAGGAGTTGGAATAATACGGATTTTAGGTCACTGCAATAAGTTAAAATATATATTGAAATCCCTAGAGAAACCACAAAAAATTTAAAAACTAGTACATATAATATTATTTTTATAGAATTTCTAGTTTTTCTTTTTTAAAGTGCATGCATGCCAAATATCTTCAGTGTTGTCAGACTCTTTGTGACCTTATTGACTGTACCCTACCAGGCTCCTGTGTCCATGGAGATTCTCCAGGCAAGATACGGGGGTGAGTTGTCTTGCCTTCCTCCTAGAGATCTTCCTGTCCCAGGAATCAAACCCATTTCTCTCAAGTATCTTGCATTGGCAGGCAGGTTCTTTACCACTAGCACCACCTGGAGAATTGTTTGTTCTATATATGTAGTAAGATGATTTCTTAAAATCAATAAAATGAGAATTCATGACAATTATAAATTGATTTATTTCAATCTAAAGTAGTAATAATTATTAAAACAATTATTTGAAAATCCCATTCTAACAACAGCAAGTTAAAAGTAATCATTTAAAATTAATATGGATTGTGTTAAAGTTTTCTGTTATTTCTTCAGGTCATTTCAGTTAACTTCATTCTTGCACACAATGTAGATCTGGGGGTCACATAAAAGTCACGTAAAGGAATGGCCAATATGGGCATGCTCGAAAAAGTTCTCAAACTAAAGAGTTCCTGAGGGACTTCCCTGGTGGTCTAATGTTTAAGAATCTGCCTTCCAATGCAGGGGACATAGTTTCAATCGCTGGTAGGAGAACTAGGATCCCACATGACATTGGGCAGCTAAGCCTGTACACTGCAGCTACAGGGCCCATGCACTCAAGAGCCTGTGCAGCACAACAGGAGAGAGGCCCGCAGGCCAGAGTTGTCTTGCCTTCCTCCTAGAGATCTTCCTGTCCGCAGGCCAGAGCTAGAGACACCTGAGTGTCACAGTGAAGACCCCCTGGCACAGCAACTAAGGCTCAGTGCAGCCAAACACATAAATCAACAAATAAATAAGTATTTTTAAAATGTATTTTATATAAATATATTTATATTTATGACTGCATTTATACACATATTTATATATTTTATATAAATGTATAATTATATATGTATAATTATATTTATTATTTCTTATAATTATTATGACAAATTAAAATAGTAAACACAGATTTAAATATGTTATAAATCATATAACATAAATATAAATATATATTTATATTATCTATAATCATATAAAATATAAATTATATAACAAAATATATATGTTATATATGATATTGTTTATAATTTATATAACTATATATATTTACATCTATAAATACATTTATATTTATATGCAATTCCTACATAGTGTAAAAGCCCTTCAAATATAATTTCTATTTCTTCTCTCTCAGCCTGAGAATATATCTCTTTAGTTAAGTCTTGCTACAATTTTCAATTAGTAACAAATCATTTTTTTTCCCCTACAGATGAATTCTGTAGGATTTGGAAAAGACCTTATATTTTGATCTCTTTTTCCTTCACAGCTTTCATGAATATCTGAAACACAGGCAGATGATTTAGTAGAGTCAAAATCTAAAATATTTTTCTGAGTTTCTGTGTTGTCCTGATATATTTTTCTTTTTGCTAGTATATTTTATCTTTAGTAAATATCAAGCCCAATTCCTTTACTTTTTAGCTTCCTGGTCAATAATTTCCCAAAAATTTTTATCATACTGAATCTCTCAGCATGAACAGTTCTTACATCCCATAAGCATCCTTCCAGAATTCTCAATCTTTCAAAAAGCATGACATGATCTAGATGTTGTATTAGTCTATGTTATCCAGAGGAACAGAATCAATAGGATATACATACATAAATAAAATTACATATGTGTATATATATATAATTATACACATACACATATATATCTGAGGAGATTTATTATAGAAATTGGCTCACATAATTATGGAGGCTAGGAAGCCCCATGATCTGCTATTTGTAAGTTAGAGAACCAAGGACAGTTGGTGGCATAACTCCCTCTGAGTTGAAGGTTTAAGAATCAGGGGAGTTGACTGTCAAAGTCCCAATCCAAGTCCAAAACCTCTAAGAACCCAGAGCACAGACATCTGAGGCAAGAGAAAAACTCAAGCAGAAAACAGCTTCTCATTTCTTCTACCTTTTTGTTCTATTCAGACTCTCAAGGGACTTGATAACGTCCACCCTCATTAATGTGGGTAATCTTTACTCAGTCTACTGGTACAAATAGACTCAACTCTTCTAGAAAAACTCATACAGACATATCAAGAAATGATGTTTACCAATTACTTGAGCATTTCTTAGCCCTGTCAAGGTGATATATAAAACTGATCATCAAAGATGCTTACATGAATATAAAAAGTCTGGCTAGAGTATTAGTTCACTCTATGAATTATTTTTTTTATGATAGGTGTCACATTTAAAGATTATTAGAAAGAACTGATGTTAGACTTGATTCAAATTAGGGTGGAATGAAAGAGGTCAGATTTATCATTACACATGAAACAACAGGCAGAATATATGACACAATGATTTATAAATCAATGATCATCAGGCAAAAAAGCACAGTAATTCCAGAGATATGAACAATACACAAGGTGAGTTTTGCAATTACCCTGGATTACTGCCTGGAGAGTTTCCAGGCTGTGGTGAATCATTTTGGGAGTGCAGGGGTTGTTGGAGCCTAGTATTCTCCCTGAGTTAAGGAGGCAAACTGGATAATCTGGTGAGATATGTGGATAGAGATCAGAGAGCAGAAAAATGGAGATTAGAGAGGTACACAGGGTAAAAACTTGAAAAATCAGTGATTGACACATCCATGTATATTAACTAGTAGTAGCTGGGGAAGGAAATACCTACAAAGGGTTAGAGGTTCATATTCCACAGGGTTCATAATTTATGAGATTGACAATGGACTTGTGTTAATCGTGGTAAATTGTTACCACTCCTCAAAAGTACTACTTGGTTCACAAGTAACAACTTTAAAAAAAAAAAAACAAACTTGTAAATATCAAACCTTTTCAAAGTAAGTTAACTGTCTCATAGAAAAGAGTTCAAGAATATTTATAGGTATAAAAATATATAACACTCAACAAGGTGAAGGTGAATTTCAGGGTATTTGAAATCCAGTAAAGCATTACTGGAGGGCTCATAATGAGGAGAAAAATTAATCCATCAAAGCCAACTCAGTAGAAGCTCAGGCTTTTCTTAAACATTAGACTAGGTGTGTGATGTCATTAAAACAGATATTAAAACTGTATTCCAATTGTTCAAAATGCTAGAATGAAGAATAATCAAATATATTAAGTAGATAAAGGAATCATGTGTTTAAAAAGATATAAGGTTTTACAGATGAAAACTACAATGTCTGGGATGGGAAATAAAATGATGGGAAATAGCAGATTAGACATTGCAGAAGAAAATATTAGGGATCTTGAATACCTAGTAAGTAAAATGACCAAAAATGAAACAAAGACAGAAACAAGATCCTCTCATCAGGAAAGTAAAAAGAAGACAGTTTCTGTTAACTGTAGCAAATCTTTAAGTTGAAAAATATACAAGTAACTGAATCCTTTGAGAAAATATAGAGATGAGGGGGGAAAACCTTTAATCATAAGACATAGGAATGGTACTATATTAAAAGACATCAAAATCAAATTTCTCAAAAATAGTGATAGACAATCATAAAGGTAGCCAGAGGAAAATGGCACATTATATACAGAAGATCAGATATAAAGATGAGAGTAAGTTTCTAGTTAGAAACAGCAGAAATGTTATGAAAGTGGAACATCTTTAAAATAGTTAAAGGAACAATACATGCTGATTTATTATTCTATACACAATAAAAATTTATTTTTTTAAAGAAGGCAAAGTGAAACCTATTTCAGGTATACAAAAACTGGAAAAGAAAATCATTATTACCATTGCATGAAATATTGAAAAAGTCCTTATGTGGCTGAAAAATGACATCAGATGTATGTATGGACATGAACATGAAAATAAAGAGCACAAGACTCTATATGTGTGTGTGTGTGTGTGCGTGTGTGTTATTTTTCTTAAAATTTAAATGTCTTTAAAATATAATTCTTTCAAGAAAAATAAAGACTACATATGTAGAATCAAGGTGTATGGTCACCACAACACAAAGGTTATGAGGAGAGAAAAGGAAATACACTGTCATAAATATTTTGGCCACCTGATGCAAAGAACTGACTCATTAGAAAAGACCATGGACATGAGTCTGAGCAAGTTCCAGGAGTTGGTGATGGACAGGGAAGCCTGGTGTACTGAATTCCATGGGGTTGCAAAGAGTCAGACACAAATATTTTTATATGTACAATGTTTTATTATCACTTAAGGCTAAACTGGCCTAGAGAAGGGCATGGCAACCCACTCCAGTATTACCGCCTGGAGAATCCCATGGACAGAGAAGCCTGGCAAGCTCCATAGTTCCCAAATAGTTGGACATGACTGAAGACTTAGAACACATGCAAGGTTAAACTGAGGTAAGTTAAAGTTGTAATAGTATACAAAATGTATGCAAAAGTATACAACTTTAACTTATCTCAGTTTAACCTTAAGTAATAGTATCTACTTCTGCTTCATTGACTGTACTAAAGCCTTTGATTCTGTGGATCACAACATACTGTGGAAAATTCTTAAAGAGATAATATCAGACCACGTTACCTGCCTCCTGAGAAACCTGTATTCGGGTCAAGAAGTAACAGAACCAGACATGGAACAATGGACTGGTTCCAAACTGGGCAAGGAGTATGTCAAGGCTGGATATTGTCACCCTGATTATTCAACTTATATGCTGAGTAGATCATGGCATCTGGGTCCATCACTTCAAGGCAAATAGATGGGGAAAAAATGGAAACAATGAGAGACTTTATTTTCTTGGGCTCCAAAATCACTGCAGATGGAGACTGCAGCCATGAAATTAAAAGACACTTGCTCCTTGGAAGAAAAGCTATGACAAACCTAGACAGCATATTAAAAAGCAAAGATATTACTTTTCTGACAAAAGTCCATCTAGTCAAACTATGGTTTTTCCTGTAGTTATCTACAGACGTGAAAATTGGACCATAAAGAAGACTGAGCAACAAAGAATTGATGTTTTCAAATTTTGGTGCTGGAGAAGACTCTTGGGAGTCCCTTGGTCAGCAAGGAGATCAAATCAGTCAGTTCTAAAGAAATCAGTCCTGAATAAACTTTGGAAGGAATGATGCTGAAGCTGAAGATCCAATACTTTGGCCACCTGATATGAAAAGCCAACTCATTGAAAAAGAGCCTGATGCTGGGAAAGACTGAGGGCCGAACGGGGCTACAGAGGATGAGATGGCTGGATGGCATCATCTACTAAACGGACATGGGTTTGAGCACACTTTGGGAGGTAGTGAAGGACAGGGAAGCCTGGTGTGCTCAGTCCATGGGGTCACAAAGAGTCCAATACATCTGAGTAATTGAACAACAGCAACTCTACACCCTAAGACAACCACTAAAGTTTTACAAAGGTACTAGCTAATAAGCCAACAAAGGTGGCAAAATCGAATCCTAAAAATATTCAACGAAAAATTAATCAGAAAGAAAGGAATAAGGGAACAGAGAACTTACAGGATAGATTGAAAGCTAGTGGAATTAAACCCAATAATATCAATATCTAATTAATTATATCATTAAAGGTAAATGACCTAAGTGTTCCAACTAAAAGGCAGAGATTGTCAGATTGGATAAAAAATTAAGAAATGACTATACACTGCCTATAAGAAGTCGCTTCAAGTCAAGAAACAATTAGATCACATGTAAAAATACAGAAAATATGTCATGTTAACTGTATTCACATGATAACTGAGTAGCTCTATTAATATCAAAGTAAATTTCAGATCAAAGAATATTACCAGGAATAAAAATCATTTCATAACATTTAAGGAGTCATTTCAACAAACAGATAAAATGACCCTAAGCATTCATGTATTCAATAATAAGACTTCAAAATGTATATAGGAAAATGGATAGACTTTTCAACAAATACTTCTGGAACAATAGAAGAAAATAACAGCAAGAAAAATACTGCAAGAAAATAAACTTAAATCCAGACATCACATTTTATACACAAAAGCACTCAAGGGTGATAATACACCTAGACATAAAATTTAAAAGTTTAAAATGTCTGTTATGAAAACATAGGATAAAATTTGGTGATCTTGCAGTTAGACAAAGAATTCTTAGATTTAATATCAAAAGTACAATCCATAAAACACAAAGGCTAATTTGAAGTTCATCAGAGTTAGTAGCTTCTGCTCTTTGAATGAAAATTTAAGGGAATAAAAACTGAAGCCACAGATTGGGTAAACATTTACAAATCATGTATATGATAAAGCACTTGCATATCAAGGATATATAAAGAACTCTCAAAATATAATAAGAAAATAAACAATTTAATAAAACTTGTAAAACATATGGATGGCAAGTATTTGTTATTTAGAGAAATTAAAATTAAAACCACAATGAAATATCAGTATACCTGTTTCAAAAGCCCAAATTAAATAAATAAATAACTGAACAGATCAGTAAGGATGAAGGAGAGGGACTCTTACATAGTAATAGTGTGAGTGTAAAACTGTGCAAATGCTTTGGAAAACACTTTGTTAGTTTATGTACTTTTTGATTAAAAAAATGCTTACCACATATTACTGATTCCACTTTTAGTGGAAATTAAAGCATGTAAGCATATAGCCATTCAAAGATTATACATAAATGTGCAGAGAAGTTTTATTTGTAACAACCAAGAACCGTATGTCTATTGACAGATGAATATGCTGTTGATAAACACATTGTGGTATATGTATATAATGGAATGTGTTCAGTTGTTTCAGTTGTGTCTGACTCTGCAACCTTATGAATGGTAGCCCTTCAGGCTCCTCTGACCATGGGATTCTCCAGGCAAGAATATTGGACCAGGTTTCCATATCCTCCTTCAAGGGATCTTTCCAACATAGGGATCAAATCCATATTTCCTGTGTCTTCTGCATTGGAGGCACATTCTCTACCTGCTGAACCATCCAGAAAACCCATGTAATAGAAGAGTAACCAGCATTAAGACTAGAAGTATTGATACATGCAGCAACATAGCTGAATCTCAAAACAATTATGCTGATTGATCAACAAATTAAAAAAAAAGCATACATACTGTATGATTCAATTTATATGAAAATTTAAGCTCATATATAGTGACTACAGGTGGATCAGTAGTTGCCAGAGGATGGGGTGGGATTGGGCAGGAGGAAGGGAACAGAAAGAGAATGAGAAAAGGGTATGTCAAAAACAGGAACTTTTAACATCTGCTTTCTGAACCAAGTAATAATAAATTGTAGTAATAGTAATTCAGAGAAGGCAATGGCACCCCACTCCAGTGCTCTTGCCTGGAAAATCCCATTGATGGAAGAGCCTGGTAGGCTGCAGTCCATGGGGTTGCGAAGAGTCGGACATGACTGAACGACTTCACTTTCACTTTTCACTCTCATGCATTGGAGAAGGAAATGGCAACCCACTCCAGTGTTCTTGCCTGGAGAATCCCAGGGACAGCGGAGCCTGGTGGGCTGCTGTCTATGGGGTTGCACAGAGTCCGACACAACTGAAGCGACTTAGCAGCAGGAACAGCAGCAGCAGCAGTAGCAGCAGCAGTAATAGTAATTATATAGAATATTGTCATATTTGCATGTAGCTATAGCTAATCCTGATCCTGCACTAACTGGCCATCTTAAGTCAATTATGACTTTGTGAATGAGAGAGGCATTGTGAAATTAGAAGACTGACTAATAAATAATGTAGAAGCCTTTTGGTAAAAGAAATAATAGCACTTTTTTTTTAATTCCCTTTAACTATTGTGAAATCTCCTTTCTTTTTTCTTTTTTAGCTCTGTTTTGAAATTAAATGTAAACATTTAATGCTATTTAAAACCATATAAGTGCACTAATAGAAACTATTTTGCTAAAGAAATAATGAGTATTTTTGCTATTTCCCCTAACTATTGAGATAGTGTTTCTATACCTTTAAAATTAGCTGTGATAGAGAATTAAATTGTTTTCAATTCCATTTTTTAAATAAAATATATTACTTCTATAAAAGCAGCCTTTAAAATATTGCCAACCTGTTTTATAGTCTTATTGCCAAAAAGAAATAAACTTTTTATTCATTAAAAAAACTATTTAATTAATCATATTTTTCCTAATTTACTCTTCAGAAAGCAATGAATGCTATCAAGTTGTAGTCAGTACAGTTAACTGCTAAAAAACATTATCAACTTTTCAAAGAAGACTTTACAACCATATACATTGCAGTTCAATTTGTATCACTGGGTTTAAACCACAGATAATTGATACTCCATGTTGTCACCAAGGGCTTCCCCAGTGGCTCAGAGCTAAAGAATCTGCTTGGAATGCAAGAGAGAAAGGAGACGCAGGTTGGATCTCTAGGTGGGGAAGAACCCCCTGGAAAAGGGCACAGGCAGCCCACTCCAGTATTTTTGCCTGGAGGATCTTATGGACAGAGGAGCCTGGCGGGCTACAGTCCATGGGGTCGCATAGAGTTGGACATGACCAAAGCAACTGAACACACACACGCAAGTTGTCAGCAAGCCTATTTTACAGCAGCTGACAATAACATTTCCTCAGTGAACCTTAGTTTACTCAGATTGCCCAACTTCTGTGTCAGTTGCTTTTGCTGCTGTTCAGTCAATAGTGTCCGACTCTTTGCAACTCCATGAACTGAAACTTGCCAGGCTCCTCTGTCTGTGGGATTTCTGAGGCAAGAATACTGGAGTGGATTGCCATTTCCTTCTCCAGAGGATTTTCCTGGACCAGGGATCCAATCTGTTGCTCCTGCATTGGCATGCAGATTCTTTACCATGGAACATGAAAGAGATGACCCCAGAAGAAAATATGAGATATATTCCAAACATCTTAAAACTATGTTCCTCTCCATCCTTGTCAATATCTGCACTGAGCCAATTGCTTAGGAACTTCCATTACATTTAAAATGTGAAAACACAATTGATAGAGGGAGGGAAGCCAGGGAAAGTCTGCTCTGGCTGACCTATAGCTGTGGTCAAAAGCAGTTACCATGGAGCATAGCTTTCTGTATTCTGATAAAATTCTGAAAAAATATGGCATGCCCTCTTTCTTCCTGGGACTAAACAAGCTTTCAATAAATTAAGAGATTGGGGGGAAAATGGTGTTAAATATGTTAAATATGGACAAAAATTAAAAATGTTATCAGTTAATCAGAAAACAGAATGTATATACATATATACACAGTTCTGTCTCAATAAAAGTAATATTTAATATAAAATTTGCAAATAAATTGCAATTATGCATATTAAGCTTGAATTTTATGTTCATATTTATGTATAAATACAGATACGATAAATAGAAGAGATTCTATAAATAGAATAGCTACTTTGGAAAAAGCACTTTCATTTCAGGTTTAATGCTGTAGTTTAGGGGAAATGAGTGAAGTTAGTATCAGAAAAGAATAATAAACTTTTTTTCTACCCTTTTAAATAATTCTGGCTGGCCAAATAATTAAGTTGACCTGAGACAGAGTAAGAGGAGAAATTCAAACCAAAGTTTAATAGCATGTATACATGGGAGAGACCCAAGAAAACTGAGTCACTCACCAAAATGGCTGAAGCCCTCACCTTCAATACCATTGTCAGCTAACTACAAAAGAGGAGGTTGGGGGTGGTGCTTTGGGACTTCAAAGGGAAGGGAGACAATTTACATAGAGATGGAAAAGCAAATCTTTGTTAAATAAATGTTTGCTGGGCCCTGAGAGACAATGAGACACAGTGGACTATGATCTCTAGGGCACTTTCCCCACCACAGACAGCTCATATTCTTTGCAAATATCAGTGGCAATAGCTCTATTCCAGGAAAAGGCCCTCTATTTGAACTTTTCTTAGGCAGTTAAGGAGAAGGTGAACGTTTTTTTTCCTGAATCTTTAGGACCTTTACTGCTTTCAGCTCAAAACAATCCACATGCCAAAAAGACATTTTGGAGTTAGAAGTTTTCCTCCCCTACACTACTCTGTTTCTGAACCTCATGTACATGAGAGAGGGAAAATGTTTAATTATGTTTGGATGAAACGGAAATGTAACTTGAATGTGCATACAATGGATTTGCCAACTAAGAGCTGGGATTCATTATTAACACCAGGCTTGGGAGGACCTATTTGACTACATGACATCTTTTAATCTCTGAACATTTGGCCTTTTATGGGTTCAGTCCCAAAGAACCAACTAGGAATATGCACATATTCCTTATAGGAAGATAAGGTTTATCTGTCCTAAGCCATATTGTTTGAGCTGACAGGCTCCTTTCTCTTTAATGAATGTAAATGTTTTTTTCTTGATGTGACAATGCTCTCTGGGGGTTAGCAATTCAGAAATAAAACCTTTTGACTTTAAAAGTAGTTCAGCAAGAGTCTTGGGACTAGGGAGAGCACAAGAGGCAAAGTGGAACTGTTCAAGTAAAAGCTTAGTTGCCCTTCAGAGAGAAGCCCTAGCTGCTCCAGTATTGGTGAGACTTATCACTACATCATCAGTCTAGTGTCCCTAAGAGAGCTCTTGTAAAACTCTGAACAAATACTGTTGTTGGCAGCTCTTCTAATATTAGGCTTTGCTGACTCTTAAAATGCATGTATGGCAATTACATTTCTTCAAGAACCTACTGACCTCTGTACTTAATACTCACAACTTATTTCAGAGAAAATTCAATTGAAAATAAGAAATTAGGTTACTCTCACCTTGCGAGATGGTGTCTGAGGACAGAAAAATGGGAGGAGCCCCAAGGCTTTGACTATTCTGGCAAGTGTAATGGACCATGAAAGTCTTTCTCAAACTTACAAAGACCCTTGTTAATATTTTCACATTATACAAAGGCTTTTTTTCCCTTAAAAATCCCAGGAGTTTCTCCACAGTAGCATTTCACTAATCATATAGAAAGCATGAGCTTATATATGCAGATGGAATTCAGATATTAAGTCTGAAGTAAATTTTCACTGAGGCACTTAGGAAAGACAAGCAGTTTGTGGAGAATTCCCTAAACACTATGGTTTAGAGCAAATATGACTCAAATCTGAATGCTTTGGAGAGTAACAAAGTTCAGAATATTTTTTTCTTCCATGGTTTCCCAAATGCAAAATGAAAATGCAATTCTCAGTATAGATCCCTTAACTTTACATATATTTAGTAGCACAAAATAAAAGGAAGGAAATATATCACTGTTGCATGAAAACAATTGAAAAATGAAAGAGTCAAGCCCTAGCTAAAAAGAAAGAAAATGTATACTTTTTACTGAGGGAGGGCTGTGCAAATTTAATGTTGCCAAATATTCTAATAAAATTTCCTCTAATTTCTAGACTCTTGTTAATATAATTTCAAAGATCCATTTAATAAATAAGCAATACTAGTGAAAAGAATACATTAAAAAAGAAAATTTGAAGGAGATGAAATTTAAAATTTAACCAACTATATACATATTTACTCCCATCTTTTAAGGAAATGGATTTTAGCTGAAGTAAATGGCAACCCAATTCAGTATTCTTGCCTAGAGAATTCCTTCGACAGAGAAGCCTGGTAGGCTACAGTCCATGGGGTCACAAAGAGTCAGACACAACTGAACAACAGTTTCATTTCAGGTACAGTATGAGATATTTACTGATATAGCCATCTATACAAATATAGAATCACTGTACTGTACACCTAAAATTGTTATACTATAATATGTCAATCATACTTCAGTCTAAAAAGAATTGAATGCATACCTAAAATACTGGCTGTCTAAAAGTGCTTACTAGGATTTTATTTAGAGAAAGTTAGTAATAGGATGATAACCTTTAAAATGCATCAATATATATGCACTCCAGTTCAGTTCAGTTCAGTCACTCAGTTGTGTCCGACTCTTTGTGACACCATAAATCGCAGCACACCAGGCCTCCCTGTCCATTACCAACTCCAGGAGTTCACTCAGACTCATGTCCATTGAGTCAGTGATGCCATCCAGCCATCTCATTCTCTGTCGTCCCCTTCTCCTCCTGCCCCCAATCCCTCCCAGCATCAGAGTCTTTTCCAATGAGTCAACTCTTCGCATGAGGTGCCCAAAGTACTGTAGTTTCAGCTTTAGCATCATTCCTTCCAAAGAAATCCCAGGGCTGATCTCCTTCAGCATGGACTGGTTGGATTTCCTTGCAGTCCAAGGGACTCTCAAGAGTCTTCTCCAACACCACACTTCAAAAGCATCAATTCTTAGGCACACAGTCCAACTCTCACATCCATACATGATGACTAGAAAAACCATAGCCTTGACTAGATGGACCTTTTTTGGCAAAGTAATATCTCTGCTTTTGAACATGCTATCTAGGTTGGTCATAACTTTCCTTCCAAGGAGTAAGCATCTTTTAATTTCATGGCCATAGTCACCATCTGCAGTGATTTTGGAGCCCCCAAAAATAAAGTCTGACACTGTTTCCACTGTTTCCCCATCTATTTCCCATGAAGTGATGGGACCAGATGCCATGATCTTCGTTTTCTGAATGTTGGGCTTTAAGCCAACTTTTTCACTCTCCTCTTTCACTTTCCTCAAGAGGCTTTTTAGTTCCTCATCACTTTCTGCCATAAGCGTGGTGTCATCTGCATATCTGAGGTTATTGATATTTCTCCTGGCAATCTTGATTCCAGCTTGTGTTTCTTCCAGTCCAACGTTTCTCATGATGTACTCTGCATATAAGTTAAATAAGCAGGATGACAATATACAGCCTTGACGTACTCCTTTTCCTATTTGGAACCAGTCTGTTCCATGTCCAGTTCTAACTGTTGCTTCCTGACCTGCATATAGGTTTCTCAAGAGGCAGGTTAGGTGGTCTGGTATTCCCATCTCTTTCAGAATTTCCACAGTTCATTGTGATCCACACAGTCAAAGGCTTTGGCATAGTCAATAAAGCAGAAATAGATGTTTTTCTGGAACTCTCTTGCATTTTCCATGGTCCAGCAGATGTTGGCAATTTGATCTCTGGTTCCTCTGCCTTTTCTAAAACCAGCTTGAACATCTGGAAGTTCACGATTCACATATTGCTGAAGCCTGGCTTGGAGAATTTTGAGCATTACTTCACTAGCGTGTGAGATGAGTGCAATTGTGTGGTAGTTTGAGCATTCTTTGGCATTGCCTTTCTTTGGGATTGGAATGAAACTGACCTTTTCCAGTCCTGTGGCCACTCCTGAGTTTTCCAAATTTGCTGGCATATTGAGTGCAGCACTTTCACAGCATCATCTTTCAGGATTTGAAATAGCTCAACTGGAATTCCATCACCTCCACTTGCTTTGTTTGGAGTGATGCTTTCTAAGGCCCACTTGACTTCACATTCTGGGATGTCTGGCTCTAGGTCAGTGTTCACACCATTGTGATTATCTGGGTTGTGACGATCTTTTTTGTACAGTTCTTGTGTGTATCCTTGCCACCTCTTCTTAATATCTTCTGCTTCTGTTAGGTCCATATCATTTCTGTCCTTTATGGAGCCCATCTTTGCATGAAATATTCCCTTGGTATCTCTAATTTTCTTGAAGAGATCTCTAGTCTTTCCCATTCTGTTGTTTTCCTCTATTTCTTTGCATTGATCACAAAGGAAGGCTTTCTTATCTCTTCTTGCTATTCTTTGGAACTCTGCATTCAGATGCATATATCTTTCCTTTTCTCCTTTGCTTTTCACTTCTCCTCTTTTCACAGCTATTTGTAAGGCCTCTGCAGACAGCCATTTTGCTTTTCTGCATTTCTTTTCCATGGGGATTGTCTTGATCCCTATCTCCTGTACAATGTCATGAACCTCATTCCATAGTTCATCAGGCACTCTATCTATCAGATCTAGGCCCTTAAATCTATTTCTCACTTCTACTGTATAATCATAAGGGATTTGATTTAGGTCATACCTGAATGGTCTAGTGGTTTTCCCTACTTTGTTCAATTTAAATCTGAATTCGGTAATAAGGAGTTCATGATCTGAGCCACAGTCAGCTCCTGGTCTTGGTTTTGTTGACTGTATAGAGCTTCTCCATCTTTGGCTGCAAAGAATATAATCAATCTGATTTCGGTGTTGACCATCTGGTGATGTCCCTGTGTAGAGTCTTCTCTTGTGTTGTTGGAAGAGGGTGTTTGCTATGACCAGTGCATTTTCTTGGCAAAACTCTATTAGTCTTTGCCCTGCTTCTTTCCATATTCCAAGGCCAAATTTGCCTGTTACTCCAGGTGTTTATTGACTTCCTACTTTTGCATTCCAGTCCCCTATAATGAACGTATAAAGTATGAATAGATAGCTAGTGGGAAGTTGCTATAGGACACAGGGAGCCCACTTTGGCACTCTGTGATGAATAAGAGGGGTGAGATGGGAGGAGAGGGAGGTTCTAGAAGGAGAGGATATAGAGGTTCTAGTTAGAGAGGATATATATATATATATCCTATATATTCTTAGGGCTGAATAAAATTATTATATGTTAGAAACCAACTCTACTTTATGAAGCAATTATCTTCCAATTAAAAATTTGAAAATATAATAAAACAAAAACAAACCTAAATTGGTTTTAGAAACAATTAACACAGAATGTTATTTTATGTGCACACAGGGTGTGATGTGATAATAATATGAAGTAATAAACAATGTACACAGTTTCTCTAACTACATTTCTTTAATCTGGTGAATGTTTCTCCTTTCTGGGTCACTTGGCATGAAGGCTTGTCCAGAAGTCAATAATCAGAAAAGAATTAAAAAAAAAAGTATCAAATATTAGGTTATAGTTTAAGAAATAATTTCCCAACTATAGAGTAAATATATTAACTAGAAGAACTGTGAAGCAATTTGCCTTGATTTCCTTCCTTTCAGCTAAGGAAGAACATATTCCTCTGGGTTGCTGGGGAAAGAAAAATCAAAAGTAGAGAAATGACAGACTTCATGACATCAGAATTTTAGAAGACGAGAATCAAGTTTCTCTTCCCCAGTGAATTAGCATCCCTGGGACTAGTGACAGAAATGGCAACCACAGTACACCTATACCTCAATCCCATGTGGATACATGGGAGATGGAGTCTTTTACTAGAATCATTTCAGCCACTCCAATTCCATTCAGCAGAGCAAAGAATGATACAGTGATGGCATCAGAGACAAAGACGGAAAAGTCAACACCATTATTATTATTATTATTATTATTTTTCCTGCAGCCCCAGATTGACAAAACGTGGTCCACTGGAGAAAAGAATGGCAAACCATTTCTGCAGTCTTGCCCTGAGAATCTCATTAATGGTATGAAGAGGCAAAAAGATGACACTGAAAAGTGAACTCCCCAGGTCTGTAGGTGCCCAATATGCTACTGAAGACTGGAATAATAGCTCCAAAAGGAATGAAGTTGTTGGTCTTCAGTTGCTCAGTTGTATCCAACACTTTGCAACCCCATGGACTGTAGCACACCAGGGTTCTCTGTTCTTCACCATCTCCTGGAGCTTGCTCAAACTCATGTCCTTTGAGTCAGTGATGCCATCCAACCATCTCATCCTCTGTTGTTCCCTTCTCCTCCTGCCTTCAATTTTTCCTAGTATCAGGGTCTTTTCTAATGAGTTGGCTATTCATATCAGGTGGCCAAGTATTGGAACTTCAGCTTCAGCATCTGTCCTTACAATGAATATTCCTTTAGGATTGACTAGTTTGATCTCCTTGAATGGTTTGGCCTCAGACCAAACTATAGGGAGGGAACACAGCTCCACTCATCTGCAGAAAATTGGATTAAAAATTTACTGAGCATGGCCTTGCCCACCAGAGCAAGACCCAGTTTTCCCCACAGCCATTCCCTCCCATCAGAAAGCTTTCACATGCCTCTTTTCCTCATTCATCAAAGGGCAGGCAGAATAAAAACCACAGTCACAGAAAACTGCAGGAACCATGTTATACTGCTTTCTCAGAAATGTCTCCTGGAATTTAATCTTATTCATTCTCTCTCCCTTGCTTGCTCTTTCCTCACCCTTAAGTTAAACATTCTGGCTGACAAGTCAGCATTAGCCAGATGCTGTTCTGCATGCAGAACAACCCCCTTATCTACAAAGACCTTTCTTTACAACTGTCATGTGATTACCTCCAGACCTCCAGGAGGAAGCTTCCTTAATCCCAAGAGTTCTGGCCTTTGTTTTGCTTTACTGCTCTTAGTTAAAGATTACAAGATAAGTTACCAATAAATATCTGCTCAATGTTTTCTTGGGGAGTTGCTCTTCTGCAAGCTCTCCCTGTACTGTGTCTCTCATAATCCTGTGTGTTTGTGAGAATTATTCAGTGTGAAATCACTACAACTAGCCAACTGATCATATGGATCACAGCCTTCTCTAACACAATGAAACTATGAGCCATGCTCCATAGGGCCACCTAAGACAGATGGGTCATGGTGGAAAGTTCTGACAAAATGTGGACCACTGGATATGGGAATGGCAAGCCGCTTCAGAATTCTTGTCTTGAGAACCCCACGAACAGTTTGAAGGAATGAAGATGCTGACCCAAAATGGAAAACAAAAACAAAAAAACACCCAGTTGTGGATGTGTCTGGTGGTGAAAGTAAAGTTCAATGCTGTAAAGAACAATATTGCATAGGAATCTGGACTGTTCATGAAGCATGGTAAATTTGAAGTGATCAAACAGGAAATGGCAAGAGTGAACATTGACATTTTGATGTTCATGAATCAAGGTAAAACTGGAAGTGGTCAAACAGGAGATGGCAAGAGTGAACATCAACATTTTAGAAATCAGTGAAGCAAAATGGATGGGAATGGGAGAATTTAATTCAGATGACCATTATGTCTACTACTGTGGGCAAGAAATGGAGCAGCCCTCACAGTCAACAAAAGAGTCTGAAATACAGTACTTGGGTACAGTCTCAAAAATCACAGAATGATCTTGGTTCATTTCCAAGGCAAACCATTCAATATTACTGCAATCAAGTCAATGCCCCAACCACTAATGCCAAAGAAGCTTAAGTTGAATGGTTCTACGAATACCTACAAAACCTTCAAGAACTAACAACAACAACAAAAAGATGTTCTATTCATTATGTGTGCTTAGTCACTCAGTCATGTCCTACTCTTTGTGACCCTATGGACTGTAGCCTGCTGGGCTCCTCTATCCGTGGGATTCTCCAGTGGGCTGCCATGCCCTCCTCTAGGGGATCTTCCCAACATAGGAATAAATACCAGGTGTCCCACATTGCAGGCAGACTCTTTACCATCTAAGCCACCAGGGAAACCCCAAAATACTGGAGTGAGTAGCCTATCCCTTCTCCAGGGGATCATTGTAACCCAGGAACTGAACTAGAGTCTGGGTCTCTTGCATTGCAGGTAGGTTCTTTCCAGCCGAGCTACCAGGGAAGCCCTATTCATCATAGGGGACTGGAATACAAAAGTAGGAAGTCAAAAGATACCTGGAGTAACAGGAAGTTTGGCCTTGGAGTACAAAATGAAGCAGGACAAAGGCTAATGGAGTTTTGCCAAGAGTATGCACTGGTCATAGCAAATGCCCTCTACCAACAACACAAGGGATGACTTTACACATGGACATCACCAGATGCTCAATACCAAAATCAGATCAATTATATTCTTTGAAGCCAAAGTTAGAGAAACTCTACAGTCAGCAAAAACAAGACTAGAAGCCTACTATGTCTCAGATCATGAAATCCTTATTGCAAAATTCAGATTTAAATTGAAAAGAGTAGGGAAAATAACTAGGCAATCCAAGTATGACCTAAATTAAATCTCTTATGATTATACAGTGGAAGTTAAAAATAGATACAAGAGATTAGTTCTGATAGAAAGAGTGTCTGAAGAACTATGGATGGAGCTTGGTAACACTGTACAGAAGGTGGTGATCAAAACCATCCCCAAGAAAAAGAAATGCAAAATGGCAAAATGATTGTCTGAGCAAGCATTAAAAGGGGCTGAGAAAAGAAGAGAAGGAAAAGGCAAAGGAAAAGAGGAAAAATATACTCATCTAAATGCAAAGAATAGCAAGGAGATAAGAAAGCTTTTTTAATTGAGCAATTCAAACATAGAGGAATACAATAGAATGAGAAAGACTGAGATCACTTCAAGAAAATCAGAGATACCAAGGGAAAATTTCATGCAAAGAGGGGCACAATAAAGGACAGAAACTATATGAACTTAACAGAAGCAGAAGATATTAATAAGAGGTGGCAAGAATACACAGAACTATACAAAAATGATCCTAATGACCTAGATAATCACTATGCTGTTATCACTTAGAGCCAGACATCTTGGAGTGTGATGTCAAGTGGGCCTTAGGAAACACCATTATGAAAATGGTGATGGAATTCAGGCTGAGATGTTTCAAATCCTAAAAGATGATGCTATTAAAGTGCTTCACTCAATATGGCAGCAAATTTGGAAAACTCAGCAAGAGTCACAGGAACGTAAAATGTCAGCTTTTAATTCCAGTCCCTAAGAAGGGCAATACTAAAAATGTTCAAACTACTGCATGATTGCATTCAATTTCATACGATAGCAAGATTATGCTCAAAAGCCTTCAAGTTAGGGTTCAACAGTATGTGAACTGAGAACTACAAGCTGGATTTAGAAAAGGCAGAAGAACCAGATCAAAATGCAACAAAATGCAAATTGCCAACATCTGTTGGATCATAGAAAAAGCAAGATAATTCCAGGAAAACATCTACTTTTGCTTCAATGACTATGCTAAAGACTTTGATTGTGTGGATCACAACAAACTGTGGAAAATTCTTAAACAGAGGGGAATACCAGACCACCTTACCTGCCCCCTGTGAAACCTGTAGCAGATCTGCTGCTGCTGCTGCTACTAAGTCGCTTCAGTCGTGTCTGACTCTGTGTGACCCCATAGATGGCGGCCCACCAGGCTCCCCAGTCCCTGGGATTCTCCAGGCAAGAACACTGGAGTGGGTTGCCATTTCCTTCTTCAATGCATGAAAGTGAAAAGTGAAAGTGAAGTCGCTCAGTTGTGTCCAACTCTTCACGACCCATGGTCTGCAGCCTACCAGGCTCCTCTGTCCATGGGATTTTCCAGGCAAGAGTACTGGAGTGGGGTGCCATTGCCTTCTCCATGTAGCAGATCAAGAAACAACAACAATTAGAACCACTCACGGAACAAAGGACTGATTCAAAATTGGGAAAGAAGTATGTCAAAACTGTATATTGTTACCCTACTTATTTAACTTATATGGAGAGTACACCATGTGAAATTCCATGCTGAATGAAGCACAAGCTGGAATCAAGATTGCAGGGAGAAATATCAATAACTTCAGATATGCAGATGACACCACCCTAGTGGCAGAAAGCAAAGAGGAACTAAAGAGCTTCTTGATGAAGTTGAAGGTGAAAAAGGAGTGTAAAGAGCTGGTTTAAAACTCAATGCTCAATAAGCGAAGATCATGGCATCACTTTTTGGCAAATAGATGGGGAAACAATGGAAACAGTCACAGATTTTATTTTCTTGGGCTCCAAAATCACCGAGGATGGTGACTGCAGTCGTGAAGTTAAAAAATGCTTTCTCCTTTAAGAAAAACCATGACAAAGCTAGACAATGTTTTAAAAAAGCAGAGACATCACTTTGTCAACATAGATTCCTATAGTCAAATCTATGTTTTTTCCAGTAGTCATGTATGGATGTAAGAATTAACTATACTGAAAGCTGAGCACCAAACAATTTATGATTTCAAACTGTGATGCTGGAAAGACTCTTGAGAGTTCCTTAGACTCTGAGGAGACCAAACCTGTCAGTCCTAAAGGAAATCAACTCTGAATATTCGTTGAAAGGACTGATGCTGAAGCTGAAACTCCAATACTTAGGCCACCTGATGTGAAGAGCCAACTTACTGGAAAAGACCCTAATGTGAGGAAAGATTGAAGGCAGGAGGAGAAGGGGACAACAGAGGATGAGATGGTTGGATGACATCACCGACTCAATGAATATGAGTTGAGCAAACTCTGGGAGATGGTAAAAGACAGGGAAATCTGATGTGCTATATTTCATGGGGGTCGCAAATAGTCAGATATGACTGACCAATTGAGCAACAACCAGATTGGCAAAGGGATTAGAACTAACATAATATACTCCAAGGATGTAAATGCAAAACATAACCGAGAATTAGAAAAATGAATCAACAGAAGATGGTGGAGGAGTAGGATGGGGAGACCACTTTCTCCCACACAAATTCATCAAAAGATCATTTGAATGCTGAGCAACTTCCATAAAACAACTTCTGAATGCTGGCAGAGGACACCCAGGACCCAGAAAGGCAGCCCATTGTCTTCAAAAGCGGGTAGGACAAAATATAAAAGACAAAAAGAGAGACAAAAGAGTTAGGGACGGAGACCCATCCAGGGGAGGGAGTCATGAAGGAGGAGAAGTTTCCAAACAGCAGGAAACTCTCTCACCAACGGGTCTATGGGGAGTTTTGGAATCTCAGAGCACAACCTAATTGGGAGGAAACACACACACACACACACAGAATACGCGTCTAACCACAACTCCCAGCAGAGAAGTAGCCCAGACGCTGGTGTCTGCCACCAGCAAGCAGGGCCTGGACAGGGAGGTAAGGACTGGATCTGAATGCCCTGAGGACAATCTGAAGGAGCTAACATGAGATAGCAACCCCAACTGTGGGACAGCCAGAGAGAGAGAGAACAAAATGAAAAAGAGAAAACTTTCCCACAAAAAACTCTAACCTAAGGCACAGTCTCGACTGCTCACAGAACAAAGGATTGAGTGAATACCAATTGAGAGCTAGCCACCTGCAGACAGGACCCTCCCCCTGCCAGAGGCAGAGAGGCAGGTGGGTGCAGCCAGAGCTGGAAGGGGAGGGGGAAGGGGCAATCTCGGCCCTAGAGACATCATCCTCCACCAAACTGTGAGCAGGCTTGCAGCTGCTAACCAAGTCTTCCTGGGACCATGGACGGTTGACATCTCCCAGGAGGGTCATAGGCAGAGATAAGCTCCCCAGAGGAGACACAGGGCACACCTGAGATGGTGCTCTTGCAGCACACCCAGGAAACCAAGCAGCTGGGACTGGGGAGGTGATTAAGATGCACAGTGCACATGGGACAGTGCACTCGCCAAGCACCTGGTCGCCTGAGTTGCTTGGACCTGGGAGGGCACAAAAGGCATGCCCAACCAAGTCTCTTCCTTTGTGGAGTACCCAAAACCTGAACCTGAGCAGCTTAGACCTGGGAAGTGTATAAAACCCAGGGCCTGATTTGGACAGGTCCCTTGCGAAGCGACCTGGAGCCTGAGCACTGGGAAAGCATACACCACCGGGAGCTGGGGCAAATCCAGTGTGGTCCATATACTGTGAACACTCCCCACACACACCAGTGGTATTTGTTTGCAGTGTTCCTCCCTCCCTACAGCAGAACTGAACAAGTGAGCCTAAATACATGACCACCATCATCGCCTTTTGTCAGGGCAGAAATTAGATACTGAAAAGACTTGGAAACAGAGGAAGCCAAAATAAACAAAGAGGGAACTGCTCTGGAAATGACAGGTGCAATGTATTAAAACTCTGTCGTTAGCATTGACTAAGCATTGGAATGGGCCTATAGACTTTGAGAAGAAGTATACGCTGGAACAAGGAACTATATGAAACTGCACTG
This sequence comes from Bubalus kerabau, assembly GCF_029407905.1. Lineage (NCBI taxonomy): Eukaryota > Metazoa > Chordata > Mammalia > Artiodactyla > Bovidae > Bubalus > Bubalus kerabau. Next base: position 78,681,117 of record NC_073627.1, on the reverse strand, counting down.
ACCCCACACTGCCCTCAACAGCTCCAGAGAAATTCCTAGATATATTTTTACTATTAACATTTTAATTTTTTTTTAAATTTTTAAGTTCGTTATTACTCCATTACTTTTCATTTTTATAACCTACTGCTGCTGCTACTGCTGCTAAGTCACTTCAGTCATGTCCAACTCTGTGCAACCACATAGACGGCAGCCCACCAGGCTCCCCTGTCCCTGAGATTCTCCAGGCAAGAACACTGGAGTGGGTTGCCGTTTCCTTCTCCAATGCATGAAAGTGAAAAGTGAAAGTGAAGTTGCTCAGTCGTGTCTGACTCCTAGCAAACCCATGGACTGCAACCCACCAGGCCCCTCTATCCATGGGATTTTCCAGGCAAGAGTACTGGAGTGGGTTGCCATTGCCTTCTTCGATAACTTACTATTACCTTGCAAAAAAAGGCCCTATTTTTAAAGCAGATTTCATATATATATGCATTTTGGTATTTGTTATCAATTTTGTACCTCTAAGAATCTAATCTTCGGTATCCATTTTTACTTATGGGTATGATTACTGGCTTGATTGCTCTCTCCCCTTTTGGCTCTCCCTTTTCTCCCCCAGTTCACCTCTATCTCCTCCCTCCTCCTTCTCTTCTCTACTTAACTCTGTGAATCTCTCTGGGTGTTCCAGGCTGTGGAGAACACTTAGGGAACTGATTACTGGCTAGATTGGTCTCTCCCCTTTTGACTCCCCCTCTTCTCCTCCTGATCACCTCTATCTTCCTCCTCCCTCTTCTCTATGTAACTCTGTGAGCTTTTCTGGGTGTTCCAGACTATGGAGAACACATAGGGAATTGATTATTGGCTAGATTGCTCTCCCCTTTTGATTCCCCTTCTCCTCCTGGCCACCTCTATCTCCCTCCTCCCTCTTCTCTTCTCCATGTAACTGTCAGAACCTCTCTGGGTGGCCCTCACTGTGGAGAATCTTTTCACTGTTAACCAAGATGTTTTATCATCTGTTCTCTATAGATAGAGAAGTCTTGAGGCTACTGTAAGAATAAGACTGAGAGCCAGAGGCAGGAGACTTAAATCCAAAACTTGAGAACACCAGAAAATGCCTGACTCCAGGGGACATTAATTGACAAGAGCTCACCCAAAAGCCTCCTTACCTACACTGAAACTAAGCTCCATCCAAGAGCCAACAAGTTCCAGAGCAAGACATACCATACTAATTCACCAGTAATGCAGGAACACAGCCCTGAGCATTAAAATAAAGGCTGCCCAAAGTCACACCAAAGCCACAGACACCTAAAAACTCAGTACTGGACACTTCATTGCACTCCAGAGAGAAGAGATTCAGCTTCACCCACCAAAACACAGACACAAGCTTATCTAACCAGGAAACCTTTATAAACCACTAGTCCAACCCCACCCACAGGGAGCAACCTCCACAATAAAGAAGAACCACAAACTTCCAGCCTACAGAAAGGCCACCCCAAACACAGCAATCTAAACAAAATGAAAAGGCAGAGAAATATTCAGCAGGTAAAGAACATGATAAATTCCCACCAAACCTAACAAAAGAGGAGGAGATAGGGAGTCTACCTGAAATATAATTCAGAATAATGATAGTAAAGATGATCCAAAGTCTTGATAACAAAATGGAGTTACAGATATATAGGTTGGAGACAAGAATTGAAGAAGATGCAAGAAATGTTTAACAAGGATCAAAGAGAAATAACAAAGAATCAATCAATAATGAATAATGCAATCAGATCAGATCAGATCAGATCAGTCGCTCAGTAGTGTCTAACTTTTTGCGACCCCATGAATTGCAGCACGCCAGGCCTCCCTGTCCATCACCAACTCCCGGAGTTCATTCAGACTCACGTCCATCGAGTCAGTGACGCCATCCAGCCATCTCATCCTCTGTCGTCCCCTTCTCCTCCTGCCCCCAATCCCTCCCAGCATCAGAGTCTTTTACAATGAGTCAATTCTTCCTATGAAGTGGCCAAAGTATTGGAGTTTCAGCTTTAGCATCATTCCTTCCAAAGAACACACAGGACTGGTCTCCTTTAGAATGGACTGGTTGGACCTCCTTACAGTCCAAGGGACTCTCAAGAGTCTTCTCCAACACCACAGTTCAAAAGCATCAATTCTTTGGCACTCAGCTTTCTTCACAGTCCAACTCTCACATCCATACATGACCACTGGAAAAACCATAGCCTTGACTAGATGGACCTTTGTTGGCAAAGTAATGTCTCTGTTTTGAATATGCTATCTAGGTTGGTCATAACTTTCCTTCCAAGGAGTAAATGTCTTTTAATTTCATGGCTGCAGTCATCATTTGCAGTGACTTTGGAGCCCAAAAGAATTAAATCTGACAGTGTTTCCACTGTTTCCCCATCTATTTCCCAAGAAGTGATGGGACCAGATGCCATGATCTTAGTTTTCTGAATGCTGAGCTTTAAGCCAACTTTTTCACTCTCCTCTTTCACTTTCATCAAGAGACTTTTTAGTTCCTCTTCACTTTCTGCCATAAGAGTGGTGTCATCTGCATATCTAAGGTTATTGATATTTCTCTGGCAATCTTGATTCCAGCTTGTGTTTCTTCCAGCCCAGCGTTTCTCCTGATGTACTCTGCATATAAGTTAAATAAGCAGGGTGACAATTTACCGCCTTGACATACTACTTTTCCTATTTGGAACCAGTCTGTTGTTCCATGTCCAGTTCTAACTGTTGCTTCCTGACCTACATATGGATTTCTCAAGAGGCAGGTCAGGTGGTCTGGTATTCCCATCTCTTTCAGAATTTTCCACAGTTTATTGTGATCCACACAGTCAAAGTCTTTGGCATAGTCAATAAAGCAGAAATAGGGACACTGTTAAACTCCCTAGCATTTGAATCATAGGAGTCCCAGAAGAAGACAAAAAGAAAGGCCATGGAAAAACACTTGAGGAGATAATAGTTGAAAACTTCCCTAAAATGGGGACGGAAATAGCCACCCAAGTCCAAAAAACCCAGAGGGTCTCAAACAGGATAAACCCAAGATGAAACACCCTAAGACACATATTAATCAAATTAATGAAGATCAAACACAAAGAGCAAATATTAAAAGCATCAAGGGAAAAGCACAAATAACACAAAAGGGGATTCCCATAAAGATAACTGCTGATCATTCAGTAGAAACTCTTCAAGCCAAAAGGGAATGGCAGGACATACTTAAAGTGATGAGAGAGAAAAACCTACAATCCAGATTACTATATTCAGCAAAGATCTCATTCAAATATGAAGGAGAAATCAAAAGCTTTACAGACAAACAAAAGCTGAGAGAAATCAGCACCACCAAACTAGCTTTTCAACAAATGTTAAAGGATATTCTCTAGACAGGAAACATAGAAAAGGTTTATAAACTTGAACCCAAAACAACAAAGTAAGTGGCAATGTGATCATACTTATCAATAATTACCTTAAATATAAATGGATTGAATGCCCCAACCTATAGACAAATGCTGGCTAAATGGATACAAAAACAAGACCCCTATATTTGCAGTCTACAAGAGACCCACCTCAAAACAAACAACACATAAAGACTGAAATTGAAGGGCTGGAAGACAATATTTCACACAAATGGAGACCAAAAGAAAGAAGGAGTAGCAAAACTCATATCAGATAAAATAGACTTCGAAATAAAGGCCATGAAAAGAGACAAGGAAGGACACTACATAATGATCAAAGGATCAATCCAAGAAGATGTAACAATTATAAATATATATGCACCCAACATAAGAGCACTACATATGTAAGGCAAATGCTAACAAGTATGAAAGGGGAAATTAACAGTAACACAAAAATAATGGGAGACTTTAATACCCCACTCACACCTGTGGACAGATCAACTAAACAGAAAATTAGCAAGGAAACACAAACTTTAAATGATACAATGGACCAGTTAGACCTAATTGATATCTATAGGACCTTGCACCCCAAGACAATGAATTTCACCTTTTCTCAAGTACGCATGGAACATTCTCCAGGATAGATCACATCCTGGGCCATAAATCTAGCCTTAGTAAATTAAAAAAAAAAAAATTGAAATCATTTCAAGCATCTTTTCTGAAGACAATGCAGAAAGATTAGATGTAAACAAGAGGAAAAAACTATTAAAAAACAAACATGGAGGCTAAACAACATGCTTCTGAATAACCAACAAATCACAGAATAAAAAAAAAAGAAATCAAAATATGCATAGAAACAAATTAAAATGAAAACACAACAACCCCAAACCTATGGGATTCAGTAAAAGCAGTGCTAAGGGGAAGGTTCATAGCAATACAAGCTTACCTCAAGAAACAAGAGAAAAATCAAATAAAAAAACCTAACTTTACACCTAAATCAAGTAGAAAAAGAAGAAATGAAGAACCCCAGCATTAGTAGAAGGAAAGAAATCATAAAAAGTAGGGCAGAAATAAATGAAAAAGAAACAAATGAGACTAATAGCCAAAATCAACAAAGGTAAAAGCTGGTTCTTTGAGAAGATAAATAAAACAGACAAACCATTAGCCAGACTCATCAATAAAAAAAGGGAGAAGAATCAAATCAACAAAATTAGAAATGAAAATGGAGAGATCACAACAGACAACACAGAAATACAAAGGATCTTAAAAGACTACTCTCAGCAACTATATGACAGTAAAATGGACAACTTGGAAGAAGTGGACAAATTCTTAGAAAAGTATAACCTGCCAAAACTTAGCCAAGAAGAAATAGAAAACCTTAACAGACCCATCATAAGCATGTGAATAATAACTGTAATCAAACATCTTCCAACAAACAAAAGCCCAGGACCAGATGGCTTCACAGGAGAATTCTACCAAAAATCTAGAGAACAGCTAACACCTATCCTACTCAAACTCTTCCAGAAAACTACAGAGGAAGGTAACTGCCAAACTCATTCTATGAGGCCACCATCAGCCTAATACAAAAAACAAACAAAGATGCCACCAAAAAAGAAAACTACAAGCCAATATCACTGATGAACATAGATACAAAAATACTTAACAAAATTCTAGGAAACATAGTCCAACAACATATTAAAAAGATCAGACATCATGACCAAGTGGGCTTTATCCTGGGGATGCAAGGATTCTTCAATATTGTCAAATCAATCAATGTGATATACCACATTAACACACTGAAAGATAAAAACCATATGATTATATCAATAGATGCAGAAAAAAGCCTTTGACAAAATTCAACATCCATTTATGATTAAAAAAAAAAAAACCTGCAGAAAACAGGCATAGAAGGAACATACCTCAACATAATAAAAGCCATATATGATAAACCCACAGCAAACATTATCCTCAATAATGAAAAACTGTAAGTCAGGAACAAGACAAAGGTGTCCACTCTCACCACTATTATTCAACATAGTTTTGGAAGTTTTAGCCACAGCAATCAGAGAAGAAAAAGAAATAAAAGGAATCCAGATTGGAATGAAGTAAAACTGTTTGCAGATGACATGATCCTCTACATAAAACCCTAAAGACACCACCAGAAAATTACTAGAGCTAATCAATGAATACTGTAAAGTTGCAGGATATAAAATGAACACACAGAAATCTCTTGCATTCCTATGCACTAACAATGAGAAAACAGAAAGAGAAATTAAGGAAACAATTCCATTCCCCATTGCAATGTTAAAATACTTAGGACTAAATCTACCTAAAGAAACAAAAGACCTATATATAGAAAACTATAAAACACTGAAAGAAATCAAAGATGACACAAATAGATGGAAAAATATACCATGTTCTTGGATCAGAAGAATCAATATAGTGAAAATGAGTATACTACCCAAAGCAATCTATAGATTCAATGCAATCCCTATCAAGCTTCCAAAGGTATTTTTCAGAGAACTAGAACCAGTAATTTCACAATTTGTATGAAAATACGAAAAACCTCGAGTAGCTAAAGCAATCTTGAGAAAGAAGAATGGAACTGGAGGAACCAACCTGCCTGACTTCAGACTATACTACAAACCTATAGTCATCAAAACAGCATGGTACTGGCACAAAAACAGAAATATAGATCAATGGAACAAAATAGAAAGCCCGTAAATAAATCCACCCACCTATGAACACCTTATCTCTGACAAAGGAGGCAAGAATATACAATGGATTAAAGACAATCTCTTTAACAAGTGGTGCTGGGAAAACTGGTCAACCACTTGTAAAAGAATGAAACTAGAATATTTTCTAACACCATACACAAAAATAAACTCAAAATGGATTAAAGATCTAAATGTAAGACCAGAAACTATAAAACTCCTAGAGGAGAACATAGGCAAAACACTCTCCGACATACATCACAGTAGGATCCTTTATGACCCACCTCCCAGAATATCGGAAATAAAAGCAAAAATAAACAAATGGGACCTAATTAAACTTAAAAACTTTTGCACAATGAAGGAAACTATAAGTAAGGTGAAAAGACAGCAATCAGGATGGGAGAAAATAATTGCAAATGAAGCAACTGACATAGAATTAATCTCAAAAATATACAAGCAGTTCATGTAGCTCAATTCCAGAAAAATAAACAACCCAATCAAAAAATGGGCCAAAGAACTAAACAGACATTTCTCCAAAGAAGACATACAGATGGCTAACAAACATGAAAAGATGCTCAACGTCACTCATTATCAGAGAAATGCATATCAAAACCACAATGAGGTACCATTTCACCCTAGTCAAAATGGTTGCTATCAAAAAGTCTACAAAAAATAAATGCTGGAGAGGGTATGGAGAAACGGGAACCCTCTTACACTGTTGGTGGGAATGCAAACTAGTACAGCTACAATGGTGAACAGTGTGGAGATTTAATAAAAAAAACTGGAAATAGAACTGCCATATGACCCAGCAATCCCACTGCTGGGCATACACACCGAGGAAACCAGAATTGAAAGAGACACGTGTACACACTATTTACACAGCACTATTTACAACAGCTAGGACATGGAAACATGCTAGATGTCCGCTGGCAGACGAATGCATAAGAAAGCAGTGGCACATATACACAATGGAATATTCAGTTCAGTTCAGTCACTCAGTTGTGTCTGACTCTTTGCGACCCCATGAATTGCAGCACACCAGGCCTCCCTGTCTATCACCAACTCCCGGAGTTCACCCAAACTCATGTCTATTGAGTCGGTGATGCCATCCAGCCATCTTATCCTCTGTCGTCCCCTTCTCCTCCTGCTCCCAATTCCTCCCGGCATCAGAGTCTTTTCCAATGAGTCAACTCTCCACATGAGGTGGCCAAAGTATTGGAGTTTCAGCTTTAGCATCAATCCTTCCATTGAACATTTAGGACTGATCTCCTTTAGAATGGACTGGTTGGATCTCTTTGCAGTCCAAGGGACTCTCAAGAGTCTTCTCCAACACCACAGTTCAAAACCATCAATTCTTCGGCGCTCAGCTTTCTTCACAGTCCAACTCTCACATCCATACATGACTACTGGAAAAACCATAGCCTTGACTAGATGGACCTTTGTTGGCAAAGTAATGTCTCTGCTTTTCAATATGCTATCTAGGTTGGTCATAACTTTCCTTCCAAGGAGTAAGCGTCTTTTAATTTCATGGCTGCAATCACCATCTGCAGTGATTTTTGGAACCCAAAAAAATAAAGCCCCCCCCAATTTTTTTAAAATGGAATATTACTAAGCTATTAAAAAGAATTCATTTGAATCAGTTCTAATGTGGTGGATGAAACTGGAGCCTAATATACAGAGTGAAGTAAATCAGAAAGACACATATATATATGGAATTTAGAAAGATGGTAACCATGACCCTATATGCAAGACAGTCAAAGAGATACAGATTTAAAGAACAAACTGTTGGACTCTGTGGGAGAAGGCGAGGTGGTATGATTTGAGAGACTAGCATTGAAACATGTATATTACCATATGTCAAATAGACTACCAGTCTAGGTTTGATGCATGAGACAGGGTGCTCAGGGCCAGTGCACTGGGATGACCCTGAGGGATGGGATGGGGAGGGAGGTGGGATGGGTGTCCAGGATGGGGAACATATGTACATCAATGGTAGATTCATGTCAATGTATGGCAAAAACCACCACAATATTGTAAAGTAATTAGCCTCCAATTAAACAAACAAAGAAAAAAAAAAAAGGAATCAACACAGATGATACATACACACAAATATACTCACAAGTGGAATACTATTTAGCCATGCAAAAGAAGAAAATTATGGCATCTGCTTCAGCACCATGGAGGAACTTAGAGAGCATTATGTTAAATGAAATATGTCAGAATAAGACAAATACGATATGATATCTCTTATATTCAGAGTCTTAAACATACAACAAGTGATTATAGCAGCAAAGAATCTAACTTGTATGTGGGCTTCCCAGGTAGTGCTAGTTGTAAAGAAGCCACCTGCTAATGCAGGAGACATAAGAGATGAGAGTTTGTTCTTTGGGTTGGGAAGATCCCTTAGAGAAGGGCCTGGAAACCAGTGCCAGTATTCTTGCCTGGAGAATCCCATGGGCAGAGGAGCCTAGCAGGCTACAATCCTAGGGTCACAAAGAATCAGAAATGATTGAAGCAACTTAGCAAAATAGGGAGAAGAAAGATCCAATACAGGGGAAGGGTAGTACAAAACACAAACTCTTTGTATAAAGTAAGCTACAAGGATATACTGTACAACTTGGGAATATAGAAAATATTTTCTAATAACTATAGATGTACTATAACATTTAGAATTGTGAATCATTACACTGTATGCCTTTAACTTATACATCAACTATATTTGAATAAACAGAAAAATTTCACCTTAGTGAAAACAGATACCATGGGTTACATAGCCTACAAATTAAAGAACCAATTAGGAATGCAAATACCAGTGTATTGGGAGAACCATACTTAACTACAGTCTAGTCCAGCCATGTGCCCACAATGCCACACTGTCACTCAAAAACCACCTTGGAATTTAGAGATCTCCTTAAGTCAAAAAAGGGTAATAGGAATTCTAAACAGATTGAGTTTATTGACTAAGAAACATTTAAATTGACAAAGAAAATCTTGATGTTATTGATTTATCATTATATAGCATGGTAAAATGTTTAAAACTATTAAAAATATAAAAGCTCTATTTCTATATAATTGAATTTATGACATGAGAAATCTATTACCAATGTATAGTGATAACAACACATTAAATTATATAATATTTACAGAATGTGCCAACTTCTAAAGTATTCATTTAGATGCTTTCAAAACAAACCATAAGACAATGATAATGATTATATCCATTTTACAGATGAGAAAACATTCTCAGAGAGATGAAGTATGTAATTATCCCAGGCTACCAAGCAGACAGAGAAACAAGGTTTTGAGCTCAGGTGGTCTGACTTGAGACTCGGGATTCCCAGGCTCCATGTGTTGCACTGTATAGAAGTGATAATATTATGAACTAAACATTCAGATAAAATAACAAGTGTAATTGGTAACACAGAGGAGAACTATATGGTGTTACTGTGTTACATACAGGCATTTTTAATAAGCCAAAATATTTTGAAAACTTGTGCATGTTTGTTTATATTTTAATATACCTGGAGCCTTAGAAATAGAAGATAAGGCTTTTTCCCCTGAATACTCAGGTTTCTTGTTAGTTTTTGTTTTTTTTTTTTAATAGTTTCATGGGATCAAGATCTTTAAATCACCTGGCTGTGGATAAGTGGAATAAAAAAATCATGCATGAATAATAGTTTGCTTGTTTATTGTTTTATTCAGATTAAAAATATGTTGAATAATAATCGTATTTATTGAGGAAAAACACTTGTTAAAAAGTGTTAGCTTTGGGTAGAAGATGCAGCTTCCTGTTTCAGAAATTTAGCATCTGAGGTAGCATTGACTTATGTAAGTAAAATTATCTAGTCACAAATTAACACAAAATTTTAAGTTCAGGAGAGCAAACTGTAGAGCTGAGAATGGATGAAGCTGTTCAGTGGAAAATACAGAGTAATGCTATATAAAGCTAAGAGGGTAAGGACAAAGCCCTCAGGAATAGGAACACTGGAGGAGTGGGCACATGAGGATAAACTGTTAAAAGAGACAGAAGTGGAACAAACACAGGAGGGAAGCTAGGAGAGAATGAAGACAGAAGTCAAGAGGGAGAGAGTTTTAAGGACAGGGTATGCTGTTTTGTACACAAATCCTGAGAATTTGATTACAATAAGTAATATATATATATATATGTATGTGTGTGTGTGTGTGTGTGTTCAGTCACTCAGTCGTGTCCAACTCTTTGTGACCCTGTGGACCATAGACCACCACGCTCCTCTGTCCACAGGATTCTCTAGGAAAGAATACTGGAGTGGTACTGGAGTGGGTTGCCATGTCCTCTTCCAGGAGATCTTCCAAGCCTAGGATTGATTGTGTTTCAACTATTGACATACATATCAAAGTGCTACAATTATTGACATGTAAATCAATGATGATTTTGTAAGACTACAGTTGATTCATGAGTACAAAAGAGAGAACTGAATATGTGGTTTATTGAGTAGAAAAAGAAGAAATATATAAATTCATATTAACTCTATTATATTTAAAAATACCTCATGAATGATTTCGTGTATAATCTTGATTTTGAAATTTTGAACTCTGACCATCAGATCATGAATTAATTTACCAATGCTCTCTATGATCTCCGTTCTTCCCACCATTTGAAAAAAGCATGAGGGTACTGTATTTATAAAACTGTGTTCCAGATTTCCTTCCAGTTTAGTTAAGAAAATGACAAACATGGGATCTGATATGGGATTGATTATTTTGTGAGTCTTAGAAGTAATCTTTGGCTAGAGGTGATGAAGGTAGTAAATTAATATCATTAATGAAGAAAAATATTTCTGACTTTTAAAATTAAAACTCTCATTTCTTAAAAAAGTTTCCAAGTCGGGATGGCACACTATACTTTGATTAGTATGTGGGAGTGATATTAAAGAGATTTTTAACAATTATGTTTCATCTTCTAAGCTTTATGTCCTTTGGTCATAAGTATCTTGAATTGCCTATGAAGATGTCTTGAAGTTCTTAAAATTTGGGAGGGGGATTAAAATAGAAATAATTTCTGGCATTTGATGACATTTACCATAGGGAAAAATATAATGTGAAATAAAATCAACATCTTCTCTAATCTTAATTTCTATTTTCTTAGTTTTACAATTGATTGAGAAACAAATCACATTTCATTTCTGCGTATCCTTCCTCCATTTCTATTCTTCAAAATCTGCTAGATGTATTAGATGCCCACATTTAGGAAATTTTATCTATGGAATTAAAAAAAATACAGCTTCTTTAGTGTGAATTTGCTTTTAAATATTTAATTTTAACTCATTTCATCTCTCTTTAAGCAACATCACCTCTAAAATGGTAATGAATCAGTTAAGAATAGATGATAACACATTTTATAAAGTAGTTCTGTTTTCTGTATAATATTTCTAGGTTTTTGTTTTGGACATGTTAGGATTCTATGAACTTGAAACACGTTTTCTTTTCTCCCTTAAAGAGTTCGAGAACAGATGTTGAGGAAGACATTTCTTTGGGTGTTTGCAGACTTCAGGGCTACCCTGGTGGCTCAATGTAAGGAATCCACCGGCAAAACAGGGCATCTGGGTTTTATCATTGGGTCAGGAAGATTCCCTGGAGAATGCAATGGCTCTCCACTCCAGTATTCTTGCCTGGAGATTTTCATGGACAGAGGAGCCTGGTGGATTATGGTCCATGGGGTTGCAAGGAGTTGGACATGACTGGGCGATTAACACTTGCACTATTCATAGACTTCACAGCATAGTACAGTTAGGCTTCACAATCTTGTTGAATTATTTCAAGATTCAATGTCACAAGTTGTCATTTCTTTGTTCTAAGACAATCCATACTGTAAGAGTGTCTTGGCCAATGAAAGGCCTGTAGCGAACTTTTTTTTTTCCCCACTGTCTGCTCTATATTCCCCAACCCCCCCCCCCCATACTATTTCTTACCCTTTGCTTTTTCTTGGGGAATATGTCTTTCCCTTTTCCAGTTGATTCTGCCTTTTGTATGAAGCATCCGTCCCCTTTCCTCTGACTGACTCCACCAGAGTCTTGACTCTAGCCTTGCTGTTTATAACACCTCATACGTCTGGTATAATGACTAGTCCTGGGGAAGGTACATGACCCAGGGGGAAGCAAACTCAAATTCCTGATTTTTCACTAGGATTTATATTTGTTTCTTGAAAGAAAAACTCTTTTCTTTCCACTCCCCGCAACTGCCAATACTAGATGGAATTGTATAGGGTCCGAACATTTGGTTACATTGTCCCCTGAATTTTGAGGGGAAAAACAAATTGCTCAAGTAGGAACAAGTGAGAATAAAATAGAATAAAATGAAAACATCAAATAAGAGAGAAAGAGCCTTCAGTAAAATCATTTGATTTCCTTATGACTGAGTCATTAATCATCAAAATCAGTTTGGTATACAAAAATTGATTTTTACTACTTCAACAGATTTGAGATGTATTTAACTTGCAAACAGGAGATTTTTCACTAAATTAGAACATCAGAATCCCATATTTCTAAGATGAACCATTCTACTTTGTGCTTCTCACAATTAGAATAATATCTATGTGCTATATTTTACACACAACTCCCCTTTTCACTTTTTGTTTTGAGGTTATATTCAGGCATTTATATCTTTGTATACAGATCAGTGATAGACACATTTTTTAGATCAGAAAAAAATGTCTGAGTTTTTTTGGGTCTCATTATTTTGACCATAAATTTTCCTAAGGATCATTATGTTTCATTGTTAGGACTTTAATTTTTCTAATGAAAGACTTTTAGAGTGGACATGTATTTTCCTTGATTCTGTGCTTCAATTTACATTCTAAGTACAGTTTTTAAAACTTATACATATTGAAAATCTGATCACATTCCCAGGCCCAAATCTCTTTTGATATAAAAATTCTTTATTTTTCATAGATTTTAATTATATCCTATATATGTGAAGGTTTTGTCAACATGTTGTATTTTAACATGCCAGAGCTTAATTATCTAGGCAAAGAATCACTTCATAATGATCATTATATTGGGCCTTCAATCTAATCACAATCATTTTAAGTGATCATTTCTGTAGAAAACTAAATACAAAGTAAATATTTACTTTTTAATTTAAAGTAAATATTTACTTTAAAATACAAAGTAAATATTTCAATTTTATTTATCTCTATAATTCAGAAGATAAATTATAGTATATACCATCAATGTATAAAAATAAAAAAGTCATTAGCTTAACTTAACTTTGAAAATTAATGGACACATAGTTGGAAAAGTACTTATTTTGATGAAGATCCTCTATAAAATTCAGACTTGAACTAAAAAAAAAAAGGAACTTATACTGCATCTAGTTATATTAAATATCCATGCATTAGGGGGGAAACAGAATGCAAAAGTTTAAGAAATCTTTACCAGTTAAAATATTTCATTGCTTTAAGTAAGTAAAAACAACCTGATCTATAATATATGACCTTAAATGAAAGAATATCTGTGTGCTGATATCAGGTTTGTCGTGACTCATGTTCCAAATGATTTAAAAAAAACACCCTGTGTTTTGTTGTTGATGTTTGTTTATTTCTATTTCTGTTCTCTTAGGTTCAGTTTTTTGGTGGTGAAATATCAACAGCTTGTGTGCCCCTCCATTTCTTCTTCTTGGTTGTCTAACTATGAAGAAGTCACCATGACCTGTAGAAACCAGATTACTTAGGTTTGATTCAAGTGCTCTAATTTTACAAACTGCAGTAAAATGTAACAGAAAAGGATTTTCTGAGAAGAGGACTTAGGATGGTTTTCCAAATAGGTATCAGATGCTAATGACCCATAGGAAATTGAGCATACAGGACAGGCATTATCTAGGGATATCTTCTACAAAAGAGAAAGGAAAGCTTTTGGTTAAAGGCAGGCATCTCTGCTCTCTTTACGTCAGCTAATGGATTGCTTACACAGAAAAAGCAATCTATCTTAGGCTTGCCCTTAAGGAAGTCTAGTAAAACCACATATATGTTTTACTGACATACAGTTCATAGTAAAAAATACTACTTTTTTATTAACTTGCCATCAATGCTTAGAGTAGGGTATATCGATGCAACCATTGCCAGTTTTACTGGACAGTCACTAAGAACACTTACATATACGGCATCATGGCATCACTGCATGACAGTGTGCCTTTCCCTGAAACATTCTTAACAGTGAAATCATAGTACTAAATCAAATAGGAAGGTTTGTGCATTTTAAAAGTACATACTTTTTGGCTTTATCTTAAAAGTTGCTCCAAATATCTTAGATATTTCTTTATGTAATATGTTCTTTATGAACAAATTTATGCATAGTACTCTGAAAATACTCATTTTTTTATCTATTTCAGGGTGTTGATATAATTGACTGGACTATTTAAACTAGACCTCTGTAATAAAATACATTCATATGTCTCAATTTTAGAGGGGGAAAAAAAAGTATAATCTGTAAGTCATTTTCCCAAATAGAAACAGGCAAAATATTTAGTCAGCCATAATAAAATCACTCCCATTTGCTGGTAGCTGTCTATGGGGTCACTAAGAGTCAGACACGACTGAGTGACTTCACTTTCACTTTTCACTTTCATGCATTGGAGAAGGAAATGGCAACCCACTCCAGTGTTCTTGCCTGGAGAATCCCAGGGACGGAGCCTCGTGGGGTCTATGGGGTCACACAAAATTGGACACAACTGAAGCAACTTAGCAGCAGCAGTAGAATCACCCTGCAATGCAGGAGACCTGTGTTTGGTCTCAGGTGGGACAGAGGAGACTGGTGGGTTACAGTCCTTGGTGTCACAAAGAGTCAGACACGACTGAGCAACTAACACTTTTTTTTTTTTTTTTAATAAGATCAGCAGAAAGGTATCACCCCACAATAAAACCTAATGGCCAAAATTATGTTCCTTAATTCATACCTTATATTAAGCATGTATTTCTTATGAAAGATGACACATCTATTTTGCTCTGAAACTTTAGACCATGCTATAACACATAATGCTTTACACATTTATAATTAGACATCAAACACATCTATTGTTACTTTTCAACATGTAAACCTGGACTTATTACTGTTCTTCCTTCTTCTAAGTCCAGTTTCTTAACTGAAATAAAAAAACCTAATTAGATGAGACCTCTTAGTATCCTTTTCATGAAACTGTCTCAAGGGCATTTAACACTTTTGTTCAACCAATATCTAAACTTTCTATATTAACGATTTCAAATTGTGCTCTATGAAAACAAATCCCATACGTCTACAGGAAAAATATGCTAATTCCAGCACTGTCACTGGGGCGAGCCATGAGTTGACTAAAGATATGATTAATGGATGTGCTTATTTTTTTTTCTCTTCTTTTCCTCAAAGTGTTAGTGTAAGAATTGAAAATCAAGTAAATCTGGCAATATTATAATTGCAAAACCTCTCCTTCTTGTGAGCCATGTAGTTAATCTCGAGTGTAAACCCTAAACTAGTAAACATAAAACACAAACAAGTCAATATTGCAAAGTAGTATTTGCAAAAAAAAAAAAAAAAAAGATTCAAGCTAAAAAGAATGATATTTTGATCTATATATTATCTATACTCATGTATATTATATAAATGAAACATGAATATTCAGGCTGTTTATGAATATTATGCCTAGTTACACAGAAATAAATGTATCAAAATATATTTATATATGACCTAAAAGATATGAAAATTATACCGAGACTTTATCTGGGTAACATGGTTATATAAGTGCTATGTAATGGCTGAAAAAAACCGAAAATCTTATTTTCTATATTCACATTAATACTATATTGAAAATATTCTATATATATATATGGAAAATTGATAAATGGTTTAGGAAAGAAGGTAGAAATTATTCTTAGTATTTGATTATAAGGAAATTGAATATAAATGAGAAGTTGTATGTGATTGAAGGAATTAAAAGAGAACCCAGAAGTATACAACAGAGATAAATGCCGATCATTAGACCTGGGGAAACAGAACTTGCTGGAACACAAAAGCAAGGCTGTAGGCTGAGGGCTGAGAACATGGCATGAGGGCTGTAACCACAGTCTGATTTGCCTCAGTGAGTGGAGACAGGTAAGTGAGGACTTTGATTCTTTTCTCTCCTCTTGCCTTCTTTATTCAAAAATGCCTTCCATTGGCTTATCCTGCAAGCAGGGTGCACCCGAGTCTGGGAGGGGATGCTATGCGTGAGAGAAAGCAGAGCAGATGATTGCTGCTGCTACTAAGTCGCTTCAGTCGTGTCCAACTCTGTGCGACCCCATAGACGGCAGCCCACTAGGCTCCCCTGTCCCTGGGATTCTCCAGGCAAGAACACTGGAGTGGGTTGCCATTTCCTTCTCCAATGCATGAAAGTGAAAAGAGGAAGTCAAGTCGCTCAGTCAGTCGTGTCTGACTCTTAGCGACCCCATGGACTGCAGCCTACCAGGCTCCTCCGCCCACGGGATCTTCCAGGCAAGAGTACTGGAATGGGGTGCCACTGCCTTTTCCGAGAAGGTTAGGTGTATAGCAAAGAAGCCTAATGTATATTTTAGGGGAAAAAAATTAAGAATGACGAGCCATTTCCAGATATCAAGAAAAGCCCAGGAATTGGCCAAAACCATGACTAAATTCCACTCTGACGTATTTTAAGGCCCAGAAAATCCATACTCCTTTCCGTAGTAATTTACTACACAGCCGACTGTGTTAAGAGGTAGCATTCTGTGGGTGTTGGGAGCACCAAACTGTATCACAAATCGTGATTGGACGCTCGGTTATCAAAATAGTCCTATTTTGAAGATAGAATTCATTTATGATCAGATTCCTTCCAGTTAAAACAATGATTTTTCTACTTTCTTTTTTTTTTTAAAGAAGAGTAATACATGACCCCTGTACATTTCTTTTACAATGTAATAGGCACATTATTCTGTTGTAGTAAAAAGGTAGGTTGAGAAGGTAAGACAGCATCTACTTCATCAATATATATTGATAAATTTTAGAAAATAAATCAATCTATGACAACACAATAAATGTAAGCAGAAAATCTGCAGGACAAATAATTAATAGTTCAGTGTAAATGAGTTGATAAATTTCAAGCTCTAGAATGATTAAATCCAACTAAAGAGAACAAGAATCCTTAACTTGGAGAGCAGGTGTTACTGTCATAGAACTTTTTTTTTTTTTTTTTTCCTCCTTTCTCTTGCTCTCTTTTTCACTTCTTAGGTATAAAAAGGTGATATTGAAAATCCTCAAGGTAATTTATTTAAATTGAATCTTGGTAAGCTAAAAATGATTTTTTCACATACTATCAGGATGAAGCAACATAGGGAGAGAAATATTAGAACTTAAATGCAATACTGTTCTCCAGCTCAGCACAAAAGATTCTCCAGAAGCTAAAATAAGGAATAGTTGTGCCACATTTATCAAATAAAAGAGGAATATATTAAATTTATATATGTAACATTATTTTTATAAACAAAATATGTATATCAACTTACCAATTGCATTTTTGTAATGTAGCATATTATTTCAATGACCGTATTATCAATTCATAAAGCACTTTTAAAACTTTCTTTATCAGATTGGTTTTTATTATACCCTGAAGCTCTTTAATGAAGTTCATTTTCCAGAATGATACTCACACATAATGGGAGAACTTACCAGTCATATCGTTTGAATAACTAAACCCACACAAAAAGGCAGTTTCTTCTGTAGATGATAGCACAGGGCATAGTATTTAAGCTAATGAGGATTATCATTATTTTAACATGAAATACTGCTAGCAATTTCCTTTTTCAGAAACAGCTGATGAATTTTCACAGATTCAGTCAATATCTGTGAAGGTAGCGGGGTCTTATAAAAAACTTTGTCACTTGATAGGGGAGAATGAAATAAAAATAGTTACAAATGGGCAAATATATATATCTATATTTGCAAATATATGTGTGTGTATATATATATATATATATATACACATACATACATACACCCTCAAGTTTATGGTTCAACACTATTTTAAACTAAGGAGCCAATTACAGATCAATAAAACTCAGGTGTAAATTGATTCTTTAGGGCTTTCCCAGATTCTAAAATTTTTGTCATAGAAATAGCCTATATATCTGTGTTGACCAATACAGTAGCCACCAGTTACATGTGGCTATTGAGGAGTTGAAGGATAGGGAAGCCTGGCATGCTTAAGTCTATGGGGTCGCAAAGAGTCAGGTAGGACTTAGTGACTGTACAACAACAATTGGAGAGTTGAAATATGGCTGGTGAAACTCAGCAACTAAATGTTTATTTTATTTAATATTCAATTGTTTAAATATAAATCTAAGTAGCCATTGGGGCTAGTGGCTACAGTATTGAAAAGGCTAGTTCGAAGAAACAGCATGGCATCAGGCGACATGTGAGTTATCCAAAGTGTATCCCCAGGTGTGCATTTGCGCTCAGTTACTTCAGTTGTGTCTGACTCTTTGTGACCCCATTCATGGACTGTAGTACTCCAGGCTCCTCTGTCCTTGGGATTCTCTAGGAAAAAATACTGGAGTGGGTTGCTACTTCCTTCTTCAGGGCATCTTCTCAACGCCGGGATTGAACTTGTGTCTCTTATGTCTCCTGCATTGGCAAGCAGGTTCTTTACCACTAGCGCCACCGGGGAAGCACCAGCCATCTCAGCAGTAAAGAATCCACCCGCCAATGTAGGAGAAGTGGCTTTGATCCCTGAGTGGAGGATTCCCTGGAGAAAGAAATGGCAACCCACTCCAGTATTCACCTAGGAAATAACATAGAGAACTTGGTGGGCTATAGCCCATGGGGTCACAAAAGAGTTGTACACAACTTAGCAACTAAACAATGACAATATCCCACTTAATATACAACTAGTAACAATGGCACTCCACTCCAGTACTCTTGCCTGGAAAACCCCATGGACGGAGGAGCCTGGTAGGCTGCAGTCCATGGGGTCGCTAAGAGTCGGACACGACTGAGCGACTTCACTTTCACTTTTCACTTTCATGCATTGGAGAAGGAAATGGGAACCCACTCCAGTGTTCTTGCCTGGAGAATCCCAGGGACAGGGGAGCCTGGTGGGCTGCCGTCTATAGGGTCGCACAGAGGTGGACATGACTGAAGCGACTTAGAAGCAGTAAATATAAAACCTCTGTTACAGGCACAGTTATGACAGATATTGCCAAAGAATTATGGCACTCTGTCCCTTAGTTTCTACTGCCTCAGAAATCTTTCTTTCCTTCTTTTTTTTTTTTTTAACTGAAAGATAATTGCTTTACAGAATTTTGTTGTTTACTGTCAAACCTCAATATGAATCTGCCTCCCTCTTGCTAGTTGGTACTGGCACACTACCTAAAACAAACTTTCTATTTCTACAATATTACAATGCTTTCTAAAATGAAATGTGTATCACAGTAGAGGTCAGGTAGTGGTATTGAGTCTTAGAAACAACTAGAAACTGCCTGAAATGGCAGGTCTCTGACTCAAAAAAATGGAAACTGTTCTTAGGCTAGAGAAAGCAAATACTGAGCTAAGATAATCAGAGAAAGTAATAACAACTAAGTATGTGAAAAAACAATGCAAGTTATGGTGGGTTATTAATATCCTATGTTGGTTTACTTAGAAGGGAAAACATGAGAAAATAATAAGTAGGTGACTCTATAAGGAAATAAAATTATTGCAAAGGAAGAAAACTATCCTTAACTACATACAGTATCACTTTCAGTATGTGTATTTAGAGATGCTGTAAAAACAGTTTCTAAATAGAAAGAGAGGGCATTTTTATCCCAGGAACTATTAGAGAACTGGTAGCAGACTTACCATATACAATTAGAAAACTGGGCAAATTCATTGAAATAATAAAATCGAACCATTTTTAGATATTGAACAGCAGGCAGTGCAGGAAAGATGTGAAACAAATAAGGTGGGCTCTTGGAGGTACATTCTGGACCCAAGTGCAAGCTGAGTCCTGCATCTACCTAGAGCAGAAGATTCCCATTCTAAAGTGACAGAAATCAGAGTTTGGCAAGGAGAATATATGGATATTTGAATTATGTGTGTATCAGAAAAGTGGGCAGAGAAGGTGTAAGGGTTAATAAAATATTACTGAAATATTTACTATATAACAGTTTACCTAGACCTGGGAACAGACCAAGTTCTGGCCATCCAGAGTGGAGAAAACTTGAGAATATGTGCTGCTGCTGCTACTGCTGCTGCTGCTAAGTTGCTTCAGTCTGTCCGACTCTGTGTGACCCCATAGACGGCAGTCCACCAGTCTTCCCCGTCCCTGGGATTCTCCAGGCAAGAACACTGGAGTGGGTTGCCATTTCCTTCTCTAGTGCATGAAAGTGAAAAGTGAAAGTGAAGTTGCTCATCTGACTCTAGCAACCCCATGGACTGCAGCCCACCAGGCTCTTCCGTCCATGGGATTTTCCAGGCAAGAGTACTGGAGTGGGGTGCCATTCTGCCTTCTTTGGAAAATATGTGGGAACTCAGTAAAAACCACAGAAAAGTCATATTTTAAATGATGTGTGAAACTAGTCTTATAATAAAGGATATTATATATTCAATTTATTAAAAAAAAAAAAAAAAAAACTTTGACTCAGAAAAATATGAAGGAGATACTGGAGCAAACTTGTTGACCAGAAATGAAAAACACTTTATGTTTTAACAAAATTCTATTAAATATGGACTTTCAAAATTAAAGAAAAATATAATTTACAACAGCATTCTGAAATAAATATAATTTACTTGTATAAAATATTTTCTTTTTTATAAATAAAAATATGCAGTATCTGTATGTGAAAACTACAAACATTAATAAAAGAGGTCAAAGAAGGTATAAATTAACAGTGTTTGTGGATTAACTATTAAAACTGCTCTTTGATTTATAGATTCAATACAATTTTAATCAATACAACAAGTTTTTTGTGTGATCTCAATTATTTGATTTTAAAGGTTACTTGGAAAAAGTAACTAGAATAGTCAAGATTAATCTGAGAAAGTAAAGGTACTGTCTAAGGGTTTATGCTATCCACTTTCAGGACTTAGTCTAAAGCTCGGTAATCAGAGAAGTACAGTTTTCACATAAGAGACACACAGAGCAATGGAACATAAAACAGAGACAAGAAATACACACAGCCCAAAATGTCAACAGATTTTTTGTATAGATGAAAAGACAATGCAACTGAATAAATAACTGTTTTTTCAACAGTCAGTACTGGAACAACTGGATTTCCACATGCCAAAATATTGACCCATGATCCATACTTCACACTTTAAACAAAAATGAACAAAAATGAATCAGCCTTAAACATAAAATGCAAAATTATAAAAACATCTTGAAGAACACATGAAAGAAAATATATGTGGTCTTAGGGTTTGTAACAATAAATTGAACATTACTAAAATTTTAAAATTGTGTTTGGCGAAATTGCCTGTGAGTAGAATAAAAGCAGAAACCAGTAAAAATATTCATGAATCACATATCTGATAATGAACTTGTACCCATAATATTTAAATAACTCTAAAATGACACAAATATAAACTAATAAAAGTTGGACAAAAGATCAGAAGAGACAGCCACCAAAGAGTACATGAAGATGCAAATAAATACTTTAAAAGCTGTAGTTGGTCAACAACTTTTGCCTTTGGAGAAAACCAAATAAAACAAGAGTGTGACAGTACTAAACATAGAAGAGAATATGTAATATTGATTTAACTACCAATGCCGTGTTTTAGTGAGACTGCAGAGTGGTTGAACTATCAGTTATCACTGTCATGAGTAACACGGTATAAATTAAAAAAAAAATAATATAGATATTTTGGGAAAAAAGTTTGGCAGTTTCTAATCAAGTTAAACATACCCTTGCTTTAAGAATCAGAATGCAGTGCCCAGATATTTATTCAAGAGAACAAAAAATATATAAATATATATCCACACTAATCTGTATAATGATATTTGTAGAGTTTAATTTATGGTTGTTCAAATTAAACAGTCCAAACTTTGCATTAAATGGAGAGTAGATAACCATGCTATGGTATATCCATAAAGTAGAATATCACATATTACTACATACAGGAATGTACTACTGACACATTCAGGATGAATCCCAGAAACACTATGCTATGCAGATATGCTACTGCTAAGTCGCTTCAGTCGTGTCCGACCCTGTGCGAGCCCATAGACGGCAGCCCACCAGGCTCCCCCGTCCCTGGGATTCTCCAGGCAAGAACACTGGAGTGGGTTGCCATTTCATTCTCCAATGCAGGAAAGTGAAAAGTGAAAGTGAAGTCGCTCAGTCATGTCTGACTCTTAGCGACCCCATGGACTGTAGCCTACCAGGCTCCTCCATCCATGCGATTTTCCAGGCAAGAGTGCTGGAGTGGGGTGCCATTGCTATGCCGATATAACTGCTCAAAAGACTATACAATGTAGAATTTAATATATCTGACTTTATGGAAACAGTAAACAATAGGGATAGAAAGTAGATTAGTCATAAATTGATGGGAGAGAGAGATGGGATTAACTTCTAGGGACCTGAAGAAACCTTTTGGTGTGATGGATATAATTATCTTGATGGCGGTAGCAACTGCATGACTATATATGTTTGTCAAAACTCAGAGACTGTTACTGTTGGTGATTACACTTCCATAAAGCTGACAAAAAATGAAGTGAAAATAAATAAAATGAAATTACCATTTGCTGCCAAGTTGTTGAACTGAATCACTAATCCACTGCTAGTGGGAAAGTAAATTAGTACATCTGCTTGGTACCGTGATTTCACAGCATCTATGAATGTTGAATACAAGCACACCTATGAACCAGTAATTCTATGAGTATGCATAGAATCAACAGAAATGTATACATATGTGAAAATAATATGCATATGTGAACCCACAAGAGTACTATTACCAAAAGCCTTAAACTGGCAACCACCAAAATATTTATAAGAAATAAAAAGCTTTGGGAAGATGGAATTATGAAATTGCTTGAAAAATTGCAGAAGTTAGTAGAATCAAATGATGAATACATTGGTCAATAAAGTTCTAAATAAAAATGGTACAGGGTAACTTGCCATGATGAAAAGTATAAATCACAAATCTGCTCATGAATTAGCATGTATTTAAAAAGTGATTAGTCTTAATATTGACCATATGTCCACAGTTGACCAAAATTAAGTCAATTTTCTCTCCTGCCCACCACAGGTCCCTAAACTTTAGGTCACCCCCAACCTGAGCAAGCACTAAAGTAAGGACAGTGCCTTCGCATGAACTTATCCCCAGAATCGACTGACTACAGTGAGACACATTTCCTGTCAAACCATGCTGATTATGCATTTGGCTTATGCTCTCTCCTTTGTTCAATTTCCCTTTCCTTATTTCTTATCTATGGAGGAAAAAAAATAAAAAAATAAAGCATTTCTCAGTTTGATTTTGAGACACTTGCAGTTCCTGAGATGGGAGGATTCATCCTATTCACTAGTCTTCCTGTATAAAGGCTCAGCTTATCTGGATTTGTTTTTATTTGACAAAGTAGCTGTACCAATGACAAACATAAATACCTCCGGGGTACATCATTCTCTTAGGACTTTCCAAACATCAGTTTTAAACTGATTATACCCACTTTTTATCTCATGGTTTTTTATAAACATACTAAAACCTTCTGCCCATCTTTAGTGTTCCAGTGTTCCAGTTCACAAAAAATGTAATGTCTCTACTTGTATATAATTGTAATTAGAAACTCACAAAGAATGCCAGTTAATTTTATTTTTAAGAAAATTAAAAAATACGGATTTAGGTGGAAAATTTAGAGGGTTTTTATGCTTCCTTGTTTTAATTTTGTTTGTTTGTTTCTTTTCAGTCAAGGATAATGCCTAACATTATCACAGGCCACAGGCGGCCTAATTTTAATATTGGTATGTCTTAGGGAATAGAAGGTGCGCCAGGAGAGGGAGAGAGAGAGGGGACAGCTGATCAGCTGAACTTGGTGGAATAGGCAGAACACACACATTTATTAACTTCACCATCTCACAAGAGTGTGGTTCATGGCCCCTCAAACTAATCACAAAAGTAATGTCAAATGTCCCTGTTCAGAGATCACCACAGTGAATATAATAATTGAAATATTACAAGAATTACCAAAACATGACAGGGAGGCAGGAAGTAAATGAATGCTATTGAACAGAACTAGTACTGATAAGATGTGCTCGAAGTAGTATTGCCACAAACCTTCAACTTATGAAAAACGTAAAACAGTGAGATTATGAAAAATAAAATGAGGGATCTCTGTAGTAAATTTCTATGGTGAAGCTGATATGAAAAGTATTTCAAGAAACAAATCAGCATAGCCAATATGCACTATCTCTCTTTTCTATTCATCTTTAAAGGGATTTGAAAAACGTCTGAACCTCTAAAGGATTAACATATAAACCAAATAAATGTCCTGCAATTAAGGTGAAAAAAATGTACAGGATGCACAGTTAAATTTCAATTTCAGGTAAAAAATCAAATAAATTTTAGTTTATTACAAATGAATCAAATATGGCATAGTTAATTTAAAACATAATTAAAATTTGAAATTAACTGAGTGTCTTTCCACCTTCTAAATCCAGCAATCATATATAATAAGAGTATTCAGTATTTGAGTCATTATGTTCTCCATATTTTTGAATATAGACTCTTGTTCAAAACAAATTGCAAATTTCTCAAAGTATTAAATGGATAGATGACAAACATTTTCAGACTTAGAAGCTTTAAGTAAATTATCATTATTGTAAATAAAGCTGTGAAATAGGACAGAATTAAAATGTATTCCTATAATAGCAAATCGGAGTGAAAGTGAAAGTGAGAGTCGCTCAGTCATGTCTGACTCTTTGCAACCCCATGGACTATACAGTTCATGGAATTCTCCAGGCCAGAATACTGGAGTAGGTAGAAATCAGAAACTATATACAATTAAAATATGAGGGTTCAGGTATAGAAAACATTTACTTTTAACACGTAAAATTGAGCTTGGGAAGTGTCTTTTAATGAAGCTTCTATTTTTAACTGAAAATTTATGTTCTGTATTAGAGTGGAATGAAACTGAGAGAACCTGTGATTTTGTAGCATTTAATTTTAGTATACAATTTAAATGATTACAAACAGATAAATTTTACGTGATGAGTTTGAACTTGTAAATACATATCACAGGGAGAAATGCTCACAGACATATGATACAAATTTATGGTTATAAAAGGGGTAAGGTGAGAGGGAAAAATTAGGAGTATGGGATTAACAGTTACACACTATTGTATATAAAATAGATAACCAACAAGCACTTGATATACATGACAAGGAACATTATATCTTATAATAATATATAATAGGACAGTTTCTGAAATATAATACATATATATATATATACACACACAAATTTCTTTGCTGTCCACCTAAACCTAAAACAACACTGTGAATCAATCATATTTCAATAAAAATATATACATATATAATATATAAATATATACATAATATTTAATTATAATATAATATATATATTTAACCTTTATTTTGTATTGGGGTATAGCTGATACACAATGTTTTAGGTTTTGGTGAACAGCAAATGGACTCACACATATGCATGTATTCATTCTCCCCTAAACTCCCCTCCCAACCAGGTTTCCACATGACATTGAGCAGAGTTCCACGTGACATACAGAAAGACTTTGTTGATTATCCATTTAAAATATCACAGCGGATTATTTACCACTGCGCCACTTGTGAAGCCCTGGATAAGGGCGCAGAAACACTAAAATTAGAAGATCATATGGAAACAAAAGTACATTTTTTTATGATTCCAATACAGAATTCTGAGATGATTTTAGAGAAAGAAATGACTTAGAAACTGAAAAAAATGCATGAAAACATATGAAGAATAGACATTCTGTTTGTGTGATTTTTAATATTCAGAAAAGTAATATTAAATTGCTTTAGTTGTCCTGTTACTAACATTTGTTTTATCTCAAGACCAATTTTATATAAGCAATAGTATTTGAAAAGGATTATTTCTCCTAATAGAATTAATTCATTGGTATGTAAATATGAGTTTGAAAATTAGAAAAAATTTAATTATTTTAATGTTTCTAATATCTAAAAGCAAAAGCCTTGCTTTAAACAGTACATCATATGGCCACTCCAACCTTT
This sequence comes from Bubalus kerabau, assembly GCF_029407905.1. Classification (NCBI taxonomy): domain Eukaryota; kingdom Metazoa; phylum Chordata; class Mammalia; order Artiodactyla; family Bovidae; genus Bubalus; species Bubalus kerabau. Next base: position 78,654,846 of record NC_073627.1, on the reverse strand, counting down.
TTCATACACTCAAACCCCACATAATTTTCTCTTTTTCTTTGATGATATTTTTGATTAGTATGGACCAGCTCCCTCTCAGTGTTTTTCTGTCCAGAATGTGTACCATGCATTTTATTTATCTATTAAATGCCAGTCTCTTCCACTAGATTCTTGAGAACTGAGGATATATTTTATTCATACTTTTATTTCTAGCTTCTAAAATACAATACTACATGCAGTATTTCTTAGTACATGCTTATTAAATTGGACTTGAGTCATAGTTCTAGAAGTGCAATTATTAAGTTTTGTATTTTTGTTGTAAATGTAATTTCTGTTTAAGTTAGAACTTTGGGGTTATGCATCTTTGATTTAGATGCCATATAAAGTATACAATATTGAAGATATATTGCAAAAAATATGCATTTTTCTACACAGAAAATTAAAATGTGGGATTGTCAGAAATGGTTATATATCTTGAAATAGACTACACAGCTCTCTTTTGCCTTTGGCAACAGAAATGCCAAGTGGTGTTCTTCCTTTTTTATCTTATCATTTCAAGGAGTGGAGAAGCCTCTGCTGTCAGCGTAGTATATTACATGTAGTTATTTATTGAAATTCTGCCTACTTGAAAATATATTTGAATCTGCTTATTATTATAAACATCATATTTTAAAACTATGGATTGTATTTGCATTGGCAGTATGTGTGGTAAGGGAGATACAGGTAAAAAGAAGTATTGACAATACCTTGCTTCCTTTCTTTCTACTGGTGACTTTCTTATGTGGTTTCATATTTTCTTCTGTAGCTCGGAGCTCATAGATATACACAGACTTTGAAAAGCTATTGTTGATATAATTTGAAATTAATCTTTAGTGTCTAACCTTAGTTTTTTTGCCTGACATACCTCGTGGATATGTTCAGCTGTTTATCATCTTTTAGTGACATGGAGTCATCAAGATACATAGGCATATATACTGTTATAGGAGAAAGAAAATCTTAAATCAACAAATTAAATTAACCATCTGGTAAATCTAAATAAGAAAAACTTCAGATCATAGGTTTAGGAGCACAAAAGTATTACACACATTAATACACACATCATAAATCTATTATTTCCTTGTCTATACAGCTTTATAAAAATTAGTATTTCTACTGTGTATATTTTAATGTAAAGGATGTAAAAGAGAGCAGTACCAATGGGAATATCTATTTACATTCATTTAAAAAGTATTTTTAAGTAGCATTTATAGAAATACATCAGAGCTTAATCACACAAAGGTAAAATTTGTATTTGGCTTCTCAGTTGGTATTAATAGCAAAGAATCTGTTGCCAATGCAGAACATGAAAAAGAATAGGGCTCCATCCCTGGATTGGGAGGATCCCCTGGAGAAGGAAATGGCAACTCACTCCAGTACCCTTGTCTGGGAAATCCGATGGGCAGAGGAGTCTGTGGGGCTATAGTCTATGGGATTGCAAGAGAGTAGAACACTACTGAATGGCTGAGTATGAATACTATAATTATATTCATATATAATAATAGCATTCATTCAACTTATATGCAAGAAATTATATAACATTATAATACATTGCAGTCAATATTTTATTTCATTCTCAAACAACAATATAAATAGATAACATTCTCATCCTCACTTTGTAGATGAGAAACTAAGGAATAAAAAATAGTTCATATATTTTAATTTTAGATGTTTGGGCTAGATTCTAGTTTTTCTACTAAAATGCATATTTCAAAATAAGAAGCTAATTTTGTAATGGATATATTGAGATTGCAAAATTAGCTTCTTATTTTGAAATATGCATTTTTGTAGGAAAACTAGAATCTAGCCCAAACATCCAAAATTAAAATATATGAACTATTTTTTATCCCTTAGTTTCTCAAGGTGGTTTTAGAAAAGGCAGAGGAACCAGAGATCAAATTGCCAACATCCGCTGGATCATGGAAAAAACAAGAGAGTTCCAGAAAAACATCTATTTCTGCTTTATTGACTATGCCAAAGCCTTTGACTGTGTGCATCACAATAAACTGTGGAAAATTCTGAAAGAGATGGGAATACCAGATCACCTGATCTGCCTCTTGAGAAATTTGTATGCAGGTCAGGAAGCAACAGTTAGAACTGGACATGGAACAACAGACTGGTTCCAAATAGGAAAAGGAGTACATCAAGGCTGTATATTGTCACCCTGTTTATTTAACTTATATGCAGAGCACATCATGAGAAACGCTGACTGGAAGAAACACAAGCAGGAATCAAGATTGCTTGGAGAAATATCAATAGCCTCAGATATGCAGATGACACCACCCTTATGGCAGAAAGAGAAGAGCAACTAAAAAGCCTCTTGATGAAAGTGAAAGTGGAGAGTGAAAAAGTTGGCTTAAAGCTCAACATTCAGAAAACAAAGATCATGGCATCCGGTCCCATTACTTCATGGAAAATAGATGGGGAAACAGTAGAAACAGTGTCAGACTTTATTTTTCTAGGCTCCAAAATCACTACAGATGGTGACTGCAGCCATGAAATTAAAAGACGCTTACTCCTTGGAAGGAAAGTTAGGACCAACCTAGATAGCATATTCAAAAGCAGAGACATTACTTTGCCAACAAAGGTTCGTCTAGTCAAGGCTATGGTTTTTCCTGTGGTCATGTATGGATGTGAGAGTTGGACTGTGAAGAAAGCTGAGCGCCGAAGAATTGAAGCTTTTGAACTGTGGTGCTGGAGAAGACTCTTGAGAGTCCCTTGGACTGCAAGGAGATCCAACCAGTCCATGCTGAAGGAGATCAGCCCTGGGATTTCTTTGGAAGGAATGATGCTAAAGCTGAAACTCCAGTACTTTGGCCACCTCATGCGAAGAGTTGACTCATTGGAAAAGACTCTGATGCTGGGAGGGATTGGGGGCAGGAGGAGAAGGGGACGACAGAGGATGAGATGGCTGGATGGCATCACTGACTCAATGGACGTGAGTCTCAGTGAACTCCGGGAGTTGGTGATGGACAGGGAGGCCTGGCGTGCTGCGATTCATGGGATCGCAAAGAGTCGGACACGACTGAGCGACTGATCTGATCTGATATTGAGATTAGTGGGCTATTTAGTGAAGGAATCCAAATTCTCTTGATTTAGCCTACATGTTACTAGCTAAATAGGCTTTTATTTTAAAATTATTGTTTTCATTTTTTGTTCACTTTCAATTATGTACTTGGTTTGATGTCCTATTACAATTTCTTCTGTGTTTTGATTCCTATATAGCAAAATTTTTACCTTGTATCAAACTTCTGCTACCTTATCAGGCACAGTGGACTTTGAAATACACAAAATTTAGCCCCAAGTTTTTTGTCCTCTCTGTCTAAAACACTGTCACTTCTTCAAATATTTTAACAAAAACAGATTCTACTAAATCTCTAGGGCTGGATACTTATGGAAAGAAATCAGATGTTCCATAATTGTGTTAGGTCCATAGGGAAAAGCTCTTCTTTGACATAATTAGTTCTCATCTGCCCTGTATATATACGACCATAAGAATATAATACATAATATTAACAATTTCCTCCCTGGATTCTAAGGGTTCTCTTCTCCAAATTATACTTGGAAAAAAACATATGCCATTTCAGAAAGAAATATATTAACTCTATTACATGAGTTTGAAAGAAATAAGTCAATTTAACTTATCAACACAATGGGTAATCATGACAATTAGAATGCATTTTAATTTCATTTTGAAGCTAATCCATGATGTATTTTTAGATGAGAAGGAATAAAGACTCTGAAACACTGTAAATTTGGGGGCAATAAGCATAGAAAAATTTAATATACATGCAAATAATGGGTTTTATAAATCCATAACTATCTAATTTTCACAGAACTGTAGTTCTGTGTAGGTAAATATTTAGGTGAATATACTAATCCTTTGCTTCCATCAGAGATTCAATCAATGTATAAATGCATGCACTGACTGTTATACCATGAATTTCAACAGCATTTCATATACTGTTGAATCTATAACCTGTCCTCAAAAATATTTGGAAAATAATAGCAGTCGAATGTCTATAGTTTTGATTTTTTTTTAAGTTAGTGGAATAGTCTTCCTTCATTTCTACTGTACCTTTGTTTTTTCTTCAAGAAGCACTGATAAAAAAGAAAAATTAACAATATATTAATCCCTGATTCAGAAATGAGCTAAGAAGCATATTCTGAAGTCAAAGATCATATGTGCCCTTTTATGCAGAATAATGAAAAAGGCTAATAGCAAATTTTTATATTGTGACTCACTGTTTATAATTTGTGCCTTAAGAGAGGTCACACATTTTTCTTTAAAGAAGTTTGGTACATTACAAGAAGACTATCTCCATCATATTCTATTTTTAAATAAATTTAGACCCATTTTTAATTTTTAAGTAAAACTGCAATGGTTAATCTTTACATTAAATTGAAGCTTCAGTAAGTAATCCTTTAAATAGTGTATTCTTCTTGTTTTTAAATCACAGGAAATTAGTAAAGCTAAAGGATTTACTACAAAAATATAGGGAAGGAGCAGGTTGTAATGTACTTTAATACTTAATGTTTTTTGTTGTTGTTAAAGAAAATGCTGAGTTAATGATTTTAAGGGTAGAGTGATTCTACAACCTTCTCTACTTCTTCAGAGATCAATTAGGTGATTTACATATTTAATTCAAAAAAGTTTTATTATAGCTCTATTTTTAATTCTTTTTTTTAGGAACCTTCAAACAGTTGTCCATAGTGGCTGCACCAATTTGCATTCCCACCAACAGTGTAGATGAATTCCCTTTTCTTCACACCCTCTCGAGTACTTTTTATTTGGAGCCTTTTTAATGATGACCATCCTGATCAGTGTGAAGTGATACTTCATTCAACAACAGCATCATACACACTATTTTCAAGCACACACTGAACATATTCTGGATAGGGGATATGCTAAGCCAAAAATCATACCAAATACCTCTTCAATCATGATAGGAAACTAGTATTTAATTTGGCTAAAGCCTTTGAATGTGTGGATCACAAAAATCTGGAAAATTCTTAAAGAGATGGGAATACCAACTGCCTTACTTGCCTCCTGAGAAACCTCTGTGCAGAAAAGAAACAACAGTTAAAACCAGATATGGAATGGATCGGTTCCAAACTGGAAAAGGAGTTAAGTCAAGGCTGTATATTGTTATCCTGCTTATTTAACTTATATACAGAGTACATCATGTGAAATGCCAGGCTGTATGAAGCACAAGCTGAGATCAAGATTGCCAGAAGAAATATCAATAACCTCAGATATGCAGATGAAACCACCCTTATGGGAGAAAGCAAAGAGGAACTAAATGGTCTCTTGATGAAAATGAAAGAGGAGAGTGAAAAAGCTGGGTTAATACTCAACATTCAAAAAACTAAGATCATGGCATCTGGTCCCATCACTTCATGGCAAAATAGATAGGGAAACAATGGAAACAGTGGCAGACTTTATTTTCTTGGGCACCAAAATCACTGAGGATGGTGACTGCAGCTGTGAAATTGACTCTTTCTCTGTGGTTGAAAAGGTACGACAAACCTAGACAGCATATTAAAAAGCAGAAACATTACTTTGCTGACAAAGGTCTGTATAGTCAAAGCTATGTTTTTTCCAGTAGTCAGCATGTGAGATTTGGAACATAAACAAAGCTGAGTGCCAAAAAATTGATGGTTTCAAAAGGTGGTGTTGGAGAAGACTCTTAAGAGTACCTTGACAGCAAGATCAAACCAGTCAATCCTAAAGGAAATCCACCCTGAATATTCAGTGAAGGACTGATGCTGAAGCTGAAGCTCCAATACTTTGGTCACCGATGTGAAGAACTGACTCATTGGAAAAGACCCTGATTGTTAGGAAAGATTGAAGGTGGGAGGAGAAGGGGGCAACAGAGAATGAGATGGTTGGATGGCATCACCAACTCAATGGACATGAGTTTGAGCAAACTCCAGGAGATAGTGAAGGACAAGATAGTTTGGCGTGCTGCAGTCCATGGGGTCACAAGGAGTTGGATATGACTGAGCAACTGAAAAACAATAAATGCAAGTGCAAAGCAATTCCAAGATGAACATGAACAGAATACAAAAACTATAATCTTTAGAGATGGAAAAATAGGATCTACTAAATATATTCCTTTTGAATTTATCCAGAAGATTCAAACGCTGAGACTTGGATAGGGTAAGCTATGGCCAGTTTGTCATTAAAGGTATTAGTTACAGATCAAGATTTACACGGAAGGTAAATGCAGACCCAAAGGCACTACTACAGGTCATTGTCATGTATCTGCACCGCTGCTTGTTGGCAAAAAGAAGCAGTTGGATCCACAGTTCCTGCAACTCCTTCCATATCTTGAGCTTTTCTTTGACTTCTGGGCCTTGTATTATTAATAGTAATCAACCTATCCTCTAGGGCACTCTGATTACCAACATGGGAAGCTTGAATGAGGGGACATGACTTCAAAGTTTCCAATTTGTCCTTATACTTTTCAGAATAGTCTTGGAAGGAAAGTTATGACCAATCTAGATGGCATATTAAAAAGCAGAGACATTGCTTTGCCAACAAAGGTCTGTGTAGTCCAGACTATGGTTTTTCCAGTGGCCATCTATGGATGTGAAAGTTGGACTGTGAAGAAAGCTGAGCACTGAAGAATTGATGCTTTTGAAATGTGGTGTTGGAGAAGACTCTTGAGAGTCCCCTGGACTGCAAGGAGATCCAACCAGTCCATCCTAAAGGAGATCAGTCCTGGGTATTCATTGGAAGGACTGATGTTGAGGCTGAAGCTCCAATACTTTGGCCACCTTATGCGAAGAGCTGACTCATTGGAAAAGATGCTGGGAAAGATTGAAGGTGAGAGGAGAAGGGGACGACAGAGGATGAGATGGTTGGATGGCATCACCAATTGGATGGACATGAGTTTGAGCAAACTCTGGGAGATAATGAAGGACAGGAGCCCGGCGTGCTGCGGTTCATGAGGTCACAAAGAGTCGGACATGACTGAGCGACTGAACTGAACTGAACTGAAAGTTCCCAGCTTGTGCTTTACATACAATTCCTATTCCTGATAGCCTGCTCAATACCAGACCTAGAAAAACAGCCTAGTATAAACTTTAAACCAGATTCCACTACTAAGTATAGTTAAATCTTGGTAATACAACTCTGATTATTTATAGATCTTTAGCATTATGGTTGAACCATCACTAATGTTGCCTGATACAATTTTAAACTTCCAAAAATATTATTCCATTAATGAATAAATCCTGTAGAGAATCTTTGTATCTCTAGGAGAACTTCCACAAAGCATGAGCTCAGATATTATTTTTTCAAATAAATTTAAAATAACAAATGATTGACTTAATCCATCAATGAGAACCCCAACAGAAAATGCATTAAAGTAGGAAGCAGAGTACTCTGGGGGAAGACTGTCATCACTTATTTCTTCCTAAATCTCTAAAGAGATTTTGGTGGATATAAGAAAAAAAGAATATGAAATATTGGCTTGAAAAATGATGATTATCTGAGGAATGAAATTATTATTCACTATACTATTTATCTAGTTTGCTCATTTATTTATTTATGAAAGAATTAGTAAAAGAAAGTACTTGAGGCTAAATATCAGATCATTTCATGCGTTATTAAATGCATTAAATAATGGACACAATTGGGTGCTCTCAAAGAAGTATTGATTTTTCTGAATAACTGTCAATACAACACTAATTACTGTAAAAGCCCAGAGAGCTGTGTCAAAACCCTAAGGATGTTATTTTATCTATACATGAAAGAGGTTATGCTTAAATGCTTCACATTTAGAATACTTGGAACAAAGTTTCAGATCAGAATAATGTTTGTTTTCAACTTTCTTTTACAATGTATTCAAAGACATGGAGAGATAGCGCTATACAACAATAATAAATATTGTCCAGCCTTATACTAATAAACGCATCAGACTGGAAAGTTCTAAAATCCTCTATAAATATAAGTATTTTAGATGTTGTGCTAAGAAGAAATATGAGTAACATTCTTTTAATGGGTAAAATGGTGTGTTATTATGGCTATTCTGGTCCTGAAAATATCAAGAAAAGAACCCACTGTACATGAAAAATAAGCTTTTTATGTTTCTCCAGAAGACAATTTTCTCTATTTAAAGTACTGTTCAAGTAATATTTTACTTGTTCATTAATATGGGAACATAATGTATATACACCAATGTATTAACATTAATCCCAGGTGAGAGAACTAAATTATCTATCTAAATTATTATGGATAAACAGATTCAGGAAAGCCCAAGAATCCTGGAGTGGGTATCCTATCCTTGTCCAGCAGATCTTTCCAACCCAGGAATCGAACCAGGGTCTCCTGTGTTGGAGGCAGATTCTTTACCAGCTGAGCTACCAGGGAACCCGTATATTCACACAGTAGATTATTATTGAACAATAAAAGTGGGATGAACTATTGCCACTTAAGACAACATGAATGAGCATAACACTGAACAAAGGAATTCAGTCACAAGAGTATATATATGCTTTCAATTATAAGTTTCACCTCTAGCAAATAGATCTATACTGTTAGAAGTCAGGATAGAGGTTACCCCTGCTTGGGGGTTAATGATTAGAAGGAGGAAAAGGGGGCTTCTGGGTTAGTTGTAATATTCTTTTTTTCTGTGTATGTTTTCATTTTTTGAAAATGCATTACGATTTTACTTATGATCTGTACATTTTTATACACATGCTGTACTCCAAAAGTATAGTGACAATAAATGTAAATTGTGAAATTAGCAACTTTGGTCCCATGATATAGTATAAATGATTCTCAAGACACTTCAAATAATATTTTTCACTAAACAAATCAATTTGCAATCAAGGGAAATTACCTTGCACCCTTCTTAAAACTATAGATGTATTCAAATGATGAATACATTTGGTTACTACACATAGCTGTCCCTGTTTTAATCACACTTAGATGACTAAGCAGCAAAATAATGCATTATCCAGGTGTATGAATTATAGACACATAATTTCTACTAGTCATTGTTTGATATCCAAATCGCTCCTTAATGAATTTGTAATGCAAACTTTCTTTTTTTTTTAACTTTCAGGCAGACCTGATTCCTAACAGAGAATTTAGATGAGGGATCTTCAGGTGAATCAATTATTAAAAATAAATTTTGACACAATGTAATTCTCTATTCCTCTCTGCATACAGCCCATGTTATCTCAATAAGTTATCTTTCTTAATATCATGAGAGAACACTAATATGTTCAGCCCACTTACAACCCATTAATCCAAGAAAAATTTGTATGTATTAGACTGAGAGGTATCACAGACCATTTATAAGGGGCCCCACCCCTATTTCCAAGGACCTCCCATTGATAGAAAATGAAACTTTGAACCTAAATGCAGGGCTGGCTCCATAATTTGTGAGCCAAAGTGCAAAATGAAAATATTTTGTCCAGATATTAAGGATTTCAAAATGGCAATAACAAAGCATTAAACCAACAGCAGGGCCTTCCTAAACATGGCGCTACCTGTGACCAACCAGGTAGCAAAACTGATGATCCAGGTCCACACAAGTATTTTATCTCCTGCAGCCTTTTCTCTATACACTTTTTCTTTCTTTAGCCTTCTTTTTTAAACAACATAAGGTGTATAAAAAAATGATGAGAAAAACTGTAATTTGATATTGTTTTAATTTTAACCTATAATACAACTTGCAACTTTTTTTTTTTTTTTAATAAAAACTTAGAACAACTCCTCAATTGTATCATTGGATGCTGTGGGTTACAGATGTCCTTTCTGCAGCTTCAGTTTGGGACAAGTCAAGAGCTTAAATGTATGTCATCTACTATTAAAAAAGGCAGAAACTGAATTATTGATCTTTCACTGTTAACATATAAAGTGTAGTCATAGTTAAGTTTTATGTTCAATCAAGAAGAAATCAGAAAATATTAAGTGCCAATTCTACATTATATGGGCCATGAAAACCCCAGAACTTTCATTTTTAACAATTCTAGGCAACCAGGAAAAATAAATAAATAAATAAAAGAGTACATTAAATGTTTTATTCTGTACTAGTTATATTAAGTAGATTGAGTAAGGAACTGCAACTAGACCTGTTGACTCTACATAGAATACTGTGTGTAATAGATGCATGTGGCAAATAAATATATTTAAACTAGTTTTAACACCATATATATTTTAATTTTGACCAACACATAGTGTTTAATCTTTTTTTGAATTACAAAAATAACATCCTTATTTAAATAGTTGAAAAGAACTAAGAAGTGAGAATTTAAAAAAAGAAACTCATTGCTCTACCCAAACTTAAATTGATAAAGTATAAGTGCCTCCTTCTTGCATCTTTTATTTTAATTTGAAAATTTTTGATGATCAAATTTATTGTCAAGACATCTTTGATATCTGACAGCATATATCTACATTGTTTCCATCCTTTGAGCTCATTGAAAGCATGGAATAGAGAAATAAGCTTGGTAAGTCATAAATAATTCTATCTTTTGGTAGAATAATGGATATCATTGCTTTAGTTTCTAAAATTTCTATGTAGTATTTCTATGTAGCCATTAAAACATGTTTTAAGTGGTAGTATAATCATCTTATTAGATACAGTAAAAGACAGCCAAATAACAAAAGCAACACACACCACTTAGTAACTATAAAATAATAATAGGCTTACTACAACTGAGTCCTCCGAAATGTGACTCAGTCATGGAAAATCTATTATTAATTTATAATTAGATAAAGCATCTCATTGCCCATACTCAGTTACAAAAAAAAAAAAAAATTAGGATGGAGTTGTTAGGGGAAGCACACTGACTGAAACCGCCCACCCTGGCCAGGCACCATAGAAACCATTTGCACGAGTTGCTTTACAACAGAAGTTCCAGGTAAGAAACATGGAACTAATAAGCCTCCACCAATGGGAAGAGTGGGAAAGGTCAAAAGGAGACACCATGTGTCTGGCCACCTCCCAGAATCCTTCTCTCTGGCATCCATCTTGGCTGAACAAGGCGTGCACCACCAGGAAGGACTCTGAGTTAGACTAATTGGTGAAAGACAACCTGGAAACTAATCCCATTACCATAAAACCCAACACTGCAAGCCATGTTGACAGAGCTGTTCTCCTGGGTTCCCTTACCCTACTCCTCTCCACCTGGGTGCCCTTTCCCAATAGAATCTCTTGCTTTGTCAGCACATATGTGTTGTTGGACAATTCATTTCTGAGTCTTAGACAAGAGCCAAGTTTCAGGCTCTGGAAGGGGTCCCCCTTCCTGCAACAGAACACTGAATTTTAAACAGCTATTAAGATCTGCACTAACCTCATTAAAAAAGTTGCAGGAAATTTCTCTTTATAAATGACCATGAAATCTATGTCAGTGGGAATGAAGAAAATAAATATCTGTATTTCACAAGGAAAAAACAGCATGTCAAAAAAGGAGAGAGAGAGAGAAAGGACAGAAGAGAGGAAGGCAGGCAGACAAAGAACAAAGGAGAGAAGATCAAATACAGTAATTTGAGAAGGAAAAGATCTGATGGTACTATGTATCGCATCTCCAAACCCAGAATATATTTTTCTAAATTAAATAACCTAATTTAAAATATAAATGATACACAAGGAAATTTGAGCTCCAATAAAGCATAAAACCTAACCCAGAGAAAAACAAAACATTTCAGACTTTGTTTTATAGAACTATTAATATATACCTTGGCCAATCTCTTCCCTTTTGTCTTCTGAAGGAATTAGGGCCTGCTTTGTGACTTTCTGTACTATAATACCTTGCCATTCATCACACTAGCTTAATTAATTCAGACTTTAAAAAAATTTTTTTTTTTTTTTTATTCACCTATATGCAAGTAGGCTTACCTCAAAAGTTCAAAGTAGATTTAGGTAAGCTCATTTATGTTAAATACTACTGGAGGACCATGTTAAGTAGTTCTTCTGAAGCAGGCATTTTTAAACCTCTATGGGACCACATGGAGGAATCTGTGAAGCTGATCCTCTGAAAAAGGCTCTGAACATAAATTTTGAGCCAAACAACACATTTTAAAAGTATTTTGTAAGTAACATATTTAGAACTTTAAAAAGTAATCTGTAGAAATATTGAATGACAGGAGATAAGGCAAAACTGTATTGTTGTATTTTTTCTCTGATGTATAACACTGCTGTTAAACCTAGTATTTAGGGTTATTGGGGAAGCTTTTATTTCCTCTTTACTTCCAAGGTGCAGACATGAAATGTGGATGATATCATTACAACCAAGGCTGCCTTTTAACTGACTTTCTGGGTCATGGAGATAATGCTATTTTAGGTACCTTATATCAACAAAGATGCATGCAGCTGCAGGAGCTTCTGAAATGTAGCAATCTAATAAGATGTGCCCTAGACAAGAACTTAGAGGCTTCCCAGATGGCACTAGTGTTAAAGAACCAGCTTGCCAGTATAGGAGACCTAAAAGAAGCTTGTCCGAATCTTGGGTCTGGAAGGTCTCCTGGAGGAGGAAATGACAACCCACTCCTGTATTCTTGCCTGTAATATCCCAAGGACAGGGAAGCCTGGCGGGCTATAGGCCATGGAGTCACAAAGAGTCAGACATGACTGAAGCAACTTAACACCAGACAAGAACTTGCTTTCAGAGATAATTGTGTTTCTAAAATTTATTGGCATTTTATTACCATCTTGCTTCTATAACATAAAGCTTCTTTACTAACAATTTTATACCCTGATCAAATGAAAAGATAATTTATTATGAGGACAAACATACTTTCAGCATTAGTTAATTTCAGACAGTAAGGAGTTAAGTTTCAAATTATAATCTTAGTAGATCAATAATATATAATGGCCTGGAATTTAAATACCATGTAAGAACTGAGGCATAATTATGCAACAGATTTCTAATATTATCTCAGGAATTACAAGCATGTTAAATGAGTCATTAAATTAGACACAGAGAAATAGAGATATAAATATTGAAGCAATAATTTCTTCTGCAACTTGTCAAATGAGCATCCCTACAGAACAGATTTTTATCACTGGTGCACAGAAATGCTCCATCATTTTCTCTAGGGCTGTGATTCCTGCCTAATACTTGTTTTCCTACTTAAGCTTATTATTATCGCTTATTACCATCAAAAAAGAAATATTGAATAGCAAAACTGTAGTCTATGTGAAGTTTTCTGAAGCAAATGAATAGATAATTTATATTTAAGTGGATGTCTGACTTTCAATGAGCATACTTGCAGCAAACATGATATTATGGCAAGATGTTTTATATACAAAGCTTACAACACTAAAACCACACTCTATACTTAACCGTAAGTTACCTCCAACTTAAATATGGTAGAACACATAATACATAATCCAAATTATACCTAATATGTATGTGGAACATATATGAATTAAAAAGGGCTTCTGTGTGTAGTAGTTGGGGAAACAGAAACAAAGCAAGTCTAAATGATTGGCTCAAACTTCATTATAAAGTTGTACTGGAGTGTTTGCCGTAAGAGCCTCATTCTGTTTTCCCGTTTATTGGGTTTTGTCCCCAGTTACAACATTTAGAGAATGAAGGACATTGCCATGAATAGTTACTACATAAAAAACAGGGTCATTGAATTGCTTTTCAAATAGATTCATTAATGATACTACTTAATTTGATAGTCCTATCTGCCTTTTCCCAGATAAAACTGAAATGAATAAGAATATTTGAATGCCAACCAAGTAGGCATTACTTTAATTGAAAGCCTGAGGGATTAATATAAAAATTTATAAAAAGAGAAAGAAGGGAGAGAAAGAGAACTACTATATGACCCTTGGAAGAGCTAGCATTTTTCTTGAGAGGCAAGATGTGAATGGTTGAGTAGCCTCTCGTTTGATCATGTCCTATCTGTGTGAACTTTGGCTTTCACTTTTGGAGAGGACTCTTGAGAATCCCTTGGACTGCAAGGGAGATCCAACCAGTCCATTCTAAAGGAAATCAGCCCTGGGATTTCTTTGGAAGGAAGGATGCTAAAGCTGAAACTCCAGTACTTTGGCCACCTCATGCGAAGAGTTGACACATTGGAAAAGACTCTGATGCTGGGAGGGATTGGGGGCAGGAGGAGAAGGGGACGACAGAGGATGAGATGGCTGGATGGCATCACTGACTCGATGGACATGAGTCTCAGTGAACTCCGGGAGTTGGTGATGGACAGGGAGGCCTGGTGTGCTGTGATTCATGGGGTCGCAAAGAGTCGGACACGACTGAGCGACTGATCTGATCTGATCTGATCTTTGACTTAATACCTTCATCTGTAAAATATGCATGTTAGTTTTCATTGTACACTGAGTTGCATGAAAAGTACATTCTAACTGAAAAATTTAGAATAGAAAAAGCAGAGACATTACTTTGCCAACAAAGGTCCATCTAGTCAAAACTATGGTTTTTCCAGTACTCATGTATGGATGTGAGAGTTGGACTATAAAGAAAGCTGAGCGTCAAAGAATTGATGCTTTTGAACTGTGGTGTTGGAGAAGACTCTTGAGAGTCCCTTGGACTGCAAGGAGATCCAACCAGTCCATCTTAAAGGAAATCAGTCATGAATATTCATTGGAAGGACTGATGCTGAAGCTGAAACTCTAATACTTTGGCCACTTGATGTGAAGAACTGACTCATTTGAAAAGACCCTGATGCTGGGAAAGAGTGAAGGCTGGAGGAGAAGGGGATAACAGAGGATGAGATGATTGGATGGCATCACTGATTCAATGGACATGAGTTTGAGTAAACTCTGGGAGTTGGTGATGGACAGGGAGGCCTGGCATGCTGCAGTCCTTGGGGTCACAAAGAGCTGGACACGACTGAGTGACTGAACTGCACTGAACTGGTACTTAGCCATTCTGTAACTATCAGAAATTTATTGTATGTATGTTTTGCTTTGTGTGTTATGAGGAGATAAAAGTATGGAATGTCTAAGCTTTATTATTTTATCTGCTAATGCTATCATCATATTGATATAAACAAATTTTATTTAACAAAAACATTGCCACAAATCTCAAATGTACACTTATATTTTTTAGGGTAGTGATTAATCCCCAAAGTAGAACTCACAGTATTCTATCTCCACACAGCCACTAGCCAAGATATAGTTTAGTGCTTGTTTTTAAAAAGCACCTTGATTGATGAACCACTGGAAAATTTATTTAGTATCATGATTCAATTCTTTTTCATTTTGTTTTATAAGATAACCTCTAACAAGAGTACATTTCACTAGTTCAAAATTCTGAACAAGAATTCCAACTGCATATATATATACGCATATGTATAATTGATTCACTTTTTATAAACTTGAAACTAACACAACATTGTAAATCAACTATACTAAAAAAATGTAAAAACAAAATAATTGCAAACTGTTACATTTGATCTATGAAGTAAAATTATATGTGTGTGTGTATTTAAGTGTAACATACAAAAAGTAACATTAAAATTAACAATAGGAACAACTGAGTGCTTGCCATGCAACGTATCTTGCATATACATTACTGATGCAAAGTTCTACAAATGATATATCATTATCTATACTCTATTCATGAGGTGAAAAAAATGATTCTAAGAAATATGAAGGGATTTCCCTTAAAAAGAGCCAGAAAACTGAGGATTTGGGATTTGCTGACACTTTCATTGCTTCTTTGAAAGGTAACATTGAATAATCTTTGTCTATCGGGGTAAAAATGAGTGAGGATTTGGAGCAACTGTAAAAAATTACAAGCAAAGCTGGAGGAAAATGCAATTGTTTAGCATGAATTTTGGAGGAGGTTGATAAAATGCATAATATGTTAGCCTTTAGAATATATCTTTTGTCTCTATATTTTTAGAATTCCATTTTAAAATGTATTTTAGCTCATATTTTGTAGTAGTAATTATTTTTGATACATATATTCATCAAATTTAATAATATTATTTAAATATGACTGTTTTTGAACTAGATTTTAGACTTTTGCTTACAATAGACTAATAACAACACTAAAAATTTTATATATCTTAGTCTAAGATTGTATTATCTGTAAAATGTACATTATATAAATATGCCTTGACATATTACTTGACAAAGCTTTTATCTCAATTATAAATCCCTCAGACGGTAAAGCATCTGCCTACAAAACAGGATACCCGGCTTCAGTCCCTGGGTTGGGAAGATCGTCTGGAGAAGGAAATGGCAACCCACTCCAGTACTCTTGCCTGGAAAATTCTATGGGTGGAGGAAACTGGTAGGCCATAGTCCATGGGGTCGCAAAGAGTCGGACATGACTAAGCGACTTCACTTTCGCTTTCACTTTCATACACAATATAAATAAAGGTATATTAGATATATGTGTATATTTTTCTGATTTCTTTTTGTTTCAAGGATTAGCATCATGCTGACAATCACCATGAAAATATATAAATTTATCTTGGGAGGGTTTGCTTTCATGATTAATAAATTCAGTAATATCTGTATTCATAAATGCATAGATTCATAGTTAACAAAATGGATTTGGCACTTAAAATTGCATACTTTATTATAAATGGTTATTTTGTAAATAGCTTTACAAGAAACACTTTCATTTTCTAACCATATAAACAAAATGAATCACATAGTCATACTACTCTGAATCTATTACTACACAGGTTCTTTTTTCTGTGTACTTTTTCCTCATTTATATTATGCATTTTACATAGTATTTTTCTTAGTAAGAACTGACTGTAAAAGTAAACATGCAAATATTTGCTAAATTGTTATTTTGATTATATATTACTAGTTTTTTAAATTCCATTTTTAAAGTGTCATTCTAAAAGACTTCTATATAAACATATTTCTATACACACATATTTACAATATATATGCAATGCATATATATATATGTATATTCCATGTAATCATACATATATATTTACTTGTATCAATTTACTACTTGATTCTTCTGCTTAGACTTTTACCAGTTACATCATTTGCTTGCTGATTTTTTTTTCCCCAGAAATACACACATCATCACAAAGTCGGGCGGGGGTTAGACAAAGTCCTCAAAACAATACACTGATAATTATATATTTAATCAAAGGAGTTAATTATAAAATAATTTACTAAAATTAATGGTCAATTCAATTAATAGAATTAAACAAAGAACCTCAAATAGACATTATCAAAGAGTGCTAAGCAGTTGCTTCAACACTAGCTGGTCTTTATGACAGAGTAAATATTGTAACAGAGATCTGGACATTTATTCCCTATCTTTGAGGGAAATTTTGAGGTATTTCAGTTTATACTGGCATTTCATCCTTCCTTCATCTACATTTCAATTGCAGCAACTCTCTACTATCCAGTGAGCCATAGCCATGTCCTGTCCAACGATGTCTGGATGGAAATCAGTGGTGTCAATCTCCACTTGGTGATTTATCTCAGACCTAGGAATAGTGGCTGCTTTTTATATCTTTATTACTCTTTCAGACATAAATATCCTTTGTATTAAATTGTTCTCTTTAAATTACTGTGTGGTTTCTGTCTCCTAATTGGACTGTGAATTATATAATTGATATTTTCTTTAATCAATACATTTAAGTGATTAAAAGGTATCATATCTCTCTGGTAGCATTTTAAAGTCTAACTTAATAGAGAAGTAAAAATAGAAGCAGGTGTTTTTGTTTAGTTGCTAAGTGAGGTCCAACTATTTTGTGACGCCATGGACTATAGCCCACTAGGCTCCTCTGTCCATGGCATTTCCCAGGCAAGAATACTGGAGTGGCTTGCCATTTCCTACCAGGTAGATCCAGAAAATAATCTATGGCAATCAAACCATCAACCATTGGTGATGACTTGGTTCAACTTAGTAGTAGTCTGCCACATTCTAGATATAATTTTTAGGTAGGAAAAATAAGATTCACTGAGAGATCAAATGGAACATGTTAGAAAGGAGATTTCAAGGTTGACTCTAGAGCTTCAGCACTAACAACTGATAAAATTATGTTACTTTATATCATAATGATGTAGCATGTGAGATAAGCAGGTTTGGAGGAAAATATCTGGTGTTTAATTTTTAACTAGTTAAGTTTATGTTTATATTAAATATGTGGGTTTCCCTTGTGCTTATATGTAAAAAAAAAAAAAACAAACAAACAAAAAAAAACAAAACAGCTGCTTGAAATGCAGGAGACCTAGGTTTGATCCCTGGGTAGGGAAGATCCCCTGGAGAAGGGAATGGCTACCCACTCCAATATTCTTGCCATGGAACAGTTCAAAGGATTGAGTTCTGGGATATTTCCATCATTCCAAATTAAGAGAGACATAAGAAACCAGAAAGCTGAAAATTGAACAAAATTTTGACATAGAACACGGATCTAGCATTAAGGTCAAGGGAGAAAAGAATGGATAGCCCACTTCAGTACTCTTGCCTGGAAGATCCCATGGACGGAGGAGCCTGGTAGCCTGCAGTCCATGGGGTTGCTAAGAGTCGGACATGACTGAGTGACTTCACTCTCACTTTTCACTTTCATGCATTGGAGAAGGAAATGGCAACCCACTCCAGTGTTCTTGCCTGGAGAATCCCAGGGACAGGGGAGCCTGGTGAGTTGCCGTCTGTGGGGTTTCACAGAGTCGGACACGACTGAAGCGACTTAGCAGCAGCAGCAGCAACAAATTCTATTTATATGTCAAATCATATGAGAGTTAAGACAAAGTCATAGGATTTTGCAATTTGAAGTCATTGTTAAATTGACATGAGTACTTTAAGTAGAACAGTAAATGCAAAAGCCTATGTATATACACTATTGATACAATATATAAAAAAGACAACTAATGAGAAGCTGGTGTTCTATGGTGACTTTCATAGAAAGGAAATCCCAAAAATAGGGGATGCGTGTATATATATAGCTGACTCACTTTACTGTACAGTAGAAACTAACACCATATTTAGGGCAGAGATAGTCCAATAAAAATTAATTTTAAAATGAGTGTAAAAGAGAGTAAGAGGAGAGATTTTGCACTGGTAACACGTATAACTTTTTGAGGAGTTTTTCAAGTTAGATTTTCTTTTTTAATGGGATAGAATTATATATTTTGTGGAATATTTTATTGGAGAAGGAAAAATCAGTGACACATGAAAGAGACAGAGGAGAATTGCTATAGTGATATTCTTGAGTGGTTCAGACACATAGACTCTACTGAATAAGATTAGGGGTTGTCTCTAGCCAAAGGCACTGAATATTTATTTCATAGTAGTGAAAGAGAAGATAGCAGGAAGGCATAGAAGAAGATGTAGTAGTGGAAACCTATGTTCCCTTCTGATTATATTTTCTTTACTGGTAGAATAGAAAATAAGGTCATCGTCTGAGAAAGAGGAGAACGCAGTGAATGTTGGGGGTTTAAAGAGATAGGAGAAAGAATATAATATTCTAGCAGGAGAGGGGGAGAGTACACAGAAAAGAGAAATAAACAACAGATCCACTCGTAGTTTGCAAATTGTGAGTTTAAAGTGAAACCAGTTAGTAGTGCTGTGAGTATATAGTAGAAGGGTTACATCCAGACACTTTCAGTAGCATTCAGGCAGTGAAGACATAAATGGAGAGCTGCAGTGACTGGAGGCTATATTTTTTAAGACCCTAAAACTAAATGATTGAGGGGCAAGAGTTTGGTGAATGAATGCCAGTTTTGATCATGATTGATCATGAAATTTCAACTGAAGGAGGGCAGAAGTGAAGACATGATTGAAAGACAGTGAAAAGTGGTTGGATACACAGTTCAATATTCTGGAAAATTTGAGGTACTGATAGAATCAGGACATTAAAGAAAGTGATTGGAAATGTATGGGGTGGTATTTAGAAAACTCAGTGTTGGATATTTAATATAGAAAGGTTTCAGTTTTTTAATGGGTAAGCCTACAACATATTCATAAAATAAGATGATGAATGCTAGGAAAAAATAACCTCAGGGGTGTGGAGTTCTAGATTATTAAAATTATTGTCTCTGTAGATCA
This sequence comes from Bubalus kerabau, assembly GCF_029407905.1. Taxonomy (NCBI): domain Eukaryota; kingdom Metazoa; phylum Chordata; class Mammalia; order Artiodactyla; family Bovidae; genus Bubalus; species Bubalus kerabau. The sequence goes on along the minus strand of NC_073627.1, from coordinate 78,634,854 downwards.
TTTACAAGATGATTCCTAAATTCACAGAAAGTGATTTCCTGAAAATATTCAATAAAATAATGAATGTTAAATTTCATTTTTTTCATTTGCTGAGCTAGTTAAGGGCTTCATTTGTATATGGATTGCCATACTGCAATTTATTGACATGTCTATATCCTATGGAAAAACAGTTTCAAAATAGTCTTTTTAGTATGCACATTGAAAATGCTATTCTTTCTTTTTTGCTCATTCAAAAATATTGCACATGGGTGTCAGATAACATCTCTTCAGTGCAGATAAAACTAGATAACATGAGTTTACAAATGTTATTATTTCATCCCATAAGAGCTGTCAATTTCACAAAGGCTCACAAATATATTATTTAAAGAAAATAGAATATATAGGAAATCAAGGATGTGCTACAAAGAGAAATATACAAAAATAAGACAAGTTTGCCAATATAAGCATATAGCCCACTCTTAAACTGGTAATTAGAATTTTGGAGATGTTTTCTATTTCTTGGTTCTATATTCATAATATGCAGCAATAATTTTTAACTAAGAGAAGAATTTTTCCACTGTATTACTATATATGCTTTAGGTAATATTTCATAATTATTCATCCATAAGTAAAAACTTATAATTAAAAGTAATGTCCTTAATAATTTGTTAATTTGCTATGAATTATATAATTTTCTAACAATAAGTTATTCCATTGTTTTTGTTATTGGAGGGAATTTCATAACTTTTATTAAAAAATGTAAGAAATTATCAGATTCTGTACACAAGTATAATTACTACTAATGCTTTAAAAAATTGGAAAGTATCTTTAATATCCTATTTTATTTCATTTTAGTGGTATATTTAACCTATATATGAAAGAGTACCAGCATAAACCAATTTTAATATATAAGAAATTTGTGAAAAAACAAACACATCATTTTCATTTCCAGTTACTTTTAATAGCAAGTCAGTTTAATTCAATATCAAATAAATTTACTAAGCATAAGGTGTTTAAAGTACTTTGTTTAGTGTAGGAAAATCTTTAAATAATGTAAAAAGAGGCACACAAGTCATAGTGATAAGTATCATTGTATACATGTAGTACAAAGGTAGAAAAAAATTAATCTTTGGGAAAGCTTTTAAGCCTTAAGATTCATGAAAAAAAATATATAAATAGATATTATGACCAGAACATTTAAAAGAATCTGCTGGTAGTTTTAAAACAAGCAAAATTACCATGCACAGAAAAATTCAACAGAATTTGAAAATTTTTACAAGGATGAAAAATGTGTTCATATCTTTAATATATAATTTACAAAATTCAGTAAAATGACTATAAAAATTTCCCAGTAGAAATACTGTGAAGGTTTATTGAGGGAGATTAGTTAGAATCCCAGGGTTAATGGTGGTTTCTCTAGGATTCATAAGATAGACAAGTGATAAATGTTGTTCTTCAGTTTCCAGGAGCTGAGAGAGGTAGTATTGTCTGGAAACATAGCTTTAAATTTTAGTGAAGCAACTGTGAGGCCAAAAATATTGAAGACATGAGTGCTCTGTGGTCAATAAAAAGTAATTACAAACCAGTAAAAGATTTCAGTATGTTTGCCTGATGACAGCAAATTCCAGGCTCACCTAACCAACTGGGTTTAGATTTTGGTGAGAGCTATTGACAGAGTTGTTTTCATTTATGAGGCTATGGTTAAAAGAGAAGACAGGGGCTGAAGAAATTGTCACATAGAGTGACGAGTGTGCATCTTTTGACCCCATGGACTGAAGCCTGCCAGGCCCCTCTGTCCATGGAATTCTCCAGGCAAGAACACTGGAGTGGGTAGCCATTCCCTTCTCCAGGGGATCTTCCCTACCCAGGGACTGAACTCAGGTCTGCATTGCAGGCAGACCCTTCATTGTCTGAACCACTAGGGAAGCTTTAGAACCACACCAACAGCTTCCTGGGCTTCATTTGTTTTTTCACTTTACAGACAGTAGATCATGAATTTATCCTCCATAACTATGTGAGCTAATCTCTTAGGATAAATCCCTGATTGGCTAATAATAAATCTCTAATTCTGACCAGAACCAGAGAGAATAGTGGAGTCAATAGTCCAAATCCTAATCAATCCAAAGGCCTGAGAACCAGGAGAGCTGGGTGTCTGAGGGCAGAAGAAGACAGAGCTCCCTGCTCAAAAAGGGAGTGGATTCACTCCTCCTCTACCTATTGTACTCAGGCTCTCAATGAACTGGATGATAATCCCCCACACAGGGGAGGGTGATCTTCTTCACTAAGTCTACAGATTCAGATCCTCATCTCTTCTGGGTCCTCATCCCTCACAGACCTACCCAGTAATAATGTTTTACCAGCAATTGAGATATCCCTTAGCCCAACCAAGTTGACACTGAAAATTACCTATCATGAATAAATATGTGAGATTATTGAAAAAGCCTAGTTTGGAAATTAGTCACAGGGTCTCAAATTTAGGGCTTCCCAGGTGGCACAGTTGTAAAGAATCTGCCTGCCAATGCAGGAGATGCCAGAAACCTGGGTTCAATCCTGGGTTGGGAAGATCCCCTGAAGGAGGACATGGCCACCCATTCCAGTTTTCTTGCCTGGAGAATCCCATGGACAGAGGAGCCAAGCAGGCCAGTCCCTGGAGTTCCAAACAGTCAGACATGACTGAGTGACTGAGAGCACACACACACACACACTCTTAAGTAAAATTATAGTGGCAGTGGCATTTTGCTGCTCCGAGGAACTTAATATGACTCTCTTGCCCTGTGTTCCATTACATATGTTGGGTGCTGGTACTGTTGAACGTGATGCTCACTTTCTGCATCTTCACACTTGAAACACATTTATGAATCATTTTATTTTCCTACTAGCTTTTTACTTGAATACTGAATATTCCACTCTTCATTCCATTTTAATAATTTTATTGTTGGCTAACTCACAAATATTTTCAGCTGAATAATATTGAGTACAGTTTATTAGTGTTTTTCTACTCTGAAATATTTTGTAATATTATAATATAAATTACTTGTTTTTCCATGGCCCTTAACCACCTAGAATTATGATTTCTGGATGTTTCTTATGTAAGGGATTAAACTTAGGAAATAGTTTTCATTTTCTTTTTTCTGAAAGCGATGCTTAAATTTTAACAGAGAGAAACTTGCCTCCAATAACTTTAGAAAAGTAATTTCACAGTAACGTGCTGGAATTTTCAGAATTGATTTAGATTCAATAATTCAGTTACTAAGACCTTCAGTCTTGAATCAGTCCTGATAGTGCTACCTTTGACCATCATAGATTCCAGGTAGTATTTGCCTGCCAAGTTTAATGCTTCATCATAAATCTCTACCTTGTTAATTCATATGGCTGACCTTGTCCTTTCTCAAAATGTTATGGGCTATCTTTACCCCTTATGCTTTGCCTCAGACTTCAGCACATTAATTTTCATCTTTTAAAATGTCCTTACTCATTGAGAAAAAACAAAGGTTTTTATGCTAGTGTTATAGTTTAAATGCTTTCTGCGATTTATTATAGTCCCAAGCAATTCCCTGAATCATTCATGCTAAGGAGGATTACTGTCAGACAGCAGGATTTGTAATGTCAATAGAGGTAAACTATCAGAAATCTGCCATTAGCTTTCCCTTCAACCTCTTTTAAATGAAAGTACAGAAGGAAAGAGAAAATTGTAGCACATAAAAATAAGCAAAGTATATCTTAAATGGTTTGTAATAGTTTTGTTAACCACCGATTACTAAAATCCAACTGCTATCTTCTCAGTGATCATAAGGATCTGAATGCTCAGGAAATCTATTTGCTATAAATGCCAAAGGGAAGTGGTTACACGAATGAACAGGAACATAAAACAGCTGACAGCTATTTTGTGATTGAATTCCCTGTAATGTCAATCAAAAGATTCTGCATCCAAGTAGGAAAATTAGTAGTAAGTGTCAGTAGGCATTTGAGGGCTGATTTGTCTTGTATTTACTTTCCTCAGCCATGGAACTCCACTAAAAAATTAACTCTTTTATTTAAGTCATATATCCAGGAGCCCCTGTTGAATTGTTAATGCTATAATTAATCACCACAACCTTAGATTAACTCTAATCAGCTGGACATTCATCAAGATAGACATGAAAAACAGCCCAGTTGGATTTTGTTCAGCTTTCATAGGGAGAAAGGAGAACTCTGGCATATGGGTGGCTTTTTCCTTGATGAATATATACATGCTTGATCCAATATTCTGATCAGTGCAGAGATAGGAACGGGCACTATGTGTGTGAACGGAATCTTCAGTAAGATCCTCTTTATTTTAACCCCAACCTTATTATCTTCATGTTCTAATGTCCAGACTTGGGTCTTTGAAAGCCTTTGGATCTGAAGACCATTCTTAATGCCATTACATTGAGTCTGAATGGTTCCCAATTATTTTGGTTTTAAATCAATCTTGGATGCTTTGAGTAAACCCACTGAGAGAACTCAAGCTCCCGATGTTCTATTGAAAATGACCAGTCTGGTCAGATCCACCAGGAGGGATGTACTTCTGACCAACAAAACCACAATAAATAATAGCCTATTATATATGCATATTTTGTTCATTGTTTTATTATATAAGTTAATATGTGTGCTAAGTCATGTCCAACTCTGTGACTTTATGGAATGCAGCTTGCCAGGCTCCTCCAACCATGGGGATTCTCCAGGCAGGAATACTGAAGTGGGTTGCCATTGCCATGCCCTCCTCCAAGGGATCGTCGCAAACCAGGGATGACATGAATGCATGTATATTTATATATATATATATATATATATATATATATATTGGTATGCACGTATATATAGATATATATATGAATGGGTATATGTGTATATATAAATAAATGGGTGTATATATATATAACATATATATGAATGTGTATATATATTATATATAAAACAAACTACATTAAAAATAAATGATACAAAAGTAATATTTGCTAAAAGTATGATATATTCATACATAAATGATGCAAACTTGAAAACAATATGTGCATACATTTTTTAAATTGAAAACTGTTTCTGAAATCATGGTAAACAGAAAATGTTATAAAACTGCACATATATACAGCTTCATTTGAACTGAGCATCTACTAAAATGTATAATTCATGGTAGCTACTCAATACAAATTACTTGAATCAATAAATATTTTAACCAAAGATTGGTAAAAGAAAACCTTCCATTTATTTATCTAGCTTCATCTGTTCATTAAATAAGGAAAAGCAAAACAGCAGAATAACAATAAGTCTTCTCTGAGTGGTTAGACTCTAGGTGAATCTACGGTTTATTGTCCCTAGAGTTTTTATGTTATCCTAATTTTCTATAATTACATTAATAATTTTCATTGATTATATTTACTTTTTCTATCTTCACACACACACATAATCAAATGCTGTCAACTGAGGACTATGAATAGAGGGGTGTGCCATGGAAAGTGCAAATCACTCTGTCACGTCCAACTCTTTGTGATCTCATGGACAATACAGTCCATGAAATTTTCCAGGCCAGAATACTGGAATTGGTAGCTGTTCATTTCTCCAGGGGATCTTTCCAACCCAGGGACTGAACCCAGGTCTCCTGCACTGCTGGGAGATTCTTTACCATCTGAGACACCAGGGAAGCCCAGGAATACTGGAGTGAGTAGCCTATCTCTTCTGCAGGGTATCTTCCCAACCCAGGAATCAAACCCAGGTGCAAGTGGATTCTTTACCAGCTGAGCTGCTATAAAAATTAGATGCAAATGAAGCTTTCTAAGGCAAACCTTAAAAGCAGAGGAGTTCTACAGAGCATGACAATACCCATACTCCTCAATGTATCACAAGTTAAGTTAGGTTCAGACAGCCTGCACACACAGCGGCCAATACTGTGACTGAGAGGTAACCCACACGGATTATACTCTGCACATAATGTTGCCAATGAAATCAGCTTAAAATGATATGATTTTGTACCATAAATCTGCAAGTAGACGATTACTCTTGGTTTGGTGGGATAGCTTTTCTGGCTGTTTTAGTATCACTCACATCTGGTACTTGCACTTGGTTGGCTATCATCTGGGATAAAAGAGGTAATTGGGCCATGTGTCTCTCTTCTTCTAGAGGCCTAGTTTATGCATAACATCATCTTCTATTCTAGTTGGAAAAGATAAAAACACAAGAAACAGCCATGAGACAAAGCTTGTAAGCTTCTTACAATTTGAGCAAAAACAGGTACATGGTTCCATACAATATTAGAGAACCAGGACTCTGTAAAATTATCTGGCAAAGGGTATCTACAGAGAGAGGAGTGAAAAACTGGGGTCATTAATATCAATCTACTACAGAATATCTGTACGACAATAGAAGCTTCTTAATCTGGAAACTGGTCTAGTTAAAAGGAACCAGACTTCAGAACCCAGAGATAGTTCACTTTTACTTCTCATGAGTTAACTCAGATTTGATGAGTCCGATCTGCCGAGTTATTAAAAGAATATATATAATAAATGCACCTCCAGCTCTATACATTTGTATCTCCTCTGTCTACTTTTGGTCCAGGAGCACTTAAATGTCTCTACTGGCTCTGCTTAGTGATAAGTCATTGACTTTTCCAGTGATGTCTGGGAATGAAACATGCACAAGATCCCACTTTCCTGGTTGGTATGAAATGTAAAAATTTTAACACCATGCCAAGACACTTGTCAACATGTTTTACGAGCTTTTGTCAATATTTGTGATAGAACAATGAAAAGTTATTCAAACCCTATGGCCATAAACAAGTCTTCTGAGGCTACATGTATATGTTAATGTGCATCAAACGTTTTCGACTTTACAACTTGAGTTAGGATGAATTATAGTAGTATTTGTTTTACAAGAACAATCAGTTCTACAGGGTTACTAGGATCTCCATTTTGTCATCATAAACAACCTCTATGGGCAGAGACAAAACCAGTTAATCTTAAAGGAAATCAAAACTGAATACTCATTGGAAGGACTGATGCTGAAGCTGAAGTTCCAATATTTTGGCCAGCTGATGCGAAGAGCTGACTCATTGGAAAAGACCCTGATGCTGGGAAAGATTGAAGGCAGAGGGAGAAAAGGGCAGCAGAGGATGAGATAATCAGATGGCCTCATTGATTCAATAGATATAAACTTGGGCAAACTTCCAGAGATGGTTAGGGACAGGGAAGCCTGGCATGCTGAAGTCCATGGGGTTATGAAGAATCCGAAACCACTTGGTGACTGAACAACAATAACAAGGACTGAGAATCATGGCCAAGTAACTACTCAAGGCTAAGTTAATGTCCAATTTCATGGTTACTATCTTTGATCTAAGTAACATAAGCTGTCAATCCATTCACTGAGGTTACATACATTATTCAAAAATCTACTGAAGTCAAAGTAGGCAAAAAATGAACTACCCATCTAACAACAGAGATTTTATAAAGAGGAGTTTCTTCTTCCCCTTGGGGGAAAAATAAACATGTAATGTTCTTCAAATTTCTTCACATTCCTCCTAATACTCATGTCTAGGATCTCAGCCAACGTGGAAGAAGGCATGTCTGTGCTTATTTCTTGAATTTTTGTAACTGGTATTTTCCGTACATTTCTCTCGGATAAATATAGCACTGTGACATCTCATGAACATATATGTATATATGTATCTTTTTAATTTTTCAAAATATATCCTAATTTTCTTCATGGTACTCTTTTGGATCTATTTTCTCAGCTGTTTATGTTTGTCTACCATCATGACACTGCTCCCATGCTAGAAGAAACTCTAAATATACCTTTCCTTAAATTTGTCTTTCTTTAGAATTAGTTCCACCAAGACTGTTATATAGAACTTTATAAAATGGTCACTGTATGTGCTTGTTAATAAGCGGATGAGGTGGCCACATGCTCCACTCTGCCAGGAACCTGGGGGTGCCTCATAGATGTCTGCTTTAGATTCTAAAATACTGTCAGCACAGGTTTGTATCTACCACCAAAGATCTAAAACAAGCAGGCAATTGCAAGAGAGGTGAATTTACTGCACTTTTCCAGCTCGACAGGTCCTGGTAAACAGAGAAAAGGAGAATAGATTTCACACCCTGAAAGGAGAAACAAACAAACAAATAAAAAACCACACAAACTCCTACTCTATGGTCAAAAAGTGAAGGACTGAGAGAATGAAAGGGGAAAGGCAAGCTGGTCAACATGGGACATGCTGTACAGGACGCTTGAAACAAATAGCAACAGAACAGATGGACTGATCGCACACACACACAGATTTGGCTGCTCCACTAGAACACAGATTTAGATGAGCCAAAGTGCACTAATTTAAAGGTATAATTGACATGCTAATTTAGGGCGGAAAAAAGAATCATATATAAAATGCTCAATTAAAACAAGAGAAGGCATAAAAAGAGAAAGACAAAAAGAAACAAGGAACAAGAGTGATAGATCAATCCTATGAATCAACTGCAACGAAAGCCATTGCACACAGCATAGGGTACTTAGGATATCTTAGGCAAGCGTACATTAGCCTGAAGCTTAGTTCTCTGGCTGCTTCCATCCAAAATGGCCAAGACAAGATGATGCACACTGTTCAATACAGATTGAAATATTTTTAGTAGAGACGATCAGAGTTTAAATCTAGAATGCAGCAGTTCTGAATATGTGCCCATGACCATGACATGTAGGATGTCGATATCATTGTGTCTCTTAAATGATTATGCTTAGTTGCTCTTTTAAAAATTTTACTTGTTCATTTATTTATCTTTGGCTGTGCTGAATCTTTGTTGCTGTGCGGGCTTTTCTCTGGTTGTGGCAAACAGGGGTTGCAATGTGTGGGCTACTCTTGTCACAGAGCACAGGCTCTAAGCCCTGTGGGATTAGGTAGTTGCATCACATAGGCTCAGTACTTGTGGCTCCAAGGCTTTGGAGCTGTGGTACTCGGTAGTTGTGGCACACAGGCTCAATTGCTCCACATCATGTGGGATCATTCGGGATCAGGAATTGAACCCATGTCTTCTGTATCGGCAAGTGTATTCTTTACAACTGAACCACCAGGGAAGCACCCTTAGTCCCTTTCTTATTGGTAGTTAGAACATTTTTAGGGGATGGAGAGAGTAAAACAGATAACTAATATGGTCTGAGATGAATTATAGTAAGAAGGGTGTGAATTAAGCTGAAAAATTCTTAGTCCTTATTTAACACTTTGTATGAAACTAGGGAATCCGAAAACAAGGAAAACCGAAATTATATGGTATTGTTTTATTGGTATATTAATCTGATATAAAGACTATGACATTTTTGCAAGCTGATTTGAGTTTAATGAGATTCAGAGAATATCATCTTGGTAATACTTTTCTATTTTGAAAAGGTTACATTTAATTAGAAACATGAAAATAACTAATTGAAATTATACTGATCACTTAAAGATGTTAAATAATATCGTATGTACCAAGCAGGCTTCCTAGCTGGCGCTAATGGTAAAGAAATTGCTTGCCAATGCAGGAGATTTCAGAGATGTGGGCTTGATTCCTTGGTTAGGAAGATCCCCTGGAGAAAGGCACGGCAACCCATTGCAGTAGTCTTGCCTGGAGAATCCCATGGACAGAGGATCTTGGCAGGCTAAGGTCCACAGGGTTGCAAAGAATTGGACAAGACTAAAGTGACTTAGCATACACACACATATACATGAAGCATGATTTTGCTTAAAACTATGACCTTGCATATTTGAAGCCACTTGAAGTAAAAGGGCTATGATATACCTACAAAATCATTATTATAAAGTTTTTTCAAGTAATAACTTCAAGAAATAGAAGAGGAATGATTCTGTACACAGAACACAAAACCCACAACAACTGAAAAATAAAATGTAAAAGTTTTGTTATTCAAAACCATTATTAAACAAATGAAAATGTAAATTGCATGTTGGTCATATATCTGTGAACATTTTCCTAAACTATTTAAAGATATAAATAACTCAAATCAGTATAAGAAACACACACAACTCAACTGAAAATGGGCAAGCTATGTTGAACATATAATTACAAAAGAATGAAAAACCAATAAACACATGTAAAGAGGTTTAGTCTCCTTAGTCATTGGGAACATTCAAATTAAAGTCAGAATAAAATAGTTTTGCTTTAATATCTAAAATGACTTAAGCTAATAAAAAACTTTGAAAAAATTCAAAGAGATGAAAAAATTCAACTGTTAGTTTCACATTTATGGTGTCTGTATAAACTTAAATAATAACTTTGGGAAACATTTTTCAGGCACTATCTGATGAAGTTAGACACAGTTCTTAGCAATTCCACTACCAGGCACTTGGCCCAGAAAAAAAGAAAACACGTGTTTACAAAAAGTCATGCCCAAAAATGTACATGCAGCTTGTGTTAGTTTTCTATCACTGTGTAACAAATTACCAAAACCTGAGTAGTTTTAAATATCTTCCAATTATTATCTCACAATTCTATAGAGTGGAAGTATGAGTAACCCATGTCTGGGTTCTCTTGATGTTTCACAAAGCTGAAACCGAGGTCTTGGCCACATTACTTTACTTTCTGGAGTATCTGAGAATGACTACTATTGGTAATTGATAAGGTTGTTATTTCCATGCATATATTAGAATGATATTGAACTGTTTCTAGTATGTAGCTGTGCGAACCATTTTTAAAGAGTAGGTAATTAAATGGAATCTGATTCCTTTAGGATGTTTGACTGAGACATCTCTCAAGCCCCACCATGTCCCTTTTTTATTTTATGAATATCTGTGTAAAGTGATAGAAAACCTGGATTATAACCTACTTTGGTATTAGTTTGGAAGTTTAAAGTTTACAAGAGCCAGTCTGCAACAGTGACCCTATGCTAATTGCAGCCTCCAAAATCAACACATAAACAAAGCCACTTCCCTTCTAAGAAACTTTTTCACACTGGTTGTTTTTCTGCCTTCTTCTACTCAGAAAATTTCAATATATGAGTAATGGATATCTTCATACTCTCTTGATGCTTGTGCTGTACTATCCGTCTCAACATCTGAACTGATTTTGGGTGGAAAATGGTCCACACTCAATTGTGTTATGCTTAGTTACTCAGTCTTGTGTGACTCTTTGCAACCCCAGGGACCATGGCCTTCCAGGCTCCACTTCTCCAGGCAAAAATGCTGGAGTGGGTTGCCATGCCCTCCTCCAGGGGATCTTCCCAACCCAGGAATTGAAACCTGGTCTCCCATATTGAGGACAGATTCTTTACCATCTGAGCCATCACTCAATAGGCAAGCTCAAGGCTGTTGGCACAGCAAGTAGGGTGTCTGAAGCAAGGACCACCACCAGTGGTCTTACTTCTATTGCTCTGGCTGTCTACATGGCTCACCTGTCTTTTTGCATGTTTCTATTTTGAGTTGCTTCCTATTGACTATCCTGTGCTTTTAGCACTGTTGGTGTTGTGCCCTATTTGCTCACCTTACCTCTTGAGAAATCTGTATGCAGGTCAGAAGCAACCGTTAGAACTGGACATGGAACCACAGACTGGTTCCAAATTGAGAAAGGAGTACGTCAAAACTATATATTGTCACCCTGCTTGTTTAACTTATATGCAGAGTACATCATGAAAAACGCTGGGCTGGAGGAAGCACAAGCTGAAATCAAGACTGCTGGGAGAAATATCAATCACCTCAGATATACATATGACACCACCCTTATGGCAGAAAGTGAAGAAGAATTAAAGAGCCTCTTGATGAAAGTGAAAGAGGAGAGTGAAAAAGTTGGCTTAAAGCTCAACATTCAGAAAACTAAGATCATGGCATCTGGTCCCATCACTTTATGGGAAATAGATAGGGAAACAGTGGAAACAGTGGCAGACTTTAATTTTGGGGGGCTCCAAAATCGCTGCAGATGGTGACTGCAGCCATGAAATTAAAAGATGCTTACTCCTTGGAAGGAAAGTTATGACCAACATAGTGAAGTGAAGTTGCTCAATCGTGTCTGACTCTTTGCGATCCCATGGACTGTAGCCTACCAGGCTCCTCAGACAATGGCATTTTCCAGGTAATGGTACTGGAGTGGATTGCCATTTCCTTCTCCAGTGGATGTTCCCAACCCAGGGATCGAACCCAGGTCTCCCGCATTGTAGACAGACGTTTTAGTGTCTGAGCCACCAGGGAAGTCCACTTTCACTTTCATTTTGACCAACATAAACAGCATATTCAAAAGCAGAGACATTACTTTGTCAACAAAGGTCTGTCTAGTCAAGGCTATGGTTTTTCCAGTGGTCATGTAGGGATGTGAGAGTTGGACCATAAAAAAAGATGAGCATCAAAGAATTGATGGTTTTGAACTGTGGTGTTGGAGATGACTCTTGAGAGTCCCTTGGACTGCAAGGAGATCGAACCAGTCCATCCTAAAGGAGATCAGTCCTAGGTGTTCATTGGAAGGATTGCTGTTGAAGCTGAAACTCCAATACTTTGGCCACCTGATGCTAAGAACTGACTCATTTGAAAAGACCATGATGCTGGGAAAGATTTAGGGAAGGAGGAGAAGGGGAGGACAGAGGATGAGATGGTTGGATGGCATCACTGACTCAATGGACATGAGTTTGGGTAAAATCCGGGAGTTGGTGATGGACAGGGGTCACGGTGTACTGCCGTTCATGGGGTCACAAAGAGTCGGACACTACTGAGTGACTGAACTGAACTGAATTGAACCAACTACCAACCTTCCTTTTCAGCTTTAATCCAATGACTCAAGATTGGATCCAGCAAAATTGGCTGGATTTTAGGCAGTTACCTTGGCACTTGAGGATTCAGTAGCCAACAACAGACCCATGTGCACATTTTTGAAGACTCATGGACCATTGCCAATGGTGTACAATCTGGTGCATCAATAAACACTTCTTTAAGTTGCTTCTTTGGGGTAAATAATTTTGTCAATTTCTTGTCTTAACTGTCTCCTCCATATCAAGGTCAAATACATCTCTGCAGATTCTAAATCAATAATAATACAAGGCATCATCAAGACACTCTATATCCCTCCATTTCCAGGTCATCAATGAGAGTGACCAGGCATATACTTCACAGGACAAAGTGCACAATGCTCAATACTTGTACCACAGACCTTTAACTTTCCATACTAGTCTCCTCCCACTGGGGGAGGTAATGGCAAACCACCCAAGTATACTTGCCATGCTGCTGCTGCTGCTGCTAAGTCACTACAGTCGTGTCCGACTCTGTGCGACCCCATAGATGGCAGCCCACCAGGCTCCGCCATCCCTGGGATTCTCCAGGCAAGAACACTGGAGTGGTTGCCATTTCCTTCTCCAATGCATGAAGTGAAAAGTGAAAGTGAAGTTGCTCAGTCGTGTCCGACTCTTCATGACCCCATGGCCTGCAGCCTACCAAGCTCCTCTGTCCATGGGATTTTCCAGGCAAGAGTACTGGAGTGGGGTGCCATTGCCATGAGAGTCTCATAAACTCTATAAAAGGACAAAAGAAAATATCACACCAAAAGATGAGTCCACCAGGTCTCAAAGTGTTCAAAATGCTACTGGAGAAGAGCAGAAGAGAACTACAAATAGCACCAGAAAGAATAAAGCAGCTGGGCCAAAGCAGAAACAATGCTCAGCTGTGGATGTGTGTGGTGATGAAAGTAAAATCTGATACTGCAAAGAATAGCATTGCATGGGAACATGCAATGTCAGATTCATAAAGCAAGGTAAAATGGATGTGGTCAATCAGGAGATGGTAAAAATAAATATCAACATCTTAGGAATCCATGAACTAAAATGGACAGGAAAGGGCAAATTTAATTCAGATGACCATTATATCTACTACTGTGGGAAAGAATCCCTTAGAAGAAATGGAGTACTCCTCATAATCAACAAAAGAGCCCAAAATGCAGTACTTGGGTGCAACCTCAAAAATGAAAGAATTATTTTGGTTTCCTAGGCAAGCTATTCAACATCACAGTAATCCAAGTTTATGACCCTACCACCGATGCTGAAGAAGCTGAGGTTGATCAGTTCTATGAAGACATAGAAGGCCTCCTAAAACTAACATCAAAAACAGATATTCTACTTATCACTGGGGATTGGAATGCGAAGTAGGAAGTCAAGAGATACCTGAAGTTACCGGCAAGTTTGGCCTTAGAGAACAAAATGCAACAGGGCAAAGGCTAACTGAATTCTGCCAAGAGAATGCATTGGTCATAGCAAATACTCTTTTTTAACAACATGAGACAACTTTACACATGGACATCACCAAACGGCCAATACTGAAATCAAAATGATTACATTCTTTGTAGCTGAAGATGGATAATCTGTATACTGTCAGCTGAAGATGGAGAAGCTGTATACAGTCACAAGACCTGGAGCTGAATGTGGCTCAGATCATCAGCTTCTCATAGAAAAATTCGGGCTTAAACTAAACCACAAAGCCAGCCAGATACAACTTAAATCAAATCCCCTATGAATATGCAGTAGAGGTAACAAATAGATTCAATGGATTAGATCTCATAAACAGAGTACCCGAAAAACTATGGGCAGAGTTCCATAATATTGTATAGGAGGCAGCGAACAAAACCATCCCAAAGGAAAAGAAAAGCAAGAAGGCAAAGTGGTTATCTCAGGAGGCTTTACAAACAGCTAAAGAAAGAAGAGAAGTGAAACACAAGGAAGAAAGGGAAAGGTATATCCAACTAAAAGCAGATTTCCAAAGAACAACAAGGAGAGCCAAAAAGGTCTTCTTCTATGAACAGTGTATACAACTAGACAAAGCAGCAGAAGGAGAAAGACTAAAGAGCTCTTCAGGAAAATTGGAGACATCAAGGGGACATTTTGCCCAAAGATGGGCACAATAAAGGACATAAACAGTAGAGACCTAGTAGATGCTGAAGAGATCAAGAAGAGATGGAAATAATACACAGAGTAACTGTATAAAAAAGATACAAATGAATCAGATTACTATGATGGTGTAGTTAGCCAACCAGAGCCAGACATTGTGGAAAGCAAAGTCAAGTGGGCCTTAGGAAGCACTGCTGTTAATAAAGCTAGTGGACATGATGGGATTCCAGTAGAGCTATTTAAAACCCTAAAGGATGAGGTCATCAAGGTGTTACATTCAATATGTCAGCAAATCTGGAAGACCCAGCAGTGGCCACAAGACTGGAAAAGGTCAATCCTCATCCCAGTTTCCAAGAAGGGTAGTGCTAAAGAATGTCCTAACTATTGGACAACTGTACTCATCTCCCATGCTAGTAAGGTCATGCTTAAAATCTGTATCAATAGCCATGTCAAGTAATTTAAAGATATGCATTAATTATGATACAAATTTTGTCAATGGATATCCTTTACTCACTAAGTGAAAAAAATCCAAATTTCAAAACCTGTGTTTTCCAAGTGATATGAGATTATGGATCAAATTCTTAGTAGAGGATAAGACATTCAATATTCATCAGAGTAAAGTATTAAAAAGGAAACTGGTAAATGTGCATCTTGAGGTAAAAATATAAATCATATTGCTCTCTCCCGCCAAAACTTAGCCAGGTAGAAAGAAATATGATCCAATAGGCACATAAATAGATAGAAACCATTTCTACACATTTTACTTGTCATAATTCAAATGCTTTATTTTATAAATTAAAGAGAATATAAAACAGTACACATATGCATATTGCTTAATGTCAAAATACTAAGTATAAGCCCTATATATTATATCCTTATATTAAATATTTATAAGTCCCATATCCATATGTGTGCATGTACATGTACTTTTCATTCAGTGCTTTAAATGAGTAGGTATTCAATATTATTATAAATTTAAACCCGCTGCTGCTGCTAAGTCGCTTCAGTTGTGTCTGACTCTGGGAGACCCCATAGACGGCAGCCCACAGGCTCCCCCGTCCCCGGGATTCTCCAGGCAAGAACACTGGAGTGGGTTGCCATTTCCTTCCCCAATGCATGAAAGTGAAAAGTGAAAGTGAAGACGCTCAGTAGTGTCCGAATCTCCACGACCCCATGGACTGCAGCCCACCAGGCTCCTCCGTCCATGGGACCCTCCAGGCAAGAGTACTGGAGTGGGGTGCCATTGTATTATCAATATCAAATAAAACTGCATAATGTTGATAAAACATACCGACATGCACATGATAAGCATTAAAGAAAATGTAATTTTGTTTTATTTTTTCCTACCTGTAGACTATTACCTCTATGAGAGCAAAGGCCTGTGTCTGTTTCACTTCCTATCATAAACCAGGTAATTGTCATAAGACTTAAAATAAATGCAATGTATATGTGTTAAATGAGCATCCAAAATAGATTATTTAATTAATATGTAAATATACACATTCTCAATATTTTTTTTCAAGATTTGCTTATTCTAGCGTAATTATTAAAGAGTATGGTGAAACAGGAAACTTTAGCATTTCCTTTAATATTTTGTTTCAACCTGGAATAGTTCTCTATGATTAATTTCAAATCTACATCCCTCCCACAAGCAGGAATCAAGATTGCTGGGAGAAATATCAATGACCTCAGATATGCAGATGACACCACCCTTATGGCAGAAAGTGAAGAAGAAGTAAAGAGCCTCTTGATGAAAGTGAAAGAGGAGATTGAAAAAGTTGGCTTAAGGCTCAACATTCAGAAAAGTAAGATCATGGCATCTGGTCTCATCACTTCATGGGAAATAGATGGGGAAAGAGTGTCAGATTTATTTTTTGCGGCTCCAAAATCACTGCAGATGGTGATTGCAGCCATGAAATTAAAAGACGCTTACTCCTTGGAAGGAAAGTTATGTCCAACCTAGATAGCATATTGAAAAGCAGAGACATTACTTTGCCAACAAAGGTCCATCTAGTCAAGGCTATGGTTTTTCCTGTGGTCATGTATGGATGTGAGACTTGGACTGTGAAGAAGGCTGAGCGCCGAAGAATTGATGCTTTTGAACTGTGGTGTTGGAGAAGACTCTTGAGAGTCCCTTGGACTGCAAGGAGATCCAACCAGTCCATTCTGAAGGAGATCAGCCCTGGGATTTCTTTGGAAGGAAGGATGCTAAAGCTGAAACTCCAGTACTTTGGCCACCTCATGCGAAGAGTTGACTCATTGGAAAAGACTCTGATGCTGGGAGGAATTGGGGGCAAGAGGAGAAGGGGACGACAGAGGATGAGATGACTGGATGGCATCACTGACTCGATGGACGTGAGTCTGAGTGAACTCCAGGAGTTGGTGATGGACAGGGAGGCCTGGCGTGCTGCGACTCATGGGGTCGCAAAGAGTTGAACACGACTGAGTGACTGAACTGAACTGAACTGATGTAGACTATTTGATAATAGTCATTCTGACAGGTATGAAGTGATATCTCCTTGTGGTTTTGTTAATTGATACTATTTTGATTCAGTTCAGTTCAGTTCAGTCGCTCAGTCATGTCTGACTCTTTGCGACCCCATGAATCGCAGCACGCCAGTCCTCCCTGTCCATCACCAACTCCCGGAGTTCACTCAGACTCACGTCCATTGAGTCAGTGATGCCATCCAGCCATCTCATCCTCTGTTGTCCCCTTCTCCTCCTGCCCCCAATCCCTCCCAGCATCAGAGTCTTTTCCATACCAGTTATCAGGTACTATCAGCTTGAGATAGGAAGGATAAATAAGATGATTTCAGCAACCATGGGGGCACTACCCATTCATTTATGTACTATTTATTTTATTAATATGTTAGTGCTATATTACCAGAGTTGAGGATTGCAACAGAGACTGTATGTCCCATGTGACCCTTGATAGGAAATTTGCCAGTCTTTATATAGACCATGATGAGAGACTCTCATATCTTAATTCACCCTCTCTATAGATCCATATACCTGGAAATTCAGAAATAGTATGTCTGGGGCCCTGGTAATAGATTCCACAGAATAGGTACAAAACTGATTCTGGCATTTCTTTCCTCTGTCCCTCTCCACATCAGTCAAGGACCTCAAAGTTAAATGTACGTTTAGAGGATATGCATACTTTGTAAGATGTAAAAACAGTAGAATTTCACTCCAAGGGGGCTATTTTGGTATATTCAGAAATCTCTAAGGGGTTCAGTCCTGTCTGATTCACATGCAAAAAATGAAGCAAAACACATAAAGCTCTCTCCTAACTGCAGCAAAAGTTTCAGAATATAAGAAAATAAAACAAATATTAATTTCAAAATCATTAGCTCTACTGTAAATATCAATAGAAGTCTCCTTGTCAATAATTTGCAGCAAAAATACTGACACACAAAATTAGCCTCTATTGTGGATAAAATTTATTTCTAAGACCTTAGAAGCCCATGACAGAAAATTCCAGGATCCAAAAACCAATAGAAACAAATAATCTTGCAAGCACATATAACTATGTGTCATAAGGATAATGTTCAATACTAATAGATAATGTTAATTAAATAATAATAGTTATCATTATTTTGCTCATCATCTTCTGACTTCTGGAAATGTTTCTTACATACATTTAGCTATAATGTGGTAAAGTATGGAAATAGAGCCAGAATTTGAATCACCTATATTAGTCTGAACATTCTAAAGTTTGCCTTTGTAGATCATTTCTTTGTAACAGGGATATAAAAGTTCTCACTACCTCATATTAACTATGAATTGACACTGTGACATGCTTCATTACTCAACTCCCACATCAATGTAAGTTTTGTAATGTCCTCACATTTGAAGATTCAAATATTGTGTCCAAAATAGTGTGTGCATGTGAGAGAGAGAAGGAGGCAGAGAGAGAGAGAGAGAGGGAGGGAGGGAGGGAAGGAGGGAAGGATGGTATTTGTATGCCTCATTTTAGGCTTCTATTATATTTCTAATCATCCTTTTGTCTAATTAAATTGAAATGTTTTTAATAGGATCGTTAAAAAGAAATAAATTGGGTGTTGCATAAGAAATAGTACTTCTAGGAAAGCTGACCTTTTCCCAAAGCAGAAAATAAGCAATATGGATGTTATTTTGTTAACATTTCTCAAAATGATAGAGTTAACCTTTTAAGGAAGATGGCAAAAATCTGAGCAGTTTGCATCTTCTCACGTGTGGCCCCAAAGTTTCTAATGTCACAGAACTGAGAGCATGCATTTGTGCTCAGTCGCTAAGTCATGTCAGACTCTTTGCAGCCTTTTGCAACTCCATGGATTGTAGCCTACCACTCTCCTCTGAATGTGGGGTTTCCCAGGCAAGAATAGTAGATTGGGCTGTCATTTCCTGTTCCAGGGGGTCTTCCAGACCCTGGGATCAATCCCACACCTTCTGCATTTGCAGGTGGATTCTTTACTGCTGAACCACCAGGGAAGTCTAGAACTTCAGGAGAGCAGAACTGTTCTCAAACACTGCTATGATGTGTTTCCTTTTTTCTAGGCATTAGGTGGGGCTAGAGATTAATCAAATCATTAAACGTTCTCTTCCATTTATTTTTTTTATTTGTTTTTTCTGTGCTCAAATTTTAGTTTCACTCTTCTCCATCTGAATTTTCATTACTAAGTGTTAAGACTTTGAATCAAAGATGTAAGTTTAGTTAAAAATATATAAAGTAAGGAGAAAGCACATAAACTGCTTTGTAACAATAAGAAATGGATCATATATTTTTAACTATAAAAATCACATACAGATGTATAGTTACAATATAAATGCATGTTGTTATATACATGTATTTCAATGATTCTCACTAAAATATGAGTTTCTTAAAGATTCTAATAAAACTATGATGAGAGAAGATCAAGAAATAATTTACTGAGAACAAAATAAGGGCAAAAGTAACAAAGTAAAGGGGGAGAAAAAAAAGAAAACTTTATTCTTTGGGCACAAGCTGAAATGTTTGAGTAACATACACTGAGAGAGAAATGTAATGAATTATATAATTTTCAATTTTCAGTGGAAAGAAAAAAGAATCGCCGCTCACCAGAAGATATTAACTTTTTTTTTCCTGACACTTATCTTGCAGGAAAATTTATTTCCAGTCTCTCTACTCTCTCGAAAAATTGCTGAGCAAAATAATGAAAGCTGTCCTAAAGAACTCTTGTACAACACTTAGAGACATGCTCCTCAGAGAACTGTTTCTTGTATCAGCACATGGTTAGAGCCGGTAGAATTCAAGCAGAATTCTCTTCTATGTTAGGAGAAGACAGAAAGATGATCTTGATTTTAATATTCAGGTATCTTGCCTTGACAGGTGAATTATGTTTTAAAGTTCCCTTTATGTGTTAAATGTTGGCTCTAAATCTCATTGGCATTTCAGACATACAGAATATTTTGGAAGCTTCAGATGAGACAATTTGAAGGCAAAACATAGCTATTTATTTAATTTAAAATATCTGTAGACTCAGATGTCATGTACTCCCAGGAATCTTTCCTAAAACCTCTCTCAAATGTGTAGAGTTTGTAATCCTCTGTACTGTAGGGGAAAAAGTACCATTGTATATGTCTCAGTAGTTTTTGAACAGGCCTACACCACGATGGGGAGAAGGCAATGGCAACCCACTCCAGTACTCATGCCTGGAAAATCCCTTCGGCGGAGGAGCCAGGTAGGCTGCGGTCCATGGGGTCATGAACAGTCGGACACGACTGAGCAACTTCACTTTTACCTTTCACTTTCATGCATTGGAGAAGGAAATGGCACCCCACTCCAGTGTTCTTGCCTGGAGAATCCCAGGGAGGAGGGAATCTGGTGGGCTGCTGCTCTGGGGTCGCACAGAGTCGGACACGACTGAAGCGACTTAGCAACATCAGCAGCAGCAGCACCACGATGGATACAACAAATTGTTTGCTAACCAAATACCATTCCCATATTCTTGAAGAAATTATATTAATTTGAACATTAAAAATACACGATGTTCATGAAAATAGAATTTAGATATTCTAAATGATAGTAAATGAACAAACACTTTATCAGGGTCTTCTTTAAAATAATATTAAAGATATTCTTAAAGAGGAAGAATTGTTAACAATTTAGTAGAGAAGATGACAATGCATGTTATAACATAGATGATTAAACAAAAAATAAGACAGAAAATTAGACCTAGAGGAAATGAGAATATGGAAAATATAGAAATCAAAAACCAAGACTTAAAATCCGAACATATTAATAATTAAATGAAATTGATAAAAGACTCCAATTAAAAGGCAAAGAGTGTCATAATACATAAAAATCAAGGTGAATTATATGTTTCCCTATGGAAACTTAAACAAAAATATATAAATAAGCTGAAAGTAAGGGATGGGAGAAAATGTCTTGCAGACATTAAACAGCATAAAGCTAGTGTGACTCACTCATGTTATACAAGGTAAAGAGTGCTACCAGAGATAAAAAGGGTCATTTCTCAACAAATGAATGGTAAGTTAATCAAGAAAATATAACTCAAAATATTTATGTACATGTAACCAAGTTTTCAAATTTAGGAGAAAACTTGACGAAACTAAATGGAACAGAGATGAATCCCCCGATTATAACTGAAGACATTAGCAGACACTTTTCAATAATAAATAAAACAGTAGAAGAAATCCATGAGGACGTGGAAAATTTAAACTCAACCTCAGTAGTCCAAACTCAACCTCAGGGTCATTGTAAAAAGACAAATTAATCCAGGACAAGATAGGCCAGATACCTTCCAAAACATCTAAAATAGAACAATTCACAACACCATATAAAAGGAAAGTGGAGCAACCAGAACTCAAGGCCGGTGGAAACACAAAATATATGTGGGAACATATATATACTGGAACTATTCTCTAGTTTTTTAATCAGTTAAATGATTCTACTCTTAGATATTTATTCGACAGAATGAAAACGCAGGTCTACTAAAAGCCTTTTAAAGAATGCTTATTATAGGTTTAAATTATTTATCAGATCCAAAGACTGGAAACAATCTAGACTGGACAAATGACTTATGGTATATTAACACAGGGGAATGCTACTCAGAATGAGAAACACTGAGCTACTGATATTATAAAAATATCAATAATCTCAAAAATATTATTGAGAGCAAATGAGGCTGGGAGTAAAAGATAGTACACACTGTATGATTCCATTTAAATAAAATTATGCAAAAGACAAAACTAAACTATAGTGATAGGGATTAGTTCAATAATTTCTTCTTGGTAGGGCTCTTTGCTTGACTGCATAGGGGCACCTGGGAACTCTATAGGGTTGTAAAAATATTCTGTGCTTTGCTATTTAGTCTTCAAATTTAATAAAGTGATGCCCTTAATATTTGAACATTTCATATTATATAAAGTATGCCACAATAAAAAAAAGATAGTAGTTCTGAAATATATGTGCAATGTATTATTTTAAAAAATACTCATTAAAATGATTTCAGGAAAGGTGGAAGAAATGGAAGCTTGACTTTACATATGAGCTCCAAATAGTGCTAACAAGAAAGTGATCAAGAATGTGAACTTTATCTATTCATCTGCTAATGGACATCTAGGTTGCTTCCATGTCCTGGCTATTATAAACAGTGCTGCGATGAACATTGGGGTACACGTGTCTCTTTCCCTTCTGGTTTCCTCAGTGTGTATGCCAAGCAGTGGGATTGCTGGGTCATAAGGCAGTTCTATTTCCAGTTTTTTAAGGAATCTCCACACTGTTCTCCATAGTGGCTGTGCTAGTTTGCATTCCCACCAACAGTGTAAGAGGGTTCCCTTTTCTCCACATCCTCTCCAGCATTTATTGCTTGTAGACTTTTGGATTGCAGCCATTCTGACTGGCATGAAATGGTACCTCATTGTGGTTTTGATTTGCATTTCTCTGATAATGAGTGATGTTGAGCAGCTTTTCATGTGTTTGTTAGCCATCTGTATGTCTTCTTTGGAGAAATGTCCATTTAGTTCTTTGGCCCATTTTTTGATTGGGTCATTTATTTTTCTGGAGTTGAGCTGTAGGAGTTGCTTGTATATTCTCGAGATTAGTTGTTAGGAAGCAACCTAGATGTCCATCAGCAGATGAATGGATAAGAAAGCAGCGGTACATATACACAATGGAGTATTACTCAGCCATTAAAAACAATACATTTGAATCAGTTCTAATGAGGTGGATGAAACTGGAGCCTATTATACAGAGTGAAGTAAGCCAGAAAGAAAAACACCAATACAGTATACTAACACATATATATGGAATTTAGAAAGACGGTAATGATAACCCTGTATGTGAGACAGCAAAAGAGACACAGATGTATAGAACAGTCTTTTGGACTCTGTGGGAGAGGGAGGGGGGGCATGCTTTGGGAGAATGGCATTGAAATATGTATAATATCATATATGAAACGAGTCGCCAGTCCACGTTCGATGCAGGAGGAAGGAAGCTTGGGGCTGGTGCACTGGGATGACCCAGAGGGATGGTATGGGGAGGGAGGTGGGAGGGGGGTTCAGGATTGGGACCACGTGTACACACGTGGTGGATTCATGTTGATGTATGGCAAAACCAATACAATATTGTAAAGTAATTAGCCTCCAATTAAAATGAATAAATTTAAATTAAAAATATATGTAAGAACTTTATAAAATATGATATAAGAAAAAGAATGTGAACTTTAAATATACAATAGTAAAAAAGAAAGCAAATCTCTTCCTTCTACAGCTAACAGTTTGTACCATTCCTTCTGCTGTATATCCCATAAACAGATTGTAATTTACCAGAGGACAATGCTATGTAAGTGCTAAAGACAAAAGTATGTGCTATTAGAGTATATGTGACTTTCTGACTTAAGACTTTTCAGATCAGAGATCTTGATATTCATTTAGTTTACTCTCTCAGTGTCCCTCAGCTTTAACCTATTAAAAAGTGAAATAATATCTTAACGTGAGAAACAAAAAAAATGAAAGTCTTAAAAGTTACCATAGATCAAATGCAAGAAGAAAGATAAAATACAAAATTAATGATAAGTATCTTTGTATTATTTGACTAACATCTTTATATGTTTATGTAGAAAATATTAAATTGATCTAATTAGAGATATATATATATAGAGAGAGAGATATAAAACTTCCTATAAAATTGAAATGTGAATAATCAAAATTTCTATGTATTTGTTTTATGCTAAGGTCATCAAATTATTGCAATAATAGTAACACATATCTCATATCTAGTACTAAGTCCCAATTCTAAACTGTTACAGATAAACTACTGTAAACTACAAAACTGAGACAACTAATGATGATGACAATGAAAAAGAAGAATGATACATTTAAAGCTGCTCTTCTGATAACTTACTATGTGGCAAGAATTCCACATTTACTCTACCTTTTCTACATTATATAATCAAACTGCCAATGTAACATTTTAATGGAAATGTTATTATCTACCTTTAAAGTGGAGAAAACTGATGCCCCAAAATATAAGTTCAGTTCAGTTCAGTTGCTTAGTCGTGTCTGACTCTTTGAGATCCCATGTACTGCAGCACACCAGGCCTCCTTGTCCATCACTAACTCTCAGAGTTTACTCAAACTCATGTCCATTGAGTCGGTGATGCCATCCAACCATCTCATCCTCTGTCATCCCCTGTTCCTCCAGCCTTTAATCTTTCCCAGCATCAGGGTCTTTTCAAATGAGTCAGCTCTTCGCATCAGGTGGCCAAAATATTGGAGTTTCAGCTTCAACATCAGTCATTCCAATGAATATTAGGGCTGATTTTCTTTAGGATGGACTGGTTGGATCTCCTTGCAGTCCAAGGGACTCTCAAGAGCCTTCTCCTATACTTAAAGCACTGGCAATAAGTTAATGAACCCAAGATTAACTTTAGATTCAAATCTGACTCTATTTTATCACAAGGATATGTGTTTAAACATGACTACCTGCAACTTATCAAACTGTAATCCCCATACCCTTGAAGAGTAAAATTAACAATCGTGCTTATAAACAATTATATCTCTAGTCCAAAGTTTGTCTCTGGCAAAAAAGAAAGCCATCTAGAAATAGTTCTTTTAAGAACTGTTCAGTCTGTACAAACATAACAACGAAGATTTAAAAAAAGAAGACACATTTTGACCTCAAACAGGAAATATCATTTTCACAAAATCTAGGGTAAAAGGGAGCTTCTTTGCTTTTATATTTTTTTTTTCCTTTAATCTTTTGATCCAAGGTCCCTGAAGGGTACCTATAAAGACTTCAAAGGATTGTATGTGAAGTTGACTCTGGAAACAGCACCTATTAACATTTCTCCTTTGAGATTAGAATGAAGGGCTGTTCACTGTCTTACCTCAGTCGTGTCCGACTCTTTGCGACCCCATGGACTGTAGCCTACCAGGCTCCTCTGTCCATGGGATTTTCCAGGCAATAGTACTGGAGTGGATTGCTATTTCCTTCTCCAGGGGATCTTCCCAACCCAGGGATCGAACCCCGGTCTCCCGAGTTGTAGACAGATGCTTTACCATCTGAGCCACCAGGGAAGCCCCTTGAGACTCAGAGGCAGGAGCAAATCTGAAAGGTTTAAAGCTGAAATGCAGTGAAAGTCTGTCTTCATTAACTTATTTTAGCCCACAGATCTACAAAAAAATAGAGAATAAAACTACTTTGTTGAAATCTTAGAGTATCTTCACTATTGTCATAAGAATATTTAAAATATTTTTGATTTGTACAATTTTTGCAACCTAATTAATTCATATAATAGCTTTCTGGTGTAAAAGTATTCCAGACCAGCTTTGAAACTGACATATTTTACAAGATAAGAGGTTATTGTATATTAAATTTAAGAAATAATAATTAAATTTATTCACAGGAATTCTTATTCTTAAAAAATGTTTCAGATTAAATCTTAGCACATTTAAATCCTGCAAGTTATTTTAAGATAAGAAATCTATTAGAAAATACCGATTTCAAAAATACTGCTAAAATGATCAAATGTTAATTTTTTTCCAAGCATGGAATGTATGTAAGACATTATTAAAAATTTCTTCTCAATAAAAATGAAGAAAACCAGAATGTACAAAATAAAATTTACAATAAGATGGATGATCTATATCTCTGTTGACCATTTGAGATACAGCACTATGCTGTGTCCTTAAAAATTTATTATTCATTATCATTCATAAAGGGCAATTTATCTCAAGATTAAACTGCCAAAATGTGTTCTGATAAATATTGATTTTGGAAAAGCTCAATGTAGAACTTTCCCAGAGGGAAAATGAGAAAAATATCAATATGTCTTTTTATGCCTTTCTGGTCATGTAGTCAAGCCAGGCTGACAAATCAGCTACACATAGTCAAAGTCCTCATCAAACAAAATGACCCAGGATGTCAACTGAAAAGTTTTGGATTTTACTCAGCACACTGGTTAGATAGTCCACAGAATTTTTCTTGACCAAGCCAAAGACAGATATCCAGGTACTACTATAAATAAGCATAAAACTGTTCCAATCTAGATGTAATATAATTTCAACCTAAGTTAGATCCAAGCTTTGATATAAGTTTTTGTCTTAAGATGCCAGGAAATGAAACAAATTAAATCCAAAATAATCAGGAGAAAGGACATACTGAATAAAAGAAATGGAAAATGATATTAAACTTAACAAATTCAAAGTTGATCTTTTAAATGTTAAGAAAAGTAATCCCCAGAAACAAAGAAGAAATAAAGAAGAAAACAGGTAGGAAATGCATTACTTAAAATAAAAAAAAATATGATTAGAGATGTATACAACCTGATTTTAAGGCTACAAAAGTGCTGCAGAGGAAAAAGAGTGTGGTATTCATGTTAGGGTAAATAAATCTACCAATATTACCTTATGGATTCCAAAATTTATACACACTTGACTTTTGACAAAGTCATTTTTCATGAAAAAGAAAGTAAATAATTTCAAGAATCGCTGCTTGTGCATCAAGTTAATTGCCAAGTCATTGTTCATATGGTGCAGAAAGTGTAAAGGTAATTCAGACAGAAGATTTATAGATGGAGTACTCAGCTAAAGAAGGATAGAGTGGAGGAGTAGAAGTCATGTCAGTCTTATGGTCTTTTGTTTTAGGTACCTCATGTGTTTTGGGGCTTCCCCAGTGGTCAGACAGTAAAGAATACACCTGCAATGTGGGAGACCTGGGTTCGATCCCTGGAGTGGGAAGATCCCCTAGAGAAGGGAACGGCTACCCACTCCAGTATTCTGGCCTGGAGAATATGGACTATTATAGTCCATGGGGTAGCAAAGAGTCAGACACACCTGAGTGACTTTCATTTCACTTCACTTCACGTGTCTAATTTTTCACTAGCTTTTTGTAATGAATTTTTCAAGGAAGCTATTTTGGAAGTCCTTTGGAGCCTTCTTCATGACAATTAAAATAGGTATCCCATTTGCTTGATTTGGGAAACCTTGCTTTCAAGTGCACTTCTTTTAAGCAAATTTTACTTATTTTTGATTAATTTTTCTTGGCGTATAGTTGATTCATGATGTCTTAGTTTCAGGTGGACAATGAAGTGAATCAGTCATTGTTGTTCATTTGTGAAGTAATATCTGACTCACACTGTTCATAGGGTTCTCAAAGCAAGAATACTGAAGTGGTTTTCCATTGCCTTCTCCAGTGGATCACATTTTGTCAGAACTCTCCACCATGATCTGTGCGTCTTGGGTGGTCCTACACTGCATGGCTCATAGATTCATTGAGTTAGACAAGGCTGTGGTCCATATGAATAGATTGGTTAGTTTTCTGTGATTGTGGTTTTCAGTCTGCCTGCCCTCAGATGGAGAAGGATAAGAGGTTTATGGAAGCTTCCTGATGGGAGAGATTGACTGAGGGGAAAACTGGGTCTTGTTCTGATGGGCAGGGCCATGCTCAGTAAATCTTTAAAGCAATTTTTATTGATAGGTAGAGCTGTGTTCCCTCCCTGCTATTTACCTGGGGACAAACTATGGTGGAGGTAATGAAGATAATGGTGACCTCCTTCAAAAGAGCCCATGCATTGTACTGCTGCACTAAGTGCCCCTAACCCAGCAGCAGGCCACCACCGACCCACGCCTCTGCTAGAGACTCCCAGGAACTCACAGGCAAGTCTGGTCAGTCAGGCAGTCTGACCTGCCTCCTGAGAAATCTGTATCTAGGTCAGGAAGCACCAGTTAGGACTGGACATGGAACAACAGACTGGTTAGAATAGGAAAGGGAGTATGTCAAGGCTGTATATTGACACCCTGCTTATTTAACTTATATGCAGAGTACATCATGAGAAACGCTGGGCTGGAAGAAGCGCAAGCTGGAATCAAGTTTGGTGGGAGAAATATCAATAACCTCAGATATGCTGATGACACCACCCTTATGGCAGAAAGTGAAGAGGAACTAAAAAGCCTCCTGATGAAAGTGAAAGAGGAGAGTGAAAAAATTGGCTTAAAGCTCAACATTCAAGAAACTAAGATCATGGCATCTGGTCCCATCACTTAATGTCAAATGGATGGGGAGACAATGGAAACAGTGGCAGACTTTATTTTGGGGGGCTCCAAAATCACTGCAGATGGTGACTGCAGCCAGTAAATTAAAACACGCTTACTCCTTGGAAGGAAAGTTATGACCAACCCAGATAGCATATTAAAAAGCAGAGACATTACTTTGTCAACAAAGGTCCGACTAGTCAAGACTATGGTTTTTCCAGTAGTCATCTATGGATGTGAGAGTTGGACTATGAAGAAAGGTGAGCACCGAAGAATTGATGCTTTTGAACTGTGGTGTTGGAGAAGACTCTTGAGAGTCCCTTGGACTGCAAGGAGATCCACCCAGTCCATCCTAAAGGAAATCAGTCCTAATATTCATTGGAAGGACTGATGTTGAAGCTGAAACTCCAATACTTTGGCCACCTGATGCGAAGAGCTGACTCATATAAAAAGACCCTGATGCTGGGAAAGATTGAAGGCAGGAGTAGGGGACGACAGAGGATGAGATGGTTCGATGGCAATACCTACTCAATGGACATGAGTTTGAGTAAACTCTGGGAGTTGGCAATGGATAGAAAGGCCTGGCGTGCTGCGGTCCATGGGGTCGCAAAGAGGCAGACATGACTGAGCGACTGAACTGAACTGGATGTCTGATTCTTAGTGATCCCATCAACTGTTACACAGAGACACGTACATACATATACATAGATGGATATTTTAGATTCTTTTCCCATATAGGTCATTACAGAGTATTGAGTAGAGTTCCCTGTGCTTTACAGTAGGTTCTCAGTTATCTATTTCATATATAGTCATATGTACAAGTCAATCCCAATCTCCCAATTTATCCTCCGCTTTCTACCTTGATAATCATAAATTTGTTTTCTACATCTTTGACTCTATTTCTGTTTTGTAAATAAGTTTGTTTGTACCATTTTTTAGGTTCAAATGTATTTCTTAAATAAACAATCTTGTATAACTGAAATGTTCTTCATAATATCCATTGTAATTATAGACTATCTTAGTAAGTGTTTGCCATTTTATACATACCTATTTCTTCTAGGACCACAGATATATATATATATATATATATATATATATATATATATTTATTTATTTATATTTATATATAAATATAAAGGTTACAAAGCAGAACTACATGATCAAATTTTATTATAGACTAAGACTACGATAGGGAGGAGTGAGACAAGACTAAGGATAGGAAAGAGTGAGACACTGAGACGACAGACCGAAGAGACAACATAAATTATGTGTCAGAAAGTGCTCACAAATCACTTTCAATTACTCACTTGTAGCACCTGCAGTCTTTGAGCTAGCAGGTAAGCAATGGTTTCTATCTCCAGAGAAGAGTTGAGGAAAATATTCTGTAAAATGCAGTGAAGGGTGAAGAGTGAAATTATAAGGATCCTCTGTGTAATTAAAGGGTTAGGCTGTAAGACATGACTCAGCTATTTAATTATCCCAATTACTGCTAAAAAGAAAAGACCTATAGTAATAATCAGATCAGATCAGTCACTCAGTCGTGTCCGACTCTTTGTGACCCCATGAATCGCAGCACGCCGGGCCTCCCTGTCCATCACCAACTCAAGGAGTTCACTAAGACTCACGTCCATTGAGTCAGTGATGCCATCCAGCCATCTCATCCTCTGTCGTCCCCTTCTCCTCCTGCCCCCAATCCCTCCCAGCATCAGAGTCTTTTCCAATGAGTCAACTCTTCGCATGAGGTGGCCAAAACTAATAAAACAGTTGCTAGATGCCTGTAGAAAAAATTGATGATTATTCATAGGTGAGTCTCTCTCAGAGCATGGGATTTCCTACTGATTTTTTAATTTGTTTACATTTTTCTCACTAAATCACTTTTGTAAAAAATTTAAAAATAAATACATTAGATATAAATAAGATGTAATGGGAAACCACTTGGGTTTGGTTTCACATGATGGTATACAATATAATACTGTAATAACTGATAGACTTTTCCTGGAACATCTCAGGTGAATTATATAAAACTACTATCAGATTTGGAAAGACATATTTTAAAGACTGATAATCTTTCTTATCATATGAGCTGGTATTTTTAAAATGTATGTTAAACTCACTCAACAAGATTTACAATTTTCTCTTTTATTTTTAAACATTTTATTATTTGTTAATAGTATGAACGTGAAGTCACTCAGTCGTATCCAACTCTTTGTGACACCATGGTCTGTAGCCTACCAGGCTCCTCAGCCCATGGGGTTTTCAAGGCAAGAATACTGGAGTAGGTTGCCATTCCCTTCTCCAGGAGATCTTCCCGACCCAGGGATTGAACCCGGGTCTCCCTCATTGTAGGCAGATGCTTTACTGGCTGAGCCACCAGGGAATCAGCATAAATATAATGAAATGTAAATATCTTAAATGTTGAGTTCAATATGATTTGAAAACTTTATACTGTTTCATCCACCCTAAAACAGGCTACAAAGCAAGGTAATCACTACAGAGAATCCCCTTCTGACAATGTCCAGCCAAGTCTACCCAGTCAACCAAATTCCACCATCTTTCTGATCTGTCACCTCAATATAGGCTGATGTTATAAACAACAAATGAAATCATACAATAGCTAGTTTTCTGTTTACCTTTCACCCACATATAGATTTTTAAATTAATTGAAGTTGCATTTGATCCAGTGTTCTTTCAGCTGATACAAGGTATTCAAACATGGGCTTTCTGGTGGCTCAGTGGTCAAGAATTCACCTGCCAAGGCAGGAAATGCAGGTTTGATTCCTGGATCAGGAAGATTTCCTGGGGAAGGAAATGGCAACTCACTCCAGTATTTTTGCTGGGAAATACCATGGAAAGAGAAGGTTGGTGGTCTACAGTTCATGGGGTCCCAAAGAGTCAGAGAGGACTTAGTGACTAAACAACAACAACGTTCAAACACAGAAGTTTATCTATAATTTCTTTATGTCAATGTGAATACATTCTTGAATATGTTTGTGTTTGTGTATTTTAATTTATCTCAAATAAATGAGCAGATTATTTAATTGCTGGAATGCCGGACTGGATGAAGCACAAGCTGGAATCAAGATTGCTGGGAGAAATATGAATAACCTCAGATATGCAGATGACACTACCCTTATGACAGAAAGTGAAGAAGAAGTAAAGAACCTCTTGCAAGTGAAAAGGAGAAGGAGAGTGAAAAAGTTGGCCTAAAACTCGACATTCAGAAAACTAAGATCATGTCATATGATCCCATCACTTCATGGCAAAAAGGTGGAAAACAGTGGCAGACTTTATTTTCTTGGGTTCTAAAATCATTGCAGATGGTGACTGCAGCCAGGAAATTAAAAGATGCTTGTTCCTTGGCAGAAAAGTTATGACCGACCTAGATAGCTTATTAAAAAGCAGAGACATTACTTTGCCAACTTATATCTGACTAGTCGAAGTTATGGTTTTTCCAGTAGTCATGTTTGGATATGAGAGTTGGACTATAAAGAAAGCTGAGCAACCGAAGAATTGATGCTTTTGAACTGTGGTGTGGGAGAAGACTCTTGACAGTCCCTTGGACTACAAGGACATCCAACCAGTCCATCCCTAAAGGAAATCAGTCTTGAATATTCATTGGAAGGACTGTTGCTAAAGCTGAAACTGCAATACTTTGGCCACCTGATGCGAAGAACTGACTCCTTGGAAAAGACCCTGATGCTGGGAAAGATTGACAGCAGCAGGAGAAGAGGACAGCAGAGGATAGGATGGTTGGAAGGCATCACCAACTCAACAGACATGAGTTTGAGCAAGATTCGAGAGTTGGTGATGGACAAGAAAGCCTGGCGTGCTTCAGTCCATGGGGTCGCAGAGAGTCAAACACAACTGAGAAACTTTACTGAACTGAACTGAAAACAGGTACATATTTAACTTTCTAAGAAATTGCCAGTTAGTTCCCTAGGTGGTTATACCACTTTTTACCCACTATCAGTGAGTAAAAGTTTTCTGCATTTTCCATATTGAAAAACATTTGACATTCTCTTTATTTTTCTATGTTAGCCTTTCTAGTATATATGACTAAAGATATCTTCTGTTGATTTCAACTTCATTGCATTAGTGATGATAAATTTTATCAACATTTCAATTCACTTTTCCATCTTTCATCCATCTTTTTAAATCTCATTCCAGTCCTTCCTCTTTTCTTCTCTACTAAATTAATTTGTTCTTTAGCCAAATATCAACAAATAACATATACTTGAGTCTATTTCTGCACAACCTATTCTAGTCCATTGTTCTATTTTCTATACTTAAAAATGTATCACATCCTGTTAATTATTGTAGTTTTTACTACATTTTATTTTTTTTAATTTTATTTTATTTTTAAAATTTACATAATTCATATAGTATAAGTATCTTGACTTTTTTTCCTTAGAGAATACTTTCCCTATTCAGTCCTTTACATCTTCACATAAAATTATTTTTGCACTTTCTACAATTTTCTGGAGAGAAAATTATTTTTGAGTGTATATGCTCTTACTTTGTTTTCATATCTAAATGGCATATTACTTGGATGTAGAACACCAGGATTCTCTTTTTTTTTTCTTTTCAGAATTTTGAAAATGTTGATAATCATGACTCAAACATTTTCAAAAACACACTTGTAATCAGTGTCTACTGAGACAAAGAAGGCTGCACACCATGGGGAAGCATGGGCTCTCACTGTAAGAGGTATAAATAAGAGCATCTACTGTGACTTTCCAGATCTCAACTATGAGAGAAACTTGACATATTATTGCTATTATAGCTAATGAATTTAAAATTTTGTACATTCTATTAATAACTCATGAGAAAAATTAAAAAAGTTTCCACTACTGTAGATGCTTTTATCAAGGAATTACTAATATTTGTAGAGGAAATTTTTTTTCATCTCAACAGAGAGAGCTCCTTGGCATTTTCTTAAAAAGGAGATTTCTAAATATTGGAATCAGTCAAAGCTTTCTTCACAGTAAAGGGGCATATGGGCATCTTCTGCTACTTGGGAAAAAATAAAGTTTGAATTTCTTTACTTGATTCAATAGAAATAATAAGTCATTTTCATCAAGAACTTTGACTGACTCTAATAAAAGGTTTTTATTTCTAACATTCTCAGTGAAATTCTATGTAATGATGAGCCTCACTCTAAGAAACTATTCTTAAACACCTGTCTCAAGAAACTAATGCAACTGCAGAGATTTTTTAACACTTCAGTTTCTTCTAGAGGGACAAATAAGATTTGAAAAATGAACATCTATTTTGGCCTCATTATTAGAATGACAACTTACTAAATTATTTACTTAAACACTTAACCACTCAACTAGCCACCTAATTAAGGCAATCAATCATTCATTATAGTATTCTATATCACAGTGTTCCTAGATCTTCTATCTTCTTGTGTCAACAACTTAAGTCTCTTGCAGAAAAGAAGATGAAGTACAGAAACTGTGCTTTATCCACTGTTTCATTATATGCAGCCCTAGGAGACATGTTCTTCCCAATGAAATTATTATTGATAACATCAATAAAAAGTTCCATTTGACACACAAGCAGGGATATTAAGAAAATCACAGTCATATATGAGCAGCAGTCTCATGAATTTTCCTGTTTGAGTCCCATTTCTGGGCCAAGAAGAATAAAACCATTTATCTTCTATAGCTATACTTCTTACTTACAGTTACTTACTTGCAGTTATATTAACATACATACAAAAACAGAAATCAAACAAACAAGAAAACTTTTTGAACAATGAAATCCAGATCATCGAAAGCAAAGTATGGGAAATTTTGGAAATGCTAAATTTACAGTATTAAGGTTGAATCTCTCTAACACTATGCTGTCAAAATCTGCCCTTCAGAGAGCCTCAAATCACATTATGTTATTGATAAAATTTGAGAAATACATGGAAGCTATGAGTATCACTTCTCAATGATTGTTTTCTTTAGTCTGACTGACAGCTCTTGAAAACTTTCAAAGAATATAGGTTTATCATAGCCCACTCT
Organism: Bubalus kerabau; assembly: GCF_029407905.1. Classification (NCBI taxonomy): domain Eukaryota; kingdom Metazoa; phylum Chordata; class Mammalia; order Artiodactyla; family Bovidae; genus Bubalus; species Bubalus kerabau. Next base: position 78,600,508 of record NC_073627.1, on the reverse strand, counting down.
ATTCCCAGCAGGGTGGGTGTATATTTCCCACTAGACTAAGAGGAATACTTTTAACATCTCTTCTGTTTTCTCATGTGTGACATGATCTTAACAATTTAGATAAACAGGGACTTGGATTTTCTATTTAAAGAACCAGGTTTGTATTTCATACACATCATTTATGACCTTAAATGCATTTTTAATTTTTTCCTGCCAGTTGTATTGTTCTTTGTACTTTTTTTTGAAATTAATCAGGATTATCCTGAAAATAATTTCTCATGAAACATTACTGTCATCCTTTTTATTAAAGTTATTTGTGTATCAGTGATATAAAAGTAAATACTTTATGAAACGTGATTTAGTATTTGTAAATACAGTTGATTTTTTTCTGATTTTTGTTGTACTACAAATATTTCATTGACAAACCCAATTTTTCTAAAATCTGTACTTATTTTTAAATGCAGTGGAAAATTCATTATATCTGAGCATTATAAATGCTCAGAAAATTCATTATCTCTCCTCTCAATCAATACATATTTATAAAATAGGGAGTTGTATCACTGTTAATCTCCCCATCCTCTATACCAAGATGTATGCTAGTTTAAAATCTACACATAACACTTGAATGCAGATAATCCCAAATTAATTTGTCATTCTTAGCCTCAGCTACTACATGGTTCTAGTTGGTTGTTATTGTGGGGAAAATGATAAGACTTAGTGTGGTAAACTATATAACTTTATGTTCCAGTTGATCCTGAGACTACATTTTTCCTTTATCATCCATTCAAAATTTTCATTACATTCAATGCTTACTTCTGCTGCCCAGGTTATTTTCTTAATGGGTTGTTCCTGAGTGATCTAAGGTCCTACTATGGGTATTAGTCGCTTAGCCAAGTCTGACTCTTTGAGACCCCATGGACTGTAGTCCGACAGGCTCCTCTGTCCATGGGATTCTCTAGGCAAGAATACTGTAGTGGATTGCCATTTCCTTCTTCAGTGGATCTTCCTGAAGACATCAAACCCAAGTGCCCTGCAATGCAGGCCGATTTTTTACCACCTGAGCCACCAGGGAACCTTTTGCGTGCATGGTTCTCTACTGTCTGACTCTTTGTGACCCTATGGACTGTAGCCCACCAGCCCATTACCATGAATTTATCAGGCTACAGTTGCTCTACTAGCCAATTTACAGTTAAAATACTGGGAATGGGAGACTAGAAAGATGCTTCATTTGATCAACTGTGAGTTGCACATCCTCTTTCCTGTTCTCATTATGGAGAAGAAACATCACCTCCCAAATAACCCTGAAGGCATGATCACCACTTTCTGTGTTTTTAATCTATTGGCATGAGGAACCCAAAGTGACCCTCTCTTATTTTGTCTTCAACTAAAAGCATCTCTCTCCACACGGACCTCCAGACATAAAGGGATGACGGTGCAGAAATAGGATGTATAAAACCCCAAGTAGGCTATTGGGTCTATTCCTTATGTTTTATCTGGAGATCCTTGACTAACAATGATGTCACTGACTGATAAACGATTCTGAAACATTGGGGAAGATATAAAGCTCATGAATCTGAATGCAGAGAATAACCCAGAATGAGAAATCCTCAAAATAACAAAGTATCCATGACTGGGCTGCTGAAACACATAGAAACAGATTTCCAGACTCAGCCCTGAAAGAATCACAGCACTGGGTTAGCCACTTGGATTTTTTTCATGAGACAGCCTGTGACCTGACTTTTACATGGGAATGGTATTTCCTATCACTAACCATCAAATGAATAGTAAAGTGAAATATTATCTGACTAGGAAAAATGAACATATTGGTAACTGTCAAGGTAGTTTTATATGAGTATAAATCATATCTTATTGATATGTCTGTGTTATGTTAGAACAGACAAAATAAATATTGGATGTAATTCTAAATATATTTAAAATAATTTTCACTCTTAAAATCACATATTGAGATAATATGATTGTGCATTTAGTAAAATATATACTTTTCATATGGAGAAAATCAGAATTAAGTGTGAAAATATATAGGGAAATCTGGATAAGCTTGAATGTAAGACTGGTTATCTTCTTTTTTATTGAAAAATTGAAAGGAGATTATAAGTAAATAGAATATAATTTTAGAGAATAAGTTTTAGACAAAATTTCTATAAGTTATAGCTTAACTTAAAATCCTACATGATCTTAGAAGTCTATCAAACTCTCTGGATCAATATTTTTTCCTCTATGCCTAAAACAGCTTTCTAACAAAAGAAAAGGAACAAGATACACTTTTCTATAGTTAGCTAAGAAATATTTGAGCCTCTGAAATCAGAATTAAGTTTTATAAGTAATACTCTTCAGTTATTAGGCTTTGCAATACAACTTTACGACCAGTATAATAATATTCATACATCTTGCCATAGAGTATAATTTTACTATTACCAATTTATTTGCTTTTAGATGTAGAAAGCAACATGGTTGGTTAACTAGCAATATCTATGGCATATTGTATATTTACAACTTCTTGAAAACATTCCATCTAATGTGTGCAGGTATGTTCCTCCATGTTTATGTTTGAGTAAACATACCTTTCTAAAGCATTGTTTCTCCTCTCAGATCTTACTTCTCGAGGGTCTTCTAGTCACCCCATCTTGACTTGTGTCAAACAGACCTTTTTGTTTAAATATTAAAGTGAAAAAGTACTAAGCTGAAAGAAAAAGAAAAACCAGATATTAAAATATTCCTTTATCTTCTTCCCTAATGAGGGAGATGAGGAACATTATCTGACAATTATCTGATGACAATTAAATGATTAAAAGTATAGGAAGAACTAGTAGAGTATTTAGACTTGGATATCCCTTTGAAAAGAGTAGTTTTTCTTTTCTTGCTATACTATGATATGAGAAAATTAAGTAACTTGAAAAGTAAACATAAGTTACCGTTTATTTTTTGGAGGAAAGACTGTGCTGTTCACTGGACTACCTGTTTGGAAGACATAATAAACATGACTTGACTCCAAGGTGGAACTTACCATCAAAAGAGGGGGTCAAATATATTTTGTCTAATTCTTAGTGATCAGGTCCATCCCTACTTTCATCATTGTTATAATAACAGAAGGGGTTAGGTATCTGCATACTGTTTTTAAAAGAAAGATGTTGGGAATGAGATTTACAGAGACACTTAATTCATAGTCATGTATACATAAATATGTGTAGAGCCCTGGAACGATTCATTTTTCCTTTAATTCTGAAAGCCTTTGATAACTAAATACGGTGACAATGAACAAGGTATATATTCAGAAAGTCTTAAGTGCTATCTCAAAATGAATTTTAACAATTATACCTCCCCCACAAGATAATCTCATAAAATGTTGACAGAAATTTTTATTATTATTATTCTTAGTTTTTATTCTAATATCACTTGTGATTCAAGAATTTTGACTGAGGTTGAGTCTACCCATAGCTACCAAAGTGGGTAAGTAAATCTTTCCTGGCCAATCATGGATATTCGGAGATTTTACAAGCCTCTGCTCTCTTTTACTGGTTGAAGAATAATTGCCTTGTCCAAGTCAGATTGAAAGATACTTAATAAAAGAATTTGGTTAGAATCACTGAGACAGAAAATCTTTATTTCCTTTGAAACAGTTAACTATAAAAGTAATATGCATTTTGAGTTGCTGAGGGCTATTGAGTAGGAAGGCTTACATGACAATGAATCTACTCAGAGGAATCACAAAACAGGAAATGTAGAGAGATTCAGTTGACAGTGTTGAGCTTCAGCTTTAATCCAAATGAAAATGCCAGTCAGCAAATGAAATTTTAAATTTTCAAAGGCTATCATACCCATTATTGCTTAAACCAATTTGAGTTGATTTTTTCCATCACAAGGAAGCAAGGAACCATGAATAATGAGATGATGAAATAATAATTAATGAAACAAAATTATTAATATATTTCATTATAATGATGAAATAATGCTAAGAAAGACTCCATTACAATACTATTAACTGTATTAATTTCCTAGGAAATGAATTATCTTTTAAAATATTTAGAAAACATCAGGGAATAAAAAGCTGATACTTAATAGAAGATATTTCTACAATGTACAACAATCACAAAATCATTAAAACAAAACATAATATCAGTCATTGATTTAAGGAAAAATTATTTGGTCAACAATTTTCTCTCTGAAAAAATTCTAAATATGTAATTTTTATATTGGCATCGGTTCGGTAGTTAGAATAGAAAAAAAGGAGTCTAGAATGGCAATGGCTAAAAGACAAAGAAGGGAAAAGCCTGTGAAAACAGAATAAAGGACGGTCGGAGGATGAGAGTGAGAACCTCAGGTAAAACAAGGAGCCCTCCTGGCTAGCCCAATTTACATAGGGCAGGCTCAGGGGGAGGAGAAAAAACATAAAAAAAGAAGAACCCAAATTGAATGGGGGGTGGGGGGGGGCACTTCTCTTCTCTTCGTGTCCTTTGTGTTGGCCTGCCTTCATGCCTGGAGGATGTATTTTCCTTTGCTTGCTAATAAAACTGAGCTATAACACTGGTCAGTCCATCGCTTCAAATTTTTGCTGTGGCAAGACAGAACGTAGGAAATTACACACTCTCCCGACACATCTATCAGGAATCAAAGTTTATAACCATTATCTTAGGTTCTAGTAACAAGGACATCTGATTTTCTTTCTGACATAACCATATTATCTTGTGTTTTGAAAATTCAAATCAGACACCTAAATGGGAGGATCTGCCCACATATATTTGTTTTGCTTCATTTATAAACTTGTAGATACAAAATTAAAAGTGCAAAGTAGGTTCTAAGACTATCTGTTAGGCAGGAAGCCATCTATGAGCAACAAGAGGTGGCCCCATTGGCGAATGTCCAATGGCTGCCTAATTCCGCCAAACTATTTGCCAACCTCAGTCCAACCATGTCCCCCTCAGTACTCCGAAGTGATTAGGAGATCAGAAAAATCCCCCATTGGCCGACTGGAGGGGTTTTCCCCACTCAGGCACATGCACATAACCTTAGGGTATCATGTACTTAGGTAACCTTGGGTAGCCATTGGACTCATTAAATGTTTACAAATATTCTATGAATACATAGATCTAATTATATCAGACTGAATTATGGGAAGGACATGCATAGCAAATCCTCTTGTTATATAACCTGCAGCTGTCCATTAAGACTATCAATCAACACCCTACTGGATGATGCAAACAACCTCGCCCTATGAACTCTACACCCCAGCCCTCCAGTGTCATAGCCTTCCCTGGCCTGGCCCATCTCTCTCTTGAGGCGCTCTCTCTGTTCTCTCTCTTTATCTTCAGTAAACTTGCTTGTAACTTGTAAGCAGGTTCTTCATATTCTTCTTTGCATCCTTATCAAGAATTGAGGCCCAAGGAAGAGGGGTCACCTGACTCTCTTCTGCTAATACAAACCATTTTAATTAAGTAAAAATGTAGTTTAATGCTATGGTAAATTTAACAAGTACTGACTTCATAAACTCTAACTTTTAAATTTTGTGCCAACACGTTTTAGTTTAGTGTTATTGTATTTGGAAAATATACTTAGAACCCAATCAAATTGCAAATTAGAAAACCAAAGTAGTTGTGGTTGAAGCTTTGAATCAGGTACTATATGTACTTGGTTCCTATTAATTTGCAAGATCATAGAATAAACCAAATATAATATTTAAATGTTTTTCAGTTTCTAATTATAGTTATCTTCTAAAAATAAATATACTTTTCTTTTTTTTTTTGATGTTTGTTGACAAAGTAATGTCTCTGTTTTTTGTTTTTTTTTCTTTTCTTTTTTCTTTTTTAAATTATATTTTATTTTTTAACTTTACAATATTGTATTGGTTTTGCCATATATCAAAATGAATCCGCCACCGGTATACATGTGTTCCCCATCCTGAACCCCCTTCCCTCCTCCCTCCCCATACCATCCCTCTGGGTAGTCCCAGTGCACCAGCCCCAAGCATCCAGTATCATGCATTGAACCTGGACTGGCGACTCGTTTCATATATGATATTATACATGTTTCAGTGTCATTCTCCCAAATCATCCCACCCTCTCCCTCTCCCACAGAGTCCAAAAGACTGTTCTATACATCAGTGTCTCTTTTGCTGTCTCGTATACAGGGTTATTGTTACCATCTTTCTAAATTCCATATATATGCATTAGTATACTGTATTGGTGTTTTTCTTTCTGGCTTACTTCACTCTGTATAATAGGCTCAAGTTTCATGCCTTACATTTTCCAAAAGAAAAGTATATAAAAATAAATATACTTTTCTTTTGGAAAATGTAAGGCTATTTATCTCTTATATTCTGATTAATATTTTGTAATTGAGGCTGGATTCATGCTTATACCAAACTTAAATTTTTCCAATGAATAGTTTTATATTTGCTTAAAATAAACTAGGGCTTTTAGCTGTTCCTAAGGGGACGACAGAGGATGAGATGGCTGGATGGCATCACTGACTTGATGGACATGAGTCTGAGTGAACTCTGGGAGTTGGTCATGGACAGGGAGGCCTGGTGTGCTGTGATTCATGGGGTCACAAAGAGTCGGACATGACTGAGTGACTGAACTGAACTGAATTTTTTTTATGATTTGTATGAAATAACAAGTGTGAGTGTTCAATACATATATTGAATGAGTGAATACCTACTAAATAATATACTTTCATGCTTTTTTTATCATACATTATTTCTACGTATTTGTTAGACATTATTAAGGACCTTATAACAAAAATGCCATTGGTCAGACAAGTTAGCTTTCAGTGAATGATTAACAGAACAAAATCCCTGTGTGTGTGTGTGGTGTTATTTATATTATTTTATTAAAGGCTGCTTTCCATTTATATGAAAGTACAGATATCTATGGGGGAGGATCTCTAAAATCATAACAATGATGAAAACTATGTCACTTCATTGAAAAAGATAGATGAGAATTGCAACTGGACAAACAGTGCATGCTAACAAAAGCAGAATGAAGCAGGAACTCTCCCAGCAATTAAGCGGTTAACACTCCACACTGCCAATGCAAGGGGCATACATGTGATCCCTGACTGGGGATCTAATATCCCCCAAGCTATGCAATGTGACCAAAAGATTAAAAAAAGAAAAAAAAAAAGACAGAATGAAACTATAAAAATCTGTAGGTTTTATATTTTAAGAATTAGAATACAATAACTGAGAAACTGTGTTCTCCTTTACCTTAAAGCTTGAGGTATGTTTAAGAAATATCATATTACCAGGGTAAAGTTAAAATCTATAGAAATATTTATTTGATTAATTAGATAACTGGAATGAAAAGGGTACTAGACTATCAGACTGGACTGGCATTTAAAATAACCAGCTATAATAATAATTAAAAAAGAATGTGAAGTGAAGTTGCTCAGTCATGTCCGACTCTTTGCGACCCTATGGACTGTAGCCTACCAGGCTCCTGTGTCCATGGGATTTTCCAGGTAATAGTACTGGAGTGGATTGCCATTTCCTTCTCCAGGAGATCTTCCCGACCCAGGGATCGAACCCAGGTCTCCCACATTGTAGACAGACACTTAACCATCTGAGCCACCAGGGAAGTTAATCCGCTGCAATTCTGGCTTTGTACATTATTAGATATGTAAACTTGGGGAATAGTAAAACTCAGAAAGATTCATTTTCCTCTCCTGTGAACAAAGAATAACAGCAGGAACAACACAAATGCCAAATATATTATCTTATTTGCCAAACTTCAGTACATAAGTACAATGCTCTAATTGTCATAGTTGTATTGTAAGGTAGTCTATTGGCTATTATATATACCTTATGTCATTTAATAGGAATGAGTGTCCTGTGAGATAAGAAATAATTACTCCCTATACAAATGAATTTGTTTAACAATACACGTCACCTCCTATAAGTTCATTAAAATAATTATTACTTTAAGTTCAGAGTCATCAAATACTCTTTGTAGAATGAGATGGAGAAGAGAAATTACATCAATAATGTGTTTCATGTCATCAGTGGTCATTTTTGTCCCACATGCCAATTTATTAAGTATATTTAATTTTATCTACCAGTCTCCCAAGAGAGATGGTGAGATCCTTGAAAAAGATACCATATTTAAGTTGCTAACAGAGTCCTAGAGTACATAATAGTAACTAAGAGACAGAAAATGTTTAATATTTGATATGTTTCCAATTGTATTTTTGTTTGGTTCTATCTTATTTTTATTTTCCTGCTTGGCTAATATAACAAGATATACAATATGCTTATGAGAGTTTTTCCTTCATATCACCATAAAGCCACATATTATATTTTTTATCATTTTTTATTTTAATTAAAAATTTCATTCCTATTGTTAATTTCTCATTTAAACTTTCATAAATCATTTGCTTATATCCTTTGCCTATGTATTGGTATGTTGTCCTAACTGATATTTTTAATGATTTTATATATTAATTTTTATCTATAAAGATGTTATAAATTTATTTCATATTTGTAATCTAAATTTCTTCCTTTGCTTCTAATTTTCTTGTAGTAGCTGCCACTGTTGTCATGCTTTGTATATTCAGGGGACTGAAAACATGACTTTACTTTGCATGATATCAAAGTTAGCATATTTCCTTTGGTTCTAGATGCAATGTTTATCAGATGAAAAATGCTTCTATATAACTGATTGATGACTTGAACTATTCCTGAATCAGAAGCATTATTAAGTTAAAATAATATTATATTTTATATTTTCATGAGACAATTTTTTCCTTACTACTTAAAAAAAATTGTTTCCAGCTATTTCACTTTCTAAAATTTTTTTCCAGATATTTTTAAACATTTATAAACTTCAGAATGAGGTTTGGATTTTTGCAATTTTGTACATAAATGAGTTAAATTTACATTTAGTAATTTTTCCATGTAAGAACACAGGTTATTTCCATTTAGTGGGAACTTCTTTTGACTTTATATTTAAACTTTTATATAATCATATGTCTTCAATATACTACATAGTTTATATTTTAATTCTGTATCCTTATATTGAATGAAATTGTGTCATAATATTTCTATAAATGCTTACAAATTATACAGATCTTCAGTAGCTACCTAAAAATCCTCACTTTATTATATAATTTCCAGGTTTTTCTAATACATATTCTTTAAGTATATAAGTATGATAACCTAATTTTTATTTTTAATTATTTTTATATTTTTAAAATTTATTTTATTTGGTAAGTCTTTCTAAGTAACATTAACAGATAAACCAGAGATCAGATATGATGCATAATTTTGGATACTTTATTTAAATGTTTCTCTTTCTAAAGGACAGACTATTTCAAGAGAAAAAGCTTCTCTCATGTCTGAGATCATTTTAATATGTCTTTTTGCACATTTCTCGAAAACAAAGTAAAACACACACCAAAAAACCTGTCCCTTTAACAAAAAAGTAAAACTAAAATGGAAGGTCTCAATAAAGCCCTGACTCCCTTTGGGCACTAAATACAGAGTCAGGAGTCCAGAGAACCAGATCCTCTGGTCAGTAAGAGAATATCTGAGCAGCGATTTGAGGTTGCCTTCTTGTAAATAGAACATGAAAGTTCAAACAGAATGGGGAATTATAAAGGGGCTGAGACAGAGGTAGAGATGCTCTGTGAATCAAACCTGTGCATTGTAACAAGTTATGATTTCTGTCTCTTCTATTTCCCTTCCATGATAATGTTTTCAGGAAAATTCAGTCTACATAATATTCTAAGATGAGGCAATAGAATGGCTGTTGTCTCTGTTATTTGTAACTTTATTCAGAATTAAAGAAGAATTCTACCCTTGGGTAAGGGGAAGTTAGGATCCAGCTGGGACAGAGAGCATCAGAATGTAAAAACCTACAAGGCATGATTTTCAGTATTTGTTGATCATCAAAATAATTTGTAGCTTCATAGGAATACAGATTCCTCAAAGTCCTATCAAGCATCTAATTTGTTTTTTCTCTGATATATATTATTAATAAGTTCTCCAGGGATTGTTTATATGCAGAATGTTCAAGAAATTAATGTAATGGGGGAAGAGAAACACAGGTAAGATAGGAGGCTCCCATTATTTGATGAGACAATGGCTTCCAAAGCAAGAGCTTATAAGTCATGAGTCTTATTTTATTATATTAAATGTTTGTACTTTTCTTAGTTTAACCATTCAAGAAAGCAATTTCAACCAGAAAAATAGGCCTTATTGGACCAGAAAAATAAGCTTATGAGTACCATATCATAGGCATGGTACCTGTTATTCTTGAAGAAATCTCATTTTTACAACAAATGTCTTACCAATTGACACTTGGAGCTAGTGGACACAATAGGCCAAAGGTAGCTGGAATATAGGCTTAAAGTTACTAGGGGAATTTTACAGCTTGGAAGAAACAGGCTCCTTTGGACTCTCTATAGATTATAGATCTTTATTTTTCTGGGCTCCAAAATCACTACAGATGGTGACTGCAGCCATGAAATTAAAAGACGCTTACTCCTTGGAAGGAAAGTTATGACCAACCTAGATAGCATATTAAAAAGCAGAGACATTACTTTGCCAACAAAGATTCGTCTAGTCAAGGCTATGGTTTTACCTGTGGTCATGTATGGATGTGAGAGTTGGACTGTGAAGAAGGCTGAGCGCCGAAGAATTGATGCTTTTGAACTGTGGTGTTAGAGAAGACTCCTGAGAGTCCCTGGGACTGCAAGGAGATCCAACCAGTCCATTCTGAGGGAGATCAGCCCTGAGATTTCTTTGGAAGGAATGATGCTGAAGCTGAAACTCCAAAGAGTCGGACACAACTAAGCGACTGATCCGATAGATTGTAGAGGACCTTGTTTCCAAGCATACTCTGTTAGGTTACATGCAGCAGCCATAAATCCAGATTGATTTCCCAGGAAGTTTCCCTACCTCTCTGTAGGGTAGTTTGGAGAGAGAAGAGAGTACTTCTGTCTTACTGCTTGAGTCTTGTTTGAACTTTATGTAGGTTAGTAGATTCCCTACTCGATAATCGATTGCTGTGGCCTTTCAGAAGTCAACTTCTACTTACTTTGCTTAACCATAGAGAACTGCATATATTTATACAATGGAATATTACGCAGTCAAAATAGTAACTGAATATTACTCAGTTATTATTTTGTATTAACCTATAAAAGACAATGAAATTATGCCATTTGCAGCAATATCAGATCAGATCAGATCAGATCAGTCGCTCAGTCGTGTCCGACTCTTTGCAACCCCATGAATCGCAGCACGCCAGGCCTCCCTGTCCAACACCAACTCCGGGAGTTCACTGAGACTCACGTCCAGCAATATGGATGGACCTAAATATTATCTAAGTAAAAAAAGCCAGACAAAGACAAATATATGACATAATTTTTATGTGGAACAAAATTACACACAACAAAATTACACAAATGAAATTACAAACAAAGAAAACAAATTTATGTTTACCAAAAGAGAAAAGGAGAGGAGGGATAAATTAGAAGTTTGGGATTAACATATACACGCTGCTGCTGCTGCTGCTGCTAAGTCGTTCAGTCGTGTCTGACTCTGTGCGACCCCATAGACAGCAGCCCACCAGGCTCCGCCATCCCTGGGATTCTCCAGGCAAGAACACTGGAGTGGGTTGCCATTTCCTTCTCCAATGCAATAAAGTGAAAAGCAGAAACACTTAAAACTTGCTATGCTGGAGAATGACAAAAAGAAAACTCTGACTAGATACCTAAGACGTATATTAGAATTCTATTAGAAGTATTCTACTGCCAATGAACGAATGTCAACTAATAAACTCTGCCATTTGCAAAAAATGTATGTTGATAAGGTAGATATAATTGAGTTTGTCTTTTTTATCTAATAGTTCAGTCTAATGAAAATATTTAAGTAGCAGTTAGAAAAATAAGTCTAGAGTTCTACAGAGAGATCTAGTTTGAAATGCAGGTTACAAAGTCTTTGGCGTAGAAGTTGATGTTATCACTGAGGATGTATTTATACAGAAAATAAAATTTAGACAGAAGTTAATAAGCTAAGAGGTCACTAATACTGTTTTAATGAGAGAATTAAACTAATTAAAGCATTAGTCATTCACCTAGTAGATGACACTTCAATAGCACTACTATATAGGAACTTGTTAAAAACAGAGGATCCGAAGTGAGCGCCATCATACTGAACATCTTCAGGGGAAACTGTTCACACTGTCCTCTATTATTTTTTAACTGGAAAATAATTGCTTTACAATGTTGTGCTGGGTTTTGCCATACATCAACACGAATTAGCCAAAGGTGTACACATGTCCCCTCCCTCTTGAACCTCCCTCCCATCCTCCCAATCCCACCCTTCTAGGTTGTCACAGAGAACTGGGTTGAGTCCCCTGCATCATACAGCAAATTCCCACCGGCTACCTATTTTACATATGGTAATGTATAATTTTCCATGCTACTCTCTCTTTCCCTCCCACACTGTGTCCACAAATCTGTTCTCTGTCTGCATCTCCACTGCTATAAGTTCATCAGTACCACCTTTTAAGATTCCATACATATACATTAATATACAGAATTTGTCTTTCTCTTCTGACTTACTTCACTCTGTACAATAGGCTCCAGGTTCATCCACCTTGTTAAGACTGACTCAAATGCATATTTCTTTGTTTTTTTTTTTTTTTAAGCTGAGTAACATTCCATTGTTTACATATGCCACAATTTCCATATCTATTCATCTGTCAGTGGACATCTAGACTGCTAGGAATAGAACTACCATATGACTCCCTGTATTCATGTTTTTGTTTTTTCATTTGAGTACTACTAACATATTAAATCGGAGAAGGCAATGGCACCCCACTCCAGTACTCTTGCCTGGAAAATCCCATGGGCGGAGGAGCCTGGTAGGCTGCAGTCCTTGGGGTCGCGAAGAGTCGGACAGGACTGAGCAACTTCACTTTCACTTTTCACTTTCATGCATTGGAGAAGGAAATGGCAACCCACTCCAGTGTTCTTGCCTGGAGAATCCCAGGGACAGCGGAGCCTGGTGGGCTGCTGTCTCTGGGGTTGCACAGAGTCCGACACAACTGACACAACTTAGCAGCAGCAGCAGCAACATATTAAATGTGCTTCCCAGGTGGCATTAGTTTAAAGAACCCATTTGTCAACAGGACACATAAAAGTCGTGGGCTTGATCTCTGGGTTGGCAAGATCCCCAAGAAGAGGAAATGGAAACCCACTCCAGTATTATTGCCTGGAGAACACCATAGGCAGAGAAGCCTGGCAGGGCTGCAGTCCATATGTACTAGCCTAGAATAAATCACATTGTGCATTTAAAAAAAATCTATTCTATTTTGGAGTATAGCCACCTGGGATAGGTTTATGTGGATAGCAATGGGAATTAGTCATACACAATTTTTGTCATTAAAATCCTACAGTTCAAACAAAGCTGAAGTCTCCTCTATGATCATGTGAGATGTTACCTCATATACACTGTCCTGCTCTTTTGTATTTCAGGAATATTGAAAATAAAATTTAAAGTACAACAGATTCCTGGGAATCTATATTTCCATGTTTCTGTGAGGACTTTTGAGTTGAGAAAATTCTCCATTTTTTATCTCTTAACTAGCAAACAAATTAGGATTAGCTGTAAAGCAAGCAGCACAGTCGGTATTTAATGAATGCTACCAAATGTTCATGTTATGATTATTTTTGGTTCTAACTGGTTTCAACTCTTTTAAAGTATAGACTCAGTAACAAAATTCCCTTAATTTTCCTGGGTATAGCTTAGATTTTAGTCATATATTCTTTCTTGATGGTAATCATCTGTACTCACAAAAATAAGGACAAAAATTGCCACAAAATGCAAATCTCTACATCAGTTAACTAAAACAATAAAAATTAATGCCATATATCCTCAGATTCCAATGTGAGTCCACAGGGATGCTCTGTCTATCTAGTCACTCAGGATCCAGGCTCATTTCAACCTTTTATGTTGTCACCTAAGCTTGAGGATTCCTCTTTTATTGCAGCAAGAGAACAGAATGGAGGAGGATGCTTACTTATTTTTAAATGCCTCAAACCAAAGATGCATATGATTTTTGCTCTCCGTCCATGGACAAAACTAGTCACATGGTCTCACTTCAAATGAAAAGGAAGCTGGGACATGGAGGGGAGAAGAGGGAATGTCTGCTGAGACCTAAGTATCACCATATTATACTAAGATGAGATGAGACTCATGGATCTCCATTTCCTATAAAAGTCATTTTATTGACACTATTTGATTAATAAACAGGCTTAAAACTTTCAAGCAGACTTAATTAATCTTCATTTTGAAATCCTGTTAGCACAGGTGTTCACTAGACAAATTATCCAACAAATGTTGACTCACTAGCAATTTACCCTAATTTCATCAGTTATTCATCTCAGGTTTCATTTATGCATCTGCTGTGTCATTATCTCAGTTCATTATAACATTAGCTTTTAAATGTAATAGACCATTGCAGAACAATGGTTATGCATAACTAACAAAGCTACTAATTATAGTATACTAATTACTGTTGCGACATTGTTCACCCTAATATTAATTGGATGCTTTTATCTTTTGAAATAAACTTAAAATAAATAGAGTACGTGTCAATAAAATCAAAAATTACTTATAAAGTTCAAAAATAACTTTCCTGTGTTATGCCTATGAGAGATGACTAGAAGTATCTGGGATATAGGTTTAATCTAAATTGGATTGGTGGGTACTCTTGTTGTCATCATTTTTGAGATTTGAAACTTTATGAAGAATAAATATAATCATGTCAGTCAAAATTATGCCTTATATCCATAATATGGATTTTAAAAATGTATTACTAATTAACAAGTTCCAAGTTCAATTGTAAACCATCTGACTGTAATCTAATTTAATTAAGATTTCAGATTCATAGAAAAAGAGCTGCAATTGTTTTTGATGACTTTTGCTAAATTTATACATTATTATAGTGAAAAATATGACATTAGAATCTTTGATATTATAATTTGGGAAATTTAACAACAAACCATGAGTAGCTAATTAAAGTATATTGCAAATGCCTTTTATTTCTTTTTTTTTTAATTTAATTTTATTTTTAAACTTTACAAAATTGTATTAGTTTTGCCAAATATCAAAATGAATCCACCACAGGTATACATGTGTTCCCCATCCTGAACCCTCTTCCCTCCTCCCTCCCCATACCATCCCTCTGGGTCGTCCCAGTGCACCAGCCCCAAAGCATCCAGTATCATGCATCGAACCTGGACTGGCAACTCGTTTCATACATGATATTATACATGTTTCAATGCCATTCTCCCAAATCTTCCCACCCTGTCCCTCTCCCACAGAGTCCATAAGACTGATCTATACATCAGTGTCTCTTTTGCTGTCTTGTACACAGGGTTATTGTTACCATCTTTCTGAATTCCATATATATGCCTTAGTATACTGTATTGGTGTTTTTCTTTCTGGCTTACTTCACTCTGTATAATAGGCTCCAGTTTCATCCACCTCATTAGAAATGATTCAAATGCATTCTTTTTAATGGCCGAGTAATACTCCATTGTGTATATGTACCACTGCTTTCTTATCCATTCATCTGCTGATGGACATCTAGGTTGCTTCCATGTCCTGGCTATTATAAACAGTGCTGCAATGAACATTGGGGTGCAAGTGTCTCTTTCCCTTCTGGTTTCCTCAGTGTGTATGCCCAGCAGTGGGATTGCTGGCTCATAAGGCAGTTCTATTTCCAGTTTTTTAAGGAATCTCCACACTGCTCTCCATAGTGGCTGTACTAGTTTGCATTCCCACCAACAGTGTAAGAGGGTTCCCTTTTCTCCACACCCTCTCCAGCATTTATTACTTGTAGACTTTAGGATCGCAGCCATTCTGACTGGCGTGAAATAGTACCTCATAGTGGTTTTGATTTGCATTTCTCTGATAATGAGTGATGTTGAGCATCTTTTCATGTGTTTGTTAGCCATCTGTATGTCTTCTTTGGAGAAATGTCTAGTTCTTTGGCCCATTTTTTGATTGGGTCATTTATTTTTCTGGAGTTGAGCTGTAGGAGTTGCTTGTATATTTTTGAGATTAGTCCTTTGTCAGTTGCTTCATTTGCTATTATTCTCTCCCATTCTGAAGGCTGTCTTTTCACCTTGCTAATAGTTTCCTTTGATGTGCAGAAGCTTTTAAGTTTAATTAGGTCCCATTTGTTTATTTTTGCTTTTATTTCCACTATTCTGGGAGGTGAGTCATAGAGGATCCTGCTGTGATGTATGTCAGAGAGTGTTTTGCCTATGTTCTCCTCTAGGAGTTTTATAGTTTCTGGTCTTAGGTTTAGACCTTTAATCCATTTTGAGTTTATTTTTGTGTATGGTGTTAGAAAGTGTTCTAGTTTCATTCTTTTACAAGTGGTTGACCAGATTTCCCAGCACCACTTGTTAAAGAGATTGTCTTTAATCCATTGTATATTCTTGCCTTCTTTGTCAAAGATAAGGTGTCCATATGTGCATGGATTTATCTCTGGGCTTTCTATTTTGTTCCATTGATGCCTTTTCAACCTTAACTACAAGGGTAGAGCAACAGAACTAACACTCCATATGTGTGTCACATCCTTCTTCAGATGGCAAATCAATAGGTGTGGAAAGACTTAAAAATTTAACTATGAAAAAAGAAAGATATTTATAAAGGGGATTGTCAGAAATATATTTTGTTCTTTCTTCATTCAAACATAAATATGGAAACTAGCAAGAAGGTTATTTTAATGCTATTTGAAAGCTAGCAAGAAGGTTAAATATAAGTAAGAAGAAATATATGTTATTAAAAATATATGTTAGCATTACATGCTAAGCAATTCAATAGTAATGGAACATATACTTCTTGATGTTCTAAACTATCTATATGAATTTGCCATCACAGAATTTCTATTTATTTCTCTTCCACTTTTCAGTAGTTGATAAAATGCCTCTTACTGGCTGAATCTAAGGGCCAAATTTCTGGGAAGTATAGTTTCAGGTTTCTCCCTGATGCAAAGGAGGATGCTGAAGTGGGCCGTGGTACTGAGTTTACAGACTCTATTCAGTACAACGATTCTGAGAAAATGTTGAAATTAAAAGCCAGATTGCAGGGAACAAATAAATCAATGTAAAACAAGGGAATGTTTGCATTAATAGATGTTGACTCTTTAGGGAATCAAACAAGCAAACAAACTGAAGAGGAAAGGGAAAATCTTTTTTGCAGTTTCTCATTGATTTTAACGGGGAGAAACTTATTCACAGCATTTTTAAATCTATGTGATGAGGAAAATTAAAAGGGCAAAATATAATGAAGAAAATTAATAGATTAATGCTTGATGGAAAAGGTAAAGGGAAAAGACATGAAAAGCACAAATAGGAATGGGAATTTTGGCTGATAAGTTCTAACAGAGAGCCCAGGTTTTTCCTGTAAAACTAATAGAAAATGAGTTATTTGAGATAATCTCTTGATAGTGCTAATTTAGAATTATATATTGGGTGATAGTTTTCTCCAATATCTTTTGTATCTCTAAATGTTAAATGGTTTGGTGGTTTAGTTGCTAAATCATGTCCCACTCTTGAGACCCCATGGACTATAACCCGTCAGGCTTCTCTGTTCGTGAGGATTTTCTAGGCAAGAATACTGGAGTGTGTTGCCATCTCTACTGGAGTGTGTTGCCATCTCCTTCTTCCCTAGCCAGGCATTGAAGTCTCCTGCATTGCAGGCAGATTCTTTGCCCACTGAGCCACTAGGGACCCCCAGAAATGTTAAATAATGTAAATATAAATTGTTAAAAAAAAAGGCACTAACTTTTACAAACTTTCTAATGTCTTTTAAGTACCAGGCAACATGAAGTACATACACACACACACACACACACACACACACACACACAGATATATTATTGGATTGACCAAAAAGTTCATTCAGATTTTTTCCATAAGATTTTATGGAAAAACCAAAGAGCAAACTCTTTGGCCAACCCAATTCATATATATATATATATGTAATGTGTGCATGTGTGTGTGTGTGTGTGTGTGTATTTTTAGGGTATATACTCTAAAAATAAAGAATACTATAATATTGAGCCATGGAAATAAAAATACTAAAACGAAGTGTTATATTGATTGCATGTATGCAAGGTGCACTGAACTTTCAGGCTGTCAAATTACAAAGTAACTTGTAATTTTAGAGCAAGACACCTATCTTTGTGCCCTATTACACACTAGGAGGAAAGTTAAGATGTTAAAAAAGGTAGTCATGATGTAGGAAGGATATGTAGCAAACATTATTTAGAAATCTGAAGTGATATTTTTAGTTTTAATATGTATTTGGATAATGTGCTGTGGGATTATAGAGAGGGGGACAGAAGTTAACAGGATATGAGTTTCTGTGGAAAGATGTATGTTTTGAAATCTCTCAAGATATTTAATGTAGCAGTGTTTTAATTCATTAAAAAGAGAGTGTTGACTATCATTTGGGACATTGTAATACATATTTAAATACACACATAAAACACTTTTGTTATAGCATAGCCACTAGCAATCAAAATAGATATCATAAAAACCTTACGGTGATAGTAGAAGGTTCAGCTGAGCATTGATTCCAATTTAATTAACAAATGCATCTGTGGAATCTTGTGTTATATATAATTGTCTTCCCAATAGATAAGTGACATTAGAGTCAATATGATTCTAGAAGACCCAAATTTATGAAATATGTGTAATTCCATTTACCTTTGTATTTATGAAAAATATTCAACTCACCTATCCTGAGAAACATTTTAAAACTCTATGCTCTATGACATTCTCTTTGGAAACTACTGATTTTTAATGGTATTTCCAGCAGATGGTAATGTTCTCACCCTCACTGGACCTATACTTTGTAGTTACTCAGCAGAATCAGCGTGGGCATTATTTGAAATTTGGCTCAGATATAAAGATTGATGACACTCCTCACATCAAGATAATGTGAGATGAAGTATATTTCTCACATAAGGGATTTGTGGACAAACCTAAGGAGAGAGGCTAGCAGATCCGGGATGGCTTGGGCAAAACAGTGGGTATGGGTCTTAATACGGGTGAGAAGGTGAGATTGTGGAAAAGTTCCCAAGTGTGGGAAGTTTATATTTCCTCTATGCACCAAAAGAGGAGGTTCTTGTGCTTGGACTTAATTATTAGTATGTCCAGATATGGGGCCAGAGGAGAAATAGTGTGAAGCATGAAAAGAAGTCAGCAGTCAAGTTTCAGTAATGAAGTCATAGGCATAATTACATTTCACCCCTGAAGTCTGATTGGTAACTGAAATGTACCATCTAGGACATGGAAGCAACCTAGATGTCCATCTGCAGCTGAATGGATAAGGAAGTTGCAGTACATATTATAATGGAATATTACTCAGCTATAAAAAATATTTGAGTCAGTGCTAATGGGGTGGATGAAACTGAAGCCTATTCTATAGAGTGAAGTAAGTTCAGAAAGAGAAACACCAATATAGTATATTAATGCATAGATATATGGAATTTAGAAAGATGGTAACAACGGCGCTGTATGCAAGATGGCAAAAGAGACACAGACATTTGGACTATGTGGGAGAAAGTGAGCGTGGGATGATTTGAGAGAATAGCATTGAAACATCTATATGTAAAATAGATGACCAGTGCAAGTTTGATGCATGAAACATGGCACTCAAGGCTGGTGCTCAGAGTGCACCCTGATAGGGTATGCAGGGAGGTGTGAGGGGGTTTCAGGATGGGGACACGTGTGCACCCAAGGCTGATTCATATTGATGTATGGCAAAAACCACTACAGTATTTTAAAGTAATTATCTTCCAATTAAAATTAAAATAAATTATTTTTTAAGAAAGGAAAGATCTCTTATTTGAAGCTGAATTTAGTCCAAATTGTGGCAACATATGTAACCATCTGTAAAGAAAATGAAAAGCTCTGAAAGAGCACATGCATTCACTCATCCAAGATACTTGAGGGCAGCCAGGAAAGGATGTCCACAAGTGCCCACGGCGTTTGTTCAAATATCCAAGTGACGCCATTGACTTTTACCTGTTGTCTCATTTGTTGGGATATGTGAGTAACTTTTCCAGTACTGATCATTCACAAGCATCAAAAAGGTTAGTGAATCAAAATTCCATGTACTCAATCAATAGAAAATTTAATTTTAGTATTTTTATTTCCAGGTTTCGTTGGCTAGTAGATGCATGCTAAGCTATGATCAGGTTTCCCAAGTAGTGCTAGTGTTAGAGAACCCGCCTGCCAGTGTAGGGGGTGTAAGAGACGTTGGTTTGATCTCTGGCTCAGGAAGATCCCCTGGAGGAGGGCTAATAAACCCACTCTAGTATCCTTGCCTGGAGAATCCCCATGAACAGAGAAGTGTGTCAGGCTATGATCTGGTCCACTGTGTCACGAAGAGTCAGACATGACTGAAGCAGCTTAGCACACGTGCAAAATATTGTCAGCATCCATTACTGCCTGAGAGTACTGCCCCTTATTAAGGACTTTGAGAGTGGTAGTGATTTAAACCATATATTTGGATTTTTTTGGACAGTTCTTGAGTGGTCCATCTTAAGAAAAAAATTAATTGCTTAACATTGTGGATTCCAAGCACAGTTTCAGTGTCCCACAAAGTCTTTATTAGACAGGGCAATTGGCAACAATATGGAACATATAGGAACAAGACTGGTGTAGTTTGTTTAGGGGCAAGAGCCCAAGAGAATTTGTGTGTGTGTGTGTATGAAAGTCAGTCAGTCATGTCTGACTTTTTGTGATCCTATGGACTGTATAGTCCATGGAATTCTCCAGGCCAAAATACTGGAGTGGGTAGCTGTTCCCTCCTCCAGGGGATCCTCCCAACCCAGGGGTCAAACCCAGCTCTCCCTCATTGCAGGTGGATTCTTTACCATATGAGCCACCAGGGAAGCCCTAAAGATGGGTAGTTTGGGTCTGTTGTTGCCTAGTAAATCATCTGATTCCAACATGACTGTATAGAGTTTGTTCTAATGTGCTTAATCTTGGGTTCCATCCTTTACCAAGGATGTTCTAGTTTAGGGATCAAAAGCAGAAGTTCTCTAATGAGCTCTGTCATGTGTGATGGTGGAACTTCTGTCCTGGCAGTGCATGAATCTACAAACTGCTCACTCAGTTAAACCTAGCAGGCTCACCAGGGAGCCAAGGAGTTTAGGAGAGAGCTGACCTCTTCTAGCACTGTGGTACCTGGCAAGGAAAGGAGGACAAGAGAGAGCATCTCCTCCTCTAAGTAGACTATGTCAGAAAGCCCAAGTTTGACTCTATCCTGTGAACCCAATCATCATTTGAGCAAGGAGGCTTCAGTGACTATGCTGAGCTTGTGGGCTGTTGTTACCATAACCCATTACACAGAGAACAGCGGACTGAAGTCCTGTGAGAACCTCAGTTTCTAAGCAGCTTTGATATATAACTATGAATTGCAACTCTCATATCATGGAGTGCAGTCTTTTGCATGAGAAGCAATTTTCAGCCATCAGGAGTTATTCAGAGACTCTTAGCAGTATCTCCAGGCCAGAATATTGGCAGGGGCTGCCATTCCCTTCTCCAGGATTTCTTCCCCATCCAGAGGCCAAACCTGCATCTCCTGCATTGCAGGCAGATTGTTTATCATCTGAGCCACTAGGGAAGCCCCTACAAATCATAGGAGGTAGGTAGTTGCAAGAACTCCCTCCACTGAATAAACTCCAGCAGGTACTAAAAGATAAGCCTGCAGTATGAATATCTATATTGACTCTTGGGCTTTCTGTTATAAAGGGCTCTGTTTGAACTGGGATGATTTGTGAGTGAATACATATGTATTCCAATATATGTAAATGTAAGCATGTGAAAGATGATGCTGCGAAAGTGCTGCATTCAATATGCCAGCAAATTTGGAAAACTCAGCAGTGGCCACAGGACTAGAAAAGGTCAGTTTTCATTCCAATTCCAAAGAAAGGCAATGCCAAAGAATGCTCAAACTACTGCACAATTGCATTCATCTCACACGCTAATAAAGTAATGCTTAAAATTCTCCAAGCCAGGCTTCAGCAATATGTGAACCATGAACTTCCAGGGTTTAATCTGGTTTTAGAAAAGGCATAGGAACCAGAGATCAAATTGCCAACATCTGCTGGATCATGGACAAAGCAAGAGAGTTCCAGAAAAACATCTATTTCTGCTTTATTGACTATGCCAAAGCCTTTGACTGTGTGGATCACAATAAACTGTGGAAAATTCTGAAAGAGATGGGAATACCAGACCACCTGATCTGCTTCTTGAGAAACCTGTATGCAGGTCAGGAAGCAACAGTTAGAACTGGACATGGAACAACAGACTGGTTCCAAATAGGAAAAGGAGTATGTCAAGGCTGTATATTGTCACCCTGCTTATTTAACTTATTTGCAGAGTACATCATGAGAAATGCTGGGCTGGATGAAGCACAAGCTGGAATCAAGATTGCTGTGAAAGATGTCAATAATCTCAGATATGCAGATGACACCACCCTTATGGCAGAAAGTGAAGAGGAACTAAAGAGCCTCTTGATGAAAGTGAAAGAGGAGAGTGAAAAAGTTGGCTTAAAGCTCAACATTCAGAAAACGAAGATCATGGCTTCTGGTCCCATCACCTCATGGGAAATAGATGGGGAAACAATGGAAACAGTGAGAGACTTTATTTTCCTAGGCTCCAAAATCACTGCAGATGGTGATTGAAGCAATAAAATTAAAAGATGCTTACTACTTAGAGGGAAAGTTATGACCAACTTAGACAGCATATTAAAAAGCAGAGACATTATTTTATCAAGAAAGGTCCGTCTAGTCAAGGCTATAGTTTTTCCAGTGGTCATGTATGGATGTGAGAGTTGGACTGTAAAGAAAGTTGAGCACCAAAGAATTGGTGCTTTTGAACTGTGGTGTTGGAGAAGACTCTTGAGAGTCCCTTGGACTGCAAGGAGATCCAACCAGTCCATCCTAAAGGAGATCAGTCCTGGGTGTTCATTGGAAGGAGTTATGCTAAAGCTGAAACTAAAATACTTTCGCCACCTGATGTGAAGAGCTGACTCATTTGAAAAGACCCTGATTCTGGGAAAGATTGAGGGCAGGAAGAGAAGGGGACAACAGAGGATGAGACGGTTGGATGGCATCACTGCCTCAATGGACATGGGTTTGGGTGGACTCCAGGAGTTGGTGATGGACAGGGAGGCTTGGCGTGCTGCGGTTCATGGGGTCACAAAGAGTCAGACACGACTGAGTGACTGAACTGAACTGAACTGAAATACATCCAAAAGCCAAAATGACCTCAGAGGTGTGGGGCCTTATTGATAGTAGTTGGTGCTGACAGTGTAGGAGGTGACTTAACTGCTTAGGAAGGAAGCAGATATCAGTGGATCACATGATGCCTAAGAACTTTACAGAGAAGTCAGATTCCTGAATGATCAGTCGGGCAACAGCCACATCTACTGAGTAAGAAGAGTAAGGAGCATGTGTTTCTTCCTGTGAGTGAACATTCTGGCAGGAACATGTCATTAATGTAGTGTTATACTTGGGTGCCTAGAAAGAGATTTTTTTTTTCTCTCTCTCTCTCTCATTTTTATGCCTGGCTCTCTCTCTTTCTTTTTTCATGTTGAATTTGATGGGCTCATATATCACAAAAGGCATAACAGTTTTTTTCCCTGAGCACTGTATAGAATGGAGACCATTACCTGGCTGAGACACACAGGCAAATGGTTATAGAGTAAGAGTATTTTCCCTTGGCCTAGCATCAGTCTCAGACACACAATCCATTCAGTGTTCCATGTAGGTCTGGGCTTAGATGCATGATTCACGGCTAACTTGAGGGACAACCCCAATCCTGTGCTCATGTCCTTATATGCGTATATCAAAACTGATTCAAGTCAGCGCAATTTTAATAGAAGCTCAAGAGGACTCCACAAAAGGAGCACAATTCAAAATGCAAGCTTGCCAGCAGTGAGGCTGTCCCAGACTCTATGTGCAGAGGAAGCCAAGAGCCAGAGGAGAAAGATCTCAAAGGTGTGGTGATCACAGCTCAGAGCATCTTCTGAGTATGCCCATCATCATTTTTGGTCACTTTATCAAAGTTGAATGAAGCAACATGTGAAATGGCTCAGTTGTCAAGGTTGGTGACACTCCATTACCAAGAGAATCTTGACAGTTTATGACTCAAAAAAAGGGTGCTTGGTGAGAGCTAGTCAGGTGCAAGCTGGTTTGGACCCATTAGAACAAACTAGGGGGAATGAGTTGGGCCTTCACAGTGTCAAAGAGGTTGGACTGGGAACACATGCATGGGCGAGAGAAATGTCCTGTCAGTGCTAAAGGAGGGGATGCAACATGCAAGGACTTTTTTTTTTTTTTTTTTTTTTTTTAATCTGTCTCTCTACATGTGGTGCCAAAGGGAAAGGAAAGGAGAGACTTAAGAGTCAGTAGTCAAACATCAAAAAGGGAGTCAGACTATTATAATCTTCCAAGTCAAAGAAAATGGAATTATAAGCACACAATTATTGTCACTTTTATAGTATTGAGTATTATTATGTTAGCAAAAGCAATATTTGTTACACAATGTTTAGTGTCTTCTATTTGCAAGACATATGCTATATACTTAGAGGCTATTTTATTATTAAATGATATTGAATAATTATCCTTGAAATTCATAATCTTAACAAAAACTTATATCATCATTCCCATATGTGAGGGAGATGAAGAGAAGAATGATTGCTTGTGGAAAAAAATTTTTACTTAAGAACTCAAGAGTGAAAGTGAAAGTTGCTCAGTATTGTCCAACTCGTTGTCACCCCGTGGACTGTAGTCCGTGGGATTCTCCAGGCCAGGATACTGGAGTGGATCCCTTCTCCAGGGGATCTTCCCAACCAAGGGATTGAACTCAGGTCTCCCACATCACAGGTAGATTCTTTACTAGCTGAACCACAAAGGAAGCCTGAGTCTTTAAGATTAAATAATTACTATGATATAGTTTACTTTGAAAAACCCCCCTCTTTCTCAACTGAGATACATAGAGACTTTAGAACACTATATTCTAAGCCTTAATATCTCTCTAGTTTGGCATTTTTGTAGAGGGGAAGTCTCAAAAGTTCTTACTTTATCCATTAAAAATTTCTCATAATTTACAACTGTGTTTATGTAGGGGTTTTCAGTGCACATGTGGGAAAATTTACTGAAAAAATGTTTATGTGCTATACATAAAATATATATATATACACACACACACACACAAACACGTTTATGCTTATATATAGCATATAATGTTAATTCAATTTATTTTATTTATTTATATACCTTCAATAAAAATGAGTATCAGAATTACACTATTTATATATATATTTTTCACCATTATTGATTAGGAGTCCCTTCAAGAGGTGTGAGTTAGTGAGCTTTTGCTAGACTAAACAAGAATGATTATGCATCCATATTTTCTTTCTTTGGGCATTTTATCTCCTATTTATGATTAGAAGCTATACCTTATTTGCATAAACTAACTTATTTCTAAGAATAATATCCAGCTGAGACTGGCTAGAACCTGGTATATTTCTCATCACCTTTTTTTGCATTCGTGAATATGAGTATGCTAATAAGGACATAACAGCATTTATTTGCAGCTGACTTTTGCATTCACATTTTATGGGTGCCAAGGATTCAGAAGCTAATAAATATTAATTTAAAATAAATATGCGGCAAGAAACCTCCGAATTGCATTTTATGATGTGACATACTGTGGTCCTTGCCATTGATCAGAGTTGGTCCATTAATCTATCAATACACAGACCATGGTAATGACCCAGGAAATCACAAAAAAATAAAAATCTGCAGAACTTCTTTTATATTAATTTTAAACCTCCTTCTGAAAAACAGGAAACTAGAGGCATGGCCAACAGCAAGAATTCAGGCCCTTGGATTAGGTGTACAGAGTGTCCATGGATAGTGCGTTTTCTTATATATTGAAAACTATAAATGGTCAACCGGGATATAAGGACACAATGAGGCTTTTATAACAGATAAGAATGGTTCCAACCTTGTCTGCATTTCACATTGTAAGAGAGAGTTTAAGGCAGCAAGCTTCATTGGTCCTTAGCATTAAGACAAGTTTTAGGTTGATTATGTGGTTTAATAACTGATTTATTTTTTTTAATTATCTAAGTATGTATTAAATATTACATTGAATTTCAGTATATATTTAAAGACTAAATCATTACAGCTGACCTTAAAGGAATGTTAAGATTATCAGAAACCTACAAATGTGAAGGAAGATGAAAATTACTCTGAGTTAATGATAAATTTAAGAATAAAATCCACAATTACTCATCATGGAAGCAACATTTTTTTTTTCTTCTTTCTACTTCCTCTTATACAGTTAATCATGTGTTGTATTCATACATGACTACATGTATTTAAAAATTCAGATTATTTGAAACTATTAATGCTAACTCAGATTCAACATTTTTTGGAATGATTATAATTTGTGATATATTATTTTTGTTGTTTTGTTTAGTCACTAAGTCATGTCCAACTCTTTTGTGACCCCATGGACTCTAGCCTCCAGGCTCCTCTGTCCATGGGGTTTCCTAGACAAGAATACTGGAGTGGGCTGCCATTTCCTTCTCCAGGAGATCTTGTGGATCCCAACCCAGGGACTGAACCTGCATCTTCTGCATTGGCAGGCAGATTCTTTACCACTGAGCCACAAAGGAAGCCTTTATTATTTTTACTTGTTTAAATATTATTTTTTCACAAGCAAACACATTTTTAAAAAGAAAGTTTGCTTATTTATTAATAAGAAATACACTATTATACACAACTTATCTTACTTGTGTATAATATTCATGCTACTTTAAAAATATCCAATTGTATAAAATGGTATGTAACTTGTCATTAACATAAAGTTTGGGTTAAGCAAACATTTTACAGGTTGGTATATATCATAAAATATGGTAAATTTATAAAATATTTTTAAACATTTGAGATCAGTTTAAATCAGTAAATAATATTCATCTCTAAAGTATTGCAACCCTCAGCAAAAGAGGATTTCTATTAATGCTGCTTTCTATTTATATTTCACAATTCTCTTATCATCATTTCTATTAACTATCATCTTCTCTTGGACATTTATTCTTCCCCAATGGACAGGCAAACAGATGTTGGTGCAGCTGGGTTGGATGCTGATATTTGTCTCTCTCTTGGATGGGTTTTCTGATACATTGAGGGCAGAGTCCTTTCCATTCTTTGGAGACTTATGAAGTCACTCTACTGTATAATCCTTAACTCACTAGCACTAAGGTTAAGTAAGTGACATTAAGATCACACAGTAATTTCTATTTTTCAAATCTGAAGTTACTCACTACTCACATTTAGCCAGATGGTGAAATATTTTAACTGCTTTGAGCCTTGATGAAGTGAGTTATTCAAATAATATTATCAGATTATTGAGGGTTTTTAAATTAACGTTGCCATACATAGGAGGTCTTCAGACAAAATATGCTGTGGAACATCTTACCATTTATGTATAAAATTTAACATGTAGAAGATAAACAATTTGTATATTATTGAAATATAAGAACAGTATAAAGAACGGAACATGCAAAAATTTCCTATTCCTGATTATTAGGGAAGAGTAAATCGCATGAATTTTCATGAAAAAATGTTCAACAGCATGGTCTAATTTTATTTCAAAAGGATGTTTTCTAAAGTGGCTGTATTGTTTTATACTCTCACAAGCCATATGTGAAAGTCTAGTTCCTCTACATCAACAGTTGGTAAAGACAGATTTTTTTTTAATAATTTGGTTAATATATATACTATTTTATCCAGTAGTCTATTCATTTAGGTGGGGAGTGGTAGGTCTCTGCAGTCCTCGGGTATTGTGTGTGTGTGTGTGTGTGTGTGTTTTATTAAGGCATACCAACTAGATTTGTTTCCCAGTAGGTTATTAAACCTAAATTTAGATTTCCCTTGTGGCTCAGACGTTAAAGTGTCTGCCTACAACGCATGCAGGAGACCCAGATTCATTCCCTGGGTCAGGAAGATCGCCTGGAGAAGGAAATGGCAACCCACTCCAGTACACTTGCCTGGAGAATCCCATGGATGGAGGAGCCTGGTGGGCTACAGTCCATGGGGTCGCAAAGAGTCGGACACTACTGAGCAATTTCACTTTAAGTGAATTTACTTTCAATATAAGGGGAAAATACCTTAGTAACCTATAGTTAATTAACTGATACCCTTCCTTTCATGTTGTAAATTATGCTTTTAAACATCTATTAGTGTGTGATGCTCTTTGAATAATGAAATTCCTTTCTATCTTTAAAACATAAGCAAATGCTCATATTCTTTGTGATGCCTCTCCCGATTACATCTGGTTGCTATAATTGCTTTTCAGCATTAGATTTTTTTCTTTTTTTTTGTATCTAAATATATATACATGTATATGTATATATATATATACACACACACCATTGTTTTTATACTTGAGACACTAAATTATAATATATATATACACATATATGAACTTTTAAATTTCAATAAAATAATTTGAAATTCTACAAACCAGAAATAAAACATTTGATATTAATGTATTTTTCATATGCTATACATATATTTCACATCAAGTGTTACTATTTTTTAGTTATTCTGCTAATTAGCAATTATAGCTTTACATTTTATAGCTGTGACTCATGTTCTCAATTCATAAAAGTTAGATGGATTCAGTTAACCCTAGATTATAAGAGAACTACCAGTGAATTTAATCACTTGATCAAGGTGCTCCTCTATTTCCCATTTTATGTTATTTTGTTTTTTTTAGATCTAATAGTTCCCTTTAAATATACAGTTAAACATTTCCACCTAGAATCATTATCTTTAAACAAATATGCTAACTCCATAGTACTATAAAGGAGAAAGAAATTATCATCTCTATGTAAGACTGTATCTTCCTATCTATCACTCAGGTTAAAAACTGATATATCAGTTTTGCAGTATTTTATTTGAGAAAATGCCCTAACTCACCTGTATGTTTAGTGTGCCTGTATAAATGCTGATTAAACAAAAATGGTATAAATAGATGCCCCAATAATATGGCAATTTAAATACATCTTTGTACTGAACAGCTTAATGTGAACAGGGCAAGGTGGAGAATTTTATGTAACTGTATCTGTGACCCATTAAAGGGGCCTATGCAGAAATGATGAGGGAACATGCAAATACTTTCTCAAACACATGAAATAGCTCAAAAATGTGTCATGATTTTGCTTCATTTGCAGTTTTCTCTGTATGGTGTGGTTGTCTTCATTGGAGTTTTTAAGGGTTGCATTTTTCAGTGACAAAATTTACATATAATGTTAAGGAATGTCTTTGTCATGAAATCTGTTGGGGTTATCCTCTTTTTCATGCTAATTTGAACCAGCCCTTTTGTAGGTCCACTGCACTCTCTCACCATTGGTTTCCTTTGCATTATATTCTATAATAAAAAGCAAGTTGTGACTTGCTTTTTTCTGAATCACAATTATTAGTTATTCTTTTATTTCAGTTTCATTTTGATACCGCACATATTTGTATAATATTTCAGAAAGTTTTTGAGACAGAAAAACTTACCTATACCTGAAGTGAAAGTTGCTTAGTTGTGTCTGACTCTTTGCAACTTCATGGACTATATCATCCATGGAATTCTCTAGGTCAAAATACTGGAGTGGGTAGCCTTTTCCTTCTTCAGGGGATCTTCCCAACCCAGGGACTGAACCCAGGTCTCTCACATTGCAGGCAGATTTTTTACCAGCTGAGCCACAAGGTAAGACCAAGAATACTGGAGTGGTCAGTCTATCCCTTCTCTAGTGGATCTTCCCAACCTAGGAATGGAACTGGGGTCTCCTTTATTGCAGGCAGATCCTTAACCAACTGAGCTATCAGGGAAGCCTAAGAAACTTAAAAATATCTTTATCCTGCACACAGATATGACTGCTAACTGGCTAAGTATAGAAATATAGATTTAAAAGCACTTTGACTCAACTTTGAGAGCATACATAAATTGTTTCATAAAAACTCATCCTGTTGAAAAGATATCTGGGCAAAAAGTTAATGTTATTTTGTAAAACTTTTCACTTAAAAATATTTTAAACCTTTCTATTTATCCTTAGATTTAATTTTACTAGGATCCATAGATTTCTTGTTTCCTTTTTCTTTCATTCATTCTGTTAAACTTTTATTTTAAATCTAAAACCTCTATTCTTAATCTACTAATTGATTTGACAAGTTTTTCATACCATACCTAGATTCTGAAGAATGTTTTAAATTGCCAATGTATTCTAAATTTTGTGTTCTAAATAGAATAAATAATTCTAAATAGAAAAATAAATAAATTTTATGTTCTAAATAGAACATTTAAAGTTCTAAATTGTCAACATCCCTTGGATCATAGAAAAAGCAAGAGAATTCCAGAAAAAAAAAAATCTACTTCTGCTTAATTGACTAGGCTAAAGCCTTTGACTGTGTGGATCACAACAGACTGTGGAAAACTCTTAAAGGGATGGGAATAGCAGACCACCTCACCTGCCTCCTGAGAGATCTATATGCAGGTCAAGGAACAACAATTAGAACCAGACATGAGACAACAGGCTGGTTCCAAATTAGGAAATAAGTATGTCAAGGCTGTATGTTGTCACCCTGCTTATTTAGCTTAGATGCAGAGTACATCATGCAAAATGCCAAGCTGCATGAAGCACAAGCTGATGATAAGATTGCCAGGAAAAATATCAATAACCTCAGACATGCAGATGACACTACCTTTATGACAGAATGTGAAGAGGAACTGAAGAGCCTCTTGATGAAAGTGAAAGAGAGTGAAAAAGTTGGCTTAAAACTCAACATTCAAAAATGAAGGTCATGGCATTCGGTCCCATCACTTTATGGCAAACAGATAGGGGAACAGTATAAACAGTGACAGGCTTTATTTTCCTGGGCTCCAAAATCATTGCAGATGGTGACTGCAGGCATGAAATTTAAAGATGCTTGCCCCTTGGAAGTAAAGCTTGGAAGTAAAACTTTGCCGACAAAGGTCCGTCTAGTCAAAGCTATGGTTTTTCCAGTAGTCATGTATGGATGTGAGAGTTGGACTATAAAGAAGTCTGTTTAGTTCAGTTCAGTCACTTGGTAATGTCCTATTCTTTCCCATGGACTGCAGCATGCCAGGCTTCCCTCTCCATCACCAACTCCTGGAGCTTACTCAAACTCATGTCCATCGACTTGGTGATGTCATCCAGCCACTTCATCCTCTTTCCTCCCCTTCTCCTCCTGCCTTCAATCTTTCCCAGCATCAGGATCTTTTCCAATCAGTCAGTTCTTCGCATCATGTGGCCAAAGTATTGGAGTTTCAGCTTCAACATCAGTCCTTCCAATAAATATTCAGGACTGATTTCCTTTAGGCCTGACTGGTTGGATTTCCTTACAGTCCAAGGGACTCTCAAGAGTCTTCTCCAACACCACAGTTCAAAAGTATCAATTCTTTGGTGCTCAGCTTTCTTCATGGTCCAACGCTCACATCCACATATGACTACTGGAAAAACCATAGTTTTGACTACATGGACGTTTGTTGGCAAAGTAATATCTCTGCTTTTTAATATGCTGTTTAGTTTGGTCATAGCTTTTCTTCCAAGTAGAAAGCATCTTTTAATTTCATGACTGCAGTCACCATATGCAGTGATTTTGGAGCCCCCCAAAATAAAGTCTCTCACTGCTTCCATTGTTTCCCCATTTATTTGCCATGAAGTCATGGGACCAGATGCCATGATCTTAGTTTTTTGAATGTTGAATATTAAGCCAGCTTTTTCACTCTCCTCTTTCACTTTCATCAAGAGGCTCTTTTGTTCCTCTTTTCTATCAGGTCTTGAAAGAAAAGAATCCTGAGCACCGAAGAATTGATGCTTTTGAACTGTGCTGTTGAAGAAGACTCTTGAGAGTCCCTTGGACAGCATGAAGACCAAACCAGTCAATCCTAAAGGAAATCAATCCTGAATATTCATTGTAAGGACTGATGTTGAAGCTGAAATTCCATACTCTGGCCACCTACTGCAAAGAACTGACTCATTAGAAAAGACCCTGATGCTGGGAAAGATTAAACACAGGAGGAGAAGGGGACGACAGCGGATGAGATGGTCGGGTGGCATCGCCAACTTGATCGACATGAGTTTGAGCAAGTTGCAGGAGTCACTGATGGTTAGGGAAGACTGGCGTGCTGTAGTCCATGGGGTTGCACAGAGTCAGACATGACTGAAGGACTGGACTGACTGGCTGATGTTCTAAAGAATATTCTAGACTCTGGGGCATTCACTCTTGATTAAGGATGATCAATATTACTACCACTATGGAGGTTATATTACATTGAGGAGAGACAGGCAAAAAAATGAAAAATAAAAAGTATATTACTAAGGACATTGATATTTAAGATAAGGAAATAGTAAGGGAACATGGTATGTTAAGTAGATCAATGGTACCTGAGGAGCTTAAAGAAAGATAAAGGTTTCTGTTAAGTCCAACAGGTTAATGTTTGTACAGACTTGAAGGCAGTGAGGCAGTTAGACAATCCTATGTCTATAGAAAAAGCATTATGTTCCAAAGGAAGTTCCCGTAGAAACAGCAGCAGTTGGAACATCCCCAGCACGTCTAAGGTATGACCAAAGGCTGGTGGCCAGCAGGCTGAAGCAAGGAGGACAGTAATAGAAAAGGAAGTCAGAAAGATGGGGCTTTGTTGGTCAGTTAGGACCTCAGAGGTCACTCAAAGAACATAGCTTCAAGTGTGAAAGAAACAGGGATTCATGGGTTATGAACGCAGAAGCATCACAATCTGTTTTTGATATATTTTAAAAAAGATTTATTTTGATGTGGATCACTTTTAAAGTCTTTACCAAGTTTGTTGGACCTCCCTGGTAGCTCAGTTGGTAAAGAATCTGCCTGGAATGCGGTTTACCTGGATTTAATCCCTGGGTTGAAAAGATCCCCTTGAGGAGGGCTTGGCAACCCACGCCAGTATTCTTGCCTGGAGAAACCCCTTGGACAGAGCAGGCTGGCAGGCTACAGTCCATGGTGTCACAAAGAGTCAAATTTGTTACATAGAACACCATTTCTGTTTTATGTTTCTTTTTTTTTTTTTTGGCCATGGCCAGGGATCAAACCTGTGCCCCCTGCATTGGAAGGCAAAGTTTTAGCCACTGTGCTGCCAGGGAAGTCCCACAATCTGGATTTAAAAACATCACAGTGAAGCTGTGATGAGTTGACTCTTGAGTTCAACAGGAAATTGGGGAGACCTATTTATTGCATTCACCCAGATGAGGAGAGTGGTGATTTATATCGGGGAGGCTGCATTGGAGGAGTGGGAAGTAACTGGATCCTGCACGTCTTTATCTTGTTCTGAAGTCAACAAGATTTCCTAATGGAATCAATAAACTGAGTGAAACAGTCCTCATCTTCTTGGAAATGGTCTTCTGTGTAATCTTTGACTTGGGGATTTGGTTTAAATATTAAAATGACATCATATGCTCCCCCCTGTCTTTCAAAGACTGTTAAGCCCTCCTCCATAGGGCACGAACGCTCTTGCTTTGGGTTTTTATTTTTTAAGTATCATTACACAGCTCTAAGTTACAGTTACTTTAAAGCTATTCTGGGTAGATGGGAAAACAAACACATGTTCTAAGCTCTGGCATGATAAAAGATAATCCCATCAATATTTGTGAGACAGTAATTTGTAGAGCCGTTTTAGATTTATAACAAAATTGAGAAGGTGGTATAGAGTTTTCCCATGTACTCCTACCCTCACATATGTAAGGCCTCCCCCATTATCAACATTGCTCACTAGAATGGTTCATTTCTTACCAAAAATAAATTTACATTGACATTTCGTAGTCACCGTTAAGTTGACAGTTAACCTAGACTTCAGTCTTGGTATTATGAATTCTATAGATTTGGACAAATGCATGTGGGCTTCCCTTGTGGCTCAGACCATAGAGTCTGCCTACAATGCTGGAGACCTGGGTTCAGTCCCTGGGCCAGGAAGATCCCCTGGAGAAGGGAATCGCTACCCACTTCAGTAATCTTGCCTGGAGAATTCCATGGACAGAAGATCTTGATGGCCTACCATGGGGTTCAAAGAGTTGGACATGACTGAGCGACTAACACTTTTACTTTCCTAATGACTTGTATCCTCCATTACAGTATCATATAAAGTATTTTCACTGCCCTAACATTACTTTGTGTTATTGCTTACTCATTTTAACCCCCACCAACAACAGGGAGAATTCTTGTCTTTTGTTACATACTGCCACATTTTCTAAAACACTAACAATTTACCCATCCTCCAAAAGAGAGGCTGACTTTGTATTGCATTGTTTGAACTTTAGTTATAAATATCCTCTAGTAATTAATTTTGTAATTATTAGATCTTGATATTATTAAATTGACCTTAATGGTCTTTAGCTGTGAAACACTGAGAGATGTATGAAACAGATATATTAGACACGATGTTCATTCCACCCCCATTACTGTAAAAGAACCACAGAGAATAGATGCTAATGCAAGCCAAGAAATTTTTGAAATTGACACAACTAGCTCGCCTTAAATAGACAAAAATTCACAAAGTTAAGCAATTTTAGATAAGGGCATACAGTGAGTGAAATATTATTTCAGAGTTTTATATTTTAAAGCATTAAATAATATAAGCTGAGCTATGTGGAATATAATGCAAATTTTCCCTAATTTTAATTCACTAATAAAGGAATGAATTGTTTTCTTAAATTTTCATTTGTTCTCCGTTATACTTGAATTGACTGAAATCTTTAGCCATTTCAATAGAAGCTCTCTTATAGCACAGCTACATTGTATAGATTAATTTTTAGACAGCTTTTATGAGATAAAATTTAATTAAATTTTCATAGCTGAATCTATATCAGGCTTTTGATGATATAGCACTTAAAGTACAATATGCAGTTTATTAAACAAAAACTAACAATCCATTTTGTATACTTAGTCGTTAAGGAAAGCATTATCTCAAATTATTGAGGCAAGAGTAGAATGTTGGTCAAAGCTAGAAAGACTTAAAAGAAGGTAATAAGCACAGTTAAGATTAACTATCTGGCATTTTGTATTTTCCAAAATTACTTTATCAGTCTTTCTTTTATTTATGAATTTGACTGTCTTCTACGTCAGTCTACCACGCTTGGTTAAAAAGAGATGGCTACAAGGCAACTCACCGGCACTTTCCTCAAGATGTTCACCTCTGAGTTAGTATAAAACAAAAGATTAACAAAGAGACATCCTGTAAATGCATGGGCTTCTAGAGCATGGGACAAGGGCTAAGAGAACCTGAGAACTCGGACTGAGGGTGAGAAGCATGAGTTTTAATAAAGAGGTCTTCCTCCCTGACGTGTGTTGAAGAATACGTCGGAAGAGAGTATGTTGGGTAAACAATGAGTCTTCCAGTTAAAGGGTCCTGCTCTGGAAATAAAGTAGAATTCATAAACTCCAAGTTCTGCATGTCCACCATCGGTGGCTCTTCTATCTCTCACTCCTCAACCTCAGTGCCTCATCCCTTCTTCTGTGTATATTTTCAGCAACATTTTCAAGTACTTTCTCCAGCCAGTCTTTCTGTTTTCCAAACTGTTCTCTGTGAAGCTGAAAGAACTATATATATATATATATATATTTTCAAGTAACAGATATAAATCATGGAAATAATCCACTTAAAAATTGTCCCTGACTTCCCAGAACCTATAAGATAAAAATTCCTAAACCTTATAATAACATCTGGATATGCGTATGCCTTTAAAAAAATATTGGGGTATAGTTGCTCTACAATGCACAACAAAATGAAATGGCTATATGTATACATATATCCCCTCCCTGGTGGAGCTCCCTCCCCACTCTATCTCACTCTTCTGATGCTGCTAAGTCACTTCAGTCTTATCTGACTCTGTGCAACCCCACAGACAGCAGCCCACCAGGCTCCCCCGCCCCTGGGATTCTCCAGGCAAGAATACTGGAGTGGGTTGCCATTTCCTTCTCCAATGTATGAAAATGAAAAGTGAAAGTGAAGTCACTCAGTCGTGTCCAATTCTTCACGACCACATGGACTGCAGCCCACCAGGCTCCTCCATCCATGGATTTTCCAGGCAAGAGTACTGGAGTGGGGTGCCATTGCCTTCTCCGATCTCACTCCTCTAGGTCACCACAGTGCACCGGGCTGAGCTCCCTGCACTATGCAGCAGCTTCCCCTAGCTATCTGTGTTACACATGGCAGTGACACACATCAGTCTCAATCTCCCAATTCATCTCACCCTCCCATGTCCACACGTCCATTCTCTGTCTGCATCTCTATTCCTACTCTGCAAATAGGTTCATCCGTAACTTTTGTGTTTTAGATTCTACATATATGCATTAATATACAATATTTATTTTTATTTCTGCTTGATACCACTCTGTATGATGGACTCTATATCAAAAAAGTAAAAAACAACCCAATTGAAAAAAAAAAATGGGCAGAAGACATATCACTTTGAACTCAATCTACAGTGCTAGAACTTGGCTGGCCCCACCTGTCCTTATTCCATGTGAGTCACTCTTAGCTGTTGACAGCCTTCTGTTCTTAGCTCAGCCACACTCTTTGAGTGTGCAAACATTTGTTTTCAGTACACAGAATCCTCTCTCTCACTCTTCTCCTCATTCTTCACACCTTCATCTTCTATCTGGAAATTCCTATTTGCTCTTCAACATTCATTTGAAATGCAATTCCTTTAGTGAATCATTTATTACCCTCCTCAGTGTTAAGACTGTCTGAACCATACTTTGCTTTTCAGCCCATGAAGCATCTTATTTGCAGTCTTACTCTTTGATGCAATTCATTTCTCATAGATGCAACACCTCAGCCTTGAGAATTATACAAGATAAATGGTATACTCCCTACCTATATGGGTATCACATTTTGGGAAGAAAGAGACACATGTCAGATGGCAATTAAAATATAAGGTGATAAAGAACATTATGAGAATACAGATGGAGTGTCCTTGGAACAGATAAGACAATATTTAATCTGAAATTTGGTGGGAGATGGAGGAAGAGTTGGTCAGAAATAGCTCTGAAAAGAAAGTGATATTAGAGCTGGCCTTGCCTATTTAGTAATGGGAGTTACTGTGGTGATAAAGGCAGAGACTGGACATAATCTCAGATGCCAATGCTTGCTCAAAGATGAAACTGGACACACACTCCATTAGGTTCATTTTTGTTAATTGAAATCTCTTTCTTGGTAAGAGATTTCTGACCCCTACTAAAAACGGCAGCTATTGCCAAATCATGAAAGAAAAAAAAAAAATTCTGACAGGAGTTTAGGCTTCACTGCGATTGAAGCGACTTAGCAGCAGCAGCAAGAGCAATAGGATCATTCAAAGTTTTGAAAAAGAAGATTGATGTAATCAAGTGTCTCTTTAAAAAATAAGGCTGGAAGGCAGTGGGGAAAACTCATTGCAAGACTTGAAGTATGGCTTCCCAGGATAGGGTTAGGATTTTATTTCAGAAGTTTAGAAGTTCAGCATAGAGAAATAAGAACTTGACCTAGAGCTGTGACAGTTGGAATGAGGCAGAAGGGAATGAGCTGGAGAGTTATTTTGGAGATAATATATGTCAAACTTCCTGACCAATAATAAACAAGGGATACGCCAGTGCCAGGGAGACTCGGTTTCTGTCATGGGCACCTGGCCCATGGCAGTGAAATGAAGCTAAACAGAGGAAGACAGCACACTGAGTGGGGAGAATCTACTCACATTTGCGAATCTTGCACTTTTCATTTCATAATACATATTATAGATACCATTTTATAGAAGGTTAATTAATGATTTTAGTAGCTGGTGATACTAAGATTTATGTAATTTTTCTATTGGCATTTAGGTAACTGTCAGACTTTTCCCCTATTACAAAATAAATTTACATAGACAAGTATAAGGATAACATCATATAAATGCTTTGAAGTAAATTTCTAAATCAAAAGGAATATGCATTTTTGATACACAAGGATCATTTTTTTTTTTTTAGGGAAATGAAGTTAGAGCAGTGGAAATATGTAACAGCTCAGAGAGAAATCTATAACTTCACCATTTACAAGTGAGTGTTGCTGAACGACAGTAGATTTTCTAGCTCCTGATAGTAAGTGTGGTCAAGAACAGAAGATGGTAGTCAGGAAAATTCCACAGTAGGGTATTGAATGAGATGTGCTCTGGCTGCTCCTTTTAACTAAAAACACGATGAGGATTATCGTGTAGCCAAACTTATTCAAGACCTAAAGTATACTTCATTATATAGAATGATAAAATAGACTTCATACAAATGAAACTCTCAGTTTGATGAGTGGCTGATTAATACTTTTCAGTTTTTTTTTTTTTTTTTTTTTTAACCAGATAAAGTTCTTTTTATTCCCATAACAAATAGAGGTTAATGTTTTGTTTTGTTTTTTAATCTCTGTTTTTTTAAATATATTTTCTTTCTTTTAATTTATTTTAATTAGAGGCTAATCACTTTACAATATTGTATTGGTTTTGCCATACATCAACATGAATCTGCCATGGGTGTACACGTGTTCCCAATCCTGAACCCTCTTCCCACCTCCCTCCCCATACCATCCCTCTGGGTCATCCCAGTGCACCAGCCCCAAGCATCCTGTATCCTGTATCAAACCTGGACTGGCGATTCGTTTCTTATATGATATTATACATGTTTCAATGCCATTCTCCCAAATCACCCCCCACTCCCTACATGTCCTAATTTTAAATGATGTCTAGTTTGCACAGCTTAACTAGCAGTTCTCACATTCTTGCAGTAGAGGAAGCACACTGAATTCAGAATAACATAACATCAGCTGAGTACCAGAATTAACTTCAGTTTACTATACGATGTTAAGCAACCATTTGTTTTCTAGAATCCAATTCTCTCATTTTATACATTAAACTGTACAATTCCACTCCAGTAACCATGTATATTAAATGGCATTTAATAGAGCAAGAGTCAGTAAACATGTTCTCTAAAGAGCCACTTAGGAAATCTTTTAGACTTTTCAAGATACCCAGTGTCTTTCGCAAGTACTCACCTCTGCCACTGTAGCATGAGAGCAGCCAGAGACATTTCACAAATCAACAGGCTGACCAGATGGTAGCCCTGATTTGGTCATCAGGATGTGTAGTTTTCCAAGCACTGGAACAGAGGAATAAAGGAAAGGCTTATAATACAACTCATTGCATGTTCTTGAATCCTGAGACACAATGAGTCTAAATTATACATATTTCAGCAATTTTTTTTTAAATTGTGGGACATATAAATATTTTCTGAAGTAGTGTATATGGATACTAACAGAAGGCACAAAAATTAAAATACTCCTAAATTTCTACTGGAAATATGTTGAAACTCCTCAATAATCATAAAGATATGAATGTGTATCCCTCAAACCAAATGAAATCCAAACAGCAACAAAATATATTCTAAGCTTCCTAAATAGAGGATTTCAGAAGCTTTGCTGTCTTTCTCTCATAACTACATTTCAAAGGTCTTCAGTTGTCTTAATGTGAAATGCAGGAATGAACCTACAGAGATCAACTTAGCAGAACTGTTTGGTTTGAAATGGGTGGAACTGTCATGGAGTGGCATTGCCATGGAACTGAAATCGGTGGCATTGCCATGGAGCCACTTTTGAATTATGTTTACATTTAGCTTTAATAAAGAAGTGTACCTGTGAAGAAAGATGGACAATTTATAAACATGACTCTCAAGTGACCAAAAAAATAAAATAATATAATACTATAAATTTATAGACCAGTAACTTTTCATATACGAATAAAGGTTCTGTTATTTTCCTGCCAAGAAAAGCTACATTTTTAAACCTTGTATGAGATGAATTATTGTGCTGCAAAATTAAACATTATGATTTATGGGACTTATTAAGTGTAAAAAAAGAGTGTAATTAGTTTTCTAGTGCCAGAGGCATGTCCGAATTATTTGAGTGTGATATAGCCAGTTACTTGATAAACCTCTAACCATGAGTTGATGGAAAATAATTGATATTCTCTCTTCTAATATCTTAAGATTTTTTTTAATATTGTTGATTTTAATTATAAGGTGAGGCTATTAAAACTAACCATTCATTTTTTTTTTTTTTTTTTGGAATTTCTATGCAAAAACATGACATGGCTGGCACTTACTTGAACCTATATAATTTAATTAAACAAGCAAAATTGGTAAAAAAAATTATGAAAAGTGGCATTAATAATGAACTTAGTGTATCATGCTTTGTTTTACATGACAGAACATTCTCTTAGAATTTCTATTGGAGGAAAAGTGTCATATTCCGTTCTCAATAGAGATTTCCCTTCTAGATGGCTTTGGTCTCCATCTGTGTCATCCTGGGGATGGGGTAGAGGGGATAGTCATTCCCCAAGGGACTGTGTTGCATGGCAGTGTTAGAGGCATCAGTTCAATTCAGTTCAGTTCAGTAGCTCAGTCATGTCCGACTCTTTGCGACCCCATGAATCGCAGCACGCCAGGCCTCCCTGTCCATCACTAACTCCCAGAGTTCACTCAAACCCACGTCCATCGAGTCAGTGATGCCATCCAGCCATCTCATCCTCTATCGTCCCCTTCTTCTCCTGCCCTCAATCCCTCCCAGCATCAGAGTCTTTTCCAATGAGTCAACTCTTCGCGTGAGGTGGCCAAAGTACTGGAGTTTCAGCTTCAGCATCATTCCTTCCAAAGAAATCCCAGGGCTGATCTCCTTCAGAATGGACTGGTTGAATCTCCTTGCAGTCCAAGGGACTCTCAAGAGTCTTCTTCAACACCACAGTTCAAAAGCATCAATTCTTCAGCGCTCAGCTTTCTTCACAGTCCAACTCTCACATCCATACATGACCACTGGAAAAACCATAGCCTTGATTAGACGGACCTTTGTTGGCAAAGTAATGTCTCTGCTTTTCAATATGCTATCTAGGTCTACACAGGAGCAAAACAGAATCATGTGAGCCTCCTAATGGCCTTAACCTGTAACTACGTTACTATCATTTTCATAGATATATCATTGTCCAAGCTTTTCTGATGGCTCAAACGGTAAAGAATTTCCTGCAATGCAGGAAAACTGGTTTGATCCCTGGTTTGGGAAGATGCCCTGGAAGAGGGCATGGAAACCTATATCCAGTATTCTCATCTGGAGAATCTCCATGGACAGAGGAGCCTGGCAGGCTGTAGTACATGGGGCCATATGAATTGGTGCCGAGTAAGCGACTAAGCACTTCTTTGTCCAAAGCACATAACACAGCTAAACTCACAGTCTAGGGATGGGAGAGACTGTTCTCTACATCATAAAGCAAAAACAGTGTAAATATTGGTAAAGATCAAAAGATTCACAGACTTTGAAAACAAACTGATAGTTGCCAGGGGTAAGGAAGGGGAGAAATGATAGTTAGGGAATTTAGGATGGACATGTACACACTGCTATATTTAAAATGGATAATCAATAAGGTCCTATTGTATAGCACATTGGACTGTGAGCAGTAATATATGACAGCATTGATGGGGGGGTAGTTTGGGGGAGAATAGGTACATGCATATGTAGAGCTGAGTCCCTTCGCTGTTCATCTGAAACTATCTCAACAAGGTTAATGGGCTATACCCAACAGAAAATAAAAAGTTTACAAAAAGTTGAATAATTGCAAACAAATTTTCAATATATCAAGTTGGCCAAAAAGTTCATTTGCGTTTTCTGTAAGCTTTATGCAAAAATCCCAATGCACTTTTTGGCCAAACCAATACCATACTTAGCTGCTATGTAGACAATATGATTTACATTTTAGCACTTTTCCAGAATTAAGAAAAGTGACAAAGTTATAAACTTTAATTACAATGTATTTTGTAGGTCCATTTAGTAAGAAATATAGCTTATAAAATTATTTTTAAAATATTTAAAACTCATTTAATCTCACTGGTTTACTAAACAGATTCTGATATTAACATATGAAAACAAACAAACAAAGTTTACAATGTGGTAGCACCAAGGCAAAGCTCATGCTACCAGGGAATTCACAAACTGACTGGGAAGCACAGATATGTCAATAAGAGCGACAGTATATTGAGTAAAACACTGTGGAGAGTCCTAAAATTGGAAAAGTGTTATAAATATTTTTGAAGAGCTAGTAATTCAACTTGAGGTGTCAAGGGTAAGTTTTAGGAAAAGCTAAAGTTTTGAGCAGAATCTTGAAGGAGCAGTAGGCCTTCAAGTACAGTGATAAAATGGAATTTCA
The DNA here is from genome assembly GCF_029407905.1 of Bubalus kerabau. Classification (NCBI taxonomy): domain Eukaryota; kingdom Metazoa; phylum Chordata; class Mammalia; order Artiodactyla; family Bovidae; genus Bubalus; species Bubalus kerabau. The sequence goes on along the minus strand of NC_073627.1, from coordinate 78,558,180 downwards.
GGCAAGAGGTATTAACATCAGCAAAGAAATAGGCATGTGGGTGACAGCCAGGTTTCCCCTTCAAATCTCACACTCCTTCTTGGACTCCTAGATTTTGCATACTGGCCACCTTTGTGAGCTTTCCCAGAAGTGTGATCTTCCGGTACATTATTCACTTAAATTTTTTCTTTAAACCGATTCACTAATTACTCTACTGTTGAGCCATAATGACCATGATATCCCTATCAGAGGCATTAATCTATTTTCTAGCAATCTCTCACTTGTTTAAGGTTGTCCATGGATATTAATTACTCAGTATTTCTGGCCTATTATGGATGAACTGGGGCTTTCCAGGTGGCTCAGATAATAAAGAACCTGTCTGCAGTGCAGGAGACCCAGGTTTGATCCCTGGGTTGGAAAGATCCCCTGGAGAAGGGAAAGGCTACCCACTCTAGTATTGTTGTCTGGAGAATTCCACTGACAGAGAAGCCTGGGGTCGCAAAGAGTCAGATATAACTGAGTGATATTCTCTCAATAGATGAAGAGAGTGCTTTCTCATAGACAAAAAATGTCTTCAGATTAAAAAGCAGGAAGATAAATGTATATATCATCTAGGTAAAAAATGTAAAAGTATCTGGCAGTACTGTATATCATCTGTATATCATCCCTTGGAATATGGATTGCATAAAAACACAGACCACAAAGAAACTTACTAATTTTAATATAGTAGGTACTATGGGGAGAAATGATGGAGGGGAGGATTGTATTTGCTTTAACTGAATTCCTATTTTTTTGTTTTAAAAATAGAGGTAATACACACACACACATATAAACAAATATTTTCAAAATTGTATATTTGAGAGCATAGATTTCTTAAAAAATATTTTCTGTTCTTCTTTATGTTTGAAATATGCTAGAATTTTCAAAATGTATAAAATAAAATGAAATGTATTAGAAATGTATAATGACTCCATAATAAAAGATTTGCAATTTATTAAAAAAAATAAAATGAAATGTTGAGTGTGATGAGGGAAATTTGCTTAAATTCTAACAACCAACAAAATTTGAATTGCATTATCAATCTGTATAATTTAGAGAAACAATATATTTAAAGTTTAACTGTAATCCATTATTCTACAATTTAAATGACAATAGCCTGAATTTACAATATTTGAATATGAATATGGTAAAAAACAATAAAGTACAACACAAACTTCCTTAAACCATTGCAAGTTGTGGGTACAAAGAGCTCATTTAATTGCCAATGCTCAAAGTTACTAACTCCTATCTTACTTATCCAAGATCTGTGGTTCTAACCAGGTATGCATGATGCCTACCACAGTAGCTATTTCTCGGGAGGCTCCATGTTGACATCATAGAAACTCCCAGGCAAAGTTTGCTCTTGTCCTCTTTCTGTCTCTGACCATTTTGTTATTGTTGTAAGATACCTTTGAAGCAATTGGGGGGAAATGTCAGTATTTACTTAGGTGAGCCAAAAATAGAAAACCCTAAAAAAAAAAAGAAAGAAAGAAAACCCTTCAGAATGCTGAGCTGTTACTGAGTTCTCTTCATCCTACCCACTGGACTCTCCAATTCTCTTCTTTTACTAAAAGCTCTCTCAGCCTTTATTTACACAGTCAAGACATATTTTGATGAGTTGCTTAGAAACAGAAGAAACAGTTACTTAGAAACATGCTTCCCCCATGCTCTCCTTCCTTGTCTCAAAACATACTTGCAAATTTATACATTGTGTCAACAGAAGCAAGAGATGACTAGGGGAGGAGGGACTGTGCATTACCAGTTCATTAGATGTCCATTATCCACTTCCTTGGTCACCACTCAATTCCTAGTATTATCAACTGTGGCCTTAACTTTATCTGTATTTCCTAAAGGTGGGTTTCAACTTGTAGGCATTCCGTTGAAATATAAAAGTACTAACATAACTCCAACTTTTTAGTATATTCAGGATATACATAATTAGCATAGTGTGGTTCCATCTTTATTTTTAACAACATTGATATTAATGTAGCAGTTGCACACACTTTACAACTTTTGGCAAGCCAGCGCCCTACGCCTAAATTCACTATATGATATAAGGCGCAGAGGAAGGTTGAAAGTATACGAGGCAGTGGTTTCTACTTTACAGAATTAATGAGCAGGAATGAAGAACCCCAATGCAAAACTAAAGAACACATTGTGAGATAACAATCTGAAATTGTATTATTGCTGTTTAAGCACTGGAAGAACTAAATAAAGTTTCAAGTTTTTTACTGAGGATCTAAACAGAAATTATAGTACATGTTCAGAGGGCATATGAATATCTCTGACAAAGATAAGCTATGAATCGAGTTGATGCTTCTGTTGAAAGGGGATAAAACCACTCTAGTGGTGAGGCATTTATCACTGCAAGAAAAAAAGTATCAGTAATTTTATTCCCCATTCTGAGATTATCACTCACTGCTATGGTCTCCATTATTGCAATAACAAATTGAGAAATAATATTTCCCCCAGGAAAATGTGGGATGCTTTAATGTTTTATGGCAGAAAGACATTTTTGCAGACATTGCAGAAAGCTAATGTCTCCTTTAAATTAGGCTATAATTCAAATAGAACTATGAAATGCAGCTGCAAAAAGTCAGCCAAATAACTAAGTCTATACTTTCTAGTTTATCCGTATAGTATTCTTGATTTTTGTTTTTGTGGCTCATTTTGTGGCTATAGGATGCTGTAGTCACAAATCTTAGAATTTGTTTATATCATTAGAGTCCTTAGAGAAAAATTAGCATCCCTAAAAAATGAGGTGTAAGGCTCAACATAAAGAGAGCAAGTTGATATTTGGTAACTTTTCCACTTGTTTTCACTATTTTTTAGGCGTTAGCCCATTCACTGATGTAAAAATAATTTTCAGTCACTAAGTCATGTCTGACTCTTTGCAACCCCACTGACTGCAGCACACCAGGTTTCCCTGTCCATCACTGTCTCCCAGAGTTTGCTCAAATTCATATCCATTGAGTCAGTGATGCTATCTAACCAGCTCATCCTCTGCTGTCCCCTTATTTTGTCTTCAATCAGGGTCTTTTTCAGTGAATTGGCTCTTCACATCAGTGGCCAAAGTATTGGAGCTTCAGCTTCAGCATTAGTCCTTCCAGTGAATATTCACGGTTGATTTCCTTGAGGATTGACTGGTTTGATCTTCTTGCTGTCCAAGGGACTCTCAAGAGTCTTATCCAGCACTACAGTTCAAAAGCATCAATTCTTTGGTGCTCAGCCTTCTTTATGGTCCAACTCTGACATCCATACATAACTAATGGAAAAACCATAGCTTTGACTGTATGGATCTTTATCAGCAAAGTGATGTCTCTGCTTTTTAATGTGCATAAAAAGCAGAACTTATTTTTCCATAGCTTTCCATCAAAGGAGCAAGCATATTTTAATTTCATGGCTGCAGTCACAAATATATAGTCAGCAAAGATTGTTTGCCAGGCAAAATAAAATAGGCAGTGTATACTTGATTGAATAACAGTTGGGTTCTTTGCCATCAAAGAGTCCAAAATCAGGGGACAAGACCAGCAAAAGCAAGTTAAAAATAAATAAGACATAATGAAAATCTGTAATGTCAGAGAAAAAGAGTGAATTATTTCAGAGAGGATGTATATATATTTTAAAATGTTTTCTACAGTGTCTGTTTCCACATATTCTAATAGAGGTACAAATTTACCATGGTTTAGTCAGCTATCTATTAATATATTTATAATTTTAAAGTATTTTTTGATATTATCATTAATACACAAAAGTGTATAATTATAAGAAAACTTAAAAGATTTATGATAAAATTAACACTTGTACATCCAGCTTAAGAAGTAGCATATCATGAATACAGGTGTTGGCTCCTCTGTGTGCTGCCCCCAAAGCCTCCCTCCCCTACCTCCCCAATGCTAATAGCTGTCACAAACAGTTTGCTAATTCTATTGAATCTCTTCATAATTTTACTACCCAGTTAACCTAACTACTGTTAAAAATTATGCTGGGAATTACAGTATATATATATATATATTCTTCAGTGATTTCCTAAGCTTAATGTTTTTGCAGTTTCTCCATTTCTACATATAGAGCAGAAGTTCATACATTTTTAGTGTTTCATTGTACAGCAACATTATGGTTTCCTATTGTGATTTTGACAGATGATGAATTGTTTTCCAGTTTGGTGGGGGGAGTAATTATGACCAATACTGCAGTGAACATTTCTGTTCACATCTTCAGGGACAGATATACAATCATTTTCCAAGATATATTTCAAAGTGCTATTACTGAATCAAATGTTCACCTTTACTACTTAACGAAAGAGTTTTAAAATAGAAAACAAAGACAAATAATGAACAATGTTAACAGTATAAAGATAAAAGTCATGTAAGCATATAAATAGATGCAGAAAAAAATTGATGAAATTAAAAATCCGCTCATTAAAAACTAACAAAACTACTGTACTAAAGAGAGACAGAAAACATTTATTATTTGATAAAAAATATAAAATTTTCCTGTGAAAATGCTGAAACTAGCATTTTGTTATAGGAAGACTTTTAATTCATACTTTTTTATTTAATGGCTATATAGCATCTCATTTTGTTACTATCTCCATTTTCAGGAGGTCTTATTTTTCAAAGCACTTATTTTTGAAAAGTTCAAACTTATTGGCCTAAATGTCTTCATAAAATTATATTTTTTATTAGCTGTGTGGCTCTGTCTCCTTTTTCCATTTATATTATTGTTTATCTTTGCTTTCTCTTTTGATTTCAGTGAGCCTGAAGAAATACAGGTTCATGTTATTATGCATTTCAGAGAAACTGTTTTGGCTTTGTTGATTTCTTTTCCTTACAATTTCATTAATTATAGATCCCATCTTTGACATTTCCTTCTTTTGACACTCTTGATTTTATTCTATTTTCCTTTAATTAATATCATTGTAGTCTCCATTGAATATTTTATATTTTGTCTCAAAGGAAAGCTATATATTTCTGAATACAACTTTACCTCTTAGACATTTATATAATGCTTTAATTATTATTCATCTTTAATACTTAATTTCCAATATGGTTTTTCATTTGAGGCTAGAATTGCAATTTTAAGTTTCAAAAATATATTTTTCAGTTGCTTTAAAAATGAATCTATTTGCCTTCATTCAGAAAATGTTGTCTGTATGAAAATCAATGTTTAAGTATCACAAAGAGTCAGGCACGACTGAGTGAATGAGCTGATTTGATCTGAACATATTTCAGTAGAACCTCAAGGTCTCAGAGTTTGACCTTGTTTTGAAGGTCATTTAACCCTAGTTTTCCTACTTTCACTTCATTTCAATCTTAACTATAATAGAAATTTTAAAATGCAATTCTAACCTCACATTAAAAAAAAAAGCAGTGGGTATTGTTTCCAACTTAAAAAACATAGCATTTAAAATAAATCTACACATACGTCACACATAATGTTGAAATAATTAAGCTTTTCCCTTTCACTATAGTCAATACTATTTCAAAGAATTCCAGGATCTGTCATTTCTATGCAGCATTGTTATTAGAAGAGAAATAAAAGCTATGGTTTTTCCAGTGGTCATGTATGGATGTGAGAGTTAGACTATAAAGAAAGCTGAGTGTCGAAGAATTGATGCTTTTGAACTGTGGTGTTGGAGAAGACTCTTGAGAGTTCCTTGGACTGCAAGGAGATCCAACCAGTCCATCCTAAAGGAAATCAGTCCTGAATGTTCACTGGAAGGACTGATGCTGAAGTTGAAACTCCAATATTTTGGCCACCTGATGTGAAAAACTGACTCACTGGAAAAGACCCTGATAGTGGGAAAGATTGAAGGCAGGAGAAAAGGGGACGACAGAGGATGAGTTGGTTGGATGGCATCACCGACTGGATGGTCATGAGTTTGAGCAAGCTCCAGGAGTTGGTGATGGACCGGGAAGCCTGGTGTGCTGCAGTCCACGGGGTTGCAATGAGTTAGATATGACTGAGTGACTGAACTGAACTGAACTGAATATATTTCATTAGAACCTCAAGGTCTCAGAGTTTGATCTTGCTTTAAAGACCATTTAACCCCTAGTTTTCCTACTTTCACTTCATTTCAATCTTCTTCACGTTTCTCATTACGGTGCTAGCACAATGGTTTATTCCAGATTTGCACTTTTATTCACAATTCTACTAGTTCTTTACTAGTTTTTATTCTGCATGCTGGCATAATTTAAAGTCATCTGTTTGCTCTTTATGTAAAACAGAAATCTTATGAGTCAAAGTGTGTTTAAAACCATTTGCTTTATTCTCCCATCTATATTGGGGGGCTTCCCTGGTGGTTCAGAGGTTAAAGTGTCTGCCTGCATTGTGGGAGATCTGTGTTTGATTCCTGGGTCAGGAAGATCCCCTGGAGAAGGAAATGGCAACCCACTCCAGTATTCTTGCCTGGAGAATCCCATGGATGGAGGAGCCTTGTGGGCTACAGTCCATGGGGTTGCAAAGAGTCGGACATGACTTTCTTGTTCAGTTATTTATTCAGCCAAGATTTTTTGAAGCCTAGTATTTCCCAATGTATGTTTTATGTGTTGGTGATATAATGGTGAACATTCAAAGTCTGTGTCTGCAAAAGACAGAAATAAATACTGTATTAAATAGAATAGTAGTTAAGAAGTACTAAGAAGAAAAAGAAACCAGAGTTAATGGATGTTGAGTGAATCTAAATATTCTTTAGACAGATATTCTTGGAAAACTTCTCCAAAACATGACATTTACGCTGAGATTTGAATGATTGGCCCAAATGAACCATATGCCTATTTGTTGGAAGAATAACTCAGCTTAAAAGAAAAAGAAAAAAAAAAAGGCTCAAAGATAATGCAAGAAGAAGATGCCTGGCATGTTCAACTACATGGAATTCAGTATTGCTAAACATAGGGAGCACTTGGACAACAGAGGTAAGGTAGAAGTCACAGCTAGATATCTATATTTGAGTGTCCATATCTTGTAAACAAACTTTAAAAGCAGCTTTCATGGATATTAATGACTGGCATTTGGTATTTTATAGAAAAAGAGCAATTAATTTTATTATATTTTGGTTAGTTTGTTAAATCTCTTTCTGCTTGAGTGATTATTTGAAACTATTTCTTAAACAAAATTTAAACTATTTGTTAAACTATTTGTTAAAACTTAAGCATCTTTCTAAAGTCCATTAATGTGTATGAATTTTACCAAGAATAAGATGAGCAATTTAAACCTATACCTTCAGATTTAAATTAGGATATAGATACTTTAATTTTACTTTTAGCTTTCGTTTATTTTATGTTTTATGCATTTATTAGGTTATTTTGTGTCCTTAGGATCTTTTCTTACTAATCCTTGGTTTTGTTTAGTTTCCCCTTTTTGTCTCTTTTCTTACTGTAATGAATTCTAAGGGAATTAATAAACTTTACCTTCTAAAATTTCTATTCCCATTTCTTCAATCTTCATTTAAGATTTTATGGCCTCCAATGAGAATTATAATCTTTATTGCATTTTCACTTCTCTGCACTGTGTTCTTAATTGAGTTCCTTTTCTTTTTGTAACCTGCTTCTTAGATTTATATCTTTGCATTTCTGCTTGTTTTCTTCCTATGTTACATAGTTTTATTTTTATAGAAGCAATATCACCTTGGATACTTTGGGAATTTAAAGCAGACCTTCTCTTAAAACTTTTTATTTTCCGTCTCAGTTCTTATCCAGAGGTATTAGTTTCTTAAATTTTTCCTAGATCTAGTGGTTTTCCCTAGTGCACCATGAACTCTGCTACAGTATAATTTTCATTTGCTTTATTATTCTTTTTGTTGCTCATTCATTTTAAATGAAGAAACAAATATCCAAATACTTATTTTGCAAATATCAAATTGTGATTTTTGTTTACCTTTGAATGATCCTTTCCTCCTTTTTTTATTTTTCACAAGTTTTTGGAATTAAGATTTGGTGATGAACCATGTAGGAAAAGAGTTACACCCTTGGAGTGAGAGAAATAAAAATAAAATAGAAGAATCTTTCAGAAACTAATCCCACTGGATTGCTAATACACAGAAGTACATAATAGCAAATATTGTACTTTCAAAGGATATTAAAGTAAAAGTTAAATTTATACTTTTAATCATAAATGTATACTTCTAATCATCATTAAATTAAAGATTTATAGGAAAATTGACACTACTGAAAACATAGTATAAAATATCAGTTTAATTTATTGAGCTGCTTTTGAAATTATTATTCTTAAATACAGTAAATTTTACTTAATTTTGAAGTTATATCCTTAAATGTTAATTTTGTATCTTGTATTTAATGAAGAGTAAAGATGGAAGGTTAACACAAAATAGCCACTTCCTCCATTCCTTTAATTTCATGTGGAATAAATTAATTATATCTGGATTGTTCATCTTAATTGATAAATATCCTATTGATTTATCTTAAGACAATATTTTCTACCAATAATGTGAAAATAAACTTTCTGATTCATCCATCTTGGATATGCCTTTCTGAAAGCAGTTTTTTCTCTGAACTTCCTATTTCCATGGCTATAGTATGGCTGTGGTATTCAGCAATGGCCTTTGAGAACAAGCTTTTACTTTTAGCAACAGACTAAAAAAGTGAATTTCTCTTTTGAATGACTGAATTTAAATCTAATTTTATAGCTAAGTTGTAAAATGTACAGATGGAATGGTGAAGGGTGATCTTAAACTAAATATATAAATCTGAGACCCTGATGATTTCTGGCTATTAAATTGCTCTTATTCTTAGAACTACTAATCAAAAACTCACTTGTAATTTTTTATTTTTTTCCTCTCTCTTCCATAGATGACCTGAGCTCTTAACCTTGGGATTCTGGCCTAATTCCAATTATTTAACTAGATTCTTTTCCATTCTATTTACTACTTTTTCAATATACTGTGATTTCTTTAAAAAGATAAAAGTCCAAAAATTGCTATGACAATCTCAGATCATCTTTCCCCAGACGTAAACCTCACAAAGAGCTCAGTGATATTCTTTGTAACCGAGTAAATAGTGAAACAGTGAAACTCCAGATTGAGAAACATTTTAAATCCAGATGACTTAGATGTTAAAGAATCTGCCAGCAATGCCAGAGAAGCTGGTTCAATCCCTGGGTCAGGAAGATCCTCTGGAGAAGGGAATGGCTACCCATTCCAGTATTCTTGCTTGAAAAATCCCATGGACAGAGGAGCCTGGCAGGCCCCGGTCTGTGGGGTCACAAAGCTGGACACAACTGAGCGACTAACACTTTCAGACCATAATATTTTGACTCAGAATTGATACTGGTATAAACCTAAAAGTTTATTCCTCATATTTCACACTCCAGAGTAGGTGTTCCTGTCAAGGAAGGCTCTGTTCCACATGGTCATTAAGGAACCAGGGTGACTTGGGTGCTACTCAGCATGTGACTTCAAGGTTGTCATGGCCTTGCTCACCCCTGTCAGCCAAGAGGAAAACATGACTTACAGAGCATGTGTGAGAGGTTTCGATGGGCCAGGCCTGAATACAGGTACTTCCACTTACATTGCACACATGGTTGCATTTAACTACACCGGAACCAGGAAAAATTTTCTAGTACTGTGACCAGCAGGGGGAGGAAACAGGAAGTGACAGGAGAGGAAACAGGAAGTGACAGAATAAGAAACAGTCTCTGCCACAACACATTGAGAAGAATAAAGCATTCATATAAGAATAAGTTGATCCACAGATCCATTTTTCCTGAGACTGTCTTGATCTTAACACTGAAATTCTCATGTCCTCAGTCTCAGGCATACCAGGACAATTTTTAACTGAATACGTAAATAAACATATTTTAAAATATTAAGGAAAAAACTGACTTAGAGTAATGTTTTAATATAAATCAATCTTGTCATAGGCAAGTAATCCAAAATTTGATTACTGATGATAAGTAATCCTTTATAAATATATATATGCATGTGTGTGTGTGTATATATATATATATGTATATATATATATATATACATGTGAAATGAAGTGAAGTGAAGTCGCTCAGTTGTGTCCGACTCTTTGCGATCCCATGGACTGTAACCTACCAGGCTTCCCTGTCCATGGAATTCTCCAGGCAAGAATACTGGAGTGGGTTGCCATTTCCTTCTCAAGGGGATCTTCCTGACCCAGGGATTGAACCCAGGTCTCCTGCATTGCAGGCAGATGCTTTACCGTCTGAGCTACCAGGGAAATCCCATATATATACATACATACATATATATATTATTGTGATATAAATGGTATACTAACTAGGAATTCATATGATAAGAAAAAATGAAAACAAATATTGAGATCTATGAAAATTTAGCAATATACTTTAAGATTCTGTATACATTGATTATCATTTTTAGTTATATAAATAGTCATAATTAATAAAATGTATAAGCATATTTTCCCACACATTTGTCATTTATATCATTTCTTTATCTTTATGCATGTATGGTGTTTTTTTAAATTGTTGTAACATTTTGAGATTAAAAAAAGGCAATCCCCTAGAAAACAATATAATTTAAATCTATTACTACACAGGTAATATCTAAATTATATAATAAGTAAATATAATATTTTAATTAAATGATAGGTAAATATTCACAGTATATTGTAATATACAGAAGCAATGTTTGTTAATATTATCTGTACTACTTAAAGGCATGTGATCAGATGATATATGAAAATAATACAAGAGAATGTAACAACATTTATATCTAGATGGTGTATCCATGGGTTACGGAACTTTTCTTTTGCTTTTTAAAATTATTCTATATATTTTCAAAAATTTGAACTAAGTATGGATTTTACTGATAATGAGAAAATGCAAACATTATTTTATCTTAAAATCAAATAAAATAATCTTAGTATACAATTAGTAAATGGGTATGCACTTCTACACCAGGGATAGGGCTGAAAAAATCTAATTTTGCTTATTTTTCAGAAGCATAAGTAAGCTATAGTTTAATATTTTTCCTTTTGTTAGCAACTTTTTTAAAAAACATTGGTTTACTATGTTGATTTCCCTGAGGAAATCTTTTTCTGTTACCAAGAATTAGTGATAGGGACTTTATTTACTTCTTAATGATCCTCCCAGCATTTTTAAAAAATTCAATGTTCCTTTTAATTTTCAAAGAAAGTCAGTTTAAAAAAAATTGCATGTAACCATGTGGCTTTGAAAAATGATTTTTTAAAGTACCAATTTGAATATATAATGAAGGGTGCAATAATGTGTGCGTGTGTGTGTGTGTTTATGTGCGTGTGTATACATAAGTATTAAATATTTATTTCTTTCAAGAATACCTAATATGATATGGCCGAGTCTGAGTTACTAGGAACTCAAGCTTCCTGCACTGCAGATTTCCAATCAGCAATAATAATAACTTTTAAAGAAGTATCTATTGCCTGTCTACTGAGTGTCAGGTACCATGTTAAAAGCAGAGAATTAAAAAATCATGAAGCTTCCTATTCCCTACACTAAAGGGAGACAAAGCAGCAATTTTCTTACAAATATTGGAATGAGTTTAGGTTTAAAGTTCTGTGGATACCCAAGACATCACATATGAACTATACCTGATTACAACAGGAAAGTGAAAGTCTTAGTCATTCAGTCATGTCCAACTGTTTTCGACCCCATGGACTATAGCCCACCAGGTTCCCTTGTCCATGGGATTCTCCAGGCAAGAATACTAGAGTAGGCTGTCATTCCCTTCTCCAGGTGATCTTCCCAAAAACTTCTTTAATTTTTTAATCTGTTTATCAGATGAATTACTGAGCAGAAAGGATTCCCGGAAGCAGAAAAGAGCATGTTTAAGAGAACAAAGGTGTTTGCAAACAAAGTACCATACATCATACTTCCTTAAGCTCTTCACACAGCCCACCTATTCTCCAGTATTTGATAAATATGCCTGCCCTGTGTGTCCTAAAATCTTATGCTGCCTTCTGTACTGTAGGGATTAGCACAGACTTGCTCCCTGCCTTGACTATGTAATGACATCAATCTAATGCTTATTATCCATTTTAGGTGTCAGTAATCAGTTAAAGGGCTCTGTTTCAGTGTGATAACAAGAGGAACTAGATGCCAAACCCAAGAAGCATGGGTTGCATTCTGATTATCCGAGTCAAATGAGAAAACATACAAATAAAGGAAAGAGAGAAGATATTTCTGAACACACAGACATAACGAACAAGCTACAATTAACACATGGCACAGGGTTTCCTATTGATTTCATATGCTAGATTTACTTTTCTTCTCAGTGCAAGCTGAAATGTTACCAAAAAAAGAGTATTCTCATCTGCCTACACTTATATATTTTTCTTCTTTCCTTGTAAGTAATTATAATAAAAAATAACTGGCAACAACATTTTCTTTGGTGATGCTAAATTGGCAAGTTTGACGTGTTCTCCAACCTGGCAGCCTAATGTTATCTTGTTGTCAGGTAGATTCACTGGGCTGGAGGACAGATTACCATTATATTCACTGTTCTTGAGGAAATTCACAAGCCATCTCTATTGGTTTCCATTACAGTGCAAAACATTGTCCCCAATTTAACTGCTTAAGGCAACTCATCTTTATTCCTCATAGTTTCTGTGGGTCAAGAGTCTGAGCCCAGCCTAGCTGAGTCATAAGTTAACGAAAATCTGTACTCAAGGTGTTGGTCAGGATGTAGTTTCATCTGAAACTCAACTGAGAGAAGATCTGCTTCCAAGTTCACACAGGATGTTGGCAAAATACATTTCCCCATTTCCTTATGGGTACTTAAGGAAAGTGAAGTGAAAATATTAGTCACTCAGTCATATCCAACTCTTTGTGACCCCATGGACTTTAGCCCAAGAGGCTCCTCTGTCCATGACAAGGATGAAGTGGGTTGCCATTCCCTTCTCCAAGGTCCAGGGGATCTTCCTGACCCAGGGATTGAACCCAGGTCTCCCGCATTGCAGCAGATTCTTTATTGTCTGAACCACTAGCCCCCATCTACCCCACTTTTTGACTGGTTTTGGCCTAGAATTCATTCAGGTACTACATACAACCCACACAGCTCCTTTCCACACTGGAGTTCCCAACAGGATCACTTCCTTTCTAATTAACCAAAGGAGAGTAGGAGACTCCAGAAAAATGAGTGCTACAATCTCATGTAATTTACTCCCATAATCATATAGATATATTCACATATATACTGTCATCTACTGGTTAGAGGTAAACCACAGGACTCCCACATCCTTAAAGGAAGGAACTGATACAAGAGTAAGGACATCAAGAGTCAGGACAATGGCAACCATCACAGAGTCAGCCAGTCACGTCACCTGGCAACCTTCTAATCATATTCACAGTCTAGGAAAAATGCATCTGGCTATGCCATGCAATATAACTAATTGAAGCCTAACATAATATGTCCATGTTATATTTATTCTTTTATAATCAAAGAAAAACTCAGAAAATATTACTACCCCACATTCTATATACTGAACTTCAGTTAAATTTACTCAGACAGAGGTGGAAGACAATTCTTAAGTGACAATCACCTTGAAAACATTTATCAATCTAACTTTCAAAGAAGAAAACTTAAATGAATACCAATGCCTCTATTACATAGCAGAAATCTTCTAGATTAAATTAGCAATCTCACATAACAATAGATAGAAATAAAGAATTAAAACATGTAACTTATCATAGATTTAAAATATTATAAAGCTTTGAATTTACTAGATTACTGAATCTATATCCCAAAGCCTACTTAGTAAATTTTAATAAATGAATGATAAAACAAACTCTGTTTTGAATCCGAACTCAAAATTGTAAACTCAAGTATACTGGCTAACACAGATTTTTGGCACTTGTTTGAAATAACCTTTTGATTGAGAATATGATTTTGATAAGTTGAAATGTTATATATTAAAATACTATAATAAAATATCTCTAATTACATTCTTCTTTCTACATATATCTCAAATCTAGCCATGTATCCAAATCACTCATAGTACCAATTTTTTTTTTTTTTTTTGCTTCAGCATTGTCTCCTGTTTATACCACAGAAAATGTCTCTTGCTGCATATACTGTCTTGTTTTCCAATTCATTTTCTACATAGAAGGGAGCAAAAACATATTCAATTAATCCATCTCGCTTTTGGTCTCCATTTTTAAAAACCATTTTGAAGTTTTAGATTCTCTTTGGAGTAAAAGCCCAATTAATTAACTTTGTCTCTGTAGCCATGTGGGGCTTCCCAGGTGGTGCTAGTGGTAAAGAACCCACCTGCCAAGGAAGGAGACATAAGAGATGCAGGTTTGGTTCCTAGGTCAGGAAGATCCCATTTAGGAGGGCATGGTGACCCACTCCAGTATTCTTGCCTGGAGAATCCCATTGACAGAGGAGCCTGGTGGGCTACAGTCCATGGGGTTCAAACACTTGAACATGACTGAAGTGCTTAACGTGCATGCTGTAGTCCTGTAGAATCTGCCACCTTGTAAGGACTCCAACTTGACTTATTTTATATGCTGCTGTTCTGAAATTTTCTTCCAGCTACTGAAAGGGCCAAGCCCCTTATCACCTGACTGGTCTTACACATAACATCCCCTAGTTCACAGTACCCATATTGTCCTTCACTTGAACAGCTATATCTCACCCCCTGCCCCAGGTTTCAGAATACATGTTACTTCATATAACTAGTACTGCAATGGTAAACGGATGTCAAGGGTGGTAGATTTAGCAAGTCAACTTTGGTTAAGATTTATACTGTGACAGGCTCAGTTCAAAAGTGGAAATTAGACCATCTTGGAGGGATAAGTATAACAAATGTATTTTAGTTAAATGCAGATGCAGTGTGGTTCCATTTTAAAAAAATCAAAAACACACATTATACAAACATTAAATAACTAAAATGAAAGATAGCATCTAGAAATGATCATTCATTACATTATTTTTCATTCTTGAACTTTTTATGTACATATTCATACCTTATATAGAACCAGTCCACAACATATACACTGTTTCCAAAATTACTTTTGGAAACTCATTATTAAATATCAAATTATATTTCATATACAAAAATGTATAACAATTTAATTTCATTATTTTATTATTAAATATTGTGTAGATCACAACAAACTGTGGAATATTCTTAATGAGATGATAATACCAGACCATATTATATGCCTCCTGAGAAAATTTGATGCAGGTCAAGAAGCAACAGGTCAAGAAAGAACTAGACATAGAAGAATGGACTGGTTCAAAATTGGGAGAGGAGTACATCAGTGTTGTATATTGTTACCTGCTTTACTTATGTGCAGAGTACATCATGCGAAATGCTGGGCTGGATGAATCACAAGCTGGAATCAAGATCGCTGGCAAAAATATCAACAACTTCAGATATGCAGTTGATACCACTCTAATGTCAGGAAGTAAAGAGGAATTAAAGAGCCTCTTGATGAAAGAGGAGAGTGAAAAAGCTAACTTATAACTCAGCATTCAAAAAATGAAGATCGTGGCATCTGGTGCTATCACTTAATGGCAAACAGATGGGGAAAATGTGGAAACAATGTCAGATTTCATTTCCTTGGGCTCCAAAACAATGCAGACAGTGACTGCAGCCACAAAATTCAAAGATTCTTGCTCCTTGGAAGAACAGTTTTGACAAACCTAGGCAGTGTATTAAAAAGCAGGCATCACTTTTCTGACAAAGGTCTGTATAGTAAAAGCTATGGCTTTTCCGGTAGTCATGTATGGACGTGAGATCTGGACATAAAGAAGGTTGATGGCCAAAGAATTGAGGCCATTGAACTGTGGTGCTGAAGAAGACTTTTGAGAGTCCCTTGGACAGCAAGGAAATCAAACCTGTCAATACTAAAGGAAATCAACCCTGAAGATTCATTGGAAGAACTGATGCTGAAGCTGAAGCTCCAATACTTTGGCTACCTGATGCAAAGATCTGGCTTATTGGAAAAGACCCTGATGCTGAGAAAGATTGAGGGAAAGAGGAGACGAGGACGACAGAGGATGACATTGTTAGATGGCATTACTGACTCAATATGAGCAAACTCAGGGAGATAGTGGAAGACAGAGAAGCCTGGCATGCTGCAGTTAATCGGGTCATAAATTTAGTGACTGAGCAAAAACATTGTTAAAAGTATTTCCTTGAACCACAATTTATTCAATCCAGATTTTTTTGATGAACAGTATTTTTTTTCCTAAAATTTTGTTATTTTAAACTTTACTATGTTGAACATTCTTTTTTTTTTTTTTAGAATTCTGTTTTTTTTTTATTTTATTTTTTAACTTTACAGTATTGTATTGGTTTTGCCATATATCAACATGAATCCGCCACAGATATACACGTGATCCCCATCCTGAGCCCTCCTCCCTCCTCCCTGTACCATCCCTCTGGGTTGTCCCAGCGCACCAGCCCCAAGCATCAACATTCTTATAGATAAATCACTCTATATACTTTTTCCCCTAAAAATTACTATCTAAAGATTAAATGGCCAAAAAGCATAGGTATTCTTAAGCTGTTCATTATGAAGATACTGATTTACACTGTGATAAATAGCTTGTAGTATAATTTGAATTATCTAAATTCTCAAATGCCCATGACTCTGAATTACTTGTAGAAGGTCAATTATATGCAAAGAAAGACTAATTCCATGTTATATAGTATAATTTTAAGGGAAATTAATTTTAAATGCTTTGATATTTTATGTTCCTTCTCAGTACAAAATAAAATGCATAACAGCATGATTAATTTATATAGTACTTCAAACTCTCAGTGCAACAGGTATATCATACATTTAGAGACAGGTGCTAACTGAGGAAGGATAACCAGCTCACCAGCTACCCTCAGAGTCGAATTCAGTTGATAATTTGCCACAGACTCAGGCACATTAATCTCAAACATTTGCCTGTTACAGGACACAAGGAGGCAATGCATATCTGAGCAATAAATTCCAATTATTTTTCGGTAGGTGGCCAACTGGGGACGAGAACAGTCTCTCTCCTAAACATGGCAGAAATACAATAAGGGACACTCATATGGAGTAGCACTTCTGTATTCATCCCCAACTGTAGGCCTGTTGAGAGTGTCAGTTTTAATAAAATATAAATAGTACTCTTGTAGCAGAGAATTATGTGTATTATGCTGGTATTTAATGCAATCTGGGTTTCTAGGGCAAGACAGTTCACAGTGAGTAAATGCTTAGATACAGGTGTTCTGGAGCCCTAGACCATCACAGGGATATAACAGAGATGTACTGAAAAGGTCAAGCAGTTCAGCACTCTACATGGCTTCCTCTTTCTTTTGCGGCACATACTGCAAAAAGTTTACATTTTATGCCAAGTTTATCATATAGAAATGGGACATCTTAATGTTTTACTTTTTTAACAAATATGTATGCAAACACTGCAATTTCATATGGAATGTCTTAATTATACGGAGCATTCCTAATATTACATGCCATTGCTCTATGTCAAGGGAATGTAGCTTAATTTATATAATCATCTGTGTGAAGTAGGATCCATGAGAGAAATACTGTGGGAATAGGCTTCCAAAGCATTCTGCATGATATTTTTACACTGTTTTGGATTATCTGCATTAATATTACACTTCATTAACACAAACAATCAAGAGTTGGCAGTATTGATTGGTGTTGTTGCCAAGAAAGCAGAGAGGTAACCTACATTTACATGAATAAAAATGGATTTATGACAAACCCTTGGGCATAGGAGTAAATGTGAAACTCATTTCAAAGCAAACACGTCAGTGAATATTTGATTGATGCAAAGCTCCATGTAAACAACGGCTACATGTTTTTTTTATCATTTCATTTGAAAACTAAAGTCATTGACTTTAGTAATCATTGGTTCATGTGTAGATTTTCACAGGAGGGAAAAATATTTGTAAAAAATATGCCATATGCTACGGCAAGTTTGGGATCAAGATTATCAACTGGAGTTAACTGATTCCTGATCTGACAAACTTATGATGATTATTTTTCAACAATATCTATTTCTTTATTACTATAAAAGGGTTAACATAATAAAAATGGGAAAGACTCCATTTATTCTAACTTAAAGGACCAGGCTTAATATATTCCATTCCATCATATGGCACTTATTGATATCTCTGAAAAAATACTATTGGGAACTAAATATGTCATATCCTGAAATTAAGAAAAATATAACAAAACCCAGTGTTTCTAAAATCAAATTAGAAGATGATTTAGATTAAATTTTCAAAGCAGGCCCAATCAATTTTAGACAATAAACATTTAATCCGTCAAGGGCTTAGGGGTATGAGCTTCTGGTGGATGAGTTACATACGATAAAGTTTCATTTTCCAAGAAGAGGAATTCTCAAATTCCCATCTTTGTATTCTTTGATCATGTACTCTGGAAATGAATCTAGGGATTCCTTTAATCCCAGTTCCATAGATGGTTATTGGCTTTTACACAGTAAATGAACACTAATTAGATAAGATTGTTCTTTATGATAAAACACTGGAGAGGAAAAAAACTACTTGAAATGCTTCATTGAGAATCAGAAAGATACTTTGCATTATTTTGTAGTCCTACTTCACAAATCCTAGGTGCATATGCATTTTCTTGATATCCCATTATTAGTTAGCTGACTGGTATGTATGAGTTGTGTTTTTTAGTAATAGTTTCTTTTGTAGCACATCTGTTTAAATGTTCATTGTTCTTCACAACTGCATGAGACACCATCTAAGTGAAAGAATGACTGAACAAATGATTCTTTACTCTGTAACTTTGCATTTTATATTATGGTACTGAAAACAATTAAACAATGTCATTGTCAAGGATGGGATTACAAGACGATTACTGTAGCTATGTAAGTTTCAGTGTAACAAGACCACACTGGACAGTATATAGATTATTCTTTACAAGTAGTGCTGTGGAGTATAGAAAAGAGAAGAGATACAAGGAAATAAAGCAATGGATAGCCATTATATCTCCAAATTTTCTTACTATTTTTCTCTATTAGAAGTTCTCAGCAGCTGTGTGATCACAGATAATAAACAATTTAGGAAAGCATATATTAGCAGTAGAGTAACATGATGCTGGGCTTACCTGGTAGCTCAGATATGCAGATGACACCACCCTTATGGCAGAAAGTGAAGAGGAAATAAAGAGCCTCTTGATGAAAGTGAAAGTGGAGAGTGAAAAAGTTGGCTTAAAGCTCAACATTCAGAAGATGAAGATCATGGCATCTGGTTCCATCACTTCATGGGAAATAGATGGGGAAACAGTGGAAACAGTGTCAGACTTTATTTTTCTGGGCTCCAAAATCACTGCAGATGGTGACTGCAGCCATGAAATTAAAAGATGCTTACTCCTTGGAAGGAAAGTTATGACCAACCTAGATAGCATATTGAAAAGCAGAGACATTATTTTGCCAACAAAGGTCCGTCTAGTCAAGGCTATGGTTTTTCCAGTGGTCATGTATGGATGTGAGATTTAGACTGTGAAGAAAGCTGAGCACCAAAGAATTGATGCTTTTGAACTGTGGTGTTGGAGAAGACTCTTGAGAATCCCTTGGACTGCAAGGAGATCCAACCAGTCCATTTTGAAGGAGATCAGCCCTGGGATTTCTTTGGAAGGAATGATGTTAAAGCTGAAACTCCAGTACTTTGGCCACCTCATGTGAAGAGCTGACTCATTGGAAAAGACTCTGATGCTGGGAGGCATTTGGGGCAGGAGGAGAAGGGGACGACAGAGGATGAGATGGCTGGATGGCATCCCTGACTTGATGGATGTGAGTCTGAGTGAACTCTGGGAGTTGGTGATGGACAGGGTGGCCTGGTGTGCTGCGTCATGGGGTCGCAAAGAGTCGGACATGACTGAGTGACTGAACTGATTGACTGAACTGACAGCTGGTAAAGAATCCACCTGCAATGCAGGAGACCCCCTTCTATTCCTGGGTCAGGAAGTTCTCCTGGGAAAGGAACAGGTTACCCGCTCCAGTAATCTTGCCTGGAGAATCCCCGTGGACAGAGAAGCCTCGTGGGCTACAGTCCATAGCGTTGCAAAGAGTCGGCACTACTGATTGACTAAGCACAGCACAGCAGCACTGTACTACTACTAATAAACTACATTAAAATATCACTTAATTTTCAGTGATTTAATTGGCCTTATATACTTGAGAATTTAGGAGAACACTAAATACACAGTGTGTTCCAACTTCCTGTTTAAAAGTAAAAGAATAAATCAAAAGTAATTCCTTACTATTTATGTCATCTTATATAAATTGTTTAAACTCATACTGCTTAATTCAAAAACTGGGTAATATAATAGTTCCAAATTCACAAATATGTCATTAAGCTGATATGCACAGATATATAAAAATGGAAAAGTGGCTGTCATATAGTAAGCATTTAATAACATTTAGCTATCATCATTACTATCACCATAGTTATTTTATTTGGCTATAATTTAGTCCTGTTATCTCTGCCATATGGGATTGGAAACCAGAAACCATCATCAATCTAAAGACAACCAAAACAGACTAGGGAAATAATCTCTGTTTTTACTAAGGTGTCTAGGAAAATGAATCTTCCCAAAAACATGGTGACACTCTAGCCAGCCTCAGTGTCCCAAGGGTTTGAAGAGTAACATTCACATAGAGAGTGCAGCAAAGTTAGACTTACCGAAACAGGAAGAAAAGCAGAATGAGAAGCTGAAACATACATCAGATAAGTTAAGAGAGTATAAAGGAATTAATACCTATTTCAGAGGAGATGATAAGAGATGAGAGTAACTAAAGATAATGTTAGCCCATCAGATCTATTATTTAATTCTTAATATGAGTCTCAGTGAACTCAGGGAGTTGGTGATGGACAGGGAGGCCTGGCGTGCTTGCGATTCATGGGGTCACAAAGAGTCGGACATGACTGAGCGACTGATCTGATCTGATCTGATCTGATAAGTTATATTTCACTTCTTGGTCAGGCCATAGTGTTTGCATATACTTGCAATGAGCCCTTATCCTTGAAGGAAATAAGTTTCTGTTTCCTAAAACACTAAGAGCTCAACTAACATATATAATTTCATCATTTTCCACAGTGTTCAAAATAAAGGTCAGAGCTAAGATGGCATAGCATAGTCATATTTCCATGCCTTGGTAGGCCAAGCCTTGGTTGCTCTTTGAAAGTCCAAAATGTCATTTTGCCCCACAAAAGCAAGGCCATTACATGTTAGCATTTTCTACACTAAAGAGTCATGCATAAAATTATGCACATATGCTTGAGAAAGTACAAACTATGGTCATCCGTCTTTTAAATACATAGGCATAAAATATTTCAATCCAAATTGGTATGGTGAACTCTGAGATTGCTTTCTCTTTTTATGAGGTATAGAAATATTCTGGAATAATTTTCTTCCAATCTAGAGGACAGACATGGGCCTGAAGATCCTGAAAGTGAAAGTGAAGTCACTCAGTTGTGTCCAACTCTTTGTGACCCCATGGATTGTAGACCACCAGGCTCCTCCATCTATGGGATTTTCCAGGCAAGAGTACTGGAATGGGTTGCCATTTCTTTCTCCAGGGGATCTTCCCAACCCAGGGATCGAACCCTGGTCTCCTGTATTGTAGGCAAACACTTTACCATCTGAGCCATCAGGGAAGATATTGGGAGCACTACAAAATACAGAACTTCTCCAAGCCATTTGAGTCAGAGTTCACCTCCCAGAGATGCCCTGTAACTAGTTAGGTTTATGATAAAACACAATACATCTAAACCTGAGGTATGGTGAAATGACACTGATATTAAAAGATATAAGGCTGGCTACATGACTATCTCTACATCTCTGAGAAAGTAATTTAATTTCCCTGCTACTCAATTCCCTAATCTCTAATGAGATATGGTTGTAAAAGATTGGCTGCAGTACCTCTCCAATCTTCCAATCTGTAAATTAGCTTGTCAAGTCCCTGACATATCAGAATAATACAGATGATGTTACTACACTCAACATAATTTTATATCTTGGGATTGTTTAATCCAACCAAGCAATCATGCTCTAAATGTGGTGATTTAAAAAACTGACACACTCAGCTGAGATGCTGAGAGGTGACACATTTTAGCATTGTTTGCTTTGGACACAGTTTTGAATATGTTCAGTATCATATTAATAAATTATGCAATAAATTATGCAAATATGCAAATTTTCCTATGTTACACTAATTCTGTCAAAAAAAACTGGGGAATTTTAGGTCAAAAAGGTTTTTTAACTTAACAAGAAAAGACTTTTTCTATGAATTGGCTTTCAGCCTTTATCTGGCTGTTTTTTCCCATTGAGTTTGAAAAAAAAAAATGTTCCCAGGTAAAACGAATAGTCCAGAGTTTATTTTGCCTGATTAGGATTAATATGGCATTCATGGATAGTACAATTTTCCAATGGCAATAAAGATTTGGGTTACACCCCAAGTCTACCATTAGTAATTTTTTCCACCTGATTTCAGACTTTCTTTCTTACTAATCACATTTACTTAACAAAGCAAAATGCATCAGGGAAGGGATGCTTACAGTGAAATAGAAACAGTGAAGTCAGCACTGTTATCAAAGGAAGAGCAGCACTTTCCACACTCCTTCCCTTCCTCTCTCAGTTTTCATAAACCCTCTTTACTTCATGAGATTTCCCCTTGAGAGAAAATCTGGAGGTAATTGCCTCCTCCCTTCTCAGCAATCCTCTGAAACCATGATTTTGCTTCAACTATGGTAACTACAAAAGTCACAATTTACAGTAATTATACTTGTGAATATTCTCCACACTAGAGTGTAAATGCCTTGAAGACAATAAATCTTATTTCTCCTTTATATATCATGTCTGACTCTTTGTGATCCCATGGACTGTAGCCAGCCAGGTTCATCTGTCCATGGGGATTCTCCAGGCAAGAACACTGGCATGGGTTGCCATTCCCTCCTCCAAGGGATCTTCCAAAACCAGGGATCAAACTCAGGTCTCCCACATTACAGGCAGATTATTTACTGTCTGAGCCACCAGGGAATCCCATATATCCTAGCACACATACTTAAGAACTCACTGAATATTTGTTCAATTACACGAACCTGGAATCCTGAGGCTTAATTTCCTCTGTGCTAAGTGTGCTCAGACACTTGGTCTGTCCAATTCTTTGCAACTCCATGGACTGTAGCCTCTAGGCTCCATGGAATTCTCCTGGCAAGAATACTGGAGTTAGTTGCCATTTCCTCCTCCATGGTAGCTTCCTGACTCAGGGAGGGAAGCCATGCCTCTTGTGTCTCCTGCATTGGCAAGCGAACACTTCACCACTGGTGCCACCTGCTGACCTTCACCTCTTTCCCTCTGCTGATCATCAACATTCAGAGTATCTGACTCACTTTATAATGGAGGATATTTAATGGTTTGTTGAATGAGACAGATTCTGAATGACCAATTATTTGATTCAATTTATAGGATTGTCTATTTAGTAATTATCCTGTAATTTTTCCGCAGAGTTTGTCAAGTCTTGGTATCAAGACTATGTTGTTCTCATAAAATGAGTTGGCAAGTATTCCTCTTTGTTATATTTGAATTTGTGTGAGGTTACCAATATTTCTACCTTAATAATTTGTGCAACCTCATCTATGAAGTATTTAAGATTGTAGGTTTTCTGTTGGAAAGCTTTGTTTAGAATTCAGCTTTCTCAGGAGGTATAAGATTATTTAGATTTCTCTATTTCCTCATGAGTTATTTTTGGTTAATCGTGTTTTCTATGGATTTTATCCATTTTATGCAAACTGCCAATTATGACATAAGCTTGTTCATTATGTATTTTACTGTCTTTATTTTAAACAGTAATAGTGATGATTAATTTCATATAATGCATTTCATCCATTTTAAATATACAGTGTACTACATTTTTGACCAAGGGCAAAAATGAGAAATAGTTTATATGAGAAATAGTTTATAAACATTCAAAATCCACTGATGGGTATTTTAAAATATATACAGTCATATAGGCACAACCACAATGAAAATACAGAATGTTCCCACTGCCCCAAATATTGTTCTCATAACTTTTTGCAGGCAACTACCTTGATCTATCTCTTTACTCCATGAAACTCTTAATCTGCTTTCTTTTATTATAATATTGCCCTTTCTAGAATTTAAAAGAAATTGTACCATATTCAGTTGGTATTCCAAGGAATTCTCCAGGCCAGAATACTGGAGTGAGTAGTTGTTCACTTCTCCAGGGGATCTTTCCAAGCCAGGGATCGAATTGAGTCTTCCACATTGCAGATGGATTCTTTATCAGCTGAGCCACCAGGGAAGCCCAAAAACACTGGAGTGGGTAGCCCCAAAATACTGGAGTTGGTAGCCTATCCCTTCTCTACCAGATCTTTCCAAGCTAGGAATCAAACTAGGGTCTCCTACATTGCAGGTGGAGTCTTTACCAGCTGAGGTACCAGGGAAGCCCATGGTCTATCTCTTTGCTTCATGAAATGCTTAATCTGCTTTCTTTTATGATAATTGTGCCCTTTACAGAATTTAAAAGAAATGGTTGGCCTTGAAAAACATGGAATGGGATTGCATGGATCCATTATATGCAGATTTTATTCCAAAAAATGTGTACTAAGTTACCACACAATTTGTGATTGGTTGAATCTGTGCATGGAGAACTATGGAGACAGAGAGCAAATATAAAGCTTTACCTGGATATTCAATTACATGGAGGGTCAACATTCCTAACCCCCTGTGTTATTCAAAGGCCAAGTGTAACATGTGATCTTTTGTTTGCCTTCTTTCACTTTCAAAATACTTTTGATACTTCCATGATGATGCATGTATCGATAAGTTTTTTTTAACATCATCACATACAGTATGTGTCTTTCTTTGTCAGGCTTATATCACTAAGCATAATACCCACTGGATCTATCCATGTTGTTGCAAATAGGGAAATTTCCTTTTTTATGGCTGAGTAATATTCCACTGTGAGATTAGATATATATCACATCTTCTCTATTCATTCATCTGTTGATGTGTACTTAGTTGCTTCCATATCTTGACTATTGTAGATAATGTTGCTATTTTGGATATTAATCTTTTATCAGTTATATTATTTGCAAATATTTTCTACCATTAAATTAATTGTCTTTTTGTTTCATCAATGACTTCTTTTGCTATGCAAAAGTTTTTAAATTTAAGGTTAAATAAATAAAAGCAAAATTAGACAAATGGAACCTAAAAACCTTTTTCTGTTGAAGTTCTTACAGCTCTTAGTTACTCTTATTAAAATATTCTTGGAGTCATCTCTGATCCCTCTCTGAGAAATCTCATATTGAATCTCCCAGAAATTATTTTGACTAACTTTAAAATATATAGAATCCAAGGACTTCTCAATAACATTATTAAAACAAAGCTGATGATCTAAGCCTCATGTTTCTTTCCTGGATTATTAAGATAATCTCCTAACTCATCTCCTTACTTTGGTTCTTATCTGTATCAGTCAATTTTTTACCACATCAGCAAACAGTGATTCATATTATGCCACTGCTTTTATTTTTTTCAAGACACACACAATCAGATCCCCCTATTTTTTCCTAACTTTCTCCATTGCATTTGTAATAATTTGAAAGGCATTTCCCCAATGTATTGCAATGTCATTGTTTTTGAATTGACTGTTCACTTTGGCTGGAATTTCTATCACGTACCTTCACTGCTACCTCATTCATGTTATTCGTTTGTATTCCACTCTAGCTTTTTCAGTGAGATCTCCCTAAATAACCTATTTAAACATGAACTTCCTTCTGCAATAAAGACTCTTCATTTCCCTACTTCATTTTTATTCCTACAGCACTTATTGTACCCTCACCCAATGCATGAACACAGTGTGTTCACACACACACACACACACACACAAACACAGAGTTTGTATTCATTTTATAAAATACAGTCTCCATTATAACATTATAGCAGGATATGTGTTTTCATCTACTTGTTCACTACGTTACTTCAAATGCCTGACAAAATGGTATGCTCTCAGTAAATGTCTTATATAACTGATACATTAATGAATCTAAATTATACTATCACAGTTACTGTTGTCACTAATATAATAAGATCTCAGTTTCTCTCTGGCCTCATTTCCAATGGAGTGAATATTTTAAATTCAGAAACACAAAATGTATCTCTGATTTTCGGTGAACCATTAAGTCTTTCAAATAATGCAGACACCAAAACGATCTCATAAAACCTACTGAGGCAATTTATTTCTCTAAAATTACAGAAGATAAGTGAAGAAAATCAGAATGTTGAAAACTTTCCTTCAAAATGAGCATACAAAAACCCTAGGTCAAAAAAGCTACCAGTAGTGAACTGTATCTGCCATTGAAAGCCACCACATTACAGAGTTGAAATAATAAAGTTAATTCACTAAACACATCACATAATGGTTGTTTGACCAACTCAACCTCTGTATAACACTAGGTACTCAGTTTCCACATATTTCAAAGGGCATCTTCGATAATATGGAAGTTGCTACCAACTGAGACTGGACTGGTCTTACTTATAACAGACAAAGAGCTAAACTATAAGTAAAATGTTTCCTGTCAATAATAAGTACAGAAAATTATAATTTTTCAAGCAGAGAATATTAGAAATATATTCTAACTAAATAGCAGGAGGGATTTTAATTTGGGAAACATGAAGGATATATGCTCATAATGGAAGACAGTTGCTTACTCATAATTGTTTATTTTATATGTGTTTGATTAAAATTTCATACCAATAAACATGCAATATAAGCATTTAGTGCCCTCCTTGTCATTAAACTGAATTCAGGTCATTTAAAAGAGTTCATGAACCAGAGTAAAAATAATTGTATATGAAAATTATTGTAAAGAAAACAAATCAAGAATAAGATTTAAAAAAAATACAGAGGTATCTGACATGTATGCTAATTACATAGATGGAAAAGAAAATACTTGCTGTGAACCTACTGTTTAGATCATTTTTTAATTTACTTTATGATAAATACACAATTCAATAGCTTAATACTTGTGTCACATTAAACTGTTTGCAGAAAAGTAACAGGTGAATCACACAGACATAAGACTGCTTTGGATTTAATAAGCACATGAATCTAAAGCTCCATCACCTTCTCACCCATGGGCTTACTAGAAAATACTTGAAATATCACTCTTTTTACCTATGTACTAAGATAAGAAGAAAAAAGAACATATATAACTATTGGAAAAATAGGGGCAGAATCTTCCATATGTGTTTAATGTGCTTTTATATTTGAAAGATAAAAAATACTAAAAACATTGTAAATGCTCAAAACCCTTGAAGTTAGGCTTCAGCAGTGTGTCAACCAGGAACTTCTAGATGTACAAGCTGGATTTAGAAAAGGAATAGGACCAGAAATCAACTTGCCAACATCCATTGGATCATAGAAAAAGCAAGGGATTAAAAAAAAAAAAATCTACTACTGTTTCATGGGATACACTAAAGCCTTTGACTGTATGGATCACAAGAAACTGGAAAATTCTTAAAGATGGGAAAACCAGACCACCTTTCCTGTCTTCTGAGAAACTTACGCAAAGGTCATGAAGCAAGAGTTATACCCAGACATGAAACAACAACAGAATGGCTCAAAATCGGGAAAGGAGTACGTCACATTGCTTGTTTAACTTCTATGCAGAGTACATCGTGAGAAATGCCAGGCTGGATGAATCCCCAGGTGGAATCAAGAACTGGGTGAAATAACAACCTCAGCATTGTCAAAAACCATCTGCACAGATGATACCACTCTTAATGACAGAAAGAGAAGAGGGACGAAAGAGCCTCTTGATGATGGTAAAAGAGGAGAGAGGAAAAAGCTGGCTTGACTCTCAACATTCACAAAACTAAGATCATGGCATCTGGTCTGATCACTTCACAGTAAATAGATAGAAAAGTGGAAACAGTGAAAGATTTTATTTTGGGGTTCCAAAATCACTCTGGACATAAAATTAAATATACTTGCTCTTTGGAATAAAAAGCTATGACTACCTAGACAGCATATTAAAATGCAGAGACATCACTTTGTTGACAACAGTTCATATAATCAGAGCTATGGTTTTCCCAGTAGTCATGTATGGATGTGAGAGTTGGACCATAAAGAAGGCTGAGCACTGAAGAATTGACGCTTTGGAATTGTAGTGCTGGAGAAGACTCTTGAGTGTCCCTTGGACAGAAAGAAGATCAAACCAGTCAATCCTAAAGGAAAATAACTCTGAATATTCATTGGAAGGACTGATGCTGGAGCTCCAATCCTTTGGCCACCTGATGCAAAGAGCCAACTTGTTGGAAAAGACACTGATGCTGGGAAAGATTGTGGTCAGGAGAAGAAGCGGGCAACAGATGATGAGATGATTGGATAGCATCATGGACACAAGGTATGTGAGTTTGAGCAAACTCTGGGAAATAATGAAGGACAGAGAACCCTGGTGCGCTGCAGTCCATGAGGTTGCAAAGAGTCAGATACAACTTAGCTAATGAACAACAACACAGAAAACTCACAAATTGGCTAATTAAGTAAACTTAACAATTTTATTTTCTGGATTTTCCTTTACACTAATCCATACACATGAAATACATTCTATATAGTTATATGATAACATAAACACATGAAAAAGGTAACAAACAAAAAACAACCAAAATTTTTTTCATGGAATATATTTTTACCAAATATTTTCTGTTTTCTTTTTGGTCTACTGTGAAATCACAACACTTATTTATGCATCCTCCATGTACCATGGCAAATGTTTATGATCAGTAAATTCACACATTTACTTTACTATGAAACTTTAGATATTAATCAAACAGTTAACCTCAATGTCTTTGGGGATTAAAGTTATTAACTGTTAAAATATAACTAACCATTTGACAAGGAGGTTATATTGTCCCACTAACAGTGAAAATAATTGCTTTTTATCAAGATAATGGACATGAATGGGCAAACTTTGTGAGATGATGAGGGACAGAGAGGCCTGCCATGGGGTCGCAAAGAGTTGGACATGACTGGGCAACTGAACAACATCATCAAAATATTAACGCTACCAATGAAGTCTAATGTCATCAATAACTTTCTATTTCTTAATAACCTAAAACACACATACACAAAAACCCTAAACAATGTACTTTTTAAAACTGGAAGATGGGTGGCCATATGAGAAACAAATTCTGGCATAACAAGTTTCTAACATCTTCCTGGATACCACAAAGGTGTTCTTAAAAAAGAAAGTAAGACAATAAAATTCTGAGATTCCCATTGACATATTTTAATTAGAGGTAACGTTGTTTACAGTCTTGGGTAGCAAAACAACAAAGCTTGAGCTAAAGCAAGAGATCCGGTAAAGTTTACCAATTTTTTTGTGCTTCCTGGAGTCATTGATTTGGCAATACTGCCTGGGATTATATTAGAAATGGTGAAATATTCAGTATCTGACACAGAGGAAAAAATAGATATAACACGATAAACTCATGTAAGAAACATATAGCAAATGCACTTAAGAGAAAAATAAAAATATGTGAAGGGAAAAGACCGTAAAAGTAATTCCCAAAGCAGAGGACCCACTACATTAAACAAAAATCAGAGTGTTAGAAAGACTTAAAATTTCACTGAAGTGAAAGAAAAAGTGTGTCTTTATTGTAGAGTCAAACCTTAAAATGGAAAACAGCATGAAAGATATAAAGACATAGATGGGGGCTGACTTAAATCTTATTAAATTCAGTGTCTCCTTCCAAGAAAAATAATACAAGATTTTAAATACAAAATTAAGTATGAGAGTATAATAAATTGTAAGGAAAAAAAACACAGCAAATTACAAATTCAATTTTATTGACTAGTAAGAAAAACAAAGTATATTTCCATTAATTAACTTCATCATTATAAACTGTTTTACACTTACAATTTTCATTGCTTTTGATAAGGAACTGTATCAAAGAGTTTTTGCTTTGTTTTCTTTGTTTTTTGCTTAGTTTTCTCAAAGAGACATAATGGTAATTATTTCCTTTAGTATAGGTTACTATTTAATATTTAGACTTTAGATAATGTATTTCAGCTTTAAAACATGCTATTAATAATATCATGTATATTTTTAGCATTTGTTGGCAATTTCAGGAAAACTTCTATTCACGTTTGTAGCTCCTCGCTTCAGCATTTGATCTTCCATGGTGTAGCTTCTAGCTCCACACTTTTCAAGCTGCTTTTTTTCTCACTCTGTAATTTGGTTGCTGGGTGCCATGGAACATACTCAAATGTACCATGATCATTGCATCTATATTTTAATGCTTGATGGCTAATTAGTAGCACAAAAAGAAGTAGGGTTATTCTTGAAAGTGACTTTGACACCAGGATAGATGAAAATAATTTACCTACTTATAACAATGACCATGAATCACACACACACACACACACACACACAAATCACTAAAACTAAAACAAACTGAATTTTTACTTAGTCCAATTCCTCTAACACCTAAAGCCACACCAACCTCTCTTTATACGTCACAGTGAAAGTCAGTGGAAAAAGACACAGGTCTTAACTCACTGAATATAAAATGTTAGATCTAGGTGATATACCGTTAATCAATTAAATTGAAACTTATTTTCCCTTAGTTTCATGCTGTATGTGCTTTGGATGAAGTCACATTTGAATAAGGAAAAGATTTTTTAGTCATCCAGTTTGTCAAACAACTTATGGGGTTGGCCTCTGATATAAGCATTATTCAAAGGTTAAACACAATTAAATCATTTTGGTAAGTTCTGGAGGATGAAAATATGACCTATATATATTGCAACAAGCCTGAAGAAGGTTGTTATAATGGGGAGATGCTTCCAAACCTGAATATACGCATGGAATGTTCTTGTCTAATGTATGGATGTGAGAGTTGGACTGTGAAGAAGGCTGAGCACCGAAGAATTGATGCTTTTGATCTGTGGTGTTGGAGAAGACTCTTGAGAGTCCCTTAGACTGCAAGGAGATCCAACTAGTCCATTCTGAAGGAGATCAGCCCTGGGACCACCTCATGCGAAGAGTTGACTCATTGGAAGAGACTCTGATGCTGGGAGGGATTGTGGGCAGGAGGAGAAGGGGACGACAGAGGATGAGATGGCTGGATGGCATCACTGACTCAATGGGCATGAGTCTGGGTGAACTCCGGGAGTTGGTGATGGACCCGGAGGCCTGGCGTGCTGCGATTCATGGGGTCATAGAGAGTCGGACACGACTGAGTGACTGAACCGAACTGAATGTACGTAGTGGTGAAATTAAACCTATAAGTAATTTCTTACCAGAAGGGAATAAAAGGAGCATTGGGTAAATTAAAAAAAAAAAAAAAACAAAACTGTCAGAGATTATGGCTGCAAATTAAATTGAATACTATACATTATGATAAACAGAAGGTAGAGAAAAATATGAAACAATAATGATTTGATCTTTCATTTTGGTATCCATGTGATATGATCTAACTTTAAAACACATTTTAAAAAATAACTTGTATACCTGTGGCGGATTCATTTCGATATTTGGCAAAACCAATACAATATTGTAAAGTTTAAAAATAAAATTAAAATTAAAAAAAATAAAATAAAATGATAAAAAAAAAGAAAAAAAAAAACTTCAAATAAACTTGAATCCAACAATCTTAAAGAAATGATTGAAAAACTGTTTGATCCCCATCATCACTCAGGTCAAGTACAATGTGGCATATCCAAATACAATGCAAGAAAGCCACTGAAAATGAGGTAGATTTGCATAGAATGGCAAAAATATATCCAGCATCATTAAATAACAATAATAAAAACATAAGTTTAAGGTGTGTGCTACAAAATTATACACATGCATATATATTTGAATCTGTATACATATACACATATACACATATATATAATATTTTAAATAAGTCAAATACCTTATTTACATATGCACATAAATATTGATTTGAAAAAGGAGAGAAGACTTCAGAATGATCTGCCACCTGTTAATAGAAATTATTTCTGATGATGATTGAGTAAGTGATAGAGAAGTTGAACGAAACTAAATTGGGAAAATGGAGTATTTTTACTGCTAAGCTAAATAATTATATATTGCTTAAGTTAGAGAAAATGACCATCTTTTATTTTAAGATTTATCACTGGTAATGGTGAATAAGATTTGGCACTAATCCTCAAAGAACTCACACTAATAAAGTAGACAGATATGTCAACATAGTTTTATTAAAATCTTTCATTCTGAAAATATTTTTCAATACTTAAGACCATGGGTTCAATGTACTTTGTTGCAGATATAGTGATGAAGATACCAGACAAAATATTCTTTCACATCATAGTCAACACAACAGAGTAATGTGCAAAGGTTGCTGAAACTCAGAGAATGTTCTTATTAGGGGAACAGTCACTAGAAAAGTTTTCCAGAAAAATGTAAGGTAAGAAGTATCTAAAAGAGTGTTTGTTATCTACATAAAGGGGAAAGACTTTTCTGAAAAAGGGGCAAGACATTAAAACATATAGAGGTATATTTGGGGAATATCAAATAAAATAGTATGATCTTTTTTGGGGTGGGGGTCCTCCATTCTTTTTTTTATTATTTTTTTATTGAAGGATAATTGCTTTACAGAATTTTGCTGTTTTCTATCAAACCTCAACATGAATCAGCCATAGGTATACATATATCCCCTTCCTTTTGAAACTCTCTTCCATTTCCCTCCCATACCATCCCCTCCAGATTGATACAGAGCCCCTGTTTAAGTTTCCTGAGCTATACAGCAAATTCCCATTGGCTATCTATTTTACATATGGTACTGTACATTTCCATGTTACTCTTTCCATACATCTCATTCTCTCCTCCCCTCTCCCCATGTCCATAAGCCTAATTCTTTATGTCTGTTTCTCCATAGTTACCCTGTAAATAAATTCTTCAGTACCATTTCTCTAGATTTCATATAGATGTATTAGAATACTTATTTAACTTTCTCTTTCTGACTCACTTCACTCTCTATAATAGGTTCTAGGTTCATCCACCTCATTAAAACTGACTCAAATGTGTTCATTTTTATGGATGACTAATATATGATTGTGTATATATTCCACAACTTCTTTATCTATTCATCTGTCGATGGACATCTAGGTTGCTTCCATATTCTAACTATCGTAAATAGTGCTGCAATGAACAATTGGATACATGTGTCTCTTTCAATTTTGATTTCCTCTGGGTATGTGCCTAGGAGTGGGATTGCTGGGTCATATGGTGGTTTTATTTCTAGTTTTTTAAGGAATCTCCATACCGTCTTCCATAGTGGCTGTATCAATTTACATTCCCACCAACAGTGCAAGAGTGTTCCTTTTCTCCATACCCTTTCCAGAATTTACTCTTTGTAGACATTTTCATGAGGGCCATTCTGACCAGTGTGAGGTGATATCTCACTGAAGTTTTGATTTGCATTTCCCCAATAAAGGGCGATGCTAAGCATCTTTTGATGTGTTTGTTAGCCATCTGTATGTCTTCTCTGGTGAAATGTCTGTTTAGATCTTCCCCACCCGCCCAACTTTTTGATTGGGTTGCTTGTTTTTCTGGTATTGAATTGCCTGAGTTGCTTGTATATTTTGGAAATTAATCCTTTATCAGTTGTTTCATTTGCTATTATTTTCTCCCATTCTGAGGGTTGTCATTTCATCCTGCTTATAATTTCCTTTGCTGTGCAAAAGCTTTTAAGTTTATTCAGGTCCCACTTGTTTACTTTTGTTTCTATTTCCATTACTCTACGAGGTGGGTCATAGAGGATCTTGCTTTGATTTATGTCGTTGAATGTTCTGCCTATGTTTTCCTCCAAGAGTTTTATAGTTTCTGATCTTACATTTAGGTCTTTAATTCATTTTAAGTTTATCTTTGTGTACAGGGTTAGGAAGTATTCTAATTTCATTCTTTTACATGTAGCTGTCCAGTTTTCCTAGCACCATGTATTGAAGAGGCTCCCTTTGCCCCATTGTATATTCTTGCCTCCTTTGTCAATTATAAGGTACATATAGGTGCACGGGTTTATTTCTGAGTTTTTCACCTTGTTCCACTGGTCCATATTTCTGTTTGTGCCAGTACCATACTGTCTTAATGACTGTAGCTTTGTAGTATAACCTAGTCAGGAAGCTTGATTCCTCCAGCTCCATTCTTCTTTCTCAACAATACTTTGGCTATTTGGGTTCTTTTGTGTTTCCATATGAATTGTGAAACTTTTTGTTCTAGTTCTGTGAAAAATGCCATTGGTAATTTGATAGGGATTGCATTAAATCCATAGATTGCATTTGGTAGTATAATCATTTTCTCAATATTGATTCTTCCACCAAGGAACATGGAATATCTCTCCATTTGTTTATGTCATCTTTCTTTCATTAGTGTTTTATAATCGTCTGTGTACAATTCTTTTGTCTCTTTAGGTAAGTTTATTCCTAGATATTTAATTCCTTTTGTGGCAGTGGTGAATGGGACCGATTCCTTATTTTCTCTTTATGAATTTTCATTGTTAGTATATAGGAATGCCAGTGATTTCTGTGTATTGACTTTGTATCCTGCAGCTTTGCTAAATTCACTGATTAGCTCTAGTAATTTTCTGATACCATCTTTAGGGCTTTCTATGTATAGTATCATATTTTCTGCAAACAGTGAGAACTTTACTTCTTTTCCAATCTAGATTCCTTTTATTCCTTTTTCTTCTCTGATTGTTGTAGCTAGGACTTCCAGAACTATGTTGAATAATATCAGCAAGAGTGAACACCCTTGTCTTGTTCCTGATCTTAAGTAGAATCCTTTCAGTTTTTCACCATTGAGAAAAATGTTTGCTGTAGGCTTATAATATATGGCCTTTACTATGTTGAGGTAGATTCCTTGTATGCCCAATTTTTGAAGCGTTTTAATCATAAATAGGTGCTGAATTTGTCAAAGGCTTTTCCTGCATTTATTGAGATGATAATATGTTTTTTTATCTTTCAATTTGTGAATATGGTGAATCACATTGATTGATTTCTGTATATTGAAGAATACTTGCACTCCTGGAATAAACCAAATTTGATCATGGTGTATGAACTTTTTGATGTGTT
Organism: Bubalus kerabau; assembly: GCF_029407905.1. NCBI lineage: Eukaryota > Metazoa > Chordata > Mammalia > Artiodactyla > Bovidae > Bubalus > Bubalus kerabau. The sequence continues at coordinate 78,523,067 of NC_073627.1, read as the reverse complement.
GTTGAATCCTGTTTGCTAAAATTTTGTTGATTTTTGCATCTATGTTCATCAGTGATATTGGCCTGTAGTTTTCTTTTTGTGTGTTGTCTTTGGTCTATGGCCTTATAGAATTAGTTTGGAAGTGTTCCTTACTCTGCAATTTTTTGAAAGAGTTTTAGAAGGATAGTCATTAGCTCTTCTATAAACCTAGATAGCGTATTCAAAAGCAGAGACATTACTTTGCCAACAAAGGTCCGTCTGTGAGAGTTGGACTGTGAGGAAAGCTGAGCACAGAAGAATTGATGCTTTTGAACTATGGTGTTGGAGAGGACTCTGGAGAGTCCCTTGGACTGCAAGGAGATCCAACCAGTCCATTCTAAAGGAGATCAGCCCTGGGTGTTCATTGGAAGGACTGATGCTAAGGCTGAAACTCCAATACTTTGGCCATCTCATGCGAAGAGTTGACTCATTGGAAAAGACTCTGATGCTGGGAGGGATTGGGGGCAGGAGGAGAAGGGGACGACAGAGGATGAGATGGCTGGATGGCATCACCGACTCAATGGAGATGAGTTTGGGTAAACTCCAGGAGCTGGTGATGGACAGGGAGGCCTGGCGTGCTTCAATTCATGGGGTGGCAGAGTCGGACACGACTGAGCGACTGAACTAAACTGAACTGAAATGTTTGATAGAATACTCCTGTGAAACCATCAGGTCCTCGACTTTTGTTTTTTGGGAAATTTTTGATCATAGCTTTAATCTCAAAGCTTGTATTTGCGTTATTCATAATTTCTATTTTTTCTTGGTTCAGTCTTGGAAGATTGAAATTTTCTAAGATTTGTCCATTTCTTCCAGGTTATCTATTTTTATGTCATATAGTTGTTCATAATAGTATCTTACAATCCTTTGTATTTCTGCATTGTCTGTTGTAACCTCTCCTTTTTCATTTCTAATTTTGTTGATTTGATTCTTCTCTCGTTTTTTCTTGATGAATCTGACTAAGGTTTTGTCAAGTTTATTTATCTTCTCAAAGAGCCAGCTTTTAGTTTTGTTAATCTTTACTATCTTTACTATTGTTTCTTTCATTTCTTTTTCATTTATTTCTGCTTGGAACTTTATGATCTCTTTCTTTCAATTAATTTTGTTTTTTTTTCTTCTTCTATTTCCAGTTGCTTTAGGTGTAAAGTTAGGTTGTCTATTCGATGTTTTTCTTGTTTCTTGAGGTAGGATTGTATTGCTATAAACTTCCCTCTTAGAACTGCTTTTGCTGCAGTAGTAGGTTTTCAGTTGTCGTGTTTTCATTGTGTTTGTTTCTAGAAATTTTCTGACTTCCCCTTTGAGTTCTTCAGTATCCTGTTGATTATTTAGAAATGTGTTGTTTTATCTCCACGTGTTTGTGTTTCTTATACTTTTTTCCTTATAATTGATATCTAGTCTCATAGCATTGTGGTCAGAGAAGATGCTTGATACAATTTCAATTTTCTTAAATTTACTGAGGTTTGACTTGTGACCCAAGATGTGGTCTATCCTGGAGAATGTTCCATGTGCACTTGAAAAGGTGTATTCTTTTGCATTTGGATGGAATGTCCTGAAGATAGCAATAAGCTCCATGTCATCTAATGTATCATTTAAGACTTGTGTTTCCTTATTAATTTTCTGTTTGAATGATCTGTCCATTGGTATGAGGGGGTGTTAACGTCTCCTACCATGATTGTATTACTGTCAGTTTCTCCTTTCATGTGTGTTAGTGTTTGTCTTATGTATTGAGTTGCTTCTATGCTGGGTGCATAGATATTTACAATCATTATGCCTTCCTCTTGGACTGATCCCTTGATCATTCTGTAGTGTCCTTCCTTATCTCTTGTAATCTTCTTTAGTTTAAGGTCTATTTTGTCTGAGATGAGGATTGCTACTCCAGCTTTCTTTTGCTTCCCATTTGCATGAAATATATTTTTCCATCCTCTCACTTTCAGTCTATATGTGTCTTGAGGTCAGAAGAGGGTTTCTTGTAGACAGCATATGTATGGGTCTTGTTTTTGTATCCATTCAGCCAGTCTATGTCTTTTGGTTGGAGCATTTAATCCATTTACATTTAAAGTAATTATTGATATATATGTTCCTATTGCCATTTTCTAATTGTTTGGGGTTGATTTTGTAGATATTTTTTCTTCTGTTTAATTTCTTGACTATATAAGTCCGTTTAACACTTGTTGTCAAGCTGGTTTGGTGGTATTGAATTCTCTTAACTTTTGCTTGTCTGAAAAGCTTTTTACTTATCCATCAATTTTGAATGAGATCCTTGCTGGGTACAGTAGTCCTCTCAACATATTTGTTGAGAGGAAAGGAGAGAAATAAAAAAGAAAGAATAGCTATGCAAAGTTAAAAAGAGGTAGATAAAGAAGATTTATATATGTGAAAGATAAACTGCAAGAGGAAAAGAAGAGTATGAAAAACAAAGGAAAATTATACAAAAATAAAAGGAATAAATGTATAAAAATAATAATAGGTTTAAAAAATTAAAATTAAAAACAGAAAAGAAAAAAAGAGGAAAACTCCATGGAACACAAAAGCCCAATGTAGAGACAGCGGTTTATGTCAACAATAAAAAATGTGACTGAGGAAAAAGAAAAAAAAAAAAAACTCAATAGCTTAATTGGATTTCATAGTGCCAATAAAATCAACAACTACAACAGAGGGAGAAAAAAGGAAAAAAGAAAAAAATCACAAAGAATCTACAGAACAAGTCAAGTTCAGTTCAGTTCAGTCACTCAGTCCTGTCCAACTCTTTGCGACTCCATGAATCGCAGCATGCCAGGCCTCCCTGTCCATCACCAACTCCCGGAGTTCACTAAGACTCATGTCCATAGAGTCACTGATGCCATCCAGCCATCTCATCCTCTGTCGTCCCCTTCTCCTCCTGCCTCCAATCCCTCCCAGCATCAGAGTCTTTTCCAATGAGTCAACTCTTCACATGAGGTGGCCAAAGTACTGGAGTTTCAGCTTTAAAATCATTTCTTCCAAAGAAATCCCAGGGCTGATCTCCTTCAGAATGGACTGGTTGGATCTCCTTGCAGTCCAAGGGACTCTCAAGAGTTTTCTCCAACACCACAGTTCAAAAGCATCAATTCTTCAGCGCTCAGCTTTCTTCACAGACCAACTCTCACATCCATACATGACCACTGGAAAAACTGTAGCCTTGACTAGATGGACTTTGTTGGCAAAGTAATGGCTCTGCTTTTCAATATGCTATCTAGGTTGGTCATAACTTTCCTTCCAAGGAGTAAGCGTCTTTTAATTTCATGGCTGCAGTCACCATCTGCAGTGATTTTGGAGCCCAAACAAATAAAGTCTGACACTGTTTCCACTGTTTCCCCATCTATTTCCCATGAAGTGATGGGACCAGATGCCATGATCTTCATTTTCTGAATGTTGAGCTTTAAGCCAACTTTTTCACTCTCCATTTTCACTTTCATCAAGAGGCTTTTTAGTTCCTCTTCACTTTCTGCCATAAGGGTGATGGCATCTGCATATCTGAGGTTATTGATATTTCTCCCTGCAGTCTTGATTCCAGCTTGTGCTTCTTCCAGCCCAGCGTTTCTCATGATGTACTCTGCACGTAAGTTAAATAAGCAGGGTGACAATACACAGCCTTGACGTACTCCTTGTCCTATTTGGAACCAGTCTGTTGTTCCATGTCCAGTTCTAACTGTTGCTTCCTGACCTGCATACAGTTTTCTCAAGAGACAGGTCAGGTGGTCTGGTATTCCCATCTCTTTCAGAATTTTCCACAGTTTATTGTGATCCACACAGTCAACGGCTTTGGAACAAGTCAAGAGATAAGAACAATAAATGTTTTTCTTGAGTCACTGCTGTTAGAATCCTTTCCCACGCTGGGAATCACAGTCCACCTTAGATCCCTAAGATGTCCTCCAACACTGTACTGATCTCTGGACCTGCTGTGGGAGCAGCTCAGATTCTAATCTGGTCCTATTCCTGTGTTTTCTTGCCTCCACTGTCCACAGCTATCAGAGCTACTGTGTTTTCTTTGTGCATGCTCTCAATGGCCTTTTATATAGTCCATAGACACAGAGTCTGCTTAGTCGACTGTGTAGATTTAATCTGCAGCTTGTACAGCTGGTGGAACGGTTTTGGGTCTTCTTTCTTAGCCACACTGCCCCTGGGTTTCAATTGTGGTTTTATTTCTACCTGTACATGTGGGGTGTTCACTGGGGTTTAGCTCCTGAGGCTGCTGTGGAGGGCTTGGATTTGTCCATGTGAGGGCCAGGTGTGGAAGTGCTGCAGCTTCTTGGGTCACAAGGATTCTGGCAGCACCAGTTACTCAAGGGGGTGGCAGCTAGGGTAGTAGGAAATATAGTGCTCTAGAAGAGTATGGCAACCAGTATTGGTCAATACACTCCAGTATTCTTGCCTGGAGAACCCCTTCTCAGACAGATAAGCCTGACGGGCCACAGTCTACAGGGTCACGAAGAGGCCAGGACAAATGTGACCCTGAGCACAGAAACAGAGGACTTTTGTTTTTTTGCCTGTGGCAGCTCTGCTGCAGTGACAGCTGAGCATGAAGGTGGTGAAGCTGCTTGGCTTGCGGGGACCCTGGCGGCGCCAAGTGTTCAGGGACAAAAACTTCTTTCCTGTCAAGAGTTATGGCCCTATCATAACCTTTTTCGAACATCTTGTAGCTGACGATCAGATGTCCTCTTTGGCCAGTCTTTCTCCATAGCTGTACCCATTCAGACACTTAGAGGGATCCGTTGCCTGGGGTCCTTCTCTGTTGTTCAGCGCGTCAGGTACATAGAAGACGCCCCTGACTGGGGTCCTAGTCTGTAGATCAGTGATTCAGGCACTTAAAGGGGCACCCTGGGTGGGGTCCTACTCTGTAGATCAGTGATTCAGGCACTTAAAGGGGCACCCTGGGTGGGTCCTACTCTGTAGTTCAGTGCCTCAGGTCCTTTGATGGGCCAGCCTCTCTATTGTTCAGCTGCGGATGCTGGCATGTGGAGAGAGGCAATGGTAAAGGCTCCACCTCTATGCGTTACTCAGCAGTATTGCCTTGCTTCCATAGCTGCCTGACTTCCCTCTACAGGCATTTCCCACCACGATCTCCCTCATATCCCCTTGATCCATTTCTCTGCGGTCAACAGCAGCCCTCGCATTGGGACTGCTCCACAATCCCTAAACTCCAGCTCCCAGCCGCTGCCCCTTCTGGGAGACCCACGTTCCTTTCTGGCATGTGTATGGCTGCAGCAAGGACTGTCTGATTTTCATTCCCTTTAGGCTGCCACAGGTCAGCTGTTTCACTCTCAGCCTTAAATGTTTCTCCTCTGACTCAGACAATTATCCCGCTGTGGGGATTGGACCCCTGCTTCAGTTCCCCCACCTGCAGAGGGCAGGTCCAGTCCTACTAACACTCCTGTTTTTCCCCCTAGTTCCTTCATTCTACCGACTTTTGTATGGTTGTATACATTCTTTTCCACTGGTCAGGCCCTCCTCTCCACTGTTAGCTGGTGTTCTGCATGCACTTCTGTGTCTGAAGGTATATTACTGATGTATCCATGGAGAGAGATGTACTCCACATTCACCTACTCCTTTGCCATCTTGTTCTCCCATGATCTTTTTGAGTTATGGGAATTGAGGAACTAAAGGAACTAAAAAGAGGTCAACTGTATAAGAATTTAAGCCAGGGCAGATTTTTGTTCTTATATTTTCCTCACAAAGAATGGTGTTTTTAAAAGACTGTTACAAAGATGAATAGGAGAATGGAACAGAAGAGAAATAAAGGACAGAGAATTCTAATTTAGAGAAAGAAGTCAGTACAAAATACAATGGACAGCGACATTTGTGATGGGATCATAAACTGAGGCAATAACAGTGGGAATAAAAGGAAGGGAGAGATTCAACAGAAATTAGAAAGTATATCAGTAGGACTAAGCCATACAAATATGAGGGAATACATGTGATTTATTTTTTGGTAAAAATAATTATTTAGTAAACATGATGACACATTTCTAGATTATAATGGGTTTGTTTTCTTATTTCTTACAAAAAGCCAGTTTACAAACTCATTAAAAAAAATTCCTGAGGATTTAAATAGCTCAGTTGGTTAAGAATCTGCCTGCAGTGCAGGAGACCCCAGTGCTATTCCTGGGTAGGGAAGATCCGCTGGAGAAGGGATAGGCTACCCACTCCAGTATTCTGGGGTTCCCTTGTGGCTCAGCTCGTAAAGAATCTGCCTGCAATGCTGGAGACCTGGGTTTGATCCCTTGTTTGGGAAGATCCCGAGAAGGGAAAGGCTACCTACTCCAGTATTCTGCCCTGGGTCGCAAAGGGTCTGACCGGACTGAATGACTTTCACTTTCTTTCAATTACCTACTAAATGGATGGAAAATCAACAACTCCTTTAGGTTGGGCACAAATTTACTACTGTCTGTGTTGCCCATTTACTGGACTATACAGGAAAAAAAAAAAACAAGTATATATCAATTTGATAATCCAAAGTTTTGGCTTAAAACACACACACACACACACCTTGCTCAGAGAGACATAATAAAACACATAAAATAAGGTAAATATAATCATCTTGAAATTGAAGTTTCTTCCTTCAGAGATAGTCTATTTCAAAATTTTTTAATCAACTGCAAAATTCATGTGGGAGATCACAGTTAATTCAGTAGAAAGTATCCAATTATTATGTATTTATAAGAAATGTATGTTCATAATCATCCATATCCATAGTTTAAAGATTCAAAAGCACTGCTAAATTTTAAGACAAATAGTGATAGTTTTATTAATTCAATTTATCCTAGTATAATTATAGAGATTTGCATTTGCTCTAAAGTATAACCTTCAAGATTTAAGTAGGAAATAATATTATAGTTTATACTGATATTCATTTAGAGTTATTTTTTGTAATAAGAAAGGATTTGTGACATATGAGTCAATATGTTAAGAGTTCAATTGTTCATTGGAGTATTCCTTTCTTGGGAAATAGATTAGTAAATGAACTGAACTGCAAGTTTTAATTGAAACAAATTATTTATTTATATATCCATTAAAGGGATACATGAGTAACTGCACAAAGCCAATTTAATCTTTAACACAATCTAAGTCTTTAACATACAATTCATTCCCAAATTTAATTTGTGCACATATATAATTTCCGCATGTTTTCGTGCTTTTGTTTCAAACCAGCAATTCTTTCCTTGATGGCCAGTGTTAAACAGCAGAAATAATACTCTGGAGCAAAGCTATTAGTGAGTCATATCTAGACAGGAATTATTTCCCTCTAATTATATCTGTTCTCATGATGAGCTTCCTTTCAATATTACTCATCTAACATTTTTATAATTAAAAGCTAATTGTAAAAATTTTTGGTGAAAGAGAAAAAAAACTGCATCCATTACTATTCTGTCATTTGACATTAAATAAATTAAATTGTCTTTATTTAAGTGAATCCAGGAAATAGAAATCTGACATAGTCTCAACTAACTAAACCAGGATATCTGAGTTTACCACCTACAGGTGATAATTATTTTTATAATAAGGTATTTTCCACTTCTGGAAAGAGTTCAAGAGAATTTCAAATATCAATCAAAATGTGGTAAACTATAAATAGGATTTAATTTGCAATATTTTATTTAGAACATGACTTTACAAAATTTGAAGTAAATGTAGTAAAATGGTAAGTAAAGATAGGATAAAAAAATCACTAGGAATCCTTAAGGAACAAATATTAATTTAAAAAAGAAAGGTAACTATATAAATAGTTTTTCTAATTTTAGTATTTAGTCATTTACTGCAATGTCAACAGTTATCAGTAATTCAATTGCAAAATTAAAAAAAGGCACTTATTTTAAAGGATTCTAACTAGGAAGGGAAATGAACCCAAACTGTCTAAGCTATTTAAATTATTTTTATCATACAATCTCCCTAAAGGAGGTTAATTTATTTTGAACAGAGCAGAGCAGATTATTGACTGAGACAGGGATCCCTAGGTATTTAATAGATAAATGAAGCAGATTAAAATGAAATCTATCCATTGTGATAACACTGAACGTGGATATTTGTGTTTAGACTTTTTTTTTTGTCTTAGGACAATAGATTATTTAAAGTAGTATTTAAGCAGTAACTTTCATGGGATATATTAAGAATATATCAACTGATGTTAGATAGTGGTCATTGCTATCTAACCTGAGTGTAAGTCTTTTCCATATGACATAAAAGTGCAAACTTCTTTCTCCATGTGATTGAAGTGATATTTTTCAGATTTGATTACTAGGTAAGGAAGACTCTGATTGCCAATAATTTGGACTCTGGATTCTAAGGCCCTGAATTCAGGAAATAGAAATCTGACATTGCATACTGCCTGTAAGCATCAGCTATTTCAATTCTAAAATGGTGGTGTAATGTTTAATTTTAATGAGAGTGACCAACTTAAAGTGGAGTAAAGATTTAATAATACTTCTAAAACACTTAGCATAGTTCTAGACATCAAGTAAACACTTAAGTAAAACATAATAATAATAAAATATAGTAAATAATAGAAATATAGCTCTTGGTTTTATTGATGGCTTAATTCTTTATGTAGCTCCTCATTAAGTGAAAAATATGTCAAAATTTTCATTTAACTGTGTAATTGATTAAAGTACCTTGTTTTTATTAAAAATGAATAAAGATCAATGAGTAATCTGTAAGGGTAAATAGACATAAATTAGTAACTCATGTTACTGTAGCATGATCATATTTCTTCAACAGTTTTGTAAACTCTCACTATGACTTGAACCTTCATTAATCATGGGAGTCATTCATTCATTTATTCATTCAACAAACATCTATTGTCTCTTCCACTGTAGACCTCATAGTTTGATTCTGACACTAGTTTGATTTTAACACTAGCAGACCCTCCATTATTGTGTTTTGTTTTCGAATTCAAGGTGTCTAGCAAACTTCTGGCCTCCAAATGCACAGGGTAGAAAGTTATGGAGTTCTCAAGAAATGAAAGGGTTATGTTTTAATTAGCATGGCATTGTTCCTGGAAAGTTTGGGATCACTGATGGAAAGAATGGGGAGACTAAACCTGATAACTTCTATACTGTATATAAAATTGTAAGGCTAGAACTGGCTAAAAAAAGGTAACTATGAGATTTAGATATAAAAAAATGCCAAGTAATCTTCTTTGTAATCCGGAGAGTCATATTAATGTTAGTAAGATGGGCAGACACTTGTTTGCCTGTTGCATTTTATTTATGACTCTTACCCTAATTGTCAATTTTTGCAGTGGTGGAATTTTACACATCAATGCTCAACTGCATGACTGAACATACAGAGAAAACAAATGTGCTGCTAAATTAGGAAAATATGTCAGGATAAACAGAGAAGAGAGATGGGGGATTTTGGAAAAGAGCACTTATAATGATGAAGTACTGACTATATACTAGAAAAACAGGAAAAGGATCAAAATGGGAAATGCACTTATGGATAGAAATTTACTTATGGATTTGCAGGGTCAATGACAAATAAGTGATTTGAAGGGAGAAATGTAGTAAATAATGCTGGAATTTATAAATTTAGAAGTAATGGATTTTCTACTCATCTAGGAAAAAAAAGAAATGATATACACATCAATTCATGCTAAAAATCAACAGTTAAAAGAGAGAAGGTAATGCGCTGAGATCAATGATTTAAGTTATAGATTTTAGTGTTTATTGGTATTTCATCCAAACTTAGCAGTCATATAATGATTCCCCCAGCCATTTCTTATTAAAAAAAATTCTAACCAAGTCTCTAATTTTAGTACTGTCCCTACTTAATAATGTATGATAGTTATGCACACTGATTTGGAAATATCACCAATTTTATTGTCCAACTATACCAAAATTCAGTAGATGGAAGCCAATGAAACACCTAGCTACTCTCATGAAAATAATCTATTTGAAATAGTTATATGATTAAAAAAAGAATATTTAATAGATTTAGAATATCAACACACATCCTTAAAAGTCAGAGTAATTACTATTCATGCTTGAAGTAATTTTAAATATTATCTTTTTATTAAGTACAAGAGATGATAAAGAAGGATGAATCTGTAGCTTATCAGGAAACTTCTGCTTTCAAGGCAAAAAAAAAAAAAACATCTAAAACGGGAAGAGAAAATATTAAAATAAAGAAAGAATAAATATTTATGTAAGCGATACTGAAGAAATACAGATAATACTTATACTGAAAGTAAGTGAAAGAGTTTATAATTTCTACTAAATTGAACATAGGAAAAGTAATTACTTGATGGTCAGTTTTAATAACACATTTTATTTTATTTTTTATTTATTTATTTTTTTAAATTTTATTTTATTTTTAAACTTTACAATATTGTATTCGTTTTGCCAAACATCGAAATGAATCCGCCACAGGTATACCCGTGCTCCCCATCCTGAACCCTCCTCCCTCCCCATACCCTCCCTAATAACACATTTTAAAGAGAACCTTGGCCTGTCATGGCAAAAGGACAGCCTGAATTACAGCAGTATTTCACTGCTGCGGTATAAATTTGTTTTCTTCGGAAGTGAAATTTTTCAGCAGAGAGTTGAAGAAAGAGAAAAAAGAAAGTCTCCTGAGATAAGAAAATAAATGGAGTAGATTTGAAACCTTAGTGAAAGCTTTTGCTTTAATGTTAATGTGTGCTACAATGATAAGGGTATTGGCGAGGACACAAACTTTGCTTTTTATATTTAAGAGTTATACCATGTTGTGTGTTTATTTGAAAAAGGCCAAATGGGCGCTTCCATCCATTCCTTCTCTGAGACTGCTAAGGTAAAAGGAAGTATTTTGACTAGATAAGATGGAAGAAGATGAGAAAATTCCTGGCCCTCACTTTCATTCCAGGGCCTATCCTTTTATTCCATACTGTCAAATGAAAGAAGCTTTCCCCAGGATAAAAAGGTAATTAATTTGAAAGAAAGGCCCTTTCTTTCAATGTTTAGAAAATTTCTTTAATGTTAAGAATTAATTCAGTATCAGTGAGATATTACCTGTTGCTTCTTTGTGTTAAGAAATCATTGGAACAGCTTTCTTCACTTCTAGAGAAGCAGGCAACAAATGGAAAAACAAAAACCTCCATATCCTCATGCTAATCCTCCTATAAATTCACCCACATTGATTACAAAGATATCACCATCCCAGTCAAAGTCAGTAGATCGGCCTGTATATGTGGATGGTGGGAAAAAACTGAATGTTTTCTCTTTAAGAAAGAGTTAAAACCTAAGCCAAGAGAATGCACTGGTCATAGCAAACATCCTCTTCCAACAACACTAGAGATGACTCTACACATGGAAATCACCAGATGGTCAATACTGAAATCAGATTGATTATATGTTTTGCAACCGAAGATGGAGAAGCTCTATACAGTTAGCAAAAATAAGACCCGAAGCTGACTGTGGCTCAGATCATGAGCTCATTACTGAAAAATTCAGAATTAAATTGAAGAAAGTAGGGAAAACCACTAGGCCATTTGGGTATGACATAAATCAAATCCCTTATGGTTACACAGTAGAAGTGACAAATGCATTCAAGGGATTAGATTTGATAGACTGCCTGAAGAACTATGGACAGAGGTTCATAACATCGTACAGGAGGCGGTGACCAAAACCATCCCCAAGAAAAAGAAAAGCAAGAAGGAAAAGTGGTTGTCTGAGCAGGGCTTACAAATAGCTGAGAAAAGAAGAGAAATGAAAGGCAAAGGATAAAGGGAAAGATATACCCATCTGAATGCAGAGTTCCCAGGAATAGCAAGGAGACATAGAAAGGCTTCTTAAGTGAACAATACAAAGAAACAGAGGAAAACAATACAATGGGAAAGACTAAGGATCCCTTCAATAAAATTGGAGATACCAAGGGAATATTTCATGCAAAGATGGGCACAATAAAGGACAGAAAAAGCAAAGATGTAACAGAAGCAGAAAAGAATAAAAAGAGGTGTCGAGAATTACACAAAAAGAACATAATGACCCAGGTAAGCATAATGGTGTAACTCCTCACCTAGAGTCAGATATTCTAGAGCATGAAGTCAAGTGGGCCTTAGGAAGCTTTACTATGAACAAAGCTGGTGGAGGTGACAGAATTCCACCTGAGCTATTTTTAATACTAAAAGTTAATGCAGTTAAAGTGATGCACTCAATATGCCAGCAAATTTGGAAAACTCAGCAGTGGGTATAGTACTGGAAAAAGTCAGCTGCCATTCCAATGCCAAAGAATTCTCAAACTACCACACGATTCCACACATTTCACATGCTAGCAAGGTAATGCTCAAAATCCTTCAAGCTAGGCTTCAATTGTATGTGAACCATGAACCTCCAGATGCACAAGCTGGATTTAGAAAAGGCAGAGGAAGCAGATATCAAATTGTGAATATTTGTTGGATCATAGATAAAGCAAGATAATTCCAAAAATTATCTACTGCTACTTCATTGACTATAAAAAAGCCTTTGACTGTGTGTATCATGGCAAAATGTGGAAAATTCCTAAAGAGATGGGAATACCAGACCACCTTAGATGTCTCCTGAGAAACCTGTATGCAGGAGAAGAAGCAACAGTTAGAACAGAAAATGGAACAATGGACTGGTTGGAAATTGGGAAAGAAGTACATCAAGGCCATATATTGTCACCTTGCATGTATTCTATGTGGAGCACATCATGCAAAATGCCAGGCTGGATGAACCACATGTTGGAATCAAGATTGTTGGGAGAAATATCAACAACCTCAGACACACAGATGATACTACTCTAATGGCAGAAAGTGAAGAAGAATTAAAGAGCCTCTTGATGAGGGTGAAAGACAAGAGTGTAAAAGCTGGCTTAAAACTCAACATTCATAAAACTAAAATCATAGCATCTAGACCCATCACTTCATGGCAAATAGATGAGGAAAAAATAGAAAAAGGGATAGATTTTATTTTCTTGGGCTCCCAAATCTCTTCGGATGGTGACTGTACCCATGAAATTAAAAGACATTTGCTCCTTGAAAGAAAAGAAAGAAAGAAGAATGAAAAATGAAAGAAATGAATAATCTAGACAGTGTGTTAAAAAGCACAGGTGTCACTTTGCTGAAAAAGGTCCTTATAAGCAAAGCTATGTTTCTTTCCAATAGTCATGCATGTGAGAATTGGACTATAAAAGAGGCTGAGCACTGAAGAAGTGTTGCTTTCGAATTGCAGTGCTGGAGAAGACTCTTCAGAGTCCCTTGGACAGCAAGGAGATCAAACCAGTCAATCCTAAAGGAAATTGACCCTGAATGTTCATTGGAAGGACTGATGTTGACACTGAAGCTCCAATATACTTCGGCTATCTGATGGTAAGAGCTGACTCATTGGAAAAATATCTGATCCTGGGATAGATTGAGGGCAAGAGGAGAATGGAACAGCAGAAGATGAAAACATTACATAGCATCACTGACTCAATGGACACGTTTCTGAGGAAATTCTGGGAGATAGTGAAGAATGGGGAAGCCTGGGCATGCTTCAGTCCATGGGGTTGCAAAGTGTCATACATGACTTAGTGACTGAATGATGAACAAAAGAGAAAACCTAAGACATGGAAGCAATCTAAGTGTCTAGTGTCTACTCTATGAAGATACACACACACACATACACACATGAGTGTTACTTAACCATAGAAAAGAATGAAATAATGTCATCTGTAGCAACATGGATGGACTTAGAGGTTATCATATAAATGAAGTCAGCAAAGACAGATACCATATATTATTTATACATGGAATCTAAGAAAAATGATACAGATGAACTTATTTACAATCAGAAACAGACTCACAGACATAGAAAACAAACTTATGGCTACCAAAGGGAAAAAGTAGAGGAAGAATACATTAGGAGTTTGGGAGTAACAGATACACATATATGAAATAAATAAACAACAAGGTCCTGTTGTATAAGATGGGAAATATATTTGATATCTCAAAATAACCTATAATGGAAAAGAATCTGAAAAATAATATATATATATATGTGTGTGTGTGTATGTATATGTGTGTATATATATATGTGTGTGTGTGTGTGTGTGTGTGTGTGTGTGTCTGTATGTGTATATATGCTGGGAAAGAATACAATTATATAAAGTTTAAAAATAAAATAAAATTAAAAAAAAAAAAAAGCAAACGGAGAAGAGGATGGAAGAGTTTGAAATGGTTAAACAGCATCACTGACTCAATGGAAATGAATTAAAGCAAACTTTGGGACATAACAAAGTTCAGGAAGCCTGGCATGCTGCAGTCCATGGAGTTACAAAGACTCAGACATGACTTAGCGACAGAACAAAAACATGACTGAATCACTTTGCTGTACACCAGAAACTAGCATAAATTAACTATACTTTTTTTTTTTTGATGATTGGTTTAACTTTATTTTTTTTATTTTATTTTATTTTTAAACTTTACATAAAACTAACTATACTTTTTAAATTAACTATACTTCAATTTAAAATAGAAGACCAAGGTAAAACAAACACTTCAGGTTGAGGGCTTTATTCCCACAATAATGTCCCAAAGACAGAATGTAGTGGTCTACAGTTATGATCAACTTTGCATCCCTGCCCATATGTAACGTGCTAATTTACATCCTCTTCCAAAAGAACAATTTGAGAGATGAGCCCCTTCTTGAGTTGTGTTTAAGTTCCATCACTCATGCACACCTTTACAGGAATTGCTTCCTGACAAGTTATAGGTGTGTATGCCTATGAAAGATTCTGGTGGGAGAAGGAGTGGTAGTTTCTGCAGAATCTGGTTTTCTTGGTACGTGTGATGACAGCAATATAAAGAGAACCTACTCAGCACTGTTTCTAAAGACTCTATCAAATCCACCGTTGTTGATTTTACAGTTTTCAATTTTTATCACTAGGTAAAGTTCAGCATATGTTACATCATGTGCATTTACCTAGATCATTCTTTCTTAAACCATACATTTTTATAAAGCTTGAGATTTCTAGGAGGTAATATGATTTGTTTTATAAGAACAGGAAGCATCAATCTGGCTTTGCTGAGGAAATACTTTTGTTATCATATTTATGTATTTGCCAAGCTTTCCACTTGATTCAGCTTTTCTCTATTTATGTGACATTTTTTTAATAGGAATAATATTTGCTTTGCATGACTTGATTTTTTTAATTTGAGCTGTGAGTTTATAACCATGCAATTTAATGCTTTGGACTTTTAAGAAAGAAATTTCAAAATAATGCCTAACCCTTACTCTGCTAGAATTCTAAGCTCAATGATTTTTCATGGAAGCTATTGATGCTGCAATTAAACAGAAGGAGCTCATAGTTTGCATAAACAACTTATTCTCATTTTATTTCAAAACAATATAGCATTAAAACTACTTTTTGGAAAATAAATGGAAAATATTACACATATTTCATAGGTAGGTTGGAAAGGACCCATGAAATATTCAGGTTTGCACCCAGCCAGCTTTCACTATAACTCAGTATGCTGCTGCTGCTGCCGCTAAGTCGCTTCAGTCGTGTCCGACTCTGTGCGACCCCAGAGATGGCAGCCCACCAGGCTCCCCGTCCCTGGGATTCTCCAGGCAAGAACACTGGAGTGGGTTGCCATTTCCTTCTCCAATGCTTGAAAGTGAAAAGTGAAAGTGAAGTCGCTCAGTCGTTTCCGACTCTTAGGGACCCCATGGACTGCAGCCTACCAGCTCCTCCATCCATGGGATTTTCCAGGCAAGAGTACTGGAGTGGAGTGCCATCGCCTTCTCCGATAACTCAGTATGAGGGAACTACTATTGGGATTGAAAATAATTAAATAAGAGCAATATGCATGGAAGAAGTCTACGTTAAGAAGAGAAGAATAGACTAAGTGGGTGCTTTTAGTAGAGGGTAGGACAGAAAACAATTTTAAGGTGGGCTTTATACTCTAGATTGGAAAGAAGAAATACAAGCTCAAGAAAGAAACCTTTCTTCAGAGGCCAGGAAGGGACAGTTTCTCAAGGTATAAAAGTTACATCAAAATTTTAGATACCTTTAGGAAGGTAAACTTCCAAACTCATTCTATGAGGCCACCATCACCCTAATACCAAAAGCTGACAAAGATCCCACAAAAAAAGAAAACTACAGGCCAATATCACTGATGAACATAGATGCAAAAATCCTTAACAAAATTCTAGCAATCAGAATCCAACAACACATTAAAAAGATCATACACCATGACCAAGTGGGCTTTATCCCAGGGATGCAAGGATTCTTCAAAATCCGCAAATCAATCAATGTAATACACCACATTAACAAATTGAAAAATAAAAACCATATGATTATCTCAATAGATGCAGAGAAAGCCTTTGACAAAATTCAACATCCATTTATGATCACAACTCTCCAGAAAGCAGGAATAGAAGGAACATACCTCAACATAATCAAAGCTATATATGACAAACCCACAGCAAACATTATCCTCAATGGTGAAAAATTGAAAGCATTTCCTCTAAAGTCAGGAACAAGACAAGGCTGCCTACGTTCACCATTACTATTCAACATAGTTTTGGAAGTTTTGGCCACAGCAATCAGAGCAGAAAAAGAAATAAAAGGAATCCAAATTGGAAAAGAAGAAGTAAAGCTCTCATTATTTGCAGATGACATGATCCTCTACATAGAAAACCCTAAAGACTCCACCAGAAAATTACTACAACTAATCAATGACTATAGTAAAGTTGCAGGATATAAAATCAACACACAGAAATCCCTTGCATTCCTATACACTAATAATGAGAAAACAGAAAGAGAAATTAAGGAAACAATTCCATTCACCATTGCAACGGAAAGAATAAAATACTTAGGAATATATCTACCTAAAGAAACTAAAGACCTATATATAGAAAACTATAAAACACTGGTGAAAGAAATCAAAGAGGACACTAACAGATGGAGAAATATACCATGTTCATGGATTGGAAGAATCAATATAGTGAAAATGAGTATACTACCCAAAGCAATTTATAGATTCAATGCAATCCCTATCAAGCTACCAACAGTATTCTTCACAGAGCTAGAACAAATAATTTCACAATTTGTATGGAAATACAAAAAACTTCGAATAGCCAAAGCGATCTTGAGAAAGAAGAATGGAACTGGAGGAATCAACCTACCTGACTTCAGGCTCTACTACAAAGCCACAGTCATCAAGACAGTATGGTACTGGCACAAAGACAGAAATACAGATCAATGGAACAAAATAGAAAGCCCATAGATAAATCCATGCACATATGGACACCTTATCTTTGACAAAGGAAGCAAGAATATACAATGGATTAAAGACAATCTCTTTAACAAGTGGTGCTGGGAAAACTGGTCAACCACTTGTAAATGAATGAAACTAGAACACTTTCTAACACCATATACAAAAATAAACTCAAAATGGATTAAAGATCTCAATGTAAGACCAGAAACTATAAAACTCCTAGAGGAGAACATAGGCAAAACACTCTCTGACATACATCACAGCAGGATCCTCTATGACCCACCTCCCAGAATATTGGAAATAAAAACAAAAATAAACAAATGGGACCTAATTAAACTTAAAAGCTTCTGCACATCAAAGGAAACTATTAGCAAGGTGAAAAGACAGCCTTCAGAATGGGAGAAAATAATAGCAAATGAAGCAACTGACAAACAACTAATCTCAAAAACATACAAGCAACTCCTACAGCTCAACTCCAGAAAAATAAATGACCCAATCAAAAAATGGGCCAAAGAACTAAATAGACATTTCTCCAAAGAAGACATACAGATGGCTAACAAACACATGAAAAGATGCTCAACATCACTCATTATCAGATAAATGCTAATCAAAACCACTATGAGGTACCATTTCACACCAGTCAGAATGGCTGTGATCCAAAAGTCTACAAGTAATAAATGCTGGAGAGGGTGTGGAGAAAAGGGAACCCTCTTACACTGTTGGTGGGAATGCAAACTAGTACAGCCACTATGGAGAACTGTGTGGAGATTCCTTAAAAAACTGGAAATAAAACTGCCTTTTGAGCCAGCAATCCCACTGCTGGGCATACACACTGAGGAAACCAGAAGGGAAAGAGACAGGTGTACCCCAATGTTCATCGCAGCATTGTTTATAATAGCCAGGACATGGAAGCAACCTAGATGCCCATCAGCAGATGAATGGATAAGAAAGCAGTGGTACATATACACAATGGAGTATTACTCAGCCATTAAAAAGAATACATTTGAATCAGTTCTAATGAGGTGGATGAAACTGGAGCCTATTATACAGAGTGAAGTAAGCCAGAAAGAAAAACACCAATACAATATACTAAGGCATATATATGGAATTTAGAAAGATGGTAACAATACCCCTGTGTACGAGACAGCAAAAGAGACACTGATGTATAGAACAGTCTTATGGATTCTGTAGGAGAGGGAGAGGGTGGGAAGATTTGGGAGAATGGCATTGAAACATGTAAAATATCATGTATGAAACGAAAAAAAATTTTTTTAGATAATTTTTATGCAAGTTTCTCTTAAATTTTCAAGTTACAACTCAGTTGGGGATGTTTTTCATTATATGTCCTTTTAATATTTCCAATGAAGAATTTGGGATGATGGATCTAAAAACAAAGTTTCACTAATTTCCATTCTATAGCAACTCATCTTTCCTGGTGGCTGGAGTTAGAATTAGTGTGTGTTAGTTGCTCAGTTGTGTCTGACACTTTGTGACCCCATGGAAGGTAGCCCGCCAGGTTCCTCTGTCCATAGAATTCTCCAGGCAAGAATTCTGGAGTGGGTAGCCCTTCAGCCTGAGGTGTCCAGTCCCTTCTCCAGGGATCTTCCCAACCCAGGGATCGAATGCTAGCCTCCTGCATTGCAGGCACAATCTCCACCATCTGAGCCACCACGGAAGCCCCGTACACCTAAAATGAACTGCGATTAATTTTGAGACTATTGGTTAAGACAAAAGGAATCGAACTGCTAAGCACATGATTGATGAGCCAAATTGCTTGTTCTTATTTGTGCTTTGCATGTGGGGTGGGAGAGCATTTTTGGTAATGGTAATTACATTAACATACGACTAATGATGGAATATTTTAGGTATGCTTCCTAGCTTTTTCAGGTGCCTCCTCACAATAATCATATATCTCATATACAACATGCAATTAAATAACTTGATAGAGGAAGAATTTATTCATATATTATGGATTCTTGTGCTCATTTTATTTACTAGACTGGGAGGTTCTTGAAAGCAGAGTTAATATTTTACTCATTTCAAATTCCTATCGTTGAGTTTAGTTGGTACCTACTAGATCCTTCACAAATATTTAATGTCTGTTGAGAGAATAAATCAGTGAGAAAACAAATGAAGACTTAGGTATTTCAATGGAATATGTGCTACCATGTATTTGAAAATATTTTAATTATGATTTGAATCAGTTCATTTTTTTTTAACATTTTTCATATCAATATGCTTCAGTTCAGTTCAGTTCAGTCACTCAGTTGTGTCTGACTCTTTGTGACCCCATGAACCGCAGCACACCAGGCCATCCTGTCCATCACCAACTCCCGGAATTCACTCAGACTGACGTCCATCGAGTCATGATGCCATCCAGCCATCTCATCCTCTGTCGTCCCCTTCTCCTCCTGCTCCCAATCCCTCCCAGCATCAGAGTCTTTTCCAATGAGTCAACTGTTCACATGAGGTGGCCAAAGTACTGGAGTTTCAGCTTTAGCATCATTCCTTCCAAAGAAATCCCAGGGCTGATCTCCTTTAGAATGGACTGGTTGGATCTCCTTGCAGTCCAAGGGACTCTCAGGAGTCTTCTCCAACACCACAGTTCTAATCAAATCAATAATGAGCATTTGCGTACCCTCTTGATGGTTTTCTTGTGTCTTTTCTGAGTCAGTGCCCTCCTCACAGAGGTAATCTTGTTCATACTTGTTTTATTATAAATTAATGTGTTCGGGTCTCAGGTTACATGTTAGCGAATCCACAGTGTTTGCATTCCTGTTTCTATCTGTTCCACTCAACATGCTTTTGTGACCTATCTGCACTGTCATTGTACCAGAAATTTGCTTGCTGTGATTGCCATGTAGTGCTGCGTTATACTGACATATCACATTGTATTTATTCCCCCACTGAAAAGTACATGGAATTGTTTATTTTTTTTTGACTTGAATATGAAAAATAAAACTGCTATAAACATTTTTGCACAAAATGTTTTATGCACTTAAGCACACTTTTTAGATATATTTTAAGAGTATAAATATAGAGTTAGAATAAATATATGTAAAAACAAATGAGAACTTGAGAAGCAGTTTTTCCAAGTGGTTTCATCATTTGCACTCTAACCAGAAATTTTTAAAAAATATTGTTGCTAAATATTTCATTCAGTAGTTGGCATTTTCAGTATGTTTTATTTTCAAGTAAAAATGCTTTTATAGCATGCTACTTGTTCCCATAGCACAAAGCTGAGCTCTGTATTTTCTTCGTCCTGACTTTCCTCCAGTTCTGTATGTTTCAACCCAGACTTATTTCCCAGACTGGTGAGTTAAGGGTCAGAAATAAAAACAATTTGCAATGCTTAGTTTTGTCAATATAAATAGTACAGGAAATATTCTACTGTTGATTGAAAATATAAAAAGCTTATCCTGTGTTGTGCATTCTAAATCTAAACACAGATGTTATTCTTTCGTCATATCACTTTTAAACACACACATGATATAGAAGCTTTATAATATAGTTGTCAAACTTGGCTGGAATTAGTTTAATTCACCAACCTCACAATACAAACATTGGATACAAACTTTTAAGACAAGAACTAGATCAACCTAAGCCTTCTGAAAGGGTGGCTATTTTATCAAACACAGAAGATATACACACTTTGAAAATATCAGTATGTACCTTTCCAAAAAAACTCAAAAAAACTCCTATATAGTCTGTAATAATATCTGTAGCAGAGAGAATAAACAATCTACCAAAACCCATGCTCACTGTCTCATTGTAAAGAGCTGTCAATGGAAGAAAGCTGTGTATTCAGGGAGTAAAATCACATAATTTTCTACCAGGTAGTATTAAACACTATTTTTTTTATCTCTGGTGTTGATGCAAAGCTTAAAAGTCAGCCCTAAACTAATATGTAACGAATAACTAGGAATACATGGATAAATAAAATTCCTTTAACTTCAATTATTAAAGTGGCTTACATTAATTAATGTCATGGATGCATTTTCCAGTCATTCCAGTCATGTCTGACTCTTTGCCTCTATATGGATTATACACAGCCAGGCTCTCTGTCCTCGGGATCCTCCAGGCAAGAATACTGGAATGTGTTGCCATGCCCTCCTCCAGGAGTTCTTCCTGACCCAGGGATAGAAACTGAGTCTTCTGTATCTCCTTCGTTACAGGCAAACTCTTTAGCCACTGAGCCACCTGGGAAGCCCAATTAATGCCATACTTACTAATATATACTTGGTCTGTGTTTAGAGGATATCTGCCATTAATAGATCCCCAAATACATAATAGCTCAAGCATACTAGAATTTTTATGCTTGACCATTTACGTAAGAATATTAACATAGCTGATAGAGGCTTGGCTTGCTGCTACAAGATGCTAAAGGACGTTCATGACTCTGGTGTCCCCATGAGCCTTGTGTTTCCTGCATGTCATCAATGGAAGAGGAAAATGGAGTGTGGCCACCTGCTTCATAACATCCTGGACTGGAAATACCATATGTAACACTATTTTATTAACAACACAATCACATGGTCGCATCCTACTCTACAGTCAGAGAAGTACCTATCTGGGTGCCCAGTAACATGAAGAAGTAAATATTTTATGATCGGCTTGCAGTCACTGCAAAACTTATGTCTAATTCATCATCAACTTACACTGGTTTGTACTCTACTGCTGAATCATGATATAGAAGGATTCCAGTGATTTTATTTTTATAAGTATCAGTTTTAAAACAAATCTGCTTTTATCTCCAGACTTTAACCAAAATAACTCAGCTGGGAGAGCAGAGCGTTAAAGAAGGTTTAGGCAACTCTTTTCCATTTCTTTGTGTTTCCAAGGTGGCGCTGGTTGTAAAAAACCTGCTTACCAATGCAGGAGATATGAGACATGGGTTCATTCCTTAGGTCAGAGGGATTTCCTGCAGAAAGGCGTGGCAACCCACTCCAGTATTCTTGCCTGGTGAATCCCATGGGCAGAGGACTCAGTGGGCTACAGTCCATGGGGTCGCAAAGAGTCAGACACTACTGAAGCAACAGCACGACACCAGACTTTAAGACCTATTTAATATAATTGAAATAAGAAGTACATCACCCCCTTTTATTGTAGTCAAGCACTAGCAATTAAGAGTTTCTCAGAATCCCTGGTGTGGAAACTGTGTGTATCAGACACTACTATATGAATAATTTTATTGACTAATATGTGGTCTATTGAACTCCTTGACCATCGGTGGAAACAGTTCAGTTCAGTCGCTCAGTCATGTCCAACTCTGCAACCCCATGGACTGTAGTACTCCAGGCCTCCCTGTCAATCACCAACTCCTGGAACCTACTCAAACTCTTATCTATTGCACAGGTGATGCCATTCAACCATCTCATCCTCTGTTGTCCCCTTCTCTTCCCGCATTCAATCTTCCCCAGCATCATGGTCTTTTGCAATGAGTCAGTTTTTCACATCCGATGGCCAAAGTATTGGAGTTTCAGCTTCAACATCAGTTCTTCCAGTGAATATTCAGGACTGATTTCCTTTAGGATGGACTTTCGGATCTCCTTGCAGTACAAGGGACTCTAGAGTCTTCTCCTACACCACAGTTCAAAAGCATCAGTTCTTCAGTGCTCAGCTTTCTTTATAGTTCAATTCTCACATCCATACATGACCACTGGAAAAACCATAGCCTTGACTAGATGGACCTTCATTGACAAAGTAATGTCTCTGCTTTTTAATGTGCTATCTAGGTTGGTCATAACTTTCTTTCCAAGGAGTAAGCATCTTTTAATTTCATGGCTGCAGTCACCATCTGCAGTGATTTTTAAGTCCCCAAAAATAAAGTCTGTCACTGTTTCCACTGTTTCCCCATCTATGGGCCATGAAGTGATGGGACCAGATGCTATGATCTTAGTTTTCTAGATATTGAGTTTTAAGCCAACTTTTTCACTCTCCTCTTTCACTTGCATCAAGAGGCTCTTTAGTTCTTCTTTGCTTTCTGCCATAAGAGTGGTGTCATCTGCATATCTGGGGTTATTGATATTTCTCCTGGCAATCTTGATTCCAGCTTGTGTTTCACCCAGCCCAGCGTTTCTCATGATGTACTCTGCATAGAAGTTAAATAAGCAGGGAGACAATATACCTTGACATACTCCTTTCCTGATTTGGAACCAGTCTATTGTTCCATGTCCGGTTCTAACTGTTGCTTCCTGACCTGCATACAGATTTCTCAAGAGGCAGGTCAGGTGGTCTGGTATTCCCATCTCTTGAAGAATTTTCCACAGTTTGTTGTGGTCCACACAGTTAAAGGCTTTGGAATAGTCAATTAAACAGAAGTAGATATTTTTATGGAACTCTCTTGCTTTTTCGATGATCCAATGGATGTTTGCAATTTGATCTTGTACCTCTGCCTTTTCTAAATCCAGCTTGAACATCTGGAAGTTCATGGTTCATATACTGTTGAAGCCTGGCCTGGATAATTTTGAGCATGACTTAACTAGCATGTGAGAAGAGTGGAAGGAGGCACAGGGACTAATGAATGACATTAATGTGACTTGTTGGGAAGTGTCCACTTTTAATTAAATAATAATTGTTTACATACCATAATATATTCTACATCTCAAATGTTCATATGGTGGACATCAAGTGTTATACCCATGTTGAGTCTTGTGATACTGTTTTGGGAGTTTATGCAGCCACATTTGTGATGGTCAGAAATCCAGTAAACTATTGTGTAAAACCAGGTAGAAAGCCAGAATATCTGGGTCTTATACCCAGATATGGCTCCAGATATTGGAACCATATGAAGACTAACTTTTTGGAATATTGACTTTGAAATATTATTCCAAAAATTTGAAAGAATACTTGAAGCTTCATAAGATTTTCTGCTAACCTAAATAATACAAATCATGTTTTATTGAATGTTAAGATTTTTTAGCAATTTCCTCTATTTCAGTACAATTCAATGTTATGTTTTAAATGAGATTAAGATAGGCTTTCATTCACCCAAGAAATACTTACTTGCTATCAGTTACCTTCCAGTCATGGTTTTAGGCATTAGGAAAACAGGACTGAAACAACAACCAAAGTTAGAGCACTCAGAATTAAAAATATAAATCTTATAATAAAAGGTGTTATAAATATAAGACATTGGATAAATCCTATTATATAATTGTGCTACCAAATTTATCCACTTTAAAAATGAGGGGTATCACTAACCATCCTAGTGGTGGTGGTGGTTTAGATGCTAAGTCATGTCTGTGACCCCATGGACTGTAGCCTGCCAGGCTCCTCTGTTTGTGGGATTGTTCAGGCAAGAATACTGGAGTGGGTTGCCATTTCCTTCTCCAGACCCATGCTAGTGCTTTTAGGCAAAATAGATAAAAGTGAACTAGTGCAACACTGTTAATGAAATGTCCAACATATATGAAGAATAGTAATTGTCTTTACTAGAGAAACATTTATTGAGCACATAGCCTGTGCTAAGCAACACATATCTGCCACAATAAATACTTCTTATCACAACCCTGTTATACTGGTATCTTCATTCCTATTTTTAAAATGGTTTAGTCACTAAAGTCACATCCCAGCTCTTATAACCCCATGGGCTATAGCCCACCAGGCTCCTCTGTTCATGGGATTTCCCAATGTAAGAAAACTGGTGTGGGTTGCCAATTTCTTCTCCAGGGGATCTTCCCAACCCAGGGATTGAATCCATGTCTCATGCATTTCAGGCAGATTCCTTTACTTCTGAGCTACCAGGGAAGCCTCATTTCAGACATATGGAGACTATAATTCTTGTGCATTTCAAGATAGCTATCAAATGCAGAACTTAGATTTAAATGTAGTTTTTTTCTTTTTTTATGTGCAAACACTATATTCTTCTCATTTCACCATATTGTCTTCTTTCCTATGTAGAGTGTAGAGAGCATTTAGTTGAGAAATACAGATTTTATTTGGCATTAAGACAGCATATTTGAATATGTGATTTTATTACTGTATCTATTAAAATAATATGGAAAGTACCTATCTTGTTAGGTATTCAGGGTAAAAGTTTTTACTTACAGGCTTTTAAAAAAAATCTCAGTACTTTGAATATATCATTCTATTGCTGTATACCTACTTTTATTTTTCTGATGATACTTCAGCTGCTGATCTTTTAGAACTCCTTGTAAGTGAAGAGATGTTTTTCTTTAGCTGCTTTCAAAATTTTTACTTTATGGTTGCTTTCAATATTTTGGCTATGATGTATCTAGGTTTAGAACTCACAGTGGAACACAGAGATAAATTCTGTGTTTATCCAATTTGGTAATTCCAACTTGATCCTTGGATTAGGCCATAATTTATTCAAACTTGAGTATCCATAAGGCCAAACTGGGAGGCGAGGAAGCAGGTCAGGGAGAGCTCAAATGTCAGACTCTCTCTGTTCTTAATAAGATTTAGTTAATTTAATTGAACCAATGATCCTCCATTTTCTGTATGCACTAAGGAAAAGTCTTTTAAAAAATAAATGATATTTTCATAATTTCCTCTAGTTAAATGGTTGTATGGTTGGGAAGAAGGCCTATCAAGTTATTTACTCTTCCATTTCAGAAGTCCTGTCCCCTCTTGACTATATAAGGGAAATTAACAGTGAAGCACAATTACTAGACCTTAGCATAAGCAATATAGACTTACATCAGAAATTTTAGGTAGCATATTTAAACCCTGATATAATTTTGTTTGTTATTATGAAGGGAAATGAATAAATCAATTGAATTTTCATCACATGTAAACCTGAAGGACAGAGATAATGCCCAATTTGTTTTTAATTTTAGTAACTAGCATTTAATAATGTTTGATATTTTAAACACATGCTACATTATTGTATGAATGTGGTGACTGTATAATAATTTTCCAATGTTTATTTCAATAGACTAAAATTGCATGAGAATAATAACATATTTATTAATATATTTGTATTAATAACATAATTATATTCACATATTTATTAATAATAAATAACATACAATGTTTCACATACTTGTTAGACTCTAAGGTCATAACTCAGTTCTTAGCATATATAGTCATCCTTCATTAACCCACTGGGATTGGTTCCAGGATCTGTGAGAACATCACAATCCATGGATACTCAAGTCCTTTATAGTCAATGGTGTAGTACAATCATCCATTAATGAGCCCCACTCATTATTTCAACCAACTTTGGATTATGGTTGGTTAAATAAGCGATATAGAAGCTGTAGATATGGAGGACTGATTGCAGTAGAAACACATGACATCTCTGTTACGTTTTTGAGTGATGAATGATGGAGGCCCAATGTGTAGTGTGATTTAGCAAGCCCCCAAGCCAGGACAGTCTTTTGAATTAAATTTTGTATGTTCAACAGAATGGCTGATCTAAAGTTAGGCATTAATTTTTGAAAAGCAATGAAAAAAGTTACTGTTAATAATGTCTGAAAACCATTTCTTGTTTAGGTGGATACTGCCAGACAGACTGTCAGAATGAATCAGTACAACTTCTAGTTCTCTGACCCAGTTGGAAGAAAAAGAGAAAAAGCAACAGTACTGCTCTGATTCCTGAACCAGGGGTAGGTAAAGTGCCATTCTTGCTGGAAGCTGTGGAGACAATTTGTGAAAAGACATCTAAGAATATACCATAACTATAAAAATTCTACTTTGTATAGCAAGAAAGCAAAATCAGATTTTCTTTCTTTACTTCCAGCTGAGCCACCGGTAAGACTAACAATAAAATAATAGATACCAAGGATGCCCCAAATCAAAATAAAGTGCTAGACGACCCACAGAGGACTCTAAGAGGAAAAGACTGGAACCTGATGTTGCAACACTTAATTAGCAGCCGGCTTAAGAGTAATGTAGTAGATTGTAGGTTCTTCTTTCTTTTTCCTAGTCATAAGGAAGACAATAAAAACCTCAATTGCCTTGGAGCTAAGTAAAGCCATGTGATTAATTCTATCCAATTTACTGTGGGATAAATTGGCAGGAAGCACTTTCGGGCTGAAGCATGGGGAAGCAGTGATGAGACCTCCATGTACTTTTCCCAGCACATGAGTTTGCTGCAAGTACCAGATGGCCTACCTAACCATGGAGGAGTCTCTGTTACACTGGTTCCTGAGTATCTCTACAGAACAGACCACTCCGATGTCAACCTAAAACGAACTAACAGTGTACGTAAAAAAGAAATAGCTATTGCACTAAATTTCAAGATGTTCCTACAGCATAAACATGTTCATCATGATCAATGCTGACATAAATGATGAGATTGAAATGGGTGAGGAAATAAATCCCTTTAAGGAACTTTGTTGAGCTACCCATCAAGAGACTGCACAATAATCACCTTTTTTATTGGACGAAGAAGGGCTTCAAGAGTACCAAAAGGAACACCTGGCCTGTGTCACCAAGATTCTCTTAGCATACAGAGATACTCAATAAGAAGCTAGAAATTGGTTGATGTGATCCATGGCATTAAAAAAACAGGGCTACACTGTTGGTGGGAATGCAAACTAGTACAGCCACTATGGAGAACAGTGTGGAGATTCCTTAAAAAACTGGAAATAGACCTGCCTTATGATCCAGCAATCCCACTGCTGGGCATACACACTGAGGAAACCAGAAGGGAAAGAGACACGAGTACCCCAATGTTCATCGCAGCACTGTTTATAATAGCCAGGACATGGAAGCAACCTAGATGTCCATCAGCAGATGAATGGATAAGAAAGCAGTGGTACATATACACAATGGAGTATTACTCAGCCATTAAAAAGAATACATTTGAATCAGTTCTAATGAGGTGGATGAAACTGGAGCCTATTATACAGAGTGAAGTAAGCCAGAAAGAAAAACACCAATACAGCATACTAAGGCATATATATGGAATTTAGAAAGATGGTAACAATACCCCTGTGTATGAGACAGCAAAAGAGACACTGATGTATAGAACAGTCTTATGGACTCTGTGGGAGAGGGAGAGGGTGGGAAGATTTGGGAGAATGGCATTGAAACATGTAAAATATCATGTATGAAACGAGTTGCCAGTCCAGGTTCGATGCATCATACTGGATGCTTGGGGCTGGTGCACTGGGACGACCCAGAGGGATGGAATGGGGAGGGAGGAGGGAGGAGGGTTCAGGATGGGGAACACATGTATACCTGTGGCGGATTCATTTTGATATTTGGCAAAACTAATACAGTTATGTAAAGTTTAAAAATAAAATAAAATTAAAAAAAAAAAAAAACAGGGCTGCAACTGACTTCCCAAATTACCAAGGAACTATATTTATAGATATATCCTCAAATATAACAAATATAAACAAAATCTCTAAAATTAACCATTTCAGAACTCTGAAAACTAATCAATACCACAGAACTAATTAAAAGTCATCTATCCAAGAGAAAATGCTTAATCTTGGTGAGTCAGTGGTGTCTGTGACATTATAACTTTAGGCTATTCCCACCTACCCCCTCTCTCACTCAGTAGTTTGGTAGCAGAGAAAAACCATAGTCTTTTAGTCTTAAGATAAGATGACCGTCCTCTTCTGAATTTCCATAAAAAGTCCATTCCCAGAGCACAGTCAATATTTTGTCCAAACTTTCAGATTCTTAGAAAATCTATATTTTCTGAGTGTGACATCCATTTCATTTCACACAGACCTCAGATCCGTAAGGTAGGGTGAGTCAACTTCAGGCCATTACTTAAGCAAAATAAAATTGCCAGAAACTTCTCAGTTGCCTACAGTTGTGATAGTTTGGTCAGGAATTTAAAAAGAAATACCAGCGAATTAGGGGGGAACTTGGAAAGGTCCAATATTTAATGAGTATCTAAAAGTTTTGTATACCTGCTAAATTGTGTATATGCCCAAGAAAAAAAAAATGAAAAAGAAGATGGCTGATCTTGAGACAGTACACCAGCAGGCAGTGAAGGTTAAGGTTGTTTTGTAAACTGAAAGTATTCTCATATAACTCCCTTTGCAAGGGAATAAAAAAAAAAAATAGGCAAGGTAATTAAATAAATCTTCTGACTAATCATTAGCTGAACACTAAATTATACTGACTGAGTGGTGTGTCACAGGAAGCCAGGCTTAAAAATAAAGATAAGAACTTAACAGCAACAACAACTACAGCAGCAAAAACAATGACTAGCTAATTAAATACAGCAAACAAACAAAACTCAAAGTCCACACACTGCAGGAAATGCATATAATAGTACCTATATAATCAGTTCAGGAGAGCCAATAAACAAATAAGCAGAAACAATGAAGAGAAAAAAGATTAAAAAAAAACAGTGACAAGTAACCAAGAGGTTGGGTTGAGACTTGAGGAATCTGGTACCAAAGGTATTATGCTAGTTAAAATGTCAAGTGTTCAACAAAAAAGATCATGACATATTAAAAGAAATTGGAAAGTATGCCATTTATACCTAGGGTGGAAAATATAAAATTTTCCTTGAGGAGGCTCATATGTTTAACTTTGTAGATAAAACTTCAATTAAGTTTATAAACATTTCCAAAGAACTAAAGAAAATCATGTCTACCGAATGTATGCTAACATCGTCTCACAAGACAGGCAATGCCATTAAAGAGAGAGAAATTATAAAAACTAACCATACTCTCAGAGAAGGCAATGGCACCCCACTCCAGTACTCATGCCCGGAAAATCCCATGGACAGAGGAGCCTGGTAGGCTACACTCCATGGGGTGGCTAGGAGTTGGACACGACTGAGCGACTTCACTTTCACTTTTCACTTTCATGCATTGGAGAAGGAAATGGCAACCCACTCCAGTGTTCTTGCCTGGAGAATCCCAGGGACGGGGGAGCCTGGTGGGCTGCTGTCTATGGGGTTGCACAGAGTCGGACACAACTGAAGCGACTTAGCAGCAGCAGCCGCAACCATACTCTATACTGGACAATGCAATAACCAAATAATATATTCACTAGAGTGGTTTAGCAATATGCAGATGTCTCAAAATTATAAAATCAGAAGCAAAAGAAAATTAACAAAGAAAAATGAACAGAGGATCATAGGCCTGTGGGACACCACATAGCAAAGCAACGTATGCATGATCAGAATCCTATAGAAAAGTAAAAAAAAAGCAGAAAAAATACTGGAAGACATGATAGTCAAAACTCCCCAATCTGATGGAAAATACCAATCAACACATTAAAGAAACTCAACACATCAAAGGGGGTAAATTTACTTATACACATCTAGACACATCATAGTCAAATGTGAAAGAGAAAGATGTGAAAGAAGAGAATAAAATATACCATGGACAACTCATCCTCAATAGAAATATTATGAAAAATGGAGGTGAGAAGACAGTGAGAATCATCTTTATAGCATTGAAAGGAAAAGACCACAAACCAAGAATTCTATATGCAGCTAAACTCTCCTCCAGAAATGGGTAAGTTAAGATACTCATAGATAAAAACTGAGAGAATCCGTTACTAGTAGAACTGCCCTGAAAAAGAAATACTAAAGAAATGGCAGGCCATTGACAGTAACTTGAATTCGCACAAATGAAAATAATTTGACAAAATTCAGTATCTTTCATGATAAAAATATTTACCAGACTAATACTATAAGGGAATTTTCTCAACTGGATAATAAGCATCTATTTAAACAAACAAACAACTTTTAAACTTTTTTATTTTATTTTATTTTTAAACTTTACAATATTGTATTAGTTTTGCCAAATATCGAAATGAATCCACCACAGGTATACCTGTGTTCCCCATCCTGAACCCTCCTCCCTCCTCCCTCCCATACCCTCCCTCTGGGTCGTCCCAGTGCACCAGCCCCAATTACACTTAA
This sequence comes from Bubalus kerabau, assembly GCF_029407905.1. Taxonomy (NCBI): domain Eukaryota; kingdom Metazoa; phylum Chordata; class Mammalia; order Artiodactyla; family Bovidae; genus Bubalus; species Bubalus kerabau. The sequence goes on along the minus strand of NC_073627.1, from coordinate 78,492,027 downwards.
TGGAAAAAGACTAAATAGGTGTCCCCTACAGTCAGGAACAAAACAAGAATACCCATTTTTGTCCTTACTATTCAATATTCCATTGGAGTTTCTAGTCAAGACAGTTAGGTAATATAAATGAGTCATTTATAGAAAAGAAAGAATTATAACAATCTCTATCTGAAGATGAAATGACTATGTATGTATAAAATTATGAGAATTGTACTAAAAAATTTGAGTGTAACAACATCATAGGAGACAATATAAACATACAAAATACTCATAGCTCTATGCACTATTAATAAAAAAATAAAAAATGAATTTAAATAATCCCATTTGTACAACTGCTGCTGCTGCTAAGTCGCTTCAGTCATGTCTGACTCTGTGTGACCCCATAGACGGCAGCCCACCAGGCTCCCCCATCCCTGGGATTCTCCAGGCAAGAACACTGGAGTGGGTTGTCATTTCCTTCTCCAATGCATGAAAGTGAAAGGTGAAAGTGAAGGCGCTCAGTCCTGTCCGACTCTTAGTGACCCCATGGACTGCAGCTTACCAGGCTCCTCCGTCCATAGGATTTTACAGGCAAGAGTACTGGAGTGGGGTGCCATTGCCTTCTCCAATTTGTACAACAGCAAAAGCAATAAAATACCCAGGAATAAATTTAACAAAAAGCGTGAAACTTTCACATTGAAAACGACAAATGTAGAAATGAACTAAGATCTAATACAATTATGTAAAATTTAAAAATAAAATAAAATTAAAATAAATAAATAAATAAAGATAAGATCTACATGAATGAAGAGACATCTTGTGTTCATGGATTTGAAAAAGGAATTTTTAAATGGCAGTAACTGTCAACTTATCTTCAAATCAAACACAATCCAATCAAAATAGTAGTATTTTCTATTTGTTTGTTTATTTCAGAATTTGGCAAGCTATTTCTAAACTTCACATGAAATGTAAGGAACCCAAAATAGCTGAGACAATCTTGAAAAAGAACAAAGTTGCAGGGCTCCTGCTTTCTAACCTCAAAAACTGACTACAGACCTACAGTAATGAAGATAGGTTTTTATTGGCATAAGGATAGATACAATGGACTAGAACTGAGACCAAGATAAACCCTTATACTTACAATAAATTGATTTGCCACAAGTGTCCCAGGACAATTTAAAGAAGGAAAGAATAGTCTTTTCAAATATATTCAAGGTCTTATTAAGGAGCAGTTCCCACTACTTAATCAAAGTAAACCACATCTATACAGCAGAATTTATTGCCAGTGCCTCAGGAAACACACTTCATCAGTCTTCCCATTACACCTGGCCAGAGATAGGATAGGAGTAGCAGGAAGAGAATTATGTTCCAAGAGATTGTCCATGCCTGCTACTACTAAAACAACTCTGTATCCTGCAACCTTTGAAGTCAGTTTAACCTGGTATGAAAAATCACTTTCTCTTGAAAAGCTGAACAATTCACATTAGATTAATTATAGTAGTAAAGCCTCCTATTTTTACCCTAAAAAAAGTGTGTGCTTAAAGACAGTAATTAAAAATCTTCAAGAAATAGCTTGGCAGGGTGTGAAAAATACAAACTGCTTTCTGAGAAGGGTCACATATTAGAAGAATTTTATCACTGTTACTCTGGCAATGCTGCTGTGATAAAAGGATTTATCTTGTCTGTCTTTAAATATTAGAATATATAAAAAGAAAGGGAGTATGTATCAGTAAAAATCTATGGTTACAGAATATTTCTCAGCTGTCTATCAAAACATCTCTCGCAAGAGGTATTCTCTATAACTATTTAAAACAAATTTCTTCCTTCACATTTGACTCACTAATAAGGAAGCGAAAGCATGCAAAGTTAGGGGATCATGTTCAGTTCAGTTCAGTTCAGTCGCTCAGTCGTGTCCAACTCTTTGCGACCCCATGAACTGCAGCACTCCAGGCCTCCCTGTCCATCACCAACTCCCGGAGTTCACTCAAACTCACGTCCATCGAGTTGGTGATGCCATCCAGCCATCTCATTATTATATCTCATTCCTATTCATAATTTCACCTATTTCCTCCTAGATAAAAACAACTCTTTTTCTTTAAAACAATCTTGAAAAAAAAGTCATGTGCCTTTTCAGTGTAGTCTTTTTAGCTTTATATCTTAATTGATGTGCTTCTATAGGACTTAAAATTTTGTTAAATAACAGAATCAAATTTCTACTTTATTCTCTACACTTTTTTTTTCTTCTTTACATCCACTCTTGACACAGCTGCATTTAAGGGCTCTGTCTCTACTACTGCTCTTGTGAATGTTACTGATAATCTCCATATGCCAAATCAATTGATTAAGTCTCAGTTCTCATTTTAGTTGATTTAAGCAGAATGTGATAGTCGATACATATGACATCCTGTCTTTAGCTGTATGTGATACTCTCTTGGTTTTATTCAGGCAATTTCATCTCTTTGGCCCACTAATTTCATATAGTGATCTGTAAATGCAAGTGCAGTTGGTCTTCTGGTGTCTAAATATATTCTCTAGGCTGCTGCTGCTGCTGCTAAGTCGCTTCTGCTGCTGCTAAGTCACTTCAGTCATGTCTGACTCTTTGAGACCCAAGACATCAGCCCACCAGGCTCCCCCATCCCTGGGATTCTCCAGGCAAGAACACTGGAGTGGGTTGCCATTTCCTTCTCCAATGCATGAAAGTGAAAAGTGAAAGTGAAGTTGCTCAGTCGTGTCTGACTCTTCATGATCCCATGGACTGCAGCCTACCAGGCTCCTCCATCCATGGGATTTTCCAGGCAAGAGTACTGGGGACCCCATAGACAGCAGCCCACCAGGCTCCCACGTCCCTGGGATTCTCCAGGCAAGAGTACTGGAGTGGGTTGCCATTGCCTTCTCCATTCTCTAGGCAGGCTTATCTAAACTAAAATGATAGCTGATTACTCTGAAGTTCATAATTAATCCTGATCCATTTCCACAACTCCATATTTCTATATTCACTATTGCCACTTGAATGCCTTGAAAACATCAAGATAATATATCACAAATCAAGCTCTTAACCATCCATATCCAACTCTGATGCATCTCAGATTTTCTATATTTCAATAAATGACATCATATTTCTAATTATTCTATCAAAATTCCTAGATCTATTTCTAAACTCTTTTTACCATCATAACCCATATCTAATCTACCAACAAATCATTTTCTGGATATTTTCAAAACATATCCAGAATCCAACAACTTCTCAACTCCACACATGCTAATCAAAACTACTATAATGTTTCATTGTGTTTAATGCAATATCATTCTAATATTCACCCATTTTCTACCCTGATACCCATACAGTCTTCTTTCCATACAATAGTCAAACTGATATTCCAAAAATCATACCATGTCAATCTTATATTCCATGTTTCCAGAGGTTTTCCAAATCATTTACAAAAAACTCAGAGGTAATTACATAGCCTCCAGGGTCCTATGTAACATACCTTCCTGGCCACCTTTCTAATCTCATCTCTTGGAATCCTCTCCCTCACACACTCAAGTCCATCTCCACTGGCTTTATCACTAAGCCCCAAAGGTACCAGGACACTCTAACTTCAAGAGTGTCCTTCCCAATTCCTAGAATATTACCTTCCCCCAGGAACCCATATGATTCACACTATTTCTGATAAGCATATCAAAAATGACCCTCCTTTTTCCCGTGTTCAATATACAGCCTATGAAATATATATATCAAAAAGAGCTCATAGTACTTATTGAATAATTAAACTATGTTCTCCCCTCAAGACTGATGGAATTAGGTCTCTAGGACTGTGATCCTAGAAACAGCTTAAAATATTCTCTAGATTTTGATATAGCAAATCCTCTTGATTTTGATACATCACCAAATTTGAGTACCATTGACAGTTGGAACCAGAGTTAATGCAACACATTCAACAAATAAGCTTATTTCACATAGAAGACAAGCTTCAAAAAGTTAAATATTCACCCATGTATCCATTCTTTAACCTCAGACTTGAGCATTTTGGCAGAAAAGAAGATGAGGATTATAGAAGAAAAGGTAATAATTTATGAAGTTGATTAACTGAACTACAGTTCTTGGGCCTAAAGAAAATGATTTAATATATACCTTTCAGATAATTAGTGACATTGAACTTTTTTTTCTTTGTGATGTGCCAGTTGGACATCTGGTATGTCTATTTAGGTCTCATGCTCACGTTTGATTAGGTTGCTTGTGTTTACTTTTATATTGAATTGTAGGAGCCTCCTGATGAAAAGTAAAAGAGAAGAGTAAAAAATTTGGCTTAAAAATCAATATTCAGAAAACTAAGATCATGACATCCAGTCCCATCACTTCATGGCAAATAGATGGTAAAACAATGGAAACAGTGACAAATTTTATTTTAGGGGGCTCCAAAATCACTGCAGATGATGACTGTAGCCATGAAATTAAAAGACACTTGATCCTTGGAAGAAAAGCTATGACCAACCTAGACAGCATATTAAAAAGCAGAGACATTACTTTACCAACAAAGGTCCATCTAGTCAAAGCTATGGGTTTTTCCAGTAGTGATGTATGGATGTGAGAGTTGGACCATTAGAAAGCTGGACACCAGAGAACTGATGCTTTTGAACTGTGGTTTTGGAGAAGACTCTTGAGAGTCCCTTGGACTGCAAGGAGATCCAACGAGTCCATCCTAAAGGAAATCAGTCCTGAATATTCACCGGCAGGACTGATGCTGAAGCTGAAACTTCACTGAGCCACCTGAGAAGCCCTGTCAAATACTGACTTCATTCCAAAAACCATATAACATGGAATGGAAACAATCATGTATATGGCATAATTAGGAGAGAAAAAACACTAAATTTCAATTTATACATATAAGTTGAGAATAACAATGTACACATAAGCCAAGGGAACACCCCAAATCAGCAAAGCTAGGTTACAGCTCATAGCAAACAAGCAGTCTGAAAGATTCTACAGAGATGATGGGCAGTGTAATCCGAGAAGTAGCAAAACACACATATAACCACTCTCAGAAAGAGTCTCATGCTGTGAGTCAACTACCAAGAGCAACCATGAGATATGACTGATCAGAGCAATGTCTACAAAACAAACCAAAGGACCTAAAAATGAGTGGGACCAGATGAGGTAATCTGGGAAGATGCTGTTTCATGCAGAGAGGAAAATATTTGGTAAAGGATACATCTCTTGGAGGACCAGTGATAAAATGAAAGAAGAAAGTAAGTGGTAGATGTTAAAAGTCCTACAGAAACAATATCACAAAATTCAAACATCTCTCAATCCCCAAAGAAATAAAACAAAGCATCATCTATTAATGTGAAGCTTCACTGGATAAAAATCATGATCTGAATGTTTAGCAACACAGGAATACAGGGCAAAATTAGCTTTGACAAAGTTTGATATAGACATTTTCCTCAGGAAAATATCTAAACTATCAAAGACCCAGTGGAATCAAAGGAAGTGAAACCCACATATGTAGTAAGTCACTGTGAAGTCAAAACCTTAACATTTGTACAGAGAAGCAGCCAGCATCACGGAAGTCCCTGGCTGTTACTTCATTGTTCATTGTGCAGCACCAAAGGGTATATTTTTATTTAGAAATAATGTTAGTTTTCAAAGTAAGAGAGTACAAGATATGCCTTAGCTAAAATGTAATAGAAGTTGCATAATTTATCAGGAAGTAGGAATGCCAGAAAAATAAAGAAATTAATCCAAATTATCAAAAAGCTGGTTTTGCTTATCATCTTTGGCATTGACCTCAGTGGGCCTCAAAGTATGACCCTAAAGCCATGATAATAACAGTCAGTAAGGCTCAAAATCTCATGGCATAAACCATTTTAACTCCACGTAGGTATATCAGAAGTTTTGGTTTTACAACCCTGGTGTTAGAGAAAAATTCAATGGGAACTTCTGTGTCTCTAATAGCGTAAATGGTTTTTTCAAGTGAGTAGTCATTTGTGATAGCTGCCTGCTCAACAAAGTATTCTTTTTTGATTGATGGTGCCCTTGTAAAATTGGGAAGAAGAGGAAAGTAACTTTGATTGATGAACAAGAAGAAACTGTACTCTGTAAGAATGTGATCCAGAAGAGTGGCCATGGTTATTGATTTCAGTTTTATATATATATATATATGTATGTATATATTCCCCTCTACTTTAAAACTCCTTTGGATATCTTAAGAATAGGGATTAAAAAGTTGTGACTATATTTATACAGAAAAATATACAGAAATACTAGGGACATATCAAATCTGGAGTGGGTAGTAGTTCCTTTCTCCAGGGGATTAAACCCAAGGCTCCCACATTGCAGGCATATTTTTTACTAGCTGAGTCACCAGGGAAGCCCAGGAATACTGGAGTGGGTAGCTTATCCCTTCTCCAGGGGATCTTCTCAACCCAGGAATCAAACCGGGGTCTCCTGCATTGCAGGCAGATTATATCAAAACAATTATATATTATATCAAAACAATTAGTGATAATACAAAACAGGTGCTTAAGACAAAACAGGAGGACTCTTTTAAATAAATATCTATTCACACTGTTAGCTAGTTTTAGAAACAAAAAACCTTTATCTCAACTTCAATATGACCAAATAAATATTCCTTATATGCAATTAAGTATATTAATTTATATTAATACAAATATCAAATAAATATGTTCCCAAATTAATTTTCACAAGGAACTTCTAGTTTAATTTGCCACCCTTGGGTTTCAAACACTTAGTATATTCATTGATTCTTAGGAAACCAACATATGTCAACAACAGAAACATCTTGATGTGCTTGGAAAGTAAACAGATTCAATAAATGCACTCTCAGTTAACAGTTAATTCAATAAAATGCCATACTCCAAACAAGCTTTGAAATTAACACTGAATATTTGAAACCATTATTCTTAAGAAAGAAACCCCCTTTAAGGCAGCAACATAATGTTTTTTAACCCATTAGCTTACAAATTGGTATAATCACATGTCTGATTTCTTTGTACCTCACCATACCTATTACACACACATAGACATATATAGCACCCTGCAGACTAGTAATTGTAATACAAGAAAGTGAAAGAGGAGAGTGAAAAAGTTGGCTTAAAACTTAACATTCAGAAAACTAAGATCATGGCATCTGGTCCCATCACTTCATGGGAAATAGATGGGGAAACAATGGAAACGGTGACAGACTTTATTTTGGGGGGCTCCAAAATCACTGCAGATGGTGACTGCAGCCATGAAATTAAAAGATGTTTACTCCTTGGAAGAAAAGTTATGACCAACGTAGACAGCATACTAAAAAGCAGATATATTACTTTACCAACAATGGTCTGTCTAGTCAAGGCTATGGTTTTTCCAGTAGTCATGTATGAATGTGAGAGCTGGACTATAAAGAAAGCTGAGCGCCGAAGAACCAATGCTTTTAAACTCTGGTGTTGAAGACTCTTGAGAGTCCCTTGGACTGCAAGGAGATGCAACCAGTCTATCTTAAAAGAAATCAGTCCTGAATATCCACCGGAAGGAACGATGCTGAAGCTGAAACTCCAATAGTTTGGCAAACTGATGTGAAAAGCTGACTCATTGGAAAAGACCCTGATGCTGGGAAAGATTGAAGGCGGGAGTAGAAGGGGATGACAGAGGATGAGACTGGTTGGATGGCATCACTGACTCTATGGACATGAGTTTGAGTAAACTCTGGGAGTTGGAGATGGACAGGGAAGCTTGGCATGCTGCAGTCCATGGGTCTGAAAGAGTTGGACATGACTGAGCAACTGAACTGAACTGAATACTAGAATAATAATATCCAAGAACTAGTGTTAATCAGAAAATTTCCTGTGTGACACTGCCCTTACTGAACGTGATAGGATTTTGGAAACAGTTACTATGAAGAATCAATGCCAAATGGGGTAAAATCTGTGTTCTAATTATACCATCTGATTCTTGAGAAGAAATATAAAAAAAAAAAAAATCTGGATTTAGATAGTTAAACAGAATTCACTTGTTTTCAAATGAAGTTTTTAATGGATTTCCAACTAATTGTTGGAAGTTTGTTCAGCACGCTTTCATTTCTAACGTACATAAAAATCTAAACTAATACAATTATGTAAAGTTTAAAAATAAAATAAAATTTAAAAAAAAAGAAAAAGAAAAAAAAAATCTAGGCAATTCTATATGCATTCAGTGGCTTAATTAATTAGTTCAGTTCAGTTCAGTCACTCAGTCATGTCTGACTCTTTGCAACCCCATGAATCGCAGCACTCCAGGCCTCCCTGTCCAACACCAACTCCCGGAGTTCACCCAGACTCATGTCCATCGAGTCAGTGATGCCATCCAGCCATCTCATCCTCTGTCGTCCCCTTCTCCTCCTGCCCCCAATATTACCTGTTCATTAATTCACTTAGCAAACCTTAACTAACCATCTTTTGTAGGTCAGGGAATCAGTACAAAGGTCACTATGCAGACACTATACTTGGCCTCAAGGATCTTACTGTAGTCAGTTTCCTGCATTCAACACTGATGAAGTTCAGAGATGTGGAGCTCACAACTGGAACAAATACTTTCAATGTAAAAGTTTAGTGACAATATGAAACAGGAGGTTAGTTTTCAGAGATAATGTTATGCTTCAAATAAGATCTGAAAAATTATGATTATCTATTTTTATGTAATCACTACTATGAATTCAATGGATGGATTAATATTTAAGAATATACAGTGACAGCATGATATCATATTTGAAACATCTCCTTGCTTTCTCCCCACAGTATTAAAATACTTTAGGATAAGAAACAAGAATTTCTACATAGCCATTTTTGGGGATTGATTGAATTGAAATTCAGGAGTGAAATGTCTACTTCTAGTTACCTATTTATTAATTATAATAGCTATCGTTTACTGAGCTCTCTATTACTTCATATGTATTAACACTAAAGTCTGATAACAATATTGAGAAGTTGGTGCTAACAATTTTATCATTTAATATGTGAGGAAATTAAAGTAAGAAGGTTATCTAATTTGCCCTACTCCTCAAGAATATAGTAAGTAAGGAAGTCAAAAATCTAGTATTAGCAGTCTGACTCCAATGTCCATGTCTTAACACTGTTACTATTGTGTATAGATGTAAAATATGTATATTTATATAATTTACATAGTATTACATATACTTGGGTGTTATTTAGCTGGTAAATATTATGAATATATTTGTTTTTGTCTTTTCCCTTGGTGAAGAGGAGATAATGTTGAATAGCAGATAAGAGTTTGCAAGTAAAGTTTAAGACAAAAAGTTAACAGGAATATAATCAATAATGATGAAATAATATCTTTCTATGGTAACTAAACTTATCATAGTGATCATTTTGCAATGTATTCAGTTCAGTTCAGTCGCTCAGTCATGTCCGACTCTTTGCGACCCCATGAATCGCAGCATGCCAGGCCTCCCTGTCCATCACCAACTCCTAGAGTTCACCCAAACTCATGTCCATTGAGTTGGTGATGCCATCCAGCCATCTCATCCTCTGTCGTCCCCTTCTCCTCCTGCCCCCAATCCCTCCCAACATGTATAGAAAAGTCAAATGACTATGTTGTGAACCGGGAACTAACATAGTGTTACAGGTTAATTATACTTTAAATCAAATGAGCAAACAAACTTACAGGAAGAAAGAGATCACATTTGAGGTTACCAGAGGGGAGAGGGGTAGGGAGGGAGAAATAGATGAAGGGGGTGTTCCAGTGATAAGATAAATAAGTATGTGGATGTAGTATGCAGCATGATGATTGTGGTTAACAATGTAGTACGGTTTATATGAAAGTGGTTAAGGGAGTAAATTTTGAGTTCTCATCACAAGGAGATTTTTTCCCTTTTATTTTGAATTTATATAGGATTATGTAAGTTTATGTCCATTCTAAAGGAGATCAGTCCTGGGTGTTCTTTGGAAGGAATGATGCTGAAGCTGAAACTCCAGTACTTTGGCCACCTCATGCGAAGAATTAACTCATTGGAAAAGACTCTGATGCTGGGAGGGATTGGGGGCAGAAGGAGAAGGGGACGACAGAGGATAAGATGGCTGGATGGCATCACCAACTCAATGGACGAGAGTTTGAGTGAACTCCCGGAGTTGGTGATGGACAGGGAGGCCTGGCGTGCTGCAATTCATGGGGTCACAAAGAGTCGGACGTGACTGAGCGACTGAACTGAACTGATGGATGTTTAACTAAACTTACTGTGGTAATCATTTCATGATGCAAGTTATTCAAATAATTATGCTATACACCTCAAACTTATACAGTGGTGTAGTCAATTATATCTCAATAAAACTGGAAGAAACATTAAAAAGTTAACAAAGTACCTCTGACTACTCTTGCAAATCCAAATAATAAGTAAATGTACTAAAGAGATGACAATAGAAGTTTGCATACAGATACATATTACTTCCCCTTGCAAGGAAAAACAAACAGAAAAAGCATTTCCATGAATGTAAATAATTTATCACATTCACTTAAATTCCCATATCTTTAATGTTCTCATATTACATATGTAGTTTTTAAGAAAAATCAATGATATGGATATTTGCTTACTGTTTTTTTTTTCTTTTTTCTTTTTTTTTTTTTCCACATCCTTGGCATATGAGAAGTTAGGCCCCTCTCCAGGGATCAAACCTGTGCCTCTTGCAGCAGAAGTTCAGAGTCTTAACCACTGAACTACCAGGGAAGTCCTTTACTGTCTTATGATTCCTTTCTTTACTTTTCAATTTGGATCATGAATTAAAAATATATATATATATATATATCTATAGTGAGCCAAATCTTCTTCCAAATGCTGAATACTGTCTCTTTGAACCTCATAAGACCCTAAATAGACAATCTTTACTCACACCTTCATGATATGGTAAAATGAGAAGGCAGAACACTGTTTAAAATACAAATAATTTTCAATATCACGTATGTTTATAGTCTCAGTTATATTTAGTTTGCATGATTTAAGTTTTTGTAGCTTAATTACTGTTAAATCTAAAGCTTTCAACACTAGAAAGTAGTTTGATACATCCAACCCCTTTAAGATTTGAAGATTTTTGTTATGATATATGCATTATTGTATCTTTCCAAAGGTTAAGAGTAAGATACAACTACACATGGGATCGAGAGAATAGCCCACATTTGCTGCTTTATCCTCATCTTCCAAAGAGATTGGTCTTAATACATCTCAACATAGTTTAGTTACATTTTTCTAATTTTTGAATATTTTTTATTAAACCAAGAAGTTCACCCTGTTTATTTAACTTATATGCAGAGTACATCATGAGAAATGTTGGGCTGGAAGAAACTTGAGCTGGAATCAAGACTTCCAGGAGAAATATCAATAACCTCAGATATGCAGATGACACCACCCTTATGGCAGAAAGTGAAGAAGAACTAAAAAGCCTCTTGATGAAAGTGAAAGAGGAGAGTGAAAAAGTTGGCTTAAAGATTAACATTCAGAAAGCTAAGATCATGGCATCTGGTCCCATCACTTCAGAGGAAATAGATGGGGAAACAGTGGAAACAGTGGCTGACTTTATTTTTTGGGGGGTCCAAGGTCATTTCAGACGGTGACTGCAGCCAGGAAATTAAAAGACACTTACTCCTTGGAAGAAAAGTTATGACCAACCTAGACAGCATATTGAAAAGCAGAGATATTACTTTGTCAACAAAGTTCTGTCTAGTCAAGGCTATGGTTTTTCCAGTAGTCATGTACAGATGTGAGAGTTGGACTATAAAGAAAGCTGAGCACTGAAGAATTGATGTTTTTGAACTATGGTGTTGGAGAAGACTCTTGAGAGTCCCTTGGACTGCAAGGAGATTCAACCAGTCCATCCTAAAGGAGATCAGTCCTAGGTATTCATTGGAAGGACTGATGTTGAAGCTGAAACTCCAATACTATGGCCACCTGATGTGAAGAGCTGGCTCATTTGAAAAGACCCTGACACTGGAGCCTATTATACAGAGTGAAGTAAGCCAGAAAGAAAAACACCAATACAGTAAACTAATGCATATATATGGAATTTAGAAAGATGGTAACAATAGCCCTGTATACGAGACAGCAAAAGAGACACTGATGTATAGAACAGTCTTTTGGACTCTGTGGGAGAGGGAGAGGGTGGGATGATTTGGGAGAATGGCATTGAAACATGTATAATATCTATATGAAACGAGTCACCTGTCTGGGTTCGATGCATGATACTGGATGCTTGGGGCTGGTGCACTGGGATGACCCAGAGGATTGATATGGGGAGGGGGGAGGGAGGAGGGTTCAGGATGGGGAACACATGTATACGTGTGGCGGATTCATTTTGATATATGGCATAACCAATACAATATTGTAAAGTTATAAAATAAAATAAAAAAAATGAAAAGACCCTGACACTGGGAAAGATTGAGGGCAGGAGGAGAAGGGGATGACAGAGGATGAGATGGTCGGATGGCATCACCACTTCAATGGACATGAGTTTGGGTGAACTCCGGGAGTTGGTGATGGACAGGGGGGCCTGGCGTGCTGCAGCTCATCGGGTCTCAAACAGTCAGACACAACTGAGCGACTGAAGTGAAGTGAACTGAAGAAGTTCATAACTTAAGGGTTCTGTTTTATTTTGCTCATTCACATTTTAAGAATATAACTGTAACAAGGAAGAGAAATTTCTACCAATAAACACATTTCTTTTTTTCAACCCTATTATTAATCAGCACAGAGGCTAGCATATCAATGCTAAATATGATCTGCTTTGACTTTTTATGAGTTATTTTCTCAGGAAATGCAAAATTTTGTAATAAGGACAGAAACAATGATTCATTGTTATAGACTCCACTTCCAAATTCAGATTTATTGTCATTTAAGAATTGCCTGCATCAATTCATCCAAGTTTATATATATATTCTAATTGACATATTACACAGTCGCTTTTGAATCACAGTATAACTGACTGGTCTTTGTGATACTGCTGTCAAAATTTCGAAAATTTTGTCATTTTTTACTGAAGTATAAATGATTTATAATACTGTTTTAGTTTTAGGTGTACAACACAGCTGTCATAAATTTAAAAAGCATATATTTTTCATGTTTCAATTATTGTGTGCCTTTTAACACGTCTAATCCATGAAGCCCTGTATGCTCATAATTTTTAATGGATAATTATTTCTGCTTCTGTCAGTCCACCTTGCAAACAAACAGAGACGCAACATATGATATCAGGCTTTACAACATGCACCAATTGATTTTCTGGGTCCAAAACACATTAGAGCCCAAACCTTATTACATACACCAATTCATTTTCAACAGTAAAATTGATACAGAATATAGAGAAAGAAAGATCTGCACATGCATTAACGATGTTTGAAATGTCCTTTGGAGAAAAACAAAAACAATGGTTAAAAACAAAGGAAAATAAAAGGAAATGATGACCTCTTAAGGTAGGAGGCTCTTTTTTTTCCCCCGTGACACTGGTACACACTGCTTATTTTGCCTGGAATATTCTGCTTACACAGGACCATTAACTTTGCTTCTGGTAATCCTTTGATTCTCATCTTAGGCGCCCTTTTCTCTGAAAAGCCTAGCCTTACAATATTTAGTTGTTCATTCCATGTTCTTGAATTTCACACTATCATATGATTATTGGACATAACATTTACTTATTTTTGGCTGAATGACTACTCTCTACACAGATTGCATTAGAGAGAGATCAGACATTTGCATATTTTTTTCTTGTTATATATACCAGTCTATGCTTCAGAAATTGGATAAAGAATGGTTGGATAGATGGACAGTTGCATAGAAATATGAACTGGAGAGTGGGGCTTCCCTGGTGTGTCAGTGGTAAAGAATCCGCCTACTAATGCAGGAGACTCAGGTTTGATCTCTGGATCAGGAAGATCCCCTGGAGGAGGAAATGACAACCCACTCCACTATTCTTACCTGGAGAATCACATGGACAGGATTCTAGCGGGCTTAAAAATCACTGCAGATGTTGGTTGCATCCATGAAATTAGAAGATTCTGTTTCTTGGGGAAAAAAAAAAAAAAAAACACTTTGACAAACCTAGACAGAGGATTAAAAAAAAAAAAAAAAAGACATCACTTTGCTGACAAAAATCCTTACAGGCAAAGCTATGGCTTTTAAACTAGTCATATACAGATGTGACAGTTGGACCAAAAAGGCTGAGCACCAAAGAATCCGTGCTTTCAAACTTTGGTTCTGGAAATACTCTTGAGAGTCCCTTGGACAGCAAGATCAAACAGGTCAATCTTAAAGGAAATTAACCCTGAATATGCATTGAAGGGACTGATGCTTCAGTTGAAGCTCCAATACTTTGGCCACCTAAATTGAAGAGCCAGCTCTTTGGAAAAGACCACGATGCTGGGAAAGATTGAAGACAGGAGGAGAAAGGGACGACAGAGGATAAGATGGTTGGATGGCATCACCGACTAGATGGACATGAGCTTGAGCAAACTCAAGAAGATGGTGAAGGACAGGGAAGCCTGGTACACTGCAGTCCATAGGGTTACAAAGAGTTGGACACAACTTAGTGACTCAGTAACAAAAATATTCCATGGGGTCACAAAAGAATCAGATATGACTGAGAAGCTAAATAATAATGCCTTCTCTATGTCCTTTTGCTTCCAAGGAGTCATTATCTTCAAAAGAAACAGGTTCTCTCTAAAATCTCTCATATGTGTGACCACTATCTCTTTCTGATACATAAGTTTCCACCCTTTGTTCCTATTGTCAGTAAACATACTTAGGAAAGGGACACTCTGGATATGCTTACATCTTCCATAAAATGAATGTGAGTAAAAAAATTCTAGATACCCTTAATGAAATTTACCCCTATGTAATAGAGACCAAAAGGTCATATACCTTTCAGAAAACAAAATATGTGAAAACTACTATATACCTAGCTTTTGGCAGCTTACTTCTGTTGATAAATAAATGATCTCAATTTATACATGACAATGAAATCACAATATTGAGTTATCTCTTTACAGTGTGAAATAAACTGTGAAATGTTTTACATACATTTTAAATATTACTAACTTATCTTTGAGAGATATTTATTCTTATTGGAGATCTAATAATTCATGGTTGTTCATTCTTTAGAGGGCATATTTCAATTTATCTATAAAAAAGTATAACAGAAAAAAGTGAACATTATCTTCAGATAGATATACACATACATATATATTCCTACCTTGGAAATCCCATGGACAGAGGAGCCTGGAGTGCTACAGTCCATGGTGTTGCAAGAGTCCAATACCACTTATTGACTAAACAACAGTATACACACACACACACACATACTCCCTTATATATATATATAAAATGTGTGTGTGTGTGTATACATATATATATATATATATATATGTATATATATATATGTCCCATTGTACAATTATTTATATAGAATTTCAAGGATTCTACATGCACATGCTTAAAACTGTAAGTGTAAGAGTTGAAATTCAAGTTTAAGACACTTTCGGGTTTTTTTCAACATTTCTTACAAGATCTGTTTTTGTCTTAAGATCTCTAAAACACAGTAAGTTTGTAAAACTTAGTCCAAAGTTGTTCTTTTAAATTTCAGAAAAAAGCATGTCCATGAAGGGATGTGAAAGTGAAAGTGGTAGTCACTCAGCTGTGCCCAACTCTTGGCAGCCCAATGGACTGTAGCCTGCCAGGCTCCTCCGTCCATGGGATTCTCTAGGCAAGAATACTTCAGGGGATTTCCTGACTCCGGGATCAAACCTAGGTCTCCCCTATTGCAAGCGGATTCTTTACCCTCTGAGCCACCTATCACTTTAAAATGCATCTCAAGAGAGGGGGAATCAATATTTCTGTGAAATTTCTAAAGAGATTATAATCTAAGATTAGTAAGTATTAGAAAGAAATGTATTAGCACATACAAAGTGAGATAAATACGAAGAAGCATATTTTCACTTAGAGCAGCATACAGCTTCAGACACACAGCAACATGTTATCAGTCAATGAGATTCTTTTGGTACGCTTTGCATTAGCCGTAACAGTTGGTGAGGAACTTTGTGTGTGCCTGTGTGTGAAGAGATGGTGATGAAAAGGAAGAACAAGAGTGAGTTTCAAGAGAACAAGAGAGAGACTTGACTACTTTTCTAGTCATCACCTTACTGCTTTTATCTAGTTTTAAAATACATGGGTCTCCATTCTGCAATGATTTCTCTTGAGAAAACTGAAAAATAATTCTGATTTGGATACTAATGAAAATTATAATTTTGTTTCTCAGTTAATTGTCATAATAAAATAAGCAGGTCATCATAAACAATGTTTAAAACTGGAAGACAATATTTGACTTAGATTTCTAGGTGTGAAAAAGCAAGACATTATATTAAAATTTCTAAATATGAATATCTCCAGTTGTAGTGATTATTTTCATTTGTAAATGACAGTATTTAAAGCATTTTGATTAAATTAACTGATTAATGAATTAGTAAGCCATTTTTACCCAAATTGTTGAAAGGCTGCTATATGTTGACAAAGCTATGATTACTTCTGTCATAAAGGTAGCAAAGCCAATCTCTCTCTGTGTGTATGTGGTGGTTTAGTCGCTAAGTCAAGTCAGACTCTGATGCCATGGACTATAGCCTGCCAGGCTCCTCTCTCCATGGGTTTTCCCAGGCAAGAATTCTGGAGTGGGTTGCCCTTCCTTCTCTAGGAGATCTTCCTGACCCAGGGACTGAACCCTGGTCTCCTGCATTGCAGGTGGATTATTTATCAACTGAGCTACCAGGGAACCCCTCTGTGTGTATAACATTTATTTGTACATAAATACTGTCAGTAATTTTACCTCTGTTGCCCGTAATGCATGCCCAATATGAGTAGATGACAATGACAAGAGGGTCAAGGGGGATTGAATGCTACAAAGCATTTACTTAGTCTATAAAATTCAGAATCTGGATATTAATCTCAATACTTTTTGTCCAGGTCCTTTTGTGTTTATCTCTCAACTCCCTCTTGTTACCATACTCTGACCTCAATGAAACATAATGAAATCCTTAGTACTTTTATCCATTCTATATTTAAAGTATTCTTACTTGCTTATATGTTTCTTTTAATAATGGAGAAGAAAAGTGTATTTAGTCTGCCTTTTGATGCTACTGCTACTTTCCCTTGGTATTTTTATAACCATTGCTTCTTTTATTCATTGAATGCACTTTTTATAGAAATGGTTAATTAAGACCGAGAATTATCTTACTAACTTTTCAACTGATTGTAATTGGGTGTCTCCCTAAAGTATTTTCTTTAAGTCAGCAATGAAGATTTGAAACAGAGAGTATGACACTAAGTCATATATTTCCAGGTGCTGATATATCTCCAGTGAAGCTGATCACTCCCTCCACTTTTCCCTTTAAGCAACAGGACCTGGATGTTAATAATAGCCACATCCACCCTGGTTATAAACCTGGGATATGACATTGCCTCTTCTGTTTTCCTGAACATTGCCCATATCTTTTGAAATCATGGCTTTATTAAAGTATCTTGAAATTATCAAGTTTGTGTTTATTATTGGTTTTCTCTAGGATCCTGACTATTTCTTCTTGAAATTACATTTTCTCTCACTTGCCTAGTGGACTCACTTCTATTTTCCTTTCTAGAATCCTTCATGAAATCAATCTTTTCCATAATCTGGCCCTTGCAATTTAGTGTTTTCTAGATGCCCCTCTTTATACTTATTCCTATAACTATCTATTCATTCACTACCTCATTGCTTAGTTTATCATCTATAGTCAAATAAATTACTCATACCTATCTTTAGCATAGGCTTCTCTGGTAGCATGGGTGTCACACTTGAACTTCTGACCTAAGAGATGTATTAAATCAATGGTTCCCAATCCCTGGGCCATGGACAGGTATCATATGTTAGGAACTAGGCTGCACAGCAGGAGGTGAGCATCAGGCAATGGAGCAATTTATTAATTTATTGTGCTATGCTTACAGCAACTTCAAATCTCTATATATTCGTGATTAAAGTCAAGGTGGACTATCCTGACTGGCAGAAAATCACTGAAATATTCGCTTCCGTTTCCAACATCCTATCTTTGTGAAGCAGGTTTTTGTTTCTTTTATATTTTTTTCCCTGCAGTAGCAGTAAGAAAAATGAAATTACAGAGTAGACTGGACATCAGCAGCACACTTCAGGTATCACTGTCTCCCATCAACCCCAGATAGACCCATCAAGCTGCAGGAAAACAAGTTCAGAGTTCCCACTAATTCTACACTATGGTGACCTGTATAATTCTTTCATTATAGATCACAAGGTAATAATAATTGAAATAAAGTGCCCAATAAATATAATGAATTGGGTCATCCCGAAACCATTTCCCTCACCTGCCTGTCTGTGAAAAAAATGTCTTCCATGAAACCAGTTCCTGGTGCCAGTAAGGTTGGGGACTGCTGTATTAAATGACTCCTCCTGTGTGTTTCCAAACTGACCGCACCATCTTCCACCTCCACATTCACTTCCATGTTTATTGAATGGCATTCCATGTATCAAGTTGCTCAAGATTAGAAATTGAGCTATCATTGACCACTTTTGTCTAATTCTCTCTTTCCAGTCACAAGATTTTATCAATTCTATCTCTTCATGTTTCTTCAATATTATTTCTGCATTGTACTGTCATTATTACTAACTTAGTTCAAGCACAAATAACTCTTAAACTGAATTTCCCCAGTGCTTTTTTCATGAAAACCTATCATGGTGTCCCATGCTTCAGACTTTCACTCAGGCTACTACCTGAGCCCTTATCTCTAAACATCAGTCTTTATATGACCAATGGAGACTCCAAATTATGTGTTTAAGTTCAAACTACTATCCTCTTTAAAAAGCTGCTCCTTGCTTTCTCATTCAAGGTTACTTGCCAAAACATGATTCTATAGCACTCTATTCATATGTCTACTAAAACATCTATCGCAGTGGTAGATAAATACCTGTTCATTATTTTTTGAAATCAATGATACTGAATATGTATCTTTAATTAATATTATATTACATGCAACATTGTAAACATGCATTCTAATAAATATTATATGAAAAAAAATCCTTAAAAACAATGTGAACCTTTGCTCCCATATAACTCATTTTAATAAATATATAGAAATATTCTGCTATATAAGATTTGCTAGTGTCATTGAAGTTATCATTGAAGATTGCCCTGTAGGTACTATAATACACCAGAATGCAATATGCCATATCATATGGACTGTTTTATAAATATGAAATTCAAAATAAAATGAGAACGTTTAAAATCATTTTGAGGTTGTATAAGTAAACAAATAGATATTTAATATTATTTAAGAGTAAAATTATATTAAATTTTTAAAAAGAGTTACTATTACATAATGAGAGTAGAAATTCTTATAAGATAGAGCTTTGGGTTAGGCTAAGATTGTATCAATACTTAATTCTATTCTTCTTCAAAGTTCCCATTAATGGAGAATATTTGTATCCTTTGAAAAGATAGTCTATGTAAACTAAGGCTCAGATCAATTCTGCTTTCAGCCTGCAATAAAACTGTCATAGAGATTTACCAAATAAAATAATGATCAGCAAAAGTAGCGGGATTAGCAGCTCAGTCAGACTAATGACACTGAAGACCTTGCCAGCCTGAAGAAAGAGGCAACTTAATGATATAATAAAAAGTAGCACTTGTTATTGTGTGTTGACTTTTCTATTTTCTTCTCAGGCTGTAAATTGAAGAATTCAGACTTTTAGGTATTTGTAGATGAAACAAGGAACATAAACGTAAATATTCTCCTTGGGGAGAAATCAATAGTTATAGTTCTCTCTTTGAAGTTATTATTTTATATTCTCACCAAAAAGAGAGACATGTCAATATTTTAACATCAGTGTTGCACTCATCCTTATTTAGCCACTTGTTTGTGAGTGTCCTCTGATGGTAGTAAAAATGTCTGTAATGGTTTCCAAATAAAACTCCGTCATAAAAAAAATTTAAAAAAAAGATCGGACCATTAATAGTAACTTAATAAGGGTATTTCTGTTTCTTAAACTTAGAATTTAATGATCACTTAATTATACAAGCCTCATGTGTCTAAAATAGGAAATGCCACTAAATTTATAATGGGAAAGGCATCTTTCTCAGTAGCCTCAGGTCTAATTCCAAGAAAATTAAAGAATTCTGATTTAAGTGTCCACATTTTTAATCTAATGCAATCATTAATGAAAATAATACAAAACCATTCTGTCTCAAAGATACAAGTTTAATTACCCAATGGATATTATAAAGTAAATACATGCTGACTGTTATTAAATCTTAAAGAAGAAGGAAATTCTGCTGTTTGTAACAACATGGATGAACTTGGAGGACAATATCCTAAGTGAAATAAGACAGTTGCAGAAAGATAATAAGTGGAATTTCACTCATATGAGACATTTAGAAACTCAAACTCATAGACACAGAGAATACAACAACTAGCTGTCAAAAGTTGCAGGGTTGATGGAAGTGGGGAGTTACACAATGAGCATAAATTTCATTTATGTAAGATGAATAAGTTCTAGAGATGTGCTATACAAACTAGTGCCTATAGTTAATAATAGTATATTCTTCGCTTCAAAATTTAAGACAACTGGTGTCATATAAAGTATTCTTCTCACAAAAAATAAATAGAAACTCTGGAATTTGTTGGACAGGACTCGACTGTAGTGTTTTTATCTCTATGATGTCCTTAGGCCAAGCTCATCTAATTGTATATATTGAATATATGCAGTTCTTTACATATTAATTATACTTCAATAATGCTATTAAATAAGCAGGGTGACAGTATACAGCCTTGACATACTTTTTTCTATTTGTAAACAGTCCATTGTTCCATGTCCAGTTCTAACTGTTGCTTCCTGACCTAAATATAGGTTTCTCAAGATGCAGGTCAGGTGGTCTGGGATTCCCATCTCTTTCAGAATTTTCCACAGTTTATTGTGATCCACACAGTCAAAGGCTTTGGCATAGTCAATAAAGCAGAAATAGACATTTTTCTGGAACTCTCTTGCTTTTTCCATGATCTAGCAGATGTTGGCAATTTGATCTCTGGTTCCTCTGCCTTTTCTAAAACCAGCCTGAACATCTGGAAGTTCACAGTTCACATATTGCTGAATCCTGGCTTGGAGAATTTTGAGCATTACTTTACTAGCGTGTGAGATGAGTGCAATTGTGTGGTAATTTGACCATTCTTTGGCATTGCCTTTCTTTGGGATTGGAATGAAAACTGACCTTTTCCAGTCCTGCGGCCACTGCTGAGTTTTCCAAATTTGCTGGCATATCGAGTGCAGCACTTTCACAGCATCAGCTTTCAGGATTTGAAATAGCTCCACTGGAATTCTATCACCTCCACTAGCTTTGTTCGTAGTGATGCTTGCTAAGGCCCACTTGACTTCACATTCCAGGATGTGTGTCTCTAGGTGAGTGATTATACCATATGATTATCTGGGTCGTGAAGATCTTTTTTGTACAGTTCTTCTGTGTATTCTTGCCACCTCTTTGTAATATCTTCTGCTTCTGTTAGGCCTATACCATTTCTGTCCTTTATCGAGCCCAGCTTTGCATGAAATGTTCCCTTGGTATCTCTAATTTTCTTGAAGAGATCTCTAGTCTTTCCCATTCTGTTGTTTCCCTCTATTTCTTTGCATTTCTTTGCATTGACCACTGAGGAAGGCTTTCTTATCTCTTCTTGCTGTTCTTTGGAACTCTGCATTCAGATGCTTATATCTTTCCTTTTCTCCTTTGCTTTTTGCTTCTCTTCTTTTCACAGCTATTTGTAAGGCCTACTCAGACGGCCATTTTGGTTTTTGCATTTCTTTTCCATGGGGATGGTCTTGATCCCTGTCTCCTGTACAATGTCATGAACCTCATTCCATAGTTCATCAGGCACTCTATCTATCAGATCTAGGCCCTTAAATATATTTCTCACTTCCACTGTATAATCATAAGGGATTTGATTTAGGTCATACTTGAATGGCCTAGTGGTTTTCCCTACTTTCTTCAATTTAAGTTTGAATTTTGCAATAAGGAGCTCATGATCTGAGCCACAGTCAGCTCCCAGTCTTTTTTTTGCTGACTGTATAGAGCTCTCCATCTTTGGCTGCAAAGAATATAATCAATCTGATTTCGGTGTTGACCATCTGGTGATGTCCATGTGTAGAGTCCTCTCTTGTGTTGTTGGAAGAGGGTGCTTGCTATGACCAGTGTGATCTCTTGGCAACACTCCATTAGCCTTTGCCCTGCTTCATTCCATATTCCGAGGCCAAATTTGCCTGTTATTTCAGGTGTTTCTTGACTTCCTACTTTTGCATTCCAGTCCCCTATAATGAAAAGGACATCTTTTTTGGGTGTTAATTCTAAAAGGTCTTGTAGGTCTTCATAGAACCATTCAACTTCAGCTTCTTCAGCATTACTGGTTGGGGCACAGACTTGGATTACTATGATATTGAACGGTTTGCCTTGTAAACGAACAGAGATCATTCTTTTGTTTTTGAGATTGCATCCAAGTACTGCATTTCAGACTCTTTTGTTGACCATGATTGGTACTCTATTTCTTCTAAGGGATTCCTGCCAACATTAGTAGATATAATGGTCATCTGAGTTAAATTCACCATTCCAGTCCATTTTAACTTATATGCAGAGTACATCATGAGAAACACTGGGCCGGAAGAAGCACAAGCTGGAATCAAGATTGCTGGAAGAAATATCAGTAACCTCAGATACGCAGATGACACCGCCCTTATGGCAGAATGTGAGGAGGAACTAAAAAGCCTCTTGATGAAAGTGAAAGAGGAGAGTAAAAAAGTTGGCTTAAAGCTCAACATTCCGAAAACGAAGATCATGGCATCCAGTCCCATTACTTCATGGGAAATAGATGGGGAAACAGTGGAAACAGTGTCAGACTTTATTTTTGGGGGCTTCAAAATCACTGCAGATGGTGACCGCAGCCATGAAATTAAAAGACGCTCACTCCTTGGAAGGAAAGTTATGACCAACCTAGATAGCATATTCAAAAGCAGAGACATTACTTTGCCAACAAAGATCTGTCTAGTCAAGGCTATGGTTTTTCCAGTGGTCATGTATGGATGTGAGAGTTGGACTGTGAAGAAAGCTGAGTGCTGAAGAATTGATGCTTTTGAACTGTGGTGTTGGAGAAGATTCTTGAGAGTCCCTTGGACTGCAAGGAGATCCAACCAGTCCATTCTAAAGGAGATCAGCCCTGGGATTTCTTTGGAAGGAAGGATGCTAAAGCTGAAACTCCAGTGCTTTGGCCACTTGTGCAAAGAGCTGACTCATTGGATAAGACTCTGACGCTGGGAGGGATTGGGGCAGGAGGAGAAGGGGATGACAGAGAATGAGATGGCTGGATGGCCTCATCGACTCGATGGACATCAGTTTGAATGAACTCTGGGAGTTGGTGATGGACAGGGAGGCCTGGCGTGCTGCGATTCATGGGGTCACAAGGAGTCGGACACGACTGATCGACTGAACTGAACTGAACTGAACTGAATGCTGTTAAAAGAAAACAAAATACAATTAAATTTTAAAAGTACATATGTTCTTAATGTAAGCAAGGGAACTGTTTAGATGGTATATTTCTCTCAAGATGTGTATGCATATTTATGCTTCTGTTTAACAGTCAATTTCAGACAACTGATTATGTTATATAATTAAGTAATCTCTTACTCCTTCATTATTTTTCATAATTAACTCAGCTGATATTTTGGCTTGTACTGAGGTGAAATGACCAAGGTAGACACGGCCTTAAAGGCATAATGACTTATAAGTCAAGTCGTGTCCTTGGTCGTCATCTCATCTGCATTTCTGATATCACCTTGGTCTCTATCCTTATCTTTGGGATTTACAGTTACTTGCACAGCCCAAATCTCACCTTTTATGCCTTAACAGCAAATCACCTCATATCTTATTTCTACTCTATGGAGCATTTCATTTCAGATAATTCTATATGCTTAACATTTTATAGCACTATATACTAATACAGTTGACCCTTGAACATCATGAGTTTGAACAGTATGAAAGTGAAAGCTGTTCAGTCATGTCTGACTCTTTGCAACCCCATAGACTATACAGTCCATGGAATTCTCCAGGCCAGAATACCGGAGTGGGTAGCCATTACTTTCTCCAGTCATTTCTTTAGCTTAAAAATGAAGACTAAAAGAAGATGTGATTAAAATCCATTAAATTATAGGCATTTGTTTATGTGAAACCCTGAAACAACAGAAGGTAGGGATAAAAAAAAAATGTTACTTGAAAAAATAATCACAGATTAAAAACAACTATAATTTTGAGGGGCAACAAACGTATGTCAGATTTAATATCCAACTAACATTTAATCTAAAATTCACATTAATACCAAGATGTAGAAATTACTGTCTTTATTTTATAGATAGGAGATTAAATCTCCCAATTTCTGCCAGCTAGTAAGTGGCAGAGTTGACATTCAAATGCACAACCTGCATAAATAACAATTTTATTAGAGCTTCTTAGAAGGTGCTAGGGGTAAAGAATCCACCTGTCAATGCAAGAGATATAACAGACACTGGTTCAATCCCTGGGTCAAGAAGATGCCCTGCAGTAGGAAATGGCAACCCACTCAAGTACACTTGCCTGGAAAATTCCAAGCACAGAGGAACCTGGTGGACTACATTCCACGGGCTCACAAAGAGTTGAACACGACTGAGTGTCTGAGTGCCAAAACAAAAGTTTACTACAATGAATATACTGCAAACCTAATACAGGATAAACCTGAGGAATGATTTATAAGATTTTGGAAAAAAAAATCCTTGATTTGAGACCAGGATGCCTTACTAATATAAAACACAATATTTGGTAGTGTGTACCATGTTCCTGAAGTCACCAGCAGAGAAGATCATGACCCTATGTGATACACCACTTCATGCCTCCAACAGAGATTCCAGAGACAGATGAAGTGGGCCATAGGTTTGACTGAGCATGGACAAACAGTAGGCTGCCTTGCATGGTAACTTGCAGATAATATATGCATTTTCAATAAAGAGTACAGGCAATTTAGAAATATCTTACAAGAATTATAAGCAAGGAATTTCATATAGGATGATACTCACAGGTTTGAAGGATTAGGATGTTAATATATAGTTTGGGAGTTAATCATTCACCCTAACATTATGTGGAACATATTTATATCAATCTCTGTTGCTTTTCTACACACAATATCAAGAACATTATCTGGGACCTATTCTCATGAGAAAAATCCACAAAAGATGGGAAAGTCACCAATTGCTATTTCTTTCTTTCGCATATACACTCTGCTCAAGTTTCTACACTCTTTTAATTACTCTTTGATACCTTCACATGATTATAGCACTTTTTTTGTTTTGTTTTAATGTTTTGTCCAAAGTTTATAATCGTTAGCAGTAGGTCTCATTTGATAGGCATGATCACTCTATTACTGGAAGACAAACATGCCCAAACCCATTTAATTTGATTTAAATTCTTTATATTCAAATTATTGTCTATTCAACACTAACATCTGCAGCCCCTGGAAGACTGCTACAAATGGAGATTTTCAGACTCCATTCTGGGCTGAGTGAAATAAAATCTGCATTTTAATCAGATCACCAGTTGATTCTTAGGATATTGAAGTTTGATTATTATCGCTTACTGGAATATACTTTCTTCTTGCCACTTGTTTATACACCTATATTTAATAGTTTTGTGATTCTTAATATACTTGAGACAAAAAAGGAAAATATGTATGTCTGCATGTACTGGGAAGGGTAAGGAAAATTGGAAAATTGGACACAAACTTGGGTCTTTAAAGACTATGTAGCTTATGTTATTAAAGAGTAGCTGAGCTAATTATATGTCTCCTTCAAATTTATTCTCTATCAGGACTATTTAAATATTATTATTACATATATTTGAAATGTTTTAAATTTTCATTCTATACACTACATATATGGCATGTGTGCATGCTAAGTCACCTCAGTCATGTCCAACTCTTTAACAAGCCTGTGGACAATAGTCTGCCAGGCTTCTATAGACTTGTCAAGCAAAAATACTGGAGTAGGTTGCCATTTTCTCCTCTAGAGGATATTCCCAACCAAGGAATCAAACCCTCCTCTCTTATATTTCCTGTGTTGGCAGATGGGTTATTTACCATTAGTGCACATGGGAAGCCCTTATACACATATTAGAAGAATGAAATTAGCTACTATTACAAAGACTTCCAGAACATTCAGTCTAGAAACAACCTTGGGATGACTTTATACAGTTTATAAACTAATGTAGGAATTTAAAAATATAACTGTGATTTTATTTCTGTTTATCTTAAAAATTTACAAACACACATAAATCATTTGAGGTAATATTCAAAATGATATAAGATCAAGGCACACCAAGTCCTCACCCCAATTTATAGCAGCTCACCTTTTCCTTATTGTAGTATGGGCTTCACTGACAGCTCAGTTGGTAAAGAATCCACCTGCAATGCAGGAGAGCTCAGTTGGATTCCTGGGTCAGGAAGATCCCTTGGAGAAGGGATAGGCTACCCACTCCAGTATTCTTGGGCTTCCCTTGTGTCTCAGCTGAAGAATTTGCCTATAATGCAGGAGACCTGGGTTCAATCCCTGGGTTGGGAAGATCCCCTGGCAAAGGGAAAGGCTGCCCACTCCAGTATTCTGGCCTGGAGAATTCCATAGGCTGTTTAGTCCATGGGGTCACAAAGAGTTGGACATGACTGAGCGACTTTCACTCACTCACTTTTACTCAAAATAGATATCCATCTAAATTACACGTGTGATATAATCAAAATATCAGTGTGTGTCTTTTCCTTCTATCCTATTTCAGATCACATTTGATGAAATTATTATGTGGCTCATTCCAAAACTCTTTATGATTCCTATGTCTAATTCATTTTTAGCTAAATTCATCTATTACTAGTACTTCCATAATCACTGATTATAGATAGATACATGACATAATTTAGTAGCAACTATAAAATGTATAATTTAGCAAGATTGTATAATTTCTATATATATTTATACATACATTACATATATTATATAAAATTTAACAATTTGGTAAAACATTAGGGACTTCAGAATATTCAATGAATGTGATGCAATGAGGGGAGTCATTAAGTTTTAACTCCTTTGCATATCTAACACAGGCACTGAAAAACTAAAACTAGGATAACAGTATATTCAGGAATCTGCATTTCTGCTTGTCAGAAAACATAAATGTCTATGTATGTATCTTCTTCACAAATCACATTTGATTTGAATTTTTTTTCCAGTGAATTCTATAGTTTTAGCTCTATCTCATGACTTCAGAGAGAAGTCATTCATCCTGTTTTTAAAAAAAAATTTTTAAGAAATTTCCTAATCATTATTTTTAAAAGGTTGATTATCTTTACCAAAGACAGGTAAATGTCAATGTAATTTGTAAGATATGTAAGAAAGTAATTATGACAGGGGTTAATTGAAATTTATGGAAATGCATTGACATAATTAAACTCTCAGAGACGTCATGGAAAATCTTAGAAAACACAAACAACTCCCTTCTTATATTTACACTGTAGACAGTGGTCTATTCACACACACATACACCCAACCCTGCTCATTTTTGAATGTATGGCTGTTGTTTTATTTTTAATAATGATAAAGTTTTATTTTTTTATAAATAATAGAATTGTTTCTTTTAAATAGTGTTGACTAGTTTTTTTTTGTTTGTTTGTTTATGATAACTTTATTTTCTAGAGTACCTGCTTCAGAACTGTTCTATAGTCTTTAAGCTCCACCATGAACTCTATTCTAGTTCAAAAGCTGACCAGTACTCAGATAGGGCTTACTGTGTTCTGTATCTCATTTTTGCTTTCTTTCTCCAGATTTCATTCCTTTGAGTATTTATGAAAGAAATTGTAAGACCTTTGATATTTACTTAAAAACAAAACCTGGTAGTAGGAGAGGGGAGAAAGCATAGGAAGTATGGGAGAAACAAGATGAACTACATTTTGAAAACTTGAAACCAGCTTAAAGGGACATGGGCATTTGTTGTGCCAATCTTTGTACTTTTGTTTGCATCTAAAATTTTTCATAATGAAGATTTTAAAAGTACATTTTTTTTGGTAATCCCCAGTCTCTCCTACATCTCAGTCTTCTTGTTTTAGATAGTTCCCTTAGCATTCAAATATATGCCAATACTAGCAATCTCTAAAAAACTGAGCACCCAATAGTTGTCCCAGATGCTCTGCTCCTGTCCGTCTACACTGGTGAGCTGATCTCAAGTCAATGCCTCTCAAATGTATAGTTCAGATGATTTATGTTTACCTCATTTAAATATCTTCCACATTCTGAATATTAAAATTCCAAAGTTAACTTATTTCACACATGAATACAAATATGCACACAGTTTCTCTGATATCACCTTCATTTATCCCTGTTAGTAAATGGTACAATATTATTTCTTCCATGTTAGTCAAGAAAGCAAAAAAAAAAAAAAAAAATCACCCTTCTGTGTTCCTCCTTCACTTACACTGTAATTTCAACTTTGAGTACTTATTTCTACCTCAATGGATAGCATTCTGGTCTCAGACATTATTACCAAAAACTAGATTATTCCTACAAAAACTCCTGAATTGATCTCTGATCTAATCTTAAATCATATTCACACTGCCAATCTGCCTTCCTAAGAGTAGCATCACATTAACTTTTGTTTGTTTGCTTGTTGAAGTGCAAAAGTTTTAAAATTTAGGTCATACCACTGCTTAAAATTCTTCAATGTTTTTGCGTCAGTACCATAGAGTGTTGATTACTGTAGCTCTGTAGTATAGTTTGAAATCAGGGAGCGTGATGCCTCCAGCTTTGTTCTTTTTTCTTAAGACTGTTTTGCCTATTTAAGGTCTTTTGTGCTTCCATGCAAAGTTTAGAATTATTTGTTCTAGTTCTGTGAAGAATACATTGGTGTTTTGGTAGGAATTGCATTGAAGATGTATATTATATTGGGTCATATTGTCATTTAACAATATGAGTTCCTCCAACTCATGATCATTATATATCATTCCATCTGTTTGTGCCATTTTCAGTTTCTTTCATCAGTATCTCTTGGTTTTCTGAGTACGGATCTTTTACCACCTTGGTTAGAGCTATTCCAAAAACAGAGACACACAGCTCAATGACATATAACTGAGAGCCCATAAATAAACAACAGTTATGTGGGCAACTGATCTACAGCAAAGTAGGCAAAAATACCCAATGAGGAAAAGATAGTCTCTTCAATTAATGGTATTGGGAAAACTGGTCAGTGCAAGCAAAAGAATCCAACTGGAATGCTTTATCCCCCCATATGGAAAACTAAATTCAAAATAGATTAAACATTTAAAATCCCCAAACCATCAACCTTTTAGTGTTAACAGAAAACATAGACAATATGTTTTAGCATCAGTCTTAGTGATATTTTTTCAGATATATCTCCTCAGCAAGAGAAACAAAATAAAAAAAAAGCAAATGGGACTATAAACAAAAAGCTTTTTCACAACAAAAGAAACGATCAACAAAACAAAATACTATCTACTGAGAGTGGATATTTGCAAACAATATATCCAATAAGGAGTAAATATCCAAAATATACAAAGAACTTATGCAACTCAACATCAAAAAAACAAACAACACAATTAAAACACACAGAAGAATCTGAATAGACATTTTCCAAAGAAGACATAAAGAAGATCAACAGGCACATGAAAAGATTCTCAACATATCAGGTAAATGCAAGTCCAAACCAGAACAAGATACCAGGTCACAAATGTCAAGATGGCTTTCAAAACAAAGATAATAACACAACATGCAAGTGTTGCTGAGGATGTGAAGAAAAGGGAACTCTGATGCACCATTGGTGGGAATACAAGTAGGTACAGCCACTTTGGAAAATAGTATGATGATTCCTCAAAAACTTAAAAATAGAACTACCACATGATCCAGCAATTTCTCTCCTGGGTATTTACCTGAAGAAATACACACACACACACACGGTAATTGGAAAATATGCAAGAACTTTTATATTATTGCATTATTGTTTATGTTAGCCAATATATGAACGCAACTTAACTGCTTATCAATGCAGGAATATGTAAAAAGAATGTGGTATAAACACATACACACACACACACACACACACACACACACACAGAGGAATATTACTCAGTCATAAACAAGGAATCTTGCTGTTTGTGACATGGATGGACCTGTTATTATTAGGGTATTATGCTAAGTGAAATAAGTCAGAGAAAGACACATACAATTTCACTTATATGTGGAATCTAAAAAGTTAAATAAGTAAACAAACATAACTGAACCAAAACAAAGTCATAGATACCAGAAAACAAACAGGTGGCCGCCAGTGGTAGAGGGAGCAAGCATAGAAGAAACATATGTTAAGGAGATTAAGAGGTACAAACTTCAAGTTACAAAGTAAAGTCATAGATATGAACACTACAGTGAAGAGAATATAGTCAATAATCATGCACTGTATCTTTATGTTGACAGATGGATAACTAGACTTACCATGGTTATCACCTTGAAATGTATAGAAATATCAAAACAGTGCATGTGCAACAGGAACTAAAATAGTGCTGTATGTCAATTATATTTCAAAAACAAATAAGCAAATTCATAGCAAAAGAGACCAGATTTGTGGTTAAAGGCAGGTGTGGGGCAAAGGGGAATTGGATGAAGGGAGTCAAGAGGTACAAACTTCCGGTTTTAAGGTAAATAAGTAGGAGGGATATAATATACAACATTATAAATATAATATATAATATATATATAATTATATAATATAAATATAATAAACCTGTTATATATATATATATATATATATATATATAAGAATGTTGTTATTTGAATAAATTCTAAGATTTATCATCACAAGGAAATATTTTTTCTTTTCCTTTTTTTTAATATGAGATGACAGATGTTCACTAAACTTATTGTGGTAGTCATTTCATGATGTATATAAATCAAATAATTAGACTGCACAGTTTAAACTTATACATTGCCACATGGTAACTATATCTCAATATAACTGGAAGAAAAAAACTCTTCAATGGTTTTCAATTGAATGTAGGATAAGATACAAATTCCTGACTAAGATCTTTTAGATTTTACATGTTTTCATCCATATTTACTCCTGTGACTCAATCTGCTTTCACTCATCTCTCTTAACAACCAAATTTTGGTCACTTGATTATTTTTTTTTCATATCCTCAAATATATCAAGTTCATTCCAATTTCAAACTCCTTTGAAATTTGTATTTCCACTTCAAGAAAAATGTTTCAACCTACTTTTTAAATTGTTTTATTTTTATTAACCTTTTAATTTTAAATGTTGAATATTCAGAGATTTTTTTGACTACCATATGAAATGCTGCTGCTGCTGCTGCTGCTAAGTCACTTCAGTCATGTCCGACTCTGTGCGACCCCATAGACGGCAGCCCACCAGGCTCCCCGTCCCTGGGATTCTCCAGGCAAGAACACTGGAGTGGGTTGCCATTTCCTTCTCCAATGCATGCAAGTGAAAAGTGAAAGTGAAGTCGGTCAGTCATGTCTGACTCTAGCGACCCCATGGACTGCAGCCTACCAGGCTCCTCCGTCCATGGGATTTTCTAGGCAAAAGTACTGGAGTGGGTTGCCATTGCCTTCTCCAACCATATGAAATAATTTCCTACATAAACTCCTTAAAATACTATGCCTTTATCTGTACTTCTTAAAATACTATACCTTTATCTGCACTTTATCTGCACTTAAGTGATTACTTTGTCTTGTACTATTCCCTTTTCTAAACTGTCTCCTTTATGAGGTCAAGCATATTTATATTTACTATTTAGAACAGTATCTGGTATATGATTAATCTTAAATGTACTTGTTCAGTAAAGAATAAAACATAGATTGACATTTCCAGACACTAAAATCTTTAGAGAATATTTCAATAATAATCTATGGTAATTAGAATGTAAGATAAATTAATCTGAATTTAAATTATAATATATATTTGTTAAATATGCATAATATATATCTATTTAAGTATAAGTAATAACATATATTTGTTAGAATAAAAATATTCTATTTTTAAGTTACTTATAAATTTTATATTAGGGAAATATGATAATTTTCAGAAATTAAACTAACAGGCTCTTTAGTTTTAAAATGGAATTTTTGGAAACTGGACTTGAAGTACAGAAAGGTAGATTGTACTGTGTAAGTTTAAGGTGTACAGACTAATTATTTCATTTACATGTATCATGAAATGATACCACAATAAGTTTAGTGAAGATCCATGATTTCATTTAGCAAAATAATAAAGAAAAAGAAAAATGTTTTCCTTGTGTTGAGAAATCTTAGGATTTACTCTCAACACAGAAAGGTGACTTACGTTGCTTTTTAGTTATGGAAAAAGTTTTACGTGGGAAAGAAGAACAGAGCTAGAGGAATCAGGCTCACTGACATAAAACTAACTACAAAGTTACAGTTATCAAACAGTGTGGTATCAGCACAAAGCCAAATGTACATATCAATGGAATAGAATAGAAAACCCCCACACACTTTGTCCAGCTGATCTGCAACATAGGAAGCATTCAGATTATATGATGGATAAAAGACAATCTCTTCAATAAGTGGTGGTGGCAAAACTGTACAGCTTTATGTGAAAAAAATAAATTGGAACATTCTCTAACACCATCTTTGTTGTTTAGTTGCTAAGTTGTGTCTGGGTCTTTTGTGACCCCATGGACAGTAGCCCTACCAGGTTCCTCTGTCTACGGGATTTCCCAGACAAGAACACTGGAGTGGGTTGCCATTTCTTTCTCCAGGGAATCTTCCCAACCCAGGGATCAAACCTGCATCTCCTGCATTAGCAGACAGATTTTTTACCACTAAGCCACCTGGGAAGCCCCTCTAGCACCATACACAAAAATAAACTCAAAATGGATCAACGACATAAAGTAAGAGCAAATACTTTAAAACTCTTAGAGAAGAACATATGCATAACCATCTGTGATATAAATCAAAGCAATATTTTTTGATTTGTCTCCTACAGTAATGGAAATAAAAAAATTAAAACAAATGAGACTTAATCACATTTAAAAGCTTTTGCACAGAAATATAAACCATAAACAAAAAGAAAACCTACAGAGTGGGAGAAAATGATGCAACTAACAAGGACTTAACTTTCAAACATATAAAAACAGCTCATATAGTTTAACATAAAAATCAAAAAATGGGCAGATGATCTAAACAGATATCTCTTCAAAGAAGACATAGAAATGGCCAAAAGGTATCTGGAAAAACGTTCAACATTGCTAATTATTAGAAAAATGCAAATCAAAACTAAAATTAGGTATCACCTCACACTAGTGAGAATGGCCATCATCAAAAAGACTACATATAATAAATGCTGCAAAGGGTATGGAGAAAAAGAAACACTCCTATGTTGTCAGTGGACATGTAAATCAATGCAGCCACTATGGAGAAGAGTTTGGAAGTTCTTTAAAAAACTACAAACAAAGTTACCATATGATCCGTGATCTCACTCCTGGGCATATATCCAGAGAAAACTGTAATTAGAAAAGATGCTTGCATCCTAATAGTCATAAAACTCTGTTTACAATAGCCGAGGCATGAAAGCAACCTAAGTATCTATCAATAGATGAATGGATAAAAACAATGTGATATACATACACAGTGGAATATTCTTCAGACAGCAACAATGAAATAATGTTATTTGCGTCAACACTGATAGACCTAGAGAGTATCATAGAGAGTGAAGTTAGTGTATGTACACACACACACAAATGCATCTGTGTGTACACATGTGTGTATATATATATATATATATATATATATATATAAGTAAAGTGAAGAAGTGAAAGTTACTCAGTCATGTCCAACTCTTTGCATCCCCATGGACTATAGAGTCCATGGAATTCTCCAGACCAGAATACTGGAGAGGGTAGGTAGCCTTTCCCTTCTCCAGGGGATCTTCCCAACCCAGGGATCCAGCCCAGGTCTCCCATATTGCAGGCAGATCCTTTACCAGCTGAGCCACAGGGAAGCACAATAAATAAATATATAAATTGATGCACTTTGATATATACCTGAAACTAATATACTGTAAATCAACTATATTTTAATTTAAAATTACAAATAAATATAAATATTATATATCCTCCTATAGATTTTAAATATTTTATTTCTTGGCAAATTCATTTATCATTCCTGACTGGCTATCTCTTTGTTTGCTATTCAGACATTCCTTTGAGCTGATTGTAAGATATTATCTTATTGGTTCCCTCAATAATTATTATGTTAAATAAAACTTTTGTGATTATTTTAAAAAATCCTAATTTTTCCTGTTAAAAATTACCATCTAAGAGCTAACATACAAATATCAATGAACTAACTACAGATTTTGTGTACTCTTCCTCTTCAAACCAGAGTTACTTGCTACTGTGGGCTTTGTTTGTGTTAGGGGTGCTGCCTACAAGACCGAGAGATTCAGTTGGGAAGGGTTTGATAAGACAGGGAAAAAAAAAAAACACCTTAGTCTGATGACTGGCAAACACAATTTGCTGAAATCTCCTTCTGTGTGAGTGAATAATTTCTAATTAGCAATTTGCTCCTTAAACTCAGCCTGGTCCTATTTCATAACAATCTCTGAAGGTCAAGTACTTTTGTTTATCTAAGTTCACAGATGTACTTCTCACATTTACAATTACCTGACAAGGGAATGGAGATGATGGAAAAATAGTGTGCTCCTCCCCTCAAAGCAACTTTTAAGAAAGGAACAGGTGATTCTCAGTTCAGATCAGTCGCTCAGTCATGTGACTCTTTGCAACCCCGTCAGTGATATTTGCTGCCTGAAAATCCACTTACAGGCAGGGCTTCATCATTACCATGGGTGGAACCCACTATCCTAATAGCGATTTAGTAGCAAGCCAGTCTTCCCTGTCCATCACCAACTCCCAGAGCTTTCTCAAACTCATGTCCATCAAGTCAGTGATGCCATCAACCATCTCATCTTCTGTCATCCCCTTCTCCTCCTGCCTTCAATCTTTCCCAGGATTAGGGTCTTTTCAAATGAGTCAGGTCTTCCCATCAGGTGGCCACAGTATTGGAGCTTCAGTTTCAGCATCAGTTCTTCCAATGAAGATTCAGGATTGATTTCCTTTAGGATGGACTGGTTGGACCTCCTTGCAGTCCAAGGGACTCTCAAGAGTCTTCTTCAACACCACAGTTCAAAAGTATCAATTCTTTGGTGCTCAGCTTTCTTTATAGTCTAACTCTCATATCCATACATGACTACCAGAAAAAACACAGCTTCTGACTAGATGGACCTTTGTCAGCAAAGTAAATTCTCTATGTTTTAATATGCTGTCTATGTTTGTCATAGCTTTTCTTCCAAGGAGCAAACATCTTTTAATTTCATGGCTGCAGTCACCATCTGCAGTGATTTTGGAGCCCAAGAAAATAAAGTCTCTCACTGTTTCCATTGTGACTCTAGACAACAAAGTCCATAGGATCTTAAGACTTACTTATAAGTTTGGAAAGAGGGTTAATTATTTCATATTGAGTCCTAGTGAAAGTGAAAGTGATAGTCTCTCAGTTGTGTCCGACTCTTTGCAACCCCATGGACTATACAGTCCATGGAATTCTCCAGGCCAGAATAGTGGAGTGGGTAGCCATTCCCTTCTCAGGAGATCTTCCCAACCTAGGGATCAAACCCAGGTCTCCCACAGTGCTGGCTAATTCTTTACCAGCTGAGCCTTTAGGGGAGCCCAACTCTGCATTGAGGACACAAGACTTCTATGGTCACTTAAAAATCTCATCCATTTATTACAAATTTGAGATCATGTACAGACTTTCCTGATTCTTTGGCTCCAGGCTCCATCAGTGATACTTACTGCCTGAAAATCCACTTACAGACAGGGCTTCATCATCACCATGGGTGGAACCCACCATCTTAATAGTGATCTAGCAGCAATGTTCAGTCTTGCTGAAGTACCCAAATTACATATTTCTTATGATGACTGAGGTAGTCTTTTTCACTGTGATTTTATTGGACTTAAACTGTACTTGTTTCCCTGATCAAAGGGATACAATATGTTTCTCTTCTCTTCTGTATTTTGCATTTTGTCACTTGAGTATTAAGTGACACTTCCTTAAATCTGCGATTTACAAAGCACTCCCACAGGAGTTAGGGGATTCAAAGCACTCCCACTTTTCACAGGGGATTCATGGCAGGGAAGGTTAAAGAAGGACTGCCATTACAAGGTCTAAGCCATCATATGCCCACCATTCCCTTCTTGTTCTCCCAGCCCTGCCTTCCTTACTCCAACCCTTCAATTCACCATCTCATCTATTTCCACATTTCTTTTCCTAGTTCTAATGAACCCACACAGTATGAATGACCTGCTGTTCAGAAAGGCACCTTCCTCTTCATAAGTAGATCTGGTCACCTCCTCAGAGAAGCCTTGCTCTATCAGTTGTCTACAGTGTATAACAAATTACCACTTGCTTGTGGTTTTAAAAAAATGCACAGTTTGGTGGCTCAAATAAACACACCTCTATTCTCTTACAGTTCTGGAAGCTAGAGGAGAAAAGTGTTTTAAAATGGGCCCAAATCAAAGTGTCCGCACAACCAGGCTCCCTTCAGAAGAGGAAGCAGCTTCCCAGTTTCTAGAGCTTCATTCCTTGTTACATTCCTTGGCCTACAGGTCCTCTCTCCAGGTTCCCAGCCAAAAGAAGTATTATCACATTGAGAACGGCTTGGGACCCAGAGCACTTTGTTTAAGTACTGCAATGCTTGCAGCTGGACATACTTCTTCTCTAGAAACAAAAAGGGACTAAAAAGCACTGCATGCATGCACAGTTGGGGAAAATATGGACCCCACATATACAAAGAGACCAAAAATCCAACTGCCACTTTTGAGGAGCCTGAAGCAAATCAGGGTGTCAGGAGCAAAAGCAGTGTCCTGTGCATGTTCCCTGCACACATCACCATCTGCAGTGTGGGCAGAGCATCTGAGCCATGCCTCCAGGCTACCCTTGGACACACCCCTAACATCTCCCCATCTAAGGAACCAGCCAGGGAACCCGTTGCCTGTTCTCACTCCCTGCTGCTACAACAGGGGCCCCAAAAAAGCCTCGCCTGAATTTCCTGGCCTCTGATCAAGTTCTGTTGATTAAGAAGGCCAAGCACCCTGGTCGGTAACAA
Source organism: Bubalus kerabau (assembly GCF_029407905.1). Lineage (NCBI taxonomy): Eukaryota > Metazoa > Chordata > Mammalia > Artiodactyla > Bovidae > Bubalus > Bubalus kerabau. The sequence continues at coordinate 78,454,736 of NC_073627.1, read as the reverse complement.
CTCTCCTCTCCTCTGTAGTCAGTCTGCCTTATCTCCCATTCATAAGGAAACTGTGAGTGCATATATTGTTGCTGTTTAGTTGCTAAGATGCATCCAACTCTTTTTGACCCCATGAATCGTAGCCTGCTAGACTCTTCTGTCTGTGGGATTTTCCACGCAAGAATACTGGAGTTGGCTGCCATTTCCTTCTCCAGGGGATCTTCCCAACCCAGCGATCAAACCTGCCTCTCCTGCATTGGCAGGTGGATTCTTTACCACTCAGCCACTAAGGAAGCCCCATTTGTGCATTAGGGCTTGCCTAGAAAATCTATGATAATCTCCCTACCTTGAAGTCTTTTTTTTTTTTTTTAATTAATTTATTTTTTTTAAATTTTATTTTATTTTTAAACTTTACATAACTATATTAGATTTGCCAAATATCAAAATGAATCCGCCACAGGTATACATGTGTTCCCTACCTTGAAGTCTTAAGTGAATGGTATCCACAAAACTCACTTTTGTCTTATAAACTAACATTCACAAGTTGCAGGTATTAATATGTAGATCACTTTGATGAACACTATTCAGTCCACCACACCTGCTTATCTATTTTCCTGTTTCATTTGCTGCCAAAGCATTGAATAACAACTTACCAACACTTGCCAGTGCCTTCATGGAAAACATTCAGAGGGAGTAAAATGTACTCTCACGAAAGTAAAAATACAAAGGCAAAACTAATAACATGGAAGTGCTACATACTTTCAGAAATATACTAATTAAAACTTTGCTGATGATGTTTGTCATTTTTTGATAAAGGGAAACAATATCAAAAATGAAAAAAAAATCATTTCAATTACCAAAAAGTAAAACATTAAATAATATCTTGAAGGAAGAAACAAAAATAAAAATAGATATTTCCATGCCAGGAGGGACAGTATGTGATTCATATAAGTAGATAATGAACAAATTTTGACTCACTATACAGAAAACCAAATTGACCATGGTTCCAGAAATAATTACTGAGAAAATCAGAGGTTTATATGCAGAGCTTTATTATGTATGAGCTGAGAAAGGAACTCGGTAAAAACAACACATGGAGATATGTTAGCACAATGCTTATTTTTTAAAAAGTCTTTATGTGGAGACTTGCTCAGAAATAGAACGTTATAAGCAGATTACATAAACTTAACTAGATTTCAAACTTTCACATAACATTGGACTGAATTTCCAGTTTTTATTCCCCTAAATAGGAAAATATTTTCTAATTCTTGACATGCCTTTGATAAGTCACATTAACAGCATTTGCTGATATATGTAGGGGAGGTTGACAGAAGCTGAGGTTAGTCCCACAACTATAATTTATAAGATTTTATATTTTATATCAAAATCCTTTATTTCACAGAATTTGTACAAATGCTTAACATGTTTGAAGTATTCCTTGTACTAATTTCCTGGAGCTGGCATAACAGAGTACCACCAACTAGATGATTTAAGCATCAGAAACACATCATCTCATAGTTCTGGAAGCTCAAAATCCAAAATCAGGGTAGAGTCCATCTGAGGATCTTCTCCATGAGTCTCTCCTAGCTTCTGATTGCTCTGTCAGTCCCTGACTTGTGGGTACCACTCTCTATGTCTCCATGTTCCCTCTATGAGTGTCTGTCTCAGGGCCCTAATTTCCCCTTAACATGTATTTTAATGAGGTCCCCTCATGACATTATATGAACTTGACCATGTTTCCAACTGAGTCATATTCAAAGGAACAAAGGTTAGGGCAGGACTTCAGCATCTTTTGTGGGGTTGGTGGGGAGAGGGGCATAATTGTGCTACTTCTATTCATGTTGGACTTTGGTCATCTCTTACTACCAGATAATTTAGGGGAGCCAAAATTTTGATAAAAATTGTAAAGGAAAATATTGAAATAGATAAAAACTTTTTTCCCTATGACTTTCAGTACACATACAAGCACACGTAAGAATTAGGATAGTACTGAGATTATTATAAGCAGTGAGACACCACAATCTCACTTATTAAGAAATACAGATTTCAAAGAAATATTCTCATGTGGCACTGGAGTTTCCTAAACCAGACTGAATTAAAGTGAATATCAAGTGTTCATAATAAACAAAGTCACAAGCTAAACTCTACATGGGTTTGTCTATGTGTATAGATGCGTGTGCACATTGCTTAATTAGATTCACATTTTCCCTTTCATTATTTCCTAAGTTCAATTTGAGAAAAGAGAGAAAGTCTTCAAAGACAGTTTTTATTAAATTTTTCTCTAGTCATTTTTTATGGATGCTATATATTTTCCTTTCAATACATTTAAAAAAAATTTCTCGTAATGATTCAGTTTTTTTTTTTTTTTTGGTACTCTATAATTCTTCTTACTGTGTAAATCTGTCCAAACTTACTTCATATTTGGTTTTCTGAATCAGTTACCTTGCCTAATTAAGTTCAGTTGAGAACCCCAAATGTAAGGTCTATTGTAGTTCTCTATCCACTTTGATGGGCTCAATATCTTATACTATTTTTATATATACATGGACAACCTTAATTACTCTTTTCTAGAACTTTAAGTCTATACTCTGTAAGCCATTAATTTTTTGGACGCTAAATTTTGCAACTGTTTGTCGAAGTCCCTTAAATTTTATTGTATATTTTTTCAGAACCAAAGTTTTATATAACAGTTTACCATTTGGTCATGAATTAATTCTGCTCATAATTGACAGCTAGAGTACACACTGCTTGTATGTAGGTGACTACTTTCACTTACCCGTGAACTCTTATAATCCATGCTTTACTATAAATCAGAACAGAAAGGCATATTCTGCATTAAAGTGTACCAGTGGATTTTAAGAGCTCACTTACTAATGGTGGCAATTTTAGACATGAAGATATCAATACAAGGACCATAAATTATTGAACAGATCACCCTCCTCAACAAATCAGCATCAGCACACATTGATAATATGGACACAGGTCCCCTGTTAGCTCAGAGGAAATGCTTCACAGTCACATCACAGTTGAGCAAATCATGGCACAGAGCTGGGTGCATTTAATCACTTCATGCTTTTTTGGCATTTTCTGAGTAAAACATCCTATTCTACCGTCTCTTGCAAAATTATTCTTACTATAGATCTTAATGAAAATAAATTTCTAGGAACCCTAAACTAAGAAACTGTTCACCTGAAGGTAATTAATATTATACAAGTTTAAAGAGTATGTTAATCTCAAAAATATACAAGCAACTCCTACAGCTCAATTCCAGAAAAATAAATGACCCAATCAAAAAATGAGCCAAAGAACTAAACAGACATTTCTCCAAAGAAGACATACAGATGGCTAACAAACACATGAAAAGATGCTCAACATCACTCATTATCAGAGAAATGCAAATCAAAACCACAATGAGGTACCATTTCACTCCAGTTAGAATGGCTGTGATCCAAAAGTCTACAAGCAATAAACGATGGAGAGAGTGTGGAGAAAAGGGAACCCTCTTATATTGTTGGTGGGAATGCAAACTAGTACAGCCACTATGGAGAACAGTGTGGAGATTCCTTAAAAAACTGGAAATAGAACTGCCTTATGACCCAGCAATCCCACTGCTGGGCATACACACTGAGGAAACCAGAAGGGAAAGAGACACGTGGACCCCAGTGTTCATCGCAGCACTGTTTATAATAGCCAGGACATGGAAACAACCTAGATGTCCATCAGCAGATGAATGGATAAGAAAGCAGTGGTACATATACACAACGCAGTATTACTCAGCCATTAAAAAGAATACATTTGAATCAGTTCTAATGAGGTGGATGAAACTGGAGCCTATTATACAGAGTGAAGTAAGCCAGAAAGAAAAACACCAATACAGTATACTAACGCATATATATGGAATTTAGAAAGATGGTAACAATGACCCTGAATACAAGACAGCAAAAGAGACACTGATGTATAGAACTGTCTTTTGGACTCTGTGGGAGAGGGAGAGGGTGGGATGATTTGGGAGAATGACACTGAAACATGTATAATATCATATATGAATCAAGTCGCCAGTCCAGGTTCGATGCACGATACTGGATGCTTGGGGCTGGTGCACTAGGACGACCCAGAGGGATGGTACGGGGAGGGAGGAGGGAGGAAGGTTCAGGATGGGGAACATGTGTATACCTGTGGCAGATTCATGTTGATATATGGCAAAACCAATACAATATTGTAAAGGTAAAAAATAAAATTAAAAAAAAAAAGAAGTTGTAATGCAGTTGCCAGTTACATATAATTACTGTGAACGTATCTGATGCAAACATACTTTTACAGGACTGTATTAAATGCTGCAAGTGGGAAAAAAAGAGTATGAATTCTTGGTGTAATAGAGTTTTTGTGGGTTTTTTTTGTTTTATTTTGTTTTTAATTTTATTTTATTTTTAAACTTTACATAATTGTATTAGTTTTGCCAAATATCAAAATGAATCTGCCACAGGTATACATGTGTTCCCCATCCTGAACCCTCCTCCCTCCTCCCTCCCCATTCCATCCCTCTGGGTCGTCCTAGTGCACCAGCCTCAAGCATCCAGTATCATGCATCGAACCTGGACTGGCAACTCGTTTCATACATAATATTTTACATGTTTCAATGCCATTCTCCCAAATCTTCCCACCCTCTCCCTCTCTCTCAGAGTACATAAGACTGTTCTATACATCAGTGTCTCTTTTGCTGTCTCGTACACAGGGTTATTGTTACCATCTTTCTAAATTCCATATATATGTGTTAGTATACTGTATTGGTGTTTTTCTTTCTGGCTTACTTCACTCTGTATAATAGGCTCCAGTTTCATCCACCTCATTAGAACTGATTCAAATGTATTCTTTTTAATGGCTGAGTAATACTCCATTGTGTATATGTACCACTGCTTTCTTATCCATTCATCTGCTGATGGACATCTAGGTTGCTTCCATGTCCTGGCTATTAGAAACAGTGCTGCAATGAACATTGGGGTCCACGTGTCTCTTTCCCTTCTGGTTTCCTCAGTGTGTATGCCCAGCAGTGGGATTGCTGGATCATAAGGCAATTCTATTTCCAGTTTTTTAAGGAATCTCCACACTGCTCTCCATAGTGGCTGTACTAGTTTGCATTCCCACCAACAGTGCAAGAGGGTTCCCTTTTCTCCACACTCTCTCTATCGTTTATTGCTTGTAGACTTTTGGATCGCAGCCATTCTGACTGGTGTGAAATGGTACCTCATAGTGGTTTTGATTTGCATTTCTCTGATAATGAGTGATGTTGAGCATCTTTTCATGTGTTTGTTAGCCATCTGTATGTCTTCTTTGGAGAAATGTCTGTTTAGTTCTTTGGCCCATTTTTTGATTGGGTCATTTATTTTTCTGGAGTTGAGCTGTAGGAGTTGCTTGTATATTCTCGAGATTAGTTGTTTGTCAGTTGCTTCATTTGCTATTTATCTTCTCCCATTCTGAAGGCTGCCTTTTTACCTTGCTAATAGTTTCCTTTGATGTGCATAAGCTTTTAAGGTTAATTAGGTCCCATATGGTTATTTTTGCTTTTATTTCCAATATTCTGGGAGGTGGGTCATAGAGGATCCTGCTGTGATGTATGTCAGAGAGTGTTTTGCCTATGTTCTCCTCTAGGAGTTTTATAGTTTCTGGTCTTACGTTGAGATCTTTAATCCATTTTGAGTTTATTTTTGTGTATGGTGTTAGAAAGTGTTCTAGTTTCATTCTTTTACAAGTGGTTGACCAGATTTCCCAGCACCACTTGTTAAAGAGATTGTCTTTAATCCATTGTATATTCTTGCCTCCTTTGTCAAAGATAAGGTGTCCATATATGCGTGGATTTATCTCTGGGCTTTCTATAGAGTTTTTGATTACTTAATGTGAAGCTCAGAGCTAAATTAGGGAGACAGTAATAAAACAAGGTTAATTCTGGCCAAGTAGTCAGCACACTATCAGACCACCTGACTTGCCTTCTGAGAAATCTGTATGCAGGTCAAGAAGCAACAGTTAGAAATGGATATGGAACAACAGACTGGTTCCAGATCAGGAAAGGAGTACATCAAGGCTGTATATTGTCACCTTACTTATTTAACTTATATGCAGAGTGCATAATGCGAAATGCCGGGCTGAATGAAGCATAAGCTGGAATCAAGATTGCCGGGAGAAATATCAATAACCCCAGATATGCAGCTGACACCACCCTTATGGCAGAAAGTGAAGAAGAACTAAAAAGCCTCTTGATGAAAGCAAAGAGGAAAGTGAAAAAGTTGGCTTAAAACTCATCATTCAGAAAATTAAGATCATGGCATCCAGTCCCACCTCTTCATGGCAAGTCGATGGGGAAACAATGGAAATAGTGACAGACTTTATTCACTTGGGCTCCAAAATCACTGAAGATGGTGACTGCAGCCATGAAATTAAAAGATGCCTGATCCTTGGAAGAAAAGTTATGACCAACCTTGACAGCATATTAAAAAGCAGAGATATTACTTTACCAAAAAAGGTCCATCTACTCAATGCTATGGTTTTTCCAGGAGTCATGCATGGATGTGAGAGTTGGACTATAAACAAAGCTGAGTACAGAAGATCTGATGCTTTTGAACTGTGGTGTTGGAGAATACTCTTGTGAGTCCCTTGGACAGCAAGGAGATGCAACTAGTCCACCCTAAAGGAAATCAGTCCTGAATATTCATTGGAAGGACTGATGCTGAAGCTGAAACTCCAATACTTTTGCCATCTGATGTGAAGAACTGACTCATTGGAAAAGACCCTGATGCTGGGAAAGATTGAAGGTGGGAAGAGAAGGGGACTACAGAGGATAAGATGGTTGGATGGCATCACCGACGCAATGAATACGAGTTTGTGTAGGCTCCAGGAGTTGGTGATGGAGAGGGAAGCCAGGCTTGCTGCAGTCCATGGGGTCACAAAGAGTCAGACATGACTGAGTGACTGACCTGAACTGAAGTCTTCACACTAATGGGTAATATGTCAGCATATCTGAAATTAAATATAAAATCCTTAAGATTTTCTTTTTTTAACCTGTGAATTATCTGATTTATTTTGTCTATTCTATGTATTCTTATATGAAAACCATCTACTTTTTTGTTAGCACTTGCTATTACTACATATAAAATGAGTTGTTATAACATGATAATTGACACTGGCTACTGTACTACTTAGGTTTCTGCATAGAAACTGAACCAAAAGGATGTATACGCATATACACAGAGAGAGAGTTATTTTAAGCAATTGGCTCACATGGTGATGGGGCTGGCAAGACTGAAATTTGCAGAGCAGGCCTATAGACTAAGAGATGTTAAAAAAAGTTAACCTGAGTTGTAGTTCAAACTCAAAGGCATTCTGGAGGAAGACTATTTTTTTGGCCAAGAGGGACCTCACTCTGTTTGGTCCACAATTATTTGGGTGAGGTCCATACAAATTTTGGAAGGTAATCCATTTTAGTCAAAGTTACTGATTTAAATAGTAGTCACATCTAAAAAATGCATTTCCAGAAACACCTAGATCATATATGTACAATTGATCAATATTTTTAAATCTCTCTAATTGCTAAAACTTATTTGTAAATCATTGCAGGTAGATTTTTTACCATCTGAGCCACCAGGAAAGCCCGTTGTAAATCAATACTCAGAGTATTTTCTTAGTCATGCCCAGACACACATAGAGTGGAAAAACTTTTAGGTGGCCCGGTTGTGCATGTTCCCAGGTGAGATCTAATAGGGTGATGCTCTGGCTTCCTGTTTCAAATTTTATCCTACAAGGGTTCTTCTTATGGCCTATTTAGTGCCATCTAAAACAAATGTGCCTTCATTTGTGACTTTTCCATGTAAAGTGACCCCAAATTGTTCTACTAAGGTGTTGGCTAATATCCTCAAGTGCAAGAAGACTGTGGTAAGGTTTATGGAGAAAATATTATGTGTTAGAGTTATTAGCTGTGAGTTCAATGTCAATGAATCAACAAAACATTAAAAATATTTAAAAATAAAAACATTCATAAGACATATACATTGATCACCTGATAAAAATGTTGTGACCAGAGTCTTTTAGGGACTAAAGCTTGTATTGGACCCAGAAACAATGCTTCCTTAATTCAGTGTTCCCGTGACTTTATGCAACATTACTACAATGACTAGTGAGAACAGACAGTAGGATTTCCTTTGTTGTTGTTGTCTTAGTCGCTAAGTGATGTCTGACTTTTATGTGACCCCATGGATGTAGCCCACAAGGCTCCACTGTTCATGGTATTTCCTAAGCAAGAACTGGAGTTGGTCATCCTTTCCTTCTCAAGATCTCCCAACCCCGGGGTCAAACCCGCATCTCCTGCCTTGGCAGGTGGATTCGTTACCACTGAGCCACTAGGGAAGCCCCAGGATTTCCTCGTATAATTGTATTAATGTCTCTTTTATTTAAATACACTATTTTACATCCTTAATATGCATATTAAGGATATGTGAACTTTAAGAAGCTCAAGCTTTAAGAAGAGTTTTCTCTAATAACAGGCTGAATGTATTCTGAAGAGATAGATTGTATAGGTAGATGAATAGATGGATAGAGTGACTGAGAAACACGTACACACACCCACAAATAGAAGCCGATGCATTCATTTATACACACATTTTCTAGAAACAGTGGCACCCAGTGGCATTTGGCACACCTAGTGCCCAGTTGTAACAAGAAGTAACAAAACTCCATGGACAAATGAATGTTTCTGGGACTGGGAAATTGGAAGTATAAACTATATGTGCAACATAGTGTGTCAGAAATGTAAAATGTGCTCAAAGATAGAGATATGCCAAAATATTATAGGAACAAGCTTGGAGTTACTCCCAATAGAAAAACCTATGACAATTTGAACCTCCCATCAAATCAATTTAGAATTTGTGAGTTAAATTTTATGTAAATGAACAAAATACATGGAAAAAATGGAAAGTTCTTACTCACAGAATAATGTCAACAGATAAATGTAGAAGAAATGATGAAGTTAGAAAATCACTATTTGGCAATAATCATAATAACATACAATAAAATAAATGAATGTAAAATGAGTGAGTATAAGCTGAATGAAAAGAAGGACACTTATTTGTATTCAAAGTGTATCCACACACAGTACTTACTAATTTCTAAAGTAAAAATAGAAACTTTTCTATGGAGAGCCTCCAACAGACAAATCCTCAACCAGGTGACAAAGTTAACATAAAAAATAAGAAAAAAAATCATGTACATCATAATATGATAAACTGAGTAGAAAAATCATTTCAATGACACTCTGTCAAGAATGCATAAGCTGAATTTAATCATGAAGAAATAAATATAAGACAACTGTAAAGTTAGGCTCATTCTACAAGCATACTCTTTATCTGCCAAAAGTGTAAAGATTATGAAGTACAAAGAAATACTGAGGAGCTATTCCAGATAAAGAGATATTAATTTTGTCTTTCAATTCATAATAAGTAACACTGCAAATCAAATTTTTCTACTTTAATCTGCTCCAAATTTTGTGATTCTTCCCTGTTGGTGTAAATATTAGTGAAAATAGAATATGTACAATACTAGAATTTTGTCTGGGTCCTCATTTGAAAAAAAAAAAAAGCAGCATATATCCCAAAGTTACAATCAAACTGTTTCCACAGATGATACAAAAGGCAATCATGGTAGGATTGTCTTACCTCCATTTTGTGAGTATATAAGGAGTAACTTGAGAAATCTGTATGCTGGTTAGGAAGCAACAGCATGAACTGGACATGGAACAACAGACTGGTTCCAAATAGGAAAAGGAGTTCATCAAAGCTGTATATTGTCACCCTGCTTATTTAACTTATATGCAGAGTACATCATGAGAAACGCTGGACTGGAAGAAACACAAGCTGGAATCAAGATTGCCGGGAGAAATATCAATAACCTCAGATATGCAGATGACACCACCCTTATGGCAGAAAGCAAAGAAGAACTAAAGAGCCTCTTGATGAAAGTGAAAGAGGAGAGTGAAAAAGTTGGCTTAAAGCTCAACATTCAGAAAAAAAGATCATGGCATCTGGTCCCATCACTTCATGGGAAATAGATGGGGAAACAGTGGAGACAGTGACAGACTTTATGTTTTGGGGGGCTCCAAAATCACTGCAGATGGCGACTGCAGCCATGAAATTAAAAGACACTTACTCCTTGGAAGGAAAGTTATGACTGACCTAGACAGCATATTAAAAAGTAGAGACATTAAATTGCCAACTAAGGTCCATCCAGTTGAGGTTATGGTTTTTCCAGTAGTCATGTATGGATGTAAGAGTTGGACTATAAAAAAAGCTGAGCACTGAAGAATTGATGCTTTTGAACTGGGGTGCTGGAGAAGACTCTTGAGAGTCCCTTGTACTGCAAGGAGATCCAACCAGTCCATTCTAAAGGAAATCAGTCCTGAATATTCATTGGCAGGACTGATGTTGAAGCTGAAACTCCAATACTTTGGCCACCGGATGCGAAGAGCTGACTCATTTGAAAAGACCCTGATGCTGGGAAAGATTGAAGGCAGGAGGAGAAGGGGACAACAGAGGATGAGATGGTTGGATGGCATTACCAACTCAATGGGCATGAGCTTGGTAAACTCCAGGAGTTGGTGCTGGACAGGGAAGCCTAGCGGACTACAGTCCATGTGGTCGCAGAGAGTTGGACATGAACTGAACTGACTGACTGACGAAGTAACTTGAAGATTTTAAATATACACAGTTTTTTTTTTTTTTTTTAAGCTATAAGTTTCTATTGATAAGAGCACAGTACCTTGTCCAACCACTCCCAGGCAAATTAAGTAACATCCTAGGAGAACCAATAGAAGTTGACATAGTTTTGGAATCTGCAAGATATAGAGAATGGTACTAGGAATAAAAAATCTAAGTGCTACAGGTTATGGCTAGACTGATCTGTGGTAGCAAGTTAGAGAGAGATCAGGCATCTTTACCAAAGAATCAACCAGCTAAGAGCCATCATCTAACTTCAGAAGGCTTCATACAGGTGGAATTTATGGTCTCCATTGATGAATCCTTCGTGTGTGCTAAGGAAATTTCCAAACAGCAATTAGCACTCAAAACATGCAAACACACACAATCATATGCCTTCACAAAGCACCAAAACACATTCCCAACTGTGAGGTCATTATAATACAGGTAAAAATAAGACTATTAATAACATAGAAACCAAATGGAAAATGTAAAGTATCTATAAATCTTTCACCCTTAGGTAAGAAATTAAATGTTGGTAAAGTATGAATTTGCAGTAATAGAGAAATAATATTCTAGTATATATGTAAAGCTCTATATTATATAAAGTTCTAGTTTAAATATATGTATGTATAAAGTTATATTACATACATTTATGCAAATAATTTATTTAAATTTTTAAAAAGCAAAGTTCACCCATTTCTCCCATACCTTCACACTCCACCTCTGGCAACCATCAATCTCTTCTCTGTACCTATGAATTTGTGTTCTTAAAAAATTATGTTTATTATTTACTATACTATTAAAATATATTAATATTAGCATGTTAATTAGAATTGCTATAATATAGCAATAGTAATATTTAATTTTAATAAATTACTATTGATATACTTATATACAATTTTCATATATTATTTGTATTTAGAACATATCATATTCTAAAGTCAGATTAGTCAATAGGCCAACAAATCTTAATAGTACAAAAACTTATCTCATTTTCATAACGCTCCATAAAGCCACTCCAACTGATTTTCATTAACTCTCAAAACACATCATTCCCTTTGATAAAATAGATTTCCATATTACCCTAAGACTACACAGATGAGGATATCTCATTATTCTGAGACTGTATTATTTTTTATAACTTACCTAATCCTATCTCACTTTCAAGAGTCAGTAAAAGTCCCTTCACCTCCTTGAAACCCCTTAGATTCCATTTTTGTTAGTTTAAAAATACATATATACTTCTTATCACATAATTACATTCTCCTATACTAGATTTTTGTAGGGGAGCTCTGCACATTTCATTAGATAATAAGTTACTGGGGTGCAAATATGAAAATATTCAACCTGAATGAAATTGTCCTGTGTACAAAATGGGAATTCAATATTTATTCAATGACTGCTATTCTGATCCACAACTCAAAATAATTATAAAGAATGTGCAATGAGGAAGTACCCTAATGACTTCTGAAAGTATTTTAATGGCTCTACTTTGTGATTTTTCACAATTTAAATGTCTGTAGAGAAAACATTTTTAAAATGTGATGATGAAAAGTTCAATACATTAGTGGTCTGAATTTTTAAGCTACATATTTTTAGCAAAACAAATTACCCAGAGGAATTCTAAATCCTCCGAAGCACACTGGTAGTATAACCAGTGCTAAGACATATTAATTCATTATTAATAAATTCTCAGAATTTATAACTTTTTATGAATGTTTCCATATCCCTTTTATACCCTCAGGAAGTACACAGGTCATAGGAGAAAGTAAATGAAAATTATGGCCCTATGGGCCTCAAAATAAGTGTTTACTAGATGAAATATGATTACATATGTAAACTTTATCAGGATATAGCAAATAATGGAAAGCCAATTCATATTCTTGCAAAATCTTTGTACTAAAGTGAAAAGTGAAAGTCGCTCAGTCATGTCCAACTCTTTGTGACCCCATTGTCTATAGCCCACCAGGCTCCTCTGTCCATGGAATTTTCCAGGCAAGAATACTGGAGTGGGTTGCCATTCCCTTCTCCAGGGGATCTTCCCAACCCAGGGATTGAATGCTGGTCTCCTGCACTGAAGGCAGATTCTTTACCATCTGAGCCACCAGGGAAACCCTGTACTAGAACAGTCTATGCCGACTGCAGCTATCTATTAAAGTGTGAGCCTATAATGTGCTATTTAGAATACCGATACCTATTTGATTGGCAAAGACTTATTAAAACTATAAGTTTGTGATTCATTCAACAATTCACTCACCTGCCCATCAATCAATCAATTTATCCATTCATTTATTCCTGTGAGTATGAGTGTATAAGTTAGTCAGCCTCAATGTCTTAGGGTACTAATTAGATATATGGTTAAGGCAATAATTTGTACATATCCTCTTGAATAAATAAAAAATAAACATTAAATTCTTATTACATTGATATTTTTTGGTATTACTTATGTGCATTTGTACCCCATGCATGAATAATTTAATTTAGTAAAAGTATAAAAAAGAACAAGAATAAAGAGGACTATCCCCATGAATAGTCAGCATCCAATGAAAAGTATGTGGAAGAAAATAATGGGCATGGGTATAATAAATATTCTACTCTGATAAAATTATAATAATAATTATATTAGTAAGCCAAATATCTTTTTCAGGAAATAGGGCGAGAAAGTCAGGAAAACTAGGTCTGCTGCTAAGTCACTTCAGTCGTGTCCAACTCTGTGCGACCCTATAGACGGCAGCCCACCAGGCTCCCCCGTCCCTGGGATTCTCCAGGCAAGAACACTGGAGTGGGTTGCCATTTCCTTCTCCAGTGCATAAAAGCGAAAAGTGAAAGTGAAGTCGCTCAGTCGTGTCCGACTCTTTGCGACCCCATGGACTGCAGCCCACCAGGTTCCTCCATCCATGGGATTTTCCAGGCAAGAGTGCTAGAATAGGGTGCCATTGCCTTCTCCGAAACTAGGTCTAGAGTTTCTATTATTTGAGTTGAATATCCAGTCAACACATTAGACTAATTTGATGATCTGGGACATGCTATGTTCTAAGACTGTACCCCAAATTCGTAAGGATTCATAAGGGTCTTAGAAGATAGAGAAACACAAGGAGAACATCACATAAAGATAAAGGCATAGGTTGGAGTTATGTTGCTATAAACCAAGGAACACTTTGGAGTACCAGAAATGGAAAGAGGCAAGAAAAGTCTCTCCTCTAAAGACTTGAGAGAGAGAGAGAGAGGGCCACCCAGCAGACACCTTAATTTTGGATTTCTAGCTTCCCGAACTGCTAAAGAAAATTTTCTGTTGTCTTAAGTCACCCAGTTGGTGGCACCTTGTTACAGCATCCTTAGGAAACTAATCATCTAAGAACTACATGTTTTATACTGAATGTCATCGGAAACTATGTCATCTAGAAACACACTTTTTACACTGAATATCAAAAATCTTCACAACTGGCTATCAGTGAGAATATAGAGGCTGCAGGTGTCTGTTATACCTGGTCTGCTGTCATGCATTTATGTGGTATGATTTAAATCAATTTCTTCAAAACGACACACAAAGAAGGCACATGACAAGACCAACTTCCTTTCCATGTTCAACAGTAACCTTCCTTAGTCACCTAGTAACAGGAACATTAAACATTGTAACTGTAATTTAACTTCAGACCTCTATCTAAATGCTTCTTTTAATATTGGTAAGAAAATTGATCTAGTACACTCATCTAAAAAACAAATATGGAATCCCAGTTGAATATTTCCATGGAATACACATTTTATTCCCTTTGTCTTCCAAAATGCCACTAAACTGAACAGATAATAAGATGATGAGAAAAATTATGCCTCCCCAGGATGGGGGAGCCTGGTGGGCTGCCGTGTATGGGGTCGCACAGAGTCGGACATGACTGAAGCGACTTAGCAGCAGCAGCAGCAAGGACTGATTCACATGAATTTCCTCCCACAACATACAAGGAAGTCATATAACAAGAGCAATCTCAGTGCACGATTGTGCATACCCTCTGTCACCTAGTAACTATTGCAGGCAAAATTATCAAATAAGTAATTGTAAATGAATTTGATAAAAGAAGAAATTTCTTGAAAACATATTTTGTTAGAAGAATCTAGATTTTTGCATATAGATTTTCCCACCAAATATCATCAAGGATATTTACTAAGTTTTTGTGATTGATTTGTCTTCTAGTTTCTGAAAAATAATTATAAATAAATAGATAAGCAACTATGACATTTTATAAATTGTTCTACATTTAAGGAGATTGCATGAAGGCCCATAATATTAGGCTATTGGTGTAGAGCTTTTAACCCAAATTCTGCATTCTTAAATTCTGTGACATAATAATGCACTAGATACTTCAGCCCATCCCCAGGGTTAGATACAAAAGTTTCTATTTACCTTTAGTTGTTTTCTTTGTAATAAGTGTAGCCAAGTGTAGCCAAGTGTAGCCAAGCCAGGAAAGTCATGGTCTGTTAAAAAAAAAAAAAAAGATGTAATTTATTGCCTTGAAACAGTTGTAGAGTTGACTCCTGAGCTGTTGCAACATGGGTTTGAACTCTGTGGGTCCCCTTAATATACAGATTATTTTCAATAGCTATGTACCACCACGCTATCTGATCTGCCTATGGTTGAAGCTGTGGATGTAGAACCACAGATAGGAACTCATAAAGTTTACTCGAATTTTCAACTATGCAGGTGTCTGTGCCTCTAATCCTTACATTTTCAAAAGTCAACTGTGTCTATTATTTCCAACTTTTTTTGTCTTATTTCTACATCTCACACCTGGTGTGTTCAATATTGCACAAAACTATATTGTCATCACAAAACATCTTAACAGCTACGTCCATGAGTAACTGTGAATTATATAACTACTATACACAAAACACATAGAATACCTTATATCAAACAGATACAAACCATATAATTGGTATACAGGTGTGGGAAGAAAACATAAAAATTATTAAAACTAATTTTCCATTGTTACAGGAATTTACTGCAGTCTATTTGTTTGCCTATAAGCTTCTATATTTTATAATCATTGAGAACAGAACAGTAGATGGCTATTACTACTGTAAGGGCCCAGATTTCTCATTTCTCATTTAGATTTCTCATTTCTCATTTTCCAATGAGAAAATTTATATTCTCATTGAGAATAATAAACAAACAGACATACTTCTTGCTAGCATTTTTTTAACCAGGAAAAGTTTCTGGATACATTCGTAAAGGATAAAAATCATTGTTCTGTCTCAACAGAGCTATATACAATTAACAAAATTGAAAACATTCATGTAGGAAATATATAATTAAAAATAACTAAATATCTTACATTGTAATTAAATGGAGTAAACTTTGGAAATAGTAAAACATCTGACTTCTCCCTGCCAAAAAGGTGACATTGTGTGCTCAACCATGACAGTTACAGGAATGAAATCGTTGCCAAGCAACTCTTCTTCTATAATCTTGTAAAAGGCTTTTGTATTTGAGGAAAATTGAGGCAAAGAAAAGTTTGGGAAGCTAATGAGGAAGAAATGGCTTCAGTGCAAATCGATCAATAGTGCACCTGACCAGAAAATCAACTATTAATGGGATGACAGGAAGAGAAGCTACTTAGAGCTACTTGAGAGCAAATTTATTACCACCATATGTGTTTAATTGTCTGCACCCTAATTCCCTGTTATCATTTGGTCTTTCTGCGCATACAGCAATAGTTTCTTATGTGGAAGTTCAATAATATGCAGCAGCCTTTCTACTCAGCAGGCTTAACAACAACCCCAGACAGTGTTTTGATTACTTCATTTTCTGTATCATTTAAGAATCCAATAAGCTATCATCAATCTCCTTTCATGCTATTGTTATATGTGTGGCTGTTGCTAAGTCACTTCAGTCGTGTCCAACTCTGTGCGACCCCATAGACGGCAGCCCACCAGGCTCCCCTGTCCCTGGGATTCTCCAGGCAAGATCACTGGAGTGGGTTGCCATTTCCTTCTCCAATGCATGAAAGTGAAAAGTGAAAGTGAAGTCGCTCAGTAGTGTACAACTCTTCGCGACTCCACGGACTGCAGCCTACCAGGCTCCTCCGTCCATGGGATTTTCCAGGCAAGAATACTGGAGTGGGTTGCCATTATGCATGGCAGTAAAGTACAATTTGAACTGAGCTCTGCTGCCTACAAAGATGGAGTCATGTCATTGGCACTACATACATTAAATCAACGTATGAGACATTCTATAATGAGAAATTCAGAGTCTGTGGGTCAGGATAGGATAGAAGTCAAGAGAAGAATTTCAGGCAAATTCTGTAGTGTTTTCTTGTTTCTGCCTGTGAAAAAGGAGCTATGGTCAAATCTGAGTTGCCAAATCTTTGACCTGTGGCCAAAGGGACCCTCCAACTCAGTTCAGACTTTAGCACCTGATAAAGTTTTTCTGTGTCCCTAACTGGTGAGTTCACCTGGAGTACATATTACTAACCAGCACACTTTTAGAAGGGAGCACCTTGATCTTAAGCAAACAGGAGGTCCTTGGGGAATATGCAAGTACTCTACAAAGATTTATAGAAGTCCTTGGGGAAAAAGAACTTGATAGATCAGTATACTTGCCTAAGGCACCTAAGAAGGAAACTTCGCTTAGGTTATTTGACTATTAAGTAGAATTAGGATCTCTTCAGACTACAAATTTAGAAATATCTGAACTAAATACAACTACCCTAGAATCTGGAAGGTAACACAATTTGGGGGATCAGACACAGGAGACAAATGATTAAGAAGCTAAGAAAACATAAAACCAAAATGAGGCCCCAAGGGCATAACTGATGAGGCTTTTCCTCTTCTATCTAATCTCATTAGTGTTTGACTCAAAGTCTGAGACTTGCATGGGAGCAGACCAGCTCTCACAATTTAGGTCACACTCTGGTTCCTCAAATAGCTGCACAACTGCTGTATTATTGTTACATGGAACACTAACAGCTGTGTTTCTTCCTTTCATTTAAATATACTGTTTAATGCTAACAATGTAAGACAGAAGCATGCTCACTGCCACACAGAGACCTATTTCACTAGTCACCATTTTATGATGCTCACACCCTTCTACCCAACATACAACTTAATTATTATAACACAGAGCTATTTATTCATTTATTTCTGTGAATAACTTTCTCCAAGTCCTATTTGAGCATGCATTTCATGAGAAACTGGTGGGTTTCAAAATGCTGTTAACTATCACATTCCATCCTCTCTAGCCTGTGGCTGAAATGGCAGGCTGGCAGGGAAAAATACAGTTGCTTTCATGGAGGCAAATTTAATCTCATTAAAGAAAATGGGGTTAAAGAAAAATGCCCTACCCTGCAATCTAACACTCTTTTATCACAAACATCCTCATCTCAAAGATATTTGAATACAACTGTGTAAATAATGTCAGAAATTGTGCACACTACAAAATGGATACAATTTTCTTCCACAACTTGGAAAGAAAAAAAAAAAAAAAGACTGATTTCCATTTCTAGCTTTGCAAATGGCTAAGCTGACTTCCTGCAAGTTACTGTGGAAGACTTGGCTCCCTCCTCCGTGAAGTGGAGAGAGTGGATTAAATAATTGCAAAGGTCCTTTCAAAACCAAACATTCCATAACCTTTTGTAATCTAAAACAATAAAACATGTTTCCTAACATCTAGCTTGTGTCCTTACTAATGCAATTAAAACACGATTTATTCTCTAGAGAGGAAAGGAGAAAATTAATAGCACTGTATTTCAATATCAGGAAAGAGGAAAAATGACCTCATAATTTTATGTGTAATTTAATTTGCATAAAGTATTTAAATTTAAAGATTATATTTTGTAATAAATATTCACTCCTAAAATATATTTTTAAATCTGAGTAATTAAAAGTATAGACATCAGAATTTTCTTAGGAGACTTTTCATAGTACTGAAAAGCCAGTATTTTAAAAGCACATATAGCAAGCAGTTTAACTTACCTAATCAAAAATTTTTGTCAGCATATTTTTCCTTTTACTATTAACATTTTATTTATAATTATCTGAGAATTATCATTTTGGCAATTGCTCAAAGTAAGTTAATTTTGATATTAAGAAATTGCCTACATATATGTAAGATCATTTTTAGAAAGAAGTTTTATTTTGAAATCCACTATAATGTAACAATTGTTCAAATTTTTCATAGTCTGAGATCAAATGTATTATCAAAATATTTAGACAAGCTACTGTCATTATAATAACTATGAATAGTGATTCTAAATCTCTACATAGTAAATAAAACTTCCCAGACTAAAAACAGAGCTGCATTTTTCTGAACTGATTTATTATCTTTTGTTTTCACAAAATTATATCCTAAAGAAAATAGATAATTGCTTACTTTACTAATAAAATCATGCAAATATTCCATTCTGGTTTGTAGCTTATTTTTTTATTAACTTATAGAAGCAGTATATATAAAGTTTTACAAGTATAAAGTAGACAATGACCAGAAAATAAATTATTCCAAATTATTATAAAATAATTATGAGAAACATTCCTTCTGTCCTTGAGTCCTGGTTCACACTCGCAGCTATTACTTGTAATAATTTATCATTATTTGGTATTATAGGGCTTCCTAGGAGCAGTGGTAAAGAATCCAGTTAAATTTTGTAGGTGCAAGAGCTGCAAATTCAAACCCAGACTTGGAAAGATCTCTTAGAGGAAGAAATGGCAACCCACTCCAGTATTCTTGCCTGGAAAATCCCACGGACAGAGGGCCTGGAGGGCCACAGTTCAAGGAGTCACAGAGAGATGGACATGACTGAGTGAGCATGGCAGCAACACTTGATGTTCCATAGCAATTTTACTCTTATAAGCAACAATAATTATTTTATTAATATTTCATATGCATTACCCTATAAATATTTTAACTTGTATTATACTATGTGTTTATATTAATTAACTTATTCTAACAGTTCTATATTATAAATATTGTTCGTATTATCTCATGTGTGAAGATACTAAAGGGTGGGAAGATTAAATAACTTGTTCAAGTCATGCCACAATTTACAGGAATTTGACATCGGCCCAACTGGTGATTCATTCTGTGCTGCTAACTATCAAGGTACTCAGCCTTTCTAGTTTATAAGAAAACAGACTTTTTTAATCATTCAAATGCAAATTGAGTTAAATTCTGTGCTTTTGGGGGCTCTTTCCACTCCTCTTTCTGTGCAGTTGTATGTGAAAAAATATATATGAATTACATGAATATACTTAATCAGTTCAGAGGAAATGAGACTGCACCCTCTGTTCTGCGGGCTCCTGAAGGTCATTGCACATGCTCATATCAAAGCATGGGATGGTAGACACCTCAGAGCCTTGGCTTCTTTGTTCTTGTGCTTATTTGCTTTTAGAAAGGCACCCAAGACCCATACTTTTTAGTGTTAATTTCCACCTCTCCCTCCCATCTTCAGGATATTCTGGGGAAAAAAAAAAAAACATTTCTAGTGGGCCATATGTGAATCCCTTCAGAAATGAATACATCTTTCTCTTTTATATAAATGCTTTACTTCCCTTCACCCCAATCCTGTCACCTCTCCATCTTAAACTCCAAGCTCTAGTCCAACCGGGAAAATACATTATTATAGGTCTATATCCACTGATGAAGTCAGGTTTTATATTCAAAAAGAAAAAGCAAATTTTAATTTCTAATTCAATAAGTCATCCTACCAAAATTCTTAGAAAAGATAGAAAACCTCTCTCATTTTAGAAACTTTCCCTGAATGAACATAGCCAACAACTTCATGCTGCTGCTGCAGCTAAGTCGCTTCAGTAGTGTCTGACTCTGTGTGACCCCATAGACGGCAGCCCACCAGGGTCCCCCATCCCTGGGATTCTCCAGGCAAGAACACTGGAGTGGGTTGCCATTTCCTTCTCCAATGCATGAACATGAAAAGTGAAAGTGAAGTCGCTCAGTAGTGTCCGACTCTTAGAGACCCCATGGACTGCAGCCTACCAGGCTCCTCTGTCCATGGGATTGTCTAGGAAAGAATACTGGAGTGGCTCAACAACTTCATAGAGGTCTTTATTTCAGAAAAGCAAACAAATGAACAAACTAAACCATTGCTACCAGAGCAACACTGATTTAGTTTGCATGAGAGACATAATTGTATATCAGTAAGAACCATTAAAATAGTTTGCAGTTCACTTTTCCTTTCCAGGTGCCATTGCCAAAAATTGGTCCTTAGTTTTATGATTTGAAAATGTAGACAAAACAGACAGTAATGCTATGTATTGAGCACTTCCAATGCCAAAAATATGGCAGTAACCCATGGAACAACAGACTGGTTCCAAATAGGAAAAGGAGTCCGTCAAGGCTGTATATTGTCACCCTGCTTATTTAACTTATATGCAGAGTACATCATGAGAAACACTGAGCTGGAAGAAGCACAAGCTGGAATCAAGATTGCTGGGAGAAATATCAATAACCTCAGATATGCAGATGACGCCACCCTTATGGCAGAAAGTGAAGAGGAGCTAAAAAGCCTCTTGATGAAGGTGAAAGTGGAGAGTGAAAAATTTGGCTTAAAGCTCAACGTTCAGAAAACGAAGATCATGGCATCCGGTCCCATCACTTCATGGGAAATAGGTGGGGAAACAGTGGAAACAGTGTCAGACTTTATTTTTCTGGGCTCCAAAATCACTGCAGATGGTGACTGCAGCCATGAAATTAAAAGATGCTTACTCCTTGGAAAGAAAGTTATGACCAACCTAGATAGCATATTCAAAAGCAGAGACATTACTTTGGCAACAAAGGTTCGTCTAGTCAAGGCTATGGTTTTTCCTGTGGTCATGTATGGATGTGAGAGTTGGACTGTGAAGAAGGCTGAGCACCGAAGAATTGATGCTTTTGAACTGTGGTGTTGGAGAAGACTCTTGGGAGTCCTTTGGCCTGCAAGGAGATCCAACCAGTCCATTCTGAAGGAGATCAGCCCTGGGATTACTTTGGAAGGAATGATGCTAAAGCTGAAACTCCAGTACTTTGGCCACCTCATGTGAAGAGTTGACTCATTGGAAAAGACTCTGATGCTGGGAGGGATTGGGGGCAAGAAGAGAAGGGGACGACAGAGGATGAGATGGCTGGATGGCATCACTGACTTGATGGACATGAGTCTGAGTGAACTCCGGGAGTTGGTAATGGACAGGGAGGCCTGGCATGCTGCGATTCATGGGGTCGCAAAGAGTCGGACACGACTGAGCGACTGATCTGATCTTATCTGATCTGAAACCTTTAAAAATCATATTATCCCCTTAAGTCCACACAATCTCTATTAGGTTTACATTCTTTCTATTCTCTGTTTTTCAGATAAAGCAATTGAATTTTGGAGATATTAAAAGATTTACACACTTAACTAACACAAAACCATGTATACAATAAATGAAAGAGCTAAGATTCAAAACTCCGGTTTGTTGAAATTCAAAGTCCAAGATTTTAACCTGGGTGCCTCTCATCTTCCAGCGTCAATATAAAGGCAAAATGAAATCTCAAACACTATGGCACTCTGGACTTCACAGCACTTTACATAGCAAAGCTTTTTACTGTTATTATATTATCGATACTATTATTTAGCTCCCCAAGTTACTATATCATTTGCAAGACTTATGGTTTTTACTTTTGTTAGTTCCCCTTTGTCAGTTTTCCTAACTTAACAGACTGATGATGCTGTTGTTGTTTTTTAGTCTCTAAGTCATGTCTCACTCTTTTGCAACTCCGTGGACTGTATCCCACCAGGCTCCTCTGTCCATGGGAATTCTCAGCCAAGAATACTGGAGTGGGTTGCCATTTCCTTCTCCAGGAGAAATTCCTGACCCAGGGATCGAACCTGCATATCTTGCACTGGCAGGTGGATCCTTTACCACTGAGGGAAACCCAGCTTAATAGATATACACTAATAAGTTCCTACCTATTAGCTGACTTCATTATATGATCAAATATTGTGCTTCATGGAATTTACATTTAAAAGGAGGCAAAAATATGAAATAATAAAACCTTCATCTTCCATACATTTATTAATATTTATATTTGATATTTGCTAAGTCAAATGAAGGCTACAAATATAACTGAACCTCCCTCTGTGCAATGACTAGTTCTCAGCCCAAATTCTTATTGATAATTTTAATTTATAAATATATGTTTTACAATTGGAATTGCCCTTGATAATTAATCTTAGTGAAAGTGAAGTGAAAGTCTCTGAGTCGTATCTGACTCTTTGTGACCCCAAGGACTATACAGTCCTTGGAAATCTCTAGGTCAGAATACTGGAACGGGCAGCCTTTCCCTACTCCAGGGGATCTTCCCAACCCAGGGATTGAACCTAGGTCTCCCACATTGCAGGTGGATTCTTTATCAGCTGAGCCACAAGGGAAGCCCAAGAACACTGGAGTCAGTAGCCTATCCCTTCCCCAGAGGATTTTCCCAACCCAGGAATCGAACTGGAGTCTCCTGAATTGCAGGTGGATTTTTTTACCAACTGAACTATAAGGGAAGCCCCTCCAAGTGACAGTGTGAGTTGCTCAATTGTGCCTGACTCTTTGTGATGCCATGGACTGTAGCCCGCCAGGCTCCTCTGCCCATGGATTTCTCCAGGCAAGAACATTGGAGTGGGTTACCATTCCCTTCTCCAGGAATCAATCTTAAGTTCAGTGCAAATTGATCTTAGGAGCCATAGTTGATGGGTTTAAATGTCCTGCTAGTACAGATTTCCCAATCTCCCTAATTTTCCTTTATTTTTTCTGCTGCCCTCCCTAAAATGCCCACCCTGCCAATAAATCTCAATTTCTCTCCAATATCCAGTATCAAATCATTCTTTATATTTCCTTTAATCACATAATCATCTATATCAAAGTTTTCTTGGTTACTGGAGAAAATGAGGTACTTTCAGAAGCTAATTCCTCATTGTATAGTAGTATTTTTTTTAAGTTTTCTTAAATTAAGGCAGTCAATACAAACACTTTGGCTTCATTTTATTCATCACTATTGCTGAATTATGTAATAAAGAATTATCTCTATCCTTAGCCTCATTCAGATTTTTCTGTCAGAATATGAAAGGTATTGCAGATCCAGTGGATATACCATTTGTTATGCCAATATATATGTATATGGATATAAAATTTATATGCCAATATAAAGCAGAACTTCATTATATACTATGATCTTTTAAAATAAAGTTATCAGATGCACATGTTAAGCACTAAAGCAAATAATGCTTTCTCAGTAGTCATTTTCAGTTTTTATAGTAACTACAAGTGTCCTGCCCTTTCTCAAAGAATTTTTTTTTCCTCCCAAACAAACAGATTGAAAACCATCCTGGACTTAAAGATTTGCCTTCTTAACAGAATTTTTTGTCTTGACTTAGATTGGTGAGAAAGAAAATAAATACAACTGCTTTGATGATATATTGTGGTAATGCATCATCAGACTTCTGCTCATGTGATAAACTGCAACATTGGTATAATTCATCATCACGAGTGCTGTCAGTCTAAAAAGTATTAATGTAATACATCAGCACCCATCACCACGCACTGCCACTTCCAACAATATTTAAGGAATTCTACTGAGCTACCATCAGGAAGGAAAGGAAATAACAGAAAGGAAGGAAAGAACACCCTTCCTACACATAAGCATGATGGATTAATTTTATTTTAACACTGTCTTTCAGTTCAGTTCAATTTCTCAGTCGTGTCTGACTCTTTGTGACCCCATGGATTGCAGCATGCCAGGCTTCCTTGTCCATCATAAACTCCTAGAGCTTATTCACACTCATGTCCATTGAGTTGATGATGCCATCAATCATCCCATTCTCTGTCGTCCCCTTCTCCTCCTGCCTTCAATCTTTCCCAGCATCAGGGTCTTTTCAAATGAGTCAGTTCTTCACATCAGGTGGCCAAAGTACTGGAGTTTCAGTTTCAACATCAGTCCTTCCAATAAATATTCAGGACTAATTTCCTTTAGGATGGACTGGTTGGATCTCCTTGCAGTCCAAGGGACTCTCAAAAGTCTTCTCCAACACCACAGTTCAAAAGCATCAATTCTTCAGTGCTCAATTTCTTTATAGTCCAACTCTCACATCCATACATGACTAGTGGAAAAACCAAAGCTTTGACTAGGTGGATCTTTGGTGGCAAAGTAATGTCCCTGTTTTTTAATGTGCTGTCTAGGTTGGTCATAACTTTTCTTCTAAGGATCAAGTGTCTTTTAATTTCACGGCTGCAGTCACCATCTGCAGTGATTTTGGAACCCAAAAAACATTTGGAACAAAAATCACTGTCTTTAGAAGCCCTCTTTTTCCATATTTCTATCTTCTAGATTTCATTAACTTTTCTTCCAGCTTAATTTCTTTTTATAGCTTATTCACAAATTCATCTTTGAGATCCAGCATGTAAGGAATTGCCTTAGTATCTTATCTTTATTTTCTAAGCTTTCAGACAGTGGGTACCCATCTACTCTGCAACAAGTACATCCATGAGGGACAATTGATGGGCTCCAGTTTGACTTTTCTCTAACATAGCTTTGTGTTACTGGATTATATTCTAATTCTTGCCAGGCCATTTTACCACTGCTTCTGGTGTTTTATACTAGAGGCTCAGAAAATAAAACCAGAAACCTCATAAGGCCATGGCCACATGTTTTATATAAATGGTTTCCCTTCCATGCATGTCACCAAACTTTCTCCTATCACACTATTCCCTGCTTTGAAGAATCACTGTCTCTTTCACTATGTCTAGTCATTCCACTCTAAAGGGTTCAATGTCTATTTTCAATATCCTTGGGGGTTTCCTGACAATGATGAGTACCTTTTCTATTCTCATTATAGTCTATTACATTGAGCAACGTGCACTTGTTACACATTTCCTTTCAAAGATGTTTTTAAGGGTTTTATCTCACATTTGGTTGTATTAATATGTGCACATGGGTGCCATGCCTGGAGGAGGGCATGGCAACCCACTTCAGTATTATTGCCATAATGTATTATTCCATGTATTATGTATTATGCACTATTATTATAATGTATACATTTTACATAATTATTTATATTTGTTATAATTATTATAATATGTATAATGATATATTATTATAATTATACATAATTGTGTAAAATTATAATACATATTATATTATAAATTAATTATTGTATACAACAATACATAATTATTATGTATTGTATACAATATTGTATACAATCATATTATATATTATTGCATATAATGTATACATTATACATAATTATGTATTATTATTATGTATTATTGCCACAATGTACTATGCCAAGTACTATGCCATATATCCAGTATTATGCCATGAGAATCCCCACGGACAGAGGTGCCTGGTGGGCTACACTCCATGGGGTCGCAAAGACTCAGACGTGACTAAGCGACTAAGCACATGGGAGCCATAGAAGGCAAAGGTTGAAGGCAGACACACAATTTTTTTTTTTTTTAATCCATCACTGTCTCTGCATTTTCATCCCAGCTAAGTAACAACATCTCAGAAATATTAAAATGAATGAGGTGCTAGATATTAGGAATGTTAACTTCAGGTGTCTGTGGTATAAAACATAGAGAATATAGTGTTATAATGTATTACAAATTATTAAAGATTGTTAAGACCTTTGTGATTTACTTTAAAATAGTTGAGCAACATAACCAGATAATTTAATAGATAGATTTATTAAATGTAGCAAAACACTAGCAGTTGTACCTAGATTCCAGGCAAATAGATGCTCAATTGTTTCTACATTTTTTAATGTAAAATTTTGCTCTAAAATTCCACAAAAAATAAACTTGAGAAACATGAAAAGATGCAACGTGAAGATCTTATTTTTATCCTGGTCACAAAAAAACAAATGCACAGCTATTTTTTTAAACAATTAGTAAAATTTAACTGAATTTAAGCAGTGAAATATTAACTGAAATGGAAGATTAACTGAGTTTAAGTAATTGTTAATTTGTTACCAATGATAACTGCACTGTACTGGGGATGCAATACATTTTAGACAAGCATTTGGGGATGAAATGATGTGAAATTATGGTTTGTTTTAGATTCAAATAGAGCAGAGAAATACAACATAGTAATAATAACTACTTATTATTACTAATATATATATATATATATATATATATATATATATATATGTATGTATGACAGTCACTCTGTCGTGTCTGACTCTTTGTAACTCCATGCACTATGTAGTCCATGGAATTCTCCAGGCCAGAATACTGGAGTGGGTAGCCGTTCCCTTCTTTGGGAACCCTGGGTTGGGTATCTTCCAACCAGGGTTTGAACCCAGGTCTTCCCAACCAGGGAAGATCCCCAACCCAGGGTTTGAACCCAGGTCTCCCACATTGCAGGCAGATTCTTTACCAGATGAGCCACAAGGGAAGCCCTATTATTATAATAAGATTACACTAATCCTAATTATTTTATTAGTAATAAATATTGCCATTTTCTTTTCCAGGGGATCTTCCTGACCCACAGGTTGAACCTGGATTTCCTGCATTGCAGGCAGGTTCTTTACTGTCTGAGCTACCAGAGAAGCCCAATAAATATTGATATTTGTTAAAAGTTTATATGACATTTATTTGCATTATTCTCTATAGATTTATGAATGCTAGAAACTTATATATTAATACTAAAAGAAAACCTAGAGTGATTTTCTTCCAACTGAAATTCAAAATTAAGGAGATTTCCAGCATTTATTGCTTATACACATATTTCTAGATGTTAAGGCCATTTTTTTATATTCATTTAATTATCCATAAAAATGACATGAGAAGGTATCATCATTCACATCTAGATGTTAACTAATGAGTTAAAGTTCACACAGCTAGTAGGAAGGAGAAATCTCAAGTGTTCAACTACATCTCTGCTTCATGCCATCTTCTCAGAATTCACAGTTGTGTAGAAGCTCTTATCCAGGGCATCATTAGTCTTGTTATAAAAGAAAAATAAACCTGACAAGCCATGAGGTAACTCAGCTTCTGCTCAGAAAGGACACCATGCGCATTTCTTGGGCTTGTAATTTTCCTGGCCAAAATAAGTCATGTAGGCAAGAGTGTCAAAGAGAAGAGGATAATAGAATCCTTTTACTAAAAATGACACAACAGATAGGAAGATGACTATTTGGTTGAAAATACTGCTACATCACAACCAGATTAGCTAAGCTGTAAAGAACAACCATCACAAATATAATTGTCAAGGTATACAAAATCCACATGGCATCATCAGGATAACATGAAATATTGTGCAAGTGATATATGGAGCTAGTCATACTACAGAAGCAGACATTATTAGTTTATAATCTATTATGTCTTTTTTTTTTTTGTGAGTCACATTCCAAAATTTGAAATTTAGGAGAAAATCTATAATAGGTTTTACCAAGTTTTGTGTATTTTTAAACTTTTCCTTAAGTATAACGCCTTAAATCTAAGTAGTAGTTCACTCAGAGAAAGCTAAACTTGCATGATGCTTAGTTATACACTTCTGCTGAGGTATACAATGTAATCCATTCCAAATAAACACAATGATGAAATATAATTATTTTTGAATAAACCCTTTAGATTTCAGAGTGAAAGAATTCTAAAAGCCAGTGAGAAGTTCAAAATTTTATTGAA
Source organism: Bubalus kerabau (assembly GCF_029407905.1). Taxonomy (NCBI): domain Eukaryota; kingdom Metazoa; phylum Chordata; class Mammalia; order Artiodactyla; family Bovidae; genus Bubalus; species Bubalus kerabau. Next base: position 78,426,393 of record NC_073627.1, on the reverse strand, counting down.
CTTTATATATATATATTTTTTCTAGTTGTTAGGAAAATAATTTATATAGCTAATAATGAATCTAAAAGATTCAAATAACTTGCATTTGGATATTAAAAACAAATTTAGTACATTATTATAGCTGAAATAAATTTATTTTAGATCCTTTGGAAGGCCTCCCATTGTCTTCAAATAATTCATTCCTATTCCACAAATGTGTTAGAAATACAACACATGATATGGAAGGATTTATATATTGAGCCCACACTATGTGTCAAGCAATACAGATTATGGGCAGGTTAATAGCATATGGTCAGTACTATGATACAGGGCACTCTGGAAAGGTATATAAGCAGTAAGAAATATAATATTGACTCATCTTCTAAGGCCCCCAGACAAGGTGATGTTTACTTAAGAAGAAATATGAAAAATGAACAGGAATTATGTCTTTGAAAATTAGGAGCTAAATTGAAAAAGCTGTTTAAATCAAATAGAACAGTTTTGCAAAAATGTCAAATCAAACATTGTAGGATAATTCCTGAGACCCTCAGTAGCTTGCTATGCTAGACAGTTGACTGCAACACTAGGTTGGAGGGAAAAGGGGGGAAATTGAGGAAAATAATGACTTTGAAAAGCACATTTGGATAATCAAAAAGTTTTGAACAAGGGCAGGAAATTATTGTATTTGGAAAAATATTGAAATGCTTTATCTCTTTATTCAGTTAATCTAGAAAAATCTCCACTGTGCTAACATACTCTGGAGTAAGTGAAAAAGGCATTTCTGATTACACTGAGGATGGCAAAAACGCTTCTAGAGTTAATCATTAAAGTACTGTTTTAACCCCTTCTTGTTTGTTATGAAACCATGCCCCTTAGGGTTAACAGAAACTGCTGAGTAACAGAAATTGCTGAGCGAGTCTTACAGTTTGCTGAAACCCTGTACGCTTGCTGCCTACCTTCACTGAGTAAGCCCATCTTAATTATTTTGTTGCAAACTGCCTATGTTCCAAGCTTCACCTAGCCTAAACAGATGTTTGCCGGAGGTATTTTCCGGGAACTTGAAGTCAATTGTGTCCAGTTCATGCTTAACTGGCCAAGACTGGTTGGGACCACTGACCCTAAAACTGGGCCTGTGCCGATGTCTGATGGATGACCCTTTGACAGAACAGGGCCAAATATTAAAACATTCATCCCATGAAAAAGCATGTAACTCAGATATGCCTGCATAGAACTCCAATGACCTCACCTTTTCCCTACCTCCGAACACCTTTTCCCACACCTAAGAACCCTGTTTATTTCATAAATATCCAAAGTCCATGCCCCTCAAGGAGGAAAATTTGAGATTTGTTCTCCCATCTTGTTTGGCTGCCTCATGAATAAATCCTTTCTTTGCTGCAAATCTCAGCATTTCAGTGTTTGGCTTGCTGAATGTCTGGCAAATGAAAAGACCTGTTTTAGTGACAGTTGGTGATCAGTTCTAAAAATTAGTTGTTTTATAAAAAGCATTTCCATTTTCATAAGACTGCATATTTTAAGACACAAGGGAACACAGTATTGATATTTTGTTCAGGGTTTCCATTTACCTTACTTTGAGAAAATTTTCAAATGATTTGAATATGTCATAATTATCTCCTTCTTTGTGTATATCTGTATTTTCACATTATTTCTATCCTTGTGTGCTAAATTTTGCTTTGTTCAGATTTCAAGTTAGATAAGGAAATTTCACATTGTGTTGAGAAAACAAAGGTTAAAAATAAAGTGGAATAATGTTTTATTAAATGTATTTTGTGCTAGTGGGAAATAATATGATTTTTTATTAAGCTACTTTATCAATAGCTTAAAGGCGACCAAGGTGCTCTGTACATAGAAAAGTACTTTTTTTGCCTAAATATGTGTCATAAGCTTTACTGCCTCTCTAAATAAACTTCTTGAAATCCCATTGTGCTGTGCGTGCTCAGTTGCCTAGTCATGTGCTACTCTTTGCAACCCCTTGAACTATAGCCCACCAAGCTCTTCTGTCCATGTGATTTACCAGGCAACAATACTGGTGTTGGCTACCATTTCCTCCTCAAAGGAATTTTCCAGACTCAGGGACTGAACCAATGTCTCCTACGTAGGCAGGCAGCTCCTATACCACTGAGCTATCTGGGAATTGCAAAATCCCATTTAAGAATTTTCTATTTCTGCTATTAAGTACAGTTCAGTTCAGTTCAGTTCAGTCACTCAGTCATGTCCGACTCTTTGCGACCCCATGAATCGCAGCACGCCAGGCCTCCCTGTCCATCACCAACACCTGGAGTTCACTCAAACTCATGTCCATCGAGTCAGTGATGCCATCCAGCCATTTCATCTGTCATCCCCTTCTCCTCCTGCCACCAATCCCTCCCAGCATCAGGGTCTTTTCCAATGAGTCAACTCTTCACATGAGGTGGCCAAAGTATTGGAGTTTCAGCTTCAGCATTGGTCCTTCCAATGAACACCCAGAACTGATCTCCTTTAGGATGAACTGGTTGGATCTTCTTGCAGTCCAAGAGACTCTCAAGATTCTTCTCCCACACCACAATTCAAAAGCATCAACTCTTCAGCGCTCAGCTTTCTTCACAGTCCAAGTCTCACATCCATACATGACTACTGGAAAAACCATAGCCTTGACTAGATGGACCTTTGTTGGCAAAGTAATGTCTCTGCTTTTGAATATGCTATCTAGGTTGGTCATCACTTTCCTTCCAAGGAGTAAGCGTCTTTTAATTTCATGGCTGCAATCACCATCTGCAGTGATTCTGGAGCCCCCCAAAAAATAAAGTCTGACACGGTTTCTCCATCTATTTCCCATGAAGTGATGGGACCAGATGCCATGATCTTCGTTTTCTGAATGTTGAGCTTTAAGCCAACTTTTTCACTCTCCTCTTTCACTTTCATCAAGAGGCTTTTTAGTTCCTCTTCACTTTCTGCCATAAGCGTGGAGTCATCTGCGTATCTGAGGTTATTGATATTTCTCCCGGCAATCTTGATTGCAGCTTGTGTTTCTCCCAGCCCAGTGTTTCTAATGATGTACTCTGCATATAAGTTAAACATGCCTTAGAAAGCATCACTACGAACAAAGCTAGTGGAGGTGACGGAATTCCAGTTGAGCTATTTCAAATCCTGAAAGATAATGTTGTGAAAGTGCTGCACTCAATATGCCAGCAAATTTGGAAAACTCAGCAGTGGCCACAGGACTGGAAAAGGTCCGTTTTCATTCCAATCTCAAGCAAAGGCAATGCCAAAGAATGCTCAAACTACTACACAATTGCAGTCATCTCACACACTAGTAAAGTAATGCTCAAAATTCTCCAAGCCAGGTTTCAGCAATAGGTGAACTATGAACTTCCAGATGTTCAAGCTGGTTTTAGAAAAGGCAGAGGAACCAGAGATCAAATTGCCAACATCCACTGGATCATGCAAAAAAGCAGGAAAGTTCCAGAAAAACATCTATTTCTGGTTTATTGACTATGCAAAAGCCTTTGACTGTGTGGATCACAATAAACTGTGGAAAATTCTGAAAGAAATGAGAACCCCAGACCACCTGACCTGCCTCTTGAGAAACCTATATGCAGATCAGAAAGCAACAGTTAGAACTGGACATGGAACAACAGACTGGTTCCAAATAGGAAAAGGAGTACGTCAGGCTGTATATTGTCACCCTGCTTATTTAACTTATTAAGTAAAGGCTCCTGAGTAATTCAAATTGCACCTTTAAAATAAATTAAGTTGAAAGAAGATACATATAAATGGATATAAATGGAATATTATTCAGTCATAAAAAGAATGGAATAATGCCATTTTCAGCAATGTGTTTGGACCTAGAGATTACCATACTTAGTGAAGTAAGAGAGAAAGATAAACATCATATCACTTATATGTGGAATCTAAAAAATGTTACAAATGAACCTATTTACAAAACAGAAATAGGCTTATAAACATTGAAAACAAACTTTATCATTACCAAAGTGAATAGTGGAAGAATAAATTGCAAGTTTTAGATGAAAAGATACACTGCTATGCATAAAATAGATAAACAACAAGAACCCACCATATATCACAGGGTGTAATAATCAGTATTTTGTAAAAATAACCCATATATGTGTATATATGTGTGTGTTTGTGTGTGTGCATGTGTGTGTATTGAACTGAATCACTTTGCAGTACTCTTCGAACTAACACAATGTTGCAAATCAACACTACTTCAACTTCAAAAAATATCTAAATAAAATAACAGAAAAATACCATGGTAAGAATGCAAATATTTTTCAACTAAAAGTGTCTGAAAGATCTGTCTTTATCAGCAATTTAAATACTTTTCTATTTCAGCACTTCATTAGAACTTTAATATTACAGAATTTTGTTTTTTTTTTTTGTTTTTTTTTTTTTAGAATAAAGGTCAGTAACTGTAATTTTCTCTTTCTGTCTTCTGCTTTTGGAGGAGATCAGAAGCTTGAGGTACCGGTCATTTTAAAGGTCTTTTCATCTTTAATGGCTGTAATTTCTGAATCTCAGAAGCATAAACTGCAATAAAGCATGAATGATTTGCTAATTCCCAGCTCAAAAGGATGGCCTCTTAGGAAAAATGACTTGGGTAGGAAAAATCTCTATTAGGTGTTCATAAATTTTATGCTTCATAGTAGTCTCAATTTCTTAAGTGTATCAAGTATTAGACTTTGTAAAATGATGAAAATACCAACTCTATAAATGAAACAGTCACTGCATTTGAAAAACAGGTGTGTTTTAAGATTGTTGCTAGATACATGACAAATTTTGTAAGAGAACATTTGGAAAAACAAACTCTTTCATAGGAAAATGTTCACAGAACAGCCTGTATCAAGATATCTTCTCCAGGAAGCATGTTATTGTAATGAAAGTGGGTACCATTGAAATGACAGTTCCCTTTGTCCCAGCATCTATTTTGACTTGAGATAACTAATATTGCAACCAGCAATAGTCCATACATTAATAAATCAAATAGTAAATCTGGTTTGGGTATATTTAATTTCTACACGCTAGTTTTAGAAAGAGTACCGACTCAATAGACATGAGTTTGGGTAAACTCCAGGAGTTGGTGATGTACAGGGAGGCCTGGGGTACTGGGGTTCATGGGGTCTCAAAGAGTCGGACACAACTGAGCAACTGAACTGAACTGATCTTGTTAATCAGAGAACTGCATCTACTTGGCCACAGTAGTTACTCAAAGATACACATATAACTGAATTTAAACTTATATATCTCAATAATGGTAGTTTTATGAGACTATTTTAACAATACTATTCCCCTAAGGTCTTTATTCATGATAAAGTTAGTGGAATCCTGATGGTGCTGGGTCTACCATGTGTGGCTAGAGATAAGACTAATAAAGAGAAAACCATTGCCAGGAAAAAAAAAAAAAAAAAGAACTGATGGATAACCATTTTATGCATGTCTTTTCATCCATCTGGGAAATTCCACTTTTTCTATTGTCATAGATGCCCAAGACCAAATTTTCTAATGTGCAACAGTATCATAATGCCTGGGGACAAATCTTGGTCGGGCCTGAGAGTAGGTTGGCTGGAGTGATGCAAGGCCCAGGAAACTGGTATCAGATTCATGCAGGGAATACTGGAGGTGTACTGGGCTTGCTTCCTGTTACTTGTCCCTGTTCTGAGTACTCTTTTTGAAGAACATCAACTTCCAAATTGTATCATCAGTCCAGCCAGCCAAAGTTCAGATCGGGATGAAAACCATTTCTAAATGTATTATGATAAGCAATACTCAAAGATAAACAGGATCTCTAAAATAGATGACAGAGACAAGGAAGATCACACAATGCCAATAAAACAGGTGAGTTTTTCATATGGGATCTTCAAGGCTGATGGTATGAAATTGGAGAAGTTTTCCATACCAAAGAAAAGCACGGTATCAAGTGGTATTATAAGCATTAGGTTTCTTTTAGGGGGCTAAAGGATAAACTTTCCTGGCCCTTATAACAGAGATGATCTTTGGTGTGCAATTACTCTACACTTTACTACAACTTTTATCTCATTTCAATTTGACTGGGTTATGTTGGTCATGTTCTATTAATCACATCACCTTTTAAAGAACTGTGAAACAAGATGATCAGGTGTTTTCTTACATAAAACTTTAATAAATGTTAAAATCAAATAATCATTTTATATTTGCTAACAAAATTCCACTGATTTTTAAAATGCATTTCTTTTTATTCCCCATGTTGTCTCCAGTAGTAGCTACTTAATTAGGCTCTGAGAAATTACTAAAATCAAACACTGTCTAAGTATATTTAAACGCTAAAAAATTGAATATATTTTTCCAGGAAATTTTTTCTATTATCTTCAGAAAGGGTTTTTCTTTACATACATATTGAGAATTAACTTATTCAAGGATTCAATCAATACCACTATAACTGTTATTTTGTATATTGTTTTCATGACTGATTTTTCTCAAGTGAATAAACTAGATTATTTGCTCAGTTTTACCAATTATATGTTATGTCTCCCACTAGTCCTAACTTATAGGATTATAGACATAAAAAAGTATGGATTACCCTAAATTTACACTGGTTCATATAAATGTCACTTAACATTTTTACTCCCATACTTAGTCCTTCAAAAAACTAATGCAAAATAAAACTGATTTCATACACCTCAGGTACATACACAAAAATTTTATAAGTGAATGAGAAGAAAAATATTATAACTTCTATTCCTATTTATTTTTATCTTATTTTCATTTCTATTTTTTTTTAATTTTCTATTGTCCTGAACAGATCTGCATAGCAGTGCTAAGTCACTTCAGTCGTGTCCAACTCTGTGCAACCCCATACACGGCAGCCCCCAGGCTTCCCCGTCCCTGGGATTCTCCAGGCAAGAACACTGGAGTGGGTTGCCATTTCCTTCTCCAATGCATGAAAGTGAAAAGTGAAAGTGAAGTCGCTTAGTTGTGTCTGACTCTAGCGACCCCATGGGCTGCAGCCCACCAGGCTCCTCCGTCCATGGGATTTTCTAGGCAAAAGTACTGGGCTGGGGTGCCATTGCCTTGTCCCTGCATAGCAGTACCTATGTACAAAGATTCATATAGCTATGATGGGGATGTTCATGTGCATATCTTGACTAACAGAGTTGATGGCATGAAATTGAAGATGTTTTCCATACAAAATAAAAATTCTTTGCACTTAAACAGAATGCTTCCTTTTTCATTTGATTAATCATTCAATAAAGCTTTATTTAATATCCAATATGTACAATATCAGTTATATAAGGTGAGGTATAAATTGATGTAGTGTACTGCGGTGTTGCTTTTGAACTGCAGTGATGCTTTTGCACTGTGGTGTTGGAGAAGACTCTTGAGAGTCCCTTGGACTGTAAGGAGATCAAATCAGCCCATTCTAAAGGAAATCAGGGCTTAATACTCATTGGAAGGACTGATGTTGAAGCTGAAGCTCCAATACTTTGGCCACCTGATGCGAAGAACTGACCCACTGGAAAAGATTCTGATGCTGGGAAGGATTGAAGGCAGGAGGAGAATGGTTGGATGGCATCACCGACTCAATGGACGTGAGTTTGACCAAGCTCGTGGAGTTGGTGATGGACAAGGAAACCTGGTATGCTGCAGTTCATGGGGTCACAAAGAGTCAGACACAACTGAGAGACTGAACTGAAGTTTATCACTTAAGATGAAACAATGTAAACAAAATTAAAATATAAAATAATCTCTAGCTTCATGGAGCTTAACATCTGGTAAACTTAAAATAAGATGGCATTAGAAATATCTGCCTGTGGGAGAGGGAGAGGGTGGGATGACTTGGGAGAATGGCATTGAAATATGTATAATATCATATATGAAACGAGTCGCCAGTCCAGGTTCAATGCATGATACTGGATGCTTGGAGCTGGTGCACTGGGACGACCCAGAGGGATGGTATGGGGAGGGAGGAGGGAGGAGGGTTCAGGATGGGGAACACATGTATACCTGTGGCGGATTCATTTCGATGTATGGCAAAACCAATACAATATTGTAAAGTTAAAAAATAAAATTAAATTAAAAAAAAAAACAGAAAAAAAGAAAAAGAAAAAAAAAATCTGCCAACTTGCCTTCCTCCTCAGTGAAATATTAGCTTCTATAGGGCAGTGAATGAAAATGTCTTATGACTATTTCATGCCCAGTACATATTTACCATTTGATAAATATTTAATACATGCGATTTGAATTATATTGAACTAAATCTTCTGCTTCTCTGCCACTGAAAATCTGAGAATGTTTTTTAATTCTGTTAATCTTCTTGAGTATTTATATGATTTGTAGAAGATGTTTCACTGTTAATTATCATTTTTTATGCAATTCCTTTATGAATGTTCCTTAAGCTCTTAACAACTTCTGTAATTTTATCTATCCCTATTAGAAACTTTCTTTCTGCCTAAAGAATATCTCCATTTATGCACTTAGGAAATGCACATTTTTACATCAACAGTAATCACTATCTGGACCATAATTTTCACTCTCATGTTTTTAATCTATTTTGAAACTTAAAAAGACTATGGTTTGCCTTTCATTGTATAAACCATAGACTCCACTTTGGTTATCACCATGCAAAATTACTTTGAATGATATAAATTCAACCATATGGTTTTCTCCATAATTACTTACACAGGATGTAGTTTCTCTAATTACATAATTATTTAAACAGGCAAAAGTTAACGAATGGCTCCAGAATTTTTAAGAATAACTCATTCCCTATTACTACTAAGGAATGTTTAGCAAAAAAGAGGAGAGGACATTGCCTTTTATTTATTACTCTATTATGTTTCAGATCTTTCATATTTTTTTTCTCATTTTAACCTCACTAACCTAAAAATAAGGTTTGTGATTTCCATGTCTTACCTGAAGAAGCGTGTTTCAATTTTCTCAGTTCTATAATGTCTCTGAAGACCTTGTCACCTCATCTCTAATTCTATCCTGAAACATCGTACCAGTCAAATTTGCAGTTAAAAGATTGAATTTGACACAAGTGACCGTTCCTTTCAGCCACTTTATTTCACTTTAAAACATTTTGAATTGCTCTGCACAACAGATTTCCTCCCATCTCCTTAATTGAAAGAATGGGTCTGAAAGATTGCTTATTTTCTGTGTCCTGTGGGAAACAAATGCTCACTGGTGACTGAAGGACTGTAGTTTCATTAAATTTATGTCTTATGAATTTAACAGCATTTGGTTGTGTCTGTAACCTCGCTAGTAATACTGGGAGCTGATCAGCATGGCTGCCTAATTTTAGGAACCTGAATCAAAAATTGGCCATTCTGAATTTCCATTCCCATCAATTCTGCCTCCTATCCTCATGAGTTATACATCATCAGTCACAGACCTTACTCTGTAGCAGCAGAAAGAGGTGTCAGGCAGTGCTGTGACTGAATACATCTGACTTGACTCATAAGTAATACAGGGTCCACTGTAATGATTTCATTCCTATAAAGTTTAGGCTTCATTTTTCTTCCTTGATTTAGTCATACAAAAGGACTACATGCAAATAACTAATTTACTCAAGTCTTTTAAGCAGAGGGAAGAAAAAATAGATCAATAACAAAATACTAAGCCATGTGAGAGCAGGAACAGTAGATATGAATTCAGAGAGTGCTAGACTGTGAAATATATTCATATATTTTGTGAAATATATATATAGTGAAACATATAAATATTTATGCTAAACAGATAAATTGTTTTTGTTCAGTTGCTCAGTCATGTCCAATACTTTGTGATTTTCATGGACAGCAGCATACCAGGCTTCCCTATCTTACACTATCTCTAGGAATTTGCTCAAACTCATGTCCATTGAGTCGATATTTAAGCTAAATACAAATGAGACATATTAATTGGTAAAGTTGTTTTTTCCATCAGACTAATGAAAGATTATGTATGCAGGATGTTTAAATTACACATGAATTGCAAATTAAAAGTGAATATAAAATAAGATGGTATCTGGACTGAACATGTAGCATGTAAGCTTCAGAAGATTAGATAATTCAGCAAATAAAACTCATTATATATGAGATGTTATTCATTGTGAAAGAAAAATAGAACACCAAAAGCCTATACATAGCAATGTTATTTTTCTTAATATTATTATTAACTCCATATATCTGCTACACATGAAGACAAAATTATTTCAAACTGGTTTCACAATATTTGTCTTACATGTACCAACCTCCATGGACCCTTCTTTAATTATCATAGGAAAACAGTCAGTAATTCTTTCTTTGACCAAATGCAGCACAACTTGAGTCATTACGTGATGAGCACCTGTTATTCTTTGTTCAAATTTCTCGTTTCTCAAACTGGACCAAGAACTTTCTAAGAAAGGACTGAGTCCTATGCATCAACAAAACCCTAGGATGTAGCATTGTACCCAGTACAAAGTTGCTTTTAAACTGAGATGAAGAAAGATATGTAAATACATATTATAACTACAACACATTCTTGGCAACGTAAAATTAAAGGAGTCTGGGAATTTTTTCTGGTAATATATGACCCACCATACTAAGGTCTCCAGCTAATAACTTCATGGTCTCATAATTTTCTCATAATTGTTTGGTCCCTTTTTCCATATTGCAGCCCCATTTGTCACAGTTCCATCAACCAAAAAAAACCAAAGAACACAACTCTATAACTTGATTCTTGATCTCAGACCCCTGAATGCAAGTTAAGCAAATACAAAATTTTGAGAGCTATCCTTGTGCTGAACCCATCTTTTCCCCATCTAAAACTGCACACATTCCCCTGTGAAGTATTGTTTTACTCCGTTTTCACTGTGTGAAAAAAAAATCTCAGTAGTTTCTACAGGAAACAATGAAAAACGTTTTGTAAAAGTAAAGCATCTGCATAAAGTCATGGGTAAACAATTTTGTTCCCTGTGTTCCCAATGGTTTACAGCTCAGACTCTTGTTCCAACAATAGATCATGGTGTGTATTACACCAGGGAGTACTTGGCTTTTCCTTTGTATAAATGCTTTCAGCAATGTCAACGTACAAGCCAAGATTTTCTGCTAATCTGCATGAAGCTATTTCACCCATTTTGTAATAAACCATGTCATACTCATTTTCACACAACTGAGAGTTTAATGCCATTCAGGATAACTGGTTCGGCAATGTCTTTTGTTTTTACTCTCTCTTTTTTCTTGGAAACATTTCCCAGAAAAATGAATAGGTCTTATCATAAAGATATTAGCTGTCCAAAAAGCATTAAAAGTTGTGTTTTGTTTCTGTATTTTAGTTGCTTTATTTGTCACTTCAGATAATCCAGATTTAATTCTAAGGGTTTGATATTATTTTGTTGCCCACTTTGCTTTATTTTTCTAGCTTGTCTTTATACTTTCTAGATATTTGCTATGCAGAGTGACTTACAAACATTTTATTTTAAGTGAAATAGTGTCTACTACAAGATTAAAGGAGTAGAGTGATCATGATCTCCATTCTCCTAAAGACAACTCTATAGCAGCTAGTAAGAAATGGATTTGAGTGGGGAGTGAGTGCAGAAGAATGAAAAATTGGAGGATTCTTAAGTAGGTTAGGCGGTGATCTGAATTAGCATTGATAAGGCAGACATGGAGAGAAGATGGCTTGAAAGATCCATTTTGAAAGAACAATCAAACAACATAGTTGGACAGCTATTTTTTGAGGCTAAAATACCCTTTGAATTTTTATCTGGATTAAAAAAATAATACTTAATTTGTTGTTGTTCAGTCAACAAGTCAAGTCCACCTCTTTGTGACCCAATGAAATGCAGCACACTAGGCTACCATGCCCTTCACTATCTCCTGGAGTTTGCTCACACTCAGGTCCATTGAGTTTGTGAAGGCATCCAAACATCTCATCCTCTGTCATTCCTTTCTCCCCCTGCCCTCAATCTTTCCCAGCATCAGTTTCTTTTCCAATGAGTCACCTCTTCACATCAGGTGGCCAAAGCACTGGAGCTTTAGCATAAGTCTTTCCAAACAATATTCAGGGTTGATTTCCTTTAGGATTGATTGGTTTGATCCCCAGTCAAGTCCAAGGTACTCTCAAGAGTCTTCTCCATCATAGTTCAAAAGCATCAGTCCTTCACCACTCAGCATTCTTTATGGTCCTACTCTCACATCCAGACATACTACTGGAAAAACCATAGCTTTGACTCTATGGATCTTTGTCAGCAAAGTGATGTCTCCGGTTTTGAATACACTATCTAGGTTTTTCATACCTTTTCTTTCAAGGAACAAGTATCTTTTAATTTTGGAGCTGCAGTTAGTGTCCATAGTGATTTTGGAGCCCAAGAATATAAAATCTGCCACTATTTCCATTTTTTCCCTATTTGCCATAAAGTGTTGGGATCAGATGCCATGATCTTAGTTTTTTGAATGTTGAGTTTTAATCCAACTTTTTCACTCTCCTCTTCCACCCTCATCAAGAGGCTCTTTAGTTTCTCTTCACTTTCTTCCATTAGAGTGGTATCATCTGCATATCTGAAGCTGCCGATATTTATCCTGATAATCTTGATTCCAGCTTGTGATTTATCCAGCATGGAATTTTGTATGATGCATCCTGCCTAGATGTTAAATAAGCTGGGTGATAATATACAGAATTGATGCATCCCTTTCCCAATGTTCAACAAGTCCTGTGTTCCATGTACCAGTTCTAACTGTTGCTTCTTGATCTGCATACAGGTTTCTCAAGAGACAAATAATGTGGTCTTCTAGTCTCATCTCCTCAAGAATTTTCCACAGTTTGCTCTGATTCACACAGCCAAAGGTCTTAGCATGGTCAATGAAGCAGAAGTGGATTTTTTTTTTTTTTTTTTCAGAAATCCCTTGCTTTTTCTATGGTCTAACAGATGTGGCACCCCACTCCAGTACTTTTGCCTAGAAAATCCCATGGATGGAGGAGCCTGGTAGGCTGCAGTCCATGGGGACGCTAGAGTCGGACAGGACTGAGTGACTTCACTTTCACTTTTCACTTTCATGCATTGGAGAAGAAAATGGCAACCCACTCCAGTGTTCTTGCCTGGAGAATCCCAGGGATGGGGAAGCCTGGTGGGCTGCCGTCTATGGGGTCACACAGAGTCGGACACAACTGAAGCGACCTGGCAGCAGTAGCAACAGATGTTGGCATTTTGATTTCTGGTTCCTCTGTCTTTTCTAAGTCCAGCTCCTACATCTTGAAGTTCTGGGTTCCTGTATTATTGAAGCCTAGCTTGAAGGATTTTGAGCATTACCTTTGTACCATGTGAAATGAGTGCAAGTGTACAATAGTCTGAACATTCTCTGGCATTGTTTTGCTTTGGGATTGGAATTAAAACTGACCTTTTCTAGTCCTGTGGCCACTACAGAGTTTTCTAAATTTGCTGGCATATTAAGTGCAGCACTTTAACAGCATTATCTTCTAGGGTTTGAAATGGATTGGCTGGAATTCAATCCCTTCCACTGGCTTTGTTTGTAGTAATGCTTCCTAAGGTTTGCATTGACTTGACTTCATACTCCAGGATGTCTGGCTTTAGGTGAGTGACCACAGCATTGTGGTTAGCTGGGTCATTAAGACTTTTTTGGATAGTTTTTCCATGCATTCTGGGCACCTCTTCTTAATCTATTTTGCTTCTTCTAGGTCCTTGCCATTTCTGCCCTTTATTGTGCCCATTTTTGCATGAAATATGCCCTTAGTATTTCCAATTTTCTTGAAGAGATCTTTAGTCTTTTTAGTTCTATTGTTTGTTACTCTTCCTTGATAGCTTCCATTTTGAAGCTTTCTGAACTCTTTTTTTTTTTTTTTTTAATGAGTATGCCTTTATCTTACAGGAGCAATTCTCTCCAAGCATTTCTTTACTTTCTTATCAGCCTCAGGAGGCTTCCCAGGTGGTGCAGGTGGTAAAGAATTCACCTGCCAATGTAAGCAATGTGGGTTCAATCCCTGGATTGGGAAGATTCCTGAAGAAGGAAATGATAACCTACTCCAGTATTCTTGCCACATGCATCCTCAGGAGACACTGAAGTATTCAGAATCAAAATCAACAATAACCATGTCTGTAATTCTAATGTAAAGTTTGTCCTTCTACTCTGCCAACTCCATATAAATCCCCCTGGAAATCAGCATTCATCCTGCCTACTGCTCTCATCTCGCCATAAGTTCTGCCTCCGTGTTTGCTGTCAGTGCGCACTAGCAGCGGCGTGGCTGAGGGCCAAAGAATTGATGCTTTTGAACTGTAGTGTTGGAGAAGACTCTTGAGAGTCCCTTGGACTGCAAAGAGGTCGAACGAGTCAATCCTAAAGCAAATCAGTCCTGAATATTCATTGGAAGGACTGAGGCTGAAGCTGAAACTCCAATACTTTGGCCACCTGATATGAAGAATTGACTCACTAGAAAAGACCCTGATGCTGGGAAATATTGAAGGCAGGAGGAGAAGGGGACGACAGAGGATGAGATGGTTAGATGGCATCACTGACTTGATGGACATGAGTTTGAGTAAGCTCTGGGAGTTGGTGATGGACAGGGAAGCCTGGCATGCTGCAGTCTACAGGGTTGCAAAGAGTCGGACACAACTGAGCTACTGAACTGAACTGAATGTAAAGCAATATTTTAAACTATGCACTGGGTTTATTGATTAAGAATATCTGGCTGCATGAAACAGAATATTTAAAATTCAATGACTTAATATTTGACTTTTTTTTTTTCATACCAAGTTGCAAAGAGGCAAATGTGCACTGAAGTTCATCCAGTCACCCAAAATACTAGAACTGGTGTATCTGTGATGATATTTCCTTTCCTTCATTATTGATGAACAGTCTCCCTGGTAGTAAACACTGTACCTGCATTAACAGTCAAATGAACTAGGAGACCTAGAGACAAACATTATATTTTCTTCTTATCAGAAAAAGCCAAGCACTTTTCAGAAGCTCCCCCAAACTGTCATGTTCAATTGGATAGAATTGCTTCCAAGAAACTCATACACTCAAGAAAGGCTAGGAAAGCAAGTATATAGATTTTCTGTCTTCTGCATGAAAGTGAGAAAAAAATGGTTTCTGAAATCCTTAATTGCTAAGTGACTCAACCATGGGTGTTTCACCAGATGCTCAAATCATATTTTAGAAAATTACACAAATATTTAATGATTAATAAAATTTAGACAATACATACTTACCAATGCTAAATTAATAAAAGCCAATTGGTGATTGAACTCTACTCTTTTAATATGAAACTGTGTTAAAATTAACTAAAACTTAAGTATTCTTTTCTGTTGTAGATACTATCTCAAATTTGACAATATTATAAAACTTAATTTGAGACCTGTAGAAATCATGGTCTATATATTTATATTTGTCTATTTAATGAGTTTCAATCCTCATAACAAAACTATACAGTGGCTTAAACAACAGGAATATAGTTTTCTCACAATTTTGGAGGCTGTTAAGTCAGAGATCAGGGTGTCAATGTAGCTGGGTTCTGGTGACAACTTTTTTCCTGGCTTGTCAGTGGTCACCTTCTCACAATACCTTCATATATTGGAAAGAAAGAGAGAAAGGGGAAACAATAATTTCTGTAACCTTTCTATAAGGTCACAATCCTATTGGCTTAAAGCCTCACCCTTATGGGTTCATAAACCCACTTAAAGACTCACACTATAGTCTAATAGATAGTGCTATCTTAGATTATGAATCAGCAAACTATTTGTTATAAAGGGTTAGATATCAACATTTGGCTTTGTAGGACCATAGTCTTTGTCACAACTATGCAATCCTGCCATTTGTATCATGAAAGCAGGCTTAGACAACAAATAATAAATGGAGATGGCTGTGTTCCTAAACAACTTTATATACAGAATTTGGCAGGGTGGATTTGGCCTGTGGGCTTTGATTTGGTGCCCTTTTTATGCAATAATTTTGAGAATTGAAGCTATGAATAATGTATTATCCAGGAACAGAAAGGAAAAAAAGCCTTGTTCCCTGATGGCATTGGAGCTCCTATAGCAGCCCATGACCAATGATATTTATGTACAACAAAGATAAACTGTCTCTTTTTATGCCTCAGTATTTCTAAGATTTGTAGTTAAATCTAATTTCATCCACATGCCAAGATTCCATTATATGATTTTACAAGTTTAAAGTGTATAAATATTCAGTCCATTCTCATTCCAAAATTGGCCACTAACATTCTCATTGTCATTTTCATATAGCTAAATTAATATCTACCTTGTCTTATTATCTTTCTATATCAATAATCAATATCTAGTAGGTTTGCTTTATTGTTTAGTCACTCAGTCATGTCCAATTCTTTGAGACTCCATGGACTGTAGTCCACCAGGTTCCTCTGCCTATGAGATTTTCTAGGCAAGAATACTGGAGGTGGGGCATAGAGGATCCTGCTGTGATTTATGTCAGAGAGTGTTTGCCTATGTTCTCCTCTAGCAGTTTTATAGTTTCTGGTCTTACATTTAGATCTTTAATCCATTTTGAGTTTATTTTTGTGTATGGTGTTAGAAAGTGTTCTAGTTTCATTCTTTTACAAGTGGTTGACCAGTTTTCCCAGCTGCTGCTGCTACTGCTGTTAAGTTGCTTCAGTTGTGTCCAACTTTGTGCGACCCCATAGATGGCAGCCTACTAGGCTCCTCTGTCCCTGGGATTCTCCAGGCAAGAATACTGGAGTGGGCTGTCATTGCCTTCTCTAATGCATAAAAGTGAAAAGTTAAAGTGAAGTTGCTTAGTCATGCCTGACTCTTAGCAACACCATGGACTGCAGCCTACCAGGCTCCTCCATCCATGGGATTCTCCAGGCAAGAATACTGGAGTGGGTTGCCATTGCCTCTCTTACCCTAGATTATTACTAAGCCTACTTTATTTAAAAGGAACCTCATCATAGCTGAATTACCACCACTAGCAAATATCAAAATTTTTACATCCATCTGGAGGTCACATTATCCTCTATAGCTACATACAAGTTTGTTCACCTTCTGTTAAATTAGCTTTTTGTTTTCCCAGCACCACTTGTTAAAGAGATTGTCTTTACTCCATTGTATATTCTTGCCTCCTTTGTTGAAGATCAGGTGTCCATAGGTGTGTGGATTTATCTCTGGGATTTCTATTTTGTTCCATTGATCTGTATTTCTGTTTTTGTGCCAGTACCATACTGTCTTGATGACTGTGGCTTTGTAGTAGAGACTGAAGTCAGGCAGGTTGATTCCTCCAGTTCCATTCTTTTTTCTCAAGATTGCTTTGGCTATTCGAGGTTTTTTTGTATTTCTATACAAATTGTGAAATTATTTGTTCTAGTTCTCTGAAAAATACCATTGGTAGCTTGATAGGGATTGCACTGAATCTATAAATTGCTTTGGGTAGTATACTCATTTTCACTATATTGATTCTTCCGATCCATGAACATGGTATATTTCTCCATAAATCACAGCAGGATCCTCTATGACCCACCTCCCAAAATATTGGAAATAAAAGCAAAAATAAACAGAGGGGGGCCTAATTAAAATTAAAAGCTTCTGCAAAACAAAGGAAACTATAAGCAAGGTGAAAAGACAGCCTTCAGAATGGGAGAAAATAATAGCAAACAAAGCAACTGACAAAGAATTAATCTCAAAAATATACAAGCAACTCCTGCAGCTCAATTCCAGAAAAATAAATGACCCATTCAAAAAGTGGGCCAAAGAACTAAATAGATATTTCTCCAAAGAAGACACACAGATGGCTAACAAACACATGAAAAGATGCTCAACATCCCTCATTATCAGAGAAATGCAATTCAAAACCACAATGAGGTACCATTTCATGCCAGTCAGAATGGCTGCTATCCAAAAGTCTACAAGCAATAAATGCTGGAGAGGGTGTGGATAAAAGGGAACCCTCTTACACTGTTGGTGGGAATGCAAACTAGTACAGCCATCATGGAGAACAGTGTGGAGATTCCTTGAAAAACTGAAAATAGAACTGTCATATGACCTCGCAATCCCACTGCTGGGCATAAACATCAAGGAAACCAGAAATGAAAGAGACACGTGTACCCCAAGGTTCATCACAGCACTGTTTATAATAGCCAGAACATGGAAGCAACCTGGATGTCCATCAGTAGACGAACAGATAAGAAATCTGTGGTACATATACACAATGGAATATTACTCAGCCATTAAAAGGAATACATTTGAATCAATTCTAATGAGGTGGATGAAACTGGAGCCTATTATACAGAGTGAAGTAAGCCAGAAAGAAAAACACCAATACAGTACACTAATGCATATATATGGAATTTAGAAAGATGGTAATAATAATCCTGTATGCGAGACAGCAAAAGAGACACAGATGTATAGAACAGTCTTTTGGACTCTGTGGGAGAGGGCGAAGGTGGGATGATTTGGGAGAATGGCATTGAAACATGTATATTATCATATGTGAAACAAATCACCAGTCCAGGTTCGATGCATGATACAGGGTTCTCAGGGCTGGTACACTGGGATGACCCAGAGGGATAAGATGGAGAGGGAGGTGGGAGGGGGGTTCAGAATGGGGAACATATGTACACCCATATTGGATTCATGTTAATGTATGGCAAAACCAATACAATATAGTAAAGTAATTAGCCTCCAATTAAAATAAATTTAAACAATAAAAATAAAAAATAAATTTCTCCTGTAATTGAAGGAAAAAAAAAAAAAAAAAGGATACTGCAACAGGTTGCCATTTCCTACTCCTGGGGATCTTCCCAACCCAGGCATCAAACCTGCTTCTCTTGTGTCTCCTGCATTGTCAGGTAGATTATTTACTGCTGAGTCACTTGATAAAACCCAGGTTTGCTTTGTATTAAACTCATCTGGTCCCATCACTTTATGGCAAATAGAAGGGGGAAAACTGGAAACAGTGATAGATTTTATTTTGGGGGAGCTCCAAAATCACTGTGGAGAAAGCAATGGCACCCCACTCCAGTATTCTTGCCTGGAAAATGCCATGGACGGAGGAGCCAGGTAGGCTGCAGTCCATGGGGTCGCGAAGAGTCGGATACTGCTGAGTGACTTCACCTTCATTTCTCACTTTCATGCATTGGAGAAGGAAATGGCAACCCACTCCAGTGTTCTTGCCTGGAGAATCCCAGGGACGGGGGAGCCTGATGGGCTGCCGTCTATGGGGTTGCACAGAGTCAGACATGACTGAAGTGACTTAGCAGCAAAATCACTGTGGACACTGATTCAGCTATAAACTTAAAAAATGCCTTCTCCTTGGAAGGAATGCTATTCAAACCTAGACAGTGTATTAAAAAGCACAGACATCACTTTGCTGTCAAAGGTTTATAAGTCAAAGCTGTTTTTCCCAGTAGTCACATACAGATGTGAGAACTGGACCATAATGAAGGCTGAGCACAGAACTAATGCTTTTGAACTGGTGATGGACAAAACTCTTGAGAGTCTCAGGGACTGCACAAGCAAACCAATCAATTCTAAAGGAAATCAATCCGAATATTCATTGGAAGGACTGATGCTGAAGCTGAAGCTCCAATATTTTGGCCACCTGATGCAAAGAGCCAACTCATTGGAAAATACCCTGACACAGAGAAAGATTCACGACAGTAGGAGAGGTGGTTGACAGAGGATGAGATTGTTGGATACTATCACGAACTCAATGGATATGAGTTTGAGCAAACTCTAGGAGATAGTAAAGGACAGGGAAGCCTGGTATGCTACAGTCCATGGGGTTGCAGAGGGTTGTACATGACTGAGCAACTGAACAACAATACTAATACTTAATAAGTAGTAGTGGAATAAAGATAAATATCATGAGCAAAAATGTATGTATCAATAAGTTATTACACCTAAGAAATCAATCTCAGTGAGCAAAAAAAAGAAAGCTCAATTAGTAAAATAATACTACTAAACATCCAAGAAGTTCATTATTTAAAACCCTATTAAAGTAATTTTCTTCACAGTTACAATCTTCATGAAAAACTACTCTCATTAACTATAATAGCGCAAAGTAATTCATCAGCTAATTCACTGCTTCATAGGCTGATTATGATATGAAGCATCACAACTCATTCTCTTTTTTTAACCCTAGTTAACTGTACAAATTGTATGGCTTTTTGTTAAATTTGCGTTACATGCCCCCTAACATTGCATAACTAGGCAGTTCTGACCAACTTATCTAACACTGAATAAAGCCAAAACAACATTTTCTAAATAATACAGCAGAAAATTAAGTAGTCCTTGAATGATGTATAATTTATAATAGTTGTGTGGCATTAATGCTAATAGAACTATTATAGAATACCAGAAAAACCGGAATGAAAAGATTTACCTCTGTTAATAAACAAACAAATCTTCCTGATGCCCTACTTCAGTGTGTAAAATTCCAACAACTTGTAATAGGAATTAATATGTAGCCAAGACAATACCCTTAGGAACGATATTGACAAGAAGAGAGAGGCAAGTAGGTTAAATAGCAGCAAACACCACTCATCACACCACAATTTGCTCATTCTTCAGTCTTCGTGACACCCCTGCAACTCTAAAAATTTTTATCCCACTATATTCTTTTCATATAGATTAAAAAAACAAGCATGTCAGAAAAGTTTATAAACACATCCAACATTGTCCATGAACTGGTACCTAGATTTAAATTCAACACTGATTGATATGAAAACAGATACCTTGACAATACAGTCCAAGCCAGTAGATGATTGATATGTCTTTCTGTGAATTAAAATCCCATCTAGAAAAAAGACTTACTCTCAGCCACCAGTGAGGAAAGAATGAACTGTCCAGGTGCCATTGCTTGTACGACAGTGGTGTCAATGAGTGTATACATGAAAACACACCCAGTGGATTTTCTAAGTTATTAGAAGCAAGAGCAAAGATAGATGTGACATCTATAGTACTCAACTCATTTTTTTCTTGTCATGGCATTTTTTATTATAGTTTGAAACATTGCCAGTGGAAAGTGGTTTGAATTGACTTCATAACCTCACAAATAAAATTGAGGTTATCTCTTCATTAATACTTCAGCTTTCATTAACACTCCAGGCTTTCACTTGGTTGGTTACCCCACAATATATATATATTTTTTTCTAAAATACTCATCTTCACATATTTTGAAAAAAAAAATCACAATGGAGCTTTCAAGTACTCAACAAATCCAATAATTATAAATCGGAAATAATTCAATACTAATGCAACATGCTGCTGCTGCTGCTAAGTCGCTTCAGTTCTGTCTGACTCTGTGCGACCCCATAGACAGCAGCTCCCCCATCCCTGGGATTCTCCAGGCAAGAACACTGGAGTGGGTTTCCATTTCCTTCTCCAATGCATGAAAGTGAAATTGCTCAGTCGTGTCAGACTCTAGCGACCCCATGGATGGCAGCCCACCAGGCTCCCCCGTCCCTGGGATTCTCCAGGCAAGAATACTGGAGTGGGTTGCCATTTCCTTCTCCAATGCATGAAAGTGAAAAGTGAAAGTGAAATCGCTCAGTCCTGTCTGACTCCAGCGACCCCATGGACTGTAGCCTACCAGGCTCCTCCGTCCATGGGATTTTCTAGGCAAAAGTACTGGAGTGGGGTGCCATTGCCTTCTCCAAATACGATTAAATACTGAGGAATATTTGTAGCCATTATCACCATCTGCTGAGATACTAAAAATGCCCACTGTGTAACTTTTCTTTTAATTCTCTCTCTCTCTCTCTCACACACACACATACTCATAGTAACCAGTTCAGGATGGGTTTTAGAAACAGTGGTTATCTTTTTTTGGTAACAAGAAAAAACATTGGCACCTAAGCTACAATGCTACAATAAATATTGGGGTGCATATATCTTTTGGAATTAAGAGTTTTTGTTTCCTTAAGATAAACATCTAGAAGAGGAATTGTTAGACTGTATGATAGATCTAGTTTTAATTTTTTGAGGCACTTTCATACTATTTTCCATACTGGTTGTACCTGCTGACATTCACATCAATATTACATAAGGTTTTCCTTTTCTCCATATTCTCACCAATAGAGAATGATTGTTCCTTGTCTCCTTGATAACAGTTTTTCTGACTCGTTTTAGGTAGTACCTCACGGTGGTTTTGATTTGTTCAGCTTATGGGATCTTAGTCCCCTGACCTGAGTTCAAACTTGGGCAATCAGCAGTGAGAATGAGGAGTCCTAACCTTTGGACTGCCAGGGAATTCCCTGGGCAAAAGCTTCTATTTTGACATAGCCTCGTTTGTTTATCTCTGCTATATGTATATCAGTATTTCAGTACAACATTATTTACAATATCCAAGATATGGGAGCAATCTAAGTGTCAATCAATAGATAAATGTATAAAGAAAAAGTTGTGTGTGTGTGTGTGTTTAAAATAGAATATTACTTAGCCATAAAGTTATATAAAAGCGTGGAATTTATGACAATATGGATGTACCTAGAAGGTATTTTCTGTGTGAGATAAGGCAAAGACAGATACCATATTATTTCACTTAAATGCAGAATATAAAAAACAAAACAAATGAGCAAATATAGAAAACAGAAATAGACCCATTGATACAGAGAACTTGTGGTTATCAGAAGGAAGGGGTGAGGAAATGGGAAAAGTAAATAAAGAGGATAAAGTATATAAACTTACAGCTATAAAATAAATAAGGGGATATATTAATAATGTAGAGCAGAGAAAATAGAGTCAGTGATTTGTAATTACTTTGTATAGGGATAGACGATAATGACTTATTGTGGTGATCAATCTGTAGTACATTAAAAATATTGAATCAATTGTACAGATAAAAGTAATAGAATATTGTAAGTTAACTATTGGTTTCTCTGGTGGCTCAGACTATAAAGAATCTGCCTGCAATGCAGGAGACCTGGGTTTATCTTTGGATTGGGTTTATTTTTATCAACAAGATCCCCTGTTTAATGGTCACCCACTCCAGTATCTTTGCCTGGAGAATTCTATAGACAGGAGCCTGGTGGGCTACAGTCCATGGGGTCGCAAAGAGTCAGACACAATTGAGTAACTAACACTTCAATTAAAAAAAAAAATCTAATTCTGAATATACATAACTCGCAGGACATCTGTTTCCTTTACAACATTCTGGGTTCACTCTTATTTTCAATGAGACATCAATCACTTCCCATCGCAATGCCCACTTGCCTTTGTCCATAGCAAAAATGTTTATTTTTAAATGTTTTGACCTTAACAGGATAAGTACTTAGGATACTTTATTCATTGGGAGAGTCCCAGGCTTCACTATACAAATTAACTGAATTTAAATGTACATGTAGGGATAACCTGCTGCCTTGTGGGACACATTGGCTTTAACAAAATGCCTGGTTTAAATTCATTTACTGGAAGAAGGGTGGCACCTAACTTAACATGCTAAGAAAATAAAAGCCTCATCTCTCTTCTCAGTCAAAATATCCCATCTGGTACATCTATACTTGAAAGCATGAGCATTCCTCCCCACCACACACACACACACTACGGTATCTCATTTTTGACTTTTTTCCCCCCTCTTTTGAATTAGAGTAATGTTTTCTGGAAGAAATGAAATCAGTGAATCAAAATTATTTACATATTGTGCCTCCTTCAAGTTATTATGAAATATATTGAAATGATAATGGATTGGGAGCCAAATTCTAAGGAACTGAATGCTTAGGAAGGAGGTCTGATTCATTTTGATATTTGGCAAAACTAATACAATTATGTAAAGTTTTAAAAATAAAATAAAATTAAAAAAAAAGAAAGAACTATTAGTATGTCAAGATATAATCAGTGTTGAGGGAAATCCTACTGGGTGTGGTATATCTAAGAAGGTTAATACAACAGTTAACAGAAGGCGGGGAGCCCCCCAAAAGACAACTCAAAGGTAAAATAATTCCAGATTCATGGGCTTTTAAAGATTCGCCAAGTGGGAGCCCCTCTCAGAAGAGTCTGGCAGTTTCATTCTTTCCTACTGTGGGTTTTATGGTTTGCCTGAGAATGAAAACCCTACTTTTCAGTTTCTGTTAAATTAGGGAAAGCAGGACAATTTGTAAAATCTACCAGCAAGAACAAAGCTTGATGGAGAGGCATCGCATGCCAATAATGACAAAGGTATATGAAAGCTGGAAGTTCTGTATGCTGTAAATATTGATTATTCATACAACCTGTTTATCATGTTGATGGTTGGTACTCCCAGCGCAAGTACAAGCTGAGGTGCTTTAAAATGACACTTGGCTGATTTGAAGCACAGGTACTGGTCTCACCCATAGAGAAGAACAAAACAATAGGAAGAAAAAGTGAAAAAGACAAATCAGATGAAAACAATAAGTATTTTAGTTCCCTGGGGAACTGAATGGGAACACATAGAGGAACCTGAGATTTCTTGGCTCTCTATAAGCCCTGCATGATATTGCTATCCATCACTTCATCACTGGATGAGTGGACTTGTGAAAACACACTACTTAAACAAAAACAGTAAAAAAACAGTAAAGAATTGTGATGCTGCAAGAGTCCCAATTGGAACACAGTCAGATATATATATATATTTTTTCTTACATGAAAGACTATTTTTACCAATCAAAACTGTGCATATTAAGCTGGGCTATGGAACTCATATAATTCATCTACAGTATCAAGATAAACATTAACTTCTAAATAGAATTAACTCCTTTCTGTAAGCTAGTCATTACATTAAGTTATAAAAATTGTGTGGTCAATTATGAAAACTAAGATGTGGAAATTTTCTTCCATGTTATCTCCAAGTCACATGCGTAGTTTAGGAATCTGAACTGGCTACTGAAGAGTACTTAGGTGAGAAACTGAGTAATTTAATACATCTGTGGCTTTGTTTCTCTCTGTCAAGAGAATATTTATTTCAGGGAATTACCATGGGATAAAATGAAATAATAATAGCAAGCACATAGCACTCATAATGTACCAGGTACTGCTCATGTCTTACCTCATTAAATCCTCAGAAACTCTGTGAGATGGGTTTCTACTATTATCCTCATGAGCAGATTATAAAATTGAGGCAAAAAAAAGTAACTTCCTCAAGGCCCCACGGTGGTGATAAAACCTGAATTTGGGAACCCAGGTAGTCTAGCTCCATTTATCTTCAGCTTCTATGCATGTTCTTGTATCAAGAAGGATATGTAAGTTCTTAACACAAATGCCTCATGCAAAGTAAGTTCTCAAGTGATAGCCATTATGATTATTACAAATTAACACACTATAATTTATAGGTTGACATAATGTTTTGAGAAGTAAAATTTCAGTATAACTTCCGGCTTCAGCTCTAATGTTTACGTAAAAAGTATAGAAGTCATTACTATTCATTACTTCAAAGCAAAGGAGGAGAAAAAAGTCTTTGAAAAGCCATGACTTTTCCTGCATAAATCAGATGATCGTGGTCACGGGGCAAACCACTGCCCTGAAATCTGGAGAAACAAGCAAATATAGAGTAACTGCTGAGATTTGCTGATTGGAGAAGTCCCTGGAGTCATAAACTGGTAGGGATATTTAAGTAGAAATTCTCTTAATGAATTACTGGAGGCTAGTGTTCACAAGATTGTTGAATGGCATCACCGACCCAACGAACATGAGTTCAAGCAAATTCTGGGAGAGAGTGAAGGACAAGGAAACGTGGGTCACTGCAGTTCACGGGGTCACAAAGAGTCAGACATGACTTAAGAACTCAACAACAACAACGTGTTCATTGACTTGAGAGTGAGAACCTCCTGGGGCTTGTGAGAGACTCCCACATTTTCCAGGCTTTTTAATCCAGAGACTTCACCAGATTTTCAACATGAACGGCCAAGAAACATTCCCTAATGACACTGGCAGAACAGGGCAAAAGTAACCATCAAAATATGCCCAGAGTGCGCTCCATTACAAATGCTTACTCTACAGGGATAAAACAGCCTTTTCTTACCTATTGGAAAGGCATTTCTCAAAATCTATGCCCCTCTAGCTTTCCCATTTCACCTAAGGAAAAGGGAAATATGAAATCCTTATGAAGGCCACAGCCTAGGTGCATAGGCCTGCCCCTAAAACACTGAGATGCAAATCAGGATTATAGAGTTTGAAAATTCTATAATCTCCTTTCATCTTTCTAACCTCACGAGCACACCAACAGGGCTCCACCAAAACAGCAGTTGCTTTCACTGCCCCCTCCAAAAAATACATAAATAAATACAAAAATAAAATAACTGCAAGACATAGACTCTATCAGAGGAGCAATTGATGGGGAAGTCCAAAGACTACAAGGGAGACAAAAACAAGACTATCTAAATTGGAAGCCTCTGATACTTACAGCTATCGTAATCATTAAGCATAGTCCAATGCCCAGCCAGATTAATATAAAACCTCACGCTAAAAGCCTATTTTCCTCAGTTGTTATTACCCAGCTTTCAATAATAAATTACAAGGCATGTCAAAGGCAAGAAAAACATAGTTTAAAATGACAAAGCAAGAATCAGAATCCGATTCAAATAAGGCACAGCTTTTGAATTGTCAGATGAAGATTTTAACATAAGTATGATTAATATGTGAAGAATTTTAATGGAAAAAGTAAACACTATGCAAGAGCAGATGGGTATTATAAGCAGAAACATGGAAAGAATAAAAACAAGTGCTACCAAAAAAAAAAAAAGGCAACAGAAATGAAAAGTGCCTGTGATGGGTTCCATAGTAGATTTAAAACAGCTTTAAATCAATTACTGAGCTTGAAATATGCCATTGAAACTGCATTCTACAATGCAAAGAGAAAAAGAAATAAAATGATAAAGAATTGAATATGCAAGAACTGTAGGACAATTTCAAAAGTAAAACATACATATTATAGAAATACTACAAGAAAGAGGGAAGGTTCAGATAAACTATTTCAAATAATGACAGAAAAATTTTAAATTAATATCAGACACCAAACTACAGGTCAAGATAGCTCAGAGAACATCAAGCAAGATAAATATATTAAAATACATACATATGTATATATACATACATATATATATATACACACACACACACACACACCTATGCATATCATAACCAAATTGCAAACAACTAAAAGAGAAAAATCTTGAAAGAATGCAGAGAAAAGGAATTATGGTTTTAAAGAAACACAGGTGAGAATTTACTAGACTTCTCTTTAGAAAGGGCTTCTCTGATTGCTCAGTTGGTAAAGAATCTGCCTGCAATGCAGGAGACCCCCATTTGATTCCAGGGTCAGGAAGATACCCTGGAGAAGGGAAAGGCTACCCACTCCAGTATTCTTGAACTTCCCTTGTGGCTCAGGTGTAAAGAATCTGCCTACAGTGGGGGAGACCTGGATTTGATCCCTGGGTTGGGAAGTTCCCCTGGAGAAGGGAAAGGCTCTGGTATTCTGGCCTAGAGAATTCCATGGACTGTATAGCCCATGG
Source organism: Bubalus kerabau (assembly GCF_029407905.1). Lineage (NCBI taxonomy): Eukaryota > Metazoa > Chordata > Mammalia > Artiodactyla > Bovidae > Bubalus > Bubalus kerabau. The sequence goes on along the minus strand of NC_073627.1, from coordinate 78,399,015 downwards.
GGTCGCAAAGAGTCAGACACAACTGAGTGACTTTCACTTTTCACTTTCTCTTTAGAAACATGCAGGCAAGAAGAGACCAGAGTACGTACATAAAGTGTTGAAAGAAAGAAAGTTTACAGTACAGTGGATATTCATTATCTAAATATTCATTTTGTAGAGTTTTTGAGCAAATTAATCTTAACATGAACATATTTTAATAATCTGAGCACTCATTATATTAGTCCCAGTTATAGAGAGAAGCAAAAGGCAAAGGAGATAGAGAAAGATATAACCAACTGAATGCAGATTTTGAAAGAATAACAAGCAGACCCAAGAAAGCCTTCTTAAGTGAGCAATGCAAAGAAACAGAGTAAAACAACAGAATGGGAATGACTTCAAGAAAACTGCAGATAACAAAGGAATATTTCATGCAAAGATGGGCACAATAAAGGGCAGAAATGGCAAGGAACTAACCAAAGCAGAAGAGATTAAGAAGAGACGGCAAGAATACGCAGAGCAACTATACACAAAAAGGTCTTAATGACCGGATAACCACAATGGTGTGGTCACTCACCTAGAGCCAGACATCCTGGAGTGTGAAGTCAAGTGGACCTTAGGAAGCATTACTGCAAACAAAGCTAGTGGAGGTAATGGAACTCCAGCTGAGCTACTTAAAATTCTAAAAGATGATGTTGTTAAAGTGCTGCACTCAATATGCCAGCAAATTTGGAAAATTCAGCAGTAGCCATGGGACTGGAAAAGGTAACTTTCTGTTCCAATTGCAAAGCAAGGCATTGCCAAAGAATGTTCAAACTACCAAACAGTTATGCTGAATTGATATGCTAGCAAGGTAATGCTCAAAATCACTCAAGCTAGTCTTCAATAGTACATGAACTGAGAACTTCCAGATGTACAGGCTGGATTTAGAAAAGGCAGAGGAACCAGAGGTCAAATTGCCAGTATCTTTTGGATCACAGAAAAAGCAAGGGAATCCCAGAAAAACAACTACTTATGCTTCATTGACTATTTTAAAGCCTTTCACTGTGTGGATCACAACAAACTGTAGAAAATTCTGAAAAAGATGAGAATACAAGTCCATTTTACCTGCCTCCTCAGAAACCTATGTGCAGATCAAGAAGCAACAGGACATGGAACTAGACATGGAACAATGGGCTAGTTCAAAATTGGGAAAGGAGTATGTCAAGTCTGTATGTTGCCACCCTGCTTATTGAATTTACATACGGAGTACATCATGCAAAATGCTGGACTGGATGAATCACAAGCTGGAATCAAGATTGCTGGGAGAAATAACAATAACCTTAGGTATGCAGATGATACCACTCTAATGGAAGAAAGTGAAGAGGAACTAAAGAGCCTCTTGATGAGGGTGATGAAAGCTGGCTTAAAACTCAGTGTTTAAAAAACAAAGATCGTGGCATCAGGTCCCATCATATAATGACAAATAGAGGGGGGAAAAGTTGAAACAGTGACAGATTTTATCTTGTTGGGTTCCAAAATCATTTTGGACAGTGACTGCAGCCGTGAAATTAAAAGATGCTTACTCCTTGAAAGAAAAGCTGTGACAAACTTAGACAGTGTATAAAAAAGCAAAGACATTACTTTGCCCACCAAGGTTTGTATACTCAAAGCTATGGTTTTTTCCTGTGGTCATGTATGGATGTGAGAGTTGGACCAGAAAGAAAGCTAAACACTGAATAATTGATGCTTTTGAACTGTGGTGTTGGAGAACACTCTTGAGAGTCCCTTGGACTACAAGGAGATACAACCAGTCCATCCTAAAGGTCCTGGGTGTTCATTGGAAGGACTGACACTGAACCTGAAGTTCCAATACTTTGGCCACCTGATGCAAAAAGTCGACTCACTGGAAAAGACTCTGATGCTGGGCAAGACTGAGGATAGGAGAAAGAGGCAACAGAAGATGAGAGTTGGATGGCATCACCAACTCAATGCTTATGAATTTGAGCAAACTCCGTTACATAGTGAAGGACAGGGGCATCTGGCATGCTGCAGTCTATGGAGTTGCAAAGATTCAGACAGGACAGCAACTGAACAACACATGGATTGAATTGTGCTCCCTCAACACTCATATGCTCAAGCCCTAAAGCCCTGAGGAGACTGTATTTGGTGATAAATCTTTAAAGAAATAATTAAGGTTAAACGATGTCATAAAGGTGGGAACCTAAAACCTCAGAACCAGTCTTCTTGTAAAATAAAGATCTCTCCTTCTCTGTGTGCATTCACAGAGAAAAGGCCATGTAAGGACACAATAAGAAGACATTCATCTACAAATCAGGAAGAGAGGTGTTGCCAGAAACCAACCCTCCTGGCACTCTGAACCTAGACTACTGTCTTTCAAAACTATGACAAAATATTTTCTGGTTGTATAAGCTCCCCAGTCTGATATTTTGTCATGGCGATCCAAGCACACTAATACATTCTTTCCCAAATCAGGCAGGCCTATTTTGCAATAATGTCTATCCCTGTCTACTTGACCAGCCTAATTTTTCTATATATTAGATATCACAAAATAGAATGGAAAAGGAATTCAAATTATCAAATGAAATGGCAAATTCTAACATACAAAATTTCAGGAAGCTTGGGGCTGGTGTACTGGGATGACCCAGAGGGATGGGATGGGGAGGGAGGTGCGAGGGGGGTTCAGGATGGGGAACACATGTACACCCGTGGCTGATTCATGTCAATGTATGGCAAAACCATGACAATATTGTAAAGTAAAAATAAATGAATAAATAAAAATTAAAAAAAAGAAAAAAAAAACCAGCAAATTTCTGGAATTACATTTAAAAGAATGACCCAGCAAAGTGTCTACAAAGAAAGTTGCCAGCCACATCGGTAAACAAAGGATGTGGCAACCATCAAGCCTTTGGCTACTGTAGTTACCTGAGACTTTGTAAGCTAAGGGGATTCAGATTGGGAAGAAACAAGATACTGGCCCTAGATACCTAAGGTGTGTATCAAAGGAATGATTTCAATAAGCCCAGTCTCCTGCCCGTTCACATACACACATTAAATTCATTAACTTTCGGTATGTGCTTTTTCTTTAGTTAACAATAGTCTTTTGGCTTTCAGACTACCTAGTTTTGTTGCAAACACTCCTATATATCCTGTCTCCTCCCCTACGTCTTCAGAACAGCCCCTGTGCTATCCCAGGATCTGGCTTCTTGGCTTAAGTTCTCATTTTTGTCTGCCAAAGAAAACAATTTGCAACTTTTCATTTGTGTATCTTTTCCAGTCAACAAGACCTGGACCTCTAAAAAATGATATAATAGACATTGTCTCAAGAGAATATTTTCATCATTAAGGAATCACTACAAGATAATAAAAAATTAACACTCTCCAAATAGTTTTATTCAGTTACTTTATTTAGATCATGTAAAATGATCACAGGTTTCCTTTAATTTTTTTCTCATGATAAAATCATGACAAGAAATTTCAAGAAAGATAGGAAAGTACTTAATTTTACCAAAAGATTTGTCTATTTTCATCAACTATTAATCTGAGGTTTATAGTTAAAATATATCTTGTGGTATTTTAATAAGATGCTATCCTCTGACTTAAAAAAAATAAGCTGGAAATATTTGATCAATTCTTTGTTGATGATGAGCTAAAAGAAGAATCTTACTAATATTTTTTTAGAACCTTGCTTCTAAAGAGCATAAGATTTTCTGAATTTGAAAAATAAAAATAATTCATGGTATTCTTTCTTTTTGCGTTATATTTCAATAGATTTTGTGGGGGTAATATCAAAATATACACAGCTCACACACCCTTTAATTTTGCATTGAAAGTGAAAGTGAAGTCACTCAGTCGTGTCCAACTCTTTGTGACCCCAAGGACTGTAAGCCTACCATGCTCCTCCGTCCATGGGATTTTCCAGGCAAGAGTACTGGAATGGGTTGCCTTTTCCTTCTCTTCCATCTTCCATCAAACCTGGGTCTCCCGCATTGTAGGCAGACGCTTTACCATCTGAGCCACCAGGGAAATCAGTTTACGCATTAAGTAAACATTAAACAATGTCAGACTTTATTTTGGGGGGCTCCAAAATCACTGCAGATGGTGACTGCAGCAATGAAATTAAAAGATGCTTACTCCTTGGAAGGAAAGTTATGACCAACATAGATAGCATAGTAAAAAGCAGAGACATTACTTTGACAACAAAGGACCATCTAGTCAAGGTCATGTATGGATATGAGAGTTGGACTGTGAAGAAAGCTGAGCACTGAAGAATTGATGTTTTGAACTGTGGTGTTGGAGAAGACTCTTGAGAGTCCCTTGGACTGCAAGGAGATCCAGCCTGTCCATTCTAAAGGAGATCAGTCCTGAGTGTTTTTTGGAAGGACTGATGCTAAAGCTGAAACTCCAGTACTTCGGCCACCTCATGCGAAGATTTGACTCATTGGAAAAACTCTTATGGTGGGAGGGATTGGGGGCAGGAGGAGAAGGGGACGACAGAGGATGAGATGGCTGGATGGCATCACCGACTTGATGGACATGAGTTTCGGTGAACTCCGGGAGTTGGTGATGGACAGGGAGGCCTGGTGTGCTGCACTTCATGGGGTTGCAAAGAGTAAGACACGACTGAGCGACTGAACTGAACTGAAACCTTAAACCGGAAGTAGATTTACCACGTACCTAATGAACCTAAACTTCAGAGCCAGTTGCTCACGTGGACTCTTTCAAAGGTAAGACTCTAGCACTGGTTCACATAGTCCTATAATTATGACCAATTTATACAATTAAAATATTCTAACAGTTAAGACTGGTATCTCTTCAAGCAACACTTTCACCTCTGTCATGTCTCTCCTTAGGTCAGGGAACATTTAAATAGCCATGGGAACTTTTGATAGCTGGTAGCAGAAGTTGAGGTGGGGATACAGAAACTTTGCATTTAGTAGATGGAACCCCTATCACGTATGGTTAATGCATCTTGAATCTACTGTATAGGTGGGTATTCCTAAGGGCTCTGTGTCTAGTCACCCCTCATCATGTCACAAAGGTTTAGAGATCATGACGGTATATAAATGTGATCCAAGATACTCAACAAAAGAAATACGTAAATAACAGAAGTATGAAAAAGCACAAGGCTCAAAAGATTTTGTTGGTATTTGGATATTCTCTCAGTCCAAGGAAGTATAAGATTGTAACAAGAATATTCAATTTTGATCAGCACCTGTATCAGAGCAGAATATCTCAGGCATGTACTCAATGATGTACATGATCACAAGACCATCATGCATTAAAAAAAACATAATTATGCTAAATACAATTTAATAAAATTCCTGTTTATAGAACATAAACCTACGCAACAGTATAGAAAGTATGTTTGAAATATCTCATATACAAAAGAAACTCAATGGAGGTTTCCCAAGTTTCAAAATAATCTTTAAAATCCACATGACATAATCAATACTTATTTGTGAAACTGAAAGAACCTTTTCTAAACATCGTTATTAATTTAACACTAATCAACCAGGATAGTAGAAATATTGAATACCATTTTCTCTAAAGAAAATAATAATTCAAAAGTGTTATAAAGAAATAATTAGAGAATATATAGCCAAAACCAAAGCAGTAACAAATGATGTCTCTGGAAGTTAATTATAAAAAGAGTTTAAAATGTTTAAAGTATAACAAATTGTCAGCTTCTCAAATTTATATTATATTGTGATTTCTTTGTTAATTTTAAATAAATATATTGACAGTCATCCTTATTTTGTATCCTTTGCCTTAAAGAGGAATCCCAAAAGTATTCTGACGTCCCATAAAATCTAGATCTACTCCTGTCTATGAGGCAGATACAATTGCATCATTACTGAGACTGAAACTCAGAAAAATAAAGCCCCTGCCCTAACTGACCTGGAAATGAATGTTTAGCCTGGAATTTGATTCCAAGATTATCATTTCTAAGTCCGTGCTAATGCAAAGTGACCAGTCTTCAAAACCGTTCTCAGATAAGGTGAGAGAGGCAAGAGTTCTCTAATGGAAAGAAAGTGACACAGGTAAGGTCTGTCTCCCGAAACCCTCAACCAGCTACCTATGACCACCAAAGTTTCCTGAGGTAGGTACATTAAAGGGCACTCCAGACAAAGAAATGCTTTCTATGGGGGATTTTATTGTTTTGAATAAGTCACAGCATGTGGAAGCCCTTCTAGACGATGTGCACCAAGTCAAATCTTGAAAAGCAGGTAAAACTTAAAAAAAAAAACTTTAAAGTTTTGTTTTTTTTTTCCCCTAAATGCCTCTACAATGTTAAGAATGGATGAGGGACTTTCCTGGCAATATAGTAGTCAGGACTCTTCCACTGCAGTAGGTACAGGTTCAATCCCTGGAACTAGACTCACACATGCCACGTGATGTGGCCGGAAAATTTAAAAAATAAAATAAAAAAAAAGAATGGATGAAACTTTTAATTCGCACTCAAATTTGCTTTATGTTTTATTAAGTGGAGAGTATTTTGAACTCAAAGACAATTTACTGAATCATAGCCTGTAATGTATTCTGCTCACTTCTCTTAAGGTAAGGTGTACCATGATCTACTAATATCCTAATTGCTTTAATTAAGCAGTAAAAGATATTCTGGCATTGCATCTTAATTATATATACAAAATGGTAGACTTATTTTGCATGTGTAAACTAATGAGTTAAAGCAAATGCAGATTTCATTCCACACATACAGACTTTTTATTTTCTTTCTAAAACTTCTAGAAACATTATTTAAATAAAATTAATATTCAAACTGAAGCTTTTAATTAAAAATGAATGTAGACTAAAGTTTCTTTGTATCTTAAATGTAATGAAAAGTACAATTTTCATATTTCACTGGTATTATCTAAAACAGTAGAAGTTCTACTGCTTCTAACTCATAAACTTAAAAATGTCTGAGGCAAAGGGCAGAATACTGGATTTGAAACTAGAAATTCTGGGCTTATATATAAATCCTTCATAGATTTATCTTACAATTGCAAGCCTTTAACCTTTCTAAATTCTACATCCACCAATTATAAAATGGACATAGTGAGTCTCCATTAATGTTGACACCTGAACTGTTGTGAGAAATCTTTCAATGTGATATGAGAACATAACATACACTTATTTCTAGGCCATCTTTGAGCTGCTTTATGCAGAAACATATACTAACCTTTCTGGGTTAGCAAACAAAGCAAATACCAGAAAGAGAATTACATTCTTGACACATTCTATCAGAATTATACAGGGAGGAAATGAATGTGCAAACAAAAGAAGAATGATAAATGCTTCTCAGAAAACATTAAGTCCTCCTCTCTTCTCATTTGCCAAGGAATCATTAAATTCCAACCATTTTCTTGCACAAAATTGAGCTTTATTTTAGTCAGAAATTAACTTTTCAAAATGTTTTACTGTTGGAAATGAACATTATTCTACTTCTTTCCTTTTCCTCAAGTGGTTCTTGTCCTAAATATGTAACAGTAAAGTGAGAAACATACATTCTTTTGCTTTTCATTCTGTTGCAAAAGATGTGTGTCCTGCCATTAGGGAAAATAGCACTTTGATTGTTCAGAGAGGAACCAACTAGTCTTCCCTGAACCAAAAAGTCTTCCAAAACCACTCTGAGACCATGTAGAACTTCTCACACATATTTCACGATATTACTTTGAATACTCTATCAATCCAACACAGCACAACACTTCTCTGTGGCTCAACTTCATCTGGGAAGATATAGTCTTTATTTAACTGATCAACGATTCTCTTAATAGAGAACAGCAACCAACTGAAACCAACTGAAAACTGAAGCAGATGTTTGATTAGTAGACAGGAACTCTACCACAATTATTGTAAATGTATTACATATGTATAAAAAACTTAATTAGAGCTACTCAAGGAAAAAAAAAAGCACCCAAATCAAATTTAATATGACAGAAAGTACAATGTCTAATATGCTGGTATAAAGAACAGTGGGTAGCATTAATGCATCAATGGCAGATTAAACACTGTAGGAAAATGATAACTCATGTGGAAAATATGACAATACAAAAGATCTAAAATGACAATCAGGTAGAAAAGAAAATATACAGTGAGCTGTGGAACAATATGAAGTGATCTAACACATGAGTTAGCTTCCAAATTGGGAAAGGAGTAAGGCAAGGCTGTATATCGTCACCCTGCTTATTTAACTTATATGCAGAGTACATCATGTGAAATGCCGGGATGGATGAAGCACAAGCTGGAATCAAGATTGCAAGGAGAAATATTAATAGCCTCAGATAGGCAGAAGACGTCATGCTTATGGCAGAAAACAAAAGGAACTAAAGAGCTTCGTGATGAAAGTGAAAGAAGAGAGTGAAAAAGTTGGCTTAAAATTCATTATTCAAAAAAACTAAGATCATGGCACCTGGTCCCATCACTTCATGGCAAATAGATGGGGAAACAATGGAAACAGTGACAGACTTTATTTTCTTGGGCTCCAAAATCACTGCAGATGGTGATTGCAGCCATGAAATAAAGAGATGCTTACTCCTTGGAAGAAAATTTATGGCAAACCTAGACAGCATATTAAAAATCAGAGACATTACTTAACTGACAAAGGTCTGTCTAGTCAAAGCTCTGGTTCTTCCAGTAGTCATGTATGGATGTGAGTTGGACCATAAAGAAGGCTGAGTGCCAAATAATCAATGCTTTTGAACTGTGGTGTTGGAGAAGACGCTAGAAAGTCTTATGGACTGCAAGGAGATCCAACCAGTCCTTCCTAAAGGAAATCAGTCCTGAATATTCATTGGAAGGACTGATGCTGAAGTTGGGACTCCAATACTTTGGCCACCTGACGTGAAGTACTGACTCCTTGGAAAAGATTCTGGGAAAGATTGAAGGCAGGAGGAAAAGGGGATGACAGATGATGAGAAGGTTGGAAGGCATCACCATCTCAATGGACATGAGTTTGAGCAAGCTCCATGAGAAGGTGTAGGACAGGGAAGCCTGACATACTGCAGTACATGGGGTCACAAAATGTGGAACACGACTGAGCTATTGAACTGAATTATGGGTAACTGAGGTTCTTAAAGGAAGGAAAAGAGAGACTTGAGTTGTGACAATACCAAAGTTATGAACAAAACTAGGAAGCCAGGTGGAAGGCAAGGCTGAACTTGGAAACTGATGAGGTGTAACTAAGAAGGAGGGAATAGGAGGAAGAAAATGTGATGTTTGCTGAATGCCATCTTAACCAGATTACAGTCACAAGTATAACTCAGAGTTACATTGAATGGAATGATGGGAATATAACAAAACACCCAAGAATGTAAACTATGAAACGGATTAGAGGATAGATAGAAGTTCACATAGACCTTGTTTGGTTCTTTGTATACTTGAGTTTGATTCTTTTTCTTTCTCAATACCTCATGAAGATTTCTTTGCAAATTAGATTTTTTGAGCTCTGGGATAAAATAACCCAGATAAAATATAACATAATTTGAGAAAAAATTATCCCCAGGAATATTCATATTGTGATCTAAACTTCTGACTGACACTAATGATTCCCCCTGGTTATGTGTAACCTGATACTACCAATCACTCACAGAAAAATGTATCATTTAAATGTTTTTTCCAAATATTATACCTAAATCAGCTGTTACAGTTAGGGAGCTTTTCTATCTTTAAATATTTATAAGGACCTTAGAAGAATAAAAAGATCTTCACAGTTAGCATCTGTCTGTAAAAAAAAAAAAAAAATTTTTTTTTCACTTTTTTGTGTCTAGTGGACTTCTGACTGAATCATAATGTCTATAATTTGCTGAGCATTTTAGGCCATGAACGTATTTAATATACAATTATGATAAAGTACTCTTGCCTGGAAAATCCCATAGATGGAGGAGCCTGGTAGGCTGCAGTCCATGAGGTTGCTAAGAGTCGGACACGACTGAGCGACTTCACTTTCATTTTTCACTTTCATGCATTGGAGAAGGAAATAGCAACCCACTTGAGTACTCTTGCCTGGAAAATCCCATGGACGGAGGAGTGTGGTAGGCTACAGTCCATGGGGTCGCAAACAGTCGGACACGGCTGAGCGACTTCACTTCACTATAGTAACTGGAACATACGAAGGAATCAAAAAATGAAAAAAGAAAAGTGGGATAAAATGAATGAAAAGAGTATTTATTTGAGCAATGGATGTCCAAATTGTGTCTATACTGAGTGAGAGTAAGAAAATGAAGAAGTCTGTTATTGTCTGTTTGGGTTGTGAAAATGGGAGGATCAATACTCACATTGCTATTTCCACTTTGAATGTCATTGTTTTACATCATTATATGCATGGAAGCACCTTTAAGACTCTTTCTCTATTTTTCAAATCATTCCCTCAGGGAACACAATTTTTTTTTTATTCTAAATGATCTTAAACATTTGCTGTTAATTTCTATTCTGTGCTATAGGGCTCAATTTTACTTCCTCTACTTTAGAGTGATGTCATTGACAAGTACCTTGTTTTTTTTCCCCACACGTAAATCTCCCAGGCTGCCTAGTGTAATTGCTTGAATATTATATTTTACAATTTGTAAATAAAAGGAAAATATGTCACTGTATCCTACATATTACCAAAGTTACCACTGATACTGGTTATTTCTTTCTAAAGGAGGCTAGTTTATTTACTTGTATTTTTATTATTATATTTTGTTAGCCAGGGAACTATTGTTCCCCAACACTCACCTGCTGTTTGATTTATGGCATACCGAGTCACACCAAGACTTCCCACAATCTGTGCTCAGGCACCCCTGTAATCGACTCACCAATCAATCTTATTTAGAAGCTAGAGGAGTAATAATAAAATGTGTGAGAGCAAAGGCAGGGAGTAAAATATGTATAAAATAAAGACATTCTGTGTATTTTCAATATGTTTCTTGTTACCATGCATGCATTTCTCAATGCAGTTTTTAAAGTCATCCTGAAGACTTTGCATATTTTACTATGAGGTAATACATATTAATAACTTTTCCTTAAATCAAAGACATGGAAGGTTATATACTGACTACAGTATAGTACAGATCTTATATAAATAATTGATATTATTTTAAAATAATGTAATTTTCTTGCTAATTATTTGGCAATTATTTTGGATTCTGGTGAAATAAAACATTAAAAACAAGTCCATTGTAACTATGAAGTACTCTCACAAAGAGCCCAAAATCCTGATTTATGGATATAAATGTGGGCTCTGCAAACAGAATAAATTTTTTAGACTCTTTGCTGTATTTTATTAGGTGTAGGATCATGTGTCAGTTTTCAGAAATCTGTTAATACAGACAATGATATTAATGAAGAGTGTGGCTGTAGATTTAAAAAAATATAGTGGGTGATGTTCTTCTACTTCCTGGCACATAGAAAGTGATGGATAATTTGTTTTTTCCCATTTATCAGTGGAACTGAGTTAATGGTGCTTGTCATAGTCTATAATACATTTCCCATTGTATAGATAACCCATCTTCTATATACTTTCTCACTATTGACCTATTGGAGTATTTATTAATTCTGGAGCTACTATACCTCAGGTGTGATCTTTATTAAATGACTTACATCACTGTAGCTATTTTTTCAGAATGTCCTAATAGTAGGATAGAACAGGAAAGGTGGGGGTGGGGTGGAAAAAGGAAGAAAGACAAGGAAAAAGAAGAAAGAAATAAGAGACCATTGCCAATTTCTTCTCATGAGAGGAAATACCTTTCTTCAGAAAAATGTTCAATGCATATGGATGCATATAGAAATAACATCTCCTAGGCCTGACTTAAGTGGGCTGAAAAGAAAAATAAATCTGAAGGGAAGGCTGATTAGCAAGAGAGTAAACAGAGTGCACTGGAATTCTCTGTGGAAATACATAGCCAAGGGATATTTAAGAATGGGGATAATTATACATGGCATTTTTATTGCTATGGTTTATATTTTCTCTCAAAACTAAAATTATACTAGAAAAAAAAAACAAACCTGTGCCTAGTATTTTTAATATAGCTTGGAAATGGAGATGTGTTTCACATGTGGCTAAATATGAGGCATAGAGAAGGCTCTAGGCATTATTGGAAGTATAACTAAGACAGGAACAAGAAAAAGCAGTAAGAGTAGTGGATCTTGGAAATGAGAATTTCAGCCACTAGTAGGGGTTGCCCAGGAGCCTCCGTGGTAAAGAATCCGCCTGCAATGCAGGAGATGCAGGAAACACAAGTTCAATCCCTAGGTCAGGAAGATCCCCTGGAGGAAGAAATGTAATCCACTCCAGTATTCTTGACTGGAAAACTCCATGGACAGAGGAAGCTGGCAGGCTACAGTAGATGGGGTCGCAAAGAGCTGGACACAGCTTAGTGACTAAGCATGCACAGAAATCTTTAATGGGTTTCCCTGGTGGTTCAGAGGTAAAGAATTTGCCTGCCAATGCAGGAGATATGGGAGATTTGGATCCCATCCCTGGGTTGGGAAGATCAGTTGGGGAAAGAAATGACAGCCCACTCCAGGATTTTTGCTTGGGAAATCCCATGGACAGAGGAGCCTTGTGGGCTAGAGTCCATGGGGTAACAAAAGAGTCAGACATGAATAAATAATGGCAAGATATCTGATATAGGTATCAGAATTTTTACAGGACACAGATGGAGTTCAAGTCAATTTTATTAAATTGAATAATTCACTATAGAGACAACAAAAATCCATCTTATATGGGTGTCAGAGTTCTCACAGGACATAGATGAAATTCAAATGAATTTTATTTAAATAGAATTATTCAACATCCAGGCAACATCAACTCATATATCTTAACTGTATATTAATTATAGGATATTATACTCTTCAGAAGCACATTTTTAATTTAATCACATGTGTTATTGGGGCTTCCCCCATTGCTCAGCTGGTAAAGAATCTGCCTGCAATGCAAGAGACCTGCGTTTGATTCCCCGGGTTAGGAAGACCTCCTGGAGGAGGGCATGGCAACCCACTTCAGTATTCTTGCCTGGAGATTCCCCATTGACAGAGGAGTCTGGTGGGCTATAGTCCATGGGGTCACAAAGTGTTGGGAATGACTGAATTCACACACAATATTATCTATCTATACAGCATAGAATGTATTATTGACAATATTTATTATCAATTTTTTGTAGATATATAATATTGTGAGTTTAGTCATGTCCAACTCTTTGGGACCCCATGGACTGTAGCCCACCAGGTTCCTCTGTCCCTGGAAATTTCCAGGCAAGAATCCTGGAGTAGGTTGCCATTTCCATCTCCAAGACAGAAAATATAATTGTAGTAAATATCATGCATGTTCTTCTGAGTATGCTCAGAGAATTTTTCATTGCTGCTCATTGGTTTCCTCCTTCTGGAAAGGTATTTCACATCTTCTCAGTAATAATGGCATTTAGACAATTTGGAAGATACCCTCATGCTCCACCAGAGGCAACATAACTTTTATAATACTAGAACTGGATGATATCATGTATAGTTTTTTTAGGAGTTAATATTTCTCCAGTTCAGTTATATGCTTGTACTATGAACAGTCATATTTAGACAACCAACTTGTCTCCTCTGTATGTGTCTTTGATAGGTGTATCAATACATACTGCCAAAAGCAGAGCTAAGCCACCAGATATTGAAGTACTAGTCAGTTAAAACAATAAATAAAAATGAAAACAAGAGTGAAGACTTTTATCACTTCCTGCTATAAGATAAGTAAGAGATTAAAACTAGAGAAAGGAATGACTCCTCCACTGTTTCATGTTTTCCCAAAAAACTGCACCAACTGAGCAGCATCAGGGAGTATGGTGGATCAGAACAGACATGAAGAGCCTCTCACATGAAAGTCCTCTCAAATAAAAGGTTTCTGACACTTTATGGGCAAGGAACCAGGGAGGGGGTAGAGGGGAAAGGTGGCTAGGAATGAAAAACTACATGGTACTGAGTCTAAGTAGAGCCAAGTGTCTTCAAGCTCCTCCACATAAGGAGATCTCCTAACGGAGGCACCAAGACTAGGAGTGTATGTAGATGTACTTAGGAGTGTAAACGGACAAGGGGGCCTGAGTCCCTACAGATACTGCAGTAACTGGTAGATGTCATGTGTACTGTGGGACAGCTTTTTCCCACAAGGCTCTGCCAGGTAAAGCCTCTGTCATTGCCTAAAATCAGGTCTGAGAGATCACACATAGACCCCAGTCCAGGCTATGCAATACCTGACTAGGATACTGGGCTTCTTATCTACCCTTATCTAGAATCTGATGCTGTCCACGTGATAGAACCGTAGTTGGGATACCGGATCTCATGAGAAAATAAATTCCACTGAGTGACTAAATAAGTCTCAAGTGGCTACACAAAATTACAAACTATGGAACTTTTTGTTATTGTTCAGTCACTCAGTTGCGCCCAACTCTTTGCAACCCCATGGACTGCAACACACCAGTCTTCCCTGTCCCTTACCATGTCTGGGAGTTTACTCAAACTCACACGCATTGAGTTGGTGATGTGATCTAACCATCTCATCCTCTGTCTTCCCCTTCTCCTTCTGCCTTCAATCTTTCCTAGCATCAGGGTCTTTAACAATGAGTATGGCACCCCACTCCAGTACTCTTGCTTGGAAAATCCCATGGATGGAGGAGCCTGGTAGGCTGCAGTCCATGGGGTCACTAAGAGTCGGACATGACTGAGCGACTTCACTTTCACTTTTCACTTTCATGCATTGGAGAAGGAAACGGCAATCCGCTCCAGTGTTCTTGCCTGGAGAATCCCAGGGATGGGGGAGCCTGGTGGGCTGCCGTCTATGGGGTTGCACAGAGTCGGACATGACTGAAGTGACTTAGCAGCAGCAGCAGCAGCAGGCTCTTCACATCAGGTGGCCAAAGTACTGGGAGTTTCAGCTTCAGTATCAGTCCTTCCAAGGAATATTCAGGACTGATTTCCTTTAGAATTGACTGGTTGCTTTCCTTGCAGTCCAAGGGACTCTCAAGTTTTCTCCATCGCCACAGTTCGAAAGCATCAATTCTTTGGTGCTCAGCTTTCTTTATGGTCTAACTCTCACATCCATATCTGACTACTGGAAGAACCATAGCTTTGACTATGCTGCTGCTAAGTTGCTTCAGTCGTGTCCGACTCTGTGCGACCCCATAGACGGCAGCCCACCAGGCTCCCCCGTCCCTGGGATTCTCCAGGCAAGAACACTGGAGTGGGTTGCCATTTCCTCCTCCAATGCATGAAAGTGAAAAGTCAAAGTGAAATCTCTCTGTCATGTCCGACTCCTATGGACCTCATGGACTGCAGCCTACCAGGCTCCTCCGTCCATGGGGTTTTCCAGGCAAGAGTACTGGAGTGGGGTGCCATTGCCTTCTCCAAGCTTTGACTATATGGACCTTTATTGGCAAAGTCTCTCATTTTTAATAAGCTGTCTAGTTTTGTCATAGCTTTTCTTCCAAGGAGCAACAGTCTTTTAATTTCATGGCTGTAGTCACCATGTGAGTGATTTGGGAGAATCTCAGGGACAAGGAGCCTGGTGGGCTGCCATTTGTGGGGTCACACAGAGTCGGACACAACTGAAGCAACTTAGCAGCAGCAGCAGCAACATCAAATAAAAAGTTCTATTTTCCCCACCCATGGACTAAATAAGCAGAAGTAAATGGTTACCAAAGAAAGAAAATAAAATAATTATTGAGGAACTGAACAAAAGAAAGTTCTAATGGCACCAGAGAACCTGGTTCTAGCTACTCTTGATGTCTGAATGAATCCTTGTATTTCATCTTTATGAGTATTTCTTGGTAATGTAATATGCACCATCCTACTTTGAAGTAGCTATAGTGCATCTGTTGCTTTAAACCAATAGCCCTAGCAAACACAAGTGGATACATAAAGAGAAAACTGAAACTGTAATACCCTCTTTGAAATCCTTGAAACGTATGTAACCATTTCTTGAAAACTTTGCTGAGAACTCACTCTTCAACAAAGCCATTTACTATGTAAATACATCAAATCTATATGTTTTACTCTTTTAAACTCAAGTATGTTTCCTGATGGAGAAGGCAATAGCACCCCACGCCAGTACTCTTGCCTGGGAAATCCCATGGATGGAGGAGCCTGGTGGGTTGCAGTTTGTGGGGTCGCGAAGAGTCGGACACGACTGAGCCACTTCCTTTCACATTTTGCTTTCATGCATTGGAGAAGGAAACGGCAACCCACTCCAGTGATCTTGCCTGGAGAATCTCAGGGACCGGGGAGCCTGGTGGGCTGCCATCTATGGGGTCGCACAGAGTCGAACACGACTGAAGCGACTTAGCAGCAGCAGCAGCAGCAGCAGCAGCAGCATGTTTCCTGAAACTTTTGTCCTTTTTGTCTCAGCACTCTGCTTTGATAGGGAAACAATAGTTGAGGAAACAATTAGAACAGTGACAGACTTTATTTTCTTGAGCTCCAAAATCACTGCAGATGGTGACTGCAGCCATGAAATTAAAAGACTCTTGCTCCTTGGAAGAAAAACTATGACCAACCTAGACAGTATACTAAAAAGCAGAGACGTTACTTTACTGATGAAGGCACGTATAGTCAAAGTTATGGTTTTTCCAGTAGTCATGTATGGATGTGAGAGTTATGTATGGATCATAAAAAAAGCTGAGCACCAAAGAACTGATGCTTTTGAACTGTGGTGTTGGAGAAAACTATTGAGAGTCCTTTGGACTTCAAGGGGAACAAACCAGTCAATCCTAAAGGAAATCTGGCCTGAATATTCATTGGAAGGACTGATGTTGAAGCTCAAAACTTTGGCCAACTGTTGTGAAGAACTGACTCATTGGAAAAGACCCTGATTCTGGAAAAGATTGAAAGCAAAAGGGGAAGGGGGTGACAGAGGATGAGATGGCTGGATGGTATCACTGACTTGATGGACATGAGTTTGAGCAAGCTCTGGGAGTTGTTGATGGACAGGGAAGCCTGGTGTGCTGCATTCCATGGGGTCGCAAAGAGACGGACACAACTGAGCAACTAAACTCTGCTTTGAGGAAAATCAATTCATATATGTATATGTGTGTGTATACATATATTTTCCATTTGGTGGCTGTTTGATAGTCTCAAAAGAGCTAGGTTTAATAGGATTTTGTTAATTCACTTTGGATCCTGACTATAGCAGTATACCATGCCAGTGAAGAAATTTTTAAATATTTGTGTCTTTATTCTCCTCCCAGAAATATTTTATAAATTCACAATATAATTAAATGAGTATAATCATTCTAGAAGGGTAAAGAAGCAAAGAATATCAATTGGGAGGGCTTACAAAAAAGTAGCCTGCTCATAAGGCTGACTATAGATTACATGAAGTCACTGGGAATCTCCTTAGATGAATGAATGTGTAGACAACTTCACTGGTGGAGAAAGAGTGGATAAGCTGTAGACTTATTTAAAAAATATTAAAATCAGAGATCCCTAGTTTGGTTAATGAAATAGTAGTTGTCTGAAAGATGGACTTCTAACACTTTCATGATTTCATCACTAGTACTATACACCTTGAGAATTGCCAGTGTATAAGAAATGAAGCAACTCAGCACGGTTTGAGAGGGGTACTTTTATCTGAGCCTATTAGAATCTTTCTTGGGCTTTCCTGGTAGCTCAGCTGTTAAAGAATCTACCTGCAATGCAGGAGACCCCAGTCTGATTCCTAGGTCAGGAAGATGCACTGGAGAAGGCATAAGCTACCCACTCCAATGTTCTTCCTACCCACTCTAGTATATTCTTGGGCTTCCATGGTGGCTCAGACAATAAAGAATCTGCCTACAATGTAGGAGACTTGGGTTTGATCCCTAGATTGTTAAAATCCCCTGGAGGATGGCATGGCAAGCCACTCTAGTATTCTTGCCGGGAGAATCCCCATGGAAAAAGGAGACTGGTGGGCTGCAATCCATGGGGTTGCAAAAAGTCAGAAAAGACTGAGAAACTAAGCATAGCACATTATAATCTTAATTAAAAAAAAAAAAAAAAAACAACAAAAAACTTAAGAACTTGCAATCTACCATCACAGAATTGAGGGAGAAAGTGCCTCTTGAGTCTATATAAGATCAATCTTTAAAAACGACACCCTATACTGGTAAGAAGCAATGGCAGCAATCTACTAACTAGACCCAAGAATGTCCTCTTCTTTTTTTAAACAATTTATTTTGATGTAATTGTAGACCCTGGAGAAGGAAATGGCAACTCACTCCAGTATTCTTGCCTGGGAAATCCCAAGGACAGAGGAGCTTGGCAAGTCTACAGTCCTTGGGATCAGAGAGAGTCAGACACAACTTAGTGACCAAACAACAATTACCAATGCACAAGAAGTAAGGAGGATTGTACCAGAGCCCACTGAGCCTCTCACCCATATTTCATGTGGTGATATCTTATATAGCTATAGTCCAGTACCAATGCCAACAGCATGAAAGTGTCCTCAGTACAATGCTGTGAAGTAGACTAGGCTCCTTATTCAATTTTTAGAATTCTTTTAAACATATTCTTCTCTGTGTGTGCACAAATGTGTACATAGTCTCGAACAACTTCATTATGCATATGAACTCTGCCAACACCACAGGGGACATCCCTCACACCAGCCCTTTATATGTCCAAGTCTAAGCCTAGTCCCTGTCTCCTGACAACAGCTAATGTGTTCTCCACTAGAGCTTCCAGAATGTTACAGAATGCTATATACATGAAAACGTGGTATTTAAACTTCAGAAACTGAGATATACATCAATATTAATATTCTAGAAATCCACCTAAATTATTATTTGCATTGTGTGTTTATTTTGGGTGTTGAGTAGAATTTCATGATATGAATATGGCACAGTCGTTTACACATTTACCCAATGAAAGACATTCAAATGTTTCCAGTTTGGAATTGCTAAAAAGGTGTGGTATGAAGACTCATGTACAGGTTTTTTTGTGTTTGTTTGTTTGTTTGTTTTTATTGAAGGACAATTGCTTTACAGTATTTTGCTGTTTTCTGTCAAATCTGAACATGAATCAGCCACAATATCAGATCAGATCAGTCGATCAGTCGTGTCCGACTCTTTGCGACCCCATGAATCGCAGCATGCCAGGCCTCCCTGTCCATCAACAACTCCCAGAGTTCACCCAGACTTACATCCATTGAGTCAGTGATGCCATCCAGCCATCTCATCCTCTGTCGTCCCCTTCTCCTCTTGCCCCCAATCCCTCCCAGCATCAGAGTCTTTTCCAATGAGTCAACTCTTCGCATGAGGTTGGCCAAAGTACTGGAGTTTCAGCTTTAGCATCATTCCTTCCAAAGAAATCCCAGGGCTGATCTCCTTCAGAATGGACTGGCTGGATCTCCTTGCAGGCCAAGGGACTCTCAAGAGTCTTCTCCAAAACCACAGTTCAAAAGCATCAATTCTTCGGGGCTCAGAATTCTTCACAGTCCAACTCTCACATCCATACACGACCACAGGAAAAGACCACACGCCTTGACTAGACGAACATTTGTTGGCAAAGTAATGTCTCTGCTTTTCAATATGCTATTTAGGTTGGTCATAACTTTCCTTCCAAGGAAGGAAAGCGTCTTTTAATTTCATGGCTGCAATCACCATCTGCAGTGATTTCGGAGCCCAGAAAAATAAAGTCTGACACTGTTTCCACTGTTTCCCCATCTATTTCCCATGAAGTGATGGGACCGGATGCCATGATCTTCATTTTCTGAATGTTGAGCTTTAAGCCAACTTTTTCATTCTCCACTTTCACCTTCATCAAGAGGCTTTTGAGTTCCTCTTCACTTTCTGCCATAAGGGTGGTGTCATCTGCATATCTGAGGGTATTGATATTTCTCCCGGCAATCTTGATTCCAGCTTGTGTTTCTTCCAGTCCAGCGTTTCTCATGATGTACTTACTCTGCATATAAGTTAAATAACCAGGGTGACAATACACAGGCTTGACGTACTCCTTTTCCTATTTAGAACCAGTCTGTTGTTCCATGTCCAGTTCTAACTGTTGCTTCCTCACCTGCATACAAATTTCTCAAGAGGCAGATCAGGTGGTCTGGTATTCCCATCTCTTTCAGAATTTTCCACAGTTTACTGTGATCCACACAGTCAAAGGCTTTGGCATAGTCAATAAAGCAGAAATAGATGTTTTTCTGGAACTCTCTTGCTTTTTCGATGATCCAGTGGATGTTGGCAATTTGATCTCTGGTTCCTCTGCCTTTTCTAAAACCAGCTTGAACATCAGGAAGTTCACCGTTCACATATTGCTGAAGCCTGGCTTAGAGAATTTTGAGCATTACTTTACTAGCATGTGAGATGAGTGCAATTGTGCAGTAGTTTGAGTGTTCATTTAATTATCCATAAAAATGACATAAGAAGGAGATGAGTGCAATTGTGCAGTAGTTTGTGCATTTTTTGGCATATATCCTCTCCATTTTCGAACTTTTAATGTGAATATATGTTTTCATTTCTCTGGTATAAGTGCCCAAGAATATTCCTGTTGAGTTGTCTTGTTGGTACATGTATTGTATAAGAAATTGCTGAATTGTTTTTTAGAGTCGCCTGTATCATTTTGTATTATTACTGGAAATGCATGAATGATACAGGTTTTCCATTTTCTCATCAGCATTTGGTTTTGTCACATTAAAAAAAATTAAATATTTGAATAAGTGTTCAATGATATTTCACATTGATTTTAATTTTCATATCACTAGTAGTAAGTGACAATATTTTCTTGTGTTTTTTGCCATCCATATTTCATTTTTGGTAAAATGAATACACATATCTTTTTCTGATTTTCTAATTCAATTTTTTTTAAGCTTAGGTTTTGAGAGTTCTCTACATATTCTAGATAAAAGAGCTTTGTCAGATATGGAATTTGCAAATGTTTCATCCCCGTTTGTAGTCTTATTTTCTCATCTTCTCTATAGGTATTTCACAGTGGTACCCCTTTAATAAGAGAAGGGTTATAGGTAATTAAATTACAAGGAAAAAAAAAAACTAAAAGTAAATCTAGACATATTTTCACACTGAGTTTGTGAAGCTGTTTATCTAGGCAGCAAAACCACTATTTAGTATATTACAGCATTGGAAAATACATGTCAATTTTCAAATAACTGATTTAAACATCACTAGAATACAACCCACTCATAAGTAGGAGGCTTCTATTTAAATGAACTAAATTGGAACAAAAGCTCTGGTTCCTTTATTTTCCTAAACACAAATATTTTGACTTTCAATTCAAATGAAAAGAAATTAATGCCCCAAATAACTACTCAAGTATTTTTTCTCCAAGTCAATATTGTGACATTTGCATGTGATGTTCAAAGAGATTCACCTAAAAATGTCTATGGAAGTTAAGATTCAGTGATATTGTGCAAGGCTTGGTAAACAATATTTTTAAGTTACTTTTTCAATTTTTAACTTGTTTTTAATAAGACTGAGTTTCTAGGATGGTAATAAAGAAAGGTGACATATTAAGATATTACCCCTAAAATTGTTATCCATTGTCTTTTCCTTGTGCTAATATTACATTTTCTTTCTTCTAGCATATATTTGATTGTAAGTTAACTTTACTTTTAGGATAGCAAATGTTCTCATATTGCTTTTCCCTTTTATAATATTATGTCATCTTAGATAAAATGATAAAGATTTATGTATGTGATACATGACAATTTTTGGCATTATGCCTCCTTTGATAAATTTTGGTTACATAAAATAAAAATAATAAAGCTAAATTGGCAGAAATCCTTTTTGGTCAAATCCAATTAATGACTATTACCATTTCTCAACCAGTCATAAATCTATTTTCTCTGTATTTATCACAATTTTTTTATTTAATATTTTGAAAAATGAAGAATGAGTTAGAATTTAGAGGGAACATATAGTTTGCCAACTGTTTTCTTTCTGATGAGCTTGAAACTATGAAGAATGTATGTGTGCGCATGCTCAGTCATGTCCAGCTCTTTGCGACCCTATGGACTGTAGCCCGCCAGGCTCCTCTGTCCATGGGATTTTCCAGGCAAGAATACTGGAGTGGGTTGCCATTTCCTCCTCCAGAGACCAAGTCCAGGTCTTGTGTGTCTCCTCTCAGCTGGCAAAGAATCTGCCTGCAATGACGGTGACCCTGCTGTGATTCCTGGTCAGGAAACTCCACTGGAGAAGGGATAAGCTACCCACTACAGTATTATTAGGCTTCGCTCATGGTTCAGATGGTAAAGAATCCTTCTGCAATGCGGGTTCAATCCCTGATTTGGGAAGATCCCCTGAAAAAAGGCATGGCAATCCACTGAAGTATTCTTTTTTTTAAATAATTTATTTATTTTAATTGGAGGCTAATTACTTTACAATATTGTAGTGGTTTTTGCCATACAGTCACATGAATCAGCCATGGGTGTACATGTGCTCCCCATCCTGAACCCCCCTCCCATCTCCCTCCCCATCCCATCCCTCAGGGTCATCTCAGTGCACCAGCCCTGAGCGCCTTGTCTCATGCATCAAGCCTGGACTGGCGATCTATTTCACATATGGTTCTCGCCTGGAGAATCCCACGGACAGAGGAGGCTGGCTGACTGCAGTCCGTGGGGTCGCAGAGAGTCGACACAACTGAGCAGCTAAGCACACATTGGCACACAGATTCTTTATCACTCAGCCACCTGGGAAGCCTGAAGAATGTATACTTCAGTTTTAAGGCTTACATTTATTGACTATTTCTTTTCTGTCCAGTATTATGCTAAATAATTTGAATGTTTAAGATTAAGGTTTGAATTCTGACATCAGGGATATTGGTTTTTTAGGGAGATAATATGAATATAACCAATTTATCATTAACTAAATCAGTTTGTAATAAAATATCAAATACCAATTGCCAGCTAAAAGTGCTACAGTGATTTATGAGAGTATAGAAGAAAAATATGTACTGATGAAAAACTAAAGCTTAAACTGTGTCCTATAAAATTAGGAGAATTTGGCTCAGCAATTCACAGCAGAAATATTTTAAAAGCAACTAAGGAAATGCAAAAGAATTAGTTGTAGAGAAAAAGTAACAAGGATGTGTTATTTTCCCATAAAAATTAATTTTATGGTTATATTAAATAACATGGTGCTTTCTATTTGCTTTCTCTTCAGATGTCAGTTTACTTGTAAATAATTTTTAAAGAACCATGTGGATATATACCCATCATCAAATAGAGTATCTAAAATGAATAAAAACTTACCTTGTCCAAAAGTTTTAAAAACAAATAAATAGCATATAGTTAGTGGAGGAAGATACTGCCAATTTTAAAAAGCAGAGAAAATGCTTCCATATATTTATCTCATTTTTGGTTATATGACTTCTGGGCATATAAGGAAATCAAGAACTGGTAACATATGAAAGTGGAATGCACTGGATATGCACAATCTATCAGAAAAGGGATTTTATTAAATTTATCTCTTTCATTCCGAGGTGGAAAATTACTCTGCTTTGATGCCCTTGACAGGAGGATCAATAAATAACAGTTTAATGACATGAAGGCTTTAGCAGTAAGACAAGAGTTATGTGCCCTGTGTAGTTGAACTGTGGCCAGACTATTTCTCATCTACTGTAGGTACTCCTTTAGTTTCATCTGCTCTGAGTACAACAAATGGAAGATTTGTATGCATTTATTCACACATAACGCAAACATATACTAATAAGCCTATTTTAATTGGACAGAAACTGTACGACTAAAAAATGTCAGCTTACTGCCACCATATATACAAACAACTTAGCACAAAGCCTCAAGCATGGATTCAAAGTAATTTCTTACTCTCAAAAAAATTTTCTACATATTAACCTAGATGCTATTTTGTTTGCAAAACTTAGGTACCAGTTAAACTAATAAATATAGTCTAGGGAGACACAGGGAGAAGGCAAGGAGTCAGGAAAGAAAATGGGGGGGCAGATTTTGTGATAAATGAATAAAGGTAAGATACCTTCATGATGAAAATGTCAATGATAATCATTAAAATGTATTGAGTGTTTGAAATTGTCAAGTACTGGTTCTCCATTCCCTAGACTTTATGTTACTTTACACACACACACATACACACACACACGAAATAGAATTATTGTGTTTCCTGTGTATTTGACTTTTTGGCTTCCTGGGTGGCTTAGTGGTAAAGAATCCGCCTGCCAAGCAGGAGCTGCTGGAGATGTGGGAAGGTCCCCTGGAGGAAGAAATAGCTACCTGTTCCCCTATTCTTGCCTGAGAAATCCCATGGACAGAAGAGTCGTGCAGGCTACAGTCCGCAGGGTCACCAAGAGTCAGACATGATGGAGCACACAAACATGCAGACTTCATAAATCTTAATTCATAGACTTAAGTGACTCCTCACTACTTCTTTGCCAGACCTGAACTTTGAGCTTTGGGAATGATTTGTGACCCTGAGGGTTTCACCTCCTTGCTTCCCCACACAGCCGTTAGGACTTAGGTTTTGTTGTCTGCCTTGGGCATTATTATGGATCAGGGAACAGTCTCCACCACTCCATCACCCTCCCCCCATCAAAGACTACTCTCTCCGTTTCTGCTGGGGGGACCCCCATTTCTCTCTTCCCTACAGCTTTTCTCTACAATGTTACTCCATCAACATTTAATCTGTTGGTCTCTTCATAGTAGGTTCCAGGCAAGAACACTGGAGTGGGGTGCCATTGCCTTCTTCGTCTCATAACTTAGGAGCAGTCAAAAGATCAATAACCAACTCAAGAGACAAAGAGAGCTTCCATATCCATTTTGAAATCAAACCAAAAAAGAACCCCCCCAAAAGCAAAACAAATAAAAGCAGGCAAAACAACAAAAACCTCTAAACAATGCAAATGTTCACAGATTGTTACTTCCTAATTATCACATACAGCAATCCAAGTTAGTTTAATACCAGAGATAGCGATTCTAACCAGAGCCACTTGTAGATGATAAAACATCGGCTTCATCTGCAAAGACTATGAAACCAGACTGGTGAGCTTCAGGTCCCAGCTCCACCGTGTGCATGCTTTGTGACTCTGCAAAAGTTGCCATGTCTCAGCTGCCCTATAAAAGGCTGATAATTACAGAGAAAACTGCTCCTGTTGGTTTCCTGTGATCACTAAGTGAAAGGGGACACCTATGAAGAGCTTTACAGCTCTACATGGAGCATAGACAGTCCTCTAGAAGATTGGTCTCCTGTTCTGAGGGAGATCATCACCTTTGCTCACACAGCCTTTGACCACTGATGCATCCTAACTCCTACATTTGTGTCTGTCAGCCTTTGGGTGAGCAATCTGAGCTTCCCAGGTCGAGCCAGAGGTAAAGAATCCATCTGCCAATGCAGAAGACTCAACAGACACAGGTTTGAACTCTGGGTCAGGAAGATGCCCTGGAGGAGGAAATGCCAACCCACTCCAGGATTCTTGCCCAGAGAACCCCATGGAGAGAGGAGCCTGGCAGTCTTCAGTCCATAGGGTCGAAAAGAGTCAGACACAACTGAAGTGACTTAGCATGCAGCATGCAGGCATATGGGTGGCTGGGGGAGCACAGATTTTGGAAAAATGTTGACTGTTACTTCAAATCTGTGTGACTTGGAATGAGATACTTAAACTTGCCACATCATAGTTTTCATTGGTAAAACTGGAAATTTTAATACTTACTGGAGCTTCTGTGAGAGTAAGTGAGCTGCTGCTGCTGCTGCTAAGTCGCTTCAGTCATGTCCGACTCTGTGAGACCCCATAGAGGGCAGCCCACCATGCTCCCCAGTCCCTGGGATTCTCCAGGCAAGAACACTGGAGTGGGGTACCATTGCCTTCTCCAATGCATGAAAGTGAAAGTTGAAATTGAAGTTGCTCAGTCGTATCTGGCTCTCTGTGACCCCATGGACAGCAGCCTACCAGGCTCCTCTGTCCATGGGATTTTCCAGACAAGAGTACTGGAGTGGGGTACCATTGCCTTCTCTGGTAAGTCAAATAATATAATTTAAAAAAAAAAAATCATGAGGCCATACTACTATTATACTACTACTTATACAACATCAATGACAACCAAACTTGGCTAAGAACTAAATATATTGCAGTATTTTTCAGTAATTATTTTAAAAATCATTTTGTTTAACCCTCACAACTCCTGGCTTAGGGAATCATTAACATTGATACTTTAAAATCAAAATTCTGAGCTGCAAAAAGCCATACTGCAAAAAGATTAAATGCCTTGTCTAAAGAACTACTTATTTACCAGGACCTTGAAATAACAAAATTCTGAATTCCACAGTGAAGTATTGCATAGCTATATATTCAAGTATATATACATAGTTAATATCATTCAAGCTGGGGGTCACTGTCAATTATACATTCTTGAAATTGGGAGACGCATGCGGTTCTATTGATGCCTCAGTGTACCATCGCTTCTAGTTGCAGGATTACCACCAGGATCTAGTTTAACAAGACAACAGATTTATCAGAAGATACTTAAATGCTCTCAGACTGTGATCAGTAGGATCACAGTTAGGTCTGAGGCTGCTCCAACAATGAACTCCTGGCCCTTATGTTGGACACTGCTCTGCAGTTCACAGGGCTGACACTGGGCATTATACAGTCTAGTCTCCGATGCTACCAATGGCCCCAAAAGCCAGACTCTTGTGTGGATTTTCTGATGCTGCCTGCATATTGTTCTCTTCTGAGCTGGTGTTGTATATGGATCTAGTTGACTAGTAGATAAGACATAATGCTGCTATCTCACCTCACAGGAGAATAAGAAGCAAGTTACACCTCTGCCTGGAGAGACAGGATTCAATAGGCAAAATTCTCCATGTCTTGGAAAGGTTTGAAAAATATCCAGAGGCCAAGACCCATGGTAAATTTACAGAGCATTTATAAAACTTCAAATCTGGTTGTTATTCTACTCCAGGACAATGTGTGGCCTTAGTCTTCCCCTCTGTGTTGGGCCACTTACATTTCTTTTCTAAGATTTACCTATGCTGCTGCCACTTACAAAAGATTGCTGAATGAGTAAATTATTAAATAAATCTCTTCACAAAACAACTTGTGCCAACACATGTTTATAAGTTATTTCATACACTTTTTTTAAGTGAGGGTTATTATTTTGGAAATAATGCCTATTTCTGGTTGTATCATAATATCTACCACTATTGTCTATTCTTAAAGCCAGATGCCTGTGTTACCCTCCTCACCAGAAATGAACGCCCTAGAACTGCCTAAATAACGTGTTTTCTGAATTACTATTGTTCTAGGTCATACTATTAAAAAAAAAACTGAGAGAGCCCAAACACCTTTTTTCTCTTTCCTAAAAAGTGATCACAAGGCTAAGTCTCCTTCTCTCACAGAAGCATATTCCTCCTTTCTTTTCCACAGAACAAGTATTAATACTACAAAGTGTGGAGAAGCAACCACAAGACTAGTGATGGAGGCTTTCCTAGCCAAAAGTTGAGACCGTTGAAGGTTTTAAATGGTAAGAATCTAGAAGATCTCCTGGAAGAGGGAATGGCACCCAACTTCAGTATTTTGGACTAAAAATTCCATGGACAGCAGAGTCTGGTGGGCTACAGTTCATGGGGCCACAAAGAGTTAGACATGAATGAGCAACCAAGCGTGCATGCACACACACAAGAATCTAGAAGGGAAGGACCTCCTCTCTTCTTATGCTGAATAATTACTGTATATGACTTCTTCCAGTTTGACATTAAGACATAAACTGTCAAATGCAAGACCCCCTACATGATAGAAATCAAACCTTATGATTATCCCTGAAATGTTTTATTTACTTGTTAGCAAAGAATTATTCAAAGTTCTGCATTCAACATGTGATTCAATACTCATTTTAATAGGTCATCGTGATGGGGAGTAAAAGGATTTTGATGAAAAGCGGTCAGAGGAATCATGCCTTTTAAGTTTCCTGAAGAGTTATTTTCCTGGTAAAACTATTAAAACAATAACTAACTTTCAAACCAGTACACTGAAAACAGCCAACCCTGCCATAGTCCGTTTCAATTGAATCCTATAAATTTTAGTTCACAGTCCATTGCATAGAAGTTACCACTGCAGCTTGCTGCTGCTGCTGCTGCTAAGTCACTTCAGTTGTGTCCGACTCTGCGACCCCATAGACGGCAGCCCACCAGGCTCCCCTGTTCTTGAGATTCTCCAGGCAAGAACACTGGAGTGGGTTGCCATTTCTTTCTCCAATGCATGAAAGTGAAAAGTGAAAGTGAAGTCGCTCAATCATGTCCGACTCTTAGCGACCCCATGGACTGCAGCCCACCGGCTCCTCCATCCATGGGATTTTCCAGGCAAGAGTACTGGAGTGGGGTGCCATTGCCTTCTCTGCCACTGCAACTTACATGAACCTTAAAATCTCAATCACATTACACATCAGAATGTATAAACAAAAGCAGAACAACTTTGGTATTTGTATTTTACTCTCTAGCCATGGGAAATCCCAGAGCTGGTAGAGAGTTCAAGAACTTTTGCATATTTCTACTTCCAGTTAGGACTGATGTAAATATTTGAGACATGAAATTAATTTAGATATCTGAATTTAAGAATATAACTTTATTCCAATCACAATTCTAAGTCCTCTGCATATATACATTCATATATGTGTGTGTGTTTGTGGGTATATATACACACACATATAAATTCCTTAAGGTTGGTATGATCTTAATTGTTTTTAAAATGAG
Organism: Bubalus kerabau; assembly: GCF_029407905.1. Taxonomy (NCBI): domain Eukaryota; kingdom Metazoa; phylum Chordata; class Mammalia; order Artiodactyla; family Bovidae; genus Bubalus; species Bubalus kerabau. The sequence continues at coordinate 78,370,387 of NC_073627.1, read as the reverse complement.
AAAAACAAAACAAAAACTAATTCTAGGGCAAAAAGAACTTAATTACAAAAATCTCCAAAGGGTACCTGGTAATTCATTATGAAGCATTTCATGCCTTTTACTAAATGGGTTTTTAATTATTTAGCAAATTTTTGAGGACAGGAACAAAATTTTGCAAAATATCTAAAGGAATGTACAAGTGTACAAAACTGGTTCTTAAATCTTGGCCTTCATGATGAATGATGGACAGAGTATGTTGAGAAATAGACATCTGTCCAATGATGTCAGAACTATGCTCATAAGGGGGAAGTAATCAAATCTGACTAAGGTCACAGAGGTGGATCAAAGCTTCAGGAGTAAATAAGTATTTCCTTGTCAGAAAAATGAGGGATGATGAAGAGGTTCAGAGGAGATGTCTCAGGAACTCGAATGTGTGAGACTGCGAAAATACAAATAAGACCCTAACTATGATTATAGCAGTGTGGGTTCTAAGGATTATACTAAGGAATTAGGAAGGAATTGAGAAATGTTGCTAGAGAGGCTGACTGAGGAGTGCTGGGAAAAATATTTGAATTCTCTATTTTAAGCAATTCTTTAAACAATGAGGAAAAAGGCTAGATACCTTAGACATACTATTTTGACACTGACAGTATTTTAATAGTATATATTTAAAGAGCATGCCTAATGCTTAAAAATATATCAGTACTGTCCAATCTCTAGTAAAATGTTTTTGTAAGGATTAAATTACTTTCATTTTATTATTAACCACATTAAGCCATTTCCATTTAATATTTTATTGTCCTACTCAATATGCTTTTTATTTTATGCAACACTTAGCTTTTGCTCAGCTTCAAAATTTACTGTTTATAATTTCACCATTGTAAGTTTATGTGTGTGTGCACGCACACATGACGTCTAATGGTTGAGGATAAAAATACCACAGAACTCATATTTTTATAATGAGAAGTTTGGGTCATTGTTTATTTTAAAGACAGTGGCCAATAATATGCATTATGATTGAGGTAAGTGTTTCTTCCAATGTGAGAAATATGCAAATTGCTTTCAGATGTCTTGGGAGTGTTTCCATTTGTGGACATGACTGGTGATGTCAGCAAGGTCTGATCCTGTAAAGAGCAATATTGCATAGGAACCTGGAATGTTAGGTCCATGAATCAAGGCAAATTGGAAGTGGTCAAACAGGAGATGGCAAGAGTGAACGTCGACATTTTAGGAATCAGCGAACTAAAATGGACTGGAATGGGTGAATTTAACTCAGATGATCATCATATCTACTGCTGTGGGCAAGAAGCCCTTAGAGAAATGGAGTAGCCATCACAGTCAACAAGAGAGTCTGAAATGCAGTACTTGGATGCAATCTCAAAAACGAAAGAATTTCTGTTTGTTTCCAAGGCAAGCCATTCAATATCAGAATAATCCAAGTCTATGCCCTGACCAATATGCTAAAGAAGCTGAGCTTGAATGGTTCTATGAAGAACAAGACCTTCTAGAACTCACACCCAAAATAGATGTCCTTTCATTATAGGGGATTGGAATGCAAAGTAGGAAGTCAAGAAACACATGGAGTAACAGGCAAATTTGACCTTGGAGTATAGAATGAAGCAGGGCAAAGGCTAATAGAGTTTTGCCAAGAGAATGCACTGGTCATAGCAAACACCCTCTTCCAACAACACAAAAGAAGACTACACATGGACATCACCAGATGGTCAATAGCAAAATCAGATTGATTATATTCTTTGCAGCCAAATGAGGAAAAGCTCTATGCAGTCAGAAAAAAACAAGACAAGGGGTTGACTGTGGCTCAGATCATGAACTCCTTATTGCCAAATTCAGACTGAAATTGAAGAAAGTGGAGAAAACCACTAGACCATTCAGGTATGATCTAAATCAAATCCCTTATGATTATACACTGGAAGTGAGGAATAGATTTAAGGGCTAGATCTGATAGACAGAGTGCCTGATTAACTATGGACAGAGATTCATGATACTGTACAGGAGACGGGGATCAAGACCATCCCCAAGAAAAAGAAATGCAAAAAAGCAAAATGGCTGTCTGAGGAGGCCTTACAAACACCTGTGAAAAGAAAAGAAGCCAAAGCAAAGGAGAAAAGGAAAGATACACCCATTTGAATGCAGAGTTCCAAAGAACAGCAAGGAGAGATAAGAAAGCCTTCCTCAGTGATCAGTGAAAAGAAATACAGGAAAACAATAGAATGGGAAAGACGAGATCTCTTTAAGAAAATTAGAGATACCAAGGGAACATTTCATGCAAAGAAGGGCTCAATAAAAGACAGAAATGATATGGAACTAAAAGAAGCAGAAGATGTTAAGAAGAGGTTGCAAAAATATACAGAAGAACGATACAAAATAGATCTTCACAACCCAGATAATCACAATGGTGTGATCACTCACCTAGAGCCAGACATCCTGGAATGTGAAGTCAAGTGGGCCTTAGGAAGTGTCACTATGAACAAAGCTGGTGGAGGTGATGGAATTCCAGTTGAGCTGTTTCAAATCCTGAAAGATGATGCTGTGAAAGTGCTGCACTCAATATGCCAGCAAATTTGAAAAACTCAGCAGTGGCCACAGGACTGGAAAAGGTCAGTTTTCATTCCAATCCCAAAGAAAGGCAATGCCAAAGAATGTTCAAACTACCGCACAATTGCACTCATTTCACACACTAGTAAAGTAATGCTCAAAATTCTCCAAGCCAGGCTTCAGCAATACATGAACCATGAACTTCCAGATGTTCAAGCTGGTTTTAGGAAAGGCAGAGGAACCAGAGATAAAATTGTAAACAGCTATTGGAGCATTGAAAAAGCTAGACAGTTCCAGAAAAACATTTCTGCTTTATTGACTATGCCAAAACCTTTGACTGTGTGGATCACCACACACTGTGGAAATTTCTGAAAGACATGGGAATACCAGACCATCTGACTTGCCTCTTGAGAAATCTGTATGCAGGTCAGGAAGCAACAATTAGAACTGGACATGGAATGACAGACTGGTTCCAAATAGGAAAAGGAGTACGTCAAGGCTGTATATGGTCACCCTGCTTATTTAACTTATATGCAGAGTACATCATGAGAAACGCTGGACTGGAGGAAGCACAAGCTGGAATCAAGATTGCCAGGAGAAACATCAGTAACCTCAGATATGCACATGACACCACCCTTATGGCAGAAAGTGAAGAGGAACTAAAAAGCCTCTTAATGAAAGTGAAAGAGGAGAGTGAAAAAGTTGGCTTAAAGCTCAACATTCAGAAAACAAAGATCATGGCATCTGGTCCCATCACTTCATGGGAAATAGATTGGACAAGATAGGAAACAGTGGAAGACTTTAATTTTGGGGGACTCCAAATCACTGCAGATGGTGTAGCCATGAAATTAAAAGACGCTTACTCCTTGGAAGGAAAGTTATGACTGATCTAGATAGCATATTAAAAAGCAGAGACATTACTTTGCCAACAAACGTACATCTAGTCAAGGCTATGGTTTTTCCAGTTGTCATTCATGGATCTGAGAGTTGGACTATAAAGAAAGCTGAGAGCTGAAGAAGTGATGCTTTTGAACTGTGGTGTTTGAGAAGACTCTTGAGAGTCCCTTGGACTGCAAGGAGATACACCCAGTCCCTGCAAAAGGAAATCAGTCGTGAATATCCATTGGAAGGACTGATGTTGAAGCTTAAACTCCAATACTTTGGCCACCTGATGTGAAGAGCTGACTCATTTGTAAAGACCCTGATGCTGGTAATGATTGAAGCGTGGCGGAGAAGGGGATCACAGAGGATGAGATAGTTGGATGGCATCACCGACTCAGTCGGCATGAGTTTGAGTAAACTCTGGGAGTTGGTGATGGACAGCAAGGTCTGGCATGCTGCAGTCCATGGGGTCACAAAAAGTTGGACACAACTGAGTGACTGAATTGGACTGATGCACAAATGCATATTTGAGCCCAAGAGATTTTACATCAGTAATTTAAGGAACTCTATATTAAGCATTTTTCTTACAATTCCTTCAGTTACATCACTTATTCTAGAAATTTCTAATTCCATCTTTCCAACAGTTTTCAGCTCCTCTTAAACTCCTACTTATTTGTAATGGAAATTACATTAGCTATCCCTTTGCATTTCCCACTAAACCATGATTAGTGTCCTAATTTATGATGTCAAACAGCACTTTTTCCTAAACCCGACACCTCTCTCCCTAAGAAGGAATTCCGCCCCCACCCCAACGTTGACTATTCAGATTCATTTTCAAAATCTAATATACACTGTTAAGTTTTGTGCTGTGCCCACTTTTGCATGGTATATTTCCACTTTAGAATTTGACTGGGAGTCTAACTCCGTAAAGACAAAAAAGTCTACCTACATACGGATATTAACTTTCTCATTTCATTTCAACCTGTTTTACCAAGTACCTGAAGGAGTTTTTTAGTGATAGTTTAATAAGGGTCAGTAAGAACTGTTTAAATGCCTGTAGATAATGAATGACATTCTACTGAGTATGTTTGAACCTGTTCTTTCTACAGAATATAGTCCTTTATTGTTAAAGTTTTTATTTTTAATTAAGTTTATATTTATTATTCATTTGAATGAATTTTCTGAGCAACAGCAGTTATACTGTAACTCTTATAGACCCTATAATAAAGGATCCTTACCAATATTCTCCACTAACTGGATAAAGTTGGAATTTTTTAGTTCCCGTGTCCTAGGAAACTAACTTGAATAGACAAAGTGATTTAAATCCAGCAATGCCAATGCTCAGTTCAGGACTCTGAGTTGTTTATTTCAACTGCAATCCCGAAAAGGCCCTAGGTGACCGTGCCTGTGAACACATTCAAGATAAACGACCACATTTTCAAACTGCTTCATCCATAAGGGGCAGAAAAACAGGAACTAATCATTGGCCTCTTCACAAAGAGGTTAGTTAATTCATTAAGTCAGGAAACACTGCAAAGCCTTAGGAACTAGAACTTTGAGATCTGTTAAACACTATGTTTCTGAATAAATCACTTATCAGACCTATGTATCAAAAATCTGGGGTTGATCTTCTTTGACCTTCTCATTCCTCATGGGTGGGAAGTGTGAATAAATGAGATAGGGTAAAAGATTGGTTTTGAATTTCTTGAAATAAACGTCCTATATATATTCTAGGAGCTATTTCAAGAGATGGATTTCAGAACCTACAATCTTAAATTGCCTGCTGTGTGACATGCCACAGCATAATGCCTCGGCTTCTTCCCTTTACCTTAGGGCTGTAATGCCCAGTATTTTTTCAGTTTGTGACACAGTTATGAATTTCTGGGGGCTCACTATTAAAGCAAACAGAACTTCTCACTTAGAGTTGCCTCAACATTAAGGGAAATTGTATTTATAGATTCTCTACCATGCAAGAGGCAGCCAATAAAGCTTGCTACATGTATAATATCATTTAGCACTTCTCAGATTCTATGCCATGGGTATTGTTTTAGGCCAAGCCAAGGGACAATCTAGTTTAATCATTAAGCTGATTTTCAGCATGTGAGTTGTATTACATTCAGAAAAATCTACAAAATTTATGATTGGCTGTGAGGCTGAAAATGTTTTGCCATCTTTCACAGTAATGTCTATGTGCTTTCCCTGTTCATCACTCAATGATTAATATGTGTTATTATTGCCTGGATAATCCCACGGCAGAGGAGACTGGGGGGCTATATAGTCCATGGGATCACAAAGACTTGGAAATGACTGAAGTGACTCAGTATGCCAAAATCTACTTTACATTGTTTTGTGCTATGCCCATTTTTGAAATGAAATGAACTGAACTGAAGAACTGTTGAAATCTCTGTAGATAATGAATGTCATTCTAATGAGTATGCTTGAACCTGCTATTTCTACACGATGTAGTCCTTTATTGTTAACGTTTTTATTTTAAATTATGTTGGTATTTACTATTCATTGGTTCTTTAACCAAGAGTTGGTTCTTTAGCCAAGAGCTGGTTAAGGAAAGGAATTGGATTGAACTTCCAAGCAAGATCTAAATTTACCTATTTATCAAAAATATGCAGAGTACATCATGAGAAACGCTGGACTGGAAGAAACACAAGCTGGAATCAAGGTTGCTGGGAGAAATATCAATAACCTCAGATATGCAGATGACACCACCCTTATGGCAGAAAGTGAAGAGGAACTAAAAAGCCTCTTGATGAAGGTGAAAGTGGAGAGTGAAAAAGTTGGCTTAAAGCTCAATGTTCAGAAAACGAAGATCATGGCATCCGGTCCCATCACTTCATGGGAAATAGATGGGGAAACAGTGGAAACAGTGTCAGACTTTATTTTTCTGGGCTCCAAAATCACTGCAGATGGTGACTGCAGCCATGAAATTAAAAGACGCTTACTCCTTGGAAGGAAAGTTATGGCCAACCTAGATAACATATTGAAAAGCAGAGATATTACTTTGCCAACAAAGGTTCGTCTAGTCAAGGCTATGGTTTTTCCTGTGGCCGTGTATGGATGTGAGAGTTGGACTGTGAAGAATTCTGAGTGCTGAAGAGTTTATGCTTTTGAACTGTGGTGTTGGAAAAGACTCTTGAGAGTCCCTTGGACTGCAAGGAGATCCAACCAGTCCATTCTAAAGGAAATCATCCCTGGGTGTTCTTTGGAAGGAATGAGGCTAAAGCTGAAACTCCAGTACTCTGGCCACCTCATGCGAAGAGTTGACTCATTGGAAAAGACTCTGATGCTGGGAGGGATTGGGGGCAAGAGGAGAAGGGGACGACAGAGGATGAGATGGCTGGATGGCATCACTGACTCGATGGACATGAGTCTGAGTGAACTCCGGGAGTTGGTGATGGACAGGGAGGCCTGGCGTGCTGCGATTCATGGGGTAGCAAAGAGTCGCACCCAACTGAGTGACTGATCTGATCTGATGTTAAATCTTAGTTGCTCTTATTTCAAAGTTCTTGTTATCATGAACCTATTCTGTACTTCAAATTACACCATGTATATAAATTTTCAGGACAAAAATCAAAATATTAATACAGATATAACATCCTGAGCAGGCATTACCACAAATAACAGAGAATAAATGAGTTAGGGAGAAATCAAAGCAAAACAAAATATGGGTGAAAAAACAAAACTGCATATATACACGAGGGTAAAAGATTATTACTAAGCAATTTTGACCACAATTTTGCAATCAAGGTCATTAGTCAGACTAGCTCTGCTATGCCCAGGTTCATGGGCATGGACTTGAACAAGCTTATGTGCTGCCAATCTTTAGGCCACATAGACAAATCCAATCTGGCCAGACAATGAATTAGTTAAGCATTATAGAAGCTGGAAAAGTCACAGTTTTATATAACTTGGTTTAACATAATCTGAGTGTACCATTTCTCCTCCAAAAAATCTGAAAATAAATGAGGTATCTAAAAGCTTCCACTGGTAAATGACATATCTACTATTCATTAGGAAGTTGATTAGGTTCTGGTCGGATAGGTACTTTTCTGCTTTTTGATAAAACTAAATATAAGTTTTAATAAAACTAAATAAAACCTCTTTTAAAAAACTAAAGAAAAGCCTTAACAGGCATATTCTCTTTATTGAGCAGCTATAATTTGTAGCAATATTTATTGAGCAGCCACAGTATGGTATGGTGTTTTTTAAGTGATTATTGTGTTCACTGTCCTATTCAAATTATGCAGGGTTGAATAATAATTTCCCAATCTATGACATAGTGGGTCAGGGTCAGTGAATGAGTGAGTGAGTGAAAGTCGCTTAGTCGTGTCCAACTCTTTGCAACCCCAAGGACTATACAGTCCATGGAATTCTCCAGGCCAGAATATTGGAGTGGGTAGCCTTTCCCTTCTCCAGGGGATCTTCCCAACCCAGGGATTGAACCCAGGTCTCCATACTGCAGGCTGATTCTTCACCAGCTGAGCCATCAGGGTTGTGCTTAATACTTAAAGTCATTATGAGGTATATTAAGTATAAACTTTATAACACATCATTGAAGCAGGAATGACAGATAAAGACATACGAGACAGATAAAGACACTAGCATATGGAGTTTTATGTATATTGTTTGATACATTTTATGGATCAGTAGCAGAACAGTGGCTCAGACAGTAAAGAATCTGCCTCCAATGCAGAAGAACAACTTTTAACTCCTGAGTCAGGAAGATCCTCTGGAGTAGGGAATGGCAATTCACTCCAGTATCCTTCCTGGAGAATCCCATGAACAGAGGAGCATGGCAGGCTACAGTCTATGGGGTCACAGAATTGGACACAGCTGAGCTAAGCACACAGAGAACACAGCAAAACTCCTGTTTGAAAGGTATGTGGTGTCTAATTCTCAGTTACTCTATACATGAAAGCATTCATGGAGCCAGACCATACTCACAAACAACTACTGGTTTTTAAGAACATTTCTAAAAAAATCTTTAAACTCGTTGAATTCTCCAACTTGTTATATTCATTGTTTTCTAAAATTTAGTTTGAATAAAATGACTTTTACATAAGCAAAAAAGATGTTCACTAATACTAATTGCCCATATATTCCTTTACACTACTCTATTGTCTTTTGTGATGTTTCTAAAAGGTGCTAAAATATTTATGCCAGAAATAGAGAAAAATAAAAGTCATATGCATTCTAAAATATGGATTACATTTAAAAATCTAATTAGACTTTCATCAAGTTGAAATCAATATAATGTCATTTCTCTTAATTAGTTATTAATTTCAGCTAATGAAAAATCTAAATATCTCCATAGACTTATACATAATTAGAGTTAAATACTGGTATTACAAAACTGAAGCTGATAACAGAGTTGCCATATTTAATATAAAATTGATTTTTTCAAATTCATTAGTTTTCTTGTTAAAACAAAATTATTTGATATGTGAAAAGATGCTAATACCACTAACCATCAGGGAAATGGAAATCAAAACCAAAATAAGATATTACCTCACACTTCCACAGATAGCTATTATCCAAAAAAAAAAAAGTCACACAAAGAAAACAAGAGTTGGCAAATACATGGAGAAACCAGAACCTTCATATATTGTTGGAGGAAATTAAAATGGTAGGGGTGCTATGGAAAACAGTATGGAGGTTCCTAAAAAGTTTAAAAATAGAACTAGCATATGATCCAGAAATCCTGCTTCTGGCTATTTGTCCAAAAAAATTGAAAATTAAGAATATGAAGAGATTAAAAACATGCAGAGATGTTTAGGAACTCAAAGAGAACACAACGAACCCCTCCATGTTCGCTGAAGTACAAGAGCCAAGATGAAGAAACAATCTAATGTCAACTGACAAGTGAATGAATGAAGAAAATGGAGAAGTAAATTCTGCAATATAGACAACATGATGAAACTCAAGGAGAATACAGTAGGTGAAATAAATCACTCACAGTTAAACAAATATTGCAGGATTCCACATACACAAGGTATATCAAAGAGTCAAGCTGGTAGAAGGAGAAAGTAGAATAGAGAGGTACATGGGGAGTTGCTGTTCAATGGGTAGTTTAGTTACAAAAACTGAGTAAGTTCTAGAGATCTGTTATATGATATAGTGTCTATAATAACAAGATGGTATTGTGCACTGAGAAAGAGCTCAGGTTAAGTGTTCTTAACACACACACACACACTCAAGGAAGAAAACAAACTCTGGAATGTCTTTGATGTGCCTATTATCTTGACTGTGGTGAAGGTACCACAGGTGTTTGCATATGTCCAAACTCATCGAGTTGCACTCATTTAAGTGTGCATTATTTGTGTATAAAATCTCAATAAAGCTGTTTTAAATACATCATCAACAAATAAATACATAAGAAAAATCCTCATTTCCATGAAAAATAAGAGTACAGAGAATAACTTGAGACACATCTGAAATAATGATATAGGCTTTACAGTGGGGTAAGACTAAGCATTACTCTTTAGGTGATATTAAGGATTTTGACTATTTTGAAGAGCATTTGGAAGGAACTGGAGACTACTGAGAGGGAGAAGAAATGGAATGGCATAAAATTTGCTTTGTGAAGAGACAAATACATAATCACTATGATTGCATTAAAAGGATAACTGAACAAGGCAAAAATTGATGTGGGGAAACTAGTAGAGGTTACAAAAGCAATATATATGGGATGACCTGGCCTGGAAAGGGGAATAATAAGTGTAGAAGGAAATTGAATCAAGATATATTGGTAGGATGACTAAGAGAACTTAGAGATAAATTAGATGTGGGAAACGAGGAGAAAGGAGACAGTCAAACAGATACTTAGACTGTTATTTGCATGACTGGTTGAATGGTGCTGCCATTTACTTAGAAAAAAGTTACAGAAGGAAATACAGGTGTAGAGTGAATGATCATGCTTCTTTTTGCATATATTGAATCTAAAGCTTCCAATAAGAGATTTTTAAGTGGATGTAAGGGTTAAGAAGGACTTCTCTGGTGGTTCAGTGGTTTAAAAAAAAAAAAAAAAAGCTGCCTGCCAATGTAAGAGACACAAGTTCGATCCTTGGGTCTGGAAGATCCACTGGAGAATGAAACGGCAGTCCACTCCAATATTCTTGCCTGTGAAATGCCATGGACAGGGGAGCCTGGTGGGCTACAGTCCATGGGGTCTCAAAAGAGTCAGACTTGACTTAGGGACTAAACAACAACAAAAGGGTTAAGACCGCAGAGTTGACACAGGCTAAAGGATATAATGCAGTGAGTCACTGAATTTTTAGGATTAAAGAGTAAAAGGGATATAATTTTGGAGAGAAAGCTTACATAAAGAGGAGAGAACCCAGGATCAAATCTTAAAGACCTCGAACTTGTAAGAAATGAACAGATGACAATGAGTCTGTAAGAGAGAACACTGTGAGGATGCCAAGAGGGTGTGGTGTTACTGAATTGTAGTCAATATGTTATTATGAGGAGGAGGAGAAAAATCAATGGATGCTGCTCAGGATTCAGAAGAAAGAAATAAGAAAAAAAATATTTTTTATTTGCATTGATAATCAAATTGAGAACATAATTGTCATCCAAACCGAAGTGAGTTGAGCAATGAATGAAAAATGAACTAAAACTGAATCAACTCTTACCCAAAATTTTCTTCAGAGAAAATAAGAAAGATAGGAATTAGCATCTGACACTTTAGTACTGGTGCTTGTTTGTCTCCTGATGCAGAAAGGGATGTGAAAACACTCATGAGCAATGCCCAAGAATCAATTTTAGAGGCAGTAGTTAGTAAGTACAGAGAAAAAGTATACTTTTCTAACGTGGTAGGAATAATGGAAAAAATGGAAACAGTGACAGACTTTATTTTCTTGGGCTTCAAAGTCCTGCGGATGATGACTTCAGTCATTAAACTAAAAGACACTTCCTCCTTGGAAGAAAAGCTATGACCAACCTAGACACTGTATTAAAAAGTGGAGACATCACTTTGCCCACAAAGGTCCATATAGTCTAAGCTATGGTTTTTCCAGTACTCATGTATGGATGTGAGAGCTGGACCATAAAGAAGGCTGAACGCTGAAAAATTGATGCTTTTGAACTGTGGTATTGGAAAAGACTCTTGAGAGTCCCTTGGACTGCAAGGAGATTAACCCAGTCAATCCTAAAGGAAGTCAGTCCTGAATATTCATTGGAAGGACTGATGCTGAAGCTGCAACTCCCATACTTTGGCCACCTGATGCAAAGAACTGACTCATTTGAAAAGACCCTGATGCTGGGAAAGATGGAAGGCAAGAGGAGAAGGGGATGTCAGAGGATGAGATGGTTGGATGGCATCACCGACTCGATGGACATGAGTTTGAGCAAACTTCGGAAATTGGTGATGGTCAGGGAAGCCTGGCTTGCTGAAGTCCATGGCGTCTCAAAGAGTCGGACACGACTGAGTGACTGAACTGGACTGAGTGTGAATACTAAGGAACAGAAATCAAAGCAAATCAAAGTTAACAATCTAAGAAGCTTCAGGGACCGGATGTGAACACAGATTTTTTGGCTACTGAGCCCATCCTTAACAAAGGGAAAACAACATAATAAGATTTTGTATAACATGGGTTCAGTTCAGTTAAGTTCAGTCCAGTTCAGTCACTCAGTCATGTCTGACTCTTTGTGACCCCATGAATTGCAGCACGCCAGGCCTCCCTCTCCATCACCAACTCCTGGAATTCACCCAAACTCATGTCCATCGAGTCGGTGATGCCATCCAGCCATCTCATCCTCTGTCGTCCCCTTCTCCTCCTGCCCTCAATCCCTCCCAGCATCACAATCTTTTACAATGAGTCAACTCTTCACATGAGGTGGCCAAAGTACTGGAGTTTCAGCTTTAGCATCATTCCTTCCAAAGAACACCCAGGACTGATCTCCTTTAGAATGGACTGGTTGGATTTCCTTGCAGTCCAAGGGACTCTCAAGAGTCTTCTGCAACACCACAGTTCAAAAGCATCAAAGCATCAATTCTTCGGCACTCAGCTTTCTTCACAGTCCGACTCTCACATCCATACATGACCACTGGAAAAACCATAACACGGGTAGGATGGAATAAAAACACCTGAATGATGCACTTAGGGCAGGTAGGGAAATATTAGATTCAGAGTCTCAATAATGCTGAAAAAGACTGAAGTCTTTTCGAACTGGAAAACCTTTTGAAAAACTCAAAACTTTTCAAATTGCAAACTAGAAAACCAAAAGATTATAGTAGCAAGATGTAATAGCTGACAAAGATTCTTTTACAGATGAATGAAAGATATGAATTACAGTTACAGACATGTAATCAAGTAAATGGGTAGCTGCTATTAAAAAAAAAAAAAAGATTCTCCAAGTTGTACAATAAATGTAAATTACTATGTGTGGAAAGATCCCTGTAAGTAGGCTTATTAACCTGCCAGGTAAATGTTCTTTCAAGAAGAGGGCAGACAGGTAGGAGGTTCTGATTTGCAATGAACTTTCAAGAAATTAGCTGATTGCAAAAGTTGAAGTAACATTTGTAAGTTTCAAGAACCCAGTCCTATGAAGACCTAAAAAAGATCACTTAAATAAGCTGGACTTACATCATTTTGCATTAAGACTGCCAAAATACCAAGAGGTAGACCTTACTTCTTATCTTCTTTGGTAATGTTCTAGGCATCTTCAAGGCAGGGTGGTCTGTCTTGCTAGTAACTCATAAGGGCTACTTCTGTCCTACATTTAGTTGTGTTTGGGGAGCAAATGCTCCTTAATAATTGCCACTGTATCTCCAGAGCTTTGAAACCATCATCAACCCTCAACACAACCACCAATTAGGTGACCTCTGCCAGTTTTCCTGATGTTGCTGCTTATTCTTCCTGAATCACCTGATGCTTTGTTTGCAGGCCTACACCTCTTCTTTCTAGTTACTAACTTTTTAAAGTGTTGAGTGGAGCGCTACAGCCCAGGCACTCAGGTTCGTATTAATAGCCTTAAAGAAAAAAGCTCATACTATCTTCTCACAATAAATAGGTATTTAAAAAGAGGTGAGAGTTCATGTGAAGCCGTGGTAGGGAGTGAGTAAGTGAAACTCAGTTGTGTCCAACGCTTTGCAACCCCATGGAATACAGTCCATGGAATTCTCCAGGCCATAATACTGGAGTGGGTACAGTTCTCTTCTCCAAGGGATCTTCCCAACCTAGGGATCACACCCAGATCTTCCACATTGCAGGTGGATTCTTTACCAGCTGAGCCACCAGGGAAGCCGGAAGCTGTGGTAGGATGTATTCAAATACATTGTTACATTGTACCAGTGACCAGGGCTTACTCACAACTCCCAGAGCTGCTGCTAAGTCTACGGGCCCTGCCAACACCACTGTCCACTGCAGTGCTTACCTTCTTCTTTGTCCCTCTCCAGACACAACCGTCCAGCACCCGCACTCCACTCCTGAGGAAAACGTTCACCTCAGCATATCAGGTGTGTGGGTTATACCTGCATGGGATTCAAGTTCTTTACCACTGGATTCCAGGATCCTACATAAACTGAGTAATTTGGGCAGGCAATTGTTAAAATATTCTTAAACATTCTGTGAGAGTTAAGAGAACTTTTTCCCCCCTGCATCAGATAGCCTTAATTAGATTGTCTTATAAAAAAGTAGGCTGTTGCTTCTAACCCAGAATAATTTTTTAAACAATTTTAGCATTTTTTTTACTTCTCTTATTAAGCAACATAGCATTAAAACATTAGTAAATGGATATGGAATGCCCTGATTAATTTGATCAAATTTAACTTAATTTTCTTTCTTTTTTTTTTTTTTTTTGGCAAGCTGGTCCTAAGAGGTTAACTGTAAATTAAAATGCCTTCACAAGGTTTTCTGCACTTTATTTATTTTATAAGAAATGCCTAACCCCAACATTTTTTTTTCCTTTACCAAAGTGGCTAAAATCACACTTTTCCTTTCATGTCTGTGCTACAACTTTGATTTACTGTCAGCAGAAACATGTGGTAAGCTAGGACAGATAGAGAGCTAACCCTCAACACTAACAGATGGAGATGAAAACGCATCCACACGTGTAGTATTTGGTCTCAGCTTCATCTGAGCAGAACAGAATGGAACATTAACTCCAACCTCCTCACCTCACTGATCCTGGGCTAAAGCTTTCACATACAGTGTTGATTTTGAACTCCGTTAGTCTTTTATGGCCAGGCTGTGAGAAGATTCATTCTCATGCAAGGCCAGGGACCGGTTGCTAATAAAATCCTACTCCGACAAATAAATGGACTGTAATATAACCTGCTTCAAGGCAGTGAAATCTCAACCACTCAAATATGATCTGCAGAAAAGCAATACACAGCTTACTACTTGTTCCCTCAGCAATTCCTGCCCAATGTTTCTCTATCCCTCATCTGGCCCCAAATTTCTCCATTAATGAAACAGAAAACTTAGATCATCTGCCAGAATTACAATGTTCATTAATTTTGATTTCTAAGCTAAGTTTCAAATAGGGTAGCTATTAAATGTAATACAAAGTTTCGGTTTGAGATGCATGAAAAACCTTTAGGATTTGTTTGTATTGTATTAAGTAGCTTGATGGACAGGGAGGCCTAGAGTGCTGCGGTTCATGGGTTCACAATGAGTCAGACACGACTGAGCGACTGAACTGAACTGAACTGAAGTAGCATGATAGAGATTGAATTGGGTATAATATGGATTCTCCTTAACAAGCTGAAATGTTGAAATTCTGTTTATTTCATTTGTATTTGCAAATCAAAGTAAAAGTAATATCACTATTGAAGCAGATGAAAGTGAAACTGAGTCACTCAGCCAAGTCTGACTCTTTGCAACTTCATGGACTACACAGTCCAAGGAATTCTCCAGGCCCGAATACTGGAGTGGGTAGCTGTTCCCTTCTCCAGGGGATCTTCCCAACCCAGTGATGAAACCCAGGTCTCCCACATTGCCAGCGGATTCTTTACCAGCTGAGCCACCAGGGAAACCCATTGAAACAGACAGTTGTATCTATGTATCCAAAGTTTGTGATTATAACTTATCAAAATATGAAATAAATAAACAGAGAGTATAAGACAGGTGTAGAGGACTCTCCTGGTGGTCCAGGGGTTAAGAATTCACCTGTTAATGTGAGGAACACAGGTTCAATCCCTTTTCCAGGATAATTCCACATGCCACAGGGTGCACGCCTCAAATACCGAGCCCATGTGCCACAACTGCTGAAGCCTGCACGCCTAGACCCTGTGCTCCCCAACAAGAGAAGCCAGCATAGTGAGAAACTTGCACACCAGAAATAAAGAGTAGCCCCAGCTCGGGGCAACTAGAGAAAGACCACACACAGCAGTGAATACCGCACAGCCAAAAACAAAAAAAGTAAAAAAAAAAAAAAAAAAAAAACAGACAGGTGTAAGAAAGAAAGATGATTATGCTGATAAAGACAGGTCAAGAAGACTTTTTAAGAACATCTGATGGAATTTTCTTCCTTGCTTTCCTCCCAAGGATGCCATGAGAATCAAATGTGACCAAGTTAGTGAAATTGTATTGCACATGATAAATCAATAGATAGAGAAAAGCTATTATTTTACCAAATAGAATATGACCAGTCCTTAATAGACATAATCATTCACTAAATTCCAACTTAACTATGGATCTGACACCCTAAAAATACAATAGTATTACAAAAAGAAAAAGTGTCTGAACACACAATTTATTGCTTAGGGAATTTTCATAGTTCGGCATCAGTATAAACAATAATGTTTATCTTTCTGGTATACTTTGCCAAATAGCTCAATTGATACTTATTACTGGTAAGCTTCTTTCTTATTTGTACCACATTAAGGAATCCCCAGGTATCATCTTATCAGAATTTCACTGTTTGCCTGAGTTCTGAACATGGATTCAAGTTTGAATCGAGTAATTTAACATTTTCTTCACAGAGATATTCAAATAAAGTAGGCTCAGTGAATGGGTACAACATCAACAAAGTAAAACATCACCAAGTACAAACTCACATGGGTGGAAAACACATAGGAACATAAAAGAAGATGATGTGGAGATTCAGGGAAGTCAATCAAGGTCGGCTTCCTGGGGGAGTGCAGCCAAGAAGGAAGAGGAAGTGGAAAGCTGGGTAAGAATGGGGATGAGGGCATAGATAGTGATCATGACAAGCAACATGCATAAAGCAATATACACGAGATCTGTATAAGAGCATCTGCTCGCCCTGCATCATAGCCGAACAAGGAGACGACCCCAAAGGAGACTGGCAAAAGAAAAGATGAAGTAGAAATTATCCCCAGGCCTCAAGATCTTAGAACCTCGTGAAGTAAAACAAAATAAGATAAACCATATACATGTGCACACATACATACACACACAAACATACATATTTCCTTAAGTTTAACTGAAAAAATATGTATGACATTGCATATTTTATTTAACATCTCCAAGTCTGTGTGTTCTCAGCTATATAATGAAGGTAATAATAATAATAGCAGTCTGGATCATTATGTGGTAGCCATTCAGTTCAGTTCAGTTCAGTAGCTCAGTCGTGTCTGACTCTTTGCAACTCCATGAATTGCAGCACGCCAGGCCTCCCTGTCCATAACCAACTCCCGGAGTTCACTCAGACTCCCACGTCCATCGAGTCAGTGATGCCATCCAGCCATCTCATCCTCCGTTGTCCCCTTCTCCTCCTGCCCCCAATCCCTCCCAGCATCAGAGTCTTTTCCAATGAGTCAACTCTTCGCATTTAGTCACTAGCTATTATTACTTAGCAACCATTGAATAAGAAGGGAAGCAACAAAACAGTAATGCAGTGTTTGAAGAAGATAAAGGTGATAGTTTAGAAAATACATTTCTTTATTTCCAATTATCAAGTTCCTCAATTGTAACTGAATCACATATGAATCATAGATCATGGGACTCATTTCAAAGGAAGTTTTTCAAGGGTAGAAACACTATATATTAGAGAGAAACTAGACTTAGACAGTCCAAAAATGTCTTCGAATCTGAGATCATTCATTTATTTGTGTGACTTCCCAAGTGGTACAGAGGTAAAGAATCTGTCTGCCAATGTAGGAGACTCAAGAGACATAGGTTTGATCTCTCGGTTGGGAAGATTCCCTGGAGTAGGAAATGGCAATATATTCCAGTATTTTTACCTTGAAAATCCCACAGACAAAGGAAGCTGGTGGGCTATAGCTCATAGGGTCGCAAAAATTTGGACATGACTGAAGAAGCAAGCAAGCATAAAATACTTAAAATTTTTGAACTTCATAAAATGGTCATATTAATGATACTTTCTTGAAAGAGATATGAGAAAAATGAGCTAAAGGATTGAATAGCCATATATACTAAAACAACATTATATTTTTTAATTTCATCCCCTTGCTCTCCCTTAAAAAGCCACAGTAGAAAATGTTACACCATAGACTGTTTCTATTAGTACCATAAAGAAGATAAACTACAGGAAGTAGGGTAAACACTGGATGGCATACAATATTATATATCCTTTCTCTCTCTCTCACTCTCTCTCTCTCTCTCTCTCTCTCACACACACACTATTTAAAAATACAGGTTAATAAACAGAAGGAGAATTGAAAAGTCAGCTCAACACCAAATACACCAACCAGGTCATCTTTCAAGAAACTGATTTTGAATGCATTTTCCTGATACACAATAGAATATTATTCAACCATGAAAAAGGATATTCTGCCATTTGCAACAACACTGGTGAATCTTGAAGGCATTATGTGAAGTGAAATATCTCAAAGAAGACAAACGTTTTATTATTTCATCTGTGGAATCCAAAACTGTCAAACTCATAGTAAAAGAAAGTAGAATTAGGCTTGCTGGGGAACTAGGGGTGGGAAATGGGGTGATACTGGCTAAAAGGAACAAACTTTCAGTTATGAAATGAATAAATTCTGGGAACAACCAATTATCTATTTCCAATTATCAAGTTCCCCAATTGTAGAATCATTTATGAATCACAGGGAATGGGAGTCATTTTACTAAGAAGGTTTTTAAGGATATGAGCATTGTATATTAGAAAGAAATGGATAGTCAGGGATGTCTTCAAGTCTAAGATCTATTATTTATTAAGTGGTTCTGTGCTAACTTTTAATCTGAACAAGACATTGTACAGTTGTATTTGTAACTAAAATACAGTGCTATAACTATAGTTAACAATGTGTTGGTGGTGGTTTAGTCTCTAAGTTGTGTCCAACTCTTGTGACTCCATGGACTATAGTCCAACAGGCTCCTCTGTCCATGGGATTTCCCAGGCAATACTGTCTTGAAAAAAAGAGAAAAGAACCTACCTGGCCCATAAGTCAACCAATGTGAACATTTAATCTGATGTCCAATGAATATTAACATTCATTAGACTGGCATTATTCTTAAAGAATTTAGTAGCCCTCACCAGAGAAAACTGTTTTCCCTTATTCAAGCAGAATAGAAAAGAAAAATACCTACATCAGGCTTTAATAATCTGAAAATTTTTGTTCTTTTAATATTTGGCAACATTTCTAAACATTACTTTCCTGAACCCTGCCCTTAGTATAGGAGGTTTCTGGGAGGGAGATAGTAAACTATATAGAAAATATTATTCTACATGAGATCTTTGTTAACTTCTGTCTCTGGCACAATTCAATATTGTTTTTAAGAAAAGCAAAATTTGTCATGCTCTACATAGGACATAGAAAATTATTCTTAAAAAGCTATTAGATGATGATTTAGAATACTTAATTAAAGTCATATATTGTTTATGGTAACAACATTTCATAATTTAGGATTAACTTTTTGCAAAAACTATCAAATAATTGTGGTGAAAGATGAAGGGTTATCATATAACAAGCAATGCCTGAATAGTACAATCAAAAAGGTACTGAAAGGTATTGCGTAAACTTCAAAATAAGCTTTGTGTCTTTAAGACTCAATGTTTTGTCCAGGTGTGATGTTGGGCTCAGTATTATACATAACTAAACCTTTAATTTTTAGTTATTCATTTATTATTTATTAGATATTGTGTTGTTATTTATTACACAATTAGTTCAATAAAAATTCTTAGTCTCTTAATTCATTAGACTGTAAGTTCCTTAAGAAACACTCTCTGGGGACTTCCTTGGTGGTCCAGTGGCTAAGACTCTATTCTCCAAATGCAGGGGACCTGGGTTGGATCCCTGGTCAAGGAACTAGATCCCATATTCCACAACTGAAACAGTCAAATAAATTTAAAAAAATATTTAATAAAAGGAAACACACACTGCCTTACACAGCATTGAGTTCACCCTCTGTGTTTAGTGAGTAAGTGAGCCAACCAATGTATAGGAAGTGACTACTATATGAATCCTAAGGATTAAGAAATTCATGTCTAAGCATGTCAGTAAATTATGAACATATATGGAGAGTAGGCACATGTGTATGATAAACAAGGAAGAGATAGAAACTGAAACTAAAAATGTAGTGCTCTGGTAGCAAAAAATGCATATTAATTAATTAGTGGATGTTTTTGCATATGAAATCCTGAATTAGATACTAGATTTTGCCTTGAGGTTTCACACACACATATACACATAGTGTTAGTCACTCAGTCATGTCTCACTCTTTGTGACCCCATGGACTGTAGCCCACCAGACTCCTCTGTCCATGGAATTCTCCAGGCAAGAATACTGGAGAGGGTTGCCATTCCAGTGTATCTTCTTGACCCAGGCATTCAACCTGGATCTCCTGCATTGTGGG
Source organism: Bubalus kerabau (assembly GCF_029407905.1). Taxonomy (NCBI): domain Eukaryota; kingdom Metazoa; phylum Chordata; class Mammalia; order Artiodactyla; family Bovidae; genus Bubalus; species Bubalus kerabau. Next base: position 78,350,222 of record NC_073627.1, on the reverse strand, counting down.
CAGATTCTTTACCAACCGAGCCACCAGGGAAGCCTTATATACACACATTAACAAACACACACACACACACACACACACACACACACGATAGTTGAAACTGAGGCATGTTCTATCATATTAAGAATCAACCTTCACACATGTATACCTGTGGCGGATTCATTTTGATATTTGGCAAAACTAATGCAATTATGTAAAGTTTAAAAAAAAAAAAGAATCAACCTTCAGATTAAGTACAGAATAGATCCTAATTCATGCATTAACCCATTTTTTTCATTTAATAATATTGTGACACATAGATACATTCCCTGGGATCAAATGTTAGAAAAGAGTAAAATTTATAGCAAAAATTTATAACTGATTCATCAGCACTTCTCTTTTCATATTTCTCTTCATTAGGTTCCATATCATGAAGGATTATGGCACTCTCTAGCACTGATCTAATAATAAATAATTTATTTCCCCATGTATTTAAGTGTAAAACACATGCGTTCACCTGGAAGTCCCATGTGCCATTAGCTCCATGTGACCTTTGCCATCACAGCCAGTGAAGTAAGTTCTGCTCACGTATTTCAGCTCTTGAGTCAGTCATAGCAGGTTTTCTATTGCTAAGTGTACTCAGTGTATATATACTCTGTCTTGCAGGCTCCTTGGGAGAACAGATACTGCTTGTGTACCAGCTCCCCACCCTACTCCATCAGTAGCCTCCGAGTAGCCTCAGAATGCATGAACTCACATTGGGAAGCACTGGCTCACGGATTTATAGACAGAACAAGGACATATTTGTGAAAAAGAATCCAGAGATAGTCTTTAAAAGGGATATTGTAACACTGGTACTTCTAAATCCTAAGGCATAGGATTGTGAAGAAATAGAATACATGCATAACATATCTTCAAAAGATGATATTTTATAATGTGCAAAATGATTAATTAACATAGGTTATAGATGAAAGTTGTTAAGAAAGTAAATCGTAAGAGTTCCCATCATGAGTAATTTTTAAATTTATTTTATTGTGTATCTATGAGATGGATGTTCACTAAATTACTGTGATAATCATTTCATGATGTATGTGTGTGTTAGTCACTTAGTTCTGTCCAGCTTTTTTGCAACCTCATGGATTATAGCCCACCAGGATCCCCTGTCCATGGGATTCTCCAGGCAAGAATACTGGAGAGGGTAGCCGTTTCCTTCTCCAGGGGATCTTTCTGACCCAGGGATCAAACCTGGGTCTCCTGCATTGCAGGCAGATTCTTTACCACAAGTTAAATAATGATGCTACACACCTTAAACTTACACAGTGCTATGTGTCAATTACATCTCAATAAAACTGGGGAAAAAGATGACATCTTCTGAATTTGGTTAAATTTTAGAAATTAATGCAACATATATTTTTTTCTACTATATCAAACATGGAGTTCCTCATAAATCCTTCATTTCACTCACCTACTGAAAGTAAGGAAATAACCATTTATTTGGGTGAAAAACAAGGTTATGGTGCCTGTGTAGAAACCACTGTAATGTAGACTCCAATGTAACACTAGATAGTATTCAGACTGTGATGCAATCTTTAAGAAATTATAATCAGGCATTTCTGGTTATATTTCCAGGAAGAAATATCAACAACCTCAGTTATGCAAATGATACCATTCTAATGGCAGAAAGTGAAGAGGAACTAAAGAGCCTCTTGATGAAGCTGAAAGATAAGAGTGAAAAAGCTGGCTTAAAACTCAACATTCAAAAAACTAAGACTATGACATCCAGTCACATCATTTCATGGCAATTAAATGGGGAAAAAGTGGAAACAGTGACAGATTTTATTTTCTTCATCTTCAAAATCACTACAGATGGTGACTGCAGCCATTTAATAAAAAGGCACTTGCTCCTTGGAAGAAAAGCTATGACAAACCTAGAGAACGTATTAAAAAGCAGAGACATTACTTTGCCTACAAAGGTCTGTACAGTTCATTTTGATATTTGGCAAAACTAATACAATTATGTAAAGTTTAAAAATAAAATAAAATTTAAAAAAAAAGAAAAAAAAAACCCAAAGATATAGCTTTTCTAGTAATCATGTACATATGTGAGAGTTAGACCATAAAGAAGACTGAGCACCAAAGAACTGATGCCTTTGAATTGTGGTTCTGGAGAAGACTCTTGAGAGTCTCTTGAACAGCAAGGAGATCAAACCAGTCAATCTTAAAGGAAATCAACTTTGAATATTCATTGGAAGGACTGATGCTACAATACTTTGGGCACTTGATGTGGACAGCCAATGCATTTGGAAATGATGCTGATGCTGAGAAAGTTGGAAGGCAGGGAGAGAAAGGGTCAACAGAGAATGAGAGGGTTGGAAAACCTCACCAATTCAATGGACATGAGTTTGAGCAAACTCTGGGAGATAGTGAAGGACAAGGAAGCCTGGCGTGCTGCAGTCCATGGGGTAGCAAAGAGTCAGACATGACTTAGTGACTGAACAATAAAAAACAACAAAGCAAGCATTCAGTTAACTATGAAATGAGAATCTATATCCACCAAATTTTTACATTAAAATTCCTATTTTGAAACAAGAATGCTATCTTAGTTTTTAAGGCTCATTCCCAAGCTAAGTACTTATGAGTATAAATTACAGCATTATACCTCAGCCCGATTGTAGTATCTAATTGTAGAACATTGGTGTAAATGTGGGATTTAGGAATCAAGAAACACATGTTAGATGTGTTACTACTTACTTTTATTCAATCTATTCTAAATAAATAGAATACATTGCATGTGATAAAGGGGTTTGTGCTCATAAAAAAAAATAAATAAACAAAGAAAGAAAACTTCTATCTCAGCCCCACAGCCTCCTTTTGCTAATATAACTACAACATAAGTTCCAGTGGAATGGTCTTACTCTGTAATGGATTCTTCTAACATTCTTCTAAAGTAGAAACTGAACATTGGATCATGGATGAAAACTGACTTTTCTTAGAGAAAGTAAAATGTAGTAGATATTATTTATGGTTTTCCAGTATGTGTGCTAAGTCACTTCAGTCTTGTCCAACTCTTTGCAACCCTATGGACAGTAGCCCACAAGGTTCCTCTGTCCATTGGACTCTCCAAACAAGAATACTGAAGTGGGTTGCCATGCCCTCCTCCACAGAGTCTTCCCAAACCAGGGAATGAACCCACATTTCTTGTATCTCCCTGCACTGGCAAGCAGGCTATTTACCACTACTGCCACCTATGAAGCCCTTTTCCAGAAGAGATTTAATGAAAATGAAGGTTATATTGGGTAATACAAAGGATGAGACCAAAAGCCTAGAATTCTATCAAAGTAAGATTCATGGTTTTGTGAATTACGGAATGCCAGCTCAACCCAACTGTCTCAAAGTCTTGAGCAAAACACTTAAACACTCTGTGCCTTTGTTTATTCATCTTCATAATTAAGAATTGGATGAGTTGGCCTTTTAGTGCCCTTCCAGATCTAACATTCTGTGCTGGACTTTTATCACAATACAAACAACTATTTTCACTCTCCCTCCTCTGACATAGCAGAACATTTTCTTCTTAAACAATGTGTTGCCAGGTATGTTAGAGAAAGAGATGGTTCATCATCACAGAAGAAAATAAACTCCATACTGAAAGCAGCTCTTTTAACCGTTTCCTATTTGCCCTTTTCTGTATTTTTATTTCCGTTCCTCTCTAACCTGAATAGAACCTGATTATAGGAATGAGATGACTAAGCAATTGAAACTAACTTCCCACATACTCTCCTGAGTGCACATCATGCCGAACCTGTTGTTCCTTTTTCTAGATTAGAATGAAGAATTAAGCAGTTAAAAATGACTGTGGAAAAAGGCAAAGGTGGGATGTTTTGAGAGAATAGCATTGAAACATGTATATTACCATATGTGAAATAGATGACCAGTCCAAGTTTGATGCATGAAACAGGGCACTCAAAGCCAGTGCACTGGGACAACCCAGAGGGATGGGATGCGGAGGACGGAGGGGACACATGTACACCCATGGCTGATTCATGTCAATGTATGGCAAAAACCATCACAATACTGTAAAGTAATTAACCTTCAATTAAAATAAATTAATTACTTAAAAAAAATTACTAGCTCTCTACCTGAAAAATCCCCTTAGCAATCCTGCAGACTAATTACACAGGCAAGATAACACTGAAGAGACAGTCATTCTGTATTCAATGGAGAATGATACAGAACCTAACCTTCTGCCTCGATGACCCACTGAGACAATTCCTCCCTCATTTCCTTTTCTTTAACAAACTGTCCCTTAAAAAACTGGGAATAAAACTACCAATGAGACCCAGCAATCCCACTACTGAGCATACACCCTGAGAAAACCAGAACTCAAAAGGCACATGTACCCCAATGTTCATTGCAGCACTATTTGCAATAACCAGGATATGGAAGCAACCTAGATGCCCATTGACAGATGAATGGATAAAGAAGTAGTGGTATATATATATATATATATATATATATATATGTATATATATAATGGAACATTACTCAGCCCATAAAAAGGAACAGATTTGAGTCAGCAGAACTGAGGAAGATGAACCTAGAGCCTGTTTTACAGAGTGAAGTAAGTCAGAAAGAGAAAACCAAATATTGTATATTAACCCATGTATATGTAATCTAGAAAAAAGATGTTATTAGTGAACCTACTTGCAGTGCAGGAGCAGAGACACAGACATAGCGGATGGACCTGTGCACCCAGCAGGGGAAGGAGAGAGTGGGGAAAACTGAGAGTAGCACTGGAATACATACACCGCCATGTATAAAACAGGTAACTAGTGGGAAGCTGCTGTATAAAACAAGGAGCTCAGCCTCGTGCTCTGTGACAACCTAGAGGGTAAGACAGGGGAAGGGGCGGTGGTGGTGCCGAGAAGGAGGCTCAAGAGGGAAAGGACATATGTATACTCATAGCTGATTTGGGGCTTTCCTGGTGGCTCAGCGGTGAAGACTCTGCCTGAAAGGCAGTAGACCACCTGCAATGCAGGAAACGCAAGTTCAGTCCCTGAGTGGGGAAGATCTGCTGGAGAGGGAAACGGCAATTCACTCCAGGATTCTTGCCTGGTGGGCTGCAGTCCACGGGGAGGCAAAGAGTTGGAAACGACTTAGCAACTAAACCACAATATGCTTGATTCACACCGTTGTACACCGGAAACCAACACAACACTGTAAAGCAATGATCCTCCCATTAAAAATACAAAATAAAAAGACTGTCACGGCTGAGAAGCTATTGAGCTGGACTCTGGACACAAGTTCACCTTCTCTGCAGATTGCCAGCTTTTCTGATTAAAGCACCTTTTTTCCTACTGACACTTGCCTATTGAATTACTGGCTTATGAGTGACAATCGGCCAAACCTGGATACAATTCCAATACTAGCATGTTTCTGCCTAGAGAGACTCAGCGCTCTAATAAAAAAGAAAGAAAGAAAGAAAGTTCTGCTACTGAACTATCTTCCAATTTATTAATTAAATACCTGTTTTGGCAATGATGTGATCAGACCCTATGCTTTTTGTCCAGCAGCATTTTTTGTAAATGCCTTAAGTCACACCATAATGAATTAATAATGGCCATTTATAGAATCTTTCTGATGAAAGTTAAAACTACTGCTGATTCATCCAGAGGCTCACAAGTCACAGGAAGCATAAAAGGAGGTAAACGGAGGACACACCTTTGCCTCTGGGTCCTGACTCTAGCCATTAGATGAAAGTTGGATTTTCTTTCATGCGTGGTTGATATACTGGGTAAAGGAAAAGCTCTTTGACAGCCAGCCTCTCTCCCTACTTATCCTAGGTATGTAAATACAGAGACGCTGAGAAACTGAGGTCAGAAACAAAGCCTAAATCTATCATTCTTTCTGCTTCTCAAGCACAAGCTTAGAGCTCCCCTGGTAGGAGCTATTTTGGTTTTCTTTTCCAGACTGCCATTCCCCTAAGCAATGTGCACATGACCCAACCCAGGAAATGTTACGGAAACAAATGTGGTAAGAGGCATTTTTAGAATGATTGAGGGAGAAGTTGCAAAGATATTAAAATCATCTTTCTCACTGTGATTGTTGTGATGTTAGCAGCCTTTTCCCTCAAGCTGTTGAAGAAAATGTAAATGGGAAAGTATTCATTACACCCAGGCAAGCGTCAGTATAGAAGAATAATGAACTCAGGACATGCTCCAACGCAAGGGTATTTTGTAGCTTTGGCAGCACAAGAATTTCACTTGCTTTTTGAGAGCAAACAAAGTTAGTTAGAGGCTTGCTTTCTTTGTCTATTTTTATGATATAGGAACAAGTGATTTCATCCAAAGGATGAATTTTCACCGTGTGGCAAAAACACAGTATTTTTTCAAGGATGTATGTCTCTCAAAAAACATTGATTTAATTTGAAAAACTAAGGAAGATCACAACTAAAAATGAAAAAGCTGTGGTTTTAATAAAGTTTTAATAAAGCTATAATTGATACCTATGGGCCAGATGTGTTTTAATGATGAAAGGATGATTAACTCTGTTTGATAAACTTCATAAAAATTGCAAAGTATGGGCATTGTTGGTAGGCTTTAGGAATTTAATAGACATGGCTGTCTTTTCAGTTAAGTTTCTATGAATGTAAATTATTTACTCTTCATGTTAGGATGAAAATGAAGAGGTGTGAACATCATCATCAATATCCTAGAAGCAGGTCTTTATTGTCTAGATATCACATCACAAGTTAAGTCTCTAGCTGATTTTTAGTTTACCTTTCAAAGATATAATGACCTTTAAAATGACTTACTATTAAACAAGAAAGAAGAAAAAGGTGACATTGCAAACAAGTTGATGCCAGCAGTGAGGAAAATACATTAGTATAAATCAGAAAGGAAAAGAACCCTTTACGGGAAAAAGTTCAAATCAGGGATGGGCTTCACATTCCCAAGGGCTTCAGTGAGAACTTGACAAAATAATTGGCTTGGCAAAGTCACAGAAACAGCATCATATATTGAAATCAAGCACTTGACTAATTTAATTTCAAAATTGACCTTTTTACCTTCAGGCAAAGGAATGACTTGTTTCCTTAGGAGAGTAGAAAGCCTGAGGCTACCAGGCAAAATTCAGCCCCAAATCCCCTTATTGTCTCTGCCAGCTGCATTCCATGTCTTTCTTCCTGTGACCTCTTGTCATTTTCACTGCACAGAGAATTCCCCTCCAGTCTCACTCGTCTCCAATGCTACTTCATTGAAATCCTCATTTCCATAAATGGGCTAGTGCCAAACCCACTACATAAGCTCTCAGTATATCGATCTCTTGATTTTATTGGGAGAGAATGGATACATAGATACATGTGGCTGAGTCCCTTTGTTGTCCACTGAAATCATCACCACATCGCTAACTGTCTGTACCCTAACACAAAAGAAAAATATTTTTCTAAAATAGTAAGTATTTAAAGGCATCATTGAAAGAGCCAATATCCATCAAAATCCACTCTGAATGTTTTATCAAATTTCTTTAGGAAAAACAATGGTATTTTAATGTTTACATAGTCACTGATATATACTTTTCTAGTCTTTTCTCACTTAAGTTTTCCTATATTTGCCATAGTCATCTCAGTCTTATGTCTAATGGTTTCTATGTGATATTAATAGTAATATTGTATGACTTTAGAAGACGTCTATTATCATATTAAAAAGATCATACTACCTGAGGCGCCAACTTTAAAACCGTTGACTATGTCTGTTGTTTTCAGTTTTTCTCTTTTGTAAGTAACATCGAATGATTTTTTAAATTTATTTATTTTTAATTGAAAGGTAATTGCTTTATAGAATTCTGTTGTTTTCTGTCAAATATTTTTGTGTTGTCAAACTTTCACATACAGAAGATGTGTGAAAGATATTAACTTTCACATGCAGAAGATACAAGTTTCTCTCACCATATCAGGCATGTCCAAGTTTAAAAAAAATTTATAATTACTTATGTGAAATTATACATCATTCTTATAAACTTTATTTCTAATTAAACTAAGTAGCACACCTCAAGGTTATTCATCATTTATATTCCCCTTTTATTCATTATTTTTATTTTTTCCACTTAATTAGAACTAAGGTACCAACATTTTTGCTTTAAAAAGTGCTCTGTTTCAAAGCTATCAATCTTTTTTATTAAAGTATAGCTGATTTACAATATTAACTTCTGTCACACAACAAAGTGATACGATTATACCTATATCCGTTATTTTTTGTATTGTTTTCCATGTGACTTATCATAGGATATTGAATATAGCTCCCCATACTATACAGTAGGACCTTGTTTCTTATCCATTTTATATATAAAAGCTTACATCTACTAACCCCGACCTCCCACTCCCTCCTTCCCCAACGCCCTCCCCCTTGGCAACCACCAGCCTGTCCTCTTTGTCAGAGACTGTGTTTCATAGATAGGTTCATTTGTGATGTATTTTACATTCCACATATAAGTCATATTCTATGGTATTTGTTTTTCTCTTTCTGACTTACTTCACCTAGTATGATAATCTCTCGTTGGATAAAGCTATAAATCTTTATGTAAATATGCCCTCAGTATCCATTTTGGGTTTTCCTTTTGTTCAACAATATTTCCAGTTACCCCTTTTCTACTATGAATCTTCTCATATCAGAAAAAATGGGATAAAAACAGAAAAATATTTTTATTCTCAGGCTCATAAAACAATGATATGTTAATAACTCTTTACATATTCTTATTCATAAGCTAATAAAGTGACTCCATGTTGATAGAAAGACGCCTGTGGCCATTTTAGTAATAGGTAGGCTGTGATTCAGATCTTGTAGAAGGAAAGGCATCACATCTCTGAGGACCACTTTCTATCATCTACTTCCAGTTCAGTTCAGTTCAGTTGCTCAGTTGTGTCCGACTCTTTGCGACCCCATGAATCGCAGCACGCCAGGCCTCCCTGTCCATCACCAACTCCTGGAGTTCACTCAAACTCATGTCCATTGAGTCAGTGACGCCATCCATCCATCTCATCCTCTGTCGTCCCCTTCTCCTCCTGCCTGCAACCCCTCCCAGCATCAGAGTCTTTTCCAGTGAGTCAACTCTTCACATGAGGTGGCCAAAGTACTAGAGTTTCAGCTTTAACATCATTCCTTCCAAAGAAATCCCAGGGCTGATCTCCAGAATGGACTGGTTGGATCTCCTTGCAGTCCAGGGATTCTCAAGAGTCTTCTCCAGCACCACAGTTCAAAAGCATCAATTCTTCAACGCTCAGCCTTCTTCACAGTCCAACTCTCATATCCATACATGACCACAGGAAAAACCATAGCCTTGACTAGACGGACCTTTGTTGGCAAAGTAATGTTTCTGCTTTTGAATATGCTATCTAGGTTGGACATAACTTTCCCTCCAAGGAGTAAGCGTCTTTTAATTTCATGGCTGCAGTCACCATCTGCAGTGATTTTGGAGCCCAAAAAAATGAAGTCTGACATTGTTTCCGCTGTTTCCCCATCCATTTCCCATTAGTCTTCAAATTTCTAACTAAATGCCAGCTTTCATGGCAATTAGAATGTTCTAGTTATTTTATTGGAGAAGGCAATGGCACCCCACTCCAGTACTCTTGCCTGGAAAATCCCATGGACGGAGGAGCCTGGTAGGCTGCAGTCCATGGGGTCGCTAAGAGTCGGACATGACTGAGCGACTTCCCTTTCCCTTTCCACTTTCATACATTGGAGAAGCAAATGGCAACCCACTCCAGTGTTCTTGCCTGGTGAATCCCAGGGACAGGGGAGCCTGGTGGGCTTCTGTCTATGGGGTCGCACAGAGTCGGACATGACTGAAGCGACTTAGCAGCAGCAGCAGCAATTATTTTATAATGAGACAAACATATATGCACCTTTTAGAACATTTAAAAATTGAACCTACAATTATTTATTTATAGGTAGTTCTTCCCAACAAGCCATGAACTAAGGAGGAACTTGTATTTTTTTCACTCTGATATTACACCTAGTACAAAATGGGTGCACAGTGAATATTAAATGAATAACAAACTACCTAATTAATTAAATGACAAGCAAGTGGAGAGGGAGATATAGAAGGGCAGATGTAGACAGGAAATACATAATTATTGGTTTTATGTCATGTCATGAAAGGGCTAACCAATCATGAAACTTACAGGCACCAAACAAAGAGATTTTGTACTATATCCCTCAATCACCTCTTCAGACAGGAAGAGTGACAGGGTTTCAAACTGCCTATGCATTTACCCAAGCCTCTGATTTTTTGTGTGAGTTATTTTCATAATAGTTCTGCTGCTAGTCAGCAGCATCATAGCTGTGTTGGCCTTGCCCTTTTAGAAGCTATGCTCACTTTCAAATTTCTTCTCTTATATTTTTACTATGATGATTATGCCAAAACAGAGCCATGACCTTGGGTGGAGTACTATTCCATTTCCTATGGAAAGATCCATATATGCCTCATGCACCACATGACCTCTCACAACCTCTCCCATGAATAGTGGGCTACGGTTAGATCAGCTTGTTTTGAAGAGGATAAGGGTAATTGAATGATATGGATGTTTTTACACAGAAAAGGTAGATTAAATTAAGGCATACAAGAGATAATTTTTAAAAAATATTGCAATAATTAAGCAAATTGAAAGAAAAATGTTCTTCCTGGGAGAAGACTATTAAGTCCTAAAAAGATCAAACGGCAGAATTTCAGTGAAGGGAAGTTCCCTAAAGGAGTGGGTACATAAATTGTCATTAATAAGATGATTCTGACACTCGCATAGTTAACGTTGAACTTGAAAATCTGCAGAAATCATGCCCTATATGTAAACAGTCTGTCATTAATCAATTACTGTGATCTAGGAAGATTAGACAAAAATGTTTCCTTAGATAAGACAGAGCTTTCTGAGCATTTTTAATCACTGAGCATTTTTAATCTTTGCATATTTTACTGATCATATATTCATTAATCATAATATGATAGGAACTCAAAATTTATAGAATTCAAATGATCAGCAAAATTATAAGAGTGATTACTGCAAATGGATATTACTTGTTTATCTCACCTGCACATCCATTTTCAAAAGGAAAAACAAGGGTTTAATGTAAGGCATTTAGCCATGTTTGAGTTCAAACTTAGTCTCGTTGTTCCAATTTTTAAATAGCATGGTAGAAGAAACAACATGATTTACCTGATTTCCTCCTGGATTTTACACAAAATCAATAAAGAGAATTAATGACCGAAAATCAGCACCCTCAACAAAACTGGTATTTCCAGAAGACTCAATCTAATAAACAATGAAGGACTGACAAATTTAATGAAGACAAAAAGAAGCTGAATGATTATTTTGGAAAGTCAGGATTCCCAAAGGAATAGTCGGTACCATGGGACAAACCAACAATGTGTTGTTTTTGACTATGGGACCCAAGGCCAGGGCTGTAGCAAAAACTCCAAGAGACCCCATTCAGCGTGTCTGGGGAAGCAGTTAAGATGGAGCTGAAATAAACTAGAAAGAATACAGACAAATCATTTTTGCAGAAAGCAAACTATGTGTGACCTTTTCAGTTTACTGGAAGACAGAAAAAAAAAAACATAAACAATAAATAGATCATTAGGTGAAATTCTGCTACTAGAGAACCTTCCTCAAACACTGGTTGGGAAAAATCCCACTACTTCTCAAGATGAAGAATACTACACAAAGGAAACATCAATAGATCTATTCAAACATGCTACCTGTATAAAAAAACAAGACAGGAAAGAGAAAAGGGGTGAAAAAGGAAATTAATATAGGAATGTTGAAACATGTTGCCAATGAGAAATGAAAAATTATAATCAAATGCGTGTGCTGTGCTGTCTCAGTCCCGTCCGACTTTTTGAGACCCCGTACACTGTAGCCCACCAGGCTCCTCTGTCTATGGGATTTCCCAGGAAAGAGTACTGGAGTGTGTAGCCATTTCCTCCTCCAGGGGGTCTTCCTTACCCAGGGATCCAATCTGCATCTCCTGCATCAACTGGTGGATTTTTTTACCACTAAGCCATCTGGGAAGCCCCAAACAAATGTGTATGTAAATATAGATGTGTGTGCTCAGTTCCTCAGTCATGTCTGACTCTTTGTGACCCCTTGAACTGTAGCCTGCCAGGCTCCTCTGTCCATGGGATTCTCCAGGCAAGAATACTGGAGTGGGTTTTCAGTTCCTTCTCCAGGGGATCTTCCTGACCCAGGGATTGAACCAATGTTTCCTGCATTAACAGGCAGATTCTTTATCTACACAGAGCCACCACAGAAACCCCAAAGTCATAAAACTGAGTTTTTATAGTCACTTTAGCTCACATGTCTCCAATATTCCCATCTATAATCTGTCTCTTAACAAGCATAAATATGTGAGAATGTTGCCTGTCTCTTAACAAGCCTAAAAATATAGAAATGTTGTCAATCATAAGGATAGTAGGAAGAAGGTGTAGTTTTACTTCAACTTAAATGACAGACAAATGAGCTCAATTTAGAACACAAGCTTATTTCTGACCTTTTATATGTCTTTCTACCAGAAAGGGTAGAGAGAATGGTCACTGTTACTAACATAAATAAAAAAGTCATAAAACTAAACTACCATTTCAAAACACCTCTCCATGGGCATGACTATTAAATTTTGATTTAAATACCAATAAAAGTATAGCAGTAAACTCAATGGCTTAGCAAACTTAAAATAGAATACTTCTTTGCATCTTTTCTAGCGTTGAACACATGAAGTCAACTGTGCAGTGAAACAGTCTACAATAACCAAAGCAATGTTCACCTCTTTTCCCTGGTATTTCTCTAAGTATTGTAATTAAGAATTTCCATATATATTTTAGCAAAAATTTCGTGTTATTTTAAACAGGATATGTCATCTTTCCCTACACCCGTTCCCCAAATCCGTTTATTATAAAATGTACAGGAATAATAAATAGTAAAAAGTACATACAGAGGAAAATAATTCTCCCACCTACTCAGGACAGATATTACCAGTATCACCAAAATATCATACAAAGTTCCATACACTGTTCAAGAATATGCATGTGCAGTATATATCTATGTGTATGCAGTGTGTTTCTTCATATATATCTTTTTTCCACAAATGCGAATATCTCTCAAACACTATTATTTAATTGGCTTTGTGTTCACTCAAGTTTAACTTGCACTTTCCCTTCAAATGGTACTCTCAAGTTCTGCTTCATTGTTTTCGATAGTCGAAGGCTATTCCGTTTTATAGTTGCTGTAATAATATACGTAGCTTTTATTTTCATGAGCAATGCTGACAGGTATTCAGGTTGTTTTAAGGAAGACTTCTATTGCAAGGCTGAAATAATATCTTGTGCATATATTTTTGCCATTATATGGTAGTGTAGGGGAATCATTTGTAGAGCTGATGTGATAATTTACAGTTTTCATTTTGTTTTATATAGCATGTTGTAGTGAAAAATGAAAGAGACCTGCAATATTCAAGATGAGGTTCTCATTGCTGAAGTAGACAGTTAATAGAACTGTGCTAACATCTTTATATCTTCTATGGCAATATACAGTCTTACCTCCTAGGTAGCTATTATAATGAAAAGATCAGCTATTTGATCTCTAAGTTTTATTTGATTTTGGAAAGTCCTTTGATTAAAGAATGTTTAACTCGATGTTAAGTAAGAATATGATCCTACTAAACTGTATTTAATTTTGATTTCATCTCTCAAGAAATCAAAACATGAAGCAAATGGTATCCCCCAAACATCCTTGATTACAATTTCCAAGAGGGCAAGTATAGTGATAATTGTCTCATTATTTCATGTAACACTGTGAGTGGTAGGTTCAGTAATTCTTTCCTGAGTTAAAAACAGTACATTATCATCTCAAAGAGGTCTTAATGTAAGAAAGAGAAAAATAACAGGTTTTATAAAAATGAGCATTCATTGTACATTTTTTAATTCCTATGCTTTGCACATATCTAACTAGTAGAGAATAGTTGGCCTGAAAACTATGTATGACTTTATGGTTTCCTCTTTTAAGATTCAGAAAAATAATATTAGGCTTAATTAGCAATGAGACATCTTACTATATCATAACTTTATCATGTTTTCTAAGTTTGGGGGCACGATTTGTGCTTAGGTATGAATCAATGGCCCAGAGGAACACAAGTAAAAGAGTTTATGACAAATTAAAGAATATTAATAATATTAATATTACAGTAATTGTTTCATTTTAAAAAGTTGTATCTGTAATATGTGTTTAAGTACAAAGAAAGATATGTCTTTCAATGGCATGAACAAAGTAATTAATTGCCTGAGTGAGCAAAACTCCATTTTTAATGCTTTTGAAAATTAAACAAGTAAAAGATGAATATTATTATTTAAAAGTGAGCAATTTGTAATAACAAGTTTACATGAAGGTTGGGTGATAGACTCAGTAAAATTCTTGGAAGTATTGTATCTAATATGCCAAGAGATTAACTGAGTTATTGCCATCTGTTGAAGAAAAAAGGGGGAAAAATCTTGGAGTATGACAAATAAAAACTAGATACTATAAGATGTTCAGGAATATCTGTGGCATCATCCGGTGTCACTGACAACAGTGGAACAGCTTGTTTCAGAACAGCTCTTCTCTAAGACTCACCCAGAAAAAGTTTGAAAAAATTAAAATATGAGAAACAGCAACAACTGTTTGAAGATACTGGCAGACTCAAGGCAGTCAAGGAGTTGGAGGACTAAGATCTCAGAAATAAGAGAAGCCCAAAGGAGAGAATCTAAGATTTGGTGTAGCTTTTACTCTTGAGAAACTGACAAACCGTGAGGTTGCAAAGAAAGTGGAAGTTTAAAAATTAAGCCTAGGGATGGAATGGGGAGGGAGGAGGGAGGAGGGTTCAGGATGGGGAACACATGTATACCTGTGGCAGATTCATTTTGATATTTGGCAAAACTAATACAGTTATGTAAAGTTTAAAAATAAAATAAAATTAAAAAAAAATTAAGCCTATAAGCAGAGCTTTAGATGACCTTGTAGATTCAGGAAAGTATTCTGATTTCAGGGTCCACTGAGGAAGAGAACTGCTGGTAAAGATTCCAGGTTGTCAGCTGAAACTTAAGGGTGCTAAAAACCCAGGTATTAAAGGAAACTTAACACAGACCAACCCCCCAAACAATGGTCGGAAAATCACTGTCAGCTTCCAAATCTACAATTGAAAATAGTCCTTAAAGATGGGCACCAAACAAAAATATATTTAGATGAACAAAATTGAGAGAATTCCTTATCCATAAGCCACTCTAATGGCAGAATGTGAAGAACTAAAGAACCTCTTGATGAGGGTGAAGGAATACAATGAAAAAGCCATCTTAAAACTAAATGTGTGTGTGTATATATATATACACATATATATGTATATATATATATATATATAAGTTATATATATATATATATATAACTAATATCATGGAATGTGGCCTCATCACTTCATGGCAAATAGAAGGAATAAAGGTGGAAGCAGTGGCAGATGTCTTCTTCTCAGGCTCTAAAATCACTGCAGATGGTGACTGCAGCCGTGAAATCAGAAGATGATTGCTTCTTGGTAGGAAAGCAGTGACAGACCTAGGCATTGTGTTGACAAGCAAAGGTAACTCTGCCAACAAAGGTCCATATAGTCAATCTACGGTCTTCCCAGTGGTCAGGCACGGTTGTGAGAACTGGACCATAAAGAAGGCAAAGCACCAAAGAATTGATGCCTTTGAACTGTGGTGCTGGAAAAGACTCCTGAGAGTCCCTTGGACAGCAAGGAGATCAAACCAGTCAATCCTAAAGGAAATCAACCCTGAATACTCATTGGAAGGACTGATACTGAAGCTGAAGCTCCAGTATTTTGGTCATCTGATGCCAATAGCTGACTCATTGGAAAAGTCCCTGATGCTAGGAAAGATTGAGGGCAGAAGGAGAAGAGGGCATCAAAGGACAAGATTGCTGATGTTATCATCGATACAATGGACATGAACTTGGGCAAAATTCGGGACATGATGAGGGACAGGGAGGCCTGGCATGCTAAAGTCCATGGGGTTGCAAAGAGTTGGACATGACTGGGTGACTGAACAACAAAAACAAATCTAACGAGCATTTTTAGGCAGAAGGAAAACAATCCAAGATGGAAACATGGTATTTGTTATATGAGGAATGACAATCAAAGGAAAGAGTAAATATTTGAGGAAATCTAAATGAATATTGAATTCACACACTAACTAATAACATGTATTGCTGAAAATATTGATACATAGCAGTATTAACTTAAATGACAAGACATACTAAATAAATGTGAAATGTTCATAAATTCATAAATGTATTAAATTTGATAGACTTTAGTTGTTGATGCATGTTGTAATTTCTATAATACTAACCAAATTTCTAAAGGAATGGATAATGAGAAAGTTAATAGAGAAAAAATAATCAACATAACTTAAGGAAGTGAAAATAATGTAGTAGAAACAGTACAAACTTTAGAGCACAGTGGCAAATTTAAACTTAATTTTTTTAGTAATTAAGTGTAAATGGCTTAAAAACAAAATGTTGCTTAAAATTAAACAAAATAACTTAATTAGATTCCTTGCAATCTACTCTTACAAATATAAAGAAAAAGGGGAATTAAAATTCAGTGAAAACTGTAATGAAGAGAATGAAAAGGGGTATTACTATGCAAAAAAGAAAAAATCACAAGAGGTGAAAATAAAGGACAGTGAGAGGTAGGAAAATGGGAGAAGATAATAAACTATGCAATGTGGATGGGAAAAGAGGAGACTACATATAAAACTAAGATCTGAGCCATATGTGGTATACTTCATTTCATATCGGATTAGAAAAGGAAATAAAATAAGCCAATCTTCCTATAACATTTATAGATATTCTTTGCAAATATCTGGTAGTATTGATTTTAAAGTTTTCATTTGACTTGCATTTAGAGGTAATAGAAGCAAGTCTCCTAGAGAGATGATACAGATATCCCTCCATTCCAGAGAAGTCTTTTTTTTTTTTTTTAATATGGTGCATAACATTCTGTAGCATTCAAGGTATTAGAATAAAACTCTATAGCATGCCCTGACATTTTGGGAGACAGTTCAAATTATCTGCTAAGAAAGAGCAATGCATCTCTCTATTTTTGATGGATTTACTCTAACATCCCCCTTTTTTTAGCTTCATCAGTCATTTGGTACATGAAGAAATGTGAATTCCACATTTAGAATAAAAGATAGATGTCTTCTAGTTTCTACTTATACTGACTAGGTACAAAAGACCGTGAAAAGATCAATTTAGGATTCCACTTTTTTAACTGCCCTAAACAGTCTGGGACATGGTGAATTGGAGTAAGAGAGAGAATAAGATCTGAAGAAGAAAACAAGGTAGTTAACATAGTATCCTGCTGTATCAAGGATGGTCTTAGACTCCAAATATCTAAATTCACAGAATTTCAGATAGGAAAGACTTAGTACTCATCCATGGTAACTCACTCATTCACTTGTCAAGCAGTTTATTTAATGCTTACTTTTTCATTATCTTTTTTATGATTTGGAAATTGAAAATGAGAATATACCTATTGATCCTCAGATATCTATATGAAATAAAATATTCTAAGTAAAGTATCATAGGAATGGATACACAGTTCAGTAGAATCACAATGGAGCTGGTGATTAAATTTAATGGGATGAAAGGAGTCAGAAAACTTACGGTGAGGTCAGCTTGACTGAATTTTATAAATTAGCAGATATGACCAGTTGAGAATAAAGTAAAGGGAATTCAATTAAGAGTGAATGTCATGAGGAAGAGGCGTGAGAGTGAGAGGGGTCAGAGAGGGGAAAAGACACTCAGGATCTTTGGCATGTTACCTTAGGCAATTTAGATACTTCACGGTCCCACAGACAATCCAGAGCTTCTGAATTATTAACATGGGGAATGAGGTACATGACTACCTTTGTATTTTATACAAATGAATATGGAGAAAGATTTAGGGTGAATTTGAAAAGTGTGAGATTCCAGGAAAGGAGACCAATTAGGAGATTAAGGACTATCAAAATAATCCAAAATGATACATTTAGGGGATAAAGTATATTGGGAATGAGAAGACTGGAGACGGAGAAAATACATACTTGAGACTGTACAAAGAAACCTTAAATATCATTAGGATGTACTTTTAAAAATATATTATCAAGTGAGATATATTTTTGATCAAATCATGGATCTCCAGGTTTGTGTATCTTTAAGTGGGAAGTCAGTCTCTTTCAAACCTGATTATCTGTTTCTTGGCAGTACTGCAAGATGCAGCATTATCTGGGTTAGTGAACAAATGTGTGCTTTAAATCTCATCTGTCATTAAGCAAATTATTTCCATCATGGGATACTTACTATGCTAGTAAAAAAAAAAAAAAAAGAAATAGATTAAAGTTGAGATAAATCCTATTATCATTCTCATTTGACATACAATCCTAGAATTATATGTGTATGTATAAAAGTTACGTGTGTCTGTGCTTGTGTGTGTGTGCAGTTTCAAGTATTACATTTTTGTTAACATGAAAACTGAATCAAATTTCAGCAAATGTGGAAAAATACTGGGAAGCTATTTTTACACCAGTAGCAAACATTCAACATTAGGCTAAAGAGATAATTAACATAAAACATGATAAAACAAGCTTTAAATCTGTAGAATACTGTGAAAACTGAAACCCCTACCAACTCCCAAGCCTTTTAAATGTATCTTGCGTTAAATTCTCATAGTCACTAGCAAGGGAGAGTGGGTGATGGTGTGTTTTATGTCTATTGTACTGGTGTAATTATTAAAAGTATACTTTCACAGTTTCTCAAGTGACTGATTTGGATAATAAATCACATGTTCACCCCAATTTTAGACTTTTCTGACTTGTCCTGTATTTTTTCAGCTGCTAATATTTATGTCCTGACTCTCTCTTGTCTCTGCTTTATATACTATGTCAAAATTAGCAATACCATGTGACTTACTTTATATCAGCAGAAGTAGTGTGCGTGCAGGGGAGGGCTCAGGTAGCTTTTTAAAAGAGGGAAGGCATATTATGTCACTTTCTTTTATGCATAGACACCTTCTTCATCTTAGAGAAGAAGAAAATCTACTGAGTAATCAACCTCCAGAAGGGAGCACCATAAAACACAGTAACACAAAAAATCATTTTTTGTCAAATTAACACTGGCTGAATATTTAATAATATATAGTTACCCCCAATTCACTTTGAGAGAGGATAGATTTTATTTGTGAAACTAAATTAATGGACAATTTAAAACTTAAAGATTTATGTATAATTAGGGGTTGAAAGTGAAAGTCGCTCAGTTGTGCCCAACTATTTGCGACCCCATGGACTTAGTCCATGGAATTCTCCAGGCCAGAATACTGGAGTGGGCCTTTCCCTTCTTCAGGCGATCTTTCCAGGTATCGAACCCAGGTATCCCACATTGCAGGTGGATTCTTTACCAGCTGAGCCACAAGTGAAGCCCAATTAGGGTTTGAATATATGCAAAAATGTATTGCTTTATAATGAAATCAGTTTCTTAAAAATAGAAATGTGAATATCCCTTGATCATCTCTCATGGAATGCTAAGCATATTAACAGTGAAAGAAAGTTCCAGAGCTGAGTTTTCAAGGGCCTTTCAACATAAATTTTATTATTTGTCAAGTTCTTTCACAATTATTCTTTAAAACAATTTCCACTGTGATTGAAACATATAGGATTTTCTGAAGGGTTTATTAATTTTAGGTTAGAGACTATTAATTTTTCACTGCAAAAATATTAGTCCAGAGTATTGGCTCAATAAAAGTTTGCAGGATGATTAAACCAAAAAACAAATTTTAGTAACACAAGAATGTGTGGAATGGCAGTGTTATAAACTAAGACGGTACAATGATTTTCTTATACAAATCATTACCACTGTGATATAATACAATAAAAATAAATTTAATGAAATATACATAGCCAAATGAACTGGATATTTAATTATATGTACAGTTAAAAGGTATCATGTATATATCGAGAAAAAAAAATTTTTGAGAGCAAATTCAATGCACTGAATGTTTCGCTAAAGACTAGGGACTCAACATTTCTCTAAAGTAATCACAGGCTACCAGCAGCTGCTTGGCCAAAGTTTTTTTCAAAATTAAATATTTGATGTCTGCTAAGGTATCACTCACTCTTACCATCTGATCTTGTAGACTAAAAGCACTGAAAGGTACTTCTGAGTCCCTTTCAAATTTCTCAGAATACTTCCCCAGGTGAGAAACAAATACTGAAATCTTATTTCTTCTACGGAGACTGAAGAATAAAATTGCTAAGTGAAGTATTTGTTTAAAGTTAAGAAGCAACTGGAGAGTGTGGTGATGTTTTGACTTCTGAGGTCTGGGGTATTTTTTGTAGGTAAAAGACTATGCACTTTTGGAGACGCATTCAATGATAGACCCTGAAAAATGATTCAAATGTAAGTAAAGCTCATATAAATACTGTAATTAAGATTACATTGATGAATGCAGTACATTTGGATGTTTATTAACTCCATCTATATAAGTGAATATTTACCTTTAAATTATTAAAGTAATCTAGAAAAGTATGTGAAACAATAATTTCCACATGTACAAACTGGATTTAGAAAAGGCAGAGTTATGTAAAGTTTAAAAATAAAATAAAATTAAAAAAAAAAAAAAAAAAAAAAAGAAAAGGCAGAGGAACCAGAGATCAAATTGCCAAATACACTGGATCATAGAAAAGCAAGGGAATTCCATTAAAAAAAAATCTACTTCGGCTTCATTGACTATGCTAAAGCCTTTTACTGTGTGGATCATAACAAATTGTGGAATATTCTTAATGAGATGTGAATAACATACCACATTACCTCCCTCCTGAGAAACTTTACGCAGGACAAGAAGCAACAGTTAGAACTGGACGTGGGAAAAACAGACTAGTCCAAAAATTGGGAAAGGAGTATGTCAAGGCTGTATATTGTCATCCTGTTTATGTAACTTATATACAGAGTATATCATGTGAAATGCCAGGCCAGATGAATCACAAGCTGGAATCAAGATTGCTGGGAGAAATATCAACAACCTCTTTTGCAGAGACAATACCACTTTAATGGCAGAAAGTCAAGAGGAACTAAAGAGACTTTGATGAGGGTGAAAGAGTAGTGTGAAAAGCTGGCTTAAAACTCAAGTTTCAAAAAAACGAAGATCATAGCATACAGTCCTTTCACTTCCTGGCAAATAGATGGGGAAAATGTGGAAACTGTCATATTTCATTTTCTTGTGCTCCAAAATCAATATAGATGGTGACTGCAGTCACAAAATGAAAAGATGCTTGCTCCTTGGAAGAAAAACTATGACAGGAAGCTTGGGGGAGGAGCCTGTGCACCAGTCACTGTCCGAGTTCTGCCAGCAATCGAGTCCGAGTGTGTGGTTATTACCGTACCGCCATTCGTGCGCCGCGTACTACCGAGTCGCTTGGTTGCCGGGCCTGAGTAGCTGCACGCGAGAGCGGCAGCAGGGAATGGAAACAGAGAACGCGGGCAGACTCCTCCAAAAGGAAGGAAAAGAAAACCCAGAACAACAGAACCAAAAACGCCAGTGGAGCCCCCAAAACCTGCTGAGGCCAAAAAATCTGGCAAGTCCACAAAGTCAAAAGAAAAGCAAGAAAAAATTACAGACACATTTCAAGTGAAAAGAAAAGTGGACCGTTTCAATGGTGTTTCAGAAGCTGAACTTCTGACCAAGACTCTACCAGACATTTTGACCTTCAATCTGGACATTGTAATTATTGGCATAAATCCAGGACTGATGGCTGCTTACAAAGGGCATCACTATCCTGGGCCTGGAAACCATTTTTGGAAGTGCCTATTTATGTCAGGGCTGAGTGAGGTCCAACTGAGTCACACGGACGATTGCACTCTACCAGGGAAATATGGTATTTGATTTACCAATATGGTGGAAAGGACAACACCAGGCAGCAAGGATCTTTCCAGTAAAGAATTTCGTGAAGGAGGACGTATTCTAGTGCAGAAATTACAGAAATATCAGCCACGGATAGCAGTGTTTAATGGAAAATGTATTTACGAAATTTTTAGTAAGGAAGTTTTTGGAGTAAAGGTTAAGAACTTAGAGTTTGGACTTCAACCCCATAAGATCCCAGATACAGAAACTCTCTGCTATGTGATGCTATCATCCAGTGCAAGATGCGCGCAGTTTCCTCGCGCCCAGGACAAAGTACATTACTACATTAAGCTGAAGGACTTAAGAGACCAGTTGAAAGGCATTGAACGAAACACAGATGTTCAAGAAGTGCAATATACATTTGACCTACAGCTCGCCCAAGAGGATGCAAAGAAGATGGCTGTGAAGGAAGAAAAATATGACCCGGGTTATGAAGCAGCATATGGAGGTGCTTACAGTGAAAACCCCTGCCCTGCTGCTGACAATGGAGAATCAACTTTCAGTGACATTCTGAATGGACAGTGGATGACCCAGTCGTTTACAGACCAGATCCCTTCATTTAGTAATCACTGTGGGACGCAAGAACAAGAAGGAAACCACGTTTCAGCCCTGCTTAAATGCTGCAGTTTTAATGCAGTTGTCAAGTGGCCCTCGGTTTGCTAGCTGAAGCATTTTATTCATATTTTATTCGGGTGTTGTGATCAAGGTACAGTGGAGTCAACTGTACGGACCTAAGTAGTTTGGAAGGAAAAGGGGTTTTTCTGTATATGAGTTTTTGTATTTGAATTAACCATCATTCCAGCTTTTTTATAAAACTGTATTTCATTTATGAAGAAATTAATTTTCTTTTGGGTGTCACTTTTAACCTGTAATTTAAAAATGCAAGAGTCTGCATCTTTACACTTGACTATGAACTGTGCATAAACTTAGATGCACCATTCTCCCTTTTCATGCCTAAGAAGGGCATGCTGCTAATAAGACTCCTGTTGGTAAAGAGGCAAGTGTGCTGATTTTCATCTGTGAGGTTTTAACCCTTGGTGGAGTCTCATCTGGTAGTTTTTCCAGTGTTTAATGGGCTTCCTGAGTTGTGTTCACACTCAGGCCTCCTTGCTTTCCCAGTGGTGAGCATTTGTGAGGTTGTTTTGCAGTAGAAATATAGAGTATGGCCTTGCAGCAGCAAGGTTAACCCGGCCTTACCTGCCAGGGCGTGAGCCCTGCCTTTGGTCCTCTCACCCCCATCTGCTGATCCTCTAGTAGGAAGAAACTATTATGCTGAGATGGTAAGTTCCAGAGAATGCAGAAAACATTTTAAACTTCACTACTTCATCTGTGTTTTACTTGAGAGACATAACATTTGATAGGAAGGAGACTGCACCTCTCTCTCAGTATCTACCACCATTCTAATTTTATCCTCCTTGACTTTTAGCATGTAACATAGAAATGATGAGAAATGAACTTCCAGGTTGAGTAACAAGAGGCTGGAGGTTGTTTGATAATCTTATTTAAACTGGTGCTTTATGTACATGAGATGTACTAAAATAAATAATACAGAATTTTTCTTGCTAGATAAATCAAGTAAGCCAGTAATTTTAAAAGAATTATCTGCATCATTGCTGTTTGTTACTGTGGACTAAGTGAACCTCATGTCAAGGTTAGTTTGAAGTAATGTACTTTTGTGATTTTCTAATGCATATTCCATGGTGCTACAAATAGTCCAGACTACTAGGCCTGGTGGATATCAAAGCTGGGTATTCAGAAATGCCACTTGCATTTACTCCTGATCACATCTGAATATTTTGATTTTATTCCTACCCAGGGAGCATGTTGTTTCTCAATATGAAAATATTTATGAAGTTTTTTTTTTCTAAAAAATTATATAGCCTGTTCTTTTTATAATAAGAGATACAAATTCTTGTGAATTTTAACATGGTTTTTAGCTGTAGCCATGATGGATTTTATTTTTCCTTTAGTCTAGGTCCAGCCATGTAAAAGTCATTCATGTTATTTAAATCATGTACTGTATTGCTGTTTACATGGATGTTTTGTGCGGGTGCTTTTATGTGCCTTGCATCAGGGATTAGGAACAATTTAATTATTTTTTCATGGGATATGTAAAGCATGTAACTAGGTATTGCTTTGGTTTTTAATGATTGTAATCTTTACATAGATTTTTTTTTTTTGAGTGGAGAAAATATTCTTTAAATTATGGTGGACACTCACTAGAGAATGGGTTTAAGGATTTTTCCAAGCATACAATAATGGTGTTTTTCATTAAATATGACAGACGAATAGTACATGTTGATATACACTATACATGAGAATATGAGACTTTTTCATTAAATAATATTGAAAAAGTTTTAAAATTCATTTGAAAGTCTGATTGTTTTTTACAATAAAAAATATTGAGAATGATTAAAAAAAAAAAAAAAAGAAAGAAAAACTATGACAAACCTAGACAGCGTACTAAAAAGCAGAGACATCACTTTGCCAACAAAAGTCCATATAATCAAAGCTATGGTTTTTCCAATAGTCATGTATACATGTGAGAGTTGGACCATAAAGAAGGCTGAGTGCTGAAAAATTGATGTTTTTGAGTTGTGGTGCTGGAGAAAACTCTTGAGAGTCCCTTGGATAGCAAGGAGAGCAAAACAGTCAATCCTAGAGGAAATCAACTCTGAATATGCAATGGAAGAACTAGTGCTTATTCTCCAATACTTTAGTCACCTGATGGGAAGAGCTGACTCATTGGAAAGGACCTTGATGCTGGGAAAGATTGAAAGCAAGAGGAGAAGGGCAGAGGATAAGCTGATTGGACAGCATCACTGACTCCGTGGATGGTGAGAAAGGATGAGATGGTTGGTTGAGCAAACTTGGGGATATAGTACAGGACAGGGAAGCCAGATGTGATGCAGTTTATGGGGTAACAAAGAGTCGGACATGACTTAGAGACTGAACAACAAATCTGGAAAAAACAAGGTAGTCTGAAAAAAAAAAGCCCAATCTTTTATAATCTATTGTTATTCTTCCTTTATCAAATGAATCACCCTTCTGATCCTGATAGAATACATATATTTAGAAAAAAAATCTAAAGAGAAACTTCAGTGTTAGCCTATGACTTGTGCATGACTGAAGTATCAGTCTATGGTAGGTACAAATATTCAAAGAATATTCAGTTCTGTGGTAAATCCATCCATAAAACTAGAGGGGTTGAGTCTGTGATATGAATGTTCAGTTGTGTCCTATTCTTTGTGACCCCATGGACTGTAGCCCACCAGACTCTGTCCATGGGATTATTCCAGGCAAGAATACTGGAGTGGATTGCCATTTCCTCCTCCAGGGGATCTTCCCGACCCAGGGATTGAACCTGTGGCTCCTGCATCTCCTGCATTGGCAGGCAGATTCTTTATCACTGAGCCACCAGATAAGCCCCTGTGATGTGAGACAACAGTAAAAAAGTGGTGGTTCTTAGCCTTGAGTAAATCTTACGCATAGGGATATTTGACAATGTCTGGGCAAAAAGAGTCAACCCAATGTCCAGACAGTTAGTAGGGCATGCAAGGAGCATCTAGATCATGTGAGAAGAGGACAGGGGTGCCACTAAATATTCTACAGTGCACAAGAACACCCCCCAATAAAGGTTTATCCAGGCCAAAGGGACAACTGTGCTGAGGTTTAAAATCTCTGGGGACTTCCCTGGCAGTCCAGTGGTAAAGACTCTATTATGCCACTGGTTGGGGAACTACAGATCCCACATGATATGTGGTGTGGCAAAAACATTGCCAGACAAATTTTTAAAAGCAAAGTAAAACTCTGGTCAGGTAAGAGCTCTAAGAATTAGTCAATGGCTAATAAAATAAACTTTAAATGAGAACACGCAAGCAACTGGGTCCCCAAAACATTATTTAATGTTAAATGTTAATGAGGGTCATGCAGGAAAAATAGTAAAATGAAAATTGTGCTAAACTACCACTGAAGAAATTGTTCAGTAGAGCACAGTATGCCTATCACAGGACGCATGTGATAAAATTCTCACAGTTACTGAAGGGAAATATTTTTGTCTTCCTTAAGCAATTTATTCATTTTATTTGAGAGTTATTTCCCCTTTAATTTTAACTTGACGAAACTAAGAAAAGCTTATCAGTTCAGTTCAGTCACTCAGTCGTGTCTGACTCTTTGTGACCCCATGAAGTGCAGCACACCAGGCCTCCCTGTCCATCACCAACTCCCAGAGATAACTCAGACGCACATCCATCAAATCAGTGATGTCATCCAGCCATCTCATCCTCTGTCGTCCGCTTCTCCTCCTGCCCCCAATCCCTCCCAGCATCAGAGTCTTTTCCAATGAGTCAACCCTTCGCATGAGGTAGCCAAAGTACTGGAGTTTCAGCTTTAGCATCATTCCTTCCAAAGAGATCCCAGGGCTGATCTCCTTTCAAATGGACTGGCTGGATCTCCTTGCAGTCCAAGGGACTCTCAAGAGTCTTCTCCAACACCACAGTTCAAAAGCATCAATTCTTCAGTGCTCAGCTTTCTTCACAGTTCAACTCTCACATCCATACATGACCACTGGAAAAACTATAGCCTTGACTAGATCAACCTTTGTTGGCAAAGTAATGTCTCTGGTTTTCGATATGCCACCTAGGTTGGTTTCTTCCAAGGAGTAAGCATCTTTCAATTTCATGGCTGCAGTCACCATCTGCAGTGATTTTTGAGCCCCCCAAAATAAAGCCTGACACTCTTTCCACTGTTTCCCCTTCTATTTCCCATGAAGTTATAGGACCAGATGCCATGATCTTCGTTTTCTGAATGTTGAGCTTTAAGCCAACTTTTTCACTCTCCACTTTCACCTTCAGCAAGAGGCTTTTTAGTTCCTCTTCACTTTCTGCCATAAGGGTGGTGTCATCTGTATATCTGAGGTTATTGATATTTCTCCTGGCAGTCTTGATTCCAGCTTGCGCTTATTCCAGCCCAGCATTTCTCATGATGTGCTCTGCATATAAATTAAATAAGCAGGGTGACAATATACAGCCTTGACATACTCCTTTTCCTATTTGGAACTAGTTTGTTGTTCCATGTCCAGTTCTAACTGTTGCTTCCTGACCTGCATATAGGTTTCTCAAGAGGCAGGTCAGGTGGTCTGGTATTCCCATCTCTTTCAGAATTTTCCACAGTTTATTGTTGTCCACACGGCCAAAGGCTTTGGCATAGTCAATAAAGCAGAAATAGATGTTTTTCTGGAACTCTCTTGCTTTTTTGATGATCCAGCGGATGTTGGCAATTTGATCTCTGGTTCCTCTGCCTTTTCTAAAACCAACTTGAACATCTGGAAGTTCATGGTTCAGCTGAGGCCTGGCTTGGAGAATTTTGAGCATTACATCTACTACTGCAGGCTGGAATCCTTCAGAAGAAATGGAGTAGTTATCATGGTCAACAGAAGAGTCCGAAATGCAGTACTTGGATGCAATCTCAAAAACAATAGAATGATCTCTGTTCATTTCCAAGGCAAACCATTCAATATCACAGTAATCCAAGCCTATGCCCCAACCAGTAACTCTGAAGAAGTTGAAGTTGAATGGTTCTATGAAGACCTACAAGACCTTTTAGAACTAACACCCAAAAAGATGTCCTTTTCATTACAGGGGACTGGAATGCAAAAGTAGGAAGTCAAGAAACACCTGGAGTAACAGGCAATATTGTCTGTGGAGTATGGAATGAAGCAGGGCAAAGACTAATAGAGTTTTGCCAAAAAAAAAAAATGCACTGGTCATAGCAAACACCCTCTTCCAATAACACAAGAGAAGAGTCTACACATGGACATCACCAGATGGTCAACACTGAAATCAGATTGATTATATTCTTTGCAGCCAAAGATGGAGAAGCTCTATACAGTCAACAAAAACAAGACCAGGAGCTGACTGTGGCTCAGATCATGAACTCCTTATTGCCAAATTCAGAAAAGCTTATAGTATCACATAATAGAGTCTCAATAACCACTTTAAATGAATTAATGTCTCTGCTTATGTCCTCTATATATTCTCTTTTCACTCAGCACTCTCACCCCATTTCCCCTTCGTATTATTTTTTATTAGAGGAATCAATTGTATCTAGACATAGGATAAATAATAAAATTCAAAGAGTTCTTAGTAATTGAATCCTAAATTAATCAACTCAACATTGAATACAAATTTGAAACTGTTTGAAATTATTAAGGTCTAGAGAACTGTGTGGCTCAGATGGTAAAGAATCTGCCTGCAATGAAGGAGACCCATGCTCGATCCCTGGGTCAGGAAGATCCTGTGGAGTTAGGAATGGCTACCACTCCAGTGTTCTTGCCTGGAGAATTCCATGGACAAAGGAGCCTGGTGAGTTACAGTTCATAGGGTTGCAAAGAGTCAGCCACACCTGAGCAACTAACATACCAAGAACTGTAATACATTTATTATTATTCAAAAAACACTGCTAATTTGCAATAAAGTCAAAGTCCTAATTGTTCAATGTTATTAACAGAAAAAAAAAAACAGAAGGGAGAAATATTGATTAGAAAATTTATATGGAACATGTAAAGACTGAAGAGAGATTGAGAGTAGCCTATTTCAAAATTATGATTTTCACATAGATGAAGCCAAATACGTATGTCCTCCCTTTTGACACTAACAGCTAAAATGTTACCAGTATTATACATTTGGAGGTAATCTGAAATCCCTAAGTTATTTTTAAAGATAAAAATAAAAATAAGTATTCATGCATATATTAAAGTACAAATAAGAGTATGTCCCATTTATTAGAACCACCAACATCAAAGACAGGGATAGATACAGATAGATGGATAAATGAGAGAAGTTTCTATATTACTATTGATGGTTCTAATGTTTGGAAATTTTAATTAAAAAATTAAGAATACAGTGTAGAAATAGGGTTCAAGGTGGGACTTATTTATCGGACCTGCCTTTCTATGAGAACTCCTCCTGCTTCTAGTTGGGAAGGGAAGGAAAAGGAAGAAAAGGTATTAATGGCTACAATCATTTACTTAAAAACCTGATGAAAAGGCGAGGGGCAGAAGTTGCTAGAAATCTCAGGCGGCCTCACCCTGTCCCCAGCTGACTGGAGCACTGGAACAGCGAGACTAGTTTCCAGGTGCTCAACAGAGCTGTGAGCCTCCCTTTAACTCACAACTTCCCTTTTCCTTTTGCCAGAAATGCTTGAGAGGGAGAAACCTAACCTGAACCTGATTGCAGTGGATCAGAGAAGTACAATGTCAACCCTTCCAGTCCTGTGGCCACAGGAAGAGCATACACATAGGTAGGTGGGAGGGATGCTCGATACCAGTAGGGTATCCCGCACTCTGATCATTAATACAAAGGAAGAGTAGAGATTATTGCTTCTCAAGCTGGTAAGGTTCCCCACGTCCACTTAGAACATAGAGCAATTTCCAACTCTCAGATCTGCCATGACAAAGGAAAAAGAACATTTACCTTTTACTAGGCTTGGCTCTGGGAGCTGGTGATGGACAGGAAGGCCTGGCATGCTGTGATTCATGGGGTCGCAAAGAGTCAGATAACGACTGAACAACTGAACTGAACTGAACTGAGGCTTGGCTCAAGATCAGATCCTGAATTACAAATGTTCAAAACACAAAGAAATTGAAAACATTCTCCACAAATTTCAAAGATAATGATACATTAGAAAAATAAAACAACACTCATTTTCCATCTGTCTGTGACTTAATAATTTTAAAATTTTTTTTGGGGGGGGCTGTTTAACCAGACATCATAGCCTACAGGACAAAACCAAGATTCCGTTGTTGCTGCTGTTTTGGATCTGCAAGTCCCAAGTAAGCAAGGTATCAATGTTTCCTTGTGAGAGTTACTACCTTAGTCTTGTGTCAATGACCCTGGAATACTCCTCCTGGCTAGATCTCAGTCTCATTGTTTAGTGCTAGTATATCTATCCCAGGGACGGGGGAGCCTGGTGGGCTGCCATCTACAGGGTCGCACAGAGTCGGACACGACTGAAGCGACTTAGCAGCAGCAGCAGTATATCTATCTGCCTTTCTATTGATCTTTTTGGTAACCAAATGTTTTATCCTTGGACTAGAGTGTTCCTGAGATCAGGTATCTCTGGGATTCTTTCAAATTTCTCATCCTTTGCTCCAATTTCCTTGAAACCCTAAAGTTTGCCAGCTACTTGGAGTATTATTGACTGCCTTTACAAGACTGGGTTATCATCCTCCAATGGGTGATGTTGATTTCTGATCTAAAATTCTAACAGAGTATAAGAATGGAAATGTGCAGGCTGTCCTGAGCTGTGGGGCTCAATGCAAAGGGGAAATAGAGGCCACTTCCCATGGGAAGATGGGCTCAGGAAGAAAGAGCTTGTGCACATAGTCAGTAGATGAGGGTGTATGTGAAAAAAGAGATGGATTTGGGAGGTAGAATGTTGGAGAAACCTGAGTTAGTAGGAGCAAGAGAGGACACTTGTGAAATATGTTTCAGTAAACCCCAGGGAGAGAAAGATAAGTTGGGCAAACGTGGTTAGAGCCCTTTGCATGATATTAACTGTTGTTTAATATCATGTAAAATTCCTGTGCTTTGAAGAAAATCTAGAGGACTCTATAGAATGGAAACATATTTGCAAGTATGCAGATCCTCTGGTGTGTATTTTATCTTCTATGCCTGCATGTAACTCAGGGTTTTGCTTTGATCCTATCTGTAGCCTGACCAGTAATATCCAGATGATCACTTTTTTTCTCTAGCTCATCCTACAGTAGCTCAAAGTCCAGTTACAGCATATGACTAGAAACATATTTTAACAGAGTTAAAATGCAGCTTTTTCTGATTTTAGTATTCTTTTCAATTATCCTAAAGGCAAAATAAATAAATCAAAGGCAAATAAACAGACTTCACAAGTACATGATCCAAAAGTGAAGATAACAACTCTGTTTTGATTCCTCTGTTATGGTTAGAGTATGAAAATACATGTAATATACTGATTGGAGCCTCTCAAACTTCCAAGCAGCAAAATGTTGATCAATTTAAGAAATAAAATTTCTTCAGATAATACCTTTAAAAAGCTTAAACAAATAAGTCAGTAGAATATAGCCTTATTAATTGTATGCCTGTTTGTACTATAAAATGATACTTTCTATCAGCACAGTGTTTTAATACCTATTTTTTACAGTTTTGCTTATTCTTTGAATTCTGTATATTTGAAGCTCATTGTTTTTGTTCCTAATCATACTCATTACAGTCACCTCTTCAACTTGTTTTCTACTTCTTGCTATTTCAAATTTCTTCTTTGAATTTAAATACTTAATATTCAGATTCATTCCTGGACAGTTAAAAAAACTCCTTAGTTCTTCTGGTTTTCTCTCTTTCCAGGAGT
This sequence comes from Bubalus kerabau, assembly GCF_029407905.1. NCBI lineage: Eukaryota > Metazoa > Chordata > Mammalia > Artiodactyla > Bovidae > Bubalus > Bubalus kerabau. The sequence goes on along the minus strand of NC_073627.1, from coordinate 78,318,870 downwards.
TCTTAATTCAGTGTTAAAGCAGTGCTTTACTAATCTTCTTTATTTTCCTTGTGGGAGTTAAGGCACAATTCTCTGTGAAGAACTGCTTTAAATATAAAAGTCTGAAACAGATTTTTATCTTCCTGTCTTTGACCCTTTCACTCAGAAAGAAGCTGTTTTGAAGATTTTTTTTTTTTCTTGCCATCAGATAATGCACATCAACAGTACTAAGTTTAATTTATTTGTGTTCACAAAAATAGACAATCATTTGATGTGGGTCTGCCTTTTTAAGGTAAATAATTCAGGAGTTAGATTTTCAGGTAAATTCTCAAGTACAGACAAAATTACCTGAGAGTTTCTGCCATAGCTGCTCTCTCTCAGGTTAGATAAGGCTGATACAACATCTTGTCTCTATTGCTGCTCTGCAAATAGGTTCATCAGTATCATCTTTCTAGATTTTATATATATATATATATATATTATATATATATATATAATATATATATGTATATATATAATATATATATATTATTATAATATAATAGAGGGTGGGAGGTATGGAGAGAGTAACATGGAAACATACAATGCCATATGTAAAATAGCCAATGAGAATTTGCCGTGTGACTCAGGGAACTCAAATCAGGGCTCTGTAATAACCTGGAGGGGTGGGATGGGGAGGGAGGTGGGAGGGATGTTCAAATGGGAGGGGCATAGGTAAACCTATGGCTGATTCATGTTGTGACTAGCTGATTCATGTGGTAGAAACCAACACAATACTGTAAAGCAATTATCCTTCAGTTAAAAATAAATAAATTTTTAAAGAGATTGATACAGTGACGTGCTATAGAGAAGAATTCTACATACTGGAAATACTAAGGTCTTAAAAGTAACATTGTTTCTGCCAAGGAAAAAAAAAAGTGAAAGTCAAGATACTTAGAAGAAAAAAATAGCACTAACAAAAAATATACTTTGACTTTTCTACCAGCTGAAACTTCATGTGTCCAGTAGATGTCAGAGCAATTGTGAAAAGGGAATTACAGAAAAACATTCTCAAAGGTTGTAACATCTTTAGGTCCCACAAACACGAACTGTAATAGAAGCAATGTGTTACTAAGATATAGATATAGCATTCAAATGCCATATTTAATCATAATATACAATCTGTTTGAATATTATAAAACACATATGGTTCATTAATCAGGTAACTAAGAAAAATGATAATGACATTTTTGATCCCAGATGAAGGAAGTGTTATGCATCCTGAAAGATATAGTGTTTGACAGATAATTCTGTTATTAAAATGAGAAAACAAGAACCTCCATCTTGCCCTGGAGAGAAATGTGGTCACAGCACTCTTCCCTTTCCTCTTTACTTGTCAATTTGATGAAGGAACTCCTTGAATCTTCCTGACAACTTGGAACTTCTTGATTACTCTAGACTCTTATTGAGACATATCCAAACTCAGTCTACTTTACCACACCAACCCCTTAATAATTGGAATTGAATATGTGTCCGTCACCTATAAGGTGTGTGTGCAGGGGATGGTAACTGGGTAGGGAACAGACACTGGGTGGGGGAACATGAATACAGTAATAAAGAAAGGGAATTCCTAGCTCAAAGCCTCCTATATCAGCTGCAAGAAATTATTGGTAGACCATGATGGCTTTGCAAATCTTTATCCATCAGTTGGGTTGCCAGGGTCAAAGAAACTCAGTACCTTTTGAAGCAAGAACAAGAGATTTTACAATACCTTTTATATTTCTATGAATAGAATTTCAAATTATAATATATAATTTTGAATGCTTTATTTTCAAATATGTTTTTAATAACCCATTGCAGATGAAAGTATGGGTTCACCATAACCAACAATTCTGTTGACATTGTGAGCCTAGAGATTGGAAGGCAACTTCCTTTCTAACTTCTCATAATAAGAGTATCATCTTAAAAACTGAATTGGATTTTATGAGGGAAGGGAATTTTCAATTTTAACTCTTTTACATGAAATATTCTATTAGTTAAACTTAATGTAATTTTCTGCTGAAGAGTGATTGTTTCATTAAAAACAATCCAGACCCTTGAGTAAAGTAGTATATTGAACTCAGAAATGACTAGAGACAGTTATCCCAAATATTACAAGATTAAAAAGATCTATTTTAGAATGTTCAGATTTTATTTTAAATATATTTGTATATATTACATATCCATGTATATTCATTTGTATTCAATAAATGTACATATACACATATACAATCTAAATTGATTTCAGTATATGTAATCATTTTTTGCAATTTTTTGACTAAAGAATTGAAAGAATCAATTATCAGCTATTCCTCAATACCATTTGAAAATGTATACTACTTTATATTTTAAAGTTTAAATATGCATCCTTTCGGAAAGATCAATTGAATTCTTTAAGTCTCTGGAATATTTTCAATGACCTCCACCAGAACTAAACATGATCAATTGCTGCTGTTGCTGCTGCTAAGTTGCTTCAGTCATGTCCGACTCTTAGCGACCCCATGGAATGCAGCCCACCAGGCTCCTCCGTCCATGGGATTTTTCCCGGCAAGAGTACTGGAGTGGGGTGCCATTGCCTTCTCCGAAACATGATCAATTACGACCAACCAAACAGCCAGGTCAGAACTAAATAAGGAATTGTTTCCTTAATTTCTCTTTTTGTTTTCTCATTATTAGTGTATAGGAATGCAAGGGATTTCTGGGTGTTGATTTTATATCCTGCAACTTTACTATAGTCATTGATTAGTTCTAGTAATTTTCTGGTGGAGTCTTTAGGGTTTTCTATGTAGAGGATCATGTCATCTGCAAACAGTGAGAGTTTTACTTCTTCTTTTCCAATTTGGATTCCTTTTATTTCTTTTTCTGCTCTGATTGCTGTGGCCAAAACTTCCAAAACTATGTTGAATAGTAATGGTGAAAGTGGGCACCCTTGTCTTGTTCCTGACTTTAGAGGAAATGCTTTCAATTTTTCACCATTGAGGATAATTTTTGCTGTGGGTTTGTCATATATAGCTTTTATTATGTTGAGGTATGTTCCTTCTATTCCTGCTTTCTGGAGAGTTTTTATCATAAATGGATGTTGAATTTTGTCAAAGGCTTTCTCTGCATCTATTGAGATAATCATATGGTTTTTGTTTTTCAATTTGTTAATGTGGTGTATTACATTGATTGATTTGTGGACATTGAAGAATCCTTGCATCCCTGGGATAAAGCCCACTTGGTCATGGTGTATGATCTTTTTAATGTGTTGTTGGATTCTGATTGCTAGAATTTTGTTAAGGATTTTTGCATCTATGTTCATCAGTGATATTGGCCTGTAGTTTTCTTTTTTTGTGGGATCTTTGTCAGGTTTTGGTATTAGGGTGATGGTGGCCTCATAGAATGAGTTTGGAAGTTTACCATCCTCTGCAATTTTCTGGAAGAGTTTGAGCAGGATAGGTGTTAGCTCTTCTCTAAATTTTTGGTAGAATTCAGCTGTGAAGCCGTCTGGACCTGGGCTTTTGTTTGCTGGAAGATTTCTGATTACAGTTTCAATTTCCGTGCTTGTGATGGGTCTGTTAAGATTTTCTATTTCTTCCTGGTACAGTTTTGGAAAGTTGTACTTTTCTAAGAATTTGTCCATTTCTTCCTCGTTGTCCATTTTATTGGCATATAATTGTTGATAGTAGTCTCTTATGATCCTTTGTATTTCTGTGTTGTCTGTTGTGATCTCTCCATTTTCATTTCTAATTTTATTGATTTGATTTTTCTCCCTTTGTTTCTTGATGAGTCTGGCTAATGGTTTATCAATTTTATTTATCCTTTCAAAGAACCAGCTTTTGGTTTTGTTGATTTTTGCTATGGTCTCTTTTGTTTCTTTTGCATTTATTTCTGCTCTAATTTTTAAGATTTCTTTCCTTCTACTAACCCTGGGGTTCTTCATTTCTTCCTTTTCTAATTGCTTTAGATGTAGAGTTAGGTTATTTATTTGACTTTTTTCTTGTTTCTTGAGGTGTGCCTGTATTGCTATGAACTTTCCCCTTAGGACTGCTTTTACCGTGTCCCACAGGTTTTGGGTTGTTGTGTTTTCATTTTCATTCATTTCTATGCAAATTTTGATTTCTTTTTTGATTTCTTCTGTGATTTGTTGGTTATTCAGCAGCGTAAAATACTTAGGAATATATCTACCTAAAGAAACTAAAGACCTATATATAGAAAACTATAAAACACTGGTGAAAGAAATCAAAGAGGACACTAACAGATGGAGAAATATACCATGTTCATGGATTGGAAGAATCAATATAGTGAAAATGAGTATACTACCCAAAGCAATCTATAGATTCAATGCAATCCCTATCAAGCTACCAACAGCATTCTTCACAGAGCTAGAACAAATAATTTCACAATTTGTATGGAAATACAAAAAACCGCGAATAGCCAAAGCGACCTTGAGAAAGAAGAATGGAACTGGAGGAATCAACCTACCTGACTTCAGGCTCTACTACAAAGCCACAGTTATCAAGACAGTATGGTACTGGCACAAAGACAGAAATATAGATCAATGGAACAAAATAGAAAGCCCAGAGATAAATCCACGCACATATGGACACCTTATCTTTGACAAAGGAGGCAAGAATATACAATGGATTAAAGACAATCTCTTTAACAAGTGGTGCTGGGAACTCTGGTCAACCACTTGTAAAAAAATGAAACTAGAACACTTTCTAACACCATACACAAAAATAAACTCAAAATGGATTAAAGATCTCAACGTAAGACCAGAAACTATAAAACTCCTAGAGGAGAACCATAGGCAAAACACTCTCTGACATACATCACAGCAGGATCCTCTATGACCCACCTCCCAGAATATTGGAAATAAAAGCAAAAATAAACAAATGGGACCTAATTAACCTTTAAGCTTCTGCACATCAAAGGAAACTATTAGCAAGGTGAAAAGACAGCCTTCAGAATGGGAGAAGATAATAGCAAATGAAGCAACTGACAAACAACTAATCTCGAGAATATACAAGCAACTCCTACAGCTCAACTCCAGAAAAATAAATGACCCAATCAAAAAATGGGCCAAAGAACTAAATAGACATTTCTCCAAAGAAGACATACAGATGGCTAACAAACACATGAAAAGATGCTCAACATCACTTATTATCAGAGAAATGCAAATCAAAACCACTATGAGGTACCATTTCACACCAGTCAGAATGGCTGCGATCCAAAAGTCTACAAGCAATAAATGCTGGAGAGGGTGTGGACAAAAAGGAACCCTCTTACACTGTTGGTGGGAATGCAAACTAGTACAGCCACTATGGAGAACAGTGTGGAGATTCCTTAAAAAACTGGAAATAGACCTGCCTTATGATCCAGCAATCCCACTGCTGGGCATACACACTGAGGAAACCAGAAGGGAAAGAGACACGTGTACCCCGATGTTCATCGCAGCACTGTTTCTAATAGCCAGGACACGGAAGCAACCTAGATGTCCATCAGCAGATGAATGGATAAGAAAGCTTTGGTACATATACACAATGGAGTATTATTCAGCCATTAAAAAGAATACATTTGAATCAGTTCTAATGAGGTGGATGAAACTGGAGCCTATTATACAGAGTGAAGTAAGCCAGAATGTAAAACACCAATACAGTATACTAACGCATATATATGGAATTTAGAAAGATGGTAACAATAACCCTGTGTACGAGACAGCAAAAGAGACACTGATGTATAGAACAGTCTTATGGACTCTGTGAGAGAGGGAGAGGGTGGGAAGATTTGGGAGAATGGCATTGAAACATGTAAAATATCATGTATGAAACGAGGTGCCAGTCCAGGTTCGATGCACGATACTGGATGCTTGGGGCTGGTGCACTGGGACGACCCAGAGGGATGGAATGGGGACGGAGGAGGGAGGAGGGTTCAGGATGGGGAACACATGTATACCTGTGGTGGATTCATTTTGATATTTGGCAAAACTAATACAGTTATGTAAAGTTTAAAAATAAAATAAAATTGAAAAAAAAAAAAAAGAACTAAATAAGACACCTTAATTACTGCTGGATGTCTTCAATTTCCAAGACTAAAACTCATCCTAAATTTCCATGTTTTAGATGTGTCTACAGTTTTTAAACGTCAGCGGAGTTATTTGAGATTCTGCTTAGAATTAAAGTACTTGCTACCAGTTCCATAGGAACAGTAAATGGTACTAAAGCAGAAGGAAAGTGCATATTACTGAACACTATACTTCAATTGATTGGAGAAGGAAATGGCAGCCTACTCCAGTATTCCTGCCTGGGAAATCCCATGGACAGAGGAGACTGGCGGGCTATAATAGGGTCACAAAAGAGTCAGACATGACTGAGCAACTAAACAACAGTACTTCAATAGGCTGTGCTTAGTTGCTCAGTTGTGTCCAAATCTTTGCAACCTCATATACTGTAGCCGCCAGGCTTCTCTCAGGGAGGTTCTCCAGGCAAGAATACTGGAGTGGGTAGCCATGCCCTCCTCCTGAGGATCTCTCCAACCAAGGGATTGAATCCAGGTTCCCTGCATTGCAGGAGGATTCTTTACCGTCTAAGCCAACCAATACTTCAACAGAAAGTACACATGCAAGTCAGCCTCACACTGAAGGCCAGATCTTCAATGGATCTGCTTCCCAAGCTCACACTGACTTGTCATGTTTACTTGGAGATGAGTAAATAAACCAACACGTATTGTTGAAATGGAAAAATAGAATTATGACTAATAATGTTAACAGCTATCTTTTTACTGGATACAGGAGTTAGTCAAATACAAACTTCATACTTTTCATAAACATGCAGCTCATTGAGTAAAAGGGGGGGGAACATTACATAATAGAAAATTATAAAACACACTGGAGAAGGTAGTTTATTTTTAAAATAGGACATTAGGTTACTGAGGTGATAATCCTGAACCTCTGAACTCATTATAATGGAAAGTTGTTTTCAATCTCTCCCACAGAAAATACTTTCATATCATGTTCAGGATACATAAAACTATACTGGATAATTTTATAAATTATTTCTATTGGCTGTTATCAGGAATGCCTTATTATCTATAAAATTCCTTAAGTCCAAAATATCAAAAAATGTTTTCACTTTTTTAGTATAATGGAGAGTTGGTTACTTTGTAAATAAACATAAGGAATCATATTACAATTTCTGTTTAAGTTAATATAGTAAAATAAAGTGGTAAACAATATTGATAAGATGAAAAGTTTACAAAAAATACCATATCAAATATTTCACTCCAAGAATACACATACACACACACACATCCCTTGCATGACTGACTAAGTGTTCATGGTTTCCATAATCCATGAATGATGGAATTGTAGTTACAGTGAAGCAAAAACAAGATTAAGTAGAAAACACATCATTTCCAGTGATCTTTTGGATACAGTCAAAGCAACTGACTGAACTTTTGCCTTTTTTTTTCCAATCTATGGTCTTCAGGGTCAGAATTTATATATCTTGAGACAAATATTTATTTTTTTTTTTCATCTTGTCACCTTTGCCATTTTGGTTTTGGAGAGATAAGCCAAAGATGTCTTTTGTCATGAAGGTCTGTTTGATCTGAGGGGAGTGCACTTATGTGGTTTAATATTCTTCAGAGAGGACTTCCTTCTAGTCAAGCAATTAAAGTGTAAGCTTCAGAAATCCTCCAAAAACCTTTCATTCCGTCAGTCTTTTGGTTTGTTCCCTGATAAAACCATAAATTCTATTACATCTAATCATTCCTCAATCATGTCTTATTTGTTATTGTCTTTTATATAATAAGTTTGATGAGTCTTAGGATCCTGGAATATAAAATATGTAATAATTTTCTCCCATCGTTGATGTTGGGATCCCCACTAACTGGGGTCTGACTGTCTGCAGCCCTGTGGACTGCAGCACATCAGGCTTCCCTGTGCTTCACTATTTTCTGGAGTTTGTTCAAACTCATGTCCATTGTGTCAATGATGCCATCCAACCATTTCATCCTCTGTTGCCCCCTTCTCCTGCCCTCAATCTTTCCCAGCATTAGGGTCTTTTCCAGTGATTCGGTTCTTTGCATCAGATGGCCAAATTATTGGAACTTCAGGATCAGTCCTTCCATCATTATATTTAATAACTATTTTCTGTCAAATGTCTTCCTGTCTCTTAACAACAGATTGAGTAGGTCTCGCAATTTGTGGGTCAGTTCTAACTATTAAAACTAGCAAACTTTAACCATCATTTTCAAGGGAAATTCAAAGTTGTCTTCTCCCTCGGTACAGGCTTAACATGTGGGGTGAGGGTTTGGTATCAGGTGCTAGGGCATGTTCTTCTCTTTATATATTATATATTACCTCTCCTGGGTCTTCTAGGCTCTAGAGAGAGGAAGAAAACAGCAAATGGTCTTTTAACTGACTGGGTGAAGTACATTTGTCCTTGGTTTGTGTTACTGTGTTTTGGCTTGTACTTCTTTAACACACTGTTCCTAGCCATGGAAGCCATAGTTAGGAAAGATATATTGTAGGTGTTCAAGTACCGGCTGTCCTTTGTGTGTGTGTGTGTGTGTGTATGTATAATTTTTTCACAGTGCCTTGAAAGACATCCTCACTGCACAATTCTCTGATAAGAGAAGTTTGTCTTAAAATCAGTTTCTTAAATCCCATCCCATACATTATGATTGATAGTTCATCATGCAACATTTACTGTTGAACTCCTCTATAAAATGACTACTTATTTTTTAATTGGAATATTGTGCTTTACAATGTTGTGTTAGTTTCTGCTCTACAGTGAAGTGAATCAGCCATATGCATGCATATATTCTATCCCTCATGGACCTCCCTCCCCACCATCCCACCCCTTTAGGCCATCAAAGAGCATGGAGCTGAGCTCCTTGTGCTATTTAGTGAGTTCCAGCTGGCTATCTATTTTACATATGGTAGTGTATACATGTTACCTTCCATGATGAACAGTTCTTCTGCAAGAATTTTACAAATTCTTGATAAAGCAACTTCAGGCTATTACACAGCCTAATCCAAACCTTTTCTCAACCTACCTCTCTCCAATTATCTTATATTTGTTCAGGTTACACACAAAAATTATGAGCATATATAATGTCTGATTAGATGCTCAATCCAGGAAAGAAATGCCAACTCAATCCTCTTTCAGAGTCTCCATTCAATTTTTGTGAGTACTTCCTCTCACTTGGCTTTTAGGATGACATCTCATCCTTTGTTTCCCTGGAAAACCATTCACAAAACGAAATTAAATTATCTCTAAATCCATCTCCACCTTCAATGAATACAGAAAGGAGATGTGTAGGGTAGTCAAGTTGAAGTAGACACCTGAAAAATCCTGGAAGTTAATTTGGTGTTTTCTTTAAAATCTGAGGATGTTTCCCCCTACAATCTGAGGATTGTGACTCAGTCACAATTCCAGGACACTAGGAAAAATTTTGTATGAATAGATATCCCTCATAGATATTTGGAGATATACTATTCTCCAAAACCATTGGTTCAAAATGTATTCCTACAATAGATATTGGAATGTCTGTCTACTGGATCTTCCAACTGTCACAATTATTAGATTGCTTCCTGGTGTATGGCTTTAACTTGAATAACTGTCAGTTTAAGTATCAATATCCAACTTAAAACAATGTTGCCCCTTATCATAGAAAAAATTTTATATGACTCAAACTAATATTTAAGAGAAATAAAATGGCCAAATAAAAACAAAGAGAAAAAATGATATTGATGTAGTAGGTAAAATCTAGTAGGTTTCCCTAATAGTAGACTTGGGAAAGAATCCGCCTGCAATGCAGAAGACCCCAATTTGATTTCTGGATTAGGAAGATCCACTGGAGAAGGGAAAGGCTTCCCACTCCAATATTCTGGCCTAGAGAATTCCATGGACTCTATAACCCACGGGGTCTCTCGACATGACTGAGAGACTTCGAATTTCACTTTCTTTCTTTTCAGGTAAATTCTCTGTGCGTTGAATCATGTGTGGTTAAACCATGTGGGGCTACCATACCGTGTCTTTTGTTCTTTATATGAAATCCTTTGCTTACTTTTTTTCCCTCGTTTTGAGAAAAATACTCTTTATATCTATTATAACCAAACATACACACACATAAAATACACACATGACTACTGTGTCAATCATTTGTAAATTCAGAAAAGAAAGTGAAGACATTAGCAAATGAACTAACTTATCTACAAGATAGAGACAGAGTGACAGATGTAGAAAACAAATTCATGGTTACCACAGGGTAAGCGGCAGGGAGATAAATTGAGAAACTGGGATTGACATATACACACTATAATATATAAAACAGATAGCTAATAAGGACCTCCTGTATAGCACAGGGAACTCTACTCAATACTTTGTAATGACATGTATGGGAAAAGAATATAAAAAAGAGTGGATATACATTTATGTATAACTGATTCACTTTGCAGTACACTTGAAACTAACACAACATTGTAAGTTTACTATACTCCAATACAATTTTTAAAAATAAAAGTAGGAATATCAGAAAGGCAGTAAATTAAGGGCTCAAGATGTGTGAGGAAACAGGTCTGCTATTGTCTTTGGTTTCATGGAGCCCATTTCTCATTCATATTCATGTCTCAACTTTATTCCTATACCCTTTTCTCATATCCTTACCCATCCAGCCAGATATGCAGAACTATTATTCCCAAGATACATTTGAATACCCAAGAATTTTGAATGCATATATTTTTAGATCTCAGAACATGTAAAGTCTATTTTACCTTATCCAAAATAATTTTGATCTTTGGATTAACTTCTCCTTAAATCTTAACTGCTCTTAGAGTTATGCTTTTAGCTTAATAGATTATCTTTTTCCCATGTCAAACCTATTTCTAATAAAAGTAGCTTTAATGTCCAAATTCCTTTCTGAAATATCAGAAATGAGTTTTTCCAAAGAGTGAAATGTGTACCACCAGAGTATTGCCAAATGCACTCAGGTAGCATATATAATTTAAGTGAATATATACTGATTGCTTTTACAGTATCTTTCTTTGCTATTTTGTATTGTCCATGTATCATTCAAGACTCAGCTCTATGCAACAAAAATGTATTAGAGTTGATTCATGTAAGAAAAGATTTTACCAAAAATCACTGGGAAAGTCATTGAATTATTAGTATTTTGACTGTGGTGTTGGAGAAGGCTCTTGAGAGTCCCTTGGACTACAAGGAGATCCAACCAGTCCATCCTAAAGGGGATCAGTCCTAGGTGTTCATTGGAAGGACTGATGTTGAAGCTGAAACTCCAGTACTTTGGCCACCTCATGCGAAGAGTTGACTTATTTGAAAAGACCCTGATGCTGGGAAAGATTGAGGGCAGGAGAAGGGGACGACAGAGGACAAGATGGCTGGATGATATAACCGACTCCATGGACATGGGTTTGTGTGAACTCTGGGAATTGGTAACAGACAGGGAGGCCTGGTGTGCTGCGGTTCATGGGATCGCAAAGAGTCAGACACAACTGAGCGACTGAACTGAACTGAGGAAATCATCTCAGGAAAAAAAATTACGGGGGTACAGGTAGGCTTTTTGTTTGTTGTTTAGTCACCATGTACACTAGTCAGCCAAAATTACCAACAAAGACATCCCAGAAAATGAAGAATGTATTAGTGGGATTTAGTTTCTGCAGCTGCTAAACCACTTACTACAGTGTACACCCCTCCCCCCAATTCCATTTCAACTCCTATTGAGAACAGCTCTGCTACAAATGACCCAAGAAACTGGCTGTGACTGATGTCACTGACTCAAATAAACTAAATTCTCCTATAGAGAATTAGCTCCAGATTAGAAATCCAATCAGCAAGAAGCTTGAGGGCTGAGAAAGCACTTCCAGTTTCTATGGCACAAGCTAACTTCTGTCTACCAAGACTCACTCAGAAGAATTCCCTCAAAATAGGAAGGGAGTATGCATAATGGATAGGGCTTCCCAGGTGGCTGGCTCAGTGGTAAAGAATCCACCTGTCAATGTGGGAGGCGTGGCTTCAAAGCCTGGGTCAGGAAGATTCCCTGGAGAGGGAAATGGCAACCAACTCCAGTATTCTTGGGTGGAAAGTCCCATGGACAGAGAAGCTTGGTGGGCTACAGTCCAGGGATTCACAAGAGATGGACACAATTCAGTGACTAAACAACAGCAACAACAATGTATATAATCACAAATAGTGTTTATGCATGTTACCAGTTTCAGAAGATTTTGGAAACACACAAAGATGTCAAAAGGTGTGGGTTGGTTACCAGATTTACTCCTAAAAGGGTTCTTGGACATCTGACTATAATTAGATTTTAATTTATTACATCCTAACACCTCTTATCCCAAATACCAACTGGGGACAGTCTTCCAGCTGACCCTCATCCAAACAGTTGCCAGAAATGCTACTATGCCCTATACTTGCCCAAGAAGTGAATCAGCTATAGTTAGTCTCCTGAGTTGTGTATGGAAACCCATCCTACACCAAATGTGTGAATTGCATGGAAACCAGAGAAAGAGGGAGAAGAGTACTTTTATCTTATAGGCAGTCTATCCTAAAAAGAAATGTAAATAATTTCATGTTTACAGACCTTGTTTCAAATATCATTGATAAGATCAGTATAACTGCTTCTAATAAGGTGAGATGAAGAGAAGGACCATAAACCTAACTCTAATATTTTTCTCTGAAAGCAGATAACCCCTCCCAGAATTAGGAGGAGTAGAGGATAGCATTCTTTTTTTTTTTTTAATTTTATTTTATTTTTAAACTTTACATAACTGTATTAGTTTTGCCAAATATCAAAATGAATCCGCCACAAAGCATTCTTAATACTGACCAGATTTAGTTCTCTAAACCCATCAGGCTTAGCAGTTCAAGGTATTTTTAGCCTTGAAGTTATCCCCTTGGAAGAAGAAAGCAAAGATATTTAATGTAAGCTTCCTATCATTTTCATGAGACTACCCCCAAAAATCAACCACAATTTCTTCACACATCTTCCAGAAATCATTGTTGGGCAGTACAACTTTTGCTCTAGAAGGCTCTGATCTATTATATCAATTCAATTCACTTTAAGGCCAAGCTTCCCTGTGGGCTGGAGCTTCATTTCCTCTTCTATTACTCACTTCAGATTACGCCCAGCCAAATCATCCCATACAGCTCTCCAGACACTATGTAATGAAAAAATTCAGCAATATAAACAGGATAGAGTTTATTCAATAGAAACCCCCTTTCTATTATCAAATATCAAGGGAGACACTGAAGCCCAACCATAATTAGCCTTTTCCTTGTAAGATAAAACCAATATAAATAAGTGGTATTCTTTTCCAACCAACTTTCTTAATTCTAATCAATCTTTGCCATTGGATCTCAGTTAGATACTTGGGTGGAATAAAGCTTAATCAGTAATTTGGCTGGTTTTTTTTATTGTTGTTGTTGTCTTAAGATTTTTTTAAATTAATTCAGAATCCTTAATATATTCTCATTTTAAATAGGTCAAAAAATTGATAATGCATTTAGGATTATTAGAGTTCACACGATATTGATATACAAGAAAATTCCCATGTCCGACAACATTTAACCTAGGAAAAAGTAATGCTTTCATTTTTAATACCTAGTATAATTTAGACTTGCATTGCTTATTCTTGTCAAAAATTAAAAATAAAAGCATGGGAATCAGAAGTTTCTAGGGGAGGAAAGGGAATAGTGAAAACTTTAGAGAAAAAAAAAGATTCTTGCATGAAGTCTCACTAAGATTTTAGTCTAGTATCATCATAAATAAAACTCAATGAACCTAACCACCATTTTGAGGAATTCGATTATGGTGCCCAGATTACCATATCCAAATGACATTCTGCCTTTGCTTCCTGTTTTCTTTCATAGAGCTTAATATCTGACTCACTTCTGCCTTCTCACAAAAGTTTAGAAAATTGCAATCATGACTCCTGTCAACGGCTTAGGGTCAAATTTTCCCCATGCGACATACTTAAAATCTCTTTACTCATCGTCTTTCTTTGAACCATTTTCTCGACATTCCAATTCTGCAAGAAATGTAGGCTTTGTCTGAGGCCATTTTCTCTATCTAATGAGCAACTTTGTGTGTCTGTGTGTGTTTTTAATGTTAGCTTAGGGCTTTCCAGGTAGTGCTAGTGGTAAAGAACCCACATGCCAATGCAGGAGACTCGAGAAATGCAGGTTTGATCTCTGAATAGGGAAGGTCCCTTGGAGAAGGACACGGCAACCTACTCCAGTAGTCTTGCCTGGAGAATCTCACAGACAGAGGAGTCTGGCAGGCTATGGTCCATAGGGTCGCAAAGAGTTGGACATAACTGAACTGACTTAGCACAGCACAACTACCATTTGCCTCTTGCCTTTAAATATTTTAAAACTCAAAGCATCTTTGGTGTAATTTTCTCATTGTGCTCAAATTTCCTTCTTGTGGATAATTACCCATTATAGAATCCTGAACTATTGTACTGTGGTAATGAAATAAATGTAATAAATATAATGTAATAAAAGCTTCTATTACAAATTTTGAAGATGGTTTCCTTAGGCTTCTGGTGAGGATGAACACCTCGACTGCATGCTTCAAGTTTCCCTAAGATTTTCAGTTTTCCCAGAAATCAGTAACAGTTGCTAACTTCAATGGCAGAGGAAACATTTTTCTGTCCAAAATATATAGGTCTCCAGTGTCCCATATATATTTTTTTTAACTCTTCTAACCATATCCCTTTCTAGGAAACTCAGTTGAGTTTGTTAATTATATAAACTTCTTAATTCACTCTTGTTTTCTACTAAGTGAAGGGCTTGTACTACACTTATTGGGTCTGAATACTTGTTTCTACTTTTCCTTTTATTCATAATCTAGATTTTCCCCTAGTATACTTCTCTAAAAGTCAGAGAGAATAGAGTTTACCAAAATTAGCCATTTTTTCTGATGCATTAAACTCCTCTATCCCATCAAGGAAACAACAGATCCAGGATCACACACAGACCTGGATTTAATGTGTCAGTATTATCTCTGGAGCCTCTGTAGAGTGCCTCAATAGGCCCATGCTTCCCCTCAACCATTCTAATACCATTTTGGTTTCTAGTCCTGGTTTCTTTGTACCATCATCACCTCCTGCAATAACCGTTTATCTTGAAACCCAGTTAATAATGCTCTCATGTGAGCATGTGTGCTCAGTCTCTCCTGCATCTCCTGCATTGCAGCTGGATTCTGTCTAAAACACATAGCTTTCAAAATTTTCAAGGATGAATTTCCCAAATGTGTATAGTAGCAAGACACACACACACACACACACACACACACACACACACACACACACTCAATATCTAAAAAGAGATCTGCAATTCTATTTTCCCTTTCTGAGTTTCATGAATCCTTTGAATTTGAAACCATGATCAGAAACTATGTATTACAAACCCATCACGTGCTAGCTGGATGAGTGGGTGATCATTGACTTTAAGACAAATGGCTTCTATATACTTCCCGTAAAATAAGATATCCCATACTCTCTAGGTCTCACATAGAGTTTGAAATAATATAAAGATAGAGAAAATCCACAAATGCCTACCACTAGAAAATTATAGCTAAATCTATTATACACTCTTAATCTATATCTCATGTACAAACTGCTGGATTGCAATCCAAGTGGAAAACCATAGTTCAACATGGATAATAATTAGGGATTAAAAAAACAACTCCTTGTAGACTAATTCACTGCTACTCCTAGGTAGTCCAATGCCAACAGTCAAGGCTCAAACAGTATAGTTAGGTACCAAGGGCCCGAAACATCATACCAGTTAAAAAGGAATCATGTGATAATGGAGAATAGCCACAGACAAAGTGGGTTTATCTTGTTAAGTAAAAGTTTGAGCTTACTAATGTTTCCTTCACTAATGGCTTCACTTTGATCTATATACACAACTCTTATTTGCTCTGGTTACTAAATGTAATTCTCTATTTCTTATTGTTTTCCAGTCAGAACACCATTTGTGGTGAATAATTGATCATACCCTTTCAGCAATTGATGCTGCTTATACTAATGAAGGAAATGCACACACATACATATACAAGGCATCATAAAAGATAAACATATTGTTTTAGTATGAATAAATTTGAATTGAACAAAAATTAAATATACGATTGCAATTGGTTTTCTTAATATTGTCAATCTATTCTTCATGGAAGGGTGTTTCATCACATTACCTGAAAGAGATAATTATCCCTCCATCTAAGGTGATGAGAGCATAATCTAAAGAGCTTGTGGCTTACTCTCACCATGTTTCAGTAATCAATAACACAGACAGACAGACCTCAATCCCAACTAGATGAGTTTATCACATGGACTCAGGGAAAGGAGGGCAATTTCCTCCATCTTGTGTTCAGCCTTGACTGATAGGAAATGAGCTTAGGACAAGCAGACATGAGCTTTCATATCACTACCATGGATAAAGCCTTTTCTTTGGGAAAAAATAAAAGAGGAAATGTGTGAATGTGTAGGTCAGAGGAAGGTGTGACTGCATAGGTCAGAAGTGTACATTCACAGATGACAAGGGAATGGTTTGTGTACTTGATTTCTTCTAAAGCAATGACAGAAAAGATTGACCTTCACTTCCTTTGGTATTTCATACATGCTGCTTAAAAGAAAACTCAGGAATGTGACATCATCAAAAACATCAGGGAAGGGGACTCCAAGGCTCTGTCCCTCTATGAAAGGAACTAATTGGGCTGGTGAAGACCAACAGAGTCAATTCTGATATGAGCCAGATCCTGAAGCCAATCAGGGAACGCATGACAAAAGAAGCTGCTGCTTGTGGTTCTGCCATTCTTCATCCCCATTTTGGCAGCAGTCAACAGCATGCAGCCCATATGACCCCTGCTACACTCTGCTAGTACTGAGCTAGCAACCCAGACTCTATTTTCAAGGAAATGGAATCAAAATGAACAGTCTAGTGGCCACCTAGGGGACAGATGCAAGGGCTGGCCTCTGTCTATCCCATCTGAGTGTTCTCAGACCTGATGTGGCTTTCCAGGTGCCATTTGCCAAAAGCATTGAAGGCACAAGAACTGGTCCCAGCAGACAAGTAACAACATTAAAGATGAGCACAAGACAGGATGTAATGAGAAATCTGAAGTAAATTCAGGAAAGTGATACAATTGACTCCAAAAAGTGGCCTTATTGAATATATTCTGTGATCAGAATGTGGAGACTAGTGTATTCTACTGAGTTGTAATTTCAAGTGGGATAGTCTCCCAATAAATTGTTGTCTGAATGATTGATGTTTGGATCCATGCAAGGATGGCTGAGTACATGGAGGCAACAGAAATGGTCTACATTTAATTAAAACTTATATAGTATAAACTTATTTATCTTTTGTCCATATTTCTGTTTTCAATGCATATCTCTATAATAGAACAATAAGACCCTCTTCTATTTCTTTTAGAATAGTCAATCTGTATGGTGGTATATACATATATATATATATATTTATACACACATATAATATTTATATATTAATACATAAATTATTTAAGTTGTGATTTTATACTGCTGGTTTTCTAAGTAATAGTTTAAGTAATGAAAACATGCAATTGAATACCTATCATTACCAAGATATGGGTAGCAATTATAAACATGATTTTATTAAATCTTCATAATGATCTATACTGTATGTATTGGACATACATCACAGATGAGAAACTGAAGTTCAGAAAGACAAGGAAAAACAAAGAAAAAAGTGAACAACCAAGATCACACACAAAGGAAGTAGCTCTATACCAATTGAAAAGTAGCTCTATCAGAAATTTAAAACCAGATCTGTATTTTTTTTCAAGTCAGGATGGTTTATACAGTATCTCCATGCAGAAAATAATAACTAAGAAACTTATGAACAAAAGATACTGTATTGGTATTAATTGGCATTCCTTGAAGTTTTAAGCAAATACTTTTTTATTATATTATATTTTCATGCCAGTTTTATTCACATTCAAGATTTATAGAGTAAATAAAATTAGAAAAACACTTGAAATAAAAATACAAATACATTTAGTAAGATTAAATCTCTTGGGTAACAAGTAAAGCAAACCACTTGAGTGTGAAAAATTAATAAATAGTATTTATTCTGAGGATTCTATGATTATTTTATGTACTCATTTCATTATTTTAGATTAAAATCTATAGATATCCAAACTCATAACTGAGAAAGCTCAAGCCCAGGGAATATAAACTGAAAGGCAAAGATGACATTCAAACTCAAAACACTTTCAAGCCACAGTCTGTCTTTTAATGTAAATACTGAACCTGCTCCAAGTGTTAAGTAACATGATTTTTATAATGTATTAATGACAATTTAAGGTGAACTTGATGTTGCTCCTAAATATAAAAAACATTAACCAAAAACAAAAGTGTCACAATATTATGTCCTGTAATTTTAAAATAGATTAAATCCTATTTTCAAATGGAAACCCCAATATTTCTTTTCACTTTGATTATATCATCATCTACTGGATAATGCAGATTTTGCTTTACAACTATGCCAACATATTTTACAAGACATTATTTATTCCCAAATAGTTTGAGTGTACTTGTACCCAAAGTATGTGATACAACCCAGGGGAAAAGGACAGGCTAGTAACAGCCACAATAAATGAGTCAGGTTTTACATCTGAACCTGATTATCTTCATTTGAACCCCATGTCACTAATCTTTTAAATTGTATTTAACTAAGAAGTATTTACCACTGATAAATAGAGAAGATATACATCTACTGGTATACATCACATCTGTATAAAGTGATCCATTACACACACACACA
The DNA here is from genome assembly GCF_029407905.1 of Bubalus kerabau. Taxonomy (NCBI): domain Eukaryota; kingdom Metazoa; phylum Chordata; class Mammalia; order Artiodactyla; family Bovidae; genus Bubalus; species Bubalus kerabau. The sequence goes on along the minus strand of NC_073627.1, from coordinate 78,300,052 downwards.
CACATTGTAAAGTATCACAAGTTCTCTTTCTCTCACGTCTGTGCCTAATCAATCTCCATAACACTCTCAAGGCCAGAAGGATTTAGGAGCTGTGAAACCTGATGATGCTATAGACATTCCATGTCAAGAGTTAGCAAGAGGAAGATAAAAACTTCAATTATACCAATCCCCATGCTCTGAAAAAGCAATTATATCAATGTTTCCACTTGTTTCTATGCCCATTTTGACAACCAGTCTTTGCAATAACAACAACAAAAACCCTTTATGCCCATCTTAATAAATAGTATTTGCTAAAAATAATCATTTCAAAATAATCTTTGAGGAAACACTAGAAATATATATTGTCAGGGGCCCACCTACAAAATTTTTATAAATGATTTCCTCTCTAGGAAAGTTTGATATTGCCCTTTTCTCTGCTACTTGATGGCTTCACAAAGACAGTAAATCTCTCAAGTCACTGTTAGCTAAATCCCTACTGGTCTTCATTATGTTATTCCAAGGCTCTACAGAGGTCTGACTAAAAAAATGTATTGCATGGTAATCTATTGTATCTTAAGAATCTTATAAATTATCATATTGAACTAAATCTACATGTTTGCATGTTTCACACTACTTTCTAGATTTTAAGTTCCATAAAAGCAAGGGGTATTTCTTATTTGATTTATTTCATACACTTAACCCAATTCTTGTTACACACAACTTATTCAAATAAAGCTTATTGACCTTAACTACACAAAATTCTTTAGTGAGAAAAAAACTTTGTCGTAGAAATAATGAACCAATTTTCTTTTAAACTACTTTGATGCTTTAGTATTCCCTCAGGAAGCTGATTCACAGATGAGGAATAATTGTGGCTATATAGAGGACTGACCCTGACACACACCACCTAATGGAGGTCAGTCCTTTGACTTTCCCCAAATAGAACGCAATTTCTTTCTTGCCAAGGGGAACTATTCCACTTATCATCAGAACCATGGGAAATCCAGAAGGTGGTAATAATTTTACAATGTATCAACTTTACATTTAAGTATACATGGAAAATATCAGGGTCTTATTTGAGAAGCTTACTTATAATCACTAAAACATTTTTTCTGGGATAGATACAGAGATATAAAGAGAGTCTCTGGATAGAAGGCCTCTATATACGCTTTCAGATATTAGAAATATTTTCTTCCAGAAGGGGAATTATTGTATAGACACTATGCCTTGTTAGACAGAATGTGTTAGTGTTTTACAATACATAACTCGAGATCAGTCAAATAGTTAAGATTTAATAAGTTAATAAATGATCTACTAGATACAAGTATCCATAACCAGTCTAAATTCTAGATAAATATTAAAAATGGTGAATGATTTAAATAGTGTCACATATCATAATTGGTAGTTTTCTACGCAGGAGACATAAGAGACACAGGTTCAATCCCTGCGTTGGGAAGATACCCTGGAGAAGGAAATGGCAACCCACTCCAGTATTCTTGCCTGTAGAATCCCATGGACAGAGGAGCCTGGTGGGCTACAGCTTATAGGGTGGCAAGGAGTCAGACACGTCTGAAGTGACTTAATACATGCACAGTATATACAATAATGTGGGAGTAAAATGTCCATTTTGATGGAGAAGGCAAGAATTCTAAGAAAGGTCAATTATATATTCAAATTCTCTTATCCTATTTTTGAACAAATAATAGAGAGTTATGTTTCTCAATAAGGCTTCTTTGCATTTGGCTACTTCCTGTGAATTTTTTTAAATGTGTACTTGATTTCCTGTATTATTTCATAAATAAGAATAGTTAATAGAATTGGCTTTGCATAGACAAATATACCAAACCAAGAAAATTGGAAGTTTTTACTGTGTGTTTTCAAAGGCTTTTTCCTAAACACTTAATTCACCTTGGATCAGATAACTGGGCAAATTTATGGTAAAGGTTCATTTAGTCACCAAATATTTATCAAATACTTTTCTATTTATGAAGCTCCATCCTAGAATCTTGGAATAAAAACATTAACAAGCATAGGACTGACCTAACCATTATGGAGTCTAAATTGCAGTGAGGGTAAGAGATAATTTAGAAATTAGATCAATGATTCATGAGTGTAATTTCTACTGATGATAAATTCTATGGAAAAAAGGTCAGTGAGATAGGGAAGAGTAACAAGTTTTACACCAGATGATTAGGAAAGGCCTGTGTAAGGTGACAACATCTGAAAGGACTGGAAGCTTATGAAACTCCGGTGGCTAGAGATCTATAAGAAAAATTGTGGCAATAAAAACTGCAATAGCAGAAATGTAGTGACAAGAACTGGCTGGCAGACTTAAGACTAGCAAGAAAGTCAAGTGGCTGGAGCAGAGTGAGCAGAAAAGAGATAATTAGGACCTGAGATTGCCAAGATCATCAGTCAGGTTTTGGATCATGAAAATTCCCCCAGGTTCTGGTAAAGCTCTTATAGTTCAAACAGGGAAACAGGGTGATCAGATTTCCTTTGAAGATCTCTTTCTCTAGATGGAATGTGGGTCAAGTACAGAATAAGTGTCGGAGTGGTAGCTGGGCAATTAATCAGGAGGATATTATAGCTTTATAGGAAATTGATGATTTGAAGTAGGCTTAGAGCAGTCATATTTGAGAAATATTTTGTAGGTAGAGAAGTATAACTTACTGATGAATTGGATGTGAATTGGGGAAGAAAGAGAAAAAATGGAGGCTGATGCTATGAGACATCTAAGTATAGATGCTTAAAAAGCAGCTAATAGGGGTTTGAAACTCAGTTAAGAAGCTTAAAGACCCCAAATCTAAAATTTGGCTGTCTGTATGCAAGTCAGGAAGCAACAGTTAGAACTGGACATGGAACAACAGACTGGTTCCAAATAGGAAAAGGAGTACGTCAAGGCTGTATATTGTCACCCTGCTTATTTAACTTCTATGCAGAGTACATCATGAGAAACACTGGGCTGGATGAAGCACAAGCTGGAATCAAGATTGCTGGAAGAAATATCGATAACCTCAGATATGCAGATGACACCACCCTTATGGCAGAAAGTGAAGAGGAACTCAAAAGCCTCCTGATGAAAGTGAAAGAGGAGAGTAAAAAAGTTGGCTTAAAGCTCAACATTCAGAAAACGAAGATCATGGCATCTGGTCCCATCACTTCATGGGAAATAGATGGGGAAACAGTGGAAACAGTGTCAGACTTTATTTTTTGGGGCTCCAAAATCACTTCAGATGGTGACTGCAGCCATGAAATTAAAAGACGCTTACTCCTTGGAAGAAAAGTTATGACCAACCTAGATAGCATATTCAAAAGCAGAGACATTACTTTGCCAACAAAGGTCCATCTAGTCAAGGCTATGGTTTTTCCAGTGGTCATGTATGGATGTGAGAGTTGGACTGTAAAGAAAGCTGAGAGCCAAAGAATTGATGCTTTTGAACTGTGGTGTTGGAGAAGACTCCTGAGAGTCCCTTGGACTGCAAGGAGATCCAACCAGTCCATTCTAAAGGAGATCAGCCCTGGGTGTTCTTTGGAAGGAATGATGCTAAAGCTGAAACTCCAGTACTTTGGCCACCTCATGCAAAGAATTGACTCATTGGAAAAGACTCTGATGCTGGGAGGGATTGGGGGCAGGAGGAAAAGGGGACGACAGGATGAGATGACAGGATGAGATGGCTGGATGACATCACCGACTCAATGGACGTGAGTTTGAGTGAACTCTGGGAGTTGATGATGGACAGGGAGGCCTGGCATGCTGCGGTTCATGAGGTCACGAAGAGTCAGACATGACTGAGTGACTGAACTGAAATGAACTGATGTGATTTTTAAAATCCCATGCCTTTATGAAATCATCTAGTGAATGATGTAGATAGAGAGAAAGAGGGCAGAGGGATGTTCCTAGGAATATCCCAAATGTTTTGAACAAGAAAGTCCAGAAAAAGAGATCAAAAAGAGGAGCCATGAAATAAGATGAAACTATGAAGCTCTATGAGAATCCAAAACCAAAAGAGAAGAGTTAAGAGGCACATAGTGCTAGAAAGACAAAAAAAAAAAAAAAAAAAAGGAAAAAAAATAGAGAGAGATTGACTTTTGTAGGTGTCAAGAGGGAGATTTTTCATGACACTGGTCAAAATAGTTTCAGTCATCAAAATTATAGCCTATTAATTTAAGTTAGAGAAAGAACTGTGAAATGATGGAAGTAGATACATTTAGCATAGACATTACTGTTTTTTTCATTGGAATATAGTTGCTTTGGGGCTTCCCAGGTGGCACAGTGGTAGAATATCCACCTGCCAATTCAAGGGATGCAAAAGACAGAGGTTCAGTCCCTGGGTCAGGAAGATACCCGGAGGAGGAAATGGCAACCCACTCCAGTATTCTTGCCTGGAAAATTCCATGGATGGAGGAGCCTAGTGAGTTTCAATGCTGGGGATTTCAAAGAGTCAGACATGACTGAGTGACTGAACACACACACACAAATTGCTTTACAAGACTGTGATAGTCTCTGCTGTACAATAACATGAAAAAAAATATATATATATATATATTACCCTCCCTGTTGGAGCCCCTCCAACCCTCCCTGTTGGAACCCCCCTCTATCCCACTCCTTTAGGTCCTCACAAAGCACCAAGCTGAGCTCCCTGTGCTATACAGCAGGTTGCCACTAGTTATCTTTTTTACATTTCGTAGTGTATATATGTCAGTGTTACTCTCCCAATTCATGCCACCCTCTCCTTCCCCACCACCACGTAGAGTTTGTTCTCTATGTGTGTGTCTCTAATCTTGCCCTTCAAATAGGTTCATCTGTGCCATTTTTCTAGATTCTATGTATATGTGTTAATATATTTGTTTTTCTCTTTCTGACTTACTTTACTCTGTATGATAGACTCTAAGTCCAAATACCTTTTAAAAATTTATCAGAGAATTGAATAGTAGTGAGAGGAGAACTTGATGGCAAAATAATTTTTAGGTTTATTGTGGGAGATGTCATACATTTTTATCATGATGGTAATTAACCAAAAGAGAGAAAATACTTGCTATATACACCAAAAAGAAGAGAACTACAGAGGCAAAGTCCCAAGATAAAGAAGAGAGCCTGGAATCTAGTGCACAGATAAGGAGGTCAGGCTGCAACAGGAATAGGAATTGATACTTCACTGTAGAAAGATTTTCAAAATTCATTTACAAAACCCCCAAGGAGGAGATAATGGTAAGGAAGTGAGATGTTTCAAAATCAAGGTTTCTGACGCCATTATTTGTGAGAAGTGAATTAAAGCTATAAAAGCAAGCAATTAAATGGAAGGGAGAGTTTTTGAATACGAAGTGGTGAACGTCAATGGACAAAGATATGGAAAATCTTTGTTGTTATCAGAGCTACCACAATATGAGGAAGACGAAGACAGTTTATGAAGGGTTAAAATGTTCAAAAAAGTAGTCATGTAACTGTGAGGTCAGTAAATACTGCAACAAAGACGGACAGTGAATTTAGAAACATAATGCATACATTTCAGATAGGGTATTTGAGAGAGAAACTATGATGCATGGCTTAGAAACCACAGTGAGGAGCAAAGCGAAAGACTCTGAACACTGAATGAAAGCCGCGGGGGCAGAAACTAACACACTTTGAGAAGACTGCAAGAAGTCAAATCCCGTAAGGAAAACACATGTATAACCCTTCTTTAAAACAGAGAAAGTTAAATAAATTACAAATCAGAATGACTTCCTCTTGAACTCTTACATTTTGAAGTTGTCTTACTGCTATGCCTGCAAAAATGTTTGTTGGGAGTCAATTTCCTGACCCTCAGCCATGTAACAACTGCTGATGTGCTTTTCCTGAGCATCCTTGAAAGATGAATGAGTGACACCTATTCACAGGATGCTGCAAGCTTTATTTCTCAATTTCATAAGATTTTCTAAGAGTCATAAGATTTTCTGTTAGCTCCTAATCTGTGGTATATGTGAGGAGACCTATCAGTTATGCCATTAATATTACATTGACTTGTTGGAAGAATGAAAATGCATTCTAAATTTCTAAGCTGACATGAATGTTTAAATACAATTAATATGGATGTCAAAAAGATGATCTGCTCTCTGAAAAGGCAAAAGCTGATCAGAAAAAGAAAATCCATATAACTTAAAAAACAATCCAAACTCTGTGGGCTTTAAGATAACTATAAAAGAAATCCTCAAAGGCCCTGATATAACCATGTATCAAAAACAAGATATAGAGAACAGTGAAATATCAAACACACACACACATACACACACACATGCACATCTTCTAGTCTCCTCTATAATCTTTTGATTTTGGTCAAGCATCCTGATTGCCTTTCTTAGACCAGGAATAAGTTTGATCTTCTAAAGCATTAGATGTGTAGCTCAAGAAAAAGTGTAAGTTACACCCTGGGGCTCAAAAATAAGCTTGTACAGCTAAGGAACTTAAAAGAATTCAATATCAGTTCTAATTAGGCCCCTGCAGGCTGTTGAATTCTGACTTCTGAACAACATCCCCAAAGTACTGAAAATGTTCTAGTTCCTAGAATTAAGAGAAAATAAAAAATGGCAATAGGACACTTATTTTACTCAAAATTCTCTCTGCTGAGTAAGGAAAATAATATACAGATAAATAAAAATAGGCTTCACTGAGTGAATTTTGCTTAAATCACTATTTCATTTTCCATTTTCTATACAAAGTATTGATAGAAAGAACTATTGAATGGGTTCATGATGACTTTATTTTTCTTACATTAAAATTTTTAAATTAGATTGCAAATAAAGCAAGGGGAAAGGAGAGATATAAGTACAAGGTGTCAATCTGGTCCTTACGGTGTTTAATTTCATTTGAGGATGTACATGATTTTGCAACTGGGTTTCCTAGTAAATATTTGATTTTACTCAAAGTAATACACTGAAAGTAGGTTTCTGCCATGCATTTCAAAGTACAACTAGAATCTTTGGAAATTTACAAACTTACTTAAAAAAAAAAAAAACCTGAAGTAATATGAATTGAAGTCAAAGAACATGTGATTCAAAACATGAGAGGTATGCTACAACGGCCCACTACTGGAATTCAGATTTGGCATGACTCGTCACAGAAAAGTTCAGTACTTTATCAGTCTAAAATATATCAAAGAAACCGCTACAGCAGGCAACTCTTGCAACAACATGATTACCTTACCCTTGATTACCATAATTTTCATACCTGATATTCGAAGAACTTATGAAATGCTTCTCCCTTTCTAACCTAAAATAATTATTCTGCTTAGACAAACTACTTAGAATTTTGCAGGTCTTATCTAATCAACATATTCATGCTTCTCATGGGAATTTTTATCTGTTTGCTTTGAAAGTCTTGGTTTCTAGCAGTTTTCAATGTTATAGATGGTGTATTTACTTTCTTTTTTAATTTTAGTTTTAAATTTTAAGTCTTAAAATTTTATTTACTTGATTAACAAAATTTTAAAGGAAAAAAAAAAAGCACAGGCCATGCTGTAGAGTGAAATCATTCATTCCCACCTATTCCTATCCCCTGTCCATTGGCAACTATTTTATTAATTTTCAAATATTTCACAATTTACATATGCAAACATATATAATATATTTATAATTTATATATAAAAACAAACCTAATTGCTATGATATGAACACTTCCACCAACATCACAGCTCAGATCAAGCTACCAGCATAACATCGTAAATGGAATTAAGATGAGTTAAGCAGTTGTACACCATGCACCATACTATAGAATATTTTCATTATAAAAAACTAGGGAAAAAAACATAAATAACTTTAAAAGCATAGATTACAGGAAATGGTAGAGTAATAATTAGGTATTCATGAATTGAATAATTACTTTTGCTTAAAACATGATTTAAATCTAAGTTCACGTAATTTAATTATTAAAAATGAACTGGCCAGGGAGGAGGGGTAAAAATAAAAGTAAAAATGACTTGGTTTATGAACTGCCTCACAAAGTTCCTGAAAATGTAAGACTGACTTTCGTGAGCTGGTATAATGGCCATAGCCTTACTCTTTAGGTTGGGGTAATGACAGTGTTGTCAGAATATTCATATATTTGATCATGTCAAATTCTGATAGATATTGTAGACAAAGAATATCACCTGCCATATCATGGCCACATGTTTCAGCCATCAAGCCATGAGCCGCTGCGGTGCCCACTGCGCACCCTGAGCGGATTCAGGATGCTAAAAAAAACCAGATATTGGCTCTAGATAGCTAAAGTGGATATTGAAGGAAGGATTTCAATGAGCCCAGACTCTTGCATCTTCCCATAACAACACCAACAACAAAGAGCTAAATTCATTAATATGAGATATTTACCTACCTGTTTTTTGTTAGCTTGTTTCTTTGGGGTTTTATTTTGCTTGTTGTTGTTGCTGTTTTTGGCAAAAATTCCTATATGTCCTTGCTCCTCCCCTACTTTTTGGACTAAGTCCTAAGAACATCCACCAAAAAAAACATAATTCTCAACTTTTAAATTGTTTACTTTTTTCAGTCAACACTACAGACAAACTGTCTCCAAAAGTTTACTGTTACTTTACTAATCCATAGACATGTGAATATTTATTAGTCATTTATGTTTCTACTTCTGAAATATCAGATGATATCCTTTAATTTGTTTCTTAGGAACTGCTTTATTTTCACATGAAATACATGTCATATAAATGCTCTATCTTTTAAATTAATGTGTGAAGAATTATTTGGTAATAAGATACAATCTGTCAACATTCACCTTTAAGGCTTCTTGGTTTCATGCCAGGTGTGAAACCCATCTACTAGATTCCACAATCATTCTCTGCTATATAATTTTATATTTACTAATCTATTGTATTGACATTGATATATTTGTACTATGAAAATGGATATAATTTTACTTACGTGATCATTTTTGTATTTTTTCTTATTTTCTATATCTAGACTGTGACCAGATACTACCTTCTGATAAGAAAGTTAGTCTCTGTCTCCATGTAAGGTCTTCAACCCACGGTTGGAGTCAAACCATGGGTTTCTTACATGATTCAGTTCAGTTCAGTTGCTCAGTTGTGTCCAACTCCTTGCGACCCCATGAATCGCAGCAGGCCTGGCTTCCCTGTCCATCACCAACACCTGGAGTTCACCCAAATTCCCGCGCATCAAGTTGGTGATGCCATCCAGCCATCTCATCCTTGGTCGTCCCCTTCTCCTCCTGTCCCCAATACCTCCCAGCATCAGGGTCTTTTCCAATGAGTCAACTTTTTGCATGAGGCGGCCAAAGTATTGGAGTTTCAGCTTTAGCATCAGTCCTTCCAGTTAACACCCAGGACTGGTCTCCTTTAGGATGGACTGGTTGGATCTCCTTGCAGACCAAGGGACTCTCAAGAGTCTTCTCCAGTACCACAGTTCAAAAGCATCAATTCTTTGGTGCTCAGCTTTCTTCACAATCCAACTCTCATATCCATACATCACCACTGAAAAAACCATAGCCTTGACTAGACGGACCTTTGTCGGCAAAGTAATGTCTCTGCTTCTGAATATGCTATCTAGGTTAGTCATAACTTTCCCTCAAGGAGTAAGCATCTTTTAATATCATGGCTGCAATCACTATCTGCAGTGATTTTGGAGCCCCAGAAAAATAAAGTCTGACACAGTTTTCACTGTTTCCCCATCTATTTCCCATGAAGTGATGGGACCGGATGCCATGATCTTCCTTTTCTGAAGCTTTAAGCCAACCTTTCACTCTCCTCTTTCACTTTCATCAAGAGGCTTTTTAGTTCCTCTTCACTTTCTGCCATAAGGGTGGTGTCATCTGCGTATCTGAGGTTATTGATATTTCTCCTGGCAATCTTGATTCCAGCTTGTGTTTCTTCCAGCCCAGCGTTTCTCATGATGTACTCTGCATATAAGTTAAATAAGCAGGGTGACAATATACAGCCTTGACGTACTCCTTTTCTTATTTGGAACTAGTCTGCTGCTCCATGTCCAGTTCTAACTGTTGCTTCCTGACCTAAATATAGGTTTCTGAAAAGGTAGGTCAAGTGGTCTGGTATTCCCATCTCTTTCAGAATTTTCCACAGTTTTTTGTGATCCACACAGTCAAAGGCTTTGGCATAGTCAATAAAGCAGAAATAGATGTTTTTTTAGAAATCTCTTGCTTTTTCGATGATCCGGTGGATGTTGGCAATTTGATCTCTGTTTCTTCTGCCTTTTCTAAAACCAGCTTGAACATCTGGAAGTTGACGGTTCATGTATTGCTGAAGCCTGGCTTGGAGAAATTTGAGCATTACTTTACTAGCGTGTGAGATGAGTGCAATTGTGTGGTAGTTTGAGCGTTCTTTGGCATTGCCTTTCTTTGGGATTGGAATGAAAACTGACATTTTCCAGTCCTGTGGCCCCTGCTGAGTCTTCCAAATTTGTTGGCATATTGAGTGCAGCACTTTCACAGCATCATCTTTCAGGATTTGAAATAGCTCAACTGGAATTCCATCACCTCCACTAGCTTTGTTCGTAGTGATGCTTCCTAAGGCCCACTTGACTTCACATTCCAAGATGTCTGGCTCTAGGTAAGTGATCACACCATCATGATTATCTTGGTCATGAACATCTTTTTTATACAGTTCTTCTACAGTTCAGATTGATTATATTCTTTGCAGCCAAAGATGGAGAAGCTCTATACAGTCAGCAAAAACAAGACCAGGAGCTGACTGTGGCTCAGATCATGAACTCCTTATTGCCAATTCAGACTTAAATTGAAGAAATTAGGGAAAACCACTAGATCATTCAGGTATGTCCTAAATCAAATCCCTTATAATTATACACTGGAAGTGAGAAGTAGTTTTAAGGGACTAGATCTGATAGAGTACCTTATGAACTATGGATGGAGGTTCGTGACATTGTACAGGAGACAGGGATCAAGACCATCCCCATGGAAAAGAAATGCAAAAAAGCAAAATGGCTGTCTGAGGAGGCCTTACAAATACCTGTTAAAAAAGAGAAGTAAAAAGCAAAGGAGAAAAGGAAAGATATTCCCATTTGAATGCAAAGTTCCAAAGAATAGCAAAGAGAGATAAGAAAGCCTTCCTCGGTGATCAGTACAAAGAAATAGAGGAAAACAACAGAATGGGAAAGACTAGAGGTCTCTTCAAAAAAATTAGAGATACCAAGGGAACATTTCATGCAAAGATGGGCTCGATAAAGGACAGAAATGGTAGGGACCTAAGAGAAGCAGAAGATATTAAGAGGAGGTGGCAAGAATACACAGAAGGACTGTACATGATTACAGGAATGTTTCAAATGAAAAATCCCCAGTGCTCAGGTGCTATTAAACTTCTGCTTGTGTCATCTTCTCTGATGGTCCATTGGCCAGAACCAAGATGCATAACAAAGACTAGAATCATGTAAAAGAAACCTCCAAAGAGCTTGGCTATTGGAAGCTATGATTCCTTTGAGACCATTAAAGCAGCATTCTAGTCTACTGTTCTTCACAGTTCATATTATAACAACAAAGACTACAGAAGAAGTAAACACTACTTAGCTATCCTTCTGAGTGTTTCTTTCCATATGTGAAACTAATTTCATTACTAGTTATTAGTCAGTGTCAATTCATTGTATAAATACTATCTTTCATATAAAATACAATTTAGCGTTTGCCTGATTTGAGGAAAATTCTGTTATCTATAACTGTAGTGAAGGCTGGAGCTATGCTCAAATATTTTATACCAAGTAAGTTTCCATAGTTATTCACTACATCACCCGTCTGAAGATCTCAATGAACATTAAGATTCAAACTGTAATAGTATATAGGTCAAAATATCATTATCTATTAAAATTAGTGCAAGTCTTTAGATATAAAGGTGAATAGCTAACACATTTCACAGATTTTGTCATGTATAAAAATAATTAAAATGCTTCTACAGTGTTTACAGAGACATTGCAAGGAACAATTGATAAAGACAAGAACAAAAACAGTCATGTGATTTTTCATACATTCAACAGCATTGGAAATCATGAGACTGAACTTAGCCCCTACTGACTATGTGTGTTAAGACATCTGTTCTACGACTAAACAGAAGTTAATGATTTGTGATGTTTAATGGTCCAAAGTGAATCAGAGAGCTAAATCAAAATGTGGCAAGGATTGCTGCATTCTCCAGGCTCCAGGGAAAAATGCTTTCTTCTTCCAGACTCTAGCAGCTGTCAACTTTCTTTGGCTTATACCCACATCACTACAATATATGGTTCATATTTCCTTCTCTTCTATAGTCAAATCTTCCACCACCTCCCTCTTATAAAAACTTGTGACTACATTTAGGACCCATTCAGATAGTCAGTATAATCTCTCATTTCAGAATCTTTAAATTAATTACATTTGAAGAGTTTCTGTTGTAACATCAAGTAATATGCACAGGGTTTGGGCATTAGAACATGCATTGATTTGGGAACCTTACTTAGCTTACTCTATAATCATGTCAAAATGCAAATGCTGCACAGATCACAGACATGCCCAAACAGCCCCCTACATTGGATAATACAAATGACTGCTGCCTCTTACCAGTTAGAGCTTTACCATCACATTTATCTTCCCTCCTTCTAGATAAGATTTATCAAGTTACCCAAGCATAAAATAAATCAAACTTCCCAATAGAATTCATTCCAGCACAACCTTCACTTCTTTAAACTCTCTCCAAAATTAACAAACAAAAGCTGAAATCCTGTAATAAGACTTTTATATCACTCTCTTTCTGGTATATCCATGGATCCCATGCTGTGGATTCTCCTTCACAGAAGTAAGCAACAAATAGAAACATATTTAACTACTATTGAGTTCCTGGTGGTCTCTGGCTGGTGGGTTTTGACATGTAAAAAGTCACAAGGTATCAGAACATATCTGAAATCCATATAATTAAAAATATTAGCATTAGAATAGTCCACATATTTTTTAAATGCTACAACACAGCAAGAAAAGGGGAAACAACCTAATGTAAATATTAAGAAAGAACCTACACTTAACAAGTGAAAAAAAAAACCTGTAATGATGAAAATAATATGAAGAGAGACTTGACTTCATTAGCAAGTAAGGAAATATATTAATAAATTAAGACCACAAAATAAGTTTCAAATTGCCTAGCACTTGACTCAAGGAATTAATGAAGTACGACCTAATCAGATTTTTAAATTTATATAAATTAAAAGAAAAACTCACATTGCTAGTGTGAACATAAATTGGTCAATCACATCACATTAAAATTACCTTGTAAAGCTGACTAGCAATGTTCCTGATAAAAATTTTAAAATGAAAAAATAAAATCTCAAAAGTCCACTGGGATAGAAACTTTTTTTTTTTAATTTCAGTCTTTCCATTCCACAGGATAATACTGTAGTGAAAATGAATGAACAATAGCTATAATATGGATGGATATGAGTGAAGAAAAAACACGATCGGGAAACTAGGTATATGTATAAAGCTCAAAACAGAAAAATTAACTACACAGTATTTTTAAGGCCTTATATGCATGGTAACTATAGATAACATTTCAGACAACAGCAGAGCATATGTTTACATTTTTATAAACTCCAAATAGCAAAATAAGCATATGCAATTTTTAATTACTGTTGTTTGTGATAAAAGTACATCTACAGAAAAGAAGGAAGGGAATTATTAACACAACTTATAGTAAGGAGGTACACACTGATCTTTGTAATGGCCTTCACTATATTCCATTCTGTGGTGGGGGTGGGGCAGGCTTACCTAATTATGTTGTGCTGTACACATACATATATATATGTATATGCATACACAATACGCACTCAATTATATAGATCAATATTTTACATTTTAAAATAAATACTAATTTTAAAAACTATTTAAATATAATACTAATTATACACAATGGAATATTACTCAGACATAAAAAGGAACACATTTAAGTGAGTTCTAATAAGGTCGATGAACCTAGAACCTATTATACAGAGTGAAGTAAGTCAGAAAGAAAAGATAAATATTGTATTCTAATGTATATATATGGAATCTAGAAAAATGATACTGAAGAATTTATTTCCAGGGCAGCAATGGAGAAACAGACATAGAGAATAGACTTATGGACATGGGGAAGGGGGAGGAGAGGGTGAGATGTATAGAAAGAGTAACATGAAAACTTACACAAACATATGTAAAATAGATAGCCAATGGGAATTTGCTGAATGGCTCAGGAAACTCAAACAGGGGCTCTGTATCAACCTCTAGGGGAGGGCTGGGGCGGGAGATGGGAGGGAGTTTCAAATGAGAGGGGAATATATGTATACCTATGGCTGATTCATGTTGAGGTTTGACAGAAAACAACAAAATTCTGTAAAGCAATTATCCTTCAATAAAAAAAAAATAAATTAAAATACTAATTTGGAGCCAGACTTCTCCTTGGCTAATATTCTAAGTAATAGCAGTAGTGAGAAGCCATTCTGTAACTAATTCTTTCCTCTTCAAAATTTAAAACCACTGACATTAATTCAGTAATGCTTTTTCCTGATCTTGGTGTTTCTACTTGCAGAGGTCTCTCTGAATTTTCCCCGTAGGCAGATTCACTTGCAAAAGTGCCACATCATTTGGCCAGCTGCTCTTAAATTTGCTTCAGCCTGCCTAGTCTCCTTGACCTATTTGATTGAGGAATTGTGTCCTTGCACATAACGAATGTGACTAAGATAATTTGCCAGATATTCTAACCCTCCAGCCTGTGAATTATTTTACTCTTATAGAAACTGTTTTATCTCCTGGCTCACAACATTTACCTTTAGATATTTTATTTTTTTCCTGTATTGCCAAGGGTCCCTGTGTTTCAGCATGGGTATTTTTTAAGTGGAGAAAGACACTATGGCCCTTGCCCCTCTCCCTATGTCCTCTGCCTACCTTTGGCCTGTGGGAAAAGTTTAGCCAAAGTTTAATTGAAAAAGTGAGAAAATGCAGAAACAAAGAAAAATAGCCAAAGGAGACCAAATAATTATAATGTAGTCATTGGCAGAATCAAGGACGTTTAGTTCCTTCTCAAAGGCTATAGATAATATCCTGAGCCACATTTTGTGAGCTGTCTTACAGATACTGAGATCCCGACCAGATGAAAGATGTTAACTACATGACCTTTGTTTAGTCACTAAGGCACGTCCAACTCTTTTGTGACCCCATGGACTGTAGCCCTCCAGGCTTCTCTTCGTCCATAGGACTTTTCAGGCAAGAATACTGGAGTGGGTTGCCATGTCCTTCTCCAAGGCATCTTCCTGACCCAGGGATCAAACCCATGTCCCCTGCATTGGCAGACAGATGATATAAGCTGCCATAATGCCAAGAACTGACTGCAAAGCAATGGAAACAAACCAGACACAGAACTGAAGATTAACTGTACTTGAAACAATCAAAATGATGCTGGTCAGACCAGTGATGACCAATTTTAAGAGGACTGTCAGAGCAGACTATACTGTGTCTGCCTGTAGCCCCCTGCCTCAGCCTATAAAAGTCCTAGCTCACTGACTGTCAGTGGAGGGAGTCAGCCTTTGGACAGGAGTACCCACCCAACCTCCCTGGATGCCAGCATCCCAAATAAAGCAAACTCTCCTTTCCACCAACCTGGTCTCTTTACTGGCTTTTGAGCGGCGAGCATATCCCGCTTTTTGGTTATGTTGCGATCCTTAAAAAAACAAGGCTCCTGAGTTTACAGTATAATTTATTTTGCTTTCATTCTAAATTATAGACTTCTGTTCTGATGGGTATCTTCTACTTAAGTATTATCTCTCTGATAACACATGACCCCTTATGATGTGACTTCAGGTTATTAAAAAACAATTAAAATTGATGCATGTTATCAGCATGTAATGACACTCTGCTTAATTCAGACAAAAATCATTTTTGTTTCAATGTGAACATCTCCCTAAATGAAGAATATTACTGACCTTATTTTTAAAGTTACTAAGACTTAAATGAAATTACTGTACTGGACCAATAAAACTGACCATGAATGTACATATTACTTTTTCAATATATTGAGAGGTTTCCACAGAAATTACATCTTTCAAATATGAAACATACATTGCCAGAGGATAAGAGTAAATTAGAAAAAATCAAAATAGTGGCCTTCATTTAAATTATCCTCCTGGTCCATAACAGCTGATTTATGTCTACTAAAATCATGATTTTCCAACTTTCATATTAAAAAGACCTCTTAACCTTATCATTATTTGTTTGACAATTGAATCATTTTAGTGAGAAGAAAATGAACAGCCTTAATAAGCTTAATGGGATGCTGTATTAATCAGAAGTAATTATAACACCCAATTCAGAATCTTCCATTTCAAAAGGTCTATGGAGACACATAAAGAGAAAAACAAGCACAGAATAATATAAAAGCAAAGAAATTGAAGAGGAAATGGCAAAAAAGTAATATTTTTGCAGTTTTATCTTTCCCCAAACTTTAGACTTTAGAGATTTGTTGTATTTTGTTCTGACACAGTGCTATTTCAAATTAAAGAGATAGGCAAAAAAAAAAAAAAAAAAAAAATAGGAAATGAAATGGACCAAGTATTTAGAAAAAATTAAAACAGAAAAGTTACCTATGATTCTGAGAATTTTCAGGTAATCAACAGAAATCAAGACCCAGGATATAGGAGTACAGCATGAAGGGAAACCATACACTATAATGTTCCTCCAGTAAAAAAGAAAAAATCTACCTTACAAGATCAGTCTCACAATGCTCTCCCTTCCAGAATACTTCAGCTGTTTCATGGTTCTGTTTTGTATTTTCATTTATCAACTATCTATTCTTTTGTAGAGAATTAAATGGTATCTTTAGGAAATGGTATTCCCTTCTGTCCCATAATTGACTATGAAGAAAACCTGTGAGTAAAATAAAAAATAATTTACACACTCTGCAATTTAAAAGTAACACCAAATGAAGTTGTGCTAGGTTGTCATTTTTGGACAATTTTCTCCCTCTAAACATTCTCCCAGGGTAATTTTATTCATTCTACATGGGCAATTATATCTGCATATTGATGAAACACAAATCTTTTTTTTTTTACTTCTCTCTTATCATATCTCTCAGACCCTGCATCAGAGTACCTATATAATTTTTCACAAGGACAGTTAACGGGCATCTTGATTTCAAATCTGTCCAAAATTAAACTTGTCAGTTTTCTCCACATACCTGATTATTCCTGATGATGAACCTAGCGTTTAGAAAGGCCAGTCAGGATCCTGCTGACTCCATTAACCAGGGTCATCTGCTAGCCATGCTGTTCAGGGACTGCTCCTAGCCGAAGAGATCTTCCACGTTCACCCCCTTCCTGGACTCAGCCTGCAGACATACAAAGGCCAGGCTCTCTCACTCCAGCCCAGGACAACTCTAAATGTGCAACTCTGTTATTCTAACTCATTTCTTGATGTTGCACCACAGCCTAATTTTGTGCTGCGCTCCATTGCCTTTTTTCTCTTACCCCACAGGTATTGTTTAATCTCCAGAGCATTCCCTAATTATGTTCCTGAACATTCCTTGCTATTGCAGAGCCAGCTTCCTGAGAAAGCCAGTCTACAATCCAACTACAATTCAGGTGTAGACAATTTTAACTCCAAATTCAGTCTCATCACCTTTCTTCTCTCACCTGGATCTCTACCTTGCCTTGCTTCCCCACCCCTCTGCAATCAATGCTCCTTTCATCAGACAAAAAGGACCTCATGTACACCTGAAAATAATGCAACATTATAAATCAGCTATACGTCTATAAACTTGTTTAAAAAGGACCTTCAAAAATGTTTATCTAATGACGTTAGCTCTCTTAAATCTCATTTACAGCTTCCCCCTGCATGTAAGACAGTATCCATTCTCCCACTTGGCTTTTCAAAATCTAGTCCTCGATTAAAATTTAAGGCTATTCGGAATCTTCTCTTTACACCACAGACCCTCATCCCCTCCTTTCAATTCACTGCCATGTTACAGATATTATACATTTATTTAGCTCTTTTATAAAGTGATATAGAAACATAAATAATATAGGATAACTTATAAGGACTTTGACTCACGAGGCTGTCAGATATGGGATTCACATCTAACTGAACAATTGAATGCACATCTTATTTACCTCTATTCCAGGCTATGTTTCCAAAATGTCAATAGTAAAAGCTGCTTCAAAGAGTCATCAATAGTTAGACCTAGTTAGAAAGTACAGTGACTTCCCTGGAAGTCAAGTGGTTAAGACTTTACTTTCCAATGCAGGGAGTATGGGTTTGAGATGCATAGATGACTCGAACTAAATGCCTCACAGTTAAAAAACCAAAATATAAAACAGAAGCAATATTGTAACAAACTGAATAAAGACTTAAAAATGGTCTATGTAAAAAAAAATTTTTTTTAAGTACAAAGATTAGATCTAAGGCCAGTTCAGTTCTCAGCAAACTGCCCAGCATAAATTCAATAATAGAAGTATGTTCAATTCATCATCATCTCCCAGCACTGACAGTCCCAACTCAGAAAGTCTCCCACCTTTTGATTGCTAGATTCTCATCATCCGTTTAACCTCAACTCAGGTTATATGGCACTTCTCTGGGAACACTTTCTTGGCACACTTAGGTTAGTTATACATAGTATGTGATCACATTTTTTACATTATAGTTTCCTTATATCAACATTTACATTTTCTCATTAATCTTAATTAGATAATAAACCACATTTTCTTTGTTTTGTATATAAAGGCCTAGCGTAGTACCTGCTATGAAGATGACGCTGGATACATATGTCAGTGACTCCCTAAGACAATACATTATTTTATTCCTTGTACATTTTCATTTCAAATATCTTTCTGAATTAGAATCCAATAACATTTTGAATATTTTGATATGAACATCAGTTAATGGTATAATTTCTTAGCAGGAAATAATACAAAAATAACATTCACAATATGTAACAAATGCTTTTCATTATAAAATAGCAATGCTAGTTTTTAAACTGAAAATAAAATGCAAATTGAAGAATCACAGGTACAAAGAACACATATCAGTTGAGTTAGATAAGTGGAGAAGTCCTTTCTAATCTAGATTACTACTGTGACCATGGTTCTCTGCTGGGGGTGGTGGAGGCTGCTCAGCCAGGGGACGCTTTACAATGTCTGGAGCTATTTTTGATTCTCATAACTTTAGGGAAAGCAGGTGCTACTGGCATCTAGAGGGAGAGGCCAGGAATACTGCTTAAGGAACAGTCTATGATGTGTAGGACAGCTCCTTACCTGGCCCGAAATACCAATAGTATTAAACTGAGTAACTGCACAATTGTAAAGAAGACAGCATTTTAAGAAAGACCAGACAATTTAAAATGTCCAGAGTATGTTTTAAAGTGACAGACTTTAGAATGAGATATTTTTAGAAACAAAGATGATGACCCTTTTTCAAAGTGGTTGGAATAAAGGATGTATACCTTGATTAAGGACATTGCTTATGGATTTTGGAAAAGGTCTGACAGCTAATTTTAAAATTAAATGTAAAAGTTAACGTGTATGCATGTATTTCAAAGAAAAAAAGAAAGGAAAGAGATCAGATAAAATTATTAAATTATAATAGTTGACAAGGCAAGTGAGTAAATGTGGTCATATTACATATTGCATATTACTATCCTCACAAGACGCACTCCTGTGAACCAGGTCTTTTCCAGCCTTAGACTCAAAGATTAAGTCAAACTGTTGCCACTACATCATCTCAGAGAAAGTCCTCCAAAGTAATACAACTATATGACGCTTTTCCCAATTATAAAAGAAATTTTAAAATGTACAGAGGTGGGCTAATTTTAGTTTTTAGAAAACTCGAATAAAAATGGCTATCACCAAATGGAACCAGTGCCTGTGTAGGTGGACAGCTGACATCAAATCCTGTATTAGGTACCAGAAGCACTGATTCAGGAGTGGAATGCTATCCCCACTCATCCTAATGAATAATTCACATAAAGCTCTTCTCTAATTCTTGACAGCTAACATGGTTTAGCTAGGTCCGAATGAAATGGAGAGTTAATGAAAGGGTAGAGCTATGTAATAACTGAGCTAAACAAGAATTTCACTATCAAAGCTAAGCTGAAATTTGAAGAAATCAGGAGAAATAAACACACACACACACACACACACACACATATATATAAAACCATGAACTTTCAGATTTTCAAGCTGGATTTAGAAAAGGCAGAGGAACCAGAGATTAAATTGCTAACATCTGTTAGATCATTGAAAAAGCAAGAGAGTTCCAGAAAAATATCTCTTCTGTTTTATTGACTAAGCCAAAGCCTTTGACTGTGTGGATAACAACAAACTGTGGAAAATTCTTAAAGAGATGGGAATACCAGATCACATGACCTGCCTTCTGAGAAATCTATATGCAGGTCAAGAAGCAACAGTTAGAACTGGATATAGAACAACAGACTGGTTCCAAATTGGGAAAGGAGTATGTCAAAGCTGTATATTGTCACCCTGCTTATTTAACTTACATGCAGAGTACATCAAGTGAAATGCAGGGCTGGATGAAGCACAAGCTGGAATCAAGATTGGCAGGAGAAATATCAATAATCACATATATTCAGATGACACCATCCTTATGGCAGAAATTGAAAAACTAAAGAGCCTCTGGATGAAAGTGAAAGAAGAGAGTGAAAAAGTTGGCTTAAATCTCAACATTCAGAAAACTGAGATCATGTCATCCAGTCCCATCACTTCATGGCAAATAGATGAGGAAACAATGGAAACAGTGACAGACTTTAGTTTTCTGGGCTCCAAAATCACTGCAGATGGTAACTGCAGGCATGAAATTAAAAGATGCTTGCTCCTTGCAAGACAAGTTATGACCAACCTAGACAGCATATTAAAAAGCAGAAGCATTACTTTGCCAACAAAGGTTCATCTAGTCAAACCTATGGTTTTTCCAATAGTCATGTATGGATGTGAGAGTTGGACTATAAGGAAAGCTGAGCACTGAAGAATTGATGCTTTTGAAATGTGGTGTTGGAGAAAACTCTTGAGAGTCCCTTGGACTGCAAAGAGATCAAACTAGTCCATCCTAAAGGAAATCAGTCCTGAATATTCATTGGAAGGACTGATACTGAAGCTGAAGTTCCAATACTTTGGCCACCTGATGTGAAGTCTGACTCATTGGGAAAGACCCTGATGCTGGAAAAGATTTAAGGCGGGAGAAGAAGGGGACGACAGAGGATGAGATGGTTGGATGGCATCACCAACTCGATGGATATGAATTTGAGTAAGCTCCAGGAGTTGGTGGTGGACAGGGAAGCCCGGTGTGCTGCAGTCCATGGGGTCACAAAGAGTCCGACACGACTGAGTGACTGATATACATATCACACCTACTGCTTATTTATTAGCAAATTATCATATATATATGCATATTTCAGCATTCAGGTTACTTAAGGTCTTTAAATATTTGTTTCCTCAAGCATGAAATATGGAATGGATATCAATATATTTCACAACTGTTGGTATTTTTCTTCAAAAATGTGCAAAATCTTAGTGTTCCTAATGATGTAGATATCCAATAAAAGTTAAAACTTAGTTACACCACCCAGTGGAATATTCTCACATGCTGAAAATGAAAGGCTGATATGTTAGCTTATTGTATTTAACCATTATGCTTTCATGAATTATAAACAATGTCCCCTCATCAATCAGGAGAAAAATCTAAGTATCTAGTTTAGAAGCAAGGAAGTGGATGAAAGTGGACAGTTTTTAGTGAGATGCATGGAAGTTTGTTGTCACATCCTTCAGCAGAACTAATCCATCCAGTTCACTTTACTTTTTTTCTCACATGTCTGAATGTCTCAAGACTCTTATGCTGTCTTAGTCCATTTGGCATGCTATTACAAAATACCACAGATCAGCTGGTTAACAAACAGCAGACAGTTATTTCTCAAAGTTCTGAATTCTAAAAGTCTAAGATCAAGGCATCACAGATTCAGTGTCTAATGAAGGCCCACTCTCTGGTTCATAGATAGTGCCATCTTGCTGTGGCCTTACACAAGGGAAGAGGGCTAGAGATCTCTCACAGTTTTCTTCTGAAGGGCGCTAATCCCATTAATGGGCTTCCTGGGTGTCTCCAAGGCAAAGAATAGTCCTCTCAATGCAGGTGATATGGGTTCTATCCCTATTCAGAATGATCCCCTGGAGAAGAAAATGGCAGCCCACTCCAAGTTTCTTGCTTGTGAAATTATATGGACAGAGGATTCTGACAGGCTACAGTCCATAGGATGTAGATTAATTTCAGATGACTTAGTGACTTAGTGACTAAACAACAACAATCCCATTAATGACTCTACCCTCATGACTCCCAAAAGTTCCACCTCCTAATACTATCACCCATAAGAGATAGGATTTTAACACACTATTTGAGAGGTGGGGAACAAAAGCATCCACGCCATAACATATGTATATAATCTAAGTAGAAACTTTCTAATAAAATAATGACAATAAAGATCATTGCCTCCATGTTCCTTGTTGTTCAGTGGCTCAGTCATATCCGACTCTTTGCAACCCCATGGACTGCAGCATGCCAGGCTTCCCTGTCCACTATCTCCTGGAGTTTGCTCAAATTCATGTCCATTGAGTCAATGATGCCATTCAACCATCTCATTCTCTGAGGCCCCCTTCTCCTCCTGCCCTCAATCTTTCTCAGCATCAGCGTCTTTTCCAATAGGTTGGCTGTTCACATCAGGTGGCCAAAGTATTGGAGTTTCAGCTCCAATACTCCAATGAATATTTAGGACTGACTTCTTTTAGGATTGACTGGTTTGATCTCTTTGCAGTCCAAGGGACTCTCAAGAGTCTTTTCCAGCACCACAGTTCAAAAGCATCAATTCTTCAGCCCTAAGCCATCTTTATGGTCCAACTCTCACATCTGTACATGACTACTGGAAAAACCATAGCTTTGACTAGATGGACCTTTGTCAGCTAAGTGATGGGTCTGCTTTTTAAAATGCTGTCTAGGTTGGCCATAGCTTTTCCTCCAAGGAGCAAGCGTCTTTTAATTTTGTGGCTGCAGTCACAATCCACAGTGATTTTAGAGCCGAAGAAAATAAAGTCTGTCACTGTTTCCATTGTTTCCCCATCTATTTGCCATGAAGTGATGGGACCGCATGCCATGATCTTCGTTTTTTTGAATGTTGAGTTTTAAGCCAGCTTTTTCACTCTCTTCTTTCACCTTCCTTAAGAGGTTCTTTAGCTTCTCTTCACTTTCTGCCATTAGGGTGGTGTCTTCTGCATATCTGAGGTTATTGATATTTCTCCTGGCAATCGTGATTCCAGCTTGTGATTCATCCAGCCGGGCATTTCCCATGATGTATTCTGCAGAGAATTTAATTAAGCTGGGTGACAGTGCACAGCTCTGACATACTGCGTTCCCAATTTTGAACCAGCCCATTGTTCCATGTCTGGTTCTAACTGTTGCTTCTTGACCTGTATACAGATTTCTCAGGAGGCAGGTAGGGTGGTCTGGTATTCCCGTCTCTTTAAGAATTTTCCATGGTTTGTTGTGATCCATACAGTCCAAGGCTTTAGTATAGTCCATAAGGCACAAGTAGATATTTTACTGAAATTCTCTTGCTTTTCCTAGGATCCTATGGATGTTGCCAATTTGATCTCTGGTTCCTTGTCTTTTCTAAATCCAGCTTGTCCTTTTTAAAATTCTCAGTTCATGTACTGATGAAGCCTAGCTTGAAGGATTTTTCCATTTTACTTCAGAAGGATTCAACTGAGAAAGCGATTGACTTTAAGGCAGCAATCAGAATCAAAATGTTGTGGCACCTCTGTCCCATGAACATTTTCAGAGTCTCCTGATCTAGTGTTGCTGCTGTATGTTCTTCCCACCATAATTTTATACCCCAGTTGACTGCCACTTTTCAGGCTGCACATACCACCAACTCCCTAGGTACCACCACCACTGTGGGAAAACTTTGTTACTTTTCACTAGATCCTATAGCTCTTGAAAAACACAAATATTTTTGCCAAGTACCATTACTGTTTCTCCCTCAATTCAGCTCATTCACTTTTCTTCTTGTTTATTCTTGGTAATGTTTCTTCCTTAAGCAACACCATCTTCCACAGTTCCCTCTGCCAAGTACTTTCCTGATATACACCTGCTTGTCCTTAAGCTTCCACCAATGCTGCTGCTGCTGCTAAGTCACTTCAGTCGTGTCCGACTCTGTGCAACCCTATAGATGGAAGCCCACCAGGCTCCCCTGTCCCTGGGATTCTCCAGGCAAGAACACTGGAGTGGGTTGCCATTTCCTTCTCCAATGCATGAAAGTGAAAGTGAAGTCGCTCAGTTGTGTCCGACTCTTAGCAACCCCATGGACTGCAGCCTACCAGGCTCCTCCATCCATGGGATTTTCCAGGCAAGAGTACTGGAGTGGGGTGCCATTGCCTTCTCCAAAGCTTCCACCAATGACTCCCTGTAAATCTTGCAGTCCTGGGGCTCTGCTGTGTACTGTAGTGAAGTAGGTCTGTCTCACCCAACCACTGTTTTAATTTTGTTTTACTTCCCACTAGGGAGTAACATAATAGAACTCTCTGGTATTCAAAATTAGTGAAACTACGTTTCCTCTATTTTCAAATAAGTCTTTCCAATCCTAGCTGCTTCTCACAACACAGACAAGGGTTCACTGGTAGTTAAACAAGAGGCAAATCACTGTTAGATGTTAAGAGGTGATGTAATTTACATAGTAATATAACATTTGCAAAGGCAAAGCATACTTCTGTTGCCCTTCCATAAACGACTATTTGCCATAAAGGCATAAAAGCATAAAGGCAGGACTTTCCTGCAGAATTTTTCTTTCCTGTGTCTTCAGAAATTAATCACGTGAGTCTTATAGTTTTAGTAAAATACCATACTTATTTTTTGAAAAACATTGCAGAAGCTGGTACTAAGAAAGAAAATAGGATATTACCTTAATTCTGAAATTTTCAATATTCAAATCCAGAAACTATGTTAAACTTACCTTCTGGCCTCCATCAGGTGACAGAGTCCTATTTTCTTACCGGTCCCAGGAAAGAAACAGAACTAGAAAAATCCTATCTAGCCTTAGTTATTTTGATATCTATCTTCTATTTCTGTGCTAATACATATTGTCAGTGGGATGAATCAAACAGACAACTAGGCTTTGGAGATTTTACACACCAGTTTGAGGGCTACCAGGATTTAGGCAGGATCTCAATGGTAGTTGGTCTTTCATGTCTTCAATTGTCCTAGTATTAGCAAAAACTATTTTTTTTAATTTTTTAATATAAATTTATTTATTTTAATTGAAGGCTAATTACTTTACAATATTCTATTGCTTTTGGCATACATTGACATGAATCCTTTATGTCTCCTTTAGAAGCAGAACTTGATCACTGGGTCAGAGTTATAGCTGGCCTCTTCCTTTAGGAAGCGTTTTCTTCAGTTTTTTAAGGGCATTTTTTTTTCCAAGTTCAATGTCAATTTCTAAGATCTACTGAAGTTGGAATCTTTTTTGACATTACTAAGGAAATAAGTCCTGAACAATCATTGGAAGGACTGATGCTGAAGCTGAAGTTCCAATACTTTGGCCACCTGATGAGAAGAACTGACTCATTAGAAAAGACCACAATGCTGGGAAAGTTTAAAGGCAGGAGGAAAAGGGGATGACAGAGGATGAGATGGTAGGAAGGCATCACCAGTTCGATGGACATGAGTTTGAACAAGCTTCAGGAATTGGTGATGGACAGGGAGGCCTGGCGTGCTGTAGTCCGTGGGGTCGCAAAGAATTGGACATGACTGAGCGACTGAGCTGAATTGAACTGATGCCCACTAAACTAAAGATGACTGTTCTAGTGCTGTTTATGTGCCCCTATTTATATAATAGAAAAAAAAAAGCCTGAGAAAAATTCAATTCAGAACTTTTCAAACTAGATTAGAAGATAGAATTCTTCAGAGTGACTTACCTCTTTAGCAAGCCAATTTGGAAAGATCATGGACTGTTAGCCACTCAGTTGTGTTCAGCTCTTTGTGACCCCATGGACTGTAACCCCGCCAGGCTCCTCTGTTCATGTAATTCTCCAAGCAAGAGTACTAGCGTGGGTAGCCATTCCCTTCTCCAGGGGATCCTCCCAAAATAGGGATCAAACCCCGGGTCTCCTGCATTGCAGGCAGATTCTTTACCATCTGAACCACCTGGGAAGCTCCTAGAAAGATCATAGAAGGCCTGAAATGTCCATTCAATTGACATATATAACAGAGAACTATAATTGGGGTGAGATTAACTATATATTCCAATAGAAAAACTAAGCTGCAGAATATCATATACTGTTTTTAGCAATCTAGAGAAACCTATACAGCCTAAAGAAACATACATTTTTTAAAAACACTTAATTGGCTCATTTCACATCAGGAAGTCAGTATTTGTTGAATTATTAAGAGACGATAACATATTATGATACAGGCCAAGTTTCTGTATAACATGTCTTTACAATGCAAAGTTCACTGCAATGTGTATACTTTTTTTAATATAAATTTATTTATTTTAATTGGAGGTTAATTACTTTGCAATATTGTATTGGATTTGCCATACATCAACATGGGTGTACACGTGTTCCCCATCCTGAACCCTCCTCCCACCTCCCTCCCCATACCATCCCTCTGGGTCATCCCAATGCACCAGCCCCAAGCATCCCGTATCATGCATCAAACCTGGACTGGCGATTCATTTCATATATGATATTATACATGTTTCAATGCAATTCTCCCAAATCATCCTACCCTCTCCCTCTCCCACAGAGTCCAAAAGACTGTTCTATACATTTGTGTCTCTTTTGCTATCTCGCATACAGGGTTATCATTAGCATCTTTCTAAATTCCATATATATGCGTTAGTAGAGTGTATTGGTATTTTTCTTTCTGGCTTACTTCACTCTGTATAATAGGCTCCAGTTTCATCCACCTCATTAGAACTGATTCAAATGTATTCCTTTTAATGGCTGAGTAATACTCCATTGTGTATATGTACCACTGCTTTCTTATCCATTCATCTGCTGATGGACATCTAGGTTGCTTCCATGTCCTGGCTATTATAAACAGTGCTGCGATGAACATTGGGGTACACGTGTCTCTTTCAATTCTGGTTTCCTCGGTGTGTATGCCCAGCAGTGGGATTGCTGGATCATAAGGCAGTTCTATTTCCAGTTTTTTAAGGAATTTCCACACTGTTCTCCATAGTGGCTGTACTAGTTTGCCTTCCCACCAACAGTGTAAGAGGGTTCCCTTTTCTGCACACTCTCTCATCATTTATTTCTTGTAGACTTTTGGATCACAGCCATTTTGACTGGCGTGAATTGGTACCTCATAGTGGTTTTGATTTGCATTTCTCTGATAATGAGTGATGTTGAACATCTTTTCATGTGTTTGTTCGCCATCTGTATGTCTTCTTTGGATAAATGTCTGTTTAGTTCTTTGGCCCATTTTTTGATTGGGTCATTTATTTTTCTGGAATTGAGCTACAGGAGTCACTTGCATATTTTTGAGATTAGTCCTTTGTCAGTTGCTTAATTTGTTATTATTTTCTCCCATTCTGAAGGCTGTCTTTTAAACTTGCTTATAGTTTCCGTTGTTGTGCAGAAGCTTTTAATTTTAATTAGGTCCCATTTGTTTATTTCCAATATTTTGGAAATAAATTTCCAATGCTTTTATTTCCAATATTCTGGGAGGTGGGTCATAGAGGATCCTGCTGTGATTTATGTTGGAGAGTGTTTTGCCTACGTTCTCCTCTAGGAGTTTTATAGTTTCTGGTCTTACATTTAGATCTTTAATCCATTTTGAGTTTATTTTTGTGTATGGTGTTAGAAAGTGTTCTAGTTTCATTCTTTTTTTTTTATTATTTTTTTAAATTTTATTTTATTTTTAAACTTTACATAATTGTATTAGTTTTGCCAAATATCAAAATGAATCCGCCACAGGTATACATGTGTTCCCCATCCTGAACCCTCCTCCCTCCTCCCTCCCCATTCCATCCCTCTGGGTCGTCCCAGTGCACCAGCCCCAAGCATCCAGTATCGTGCATCGAACCTGGACTGGCAACTCGTTTCATACATGATATTTTACAACTTTCAATGCCATTCTCCCAAATCTTCCCACCCTCTCCCTCTCTCACAGAGTCCATAAGACTACAAGTGGTTGACCAGTTTTGCCAGCACCACTTGTTAAAGAGATTGTCTTTTCTCCATTGTATATTCTTGCCTCCCTTGTCAAAGATAAGGTGTCCATAGGTGCGTGGATTTATCTCTTTCTATTTTGTTCCATTGGTCTATATTTCTGTCTTTGTGCCAATACCATACTGTCTTGATGACTGTCGCTTTGTAGTAGAGCCTGAAGTCAGGCAGGTTTATTCCTCCAGTTTCATTCTTCTCTCTCAAGATTGCTTTGGCTATTCAAGAGGTGCACGTTAATGAAATAAAATGCTTTGCAATCTTAAAAATAATAAGAATCAAGAAACTGGTAGCTTCATATGACAAATACTTTTTAACAGACTGCTAAAAATTCTCATATTTCATTTCACTCTCTTCTTTATTAACCTTTATTCAAATGTTAAAGTCTGGTATGAGAAATAGACCTTAATTGGAACACCCTAACCTTTCTGAAGAATTACACTAATCATATTCTCTTATTGTTCAATTAAGTAAATCATCTTTTCTGATAGTAGTATAATGACATTATCACCTCTTTAAGGCCCCAGGAACAAAATCCACAACTGAAAACTTCCTCTAAACCAAGCAATATAATCCTAAGCTCCAATATGTCTATCCCAGTTCTTCTCTAATACTCTACAAATAACCTTGAATTTGAGATATTAAGCACATTAAAAGCTGTACTTTAAATCAAATTAAGAATTTTTACTTGATGTTCGTGTGTAACTTTGAGATGGCCTATATTTCATGTGCATGTATCCATTTGAAATTTTTGATAGAGTTCTTAACTTTTTTTTTTTTTTTTCATTTGATTCTTTTTTTTTTTTTTAATTTTATTTTATTTTTAAACTTTACATAACTGTATTAGATTTGCCAAATATCAAAATGAATCCGCCACAGGTATACATGTGTTCCCCATCCTGAACCCTCCTCCCTCCTCCCTCCCCATTCCATCCCTCTGGGTCGTCCCAGTGCACCAGCCCCAAGCATCCAGTATCGTGCATCGAACCTGGACTGGCAACTCATTTCATACATGATATTTACATGTTTCAATGCCATTCTCCCAAATCTTCCCACCCTCTCCCTCTCCCACAGAGTTCATAAGACTGTTCTATACATCAGTGTCTCTTTTGCTGTCTCGTACACAGGGTTATTGTTACCATCTTTCTAAATTCCATATATATGCATTAGTATACTGTAGAGTTCTTAACTTTTATCAAATTATCAAAGCAGTCTAGTAATACAAAATGCTTAAGAATAATTTCCTCAATCATTTCAAGACTGAGGCACGACAATAGTAACTTTGATCAAACATCAGCTGAGGTATTGAAACATAAAACTCAGGACATAAAAAATTTCAAGAAGCATCAGATTACTCAACATAGCATGGATAATCCTTGTTTAGCAATGATTTCATGACTCCTGGCATCCCAGCCCCTCTGTACTGAGTATAATAACGGTCATGGGACATGAGACTGAATGAGAAAGGATCACCTCAGCTCAGAAGAGCCATAAGCTCAGGAGTTCCTCAGAAAGACATCACCAGCTTCCATTCTCTGCTGCAGCTCTATCACAACAACCCTGCTTACTCAATACTTGACAAATAATATCTACAATAAGGCAAGTCTGCCTAATTCACTATCTAGTCCTTAGTCAGTTTCTCATTTATCTTGAAATCCATGTATTCTCATAAACTGTGAGAGAGAACTGCAAGGAGAAGTCACGAAATTTTTGACCCACTTGCCAAGAGAACAGAAGGAAAAAGATCTTTAAAGACTCACGTTGCCTTGTTTGCAATAAACTCTAGCATTGTCTTCCAGCTAAGGAGAGCACTAACCTTACCAAGGAAGAAGGACCACTTTTGCATTCTTAGAGATATCACTGGTTCTAGAGATTGAATATGTTCAGGTGCATAAACCCAGATAACCTTGCCTCCTTAAAGAGTTCCTTTCAGTTTCAAAAACCAACACATGGAGGAAACTACTAGATTTGTTTCCTTTTTTTTTTTTTTTTCTTATTAATATAATTTATTTTATTTTATTTTATTTTTAAACTTTATATAACTGTATTAGTTTTGCCAAATATCAAAATGAATCCGCCACAGGTATACATGTGTTCCCCATCCCGAACTCCCCTCCCTCCTCCCTCCCCATACCATCCCTCTGGGTCGTCCCAGTGCACCAGCCCCAAGCATCCAGTTTCGTGCATTGAACCTGGAAGTACAGCATTCATTTTACCATGAATAAAAAGGGTGAGCTCTCACACTGCTACCTTGGGATAGTGTCTATTCATGTTCAAACCAACAACCATCCGTTATTGGATCCTCTTTGTCAGAAGCTGGTGGCACAGCTTCTGACAGCTTATAAAATTCCACCTTCCTGTCCCATCTTCCTGTGGGATCATATTCACAAGTTGTGAACAAGTGGAAAAAAGTGGAGTTTCCCACTATGCAGACTCCAAGCTAGAGATTTGGGTACAGTGAGTTTGCTGGAGTGGGCTCTCAAGGAGAAATGGGAAAAAAAAATATGATGGAGGAGAGAAAATAGACTGCAGTGATGTCATACAAGGCTTCTTGCATTCCCACAAGAAGCTATGAAGCCAGAATGACCCATAGAGATGTCCCACACTAAGTCATGGAGTCAGTTAGTATACTCTCACAATAACCAGTCAGATTTCAGGCTACCTCTGGGAAGGGGGCATGACCCAAGAAAGGTGGCTCACTTACATTGAAGACAATTCGCAGAGAACTGGTAGATGGGACTGCATTGTGATCTCAATGCCTGCGCCTCCTTAAATTTCATTTGGTTGAAATCCTAACCCCTAAAACTGGTATTATTAGGAGGTAGGGCTTTTGGGAAGTGCCTAGGTTATAAGTGTGAGGTCCTCATGATTGGGATCAGTGCCCTTAAAAAAGAGATCCCAGAGAGCGAGCTTATCCCTTGCACCCTGTGAGGACACAGTATCATCTATGAATCCAGAAGTGAGCTCTCACTAGCCACCACACTGAATGTTCTGGTGCCACAACTTTGAATGTTCCAGCCTTGAGAAATGTAAGAAGTAAAGATCTGTTTTTAGAATCCACTAGCCTTGTACTAATTTTGTTATATTAATAGCAGCCCTAAAAGACTAAGAATTCACTCTGCAGAATTCCAACCACCAGTGGAATAATCCCTTCAGTTCTGATGAGGTGCAACGCATATGAAAATGATTAGATTAAACTGAATCTAAGTTAAGGAAAGTTGTCAGTGATCACAGGTTTACTTGTTCAGTTATTTGATGGTTGACAAAATCAGATCTAAGGGTCCCTTTATTTCTCTATGGTTAGAAGAATGAAACTCTTTACTCAAGAAAATTAACAAGTTCTTTAAACTTGTACATTGCTGTATGTCCATTATATTTCAACAAAACTGGAAGAAAAAAAATACAAAATAATAAAGAAATGTAGCAAGTTGTTCAGCTAGTAAGAAGGCAAACTAGCATATATGTGAAAAATAAATGAAAACAAATAAAAACAAAGTGGTTATTAAGATCCTGGTTAGAGAGTACATGCTCGTGCTTTGGGCATTATAAAATTTGAGGGCACAGCTAACTAACAGTTAAATTACATCACCTTTATAAATATTCAAGTGGACTGTTTCCACTTTTTTCCCTCCTATTCCTCTACCCCAGGGCAAGTGGGAGGGATGAGGGCAGTGAGTAGATGAGGGCCGCTTCAGGGAGGGTGAAGGAGGGGAAGAGACACACCAGAAGGGGAGGAGCAATTCTGAATTTGAATTTTGGAAGACAAAGGTGACAGAGAATGCACTAATGATGAAAGGGGAGGGGTTAGGTTTGGACACGCCCATGAAGTTCAGGGGTTAGTGTCAGCTCATCAACTTTATACCTGCAAGGCCAGTATGACACTGGATGAGAAAGGTATCAGAGAGAATTCAAATGAACACTTGTTCTGAATTTCTTGCTATAACTTTTTAAAAAATTAAACGTTATTTTCTAGAACAATTTTAGATTTATAGGAAGATGGTGAAAATAATGAAGGGAATTCCTTTATACCCCACATCTATTTTCCCCTATTATCATCATCTTACATTACTCAGGTAACTTTGTTACAATTAATCAATCAATACTGACACATTATTATCTAATTATATACATTATATTCTATTATTATTCACATTGTCTTAGATTGGCCTAATGTGTTCTTTCTCTTCCCAGATCCCAAGTAAAGTACCACTTTCCACTGAGTTGTCCCTTAGGCTCCTCTCCGCTATCTCAGTTTCTCATGCTTTCCTTGTTTTTGACAACCCTGACAGTTTTGAGGAGCACAGATATTTTGAATAATGTCTCTACTGATATTTTTCTGTTGTTTTTCTCATTATTAGAATGGGGTTCTGGGATTTGGGGAGAAAGACCCCAGAGGAAAAGTACAATTCTCATCACATCTTATCAAGAATAAATAATAACATGACTTATCACTGCTGATATTAGCCCTGATCATCAATCTGAGGTAGTGTTTTTCAAATTTCTATGCAATCAAGCAACCCTTCACCCATCCCTTCTTCTATACCGTGTTCTTTGGAAGTCACTGTGCACAGCCCACACTTACAGCGTGGGCAGCAATACTCAACCTCTTCATCGGCAGTGTCTATGTAAATTATCTTTAATTCTTCTGCATGGCAATATTATCTCTTTTCTACATTTATTCATATATTCATTCAT
Source organism: Bubalus kerabau (assembly GCF_029407905.1). Taxonomy (NCBI): domain Eukaryota; kingdom Metazoa; phylum Chordata; class Mammalia; order Artiodactyla; family Bovidae; genus Bubalus; species Bubalus kerabau. Next base: position 78,267,154 of record NC_073627.1, on the reverse strand, counting down.
TTACTTATTTATTTGTAGCAGCATGGACTTACAGGTAAATATTTTATACTTTTGGTTACAACCTAGTACTTGTTTATTCTTTTTGTTGCTCAAATTATTACTGCTTTGGCCATTGGGAGTGCTTCCTGTTGGTTCCTGTTCCATTGGCATATGCCCCTTTCTGTGTTTTTGCTTTTTTTCAGCACATCCTTACTTTCTGGGCTAGATGATTCTGCTGGTTAATCTCATATATTTCTTGCCTGAGTCCTAGAATCAGCCATGTATCCTAGGAATTCCAAAGCATTTGACTGGAAAATGGTATCAGAAACCAAAATCTAGATGCAAGGCATGTTCATAGCAACTGAACTGTCATTTGTTAGGTCATTTCAGCTGACAGAACAAAGAAATATATGTATGTACACTAAATTGGGTACATATATAAATATAACCATCAGTACTGTATCTTAATCTAAACAGTTCTATGAGATCTCTGATTCCAATCCATTGCCACATGGATCATTTTAGCTTCCTTTGTTTATCTCCAAAAATCTCACTTCGAATGTTAGAAAACTGGTACTTCATTGTCGTTGAGTAATCCAGTCATGCCTGACTATTTGCAACCCCATGGATTTTTGCACGCCAGGTGTCTGTTTCCCTTACCACCTATGGAGTTTGCCAAGATTCATGTCCATTGCATTATTGATGCCATCCAGCCACCTCATCCTCTGATGTCCTCTTCTCTTCTGCTCTCAGTCTTTCCCAGCATCAGGGACTTTCCCAATGAGTAAGCTCTTCAGATCAGATGACCAAAATACTGGAACTTCAGCTTCAGCATCAGTACTTCAGCAAGTATTCAGGGTTGATTTCCCTTAGGATTGACTGGTTTGATCTCCTTGCTATCCAAGGGACTCTCAGGAGTCATCCAGCTCCATATGTCAAAGGCATCAATTCTTTAGTGTTCCGCCTTCTTTACTGTCCAGCTCTCACAATGGAGCATGACACTGGGAAGACCATAGCCTTGACTATACAGACCTTTGTTGGTAGAGTAATGTCTCTGATTTTCAACGCTCTGTCTAGTTTTGTCATGGCTTTCTGTCCAAGAAGCAAACCTCTTCTGATTTCATGGCTGCAGTCACCATGTGAAGTGATTTTAGAGTCCAATAAAAGCCAAAATCTGTCACTATTTCTACCTTTCCACTCTCTGTTTGCAATGAATTCATGAGGCCAAATTCAGATTTAAATTGAAGAAAGTAGGGAAAACCACTAGACCTTTAAGATATGACCTAAATCAAATCCCTTATGATTATACAGTTCAGTTCAGTTCAGTTCAGTTGCTCAGTCATGTCTGACTCTTTGCACTCCCATGAAATGCAGCACGCCAGGCCTCCCTGTCCATCACCAACTCCCAGAGTTTATCCAAACCCATGTCTATTGAGTCGGTGATGCCATCTAACCATCTCATCCTCTGTTGTCCCCTTCCTTCTGCCTTCAATCTTTCCAAACATCAGGGTTTTTTCACATGAGTCAGCTCTTCACATCAGGTGGCTAAAGTACTACAGTTTCAGCTTCAACATCAGTCATTCCGATGAACACCCAGGACTGATCTTCTTTAGGATGGACTGGTTGGACCTCCTTGCAGTCCAAAGGACTCTCAAGAGTCTTCTCCAACACAAAGCATCAATTCTTCGGCACTCAGCTTTCTTTATAGTCCAACTCTCACATCCATACATAACCACGGGAAAAACCATAGCCTTGACTAGATGGACCTTTGTTGGCAAAGTAATGTCTCTGGTTTTTTATATGCTGTCTAGGTTGGTCATGGAGAAGGCAATGGCAACCCACTCCAGTACTCCTGCTTGGAAACTCCCATGGACAGAGGAGCCTGGTAGGCTGCAGTCCATGGGGTCGCGAAGAGTCTGACAGGACTGAGCGACTTCACTTTCACTTTTCACCTTCATGCATTGGAGAAGGAAATGGAAACCCACTCCAGTCTTCTTGCCTGGAGAATCCCAGGGATGGGGGAGCCTGTTGGGCTGCCATCTATGGGGTCGCACAAAGTCGGACACGACTGAAACGACTTAGCAGCAGCAGCAGGTTGGTCATAACTTTCCTTCCAAGGAGTAAGCATCTTTTAATTTCATGGCTGCAATCACCACCTGCAGTGATATAGACAGTGGAAGGGACAAATAGATTCAAGGGATTAGATCTGATAGAGTCTGAAGAACTATGGACTGAGGTTCATAACATGGTACAGGAGGCAGTGATCAAGACCATTCCCAAGAAAAAGAAATGCAAAAAGGCAAAATGGTTGTCTGAGCAGGCCATTCAAATAGCTGAGAAAAGAAGGAAAGCTAAAGGCAAAGGAGAAAAGGAAAGATATACCCATCTGAATGTGAGGTTCCAAAAAAATAGCAAGGAGAGATAAGAAAGCCTTCCTCAGTGATCAATGCAAAGAAATAGAGGAAAACAATAGAATGGGAAAGACTAGAGACCCCTTCAAGAAAATTAGAAATACCAAGGGAACATTTCATGCAAAGACGGGCTTGATAAAGGACAGAAATTGTATGGACCTAACAGAAGCAGAAGATATTAAGAACAGGTGGCAACAATACACAGAAGAAATATACAAAAAAAATCTTCATGACCCAGATAACAACGATGGTGTGATCACCCACCTAGAGCCAGACATCCTGCAATGTGAAGTCAAGTGGGCCTTAGGAAGCATCAGAACAAACAGGCTAGTGGAGGGGATGGAATTCCAGTTGAGCTATTTCAAATCCTAAAAGATTATGCTGTGAAAGTGCTACACTCAACATGCCAGCAAATTTGGAAAACTCATCAGTGACCACAGGACTGGAAAAGGTTAGTTTTCATTCCAATTCCAAAGAAAGGCAATGCTGAAGAATGTTCAAACTACCGCACAATTGCAGTCATCTTACACACTAGCAAAGTAATGCTCAGAATCCTCCAAGCCAGGTTTCAACCGTATGTGAACCATGAACTTCCAGATGTTCAAGCTGGATTTAGATAAGGCGGAAGCACCAGAAATCTAATTTCCAACATCCGTTGGATCATAGAAAAAGCAAGAGAGTTCCAGGAAAACATCTATTTCTGCTTTATTCACTACGCCAAAGCCTTTGACTGTGTGTATAACAACAAACTGTGGAAAATTCTTAAAGACTTGGGAATACCAGAATACCTTACCTGCATCTTGAGCAAGGTGTACGCAAGTCAAGAAGCAGCAATTAGAACTGGACATAGAACAACAGACTGGTTCCACACCGGGTAAGTACGTCAAGGCTCTATATTGTCACCCTGCTTATTTAACTTACATGCAGAGTACATCATGTGAAATGCCAGGCTGGATGAAGCACAAGTTGGAATCAAGATTCCCAGGATGAGATCATCCTTATGGCAGAAAGCGAAGAAGAATGAAAGAGCCTCTTGATGAAAGTGAAAGAGGAGACTGAAAAAGCTGGATTAAAACTCAACATTCAGAAAATGAAGATCATGGTATCTGGTCCCATCACTTCATGGCAAATAGATGGGGAAACACTGGAAACATTGACAGACTTTAGTTTTGGGGGCTCCAAAATCACTGCAGATGGTGATTGCAGCCATGAAATTAAAAGACACTTGCTCCTTGGAAGAAAAGCTGTGACTACCCTGCTGCTGCTGCTGCTAAGTCGCTTCAGTCGTGTCCGACTCTGTGTGACCCCAGAGACAGCAGCCCACCCGTCCCTGTTATTCTCCAGGCCAGAACACTGAAGTAGGTTGCCATTTCCTTCTCCAATGCATGAAAGTGAAAAGTGAAAGTGAACTCACGTAGTCGTGTCTGACTCTTAGCAACCCCATGGACTGCAGCCTACCAGGCTCCTCCGTCCATGGGATTTTCCAGGCAGGAGTATTGGAGTGCTATTGCCTAGACAGCATATTAAAAAGCAGAGACATTACTTTGCCAGCAAAGGTAGTAGTCGTGTATGGATGTGAGAGTTAGACTATAAAAAAAAGCTGAGCACTGAAGAATTGATGCTTTTGAACTGTGGTGTTGGAGAAGGATCTTGAGACAGTCCCTTGGATGGCAAGGATAGAAAACCAGTCTATCCTAAAGGAAATCACTCCTGAATATTCATTGGAAGGACTGATACTGAAGCTGTAGTTCCAATACTTTGGATACCTAATGCGAAGAACTGACTCATTAGAAAAGATCCTGATGCTGGGAAAGATTGAACGCAGGAGGAGAAGGGGACGACAAAGGATGAGATGGTGGGATGGCATCACCAGTTCGATATACATGAGTTTGATTAAGTGCTGGGAGTTGGTGATGGAAAGGGAAACCTGGCATGCTGCAGTCCATGGGGTCACAAAGAGTCAGACATGCCTGAGTGACTGGACTGAACTGAATGGGAACATATGCCATGATCTTAGTTTTGTTTTGTTTTTTAAATATTTAGTTTAAGCTGGCTCTTTCACTTTCCTCCTTCACCCACATTAAGAGGCTCTTTAGTTCCTCTTCATTTTCTGCCATTAGAGTAGTATCATCCACATATATGAGGTTGTCCATGTTTCTCCCACCTATCTTGATTCTAGCATGTAACTCATCCAGCTGGCATTTCTCATGATGTGCTCAGCATATAGATTAAACAAACAGGGTGACATCAGACAGTGCTTTCATATCCCTCTCTCAATCTTGAACCAATTAGCTGTTCCACACAGGGTCCTAGTTGTTGCTTCTTGACCCCCATACAAGATTCTCAGGAGACAGGGAAGATGATCTGATATCCCCATCTCTTTAAGAGCTTTCCACAGTTTACATGATCCACACAGGCAAAGGCTTTGGCATAGTTGATGAAACAGAGGTAGTAGATTTTTTTCTGGAATTCCCTAGCTTTCTCTATGATCCTGTGAATGTTGGCAATTTGATCTCTGGTTCCTCTTCCTTCTCTAAATCCAGCTTGGGCATTTGGAAGTTCTTGCATACTGCTGAAGCCTAGTATGCAAGACTTTAAGCATGACCTTACTAGCATGGGAGATGAGTGCAATTTTCCAATGATAAGCACATTCTTTAGTACTACCCTTCTTGGGAATTGGGATGAGGATTGACCTTTACTAGTCCTGTGGCCACTGCTGGGTCTTCCAGATTTGCTGACATGTTGAATACAACACCTTGATGGCATCATGCTTTAGGGCTGTGAATAGTGCTACTGGAATTCCTTCGCATCCACTAATTTTATTAACTGCAGTGCTACCTGAGTCGCACTTGACTTCATTGTCCAGAATGTCTGGCTCTGGGTGGCTGACCATAGCATCGTAGTCATCCAGTTCATTTGGATCTTTTTTATACAGTTTTTCCATATATTCTTTCCAACTCTTTTTTATCTCTTCAGCATCTGCTAGGTCTCTGCTATTTATGTCCTTTATCATGCCCATCTTCGGCACAGTATTTATGTAATAGCTCAATGCTAGTATGCACGTATAGCACGGTCAGAGTTGCTATTTGTTACATTAATTTTTTTTCACTAATTATAGTTTATGTTCACTTTCTTGTTCTTCAGACTCAATTCATTTCTAGATTTTAAGACCTTTACCATATTTTTAACTGTATATCAAATAGGTACAATTTCACATATTTGTAGTACAGTTAGATTGTTCTGCCTTATATACTACATTCTGTGATTCCCATAAGCTTCTAAATTATTTTTACAACAGTTTCATGCAATAAGGTTTACTTTTTGTATTCAAAGTTCAGTAGGTTTAGACAAACTAATAAAGTCCTGTATCTGAAATTATATCATAGTTTTCATCACCCCAAAAATGGTCACCTGCTTCAGCTATTCAACCTTTGACTTTCCCTTTGTCAACCACTGATATTTACTGTCTCTATAGTTGTGTCTTTCCAGGAGTCATACACTGGAATCATTCATTACCAAGCCTATTCAGACTGATTTATTACACTTAGCATTATGCAATTACAATTCATTTATATAGTTTCATCATTCACTATTTTTTAAAATTTTAATATATTATTAAGTACAGTATGTTTATTAATTCACTTATTGAAAGATATTTTGTTGCTTTTTTATTTGAGTGATTTTGAATAAAGCTGTTATAAGCATTCATGTATATATTTTTGTGTGGACATAACTTTAAATCAGTTGGGCATATATTACTAATTAGGAACATGATTGCTTGATTGTATTTTAAGTGTACATTTAGCTTTATAAGTAACTGCCACACTGTCTTCCAAAGAAGCTATAGCAATTTGTATTCACACCAGCACTGCAGGAGCATTCCTAGTGCTCTATGATCCTCACCAAAAACTGACATTGTCGTACATGTATTTTTAAATTTAGTCCATCTAACATGTGTATTGGTAACTCACTTTAATTTTATATTTGCTAATGACCAAAAATGCTTAATATATTTGCATATATTTATCTGTCATCTATATATCTTCTTTGGTGAGATGCCTGTCAGATCTTTTTGCTCTTTTTCTTTTTTCTTTAATCGGGTGGCTTCTTCTCTTAATGCTTATTTTTTTAAGATTTCTTTGAAAATTTTGTATTTTTCTACACGTCTTATACAATTTTAACATTGAATTCTGTGGAAAGCATGCTATGACAAATTTTAATATCCAGGGAAACTAAGTTGCTGAGAATTTCATTAAGCTAAAAGTCTATATTTAGCGTATTCTCTTACTAGAGAGGTCACAAGAAGAAAAATGAATAAACTCCTAAAAACAGAATTATTTTAACTTACAATCATGCTATCTGCACTATGCTGCTGCTGCTAAGTCGCTTCAATCGTGTCCGACTCTGTGCAACCCCATAGAGGGCAGCCCACCAGGCTCCCCTGTCCCTGGGATTCTCCAGGCAAGAACACTGGAGTGGGTTGCCATTTCTTCTCCCATGCATGAAAGGGAAAAGTGAAAGTGAAGTCGCTCAGTCGTGTCCGACTCTTAGCCACCCCATGGACTGCAACCTACCAGGCTCCTGTATCTGGCAAAGCAAAGGAGCACCTTAATTTAATGACCTAAACAGTTCCCACCCATTGTGTGGAAATGTAAGTGACATAAATGGTATTAACTATTTCAGTTCACAGCATCACCTCTTCCTCCTTTTTGTCCATATATTTCTCCCTAAGCCCCATTCTCTTTTCACATAATTAATAAAATATATAACTGCAATTGTAATATTTTAACAAGTCTTCCTTATTCTTTCTGAGGTATCTTATGCCTGGTTTCCCACTCTCTGTTTCATTATGGTAGTATTTTTCCTCATAATATCAGTAGGCATAGCAGAGACTTAAATTCTAAAGAAATGTTCTGATTACCATAGATCCCCAGAGGCTTCCTTGGTTTGATTTTATGATTAGGCATTCTAGTCAGAATTATCAATAAACATCTACTGCAGCTTGGAATAGAGGTCAAGCTAGCAAGACACAGAAAATTTTGAAATATTTCTAATGAGCCTAAATATTATTTTAGGAGATGTGTAAAAGAAACTGAATTTCTTATACAATTGGATTTCAAGACTAGTAGTTATTTTTACAAAATATTTTGAACTGTCAAAGACCTTCTGATGGATTTAAAAATGATTGAAAATGTGTACTTAGAATTGAGCCAAAATTAAAATAAATTCCACCTGTTAATTATGCAAAGTTTTGTTTAGTATGTTTAAGACTTTCATACAGGAAAAGTGATAGAATATTAGCTTATCAAGAGGTAATGGATATAGTCCAGAAATGTTTCAATTTATCATTAAGTTATGGCTCAGTAGGTAAAGAATCTGCATATAGTGTAGGAGACCGCTTGTAATACAAGAGACCTGGATTCGATTCCTGGGTCAGAAAGATCCCCTGGAGCAGGAAACAGCAACCCACTCTAGTATTCTTTGGGAAATCCCATGAATAGAGGAGCCTGGCAGGCTCCTCTGTTCATGGGGTCACAAAGAGTCGGACATGACCGAGTGACTAAACCACCACCAAAGTAAGAACAACCATAATATTAAATGAGTATACGTACACTACTGAATTAGAACATTATAATTTAAGATTTTTGAGACTTGTGGATAAATCAAATGATTTTGAAAAATAAATTTCAAAAATAACTACATGAAACAGTTTATTTAATTCAGCATTTAGTTGTAAAATAGCTTATTTTTCTTACAATGACAAACTAGAGAATAAGTACACATGATTTATAAAAACATTTCATTGAATCAGAGATTTACTCAATGTTAAAAATTGCTAAGAGACTGAGTACTGATTTAACTGTTTTAAAATATGTTAATACATAAAGCACTATTATTTTGGAGAAACATAAAATTACTGAATGCATTTTGTTATATTAGATATTGAAAAACACTTTTAATTGTATGATATTACTAGGTACAATTAAAATATAAAATAGGCTTCTCCTTCCAAGGACATACACTTTTTCCTATTCTTCCACTAAATACAACTAAAAACCCATGCCTAATATATAGGATATTCATAAGTGGGTTCTAAAACATGAAGAGAAGAAGGCAGACTGGCTAAAGACCTTGGAACCCAAGGAACAACAAAGTGGTGAATTCTCCAGGCCTTCTTTTTGCCTTCATGTATCTCAGACCTATGGCTAAAAAAGATAGTAAACTGGAACCAACAAATGGCCCAGTCTAAAAAACCCTAACAAATATTCCTCTTTCTAGCAAAAGGGTCAGGTAAAAGGCTGTGCAGTTTTAGGACAGAAAAGTTTTAGAGAGTTACTGCTGGATTTTAACCAAACATTAAAGAAAATCTGTGGTTTCAACCCATCCATGTCAGCAAAGGCTTTGCAAGACTTCCACAATTGCCAGGTTTTCTCTGGGTATCACGATCTCAACCTTCCCTATTAAGGTGGTCAGAGAAGGATAAGGAGAGAGTCAGAACATGGAGTTGGTCATTTGCTAATAAGCCCTGTCACATTTGTGGTGTCCATGGAGACAGCATGGGGAGTCTCAACGTTGAGCCCCAACTGGCAGGAATGGGGCCATAGATGATGCATATTAATATAAAACAACAAAAACTTTAGAAAAAGAACCATAGGAGAGACTCTTTGGGATCTCAGACTAGGCAAATCTTTCCTAGACTTGACAACAAAAGCACAATCTATTAAATGAAAAAATATAAATTATGCTTTATCAAAATTAAAAATTTTAGCTCTGAGATACACTCTATCAAAGACATGTATACCTGTGGCGGATTCATTTTGATATTTGGCAAATCTAATACAGTTATGTAAAGTTTAAAAATAAAATAAAATTTCAAAAAAAAAAAAAATATGTAACTGAGAGGAAAAAAAAAAAAAAAAAAAAACAAAGACAAAAGAGAAGCTAAATACTGGGAGACAATAGTTTTAAACTGCATGTCTGAAAAAGAATTTCTCTCTAGAATACATATATAATTCTTCAAACTCAACAGCAAAAATCTAAATAAAAAATAAAAACCAAACAATCCAATTAGAAAATTGCCATAAGATATTTCAAGAAGACATCCAGGTGTCAAATAATCAAAAGATGTCCAAAAGTATTTGCTGCTAGGGAAATGTGAATTAAAAATGAAAATAAAATATCAGTATACATCTATCAGAATGATTAAAACTTTAAAACAGGGACAAAACAAAATTCTGGCAGTGATACAGAGAAAGTGATCACTCATGCTTTCCTAGTGGAAATGTTAAATGGTGCAGACACTCTGGATAAGAGCAGAGTCTTAAAAAATTGAATGAGTGCTTATCAAGTAACTCAGTAATTGTACTCTTGGGCATTTATTTTAAATAAATAAAAACTTTTTCTCACAGAATCTCGTACATGAATGTTTGTGGTACCTTTATTTGCAGTTACCCCAAACTGGAGACCCTCTTGTCTACGGTGATGAGTAAATGCTTAAAAAAGGTGTAATATAGTCATAACACGGAATATTACTCAATAATAAGATAAACAAACTCATGATTCACACTACAACTTGACCGACACTCTAGAGAACTAAGTTTAGGACAAAAGTCAAAGATTACACACTATAGGATTCAATTTATACAGCATTTCTGAGATGACAAAATTAAAGACTGAAGAATAAATTAGTGATTGACAGGGTTTTATGAATTTAGTAAATGAAGATCATGGCATTTGGTCCCACCACTTCATGGGAAATAGATGGGGAAACAGTGTCAGACTTTATTTTTCTGGGCTCCAAAATCACTGTAAATGGTGAATGCAGCCAGGAAACTAAAAGGCGCTTACTCCTTGGAAGGAAAATTATGACCAACCTAGATAGCATATTCAAAAGCAGAGACATTACTTTGCCAACAAAGGTCCGTCTAGTCAAGGCTATGGTTTTTCCAGTGGTCATGTATGGATGTGAGAGTTGGACTGTGAAGAAGGCTGAGCGCTGAAGAATTGATGCTTTTGAACTGTGGTGTTGGAGAAGACTCTTGAGAGTCCCTTGGACTGCAAGGAGATCCAACCAGTCCATTCCGAAGGAGATCAGCCCTGGGATTTCTTTGGAAGGAATGATGCTAAAGCTGAAACTCCAGTACTTTGGCCACCTCATGCGAAGAGTTGACTCATTGGAAAAGACTCTGATGCTGGGAGGGATTGGGGGCAGGAGGAGAAGGGGACGACAGAGGATGAGATGGCTGGATGGCATACTGACTCCATGGACATAAGTCTGAATGAACTCCGGAAGTTGGTGATGGACAGGGAGGCCTGGCGTGCTGCGATTCATGGGGTCGCAAAGAGTCGGACACGACTGAGTGACTGAACTGAACTGAACTGAAGAATTTAGAAGAGGTGGTCCAGTTCCCAATACATATTAGGAAGAGCCTGAATTCACCTCTTTGCACTCACATACTGAATCTGTAGCTATATATGGACCAGACTTACTTCCTCTGAAAAACTGGCTGACTCTAATGTATCAGGTGAAGAGAGAAGCCCACAACAAAGCAGGCAGGTGAAGCTGAGACACAACCTCATCATAAACCCCACCCCTCACATAGTGACCCACAATTGGGAGGGAACTCAAAATCCAGTGCCTGTCTCTGAGGAGCCAAGGGATTGAGCTGCACATCAGGCACTCCAACCTTTAAGACCTGCGCCTGAGAGATGAACCCTGAAATAGCTAGATTTGAAAACTAATGGGGCTGGCAGTCATCAGACCCTTGTAAGGTTTTATGGAACCTGAGAAATGGATCTTAAAGGGCTCAAGCATGGACTCACCCATCCCAGGGCTCAGCAAACAGGCAGCAAATAATAGAGGTACTCTATATAATTTATGTGAAGGAGGCTTATTTGCTAAAGCTTCAGTCCAAGGGGCAGGCATCAGGCTTGGCACACATTTAGAAGCCTGGTCTCTGGGGTCACTCTTCATGCTTTCCCTCTGCCTTGCTCCAGCCTGCCAGTACCATTATTTTATTTTATTTTATTTTAACTCCAGGTGTTTGGGTTTTAGTTTTTTCTCTTTTTCCTGGTGAGGGCCATCTTTGTGCCTTTGTGCTACCTCACTAGAGACCATTAATATCCCCTAGATGGGAGCTTTTACATGTCCTTGGTATCCCATATTTTTTATGTCTGATGCCCCAATATTTGAGGCTGCTATCCAGGAGTCACACCTTGATTGCCAGGCTCTAGAGACCCACACTATGTTGTCTAGTAACTTTAACTATTCAGGGCTTTCCTGGTGACTCAGACGGTAAAGAATCTGCCTGCAAATACAGAATATCCCTGGGTTGGGAAAATCCTCTGGAGAAGGAAATGGCAACCCATTCCAGTATTCTTCCCTGGAGAATTCCATGGTCAGAGGAGCCTGGTAGGTTATAGTCCATGGGGTCCCAAAGAGTCAGACACAACTGAAGAAGTAATACTTTCACTTTCAGCAACAAGCTAAATTAATTCAACCTGATTTTGTAGTTGGGGGCAGGTTACAGAGAGTTACTTAGTCTTAAACATCTATTTTTATGAAAGTGTCTCTCAACTGTAAAATGCTAAGTGGACATTAACACATGGTTTTAATTGCATTTTCACCCTTTAATTAACTGATAAAACACCTCAATGTAGAACAAGAAAGAAATATACATGACACAAAATTTAGTTTCAAAAAATGTTAGCATTTTTACTATACCTATGGCTTCATTCACAGATAAAGAACTTGCATCTGTGATTTTATCAATACATGATGGACTATTTTTTTTCTTTTAATAAACACAGAGATGTTCATGGAAAGAAAATACATTCATTATTTTATAGAAGCCAGAAGGAAGTAACTATTGCAAAGGAGTAGAGAAGGCTATCTTTCATCTGCCTCACAGTACAGGGGCTTTTAATCTTTGTCTCTTGTGATATGTTTACCAGAATGATGAATCAATAGGAGGGTGATTACTATTCTCCCAATTCATTTGAACTAACCTTGTGAGCTGACTATGAAGTAAAGAAACAACTGAGTGAAATCAGATAGTCTTGTGAGCAGGAGTTTCAGGATTATTCAAAGCACAACCTATAGACCTATAGATCCTAAACTGAATAAACAAAAACCAAACAAACAAAAACAGGGCCCCTCATACTCTCAGAAACACATACACTTAAAATTATGATCCTTTTTAACTGTGATGTAAAATATCAGAAATGAATGGATTCAAAATTCTAACGGAGAGTCCCTGTAGACACATCAAAAATTAATCTGATCATCCTTTTGCCTATTGCAAATTTTTAATTGGAATTTATCAACCTTGGAAAAATGAAATTAGAGTGCTGAATTTCAAAACATCATTGGTAGACTGAAATATCATCTAAATTAAAGAACCATATTTTTTTAAAAAGCAACAGAATTTTACAACCTGTGGACCACTGTACCATTTTAAAAATCAGTTTCCCTTTATCTTTTTTGATTCCTTTAAATAGTATGTCCTTGTTCTCTCCAACTGGCCTATTAGTTAGAACAGTCTACACTTCTATGTTTTTTTTATTCCCCCAGAATTCAATATATTATTGTAAATTTTAAAATTTGAATAAATTTTAATAACTGCATACAACTCATCCTTATATTTAAAATATAATATTTATGTTTTAAAATATTATATTTTACACAAATCCCCTCTGGGGGGTGACAGAGGATGACATGGCTGGATGGCTTTACCAACTCAATGGACATGAGTTTGAGCAAGCTCTAGGAGTTGGTGATGGACAGGGAAGCCTGACGTGCTGCAGTCCATGGGGTCACAAAGAGTTGGACACAACTGCACAACTGAACTGAACTGAAAACATTATATTTAAAATATATATACATAAATATGTATATGTTATATATATAGCATTACTATTATATATATATATCATATGCATTCATGTATAATAAAGGTAACAGAATTTTTTTTTTTAATTTCTACAGTATTGTGTTGGTCTCTGCCACACAACAAAGCAAATCAGCCATAATATCCATATATTCCCTCCCTCCCCAGCCTTCCTCCCCTCCTCCCACCCAATCCCCCTAGGTCACCACAGAGCACCACGCCAGGCTCCCAGTGCTACACAGCAACTTCCCAGGGGCCTATCCATCTTCCACTGGCTTGTGGATATATGCTGATGCTACTTTCTTCATGTGTCCCACTCCCTCCCTCCCCCACTGTTCACAAGTCCATTATCTACCTGTGTCTCATTCCTTCCCTGCAAATAGGTTCACTAATACCATTCTTCTAGATTCAGTTTCTAAGTCTGTCTGTCCTTCAATGTCCCAAACACCCAACTGTATTTTCTAAGTTGAAATCACAGAAATGGAATCTGGGAATCTGAATTTTAAAATATATACCTCCCAGGCTAATAGTAACATTACAGATCAAAGGTTACATTTTCAATAGAAGGCATTTCTGTTTCCTGCTACTCTGCTTATGGAAAGAAGAAATGGAAGGGGAGATGCATATCACTGGGCTCAACTCCGCAGTCTCCACGGAAACTCTTTTTTATACCCCTTTAAGTGGAAATAATAAGTGGGTGGTAACCGTGTTTTTCCTTTTCCTGAGAGCACATTTATTTTATTATTTTCTTCAAGAATTTCATTTAGGAAAAAAAAACCAAAAACAGATCATAGACAAAAATAGCCTGTCTACATATGGTGAGAGCTCTGGGTGCTTCTGAGTGTGAGTATGCATAAACATTCAAACAGCAGTGTGTATCGATCAGAATTTGCTAAATATAACTTTGGTTATATTTCCCTTAAGTCACCTAGGTATTTAGTTGTATCTTTGACTTAGTTTCACCTCCACTTCAAAGTCTTAAGTACATATGAATAAGATTTGTAGACATACAGACATTCCCATTCAAAAACCTATCTCTTCTAAACACAGTGTGTGAGTAGGGTTTCAACTACTACCATTAATAGAAACTTCAACCTTGAGTCTCTAAAAAAATCTATCCAACACCCAAATCCACATCCTGTCAAAGATACACTCATATACACCTCTGCAATCTTCAAACACACAGACCTATGCTCTCCTAGATTTCAGGCAGTCTCATCTACTCCCTATGATGATCTCAAAGTTCAAATCTCCAAATATCTTCTCCAGGTGGTACCCTCTGTTAACCTTTCCCATCCCCAACTGGGCAAATTCTCCTCAACCTTTATGAAGCCCACACATTCCCACACTCAGCCACAGAGACTTACTATATCCTGTGGGGATGGAAATAAAAATTATTAGGGGGAAAGGATGTGTATTCATTTCCCCTCATAAGTCAACAACAGAGTCCACAAGTACCCACGCATGTATGCATAGATAGTTTCTCGTAATAGTTACTCCTCAATAATGATACTTACTCCTGCACTCTGTTACACTTCTATATGCTAACTGCAATCATGGTACAAATCAAAAACTGGAAATCTAAGATATGATGATCATAACCCACAACCCATAAGTGAAACTATAACACGGCAGACAGAGCCTAGCAAGCTATGAACTAGGCAGTTGACTATGGACATCATTCCACATTCTGTCAGCCCCATCTTCTGTCCTCCTGCTGCCTCAAAGACTAGCCATATATTTGTATGCCTTCACCCCTCTGTATCAGTACCCGTTTCAGCTGCCTCTCTGTTGGCTATTAGCTTACTTCCTTCTAGGAGGAGAGACATTACTGTTAACCTTCTAGAATATACACATTTTGAATGATAACACTTTGGAATATGGTGGTATTAGAAGGAAGTAAAGCCAGACAACTTCTTAGGCAATGCACTCAGCTCAGCCACTTTAATTTTTTATCATAGTAAACATCACATAATATAAAATACAATATTTTAATGATATTTAGCTATACACTTCAGTGGCACTAAGTACATTCACATTGTCATGCAACTCTTACCATCATCCATCTTCCAAATTTTTCACTTTCCTAAACTGAAACCCTGTCCGCATTAAATTCTAACTCTCCAGCTTCCCTCCCTCCCATCCCCCACCCCTCTACTCCTGGCCCCTGGCATTTACCAATGTACTTTCTGACCCTATGAATTTGACTAAACTAGGTACCCGGGGTACCTCGTATAAGTGAAATCAAACAGTATTTTTCTGCAACTACTGTGTATTGGAATGCCTTTTAGGTTACCTTAATATATACTGTACCGTCCCCACCCACCCATCCACCACCGCTGTGCTATACAGTAGGTTTTCATTAGTTATCTATTTCATTCATAGTAGCATGCATATGTTAATCTCAGTCTCATGATTTATTCTGTGCCTGCCCCCACTGGTGTCTGTTCATTTGTTCTCTATGTCTGTGTATCTATTTCTGCTTTGCAAATAGGTTTACCTGTACTATTTTTTCTAGATTCCACATATCTGCATTGATATACGATATTTGTTTTTGACAGTATTTCCCTCTAAGCATGAATGTGCTGTCTGTGTATCTGTCCCCTAACTTCACACCCTAAATGCAAAAAGAATGTTTGTCAGATTATGAATATATACACCTATGAAACTTTGTCATGGTCTGGTGCATACACAGGTACCATTAAAGCAACATCTATCAGGCATGTAATGAACACACATACCAGTACAGAATCGTGGTTGTGATCAAACAGTTAAAGACATGTCAGTTATATTAAGACTGTGACTTGCAAATGATGGAAGATTCAACCCAAACTGACCCATGTCAAATAAAATTTATTAATTCAAATAACTGAGATTTATATGGGTGTTCCACCTTACTGCTTAGCATATTCTGATGAATGTAATTAGGAATTAGCTTTGTTCCATTTTTCATTCCCCTTACCACTTGGCTTTATTCTAGAATTCAATGGATCATTTTTTTTTTTTTTTTATAATGGTAGGCTCACATTCTAACAAATTCACTTTAGCCAAAAGATAAAAAGCCTCTCTTTTAAAAGACCTAGCCAGATTCTAAGTAGATCTTACTGTCATCAAGTCAAATGTTCATTCCTGAATCCAATTTCTAGAGACAGAAAATAATTATTTGTCACATCAAGTCCATGGTCTGTCTATTCCTGGAATTTGGAAGTGGAGTCAATCCTATTTCAAACTCATGAATTAAAATGAAAGGATGAGCTGGGAGACACAAAAGAATTTGCATACTGCTTACCAGGGAAAGAGTGGCTGAGAGCGAAACAGACAAGCTAATAGTATATCTGCAGGAGCAAAAATTGGCATTCATAGTACTACTGGCCAACATCCATCCATACATGGCAGACATTTTTATTAATCTTGGACCCATTCCTATTGAACTCTCAATCTGTCTCAAATTCCCTTCAACTTACTCCCCAGCAGTTCATCAGAGCAAATTTACACTACACATGTTGTTATGTTGCACGTGATAATATCCTTGATGACTGTGGATAAAACCTTGAATATGTGTTGATAACATTATTAATTATCCACTTGCAAATGTATCTCAGTAGTTCTTGAGTCTACTTATATATTTGACTTTTCCACCTCTCATGATAATTACCTTCATGTCTCTATTTCTGAAGGGTTTCCCTAGTGGCTCAAGGGTAAGGCGTCTGCCTGCAATGTGGGAGACCTGGGTTCGAACCCTAGGTCGGGAAGATCCACTGGAGAAGGAAATAGCAACCCACTACAGTAACCACTACAGTAAGCCTGGAAAATCCTACGGACGGAGGAACATGGTAGGCTATAGTCCATGGGGTCGCAAAGAGTCGGACGTGACTGACTGACTTCACTTTCACTTTCTCTATTTCTAGAGGCATATCAAATAGTTCAATCTATTGCCTATTACTCCTGCCTTCACATCTCCAATTCAGGTTTGAATTTTTCTGTTAAAGATTAGAAACATTCAAATGTTAAAGAGCTAAATATCAGTAAGATGCAAACAAAAACTGGAAACAATTATGATCTCCAATGATATGTGATTAAATAACAACAAAAAAACCCACTAGGTGTTGATGTGTATTTTGCTGAGCATATAACAGAAGAAAAATTGATCTCATGTGATAGAAAAATGATTTCTGATTAATAATTGAATTCTTGCAGAATTCTTAAAACTGCAAAAATACTTGCATTATCATGTACATCCATATAATTTAACTCCCTGATTTTAACATGTAAAATGGCATCCACTATTAGTGATATGACAAAAAAGAAGCAAACTCATGGATATAGAGAAAATACTAGCAGTTACCAGTGGGGAATGGAGAAGAGAAATACACGGTTGAGAGAGTAGGAGGTACAAATTATTGTGTATAAGATAGGTTCAAGGATGTACTGTACAACATGGGAATATATTCAATATTTTGTGATAACTATGAGTGGAAAGTAATCTTTTAAAAATGGGGAAAATAATCAAAATTACTTGAAATGGAAAAAAAAGTTCACAAAAAAGAATTTTTAAAAAAAGAAAAAATAATAGACTCAAAAAACATAATTCACTGATTTAGAAGAAAGTATTTGTGAATTAAAATGTTTACACTTTATTCCAACTTCAACACCTGAAGATATAACAAGTAAAACATCCTAATTGCCATAAATTTATACAAACTGCTTTATTAGAGTACATTCCAAATAAAATACAAATAAAAAATTCTGATATGAATAATAGAATAATTCATTAAATGACTCCCTTTCAAGTTTCATATTTTTAATACAGAAATATAGATATAAGAGGTTACCCAGTTCTTAAGTTTCTGTCTTGGGTTCTCTGTGTATGGATTTATATATACTCTGTACGTGTAAATATATGTGTGTATATTCATTTCAGTTCAGTTCAGTCGCTCAGTCATGTCCGATTCTTTGCGGCCCCATGAATCTCAGCATGCCAGGCCTCCCTGTCCATCAACAACTCCCGGAGTTCACTCAGACTCACTTCCATGGAGTCAATGATGCCATCCAGCCATCTTATCCCCTGTCGTCCCCTTCTCCTCCTGCCCCCAATCCCTCCCAGCATCAGAGTCTTTTCCAATGAGTCAACTCTTCGCTTGAGGTGGCCAAAGTACTGGAGTTTCAGCTTTAGCATCATTCCTTCCAAAGAAATCCCAGGGATGATCTCCTTCAGAATGGACTGGTTGGATCTCCTTGCAGTCCAAGGAACTCTCAAGAGTCTTCTCCAACACCACAGTTCAGAAGCATCAATTCTTTAGCACTCAGCCTTCATTACAGTCCAACTCTCAAATCCATACATGACCACTGGAAAAACCATAGCCTTGACTAGACGGACCTTTGTTGGCAAAGTAATGTCTCTGCTTTTCAATATGCTATCTAGGTTGGTCATAACTTTTCTTCCAAGGAGTAAGCGTCTTTTAATTTCACATATACATATAAATGGCAACCCACTCCAGTATTTTTGCCTGGGAAATACCATGGACAGAGGAGCTTGGCAGGCTACAGTTTCTGGGACTGCAAAGATTCGGACACGAATGAGCGACTAACACCTTCATTTTCATATACATATATATGCATTGTGAGAAGGAAATGGCAACCCACTCCAGTATTCTTGCCTAGAGTATCCCAGGGACAGAGGAGCCTTGTAGGCTGCCGTCTATGAGGTTGCACAGAGTCGGACAGGACTGAAGCGACTTAGCAGCAGCAGCAGCATATATGCATTGTATATATACACAGCATGCAAGAGAAAAACTTAAGAGCTAAATTTCCTATTTAAGTCTATAAGTGACATATGAAGATGGTAATTCTGTTGTAAAGGTTTGAAGAATCATTTCATGGTAATATTTAGGATCATAATGATACTAGTCAAGCTATAAATGTATTGAAAATCTCTAATAAAATATTATGACTTGTCTTTGAAGGTTACAGATAGTTCATTTCCATATACCTTTAAATTGAACTTTGTTCAGTTCAGTTCAGTTCAGTTGCTCAGTCGTGTCCGACTCTTTGCAACCCCATGAATCGCAGCACTCCAGGCCTCCCTGTCCATCACCAACTCCCGTAGTTCACTCAAACTCACATTCATCGAGTCAGTCATGCCATCCAGCCATCTCATCCTTTGTCGTCCCCTTCTCCTCCCACCTTCAATCTTTCCCAGCATCAGAGTCTTTTCCAATGACTCAGTTCTTCACATCAGGTGGCCAAAGTATTGGAACTTCATTTTTAGCATCAGTCCTTCCAATGAATATTTAGGACTTATTTTCTTTAGGATTGACTGGTTTGACCTCCGTGCAGTCCAAGGGACTCTCAAGAGTATCTTCAACACCACAGTGCAAAAGGATCAATCCTTTGGTGTTCAGCTTTCCTTACGGTCCAACTCTCACATCCATAGATGACTACTGGAAAAACCGTAGCCTTGACGAGACGGACCTTTGTTGGTAAAGTAATGTCTCTGCTTTTCAATATGCTGTGTAGGTTGGTCATAACTTTCCTTCCAAGGAGTAAGCCTCCTTAAGTTTCATGGCTGCAGTCACCATCTGCAGTGATTTTGGAGCCCAGAAATATAAAATCTGTCACTGTTTCCACTGTTTCCCCATCTATTTGCCATGAAGTGATGGGACTGGATGCCATGATCTTTGTTTTCTGAATGTTGAGGTTTAAGCCAACTTTTTCATTCTCCTCTTTCACTTTCATCAAGAGGCTCTTTAGTTCTTCTTTCTGGTGTCATCTGTATATCTGAGGTTATTGATATTTCTCTCGGCAATCTTGATTCCAGCTTGTGTTTCACCAGCCCAGCGTTTCTCATGATGTACTCTGTATAGAAGTTAAATAAGCTTCTATATTGCTTATATACCACCTTGACGTACTCCATTCCTGATTTGGAACCAGTCTGTTGTTCCATGTCCAGTTCTAACTGTTGCTTCCTGACCTGCATACAGATTTCTCAAGAGGCAAGTCAGGTGCTCTGGTATGCCCATCTCTTTCAGAATTTTCCACAGTTTATTGTGATCCACACAGTCAAAGGCTTTGGCATAGTCAATAAAGCAGAAAAAGATGTTTTTCTGTAACTCTCTTGCTTTTTCGATGATCCAGCGGACATTGGCAATTTGATCTCTGGTTCCTCTGCCTTTTCTAAAATCAGCTTGAACATCTAGAAGTTCACGGTTCACATATTGCTGAAGCCTGGCTTGGAGAATTTTGAGCATTACGTTACTAATGTGTGAGATGAGTGCAATTGTGTGGTAGTTTGAGCATTCTTTACATATTTATTTATAAAATATAAACAGGTGCTAGTTAAGTATAATAACATCCCAAATAAAGGTAATTAGTAATAGTAAGAGAATTTTTAAAATTTAAATTTCTTTCTGTATGCTAATGAATTGAAATACATATCTTTTAGGAATGAATCTTATTTTAAAAGACAACTGATTTAAAGGGTTAACTTCTTGTTTTTAATTTCTACTGGTCTCCTACACATCTGGCACTAAATATCTTAATATACTACTTTCTGATGTTAATGTTATGAATAAAAATATATAATGTTTAAGCTTAGATTCCTCTGTGTGGCCATTTCAACATCTCTATAGGTCCTTCTTTGCTAATCCAAGCTTAGTTCTTGCTCCATACTCCTCAGAAATAAATAAATATTAATTTTCCTATGTTATCCAAATAACACCTCTTTTTACTATTTTCTTTCTGATTAGGTATATGCATTATCTCCACACTGCTTTCACCTGTACCATTTCTGTTGCCTGTATAACAGTACTCACACCAGCACTACCCCATCCCTGGATCATGCTCAGATTTGATCCATGTTTACCCATGGATCTGATCCAATTTGCCCTATGCTCAAACCTAGTTTTAGAAGCAGATGCTCATTGAAGGTTTTCTCAAGTATGATGACACAATTCAACCTCACTTTTAAAATGAGGTTACCTTAGGGATATATCCATCACAGAGTAAGTTCTTGATTCTTTTACACAAATACATTCAGCAGAGGCAAACACTCCCCTAGCACTATACAACACACACACACACACACACAATTTAACTTATAAGCATCGGAGAGTTGTGGTGTCTGCTGCTACTGCTGCTGCTAAGTTGCTTCAGTCCTGTCCGACTCTGTGCGACCCCATAGACAGCAGCCCACCAGGCTCCCCCATCCCTGGGATTCTCCAGGTAAGAGTACTGGAGTGGATTGCCATTTCCTTCTCCAATGCATGAAAGTGAAAAGTGAAAGTGAAGTCGCTCAGTCGTGTCCGACTCTTAGCGACCCCATGGACTGCAGCCCACCAGGCTCCTCCATCCATGGGATTTTCCAGGCAAGAGTGCTGGAGTGGGTGCCATGTGGTGTCTGAGTGGGTTTATTTTTGTTATAACTAGATCTTAAACCAATAAAACAGTACACGGTAGATTCACCATAAATGCCTATTCTTTATTTTGATAATTAATTTTCCTAGGATATATCCCTGTTTCCAAATTCATTATAACTCATGGAGGGTCTTAAATAAGCACTACAAACTAGTATGTGTTCTCAGCTCTATATAAGTGCCAGTGAAATTTTCCATTGTAGAATAAGCAAATAAA
The DNA here is from genome assembly GCF_029407905.1 of Bubalus kerabau. Lineage (NCBI taxonomy): Eukaryota > Metazoa > Chordata > Mammalia > Artiodactyla > Bovidae > Bubalus > Bubalus kerabau. The sequence continues at coordinate 78,245,247 of NC_073627.1, read as the reverse complement.
ATCACTGCATATCTGACCACTTTTCAGATACATGTAGCTGTATGGAAACATTTTAATGCTTTGGGGGGCTCTAGCCTTTCAGAGAAGGCAATGGAACCCCACTCCAGTACTTTGCCTGGAAAAATCCCATGGATGGAGGAGCCTGGTAGGCTGCAGTCCATGGGGTCGCTAAGAGTCGGACACGACTGAGCGACTTCACCTTCATGCAATGGGGAAGGAAATGGAAACCCACTCCAGTGTTCTTGCCTTGAGAATCCCAGGGATGGAGGAAGCTGGTGGGCTGCTGTCTATGGGGTCGCACAGAGTTGGACACAACTGAAGTGACTTACCAGCCTTTCTGAAATACTCTTAGTCTTGTTTTGTTATCTAAAGGAACCCCATTATTTGTTTTTGTGATGTTTTGTGCTCAAACAGACTTAACCAAAATCTTCTTCTAAATGCCATCGATAGTTAGCAAAGGCCTAATCTCCCTGGTATCAAAACACACTAATCCTCTTCTGGAGTTTAATGAATAATTTTATAGCAAGTTGCAACAGATGGGTAAAAAGCAGAACAAACAGATTTCTCTGGCTAATAATTACATGCAAAAAGGTAAACTTTTCTTCATTTCCCTGAATTCTATCCTTACAGAGACTATTATGCCAATTGTCATGACATTCCAGTTTTATTTTTAAAGGAGTGGTGTTGCTGGCAAATGTAATTATCAGCACACCTGCTTTCAAAAATATAAAAAGAAATTTCTAAACTATTTTGTTAAATAATCCCTTTTGCTATATTCACCAATAGAGCTATTTAAGTGCTAACATGTAAGAGCTTTCCTTACTATTCTAGCACTTTTGGAAAATTTTCCAGGATCATTGCCTCCTACTAATGCTTTTATGTACACTTGCTCAACACGGACATCCTTCTGGGAGCTATTTATAGCTCACCTCGTAGCTGCCTTGATTCCTACCTTTACTTAGCCTCTCTGGTTGAAATTATCACTGGCTTCCAGCTGGAATCTCAGACTTTTTACTGGACAGTATATATTTTTGGTCAAAAAATGATTTACTTAATTTAAAATTTTTTAGACAATGTCATGAAGTTATGATCTTCCTGAATCTTTGTTCACAAAGAGATCCTTAGGTCCCTGTCCAAGATGGGAGCTAGGGCTGTAATCCAGAGAGTTTTGCATTCAGTAAACTAAACTTAGTAATAATAATGTGTTTCATTTGGCTATCATTCTTTTCTTCATTTTAAAACTTCTTTTCCTGCAATATAAACAAACATGCAGCATATTCTATGTTTAATAGTTCTCAAGTCCTAGTCAATGATACTATAGTGGTCCTCAAACCATAGCTTGGATCACTCTCAATAGTCTTTATTTTTACTCTCATTCTTTTCCAACTGTTTCAACAAATTTTTCAAGGCTAGATGACTTATCATATCACAACAGACAATGCACAAGCAGAAATAATAATGAAAGAAAACTGAAGACATATCAAATCATGCCAAACATTCTGTTTACTAATTTTCTGATTTGGAAAATATATGTTGTAAAAATGCCTTTTTCTGACAAAATATAATAAAGTTATCATGCCATTTAAAACAAAGTATTACAGATATCTATGTTTTCTAGTGTTGCCAGTTTTAATTTTGACGGCAGTAGATAGACATACAAACAACAACTCTTGGTTTTCTAGATAATTTTTTAAATTGTAAAAGTATTCTGAGAACAAAATGCTATTCTTGTCCATAAACAATCTAAACTTCATCCCAAATGGATAAGTACATCTAATAGGTAATATTTATTTCTTGCAATGGATACAACAGAGACAAGAGTTTCTAAGTTCTCAAAACTGACTGGTATTCAGGTGACAGTAGAATCTAGAAATCTTAATTCTAACTGAGCTCTTTGCCCCTACAAATTACAATGGATTATTCTAGAGTATACATTATAGTTTAATAAAGAACAACATGAAAAATTAGGATAATTACATAATCATGGAAAATTCCATTGGCAAACAAGTGATAAAGAAGAGCTAGAATCAATAAATTCTCTTCAGTGCCATCTGTGTGAGGAAATGAAGTCTGTATACAAGAGTATGCCCAATTTTTTAAGAAATAAATAGCTAGAGATTTAAGCAGTCTAGGACTACATAGTTATCCATAAGTAAATCTCTTCTATTTTGGCCCAATACACTGTTTTGTTTTGTTTTGTTTTGTTTTTTTCCTGAATATTCTTTTAGAAGGGGTCTGCTAACAGGTGTAACTCATGCTTTCTTGCAAGTTATTTATCCATAACATAACAAAATTACTATTCTGAATTCAACTAAGCAAGTTTAATTTATTTTATTTCTGTGTCAGGAACTGGACAATGCAGGAAATAAATCAACTTCTGAATTGGTTAGTCTGAAATTCCTGATAATCTCATCCTGAAGCTCAGTTCCTGAAAAGGGAGAAACTTAGGCCAGTATAACCTGCCACTCTTACAAATGGCATCATTAGGCTAGGAAGAGCCTCTTGCAAACCTAAGATAGAATTTCTAGATGGGTAATGTCTGGATTTCTTGTGTAAGCCAAGCTATTGAGAAAAAAAAATGCCTGAATCCCGGGGAATGGCAGGGAGCATATTTATTTAAAATTATAGCAGTTGTAGAAAGAAAGAAAGAAAATGTCCCGTCTTTGTCTTTTCATAAAAAAGGAAAACTGTCATTTTGTGTCTTAGTTCTCATGTGAATAATGCACTAGACATTCTGTGAGAGTTTGCCTGGGTCATTTATTTTTTTTAGAAAATCTCAGATATGAAGCAAGACTAGACCACATTATTGTAAAGTTTTCAAATTAAAGCTTAACTAAAAATAGCTCAGTTGGTAAAAAATCTCCCTGCAATACAAGAAACCTGGTTCCATTCCTCACTCAGGAAGATCCGCTGGAGAAGGGATGCACTACCCACTCCAGTATTCTTGGGTTTCCCTGTGGCTCAGCTGGTAAAGAATCCGCCTGTAATTCAGGAGACCTGGGTTCGATTCCTGGGTTGGGAAGGTCCCCTGAAGAAGGGAAGCCACCCACTCCAGTATTCTGTCCTGGAGAAACCCATGGACTGCAGTCCATGGGGTCACAAAGTGTCAGACACGACTGAGCAACTTTCACTTTCAGAAAAATGCATATGTATATGCATCCAGACATTACCCATCTAGAAATTCTATCTTAGGTTTGCAAGAGGCTCTTCCTAGCCTAATGATGCCATTTGTAAGAGTGGCAGGTTATACTGGCCTAGGTTTCTCCCTTTTCAGGAACTGAGCTTCAGGATGAGACTATCAGGAATTTCAGACTAACCAATTCAGAAGTTGATTTATTTCCTGTATTGTCCAGTTCCTGACACAGAAATAAAATAATTTTATTTTATTATTGGATACATATATATAGATATAGATAGATATATATAGATGGATATAACACTTGCTGGCATTAAATATGATGAATATGGAAGGGAAAATGAAAGCAGTCATAGAAGATGTTTGGAAAACCAAGTAGATTCTGAAATTTTGGTGAAAATTGAACTATTTCTAAAGAATTGCATTTCTGGAAGGACTTCATCAAGCCAAAAGCTTGATGCTTTGGATTGAATATATATTTTGCAGTTAGATTGTTTTAAGTGAAACTCATGTTTAAAGTTGGACAACCAATTTCATATTATTTATTCTGGCTATTTTTCTTCCTTCGTTTCTTCCTCAATCCACCTCTCTTTCTTTTATTGGTACACTGGAATTGCAGAATTTAATTAAAAAATATATTTTTTCTAAATACTTTCATTACTGATTCATGCAAAGCTCCTTTCCCTTTTTCTTGTTGCCTTTCCACCTTACTTCCTTCCACTGTTTTTCTCTCTAATATGTAATGTTACACTATTTAACTTTTCTTACAATAATCTTCTTGATTTGTTAAAATCAAAATACTACCATCTACCTTACTGAAATGCTATGAATACTGAAATAGCTAAGTAGACATTTGCTTCCTGCCTTGCTGTGAATTGGCTGATGTGACAGCAACAAGTGTCCAAACTGGCAGAGTTGGGTGCTCTGAAAGTGATTACAGGCCGCTAAGCCACCTTGGCCATGGGTCACTGGGTGCTCATTGATCAAGCCCTAATAGCCTATTTAGTGCTTTTCAAGTCAATTGCAAAACACCTACCTTTGAAAAATAGGAGGCCAAGATAAAATCTGGACTGAGAATTTACACTATTTGCCCAGCTAGACATCTGTTTCCCATTAGTCACTGACATGCATGATATAGACAGTTGCTTGGTATCATTCTCTAAATTATCACAAAATTCCACTTACATGGCACCTGTTATCCTCACTACAGCTACATATACTATCTGTGCATATAGAGGGAAAATTGCCATAGAGATACAAAGAATATTGTATACTTTGTGAAGGGAATTGATCATAGGCAAGTAGACCTTTTGATCAGTTCTTTGTTGCTGAAAAATATCTAAATACAGCTTTTCTTCATGTTTAATTTTCTGAGAAGTCTAATGTATTTACCTCAGAGTTTATGCACATACAGGTCCCAAGTGAATGTGACTAATACTTTCCATCCTATATCCTGGCTGTGGCTCTGAATGATGGTGTATAAGCATCATTACCAGGCTCTCCAGGTGCCGGCATCATGTCTCTTTCCCACTCTCTATGGCAGCAGCAAGCCATGTGAGCAGTGAAGCTGACAACAGCCACCCTCATCCTCAAGAACCAGGGAGATCTGAACAGGATGGGATACCTTACTTGAGCACAAATGCCCTCATCTCCCCTCCTATTTGTTTATTTTGCAATTCTTGTATGTAATTAAGAATGAAATTTGAAACATAAAAACACATGAGAAATGTTTGAGTATATATTCACTTAGAAATTATTTGTCAATATCTATTAATTAGAGAACTCATTGAAAAAACTTTTTTGTTTAAATCCATTAGGATTAAAGTGACAAACTGATAATATCACTTACTGCCATTCTATTTTGCCACCGTCCTTTTAAACACGCCCTTGTGATATATTAATTCAATTCCAAAAATGTGCTCTAAGTCATCTGAATATCTTTTGCCAGGAATTGATTCTAACAGTCACCCCTTTTGTAAGCATATATGGTACTTTTCACACATTAAAAAAAAATCCCAGATAATACATAATTAAATGTATAATTACCCTGCATTTCCTTATTGCTATTCATTTGAATTTCGCATCCACATTTCTAAAAAGAACATATGTTTTATAATGTCCACCTATTCAACACTATACTAAGATTTCAATGAGGTAAGAGTAAAGTGAAACAAAATAAATAAAAACAAAGGCATACCATTTGAAAAGGAAACTATACTAATTTTATGCACAAAAATATGATTCAGTATTTAGCAAATCTTAAGAAATTTACATTTATGCAAATATATGCACATGTACACACATAATTTCAAGACCAAATAAGTGAGAGGATCAAAGTTGCAGGAACAAATTAACACAAAAAAAAGAAATAAAAAATGATTTTGATGAAAATTCAAAATCACATTACAGTAAAAATTTCTTAAGAATAAATTTAACAAGAGGCATAAAAGACATATATTAAAAACTGCAAAATATTGCTGAGAGAAATTGAAGATGATTTAAATTAATGGAGAGATTTATTTTTTCATGCTCTCAAAACTTTATTAGGTAGAGTCTGAGCAAAGGAGAAAACCTGTGAAATAGTCAACCACTTGGTTCAGGATGACCCTAACAAAGCAGCCTTTGCTTGGAGACATACTCTCACCAAGATGAAAGCATGTCTTTGATTTCTTTTCAGGGAGCTTTCTGGCTGAATATCCCTGAACACAACTTCAGATAATTGTTAAAATTGTTGGCCAGAGGAGAAGTTGGAAGACTAGGCTTTATTATGCTAACAATTCTTGCCAACTGCTCACTACATTCAAGTTTTCTAAAAACCACAGCAGGCCTTTTTGTTGTTGTTGTTGCTGTTACTGAAATTGACAAGCTGAATCAAAAATGTATATGGTTTGAAGCATCAGTGTGATACCACTACTCATATATTCACAATGGCCAATATCAAGAACATTGACAATATCAAGTGCTGGTAAGGATGCGGAGCACTCTCATTCATTTCTGGTGGAAATGCAAGATGATAAAGCTGCTTTGGTAGAGATTTTGGTGGTTTCTTGCAAAACTAAACATATCCTTACCATATGATGTAGCAAAAAAGTACTTGGTATTTACTCAAAGGAACTGAAAATGTATGTCCATACAAACTCTGTACACAGATGTCTCTAGTAGCTTTTTTCATTACTGAAAAAACTTGAAAGTGACCAAGATGTCCTTTACTTGATGAATGGATAAACTGTGAATACAACCAGACAATGATTACTATATAGCATGGCACTATCATGTGTAAGCTAGATAGCTAGTGGGAACCTGCTGTGTAACACAAGGAGCTCAGTTTGGGGCTCTGGTGATGATCCAGAGGAATCGGGTGAGGGGGATGGAGGGTATATATTTATACATATAGCTGATTCATTTTGTTGTATAACAAAAACAACAAAATTGTAAAGGAATTATACCCCCCTCAAAAAAAAGTCAGAAAAAAAATAAAAAGAAATGCGCTATCAGGCCATTAAATGACATGGAGGAACCTTTAAACAAGTATTACTAACTGAAAGGAGAGTGTCTGATACTACATAGTGTATGATTCCAAATCCATGGCATTCTGGAAGAAGTAAAACTATAGAGACAATCTAAAGGTCAGAGGTTTCCAGGGGTTGGTGGGGAGGAAGAAATGAACAGGCAGAACACAAAGGATTTTGATGGCACTCAGACTACTCTGTATGAAACAAAAATGGCAGATATATTTGGCTAAACCAACAGACTATACAATACCACGAGTGAATCCCACTTTGGACTCTGAATTCCAGGTGCTATTTATGTGTCAATATAGGTTGTCAATTATAACACATGTTCCACTTTGGTGGGGGATTTTGATAATGGGGAGGTCTATAAATGTATAGGGGCTGGAGTTACATCAGAAAACTCTGTACTTTCTGCTCAGATTTATTGTAACCTAAAACTGCTCTAAAAATAAAATCTATTAAAAATTATTAGAAAGTCAAAGGGTCTGTAACAGCCAAAATATTTTGGGACAAACAAACAAACAAATACCATGTTATCTCCAAACTTAGACTGGTTCCAAACAGGAAAAGGAGAATGTCAAGGCTGAATATTGTCACCCTGCTTATTTAACTTACATGTGGAGTACATCATGAGAAATGCTGGGCTGGTGAAGCACAGGCTGGAATCAAGACTGCCTGGAGAAATACCAATAACCTCAGATATGCAGATGACAACACCCTTATGGCAGAAAGTGAAGAGGAACTAAAGAGCCTCTTGATGAAAGTGAAAGAGGAGAGTGAAAAAGTTGGCTTAAAGCTCAACATTCAGAAAACTAATATCATGGCATGCAGTCCCATCACTTCATGGGAAATAGATGGGGAAACAGTGGAAACAGTGTCAGACTTTATTTTTCTGGGCTCCAAAATCACTGCAGATGGTGATTGCAGCCATGAAATTAAAAGACGCTTACTCCTTGGCAGGAAAGTTATGACCAACCTAGATAGCATATTCAAAAGCAGAGACATTACTTTGCCAACAAAGGTACATCTAGTCAAGGCTATGGTTTTTCCAGTGGTCATGTATGGATGTGAGAGTTGGACTGTGAAGAAAGCTGAGCGCTGAAGAATTGATGCTTTTGAACTGTGGTGTTGGAGAAGACTCTTGAGAGTCCCTTGGACTGCAAGGAGATCCAGCCAGTCCATCCTAAAGGAGATCAGTCCTGGGTGTTCATTGGAAGGACTGATGTTGAAGCTGAAGCTTCAATACATTGGCCACCTCATGCGAAGAGCTGACTCATTTGAAAAAACATTGATGCTGGGAAAGACTGAGGGCAGGAGGAGAAGGGGATGACAGAGGATGAGATGGTTGGATGGCATCACCGCCTCAGTGGACATGGGTTTGGGTAGACTCCAGGAGTAGATGATGGACAGGGAGGCCTGGTGTGCTGCAGTTCATGGGGTCACAAAGAGTCAGACACGATTGAGCAACAAAACTGAACTGAATAGCATAAAAATAATTACATATATCAATAAAACAAATTTAGTGTATTTCAGTTCAGTTGCATTTAACAAAGGCAGCAATGCAAATCAATGGGAAAGGATGTCTTTAAATGGAACTGAGATAATTAAACATCCATACATTATAAATGAAATCATAGCATACCTAAACATTAACTCAAAATGGATCACACAACCTAATTATAAGAGTGAAAACTATGAAATTTTTAGCAGAACACATAAAAAAAAAATCTTTTGACCCTGGATAAGGCAGCATCTTTGACATGATTCAAAAACATAAACTAAAAAGAAAAAAAGTCCAATCTATAAAAAAGTTGGACACCATTTTAAAAAATATTAAATGCTCTTCAAAAGAATCACTCATAAAAAAGACAAACCAAATATTAGTATAAATATTCTCTGATAAAATATTAGATAAAGAGCAATATATAGATTATATAAAGAGCAGTTACAACTCAATAATAAATAGAAAATTCAATCTAAAACAGGCAAAGTAATTGAATAGATTTTTCACTGATATATTACTTGTCAATTAAAAAATAAAAATATTCCTAACATTCCTAATCATTAGAAAAATGATAATCGAGCCACAATGAGATAACATGCTGAACACACTAGAAAGGCTATAATGAAATGACAGATAAAACCAAGTGTCAGCAAAAATGTGGTGAAAACATAAAACCTCACAGATTGCTTTGGAAATGTAAACAGTACTTTTATTTTGGAAATAACTTTGGCAGCTTCTTTAAAAGCTAAACATAAACACCCTAGGAAATAGCAATTCCACTTGTAACTATCTACCTAAGAAAAGTGGCAATCTATGTCCACACAAAGATGCATTTGAATTTTCATAGCAGAATGTCTTCATTATAACTACAAGATGAAAACAATCCAGTTACTAATAGAGTTGAGAACATATTTTGTATACATACAATGGAATGCTACTCAGCACTATAAATGAATGAAATGTGGATGCATGCTCCTACATGGGTGTTACGTGAAAGAATCTACACTCAATATATTGGGTTGGCTAAATGGTTCACTCAAGATTTTCTATAACACCTTAGGGAAAAACCCAAACGAAACTTTTGGCCCACCTCAATACATGGCATATCCAGTAACTGCAAATCCATGAGACAGGCATCAGATCTGCAGTTGTTCATGCCTGGGAATGGGAAAGAAAACTATCTGTAAAGGGTACAAGCGAACTTCTGAGGGTAAAGGAAATGTTCGGAAGCTTTCTATGGTGACAGCAAGTTCTAAAATTTTCTATGGTGATAGTTGCACGACTAATACACTTACTAAAAATAACTGTCACCCATTTCCAATAGATAAATTTAATGGCTAATAAATTATATCTCAAAAAACTTGCTAAATATCAAAGTTTCAAGTACAAACAAATTTAAAAACCTATAAAACAAAGAGTAAGATGAGTGTGGATTAAAAAAAAAATAGCATCCATGAAAAATACTTAAAACATGAGATAAACTAATAGTAAGTATCCTTAATGCACATAAAGTCCACAAAGCATATAAGACGGCTGAGATATACATCATGTGCAGAGATAACAACAAAATAGAGTCACCTTAGAACTCCAAGGGGGCTGCAAACTTTCAAACTTTGCTTCTCTTCACCCAACCCTCCTTTGCATTTCTCTTCTAAAAAACATGAAGTTAGTCAGCTACATTTATCAAATCTCCTTATACATGAGACCTTACTCTAAATACCTAAGAGCAAAGTATACAAAGGCCATTCTCTAAAATGGAAACATCCATGTTTCATTCATTGTCAATAGAGATAATGATGAATAAAGAAGATTATTTCAGGTCTTAATTAATGTTGTGAAAATAAAAACAATGATATTATGGAAAACACTAGATGGGTTGATTTTTAACAGGTGGGCATGAAAGACCTCAGTGAAGGAAATACTAGAACTGATGATGGATGGATAAAGATGCGGTACATAGTTACAATGGAATATTACTCATCCAAAAATGAATGAAATAATGTTATCTGTAGCAACATAGATGTACCTAGAAATTGTCATACTGTATTAAGCAAGTCAGACATAGAAAGGCAAATAACATATGGTATTGCCTATATGTGGAATAAAAAGAAATGGTACAAATAAACTTATCTAGAGACAGGAATAGAGTTAAAGTTGTAGAAAACAGACTTATGGTTACCACAGGGTAAAGTGGACTGGGTGATAAACTGAGACATTGGAATTAACATATACACAGTACTATGTGTAAAATAGGAAACTAATAAGAACTGTTACATAGCACAGGGAACTCTACTCAATACTCTCTAATGAAAGAAATGAGAAAAGAATCTAAAAAACAGTGGATATATGTATATGCAAAACTGATTGCTCTACACCTGAAACTAACACAATACTGTAAATCAACTATATTCCAATAAAAAGTAATTTTAAAAAATTGAGGGACAGCCTTAAAAGAGGGGATAAGCTTCCCTGGGTTAAGCAGTAATGAATCCCCTTGCTAAAGTAGGAAATGTTAGTTTTATCCCTGGGTTGGGAAGATCCTCTGGAGAAGGGAATGGCTACCCACTCCAGTATTCCTGCCTGGGAAATCCCATGGACAGAAGATTCTGGCAGGCTACAGTCTCAAAGGGTTGGACAAAACTTAGCAACTAAATAACAACAACTTAAAAGAAGGACAAGACTTTCAAATAGAAGAAAACTGAATGCAAAGTTTCTTAGAAAATACTAAATTTAGTGTGTTTTGAGTATCTCTGAGGTGAGTGAATGACAGGGAGAATGAAGCAGGATGCTTCAGTTCAGTTCAGTTCAGCCACTCAGTCGTATCCGACTCTTTGTGACCACGTGAATGGCAGCACGCCAGGCCTTCCTGTCCATCACCAACTGCCGGAGTTCACTCAAACTCATGTCCATCGAGTCAGTGATGCCATCCAGCCATCTCATCCTCTGTCGTCCCCTTCTCCTCCTGTCCCCAATCCCTCCCAGCATCAGAGTGTTTTCCAATAAGTCAACTCTTCACATCAGGTGGCCAAAGTATTGGAGTTTCAGCTTTAGCATCAGTCCTTCCAATAAACACCCAGGACTGATCTCCTTTAGGATGGACTGTTTGGATCTCCTTGCAGGCCAAGGGACTCTCAAGAGTCTTCTCCAACACCACAGTTCAAAAGCATCAATTCTTCGGCGCTCAGCTTTCTTCACAGTCCAACTCTCACATCTATACAAAACCGTGTTATGTAAACTAACATCAGGAAAAAACTTTTCATGTTCTGTTTAGTTCCCATAGTCATCAGTAGGATTGACTGGAAAAATTTAGGCTTTTGCATGTTGGCTTTGTGATGCAAAATATATAAAGATAAATAAAATATAAATATTCAGGATAGATATATGTGCAAGATATATATGTATGCATAAGATGAGTGTGTGTGTGTGTGTGTGTGTGTGTGTTCAGTCACTCAGTTGTGTCACTCTTTGCAACCCCGAGGACTGTAACCTACCAGGCTTTATGTCCATGGGATTTCCCAAACAAGAATACTAGAATGGGTTGACATTTCCTATTTCAAAATATAAACCATATATATATATATATATATATATATATATATATTCATGCTATGTATACAAAAGATATATAGATAGATAGATATCACTTTTTACACAGAGGGTAGTCCTTTTTATAGATAGAAATACAGATTCTGGATCAGGTCAAATAAGACTCTTGACAAACCAGTTTCTACTTGCTGTCTAGCTAATTGTTGCCCTGTTCCTTGTGCTTTCTACTACACTAATAATGGATTTAAACTAATTTCTATTATGTACACACCATTCTATTATGGACTTCTATGGCCTTTATCTTCTCACAGTGAACGTTGAACAGACCGGCCCTCCCACCTTCTGCTGCTTTAAGCACCCTTTTGTTGCTGTTTAGTCACTAAGTTTTGTCCAACTCTGCGACACCATGGACTACAGCATGACAGCTGTCTAGGTTTGTCATAGCTTTTCTTCCAAGGAACAAACGTGTTTTAATTTCATGGCTCCAGTACAATGTACTTTATTGAGCATCCATTTTATCACAGTTTTTGGGAAATCATGATTTTAAATGTTTTCTGATATGTAAAAAAGCAACACCGCTTTTAACTTAATAAGCATTTCCATCAAGTTCAGTATTTGAAGCAAATTATTCATAGAATATTATTCATGGAATGAAATCAGTAATTTTTTCTGAAAACTTCAACATTTTCATATTTTGGCTTAATGTTGCATGATGCATTAAGAGCTAAAATTGAAATGCCACAATTACTTAAGCAATGAATTTACACACACATTTGGAAACATTATTTTACATGATTTGTGGCTTTTCTTTTTATCTCACCAAGTTCTTTGATTTTTCCATTCTCATGAATTTGAATACTGAGTCAAATTCCTAACACTTTAAATGAGAACTGTTTAATACATGAATTAGAAAATCTGTATTTCTCATACAAAGCATCTGCTTCAAAACTCTTTTTTGGTTATGGACTATAGTAATGTCCTAGGCCATAATGTCAGATAAAAATAGTCCTGAAATACCTGAGATTCAAAACAGACCTACAACAAAGTTGTTCTATTCAAAAACTACTAATATTTCCCATTTTAATAAGACCTGTGGTGTTGGAGAAGACTCTTGAGAGTCCCTTGGACTGCAAGGAGATCCAACCAGTCCATTCTGAAGGAGACCAGCCCTGGGATTTCTTTGGAAGGAATGATGCTAAAGCTGAAACTCCAGTACTTTGGCCACCTCATGCAAAGAGTTGACTCACTGGAAAAGACTCTGATGCTGGGAGGGATTGAGGGCAGGAGGAGAAGGGGACGACAGAGGATGAGATGGCTGGATGGCATCAATGACTCGATGGACATGAGTCTGAGTGAACTCCAGGAGTTGGTGTTGGACAGGGAGGCCTGGCGTGCTGTGATTCATGGGGTCGCAAAGAGTCGGACACGACTGAGTGAGTGATCTGATCTGATGGTATATTTTTTAATGTGAAAGGTTGAAAGAAATAGGATTTAACTGAGAAATAGAAATGTACGTGTTTCATATTCCTAAAATCCTGGTTATTCATAATATGTCATTTATTAATCCATATTTTTTCTCAGAGTGATATATTGTATAAATCCAGAAAAATATCACTTCATCAAAGAAAGCAACAATTTGAATGGACATTTGGAAAGCAAGTTCATCTAATTCATTATCCTTTGCTCCTTGGCCTGCTGGAAACACAAAGAGGCTTTTCTCTAATATTCACTGTGAGAACCAGGTCTAGCTCTTGGAAGTAAAACCCACTGAAGTGTGGACTGGGTTTCCTGGGGTTTAAACTCACAGACATGTTCACAGTGAGATTCTAGCAATTCCTCAAGGCAGCTCAGGGTTCCTTTTCATAGCACTGATTTCTGTGGAGTTCATGGATCATTACTTCTGGAAGCTGTGATTCTCAGTATTCGCCTGTGATTCTTTTCAAGTTGCCGTTTGCTCCATGACTTCACTTCTCTTCTGAATCCAAAGATGTTTATTATTCAGTTTGTTCAGCTTCCTACTTCTTATTAGGACAGAGTGGAATTTCTAAGGTTCTTTCACGCCAGACTAGAAACTGGAAATCCCTTTACACGACTTTGAGTTTTAAATAGTTTACTAAAAATTTTCAAGATGGTGCCCCATTTATCCATTGTCATCTATTTTCTTGAGTTTCTTCTGAGATGTTTTAATTCTGCCCGTTTGTGTATTAACATTTGCCTCTTGCATCGTTTTGTGTTTTAAACATGTTCTCTCCCTCTCTCTCTCTCTCTCTCTCTCTCTTTCACACACACACACACACACACACTTATCTTTATCTCTCTCTAAATATTTGAGGAAAAATATATATTGCTTAACTTTCAGTCAAGTAACAAAGTATATAGAATGAAGATATTTTATATTATATTTTCAAAGAATATACTTAACCTGTAACTTATTTGAGGATGCTATTTAGTGAATATGCTCCATCAAAATGACAAAGTAAATCAGAAAAGAAGATAAAGATTCCAGAAATAATAATGCCACATGTAATGCAGCCTGATTAGACATCCATATTGGAACTATGGAATCATCAAAGCAAAATATGGAGGAAGCAAAGAAGGAAAACAAGGAATCAGTAGATTATTTAACACATTTCTCCATGTGGAAAATTACATTGTGAAACATTTAATGAAGCTGTTAGACAAAGAAGAAGGAAACTAGTGACAAAAAAAATGAAAAATGGGCACTAATGGAATACATAAAAACTAAAGTCTAGAATCAAAAGCAAGTTAATCATTAGAAACATTTTTTCTTTTAGAAGTGATCAAAATGTGGGATGGACATGTACACACTGCTATATTTAAAATGCATAGCCAGTAAGGACCTACTGTATAGCACAGGGAACCCTGCTCAATCTTATGTGGCAGCCTGGATGGGAGGGGAGTTTGGGGGAGAATGAGAGAGAGATTCAGGGGAGAATGTATACGTATGGCTGAATCCCTTCATTGTTCTCCTGAAACTATCACAACATTGTTTGTTAATCAACATTGTTTGCTATATCCGAATAAAAAAAGTTTTTTTCTTTTTTTTTAATTTTACGAATTATTATATTTACTTATAAGAGCCGTGATATCATATTGGGAAGATAAAAGTGGGAAAAGAGAAGGGAAAAGAAATGTAAAAAAAATAGGTTTAAGGCAGTTAAAATTCTTAACTAGTGTAAGATAAATGAAAACCATTTCACACCAGTCAGAATGGCTGCGATCCAAAAGTCTACAAGTAATAAATGCTAGAGAGGGTGTGGAGAAAAGGGAACCCTCTTACACTGTTGGTGGGAATGCAAACTAGTACAGCCACTATGGAGAACAGTGTGGAGATTCCTTAAAAAACTGGAAATAGAACTGCCTTATGACCCAGCAATCCCACTGCTGGGCATACACACTGAGGAAACCAGAAGGGAAAGAGACATGTGTACCCCAATGTTCATCACAGCACTGTTTCTAATAGCCAGGACATGGAAGCAACCTAGATGTCCATCAGCAGATGAATGGATTAGAAAGCTGTGGTACATATACACAATGGAGTATTACTCAGCCATTAAAAAGAATACATTTGAATCAGATCTAATGAGGCGGATGAAACTGGAGCCTATTATACAGAGTGAAGTAAGCCAGAAAGAAAAACACCAATACAGTATACTAACGCATATATATGGAATTTAGAAAGATGGTAACAATAACCCTGTGTACGAGACAGCAAAAGAGACACTGATGTATAGAACAGTCTTATGGACTCTGAGAGAGAGGGAGAGGGTGGGAAGATTTGGGAGAATGGCATTGAAACATGTAAAATATCACGTATGAAACGAGTTGCCAGTCCAGGTTCGATGCACGATACTGGATGCTTGGGGCTAGTGCACTGGGACGACCCAGAGGGATGGTGTGGGGAGGGAGGAGGGAGGAGGGTTCAGGATGGGGAACACATGTATACCTGTGGTGGATTCATTTTGATATTTGGCAAAACTAATACAATTATGTAAAGTTTAAAAATAAAATAAAATTAAAAAAAATAAAACTGGCAACAAAATTTTCAGTACATGCACTTAAAATGTAGAGAAAACTGTAAAAAAATAATAGCTATTATTATAAAGATTGCCTCTGGGAAGCAGGGTAGAAGGGACACTGTTAGAAGCTTGCTCAATTTTGGTTAGCCTCCTAGCAGTAGTACCATATAAAATTTTAAGTATATATGTGTAAATTAAAATAATAATTAAAAATCCTTCTCGGATAGCCAGGTAAGGAATCTCTCATTCAGAATAGATAGTGGCATACCTCTCTTGTTGAAACTTGATACTCATAACTTCTCCATTCCAATTATCATTTTTACTTTTATCTAGATTTCTGAAACTAGATTAGTCTTAGGCTTTCACCCCTGTTTTCTTGATTTTGGACAGACAATGAGTATGTGCATGTGTCTGTGTAAGTAAAAACAATACAGTACATGGCTGTACGTTTTGCTAAGTGTTTGTGTTCATATAACTGACCAGTATATAGAGCGATGCATATAAACAAAGAGTCATTCCTTTTCTTTATCAAGAGTAACTGGACATTTAATTGTAAATATATCTTAATTCATTGTATATTACTTCACCTAAAGATGGCTTTTTTCCCTTATAAAATCTTTTTAGAGTGCTTCAGTTAACAACTTTATTCATCTCTGTAGGTATGCCTCACAATTATGCTCAAATATTAAAATTTCTAGGAGTATAATTATTAGTCAAGGACATGAATTTTTAAATTAGATTTTAAATGACTTTTATTAATAATTGTAACAATCCATTTCCAATCAACATAGGCAAATTAGGCAAGTTGATTGCCTCTTCCCATATACTCTTGTTGTTACCACAAAACATGTAAATATATGCCCATCTGAGAGGTGAAAATAGCATCTAATTTATTTTATATTTACTTAATGATGAGTGAAGCTGAGATCCATTTAATATATTGAAGAGCTATTCTTATTCCTATGAAAATTGATTTACATCATTTATTAGGTTGTATGAGTTTCATTAATTTCAATGCCAGCCTCACTGTATAACAAAGTAGCTTGTATAATGTTTGTTTTTTCCTTGTAGTTTCGTACCATTCATTTCTGTTCATACTGATCTTGATGCCTATTTTTGTTCCACTTCCACCCAGCTTTAATCTATGCTTTTTTATGCTATATTGTCTGCTGCTGCAGCTGCTGCTGTTAAGTCGCTTCAGTTGTGTCCGATTCTGTGTGACCCCATAGATGACAGCCCACCAGGCTCCCCCATCCCTGGGATTCTCAAGCAAGAACACTGGAGTGGGTTTCCATTTCATTCTCCAATGCATGAAAGTGAAAAGTGAAAGTGAAGTCTCTCAGTCATGTCCGGCTCTCAGTGACCCCATGGACTGCAGCCCACCAGGCTCCTCCATCCATGGGATTTTCCAGGGTATATTGTCTAGTGGGGGAAATTTCCTTTCATTTTTCATCTTTGTTGTCATTGCATGGAAGCGCTTCAGGAAATCATTAATATTGTGATTAAACTTATTATTTAAACAAGTTATTTGGTATATTGTATAAGCAGAGATTTTCCTCTATACTTTATTGAGTTGCCTGTATTAGTACATTGCTACCTGCATGTCTCAGGAATAGTAAAAAGAAGTCGGGAAAAATCTAACAATAACTTTATAATTGAACAAGCATAAATATCTCCGATCAGCTATCAAACCAGCAGTTACAGCCCTGCTCTCCAGTTTAAAGCAGACAAACCTGACTTTACATTCTAGCTGGATCATTTAATAACTCAGCATCAAAGGGGAAATGGTATTATTTCTTAGGATTCAAGTTTTCTTACCTATAAAAGGGAGATAAAATATGTTGCTCAAAAAGCACGGTATATGTATGAAAACAGTGTCAAATACAGATAAAGAACTGATATTTGAAGATAGACATCTTAGGTCAACTTCTGGTTCTAGCTCCCATTACTCCGACCTTGTATAAGTCACTAGGTCAAAATCTTGTCTGTAACAACTTTTAACTCTGTGATCAAGGTAAAGAGTGTGTTTTCTAGTAACTTAATGTCCTCACTTATAAATGTGCAAATAACTAAAAAGTACTTAGATTAGGGCATAATGCTAAGTACTCAATAAATGATAACTCTATTCTGATTTGACACTCTTTTGACATTTAAGTTTGTTTTTCTTAGACAAAAAATCAACAAGTTAACAAAGGTTTTGCCCTGTTGTGATATTTACCTGTGAGTCCATAGGAAAACACTTCCTGCTCCTAAAACCTGGAAGAAAAGTACATCTGTGACCTATAGTTTGTCTGATCCCATGTTAGAAAATCCAACAGCCCAGCTCCTCTTATTATGAACCTTAGGACTTCAAGTGAAATTCACTTATTGCATTTTGTTTCTTCTATAGAGGGATGAAAATGAGCATGGTATTAAATATAAATATAGATAGATAGATAGAGATATATAGTACTTTCCTGTACCTCTTTCCAAAGTCATTCAAAGAGAATTGTGTGTATATTTTTGTGTGTGTAACAGGGGAAAAAAAAGCATATAGACTGAGCCCCTACATTTGGCCAGATTTACAGAATTGGTATGTTACAAAAGATTAGAAAAGAATGATAATGTGAGTTGGTTTCAAATTTGTTTTCATATTGGCTTACTCAGAAAGCAGGCAATAAGAAGTGCACAGTTACAAACAGCAGGCAGCCTGTTGTGCCTGGTCACCATTTCCTCCCTTGTCTCTCATGCTGCTGCTGCTGCTGCTGCTGCTAAGTCGCTTCAGTTGTATCCGACTCTGTGCGACCCCAAAGACGGTAGCCCACCAGGCTCTGCCGTCCCTGGGATTCTCCAGGCAAGAACACTGGAGTGGGTTGCCATTTCCTTCTCCAATGCATGAAAGTGAAAAGTGAAAGTGAAGTCACTCAGTTGTGTCTGACTCTTAGTGACCCCGTGGACTGCAGCCCACCAGGCTCCTCTGTCCATGGGATTTTCCAGGCATGAGTACTGGAGTGGAGTGCAGATATGAAGACATGGCAAATGCAGCGCTGCCCACAGCTCAGCTCCATTAAGTCAGAAAATCTGTGGACTTGCACCACATACAATTTACTTACACAATAACTGGAAACAAACCTTTTGCCAGGCCACGTACTCCAAACTTAATGTTCAGGTTATACGCCTTGAATGTCTTGTTTTGCCTGCTCAGAGTTCCTCTCTCCCTAACTGCATTCATGGCACAGTGACAAGAAGTTTCTGCTTTATATTCACCTGGAGGTTTTCTGTGATCAGGCCTGACCACAGCTCAACAGCCTCAGGCTCAGTTTTTCCACCCCAGTACAGAGTTAGGCCATGTGTTGCTTCACAGCAAGAATCCAAATCAAATAAGGATGGACACAATCTGTTGGGTAGGTGACTCGTACACTTTCTTTTGAACATTGAGAGAGGAAAAGAAGAAAACATTGCTAAATGTGCTTCCTAGAGCTTTTCAGAGTGCTGACCTCCAAACCCGACCCATCTGAAACGAAACATCCATTACCTCTACTCTAAATGTTTCTGAACCCTATGTGACAGAACTGGGAGCTCTGTGAAAATTGATTTTTGCCACAGTGCTTACACCTGGGTACCACTTGCTTATTATTTTGAACTCACTTGAGGCTTGAATCAATCAGTCGGGTAACTGAATAGTTGAACAAAGAACTTATATACACAGTTAAAGCAAACCTATTCTTTTTATTTTCCTTTGCTAATGACTTGTCAATAATATGTCCACATTAATCTGATATACATTTTGGGATTTCAGAAGTTTTATACTTTAAAATATTGTACACAGGTATATTACTAATAGCCTATCATCAAAGTCCAAAAGCTTCCTCATAGCTCAGTCGGTAAAGAATCTGTCTGTAAAGAAGGAGACCTGGGTTCAAGTTCTGGGTTGGGAAGATCCCCTGGAGAAGGAAATGACAATCCACTCCAGTATTCTTGCCTGGAAAATCCCATGGACAGAGGAGCCTGGCAGGCTACAGTCCATGGAGTTGCAAGAGTTGGACATGATTTAGTGACTAAACTACCACCAAAGTTCAAAAGGAAAACTATCATCAGATGGACCAAAATACCCACCCTAAATTTAGAATAAATTATGGCCTACAAGTGTTATCACAAGATCACCTTATGATCTGAATACACACACACACACACACACACACACACACATATATATATATATATATACACACACACATATATACACACACACAGGATAGATATGAAGGGCTGTAAAAAAAAAAACCCACAGCATATTAGGAAAGAAATAGAAAATTTTAAATCTTGGGAAATAATATGAATATAACATTTAAAATCTTAGGAAAGACACTCTTGAAATGGAATGTGAAAGATGCGAAATTTGTATAAGGATGTTAAAATGGCTTATCGAAATCAAAGTCCAGGATTCAGACAGCTGGGCCTGAGAAATGACTCCAAATCTAATGAAAGCTTGCTTTCTATCACCTGACTCCTTCCCTAAGTACATTTCTACTTCAGTCCTTTTTCCTTCATCACCTGATTTACTTTTCCAGAAAACATGGTCAAAGAAATAGTCACTGATAGCTTTAAATTATGCCAGTTACAAAAACAGAAAGAGAAAAAACAATTGGTTAAATTTGAGTCTGATACATGCCTTCTCCACCAATCCATATGTGAATGAATTGGAAATAAAAGAAGAAAAGAAGAAGAAGAAGAAAAAAACAAAAAAACAGGAGTCAGAACAGTTAATGATTCATGAAAGACAAAACAATAGACATATCCCTTTTCGTTATTATGACGTTATTATAGCCATGACAACCTTGTCACTTCTACTGCTATCTGCCAGGCTACCAATGACCCCCGACCCAAAACCTATCTTGTGTATTTTAAAAGATTAAAAAAAAAATAAAGTATGACTGAATCTGTGCATTGTGTTTGATCCTACTTATGGAATATAAGTTTCTTCTTCAGAAGTCTCCTTTTACTCAGGCAGAGTGTCTCGGAAGATATTAAAAGGTCACTGGCATCATTTTAGGTCTTAAATTAGTGACTCGGCACAAAGGTCAATGTTATCTTTTAAACAAAACATGGTAGACTTTCTAGATTTCATGTTGAGTTCCTACTTACTGAGATCATCATTCAAATAGACTAGAATAGGAACCATAGCAAAGATTTCTCCCTATACAAACCCTTATGTACATTTACAGAGTCCCATCTGGTGGCTGTTACCACTGCTCTGAATATCTTCTTCATGGAAGACCCAGAACCGTCCTTTCCTTCACAAAACTCCTTCACATATGTATATATCTTTAAAATAGGAAGGTAATTGTTTTCCAGGTTTGCAAACGTATCATTCAGTATATAACTGGATCATATAAACAACATTTAGGTGGAAGAGTTCAACACATGTCAGGAGGGTCAGAAGATACTTTTTAAGCACTGACCAATGAAGAATCAGAAGGTAATCTAATTGGATAGGTTGGTGTTTGTCAAGATCAAATCCATTTATTCTCCATTAATTATGTTTACATAAATAAAAATAAGTCCTTCAGCACTTCCATTAGGAATCCATGAAGAATTAATAGAATGTAAAATCCCTACAAAGTTCAAGACTATTAAATAAGGTATACAAGTCAAAAGCCTCTCAGAAGTGAATGATGCTATCAATCTATGTAAATTCAGTAAAACTAGTTATTAGGTCTGTTATGGCTCACCACTACATCCCCAGTACTTACTGTATACTCTGGCAAATGGTAGATATTCAATAAAATGTATAGATAAGCAAGCACAAGAAATAAGACAGTTAAAAGTAATGAGGGAGAGGGTGACATTGAAGAATCCACTCATTATAACTGAAGCTTTATTTATAATTGAAGTTCCTATGCCAAGCTTGTGAAGGAAGTTTCCTGAGCCTTAAAGCAGAAGCAAATATGACTTACTTGACAAAGCAAATGTACTTTTTTTTTTTTGCAATTTTCTGAGGCTCACAGTAGTAACACAGAGAACATTCTGGTCTGGGAACTCAGCAACTATCTTTTGGCTCCCCCTAGGGTATGAACTAGGGATGTAATACTGAGGTCTGGAGTTCTGAAGTACAAAATCAAATGTATGAACATAATAGTGTTGCAAAGAGTTGGACGCAACTCTAGCAACTTAACACTCACACACACACAATGTGATAGTTGAGGCGTAAATGAGCTGTGAATATATTTAGTACTGCTGTAATGATCAAGGCTATGTCATGATATTATAAAAGCAGTATTATGCATAATAGCCTGAAGTTCTCTACAAAGGGAGATTACGAAGCCTGACTCAACTGGGAATGTTACTTGCTCTCTCTCAACCGCATAGTAGATGAGGATGGAGACTCAGAGACAAAAGAAGCATTTTTGTAAGAATCATAATAAAAAACAAAGGAGCAATATAAAAAGACAGTGAGTTAATTAAATGCCACTAGAACTATTAAGGAAATGGCAACCCATTCCAGTATTCTTGCCTGGAGAATCCCAGGGACAGAGGAGCCTGGTGGGCTTCCGTCTACAGGGTCGCACAGAGTCGGACACGACTGATGCGACTTAGCAGTAGCCGCAGCAGCAGAACCATTTATGTCTAATTCTAACAAAATAGTATTTACCAAAACTAAGTAACTGAATTACTTCTAGTTTCTGAGGACCTACCAACAGCTTCCCAGAGGGCACTAGTGGTAAAGAACCTGCTGGCCAATGCAGCAGGTGTAAGAGACGTGGGTTCGGTCCTTGGGTTGGGAAGATCCCCTGGAGGAGGGCATGGTGACCTACTCCAGTATTCTTGCCTGAAAAATCCAAAGCCTGGCAGGCTAAGGGCCACAGGGTGGCAAGGAGTCGGGCATGACTGAAGTGACTCAGCACACATACTAAGTCAATATATATTATGTTGTTTGCTAAGTTAGCACTTATATTTTATCAGTTCACCTTCACAACTCTGCTAGCCAAGTCTTGATACCTACAATAGCATAATGCAGTTATGTTTCAACCCAAACATGCTTCTGCATTACAAAATAATGGTTGAGGGTTTTGAACCAGGATTTCTTATTTCAGAGTCAGTGCTTTCTCCCCCATGCGTTGTTAAAATTTATAGTTAGAGCTTTGACAATTCAGTGCCCTCTTTAAGGATAACCATCTTTTTACAAATAGCTCTGTAAATGGTCTTTAGGCACTGTCAAAGCTCATTTAGTCAAAGATTTTGTATTTTGCCTTGTTTATGTTGCAAATATATATAATTTAACAGTTCAAAGATCATATACAAAAGACAAAGAAAACTAATTGCCGATTTAATTTGCATGGCCTGTAGGTAATCTGTCTTTAAACTTTGTATTATAGCAGCTACATAATATTTACAAATTGTTCTTTCCAGAGTTACTTACCATTACTTTAGTTTCCATAGGGAGTTAATTTTTAATATAACTGATACGAAATACCATCTGGTCTGCTTCTAAGGGAGAGTTAAATACTATATACAAACACCTATAAGATTCAGAATGATTTACAGAGATGGTGGATCTATCTTGAATTCTGAGCTTCCAACTCGTTTTCCTTCTCAAACTGTTGCTAATTGAAAATTGGGACTTTACTTAAAGCTTGACTATACTCCATCTCCAAATTCTAGCCCACATGAATTAAGTTTGCTAGCAAATTCCTGACCAAAGTGATTTAGTTAGCGCTGGAAATGTAACTTCCCCAAGTGCAACAGGGGTTTCCCAGGTGGCACTAGGGGTAAAGAACCCTCCTGTTCAGGAGACATAAGAGACACAGGTTTGATCCCCGAGTTGGGAAGATGTCCTAGAGGAGGAAATGGCAATCCACTCTAATATTCTTGCCTGGAAAATCCCAAGGACAGAGGGGCCTAGTGAACTATGGTCCATAAGGTTGCAAAGAATCAGACATGATCAAAGTGACTTAGCATACATGCACATAAGTACAATAGGAGTGAATATCTGGGCTTTTTGTAGGAATTATAAATCTACAAGGCATGTCTTATTTATGTGAGCTGTCCATTACTTGCAAGCAAAAGCATCTAAAGTGATTTACAAATTGGTACAGGGAAGAAGGATTGAGAGTATCAGATCCTGCAAATTTGAATTAATTGAACAAGGAGATAGAACAAAAAATTTTAAGGACTCTTCCTTCTTTTTCTCAACAATGGAAGCTGACTATCTTTAGGCATTAGTAAAACAGCTGTGAATCTGTGATCACTGGCCACTGGACTCAGATTTTGTGTCTACTGAACTTGCAGAATTAGAAGTGAAGCAGGAAAAATGTTGCAATATTTGAATGTGTTGGCTAATTCCACAGCTTTATCTAAGGTCTTGAAAGATGCAAGCCTTTTCTGAAGTCAGGTCATCTCAAAGCAATAAATAAATAAATAAATAAATACATAAAACTTTGATAAAAGTAACTCATTTGGCCTGGGAGTTGAAATAAAGAATGACCAAAATTTTGAATATCTGGAGCTTCATTGGTTTGGAAAAGGCAAATTCTATACATCTAATAAAAGTTAGAGCAAAGCTGTGTTACATAGTTTCTGGTAGGTAGAAGACTTGGCAGATAATAAGATAAGAGCCTCAGGGAAGCCTGACACTACCTCATACCTACAAACCCACAGCCTTATTTAGAAGCTTTGACCTGATTATAAACAAAAAAAAAAAAGAGAGAGAGAGAGAAGGAAAGGAAAAAGAAACAAGGAGGGCAGAAAAGAGGAAGGAATAAGAACAGAAAGAAAATTATTTGGGGGAATGTATATACTGAAGGCAGGGATAATTTTAGTGGTGTCTCCACACCCAGCAAGGAATTAAGAATTAAAATAATTGAATTAAGAGAGATGGATGATTACAGTGCAGGCCTGGGTGGGGTTTTGAGACTGAGGTTGCTCATTTGCTTACAAAGTTCACAAGCCTGAATCCAGGTTCATGTTTTACAACTGAGTGACTCCTTTCTAGCTTTGGTTTCTAGCACATATAAGTGTCTTAAATCGAACAGCTGTGAAGCTTATTAAAGTTTTAAGGGTGTGATTTTGAAAGCCTTAGTCACTCAGTCGTGTCCGACTGTTTGCAACCCCATGGACTGTAGCCTGCCAAGCTCCTCTGTCCATGGAATTATCCAGGAAGAATACTGCAGTGGGTAGCCATTCTCTTCTCCAGGGGATCCTCCAAACCCAAGGTTTGAACTCGGGTCTCTGGCATTGCAGGAAGATTCTTTACTGTTATGAGTCATCAAAGAAGCCCTGATTTTGAAAAGGAGATTCCAATTCTGGCAAATAAATACCTGTGACTATTCACCTCCCTAAAAGATGCTCACACACCAGAATTTGCACCAAAAGGAAAAGGGTAGTTAGGGTAGACTAATAGGTGTAGTCTCCCTTCAATGCACCTCCCAGATACAATCATGAAGGATGATATATATGGAGGGGAAAAACTAAATCTCTGCAGCTAGGAAAGTGTCTCCACAGCAGGTAAGAGAAAGTCTATTTCTAATAAACATGACATTAGGAGGTCCATAGATGAGAAATTTGAGTATTTCTATCCTCCCATTTCAAATGGAGTTATCTTTTGATAACTGCAGTTATTTTTCTTCTGTCAGTGACTACTAAATGTGTCCAACTCTTCTATGCTGCATGTTTGCTAAGTCACCTCAGTCATGTCTGACTCTTTGCAACCCCATGGACTGCAGCCTGTCAGGCTCCTCTGTCCATGGGATCCTCCAGGCAAGAATACTAGAGTGAGCGGCCATGCCCTCATCCAGGGATCTTCCTGACCCAGGGATCAAACCCATGTCTCTTAAGTCTCCTGCATTGGCATGAGGTTTCTTTACTTCCAGCACCACCTGGGTAGCCCATCTTGACTAACTATAGAATTCCAAAGACTATATAATATAAAATAATTTTCAGGTTCTTAAATTGTGGTTTTGTTTCTCTGTGTTAAAGCCATTATCAAAGTAATATACAAGATTTACTTTTATTATCTGTGCTTTATAAAATATAAAAAGGTGAAAATCTATACTTTATTTGGCATTCATTTTTCCAGGGAATTAGTACCCAATATATATTCCAAGGACCATTAAATATATGATCCATTCTTTAAAGATGGGAGTTCATTTATCAAAGAAATTTGAGTAACTTTGCATATACTTCATTTTTTTGTGGCATATGACCATACCTATTAAATATTATGAGATATATATAATTTTAATAAGCCATAAATGCTTTAAATTTTCATTAATTTTTTTGACCTTTGCATTATCTGAAAACATTTTTTTAATTTCCAGATTATAGACTATAGATTCAGAGGTGTAGATATAGATGGGAAATGAAAAAGGATGTCTAATCCCATGTGCTCACAAAAATTCCCATTCTTAAAAATACAAATTTATTGTAAGAAGATAAATATAACAAACAGTATCTAATTCAAAATATAACGTAATGATAAAACAGTTAAAAATTAAAATGCTTCACAAATTAAAATTGTAAAAGTGCAAATATATGATGTAATCTAATATAAATTTATAAATTACAACTAATTACTAATGTCTGTTTCATTTAGACTTCTGAATCATTTATACATTGCATTGACCAAAAAATTCCTTTGAGTTATAAGTAACTCAAAAAGATACATTTTTCATTTTCACCAAGAAAATGAAACAACATATTCATTTTGTTTCTGACATTGAACAACATATTCACCATTTTGTTCCACTACCTTCTGCTATTTTTCAGGCAATTTTGTAATTCCATCTTTCCAAAACGTTTTATCTTCTTGAGGAAAGAATAGTTCCCAGTGCATCTTACAGTCTTCCAGGGAACTGATTTTTTTTTCTTCCATTAAGAGAATCTTGTAAACATCAAAATAAATGAAAATCTGAAGGTGCAATATCTGATGAATACAGTGCATGAATCAGAACTTCCAAGACAAGCTGTAACAGTTTTTGCCTGGTCATCAAAGAAACATGTGGTCTTGCATTATCTTGATAGAAGATTATGTGTTTACTCTTAATTAATTCTAGACGCTTTTCATCAAAGTGCTGCTTTTAGTTGGTCTAATTGGGAGCAGTACTTGTTAGAATTAATTATTTGGTTTTCCAGAAGTGGCTTGTAATATAGGACTCCCATTCTCACCATACATACAGCATCCCTTATAGCTCAGTTGGTAAATAATCTGTGTGCAATGCAGGAGACCTGGATTTGATTCCTGGGTCAGGAAGATCCCCTGGAGAAGGAAATGGTAACCCACTTCAGTATTCTTTCCTGGAGAATCCCGTGGGCAGAGGAGTCTAGAGGGCTACAGCCCACAGGGTCGCAAGAGTCAGACACGACTTAGCGACTAAACCACCACCACCACCACACAGCATCACCTTCTTTGGATGAAGGCCCATCTTTGCTGTGGCCAGTGATGATTCATTTTTGCTGGCCCCATGGTCTCCTCCCTTTTGCATTATTGTACAGTATCCAATCTTCATCGCCCATAATTATATATTTGTAAAAGAGAACATTTTCATCATGTTCAAGTAGAGAGTTGCAGGTGGAAATACAGCCAAGCTTTGTTTTCCACTTAACTTATGTGGAACCCAAACATCAAAGCAGTTAACATAACCAAACTGGTACAAATGATCTTCATGCTCGATTTGGATATTTTGAGTATGCCGGCTATTCCCATGCTGTATAATGTTGATACTTTTCAGTGGATGTCTCCATTTGATCGTTAGCAACTTCAATGGCCTACCTGACTGTGGAGCATCTTCCAGTGAGAAATCTCCAGCATAAAATTTAACAAACCACTTCTGACACATTGGGTCAGTCAGAGCACCTTCTCCAAACACTACATAAATCTTGTTGTTGTTGTTTTTTTTTTTTTTTTTTTGGCATTTTAGTTGTGCTTTTAC
Organism: Bubalus kerabau; assembly: GCF_029407905.1. Classification (NCBI taxonomy): domain Eukaryota; kingdom Metazoa; phylum Chordata; class Mammalia; order Artiodactyla; family Bovidae; genus Bubalus; species Bubalus kerabau. The sequence continues at coordinate 78,217,603 of NC_073627.1, read as the reverse complement.
CTTTCTTGAAATAATAAAGAATAAATACTTAAATATTGTTTTTTTCTCCCCTCCATCCTTCATATTAAAATGGCTGCCCCCCAATTCACCAATTTATAAGATTTTTAAAATGCATGCTAATATGACAGCTGTCACAATACAATCTATCAAAACTGTTTGCTTTTAATTTATGTATTTTTCATTGGAGGATAATTGCTTGATAACATAGTGTTGGTTTCTGCCATACATCAAGACGAATCGGGCATAGGTGTACGTATGTGAACCTCCCTCCCCCCTCCACTGCACCCCAGCCCTCTAGGCTGTCAGGGAGCACTGGGTTTGAGCTCCCTGTGTCACACAGCAGATCCCACGGACTCTCTCTCTTACTGTGGTGCTGTGCAAGCTTCAACAATACTCTCTCAATTCGTCCCACCCTCTCCTGCATGAAGCTAAAGACAACTAAGCACGACTAAAGCCATCGTGCATAAAAACTCAAGGAACTTAGAGTAAAAAGACTACATTTATCTCCAAATGTAAATACGGAAACACTCCTTACTTTTAATATTTTGTAGTAAACTATGAAATCTTATATATCAAACAACTAGGATCATGGGGAAAGGCTCCCAGCCAATGCTTCACAATAAGATTATTACTTTCCTATGTAAGCTATTGCAGCATGAAGGAAGATATTTTAAAGTAGGAATTTTGTAGAAGATATTTACTTTGGGAAAGTCTTACCTTTTGTAATCCCCAATTTCATGTATTTAGGAATCATAAGTACCAATATAAAGATACTTAACCATAGAGACACCAATGGTTACCACTATAAATGTCTAACTATGAAAAATCTTGGCTTCAAGATCTGAAAGTGATCTTCTTAAATACATATATAGTCTTATACATGTAAATACATGTATAAGCTGATCCATGATTAATATAGAACCACAGTGGCCATGGTAGATAATCATTCATAATACAAACCTAAATTAGGACCCAATGATAAACCAATGCAAAGGAATTTTTATGCCAGACTTTGCTAAGATCTTATCTTCTCTGGTGATCATCTGAACACCTCTCATTGTTTTTCTATTTATATTGAGTACTTGTGACTGAAAGTAAATAGTATTAAGATAATTTATTATAAAATGTTAGCATGTACTGGAAAGCATTCAAAAAATTATATAACTTAGTATTCCCAGCACTAAATGAGTACATAGAAAGCAAAAAAATAAATAAAAATGAATATTCTATATTGAAGAAATGAGATATTTGGTGTACTATGAGAACTAATGGCTACTATGAGGTCAAAGATCAAATGTAGAGAATAAGACACTTGTTGGATAAACATGGATGGAGAGAAGAAAAAATATCAAGCAAGAGAATTTCAGGATAAATAGTAGAATACTATTAATTAATTGACTAGTGTGTGAAGTAGCATCAACTTTGCACATGGTGAAGAGTTGATGAAATTTCGATTTCAAGAAAGTACAGCAGGTATAACACTCTAATACAAAGCCAGTTTGCTGAGACAAAAATTGTTGACTCCAATAGACAGAGTGCCTGATGAACTATGGATGGAGGTTCGTGACATTGTACAGGAAACAGAAACCAAGACTATCCCCAAGAAAAAGAAATGCAAAAAGGCAAAATGGCTGGCTGAGGAGGCCTTACAAATAGCTGTGAAAAGAAGGGAAGTGAAAGCAAAGGAGAAAAGGAAAGATATAGCCATTTGAATGCAGAGTTCCAAAGAACAGCAAGGAGAGATAAGAAAGACTTCCTCAGCGATCAATGCAAAGAAATAGAGGAAAACAATAGAATGGGAAAGACTAGCGATCTCTTCAAGAAAATCAGAGACACCAAGGGAACATTTCATGCAAAGATGGGCTTGATAAAGGACAGAAATGGTAGGGACCTAACAGAAGCAGAAGATATTAAGAAGAGGTGGCAAGAATACACAGAAGAACTGTACAAAAAAGATCTTCATGACCCAGATAATCACGATGGTGTGATCACTTACCTAGAGCCAGACATCCTGGAATGGAAGTCAAGTGGGCCTTAGGAAGCATCACTATGAACAAAGCTAGTGGAGGTGAGGAATATCAGATGAGTTATTCCAAATCCTGAAAGCTGATGCTGTGAAAGTGCTGCATTCAATATCCTAGCGAATTTGGAAAACTCAGTAGTGGCCACAGGACTGGAAAAGGTCCGTTTTCATTCCAATCTCAAACAAAGGCAATGCCAAAGAATGCTCAAACTACTGCACAATTGCACTCATCTCACAAGCTAGTAAAGTAATGCTCAAAATTCTCCAAGCCAGGCTTCAGCAGTATGTGAGCCATGAACTTCCAGATGTTCAAGCTGGTTTTAGAAAAGACAGAAGAACCAATGATCAACTTGCCAACATCTTTTGGACCACCAAAAAAGCAAGAGTGGTCCAGAAAAACATCTATTTCTGCTTTATTGACTATGCCAAAGCCTTTGACTGTGTGGATCACAATAAACTGTGGAAAATCCTGAAAGAGATGGGAATACCAGACCACCTGACCTGCCTCTTGAGAAACCTATATGTAGGTCAGGAAGCAACAGTTAGAACTGGACATGGAATAACAGACTGGTTCCAAATAGGAAAAGGAGTACGTCAAGGCTGTATATTGTCACCCTGCTGATTTAACTTATACGCAGAGTACATCAGGAGAAATGCTGGGCTGGAGGAAGCACAAGCTGGAATCAAGATTGCCGGGAGCAATATCGATAATCTCAGATTTGCAGATGACACCACCCTTAAGGCAGAAAGTGAAGAGGAAATAAAGAGCCTCTTGATGAAAATGAAAGAGGAGAGTGAAAAAGTTGGCTTAAAGCTCAACATTCAGAAAACTAAGATCATGGCATCTGGTCCCATCACAAAATCACTGCAGATGGTGACTGCAGCCATGAAATTAAAAGACGCTTACTCCTTGGAAGGAAAGTTATGACCAAACTAGACAGCATATTAAAAAGCAGAGACATTACTTTGCCAACAAATGTCCGTCTACTCAAGGCTATGGTTTTTCAAGTGGTCATGTATGGATGTGAGAGTTGGACTATAAAGAAAGCTGAGCCCTGAAGAATTGATGCTTTTGAACTGTGGTGTTGGAGAAGACTCTTGAGAGTCTCTTGGACTGCAAGGAGATCCAACCAGTCCATTCTAAAGGAGATCAGTCCTGGGTGTTCATTGGTAGGACTGATGTTGAAGCTGAAACTCCAATACTTTGGCCACCTGATGAGAAGTGCTGACTCATTTGAAAAGTCCCTGATGCTGGGAAAGACTGAGAGCAGGAGGAGAAGGGGACGACAGAGGATGAGATGGTTGGATTACATCACCAATTCTATGGAGATTGGTTTGGGTGAACTCTGGGAGTTGGTGATGGACAGGGAAGCCTGTGTACTGTGATTCATGGGGTCACAAAGAGTCAGACATGACTGAGGGACTGAACTGAACTGATTTCTTCATACATGGTGCACATGCTAAGTCAATTTAGTCATGTCCAACTCTTTGCGACCCTATGAACTGTGTAAGTTCATCAGGCCCCTCTGTCCATGAGCTTCCCCATGCAAGAATACTGGAATGGATTGCCATTCCCTCTCCAAGGGATCTTCCCAACGCAGGAATCGAACTTGCGTTCCTTATGCCTCATGCATTGGCAAGTGGGTTCTTTACCACTAGCACCACCCAGGAAATATTCCAAATAAATCAGATTCAGATCTGCCTCTAGACTTTCATTCCTTCCATATGTAAAATCATATTGTCTCAGAACTAATTTCTTTTTAAAAACTAAGACTGATATTCAAGATAGATGCTTATTTATTTCCATTGGCTGTTTCCTGGATCAAATGCACCACAAGCCTATTAGTCCCTGGCAATTAGAAGGGTCATGATTCTCTCAGTAGGACTATGGAAAATAGAAAGTTAATTGGTAAAGTCTTTATGATATCTCTTCTGACTTCTTCACTCCAGTTAATACGCCTTTGCATTAATTGCCCAGAGTATTTCTCATACTAACCTTCTTCTTGTTAAAATACCAAACTGAGCAAAGTATCAGTGCAAGTGTGAACATTAGCCACTCATTCAAGTCCTGAGCCATCAATAAACAAATACCTGTTACCACATACAGTGTTTCTTGTTATTGTAAATAGTGTGCTTTGGATTTTCTATCAGTCACTTTCAATCTTTATATATCTTTGGGATAAAATAATTTTACTGAGAAGAGGAATTGACTCCATCTCACACACACTTTTGGTTAATATCCTGGACACCTCTTGTCCCCTGCCTCTTGTTTCTCAAAACCCACTTTTTCCCTTGGTCATTGCTGTTCAACCACCTTCACACAACTGGAATAGGCCTTCATCTATGGCAGCTGCTTCACATAACTCTGCTTCCTGCTGCTGTGCTTTTCCAGTTCAGCAGAACGGAATGCCACGGGAATGCACCGTAAACTCACACAGGCACAGAGGAGGGGTAGAAAGGAAACAAGAGGATTCTTCCTCACATGAATAACAGGAGATCCACCTTTAGGTTCCTCACACACATCACTTGAATGATCTTCTTTATGGGTCAATCCTCACGTGAATGGCACAGCTGTCCACAATCACAACCTTTGAAAATGTATCCTTAAAATGTCTTTTCCTCTTTCCTTGTTTAATCATTCCCAGCCCTTCTCTTTTATTTGAGATTACCTTCAAAAATAAGTGTACTTGTATCTAACCTTGTCTCATATTCTGCTTTCTAAAGAGAAGCTAAGACAGTTAGTATCCTGGGGGACAGGATGAGGCAATTAAGTGAACAGTTCCACTTATAAAATGTTACCTGGATAGGATTTCTTTTCCTGTGAGCATCTACCTTTTTCAAAAATACTGCAGGACACTCCCAGCAATGTAACAAAATTGCCTCTGGCTATTAGTAACTCCAAGTTAGTAACTTTTATTTTATTTTTTTTTTTGGCTTTTTTAATTTTAATTTTATGAGTTGATTTACAATGTTGTGTTAATTTCAGATGTACAGCCAAGTGATTCAGTTATACATATACATGTATTCATTCTTTTTCAGAATTTTTTTTTCTCGTATGGGTTATCACAGAATATTGAGTAGAATTCCCTGTACTTTACAGTAGGTCCTTGTTGGTTATTTTATATATAGCAGTGTGTGTTCATTTGTAAGTCTGTTTCTGTTTTTTAAATAAAAATTCATTTGTGTCATTTTTTTTTAAATTAGACTCCACATATAAGTGATATCATAGGACGTTTGCCTTTCTCTAACTTACTCCACTTAGTATGGTCATCTCTAGGTCCACCTGTGTTGCTGCAAATGACTTTCATTTTTTAAGGTTGAGTAATATTCCATTGTGTATATATAACACATCTTCTTTATCAATTCCTCCATCAATGCACATTTAGGCTTCCATGTCTTGGCTATTGCAAAAACATTGCTGGAATTAACATTGGGGCACACGTACCTTTTCAGATTATGGTTTTCTCTAGATATATGTCCAGGAGTGGGATTGCTGGATCGTACAGTAGTTTTTAGTTTTTTAGAGAACATCCCTACTGTTCTCCACATTCAGAACATCCTAAAACTTTCCATGACAAGCAGAAATTGTGAAGATTTTATATAAACATCATATACATGTAATCTAAAATTGTTCAGAACATTTCAAGTTAGTAACTTTTAGTTAAGTTTTTAAAGTCACTGCTCAAAGAAAACACGTCATGAGGCATGGTAGAAGCTCGGATACATGCAGAAACTGTCTGTGGAGGCAGGGTATGGAGTAAGTTACTGAGTCTTTGGATTCCTCACCATTTCATTAATATATCCTTGATAATACTTTGTCTTGCTCCTTGTATAACATTTTTATGAAAGAACCAAAATAAAACCACAAATGGTTATAAAGACATCTGTGCAGAGACAGCACTCCATCTGTTCTGAATAAAAAAGAAAAAAAAAATCAAGTACACGGACATGTCACTTCATAAAGTAAGCATCTTGCTTGAAGAAAACTGTATTTGCCAGAAAGCAAGCACCTTTGTGTCCTTATTGACTTAAGATTTCCTGTGAACTATATTTACTAGACAGAAAATTTGACTACAAGACATGGGCATCAACTTGTTGTCTAGCTTAGCAATGTGAAATGGATATACTAGCTGGTTAATGAGCAGTTCAAGGTATTAACCTGGTAGTTAACTCTAGAGGGTTCATTGGTGCAGCTAGACTTTTTTGCTGATCCCACTGGAGGGGAAAACATGATTTAGAAATAACACCTAGTCAATAATAAATTATAATAATAAAATAATAAAAAAATAATAAAACATAAAAAATATAGTATGAAACATATAAAAGTGGTCTATGATATGACAAGACTTATTGGCCTAACTATACTGTGATATCACTGGTCTCCTCTGAGATAAGCCTTCTTAATCCTGACCTCTGAGTGCTGCTGGGTCCTGTCATTCACTGTGGTATAGTTCACCCTTCTGGTCTCTGGGCATAATACACTGATTCCCATTGTTCATTGTTGTTGTTCAGTCGCTAAGTGGTGCCCAACTCTTTGCAACCCCATGGACTACAGCATGCCAGTCTTGTGTCCATTACCATTACAGTTGGTGTCCATTACCAACTCCCAGAGCTTGCTCAAACTCATGTCCATCAAGATGGTGATGCCATCCAACCATCTCATCCTGTGTTGTCCCCTTCTCCACCTGCCTTCAATATTTCTCAGCATCAAGGTCTTTTCCAATGAGTCAGTTCTTCACATCAGGTGGCCAAAATATTGGTGCTTCAGCTTCAGCATCAGTCCTTCCAATGTATATTCAGGACTGATTTCCTTTAGGATTGACTGGTTTGATCTCCTTGCAGTCCAAAGGACTCTCAAGATTCTTCCCCAACATCACAGTTCAAAAGCATAAATTCTTCATTTCTTCAGCTTTCTTTATGGTCCAACTCACATCTGTACATGACTACTTGAAAAACCATAGCTTTGACTAGATGGACCATTGTCAGCAAAGTGATATCTCTGCTGTTTAATATGCTGTCTAGGTCAGTCATAGCTTTTCCTCCAAAGAGCAAGCATCTTTTAATTTCATGACTGCACTCATCATCCACAGTGATTGTGGAGCCCAAGAAAATAAAGTCTATAACTCTTTCCATTGTTTCCCCATCTATTTGCCATGAAGTGATGGGACCGAATTCCATGATCTTCGTTTTTTGAATGTTGAGTTTTAATGCAGCTTTTTCACTCTCCTCTTTCGCTTTCATCAAGAGGATCTTTAGTGCCTCTTCACTTTCTGCCATGAGCATTGTGTCATCTGGATGTTTTGTAAAGGAAAATAATTATAATGAACAAGGAATCTTTCAGATTATTCTGATATAAGTGCTAATAAATATATTCAAAATGGGAATACAACAATTCACAAGATAGGCATGTTTTCTCATAGGTTCATATTTATATCATGTGTTACCTCTTATTCTCAGAGAAAGGAAAGTCCTTACATTGAACATTGAAAACTAATGGAGAGTATCCATATTATGTAACTGGTGTGATACTGATCATGCTGCTGCTGCTGCTGCTGCCTAGTCGCTTTAGTCGTGTCCGACTCTGTGCGACCCCATAGACAGCAGCCCACCAGGCTCCCCTGTCCCTGGGATTCTCCAGGCAAGAATACTGGAGTGGGTTGCCATTTCCTTCTCCAATGCATGAAAGTGAAAAGTGAAAGTGAAGTAGCTCAGTCGTGTCTGACTCTTAGTGACCTCATAGACTGCAGCCTACCAGGCTCCTCGGTCCACAGGATTTTCCAGGCAAGAGTACTGGAGTCGGGTGCCATTGCCTTCTCCATACTGATCATGACACATGATTAAACATGAATTTGTGTTTAACAGGAGAAGAAAACTGAAGGTATCTTTTGTTTTCATAAGTATTTATACTTGACAGAAAAGTGCTTGATTTAAAAATATGTTCATGCATGTATTTATGATATGCATGTTACATAATTATATTGTGTACAAGAGTAGAATGAAAGAATCAATATATTTGCTTCTTGATATTTATACCCACATCTTTAACATTTATACACCATTGATTTCAAGGACAATAGAATAATGAGTAAATAGCACCAACATCAAATAGTTTTTTCTAAAAATACCAAACAACAGCAATGACTTCCATTTGATGACGTGACTCCAAGAAGTACATTAATATTTCTTTCCAATGTTAGTAAAAGCATGGGCCAATTTAAATGTTAAGAGATTTATTTCTACAAATACAATGGTCTCCAGGTTTTCAATACAGTTACTATGTAATCATAGAAAATTGGACAGGTCATAAACTGGATACATAAGTTATAGTACAATATTCAATGTGATAGTATGCAGCTGTTATAAGAATAAATCTGAGTTATACCTTCAAGTCATTCAGAGAAAGATATTCAAAATCAAATGCAGACAGATTTAGGAAGGTAGCTTGGGATACATGATATAATGTAAATTTGATATTCACATGTCAGTGCTAAAAGTTTCATAAATCTTTACCCCTTTTTGAAATGTGAAACATGCTGCTAAATTTCAATAGAAATATAGAAGCCCATATATTTGAACTGTCCCCTTTTAGAGGACTGTCTACTGTTTTAGATGTGTACAATCATTATTATTATTGTTATATTACAATTATTATTTTAATTATTATGATTATTATTCTGTATCTTATTCTTCCCTTTGCTACTCTCATGAAAGAACATGGCATCATGAACACCAACATTTTGATTCACCCTTCAAATTTTTAAAATGAATTTGTGGCAAAAATAAAGCTGCTTACAGAAGCAGTTTTTTGGGGAGTGAGTACTCATCCTCATCAAGTTGCAACCCCAAAGATATATGGTAATTTCTCATGCGACACCACGAGCGATCAAACAACAACTGTAGCCAACCCAGTCTACTTGCTATTTTACTGAAACTTATCCTGTCTGTTACAAAGCCACTCTATTTTTTGTTATTGTTGTTTTCTGAAAAACTAAGTCTACATAACCCCAGTCCTTTCTATGTGGGCAACTTACAAACTTACAATGAGATTTAGAGAAAAACACTTCTCTAAGATGGAAGTTGAGGTCTACAATCAAAAACCATTAAAGTTCCCCACAGGCTTATAGAGGATGAAAGCAATTTGGATATGGCCCTAATACTGTTGCCAAGTAGCTTTCAGCAAAATGATTCTACTGTTGTCTCTCAAGGGAATGAGCAAGGGAGAATGAAACAGGAAAACAAACATCTATGTGCACACACACAAAATTCGATATTTCTCCTAGTAAACTATGAATTATATCTTCCTGGGAGCATTTCTCAAGGGTATGACTCATAACTGCTAAGGGAAAACTCTTCCCTGACAATAACTATTCAAGAAGTACATATATAAAGGCAATTATGGTAGAGGTAAATGATTTCATTACTATAAGAGAAGCCCTCTCTGTGTTTTTGATATGGGGATTCAAGAGAAGTCAAGCAAGATATTTTTAATTTTTTTTAACATTTATATCTATCCAACTAGATTTTTAAAACATATTTTAACTCTCACCTTCTTATAAAAAGCAAAAGCAAGTCAAGGAAACATTGCTCAGAACAGGACGTCTTATTTTTTTTAAAGGCTTAATCTAGATTCGGAGAAGGCAATGGCACCCCACTCCAGTACTCTTGCTTGGAAAATCCCATGGACCGAGGAGTCTGGTCGGCTGCAGTCCATGGGGTCGCTAAGAGTCGGACACGACTGAGTGACTTCACTTTCACTTTTCACTTTCATGCATTGGAGAAGGAAATGGCAGCCCACTCCAGTGTTCTTGCCTGGAGAATCCCAGGGATGGGGGAGCCTGGTGGGCTGCCGTCTATGGGGTCGCACAGAGTCGGACACAACTGAAGTGACTTAGCATAATCTAGATTACATAACTTCAAGTTTTTTTTTTTTTTTTAATTTCTTGGTTTGTTTTACTGAATGGCTAAATCAAAAGCATCAGTCTCTTGGGGTCTGTCCCATATAATCAAACATTAGCATTTTTACTAATGGAGCTAAATGAACTGTGATGCTGGTTATGGCATGAGCTCTCTCTCATGCAAACAGATCTTCAGCCAATCTCAGCAGGTCCCACTTCTTTCCAGCTTGGACTAGATCCCCTGCAGATTAATTGGAAAACTACAAGAAATCTATTTTGAATCCCCAGCAGTGCTGCGGGTGAATGAACTCTCTATCGAAATAACTCTCTGCCTTCCTCAGTGTTGGCAAGGAACATGCAAGGTATGGAGTGATAGTAAAGAGTAATTTCTTCACATATATAAAAACTTAGGAAATAAACACCAACGTAGGTTTTGATTTAACTATACAGAGTTCAAGAACTGAATTCAAAAATAATCGAAAATATTACACTGGAAATAACGTTCACTGTGAGTTTAAAACATTACCATCAACATGATTTCCTAGATATGTATGGACCTGCAAACAGGTGGCGTCTTTCCTTAGAAGATCTATGTGCAGTCAAATGTCTCTTTCTTCTCTGTTTTCTTTGCAAACTTCTGAAGTTGAAATTACCTATTTTGGAAATTGTGTTTGCAAATCACCTTTAGTTCCTGCAAATGTAATAAAAATACACAGTAATTTTAGACTGAGGAATAATAATAGGTATTTCAGATTAAAGAACTCATTATAAGAAATTGCACTGGTCCTTATTTCTTTTTATTCATCCTATTAAATAATCCACAGAACTGATTTCACAATATCTTGACAAAATGCAATGGCTGCTAATAGACAATTTAAGTATTTGAAGATTTATTCATGTTCATTTAAGAGATTGATATATGAGCACATTTTTCCAAAATACTTGAAAAAATATTCCATATATAATTTGTTATTTTACAAGTTGAATGTTGGAATATAACTTTGTTTTAGGCCTTTATTATTCTGGATTTTAACAAAATAAAAAATGCCACATTCTTGAAGAAAGCAGAAAGGGCTTTCTAAGCAATGATTGATGTCAAAGGGCCTATTAGGAAGAATGATTAGGACACTATTATTTCCTAAAAGCAAAATAAAACCTAATAAGAGTTCCTGATAAATAAAACCAAAATTCAGTTATAATTACTTGACTGTTCCGTTGTTTACTGGTTTTTGCATTTTTACCTCATATTGAACATTACGATAGTTATTTTTGTTGTATATATTATATGATAACATTAAATAGGTAAATTTGTAAAATTAATATCTCAATCTATAAACTTTCCTAATTCACAAATCATAATCTTAAATCCATCATTTCACAATTAAAGTCCATTTTTATTTGGTTTTTGTGTTTCCGTCTTTACCATAACTAAAATCACTAAATTAGATGGATAAATGGATATAGTTCTAATTGATAAAAAATTAAATACTTTGAGGATAAGTAAAAGCCATCACTACTAGTAAGAGTATGCTCAAATATATTATTGTGGTTTGATAAACGACAAGCAAAATTTAATTTTGTTTGTTGTTTTTATTTATGCCATTTTAGAATTAAGTAATTTATTTTGATTTGGTTTTTAAAAATCAAGGTTAACAAATACAAATTGTTTTGCTTGATTTACAATCTTTTAAGTATTTGAGACTTGGCAATGGGTTTTGTCACCAAAGACTATCACAGTCAAATGTGATCTATGCAATCTATTTAAAAATAATTCACTGAAAATATAACTTGGGTTCAGTTACATCAAACATCTTTCCTTTATATTAAGTACAAATAGTTATTTTTTATCTGGGGTTATTATAAATGCATCAAAAGCACTAGAGAGTAAATACTAATAATGCATACTAGGGTGAACTATGTAGGATTTGTTGAAATTAAGGATATGCATCCATCAGAAACCGATAATATACTATTTAAATAAAGAGTTGTTCTGCCATTCATCTGAAAACTGTTCTTATAATCAAGATTTCAAAATTAATGACCAAGGGAAATATTTCTGTTCTGATGAAATTCTTTTTTTCACCTCATTTACCATTACCTTAAGACATGATTCTGAAGCATTTATTTCTATGTCCAGACATGATCACTTTATTGATGTACTAGTTGTAACAACTAAAACTGGTCAAAACCCAAATTTCATGTATTTTTTTTGTTATCAAATCTAGCTTTTATCATTGTTTAAGTTCTTTTTGCTCCTATCAAAATCCACGCAAGTACTGTAGCCTCAAACACCAGAGTTTTCCAAACACACTTAGGAAATATATGGTCTTTTAAAGTACTATAAAGTATGTTTAATACTTTTCTAGGGAACTGTCTTATAAAGTTCCTAGGTCTTATAACATGATCTTTAGGTGATATGATTTTTGGAAAAATTATTTTCTAGTCTCCATTGGATTATAAACTACATATAAGAAGCTATATATGCTTGGGTTTTTTTGTTTGTTCTTTTATTTCTGGGGTATATCAGGACATCAAAGTGTGATGGGCATGTATATATTGGGCACAAAATATATTTTTCAATGAAGGAATTTAGAATTTGTTCTGTTTGTAAACTGAATTTAGCTGTAAATATGCCCTCTGCTCCACTGCCTAAATAAATGTTTCCCGGCTTATTTACTCAATGCTGTTTGACTGTTAAAGTCTATTAACTTCACACTATCTGGGTTGCTCACTCTATAATGTGAATGATCTCTTACTCCTCAACGTTACTGTATGTTCTCTAAATCATCAAAGTATATTCAGTTTTATAAAGAATATAGATGGGCTTCCCTGATAGCTCAGTTGGTAAAGAATCCACCTGCAATGCAGGAGACCCTGGTTTGATTCCGGGGTCATGAAGATCCCCTGGAGAAGGGCTAGGCTACCCACCCCAGTGTTCTTGGACTTCCCTTGTGACTCAGCTGGTGAAGAATCTGCCTGCAATGTGGGAGACCTGGATTGATCCCTATGTTGGGAAGATCCCCTGGAGAAGGGAAAGGCTACCCACTCCAGTATTCTGGTCTGGAGAATTCCATGGACTGTATAGTGCATGGGGTTGCAAAGAATCGGACACAACTGAGCGACTTTCACTTTCAAAGTATATAGATAAATAAAGCTGCTGCTGCTGCTGCTAAGTCGCTTTAGTCATGTCCAACTCTGTGCGACCCCACAGATAGCAGCCCACCAGGCTTCTCTGTCTCTGGGATTCTCCACCTCTAAATTGACTTCTAACCTAATTGGTTAAGTAAAATTACAAATTAAAGCATGAAAATCAGTATTTTAGTAAATTAGGTGCCGTAGCATTTTAGTAAAGTAAAAGATGTGTGGGTTGGTATAGATGCATTCATTTTCACAGAGCACCCCAGGCTTCAGGGAAGCTTATACTTGGAGAAGATGATGGAAAAGAGCAGTTGCTGAGCAGTACAGAGCAGTTGCTGTGTACAAGGTTCCAATAATGTCATCTTTGACTCAGTCTCTAGAATTCTGGTCTCAAATACTGGCAACTGTATGTTGCTAGTATTTTTACAGATTTTATACCTATGTTATGAAATACTGTTTACCTCCATTCTCTAAACCCATTCCTCAGTAATAAGACAAATGTGAAAGAATACTTCAGCATGGTTATTTTATCAACACATCCTTCTGAAAAGGGTGATGGATCCGCAACTTGATCAGTCTGATAATTAAGTTTTCTTTAGTGAATATTATCATAGTAAGTGTAACATGTCATTAGCCTACATTATGTACCATAGATGCACTGAAAAATGAAAACTCTATATAAACATGAGTATTACTACAATCATTACTTAAATACTGTGTTTTAAAATTTTAAAAAGTGGCATATCTGATTTGGTCTGAATGGCTAATAGACAAGTTTCATGTAAACCATGTTATTTTGGGGGCAAAAAAGAAGAAATGAAATAGAATGGTAACCTAAACAGAACTGACCAGATGCTAAAAGCAGATGGAAAATTTAAAGTGAAGTATTAAAAGAGGAGGTTTATAATGCTACAGCTGCTGATTAAAATATCTTGGTATCTACTCAGGCAACAACATCTGGCCCACTGCTATTCGAAGGATTTCAAACAGTAAGAACCACAATATAATTTAATATCAAAATTGAATTTGTAAAGCTAGCCAATGACTGTAAACTCAGAAGACCTTGTACATTATCTTCCAACTTTTCGAAGTAAGACAATGAAAATGCTAAAACTTGCCTTTTGATAATTAAATTCTATAGCTTGTAAAACTGAAGTTGGATAAAAGTTTAATCAACAGAGCTGGGACCATTAAAAAGGCAATAAACAAATGATTGCATAAATACCAACAAAATTTTGAGTTCCTTTGTACATATCCGAGGACAAAATAAGCAAAGACAAAATGACACTGGAGTAATTGACAACACACAATAGTAAAAAATATTCATATTTAATGATAAAAAGTTAGGGAAAAAGTTATGGTGGCCATAGTTTCTTTTATTTCCATTTTCATTTCTAATTTATTTTCTATTTGAATAAAAAATATAAAGAAAAATGGAGTAAATTAATGATAGTAATATTTAACATGAGGGGGTTCAACATGTAAATATTTTTATTCTGGAAAATCAAAGTTGTTTCATTAATTAATATTTTATCCTTAATTAACAGAAAATAATATACTATATAATAATATACTACAAATTATGGTACTTCTCTTTGGAAATCTTGCTATAGTTCTCAGTGAATTCAAAGCTTCTATCCAAATAATTATCATGTAGAAACCTTTTTTCAGCTTGGTCCCAGCCAGCTATGTAAACTCATCAACCAACAGGTCCTCCCATGGGTGGTAAATTTTGCATGCATTAAATTAGTTTTAACTGTATAAGAATAACAGCCTTTTCCACTTCTTCATCCTATTATTCATAATGCCTAAGCTGTTTTTTTAATATTACCATATCTGAGATACCTATTATCTGATCATATAGAAAAATAATCTCTGAAAAAAATAATGAAAGTTCACAATTATCTTACTTTTCAAAATTTTTGTTTAAATGTAAAACTAAAACCTGGTTTTGCCAGAGAGAGGTTTTTAGAAGGCTGTCGGGGCTGAATTTCTTACACATATTTCAATGAAATGTAGCCAACAATACAGTAAATCACTCACTTTGAAAAATTATCATCGCTTCTCCTCCATCAAAAAGTTGCCTGACTTAGTAATTGACTCATTTGATAGTCAGTTCTATATCCCTATCAGATGAAGAAAGAGAAACATATCACTGACTTCCAAAGATGACAGTGATAAAAATTATTGCAATGTCTCTGACACTAACAGTGATCTCCAAGCTATTTTTTTAAAATAAAACTTTAGTCTCTCTGCCTGTCTGCCTGCTTAGTCATTTCAGTTATGTTCAATTCTTTGCAACCCAATGGAACATAGCCTGCCAGGCTCCTCTGCCCATGGGATTCTCCAGGCAAGAATAGTGGAGTGGGTTGCCATGCCCTCCTCCAGGGGATCTGCCATAAGAACCCACATCTCATGTCTCCAGTACTGGAAGGCAGCTTCTTTACCACCGCCTGGGAAGCCCAGACTCTATGTCGACATTAATCTGAATAATGTTAGAGTATTTCCAGAGTGCTGCTAGATAGTTGCCCATAATCCATGTAGGTGTTATTTGCCCTTCTGTGTCTCAGAAAATAACACAAGAAAAATAAAGTTTACAGATACAGATGATGTAAATTAAAACTGATGAAGAAATGAGAAGTCAAAGGAAAAAAAATCAGAAAGATTATAATACCAATGAAAACTTCTCTGAGTGTCAAAATGATCTGTGTCCAAGAAACTTAAAACTGGAGTCTCTTGAGATGCAATTGTACTTAAAGAGAAGATGTCTGCTCTGTAAAAGCAGTATTTAATTTTGACAATGGCTACAAAACTTAAATAATCAACACATAATACACTGGGAATCTTATTTCCTTGAAAACAAATAAAATTTTTTCCCTATACCAACTAGAGGAATATTGCAGTATTTTTGTTATATGACTACTGGTATGACATTATTAACTTTTAAAGCACAGTGGTAGGGCAGTCTGAACAGAAATCTTTTTTCCTGATTGTAGCCTCTACTCACCCACACTCACCACCCCAAACACACATAGTGATGCTCAGTCTTCCTACTGCCATGAAAGAAGATAGTGTGGAAAAGTGAATGAGGCAGGGACAATGTGTATCTCCACAGAAAGCATCAAAACACTTCCTCTTTAATTGTAATAGATACACATGTAAACCACAGGGTTCCTTGCAGCCAAGTTGCCTATGATGAGGAGAAGATGTGGCTCACCATGAGTAATGAGAAGCAGAAATTGTAAAAAGCAGAGAGAGACTATTCAAAGTTTGAGTGTTCTTGGTGTCCAGGAGCACTTGCATCCTTACCTGAAGCTGGGTTCAATAGCTTTTGGAATTTTATGAATTAATTCGCTTTCCTCATAAGCTAAATGTGTTTTGAGTGTAATTCCTGTCTCTCATGTTCAGGGTAATACTGATCCTAACTGAAAATCTATTCTCTGTCAAGAAGGAGAACCCAAGATTCATCTTCTCATATGGAATAGCCAAAAAAAAATAACAGGAAAAAAAATTAAAACAAAAATGCTCAAAACACTGGATATCAGGCTAATCACTAAAATATGGGGGCAGTGGGGGGGTGATGATGTGGTAACTCTGATTGTCTCCAGAAAATTGTCTAGAGAGACATTCAGGCACAGGGAGGAGAACCAAGGCAAACAGGCAGACCCTGCAAATTGAAGAGACAGATCGGAGGCTGAGAACCGCAGACGCTTAGAGTTTATAGGCACTCTAGAATACCAGAGGAAACTCTGAAATCATGTGGAAGTTTCTCCTTGGTTTATTCAGATGAGTACTGATCAATACACAAATAGTATAAGGAAACTATAAGAGGCCTAGGAAGTAGCACCTGAAGGGGATCAAAATGAAGGATCATCAGAGCCCACACAGGAAAGATAGTAATGCTTTACCCCACAAGCCCAGGAGGAAAACTTCATCTGGAAGAGTAGTCCATAGTGGAGAAAAATTAACATCCAGTCTAAAGACTATGGTAACCCCACTTGTATGGTTTAAAAATCAGCATCCTAAAAGATAAGATTGTTTTCAAGTAACATAGCCTCAAACAGAATAAATCTCAAGAATATTAATAGTAACTCGGACACGCTGGCATTCAAGAAGAGAAACTTCCCAATGACTAGTTGTTTAAATAAATAAAATATGACATAAATAGCAATTTAAAAAAAAAGCACAGAAAAACAAAAATAATGAGAAAATACAAATCTACTGAAAATGAAACAAAAGAGAAAAAAGAGAGAATATATAAATTACTAGTACCAGAAATGACAGAGGACCTATCACTATTCATTCTGCACACATTAAAAGGATAATAAACGAATATTATGAACAATTCTATCTCCAAAAATTTAATAATAGACAACATGGACCAGTTTCTTTAAAGACATACCTACCAAAGCTTATACAGGTAGAATAAACTATATATATATGATTAAATAAATTGAATTAATAAGCTTTTAAAACAGAAAGTATCAGTGTTCACTGGAAAATTCTAACAAATATTTAAGGAAGAAATTACTCTAATATTCTACAATCTTTTCCAGAAAATATAGGCAGAGAGAATACTTCCTAACTCACTGTATGAGTAAGCATTACCTTAATACCGAAACCAAACAGAGACATCACAAGAGGGAAAAACTACAGACACATCTTTCATGAATACAGATATAAATATCCTTAATAAAATAATAGCAAACAAACCCCAGTAATATATGAAAACTTATAAGCCATAGCCACCTGGGATGTATTCTAGGTACGTAAGATTGATTCAACATTCAAAAATTAATTTATCTTATCCATCAACAGTCTAAGGAAGAAAAATTACATGATCATATCTGTAAATGAAAGAAAAAAGCATTTGAGAAGAGCATACACCTGTTAATAATAAAAACTCTCAGCTAACAGGGAACATAAGAGAAATTTCTCAACTTTACAAAGGACATCCATAAAAACATAACAGCTAGCATTACATTTAACATGAGAAACTAGATGATTTCCCAATAAAATCAGGAGAAAGGCAATGATGTGTACTTTCAAACATGATGCTCAACATTGTACTACAAGTCTTAGATAATGCATAAGAGATATACAGACTGGGAAGGAAGAAATAAAATGGTCTTTGTTCCCAGATGACACTACTATCTATAGAAAATACTAAGGAATCAACAATAGAAAAGAAAAAAAAAATCCTGAAGGCAATAAGCAATTACACCAAGGTCGCTTACTTAACTTATATGCAGAGTATATCATGGGAACTTCTGGGCTGGATGAAGGACAAGCTGGAATCAAGATTGCCAGGAGAAATATCAACAACCTCAGATATGCAGATGCCACTACCCTTATGGCAGAAAGTGAAGAGGAACTAAAGAGCCTCTTGATGAAAGTGAAAGAGGGGAGTAAAAAAAGTTGGCTTAAAATTCAACATTCAGAAAATGAAGATCATGGCATCCGGTCCCATCACTTCACGGCAAATAGATGGGAAAACAATAGAAACAGTGACAGACCATTTTCTTGGGCTCTAAAATCACTGCAGATGGTGACTACAGCTATGAAATTAAAAGACGCTTGCTTCTTGGAGGGAAAACTATGTCAAACCTTGACAGTATATTACAAAGCAGAGCATTACTTTGCTGACAAAGGTCCGTGTCCTTAAAGCTATTGTTTTTCCAGTAGTCATGTATGGATGTGAGAGTTGGACCATAAAGAAAGCTGAGTGCCGAAGAATTGCTGCTTTTGTACTGTGATGTTGGAGAAGACTCTTGAGAGTCCTTTGAATTGCAAGGAGATCAAACCAGTCCATCCTAAAGAAAATCAGTCCTGAATTTTCATTGGAAGGTCTGATGCTGAAGCTAAAGCTCCAATACTTCGGCTACCTCATGAGAAGAACTGACTCACTGAAAAATACACTGCTGCTAGAAAAGATTGGAGGCAGGAGGAGAAGAGGAAGACAGAGGATGAGATGATTGGATTGCATCACCAACTCAGTGGAATGAGTTTGAGCAAGATCTGGGATATGGTGCTGGACAGGGAAGCCTGGGGTGCTGAAGTCCATGAGGTCGCAGAGTCAGACATGACTGAGTGACTGAACTGATAGGAAGGTTGTGGGATATGAGATTAATACACAAAAGTCAATTTCTTTTTTTATATAACAACAAGGAAAGCTGTGGTACATATACACAGTGGAATATTTAGTTCAGTTCAGTTCAGTTGCTCAGTCTTGTCTGACTCTTCGTGACCCCATGAATCACAGAACGCCAGGCCTCCTTGTCCATCACCAACTCCCGGAGTTATTACTCAGCTATTAAAAGAATACATTTGAGTCAGTTCTAATGAGGTGGATGAAATTGGAGCCTATTATACAGAGTGAAGTAGGTCAGAAAGAAAAATACCAATACAGTATATCAATGCATATATATGGAATTTAGAAAGATGGTAACGATGACTCTATATGCAAGACTGCAAAAGAGACACAGATGTATAGAACAGTCTTTTGGACTCTGTGGGAGAAGGCAAGGGTGGGATGACTTGAGAGAATAGCATTGAAACACGTATATTATCATATGCAAAATAGATCGCCAGTCCAGGTCCGATGCATGAGACAGGGTGCTCAGGGCTGGTGCACTGGGATGAGCCTGAGGGATGGGATGGGGAAGGAGGTGGGAGGGGGGTTCAGGATGGGGAACACATGTACACCCATGGCTGATTCATGTCAATATATGGCAAAAAACACTACAATATTGTGAAGTAATTAGCCTTCAATTAAAATAAATAATTTTTTTAAAAATAAAATATATACAGCTTCATACTATATGCTGCAGTATATATATGAATATATGTTGTTATTGTTCAGTAGCTAAATTGTGTCCAACTCTTTGTGAACCCATGAATTGTAGCCAGCTACCCAACTCTGTCTATGGGATTTCCCAGGCAAGACTGATGGAGTTGATTGCCATTTCCTACTCTGGGGTGTATTCCGGATCAGGAATTAAACCATATAAATACCAGGGATTGAATCAATAATACATATTGAATACATATATATTAGAGTTGTATTACAGTTTAAAATCATGGCATCTGGTCCCATCACTTCATGGGAAATAGATGGGGAAACAGTGGAAACAGTGTCAGACTTTATTTTTTTGGGCTCCAAAATCACTGCAGATGGTGACTGCAGCCATGAAATTAAAAGACGCTTACTCCTTGGAAGGAAAGTTATGTCCAGCCTAGATAGCATATTAAAAAGCAGAGACATTACTTTACCAACAAAGGTCAAGGCTATGGTTTTTCCTGTGGTCATGTATGGATGTGAGAGTTGGACTGGGAAGAAGGCTGAGCACCGAAGAATTGATGCTTTTGAACTGTGGTGCTGGAGAAGACTCTTCAGAGTCCCTTGGACTGCAAGGAGATCCAACCAGTCCATTCTGAAGGAGATCAGCCCTGGGATTTCTTTGGAAGGAATGATACTAAAGCTGAAACGCCAGTACTTTGGCCACCTCATGCAAAGAGTTGACTCATTGGAAAAGACTCTGATGCTGGGAGGAATTGTGGGCAGCAGGAGAAGGGGATGACAGAGGATGAGATGGCTGGATGGCATCACTGACTCTCGATGGACATGGGTTTGGGTGAACTCCGGGAGTTGGTGATGGACAGGGAGGCCTGGCGTGCTGCAATTCATGGGGTCGCAAAGAGTCGGACACAACTGAGTGACTGAACTGAACTGAACCGAACAGCTTAAAATTACATATATAATTCTGGCAATGTCTGCTCCATAATTTTGGCTAAAACCTGTTCCTAATGTTGTCATATTGTTTTAATTTCTTAGTACATCAATAATTTCTAATTAAAATGTTTGATAATTCCATATCAGATGAACCCCAACACACTGAATAGCATACATAACTTAGTCCCATCACACAAAGAAAAATATGTAAAGAGTGGAAGGTAAGAGTGGGAAATTCCTCTTCTATGATGGATTTTAGAGTAGCCCCATATGAATGCTAACATAGTTCCGTTTTTTCAATGCTTCCTGTTTTGAGATCTCATAGGCTGGAACAGTGATCTGAGTGAATGGGACACTGGAATGATTTTGCTGCTAGTGTGTAACTTTTTTAAGGAGCTTAGTGACAATGGATGAATAATGGTGCATCTTCTAGTGTTATTTCAGTTTTGCTTATTGCATGCTATTTTAAAATAGTGCCCTAGTTAGGGAATACTTTTGGAGCCATTACTTATTTGACATTATTAGAGAAGATTTATTGATTTTCATTTCTATAATAACAATACAGATGTAATCTAGTCTGTATGTAAAATAATTTATCCACGTTGAAGTTAAGCCTAGGAGGTAGATGTACTGTGGCAGTATAAAAGGCACCACTAGATCTTTCCCTTCTACTTGTAAATAATTGTGTCAAAGGTCTTATTATTGGTTAAAGGATTTTTTTCTTTTCCCTAAAGTGGCTTATATTACAGCTTTCATGAGGTTGCATTTACCCTGTGTCATAAATTCTGATTTACAATAAAGCACTAAAGCCTTCTAATCAGATATACATTGCAATAAATAAAAGTCATTCAAATGACTCAGAACATCATTTACTGTGGTCCTATTCTTCTAAATCAGTTGTTACTTCTAAGTTCTCCAGGCTGGGGGTCTATTTCAAACTCTACCACAAGGACATGCCTTAGAAATTAACATTTTTGAAGCTAAAGTAGATGGTATTTTCTAAGTGTAAAAGGCAAACCTGACTGATGTTGAATTTTCCATGATCATTAATTATAATAAATTCAAATATACATATTAAGATTAATGTTACCATTATTGTAAACTTTAGAATATTTAATAATTAGAAAAATATTGCTGGGTTCATAACAGCGATTTTGTCAAAGCTGTTTGTTACTTTCAGGTAAATTAACATCTTAAGCAAGTTAAATTTCTCCATTTATTTCAATCTTCCTTGATTTACTTTTTTTTAACCATTTGATGTGATAACATACAGTGTTTGAGGTAACAGTATGTACTACCACCACTATTGGGCAAATGAGAGTCAGTGTCAAACAGATTTTAATTTGAGGGTTCTGTGATGTTTAAAATGTTCACGTAGCGTAATAGAATAGGTTTCAAAAGACAATAAAAATATTATCTCAGGCTTAGTAACATACAAAAGGACTCAGAGATGGCAAATTCATCTAGTAGTTTTCCAGATTGACTAAGAAAAATTCTGGAACCCCAGCATCCTATTTCCCCATGTATTTTTCACCTACTGACGTGCCAATGTGACCAACAAAGTAGACCGATGCAGTGGCATCTTGGGGCCTGTCTGCCCACACTTGGCTTGCGGCATGGAGTATACTGATACCTAGCATCCCACTGCTAGCCTCTGAGGTTGCTGAGGATGAAACCAACTTAGTCAAGAATTTCATCTCCAAGAAAATCTGAACTAGTTTACATGTGCATGTCTTCACATTGTGATTTTATCTAAAATATTCAGTAAAAAAAAAAAAAAAAATCAGCAAACAAGTCAGCAAGTGGACTTCATCCCTTCATGCTGAAAGTGAAAGTCCTTCAATCGTCTATGACTCTTTGCGACCCCATAGACTATACAGTCTGTAGAATTTTCCAGGCCAGAATACTGGAGTGGGGATCTTCCCAACCCAGGGATATGAACCCTTGTTTCCCGCTTTGCAGGCAGAGTCTTTACCAGCTGAGCCACAAGGGAAGCCCATACATACCAGAGGTTTTAGCAGTAATACCTTGACTTTGGGCTATGTGTTCTTTCCTTGATTTCTTTCATCTGTTTTGTAGTTTTCAGTACTCAAGTCCTGTACATATTTCCTAGAAGTATACCCAAATAATTTCACTTTTGAGTGATTGTAAATGGTATACTTTTAAATTCAGTGTCTATGTGCCCATCGCTGGTATATAAAAATAAAACCAATTTTCTATACTTATGTTCTATGCTGAAAACTTTGTGAACTCATTTATTATTTTAAGGTTAATTTTGTAGATTTGGGGGGATATTTTATATACATAATTATATCATCTGTGAATAGTGACAATTTTATCATTTGTATGTCTTTTATTTCCTTTCTTGACTTTTTGCACTGTCTAGAACTTCCAATACTTTGTTGAATGGAAGAATAATCATCCTTAGTTCAGTTCAGTTCAGTTCAGTCGCTCAGTCGTGTCTGACTCTTTGCAACCCCATGAATCGTAGCACGCCAGGCCTCCCTGTCCATCACCAACACCTGGAGTTAGTCAAACCCAGGTCCATCAAGTCAGTGATGCCATCCAGCCATCTCATCCTCTGTTGTCCCCTTCTCCTGCTGCCCACAATCCCTCCCAGCATCAGAGTGTTTTCCAATGAGTCAACTCTTTGCATGAGGTGGCCAAAGTACTGGAGTTTCAGCTTTAGCATCATTCCTTCCAAAGAACACCCAGAGCTGATCTCC
This sequence comes from Bubalus kerabau, assembly GCF_029407905.1. NCBI lineage: Eukaryota > Metazoa > Chordata > Mammalia > Artiodactyla > Bovidae > Bubalus > Bubalus kerabau. The sequence continues at coordinate 78,194,089 of NC_073627.1, read as the reverse complement.
TTCAGAATGGACTGGTTGGATCTCCTTTCAGTCCATGGGACTCTTAAGAGTCTTCTCCAATACCACAGTTCAAAAGTACCAATTTTTCAGTGCTCAGCTTTTTCTTTGTCTAGTGTTATATATTTTTGCTTTTTATTCTACTGATAAAACATATTCCATTAATTATTTCTGGATGTTAACCTAATCTCACATCTTTGAAATCTTAATTAGTGATTGTATATGATATTTTAACATGTTGCTGGATTAAGTTTTCTAATATTCTGTTAAGGATATTTTCAACCATATTCATAAGATATATTTTCCTGTAGTCTTTTTTTTTACTTGTAATGTCTTTGATAGTTTAAGTACTAGAGTAAAACTCACTTTATACAATAATTTGGAAATTATTCCCTCCTATATGTTTTGAAAAAGTTTGTGAAAAAGGTATGTACAATTTTCAAAAAATTTGATAGAATTTAGCATTCTTGGCCCAGATTTTGACTTGTGAATAGTTTTTAAATTACTATTGTATTATAATAAATATTTAAATAAATTCAAACTATTTTATTACTATTTTAATCTCTTTATTTTTATAGGTTCATTCATATTTTCTATTGCTATTGTCTTGTTTTTATTTCTTCTAATTGATATACTTTTGGTACCTTGCATCTTTCAAGGAATATGTTAGTTTCACCTAAGTAATTAATTGCCATAGAATTTTTCATAGTATTCCTCATATAATCTCTGTTAGTATCATCAGGCCCATAGCAATGCTTGCTCTTTTACATATGATTTAGCTCTTTGAGGGTTCTCTTCATTCTTTGGAAATGTACATAAAATTTTATCAAGCTTGTTGATTTTTTTCAAAGAAACTATTTTTGGTTTCACTAATTTCTATGGTTTTTCCATTTTTCCTTTATTATTTACCACTCTGATATCTACTATTTCCTTTTACCTTCTTGCTTTAACTTTGGTTTGCTTTTCTTTTTATCTCAAGTCTCTTAAGGTGAAATGTTAATTATTTATTACAAATTTTTTTCTGTTTTAGTATAGGAATTCACAGTTAAAAATTTCACTTTATGTACTACATACACTCTATCTCATATGTTTTGTATGTTATGGTTTGATTTTTTAAATTTATTTTTAATTATTTCTGATTTCCCTCTTTATACCCTCCGACTCATTTGTTAAAATAGGACTGTAAGCCAGAAAGAAAACACCAATACAGTATACTAACGCATATATATGGAATTTAGAAAGATGGTAACAATAACCCTGTATACGAGACAGCAAAAGAGACACTGATGTATAGAACAGTCTTGTGGACTCTGTGGGAGAGGGAGAGGGTGGGATGATTTGGGAGAATGGCATTGAAACATGTATAATATCATATATGAAATGAGTCGCCAGTCCAGGTTTGATGCACGATACTGGATGCTTGGGGCTGGTGCACTGGGATGACCAGAGGGAGGGTATGGGGAGGGAGGATAGAGGAGGGCTCAGGATAGGGAACACATGTATACCTGTGGCAGATTCATTTGATATATGGCAAAACCAATACAATATTGTAAAGTTAAAAAATAAAATAAAATAAAGTAATAAAAAGGAGTGTTTTAAATATCCACAGACTTGTGAGTTTCTAAATTTTTTCTTTATTGTTTTCTAATTTCATACCACTGTGTTCAGAAAATATACTGCACATAATCTCCATCGTGAAAAATTTATTGAAATCTGTTTTCTGGCTTAGTGTGTTATTTATACTGGAGAATATTCTAGGCTCACTTATGCACACTGTTACCACTTTCATTCAATGTGACAAGCAGTCACTTCTGGGTATTTATCCGAAAGAACTGAATTTGGTATCTCAAAGAGAGATTAGCACTCCAGTGTTCGATGTGGCACTATTCACAATAGCCAAGATGTGGAAACAGCTTCAACATCAATCCACAGATGGATAGAGAAAGCAGGGTGACATCCCAGTGCTCTGGCTAGCTCCCACCGCCACGTGGAATGAAAGTGGTGACAGTGTGCATAAGTGAGCCTAGAATATTCTCCAGTATAGATAACACACTAAGCCAGAAAACAGATTTCAATAAATTTTTCACGATGGAGATTATGTGCAGTATATTTTCTGAACACAGTGGTATGAAATTAGAAAACAAAAAAGAAAAAATTTAGAAACTCACAAGTCTGGGGAGGCCTTACAAATAGCTGTGAAAAGAAGAGAAGCAAAAAGCAAAGGAGAAAGGAGAGATATAAACATCTGAATGCAGAGTTCCAAAGAATAGCAAGAAGAGATAAGAAAGCCTTCTTCAGCAATCAATGCAAAGAAATAGAGGAAAACAACAGAATGGGAAAGACTAGAGATCTCTTCAAGAAAATCAGAGATACCAAAGGAACATTTCATGCAAAGATGGGCTCAATAAAGGACAGAAATTGTATGGACCTAACAGAAGCAGAAGATATTAAGAAGAGGTGGCAAGAATACAAAGAAGAACTGTACAAAAAAGATCTTCACGAGCCAGATAATCAGGATGGTGTGATCACTGACCTAGAGCCAGACATCCTGGAATGTGAAGTCAAGTGGGCCTTAGGAAGCATCACTATGAACAAAGCTAGCGGAGGTGATGGAATTCCAGTGGAGCTATTCCAAATCCTGAAAGATGATGCTGTGAAAGTGCTGCACTCAATATGCCAGCAAATTTGGAAAACTCAGCAGTGGCCACAGGACTGGAAAAGGTCAGTTTTCATTCCAATCCCGAAGAAAGGCAATGCCAAAGAATGCTCAAACTACCACACAATTGCACTCATCTCACATGCTAGTAAAGTAATGCTTAAAATTCTCCAAGCCAGGCTTCAGCAATATGTGAACCGTGAACTTCCTGATGTTCAAGCTGGTTTTAGAAAAGGAACCAGAGATCAAATTGCCAACATCTGCTGGATCATGGAAAAAGCAAGAGAGTTCCAGAAAAACATCTATTTCTGCTTTATTGACTATGCCAAAGCCTTTGACTGTGTGGATCACAATAAACTGTGGAAAATTCTGAAAGAGATGGGAATACCAGACCACCTGATATGCCTCTTGAGAAATTTGTATGCAGGTCAGGAAGCAACAGTTAGTTAGAACTGGACATGGAATAACAGACTGGTTCCAAATAGGAAAAGGAGTACGTCAAGGCTGTATATTGTCACCCTGTTTATTTAACTTATCTGCAGAGTACATCATGAGAAACGCTGGACTGGATGAAACACAAGCCCGAATCAAGTTTGCCGGGAGAAATATCAACAACCTCAGATATGCAGATGACACCATCCTTATGGCAGAAAGTGAAGAGGAACTAAAAAGCCTCTTGATGAAGGTGAAAGTCAAGAGTGAAAAAGTTAGCTTAAAGCTCAACATTCAGAAAACGAAGATCATGGCATCCGGTCCCACCACTTCATGGGAAATAGATGGGGAAACAGTGGAAACAGTGTCAGACTTTATTTTTTGGGGCTCCAAAATCACTACAGATGGTGACTGCAGCCACGAAATTAAAAGATGCTTACTCCTTGGAAGGAAAGTTATGACCAACCTAGATAGCATATTGAAAAGCAGAGACATTACTTTGCCAACAAAGGTCCGTCTAGTCAAGGCTATGGTTTTTCCTGTGGTAACATATGGATGTGAGAGTTGGACTGTGAAGAAGGCTGAGCGCTGAAGAATTGATTCTTTTGAACTGTGGTGTTGGAGAAGACTCTCGAGAGTCCCTTGGACTGCAAGGAGATCCAACCAGTCCATTCTGAAGGAAATCAGCCCTGGGATTTCTTTGGGAGAATGGTTGCTAAAGCTGAAACTCCAGTACTTTGGCCACCTCATGCGAATTGTTTACTCATTGGAAAAGACTCTGATGCTGGGAGGGATTGGGGGCAAGAGGAGAAGGGGACAACAGAGGATGAGATGGCTCGATGGCATTACTGATTTGATGGACATGAGTCTGTGTGAACTCCGGGAGTTGGTGATGGTCAGGGAGGCCTGGTGTACTGCGGTTCATGGGGTTGCAAAGAGTCGGAGACGGCTGAGTGACTGATCTGATCTGATCTGATGTGCATATATATACAAATAATATCTCGTATCATTAATGAGAGGTATCTTGTATAGATGTATGGTAGTTATAGTTCTTTTCTAATATTGTTAATATTGTTCACATCTCCTACTTCTCTGCTTAGTATTTATACATTACTGAAAGTGCAATATTAACATCTCTATTACTATTGCTCGATTTTTACATTTCTCCATTCATTCCTTTCAGTTTTTATTTCATTAATGTTGGTGCTTATTGTTAACTGCATATATGTTTATAATTGTTATATGCATTCACTATTTTATCTTTATAAAATGACTTGACACAAATTGGTGGAGTAGAAGGATGTGCGCTCATTTCCTCCTGTGAGAACTCCAAAATTGCAACTAACCGCTGAACAACCATTGACAGGAGAATGTTGAATCCCACCAAAAAGAGATAGCCACATCCAAAGGAAAAGGAGAAGCCCTAACAAGACAGGAGGAGGGGGAGAATCACATTTGGAATCAAACCCCACACAAGCCAGAGATGCTCAGAGGGCTCAAACAAAAGCTTGTGCACACCAGGACCCACAGGAAACTGAGCCAGACAAGCCTTTGAGTGTTTGAGCATCTCCTGCAGATGCAAGAGTCTGCAGGGGCCTGCGGTGGGGACAGTGGCTCTGGCTGCTGCAGACCTGGGAGGCGTGGCACGTGAGCCCCACCATAGAGTCACCAAGTAGACAACCTATAAACTTGAGAACAATTAAACCAAAGAAGTTCTCGCACTGTTGCAAAAGTTCTAGGGCCCAAAACAGATTTCCCAACCTGGGGATCTGGTAAAGGGGCTAAGAGAGATGACTGTACACATGGACATCATGAGATAATCAATACTGAAATCAGATTGACAATGTCCATCTCCCAATCTTGTTTTCGCTGACTGTATAGAGCTTCTCCATCTTTGGCTGCAAAGAAGCTTTATGCAGTCAGCAGAAACAAGATTGGGAGATAACTGTGGCTCAGACTATGAAATCCTTATTGCCAAATTCAGACTTATACTGAAGAAAGCAGGGAAACTACTAGACCATCAGGTATGACCTAAATCAAATCCCTTAAGATTATATAGTGGAAGTGACAAATAGATTCAAGGGTTAGACCTGATAGAGAGCCTGAAGAATTATGGATGAAGGTTCGTGACATCATACAGAAGGCAGTGATCAAAACCATCCCCAAGATAAAAGGAAAAAGGCAAAATGGTTGTCCGAGGAGGCATTACAAATAGTTGAGAAAAGAAGAGAAGTGAAAGGCAAAGGAGAAAAGGAAAGACATATCCATCTGAATGCAGAGTTCCAAAGAATAGCAAGAAGAGATAAGAAAGCTTTTCTCAGCAAGCAATGCAAAGAAATAGAGGAAAACAACAGAATGGGAAAGACTAGAGATCTCTTCAAGAAAATTAGAGATACCAAGAAAACATTTCATGCAAAGATGGGCACAATAAAGGACAGAAATGGTATGGACCTAACAGAAGCAGAAGATATTAAGAAGAGGTGGCAAGAATACCGAGAAAAACTATACAAAAAGATCTTCATGACCCAGAGAATCACAATAGTGTGATCACCCACCTAGAGCCAGACATCCTGGAATGTGAAGTCAAGTGTGCCTTAGGAAGCATCACTACGAACAAAGCTAGTGGAGGTGATTGAATTCCAGTTGAGCTACTTCAAATCCTGAAAGATGATGCTATAAAAGTGTTGCAGTCAATACACCAGAAAATTTGGAAAACTCAGCAGTGGCCACAGGACTGGAAAAGTTCAATTTTCATTCTAATCTTAAAGAAAAGCAATGCCAAAGAATGTTCAAACTATCACACAATTGCACTGATCTCACACTCTAGCAAAATAATGCTCAAAATTTTCCAGGCTAGATTTCAGTACTACATAAACTGAGAACTTCCAGATGTTCAAGCTGGATTTTGAAAAGGGAGAGGAACCAGAGATCAAATTTCCAACATCCATTGGATCATAGTAAAAGCAAGAGAATTCCAGAAGAACACAACTTCTGCTTCATTGATTATGTTAAAGCCTTTGATTGTGGGGATCACAACAAATTGTGGAAAATTCTTCAAGAAATGGGAATACCAGACCACCCTACCTGCATCCTGAGAAATCTGTATGCAGGTAAAAAAGTAACAGTTACAACCAGACATGGAACAACACACTGGTTCCAAATTGGGGAAGAAGTACGTCAAGGCTGTATATTGTCACTCTGCTTATTTAACTTACATGCAGAGTACATCATGGGAACTGCTGGACTGGATGAAGCACCAGTTGGAATCAAGGTTACTGGGAGAAATATCAATAACCTCAGATATGCAGATGTCATCACCTTCATGGCAGAAAGTGATGAGGAACTAGAGAGCTTCTTGATGAAAGTGAAAGTAGAGAGTGAAAGAGCTGGCATAAAACTGACCATTCAAAAAACGAACATTATGGTACCCGGTTCCATCACTTCATGGCAAATAGATGGGGAAACAGTGGAAACAGTGACAGACTATTTTATTGGGCTCTAAAATCACTGAAGATGGTGATTGCAGCCATGAAATTAAAAGATGCTTGCTGCTTAGAAGAGAAGCAATGACCAAACTAGACAGCATATTAAAAAGTAGAGACATTATTTTGCTAACAAAGGCCGTTTAGTCAAAGCTATCGTTTTTCCAGTGGTCATGTTTGGATGTGAGTGGGACCATAAAGAAAGATGAGTGCCAAAGGATTGATGCTTTCTCCAACTGGTGCTGGAAAAGTGTTTGAGAGTCACTTGGACAGAAATGAGATCAAACCAGTCCATCCTAAAGGAAATCAGTTCTGAATATTCATTGAAAGTACTGATGCTGAAGCTGAAGCTCTAATACTTTGACCACTAGCACTGGATGTGGAGACCTGACTCATTGGAAAAGACCCTGATGTTGGGAAAGACTGAAGGCAGGAGGAGACAGGGATGTCAGAGAATGAGATGGTTTAATGGTATCACAAACTCAATGGATATGGGTTTGAGCAAGCTCCAGGAGCTGGTGATGGACAGGGAAGCCTGGCATGCTGCAGTCCATGGGGTCTCAAATAGTCAGACATGACTGAGCAACTGAACTGAACTAACTGAACCTTATAAAGTAAGTCTTTAACTTTTAATCTTTTTTTTAATTAAAGTTTCTATTGTCTGACGTCACTATTGCCACTGCAGCATTTTTTTGATAACTGTTTGCATAATATATATTTTTCAGCCTTTTAATTTTAAACTACTTGTGTCTTAGAATATAAGCACATTTAGTGTAGATAGCATATACTTGGATCCTATTGTTTTTCTTTTTTTTCCATTATAACCATTTCTGTGTTTCATTGAATTGCTTAATACACTCACATATGATGGTAATATTAATATAACTGGATTTATATCTGTCATTTAAAATTGTGTTTTCTATGTACCTATTTTTTCTCATTTCCCCTCTCTAGTTATCTTTAGCTAATTAGTCAACCTATAGTGAAACATGTATTAAAAATGTATAATTTAGCAGATAACTGAATCCAGAAATGTCCCAATTACTGCCTATAACCACAGCCTGCACTGTTTTTGAGAGCACTCTTAGACATTAGCTTCTTGTGCATGTTTGTTAATGATATCAGTTCCTTTGAAAAGAGATTCAGTTCAGTTCAGTCACTCAGTCATGTCCAACTCTTTGCGACCCCATGAATTGCAGCACACCAGGCCTCCCTGTCCATGACCAACTTCCGGAGTTCACCCAACCTCATGTCCATCAAATCGGTGATGACATCCCGCCATCTCATCCTCTGTCATCCCCTTCTCCTCCTGCCCCCAATCCATCCCAGCATCAGAGTCTTTTCCAATGAGTCAACTCTTTGCATGAGGTGGCCAAAGTACTGGAGTTTCAGCTTTAGCATCATTCCTTCCAAAGAACACCCAGGACTGATCTCCTTTAGAATGGGCTGGTTGGATCTCCTTGCAGTTCAAGGGACTCTCAAGAGTCTTCTCCAACACCACAGTTCAAAAGCATCAATTCTTCGGTGCTCAGCCTTCTTCACATCCACATCCAACTCTCACATCCATACATGACTACTGGAAAAACCATAGCCTTGACTAGATGGACCTTTGTTGGCAAAGTAATGTCTCTGCTTTTCAATATGCTATCTAGGTTGGTCATAACTTTCCTTCCAAGGAGTAAGCGTCTTTTAATTTCATGGCTGCAGTCACCATCTGTAGTGATTTTGGAGCCCAGAAAAATAAAGTCTGACACTGTTTCCACTGTTTCCCCATCTATTTGCCATGAAGTGATGGGACCAGATGCCATGATCTTCATTTTCTGAATGTTGAGCTTTAAGCCAACTTTTTAACTCTCCTCTTTCACTTTCATCAAGAGGCTTTTTTTTTTTTTTCCAAATAGGAAAAGGAGTACATCAAGGCTGTATTGTCACCCTGCTTATTTAACTTATATGCAGAGTATATCATGAGAAATGCTGAGCTGGAAGAAGCACAAGCTGGAATCAAGTTTCCTGGGAGAAATCTCAATAACCTCAGATATACAGATGACACCACCCTCATGGCAGAAAGTGAAGAGGAACTAAAAACCTTCTTGATGAAGGTGAAAAGAGATTAGGATCTATTTATTTTATTGCTTGCTTCTCTCTCCATGTACATCTGTGCCATAACTCTAGGAGTGGGCACAATGGCATGCTTCCCTTGGAGTGACACTCTTGATCTAGTAACTGAACTCTTGGTAAACAGAGGCAGGAGACATAATTCTTGTTGGACTGCTTCACCTAGTATGGGAACTCTAGTTTACAACTCAGAACAAGAGTGCAGTCTCAGGGATTTCATGTCAAAGACAGAATCTCTGTTACACAAACTGATCCTAAATAGAAGGTAGAATCTGCCTCTCAGCTTTACTCAGAACAGAGAAGAGGCAGCAGGTAGCTGGGAACAGTGTGGTGAATTCTGAAAGAGAAATTTCCTTCTGGTAAGAAAACCCTATAGTTTTTCACTAGTGGATGGATCACTTATGGATGTGAGAGTTGGACTATAAAGAAAGCTGAGCGCTGAAGAACTGATGCTTTTGAACTGTGGTGTTGGAGAAGACTCTTGAGAGTCCCTTGGACTGCAAGGAGATCCAACCAGTCCATCCTAAAGAAGATCATTCCTGAGTGTTCATTGGAAGGACTGATGCTGAAGCTGAATCTCCAATACTTTGGCCAGCTGATGCGAAGAACTGATGCATTGGAAAAGACCCTGATGCTGGGAAAGATTGAAGGTAGGAAGAGAAAGGAACAACAGAGGATGAGATGGTTGGATGGCATCACCAACTCAATGGATGTGAGTTTGAGTAAACTCCAGAAGTTGGTGATGGACAGGGAGGCCTGGCGTGCTGCAGTCCATGCAGTTGCAAGGAGTCAGACACAACTGAGCAATTGAACTGAACTGAAGAAAACCCTCTGGTAAGGGGGAGAGAGACCTGTATTCTTGGCTATCCCAGTGTGGCAGGGACCAAGGGAGAGGGAGACCTGTCTTGGCTATCCCAGTCCGGCGTGGAATTTCTGCTTTGCTAATTTTACTTAATTTTCATACATTTACTTGATGAAACTATATTTCTTATTTATTCACTTGATGTAAGCCCTTTGGAGCATTTTCAGACTCTATAGTTGTTTTACATATATAACATATATTCATATGTGCATATGTATAAATTTATATATATAAATGGAGTGGCCATCATGGTCAAAAAAAGAGTCTGAAATGCAGTACTTGGATGCAATCTCAAAAACGACAGAATGATCTCTGTTCGTTTCCAAGGCAAACCATTCAATATCACAGTAATCCAAGTCTATGCCCCAAACAGTAAAGCTTGAAGAAGCTGAAGTTGAACGGTACTATGAAGACCTACAAGACCATTTAGGACTAACACCCAAAAAAGATGTCCTTTTCATTATAGGGGACTGGAATGCAAAAGTAGGAAGTCAAGAAACACCTGGAGTAACAGGCAAATTTGGCCTTGGAATACGGATTGAAGCAGGGCAAAGGCTAATAGAGTCTTGCCAAGAAAATGCACTGGTCATAGCAAACACCCTCTTCCAACAACACAAGAGAAGAATCTATACATGGACATCACCAGATGGTCAACACCAAAATCAGATTGATTATATTCTTTGCAGCCAAAGATGGAGAAGCTCTATACAGTCAGCAAAAACAAGACCAGGAGCTGACTGTGGCTCAGACCATGAACTCCTTATTGCCAAATTCAGACTTAAATTGAAGAAAGTAGGGAAAGCCATTAGACCATTCAGGTATGACCTAAATCAAATCCCTTATGATTACACAGTGGAAGTGAGAAATAGATTTAAGGGCCTAGATCTGATAGATAGAGTGCCTGATGAACTATGGAATGAGGCTCCTGACATTGTACAGGAGACAGGGATCAAGACAATCCCCATGGAAAAGAAATGCAAAAAATCAAAATGGCAGTCTGGGGAGGCCTTACAAATAGCTGTGAAAAGAAGAGAAGCAAAAAGCAAAGGAGAAAAGGAAAGATATAAGCATCTGAATGCAGAGTTCCAAAGAATAGCAAGAAGAGATAAGAAAGCCTTCTTCAGCGATCAATGCAAAGAAATAGAGGAAAACAACAGAATAGGAAAGACTAGGGATCTCTTCAAGAAAATCAGAGATACCAAAGGAACATTTCATGCAAAGATGGGCTCAATAAAGGACAGAAATGGTATGGACTTAACAGAAGCAGAAGATATTAAGAAGAGATGGCAAGAATACACAGAAGAACTGTACAAAAAAGATCTTCACGAGCCAGATAATCAGGATGGTGTGATCACTGACCTAGAGCAAGACATCCTGGAATGTGAAGTCAAGTGGGCCTTAGAAAGCATCACTATGAACAAAGCTAGTGGAGGTGATGGAATTCCAGTGGAGCTATTCCAAATCCTGAAAGATGATGCTGTGAAAGTGCTGCACTCGATATGCCAGCAAGTTTGGAAAACTCAGCAGTGGCCACAGGACTGGAAAAGGTCCATTTTCATCCCAATCCCAAAGAAAGGCAATGCCAAAGAATGCTCAAACTACCACACAATTGCACTCATCTCACACGCTGGTAAAGTAATGCTTAAAATTCTCCAAGCCAGGCTTCAGCAATATGCGAAGGAACCGTGAACTTCCTGATGTTCAAGCTGGTTTTAGAAAAGGCAGAGGAACAGAGATCAAATTGCCAACATCCGCTGGATCATGGAAAAAGCAAGAGAGTTCCAGAAAAACATCTATTTCTGCTTTATTGACTATGCCAAAGCCTTTGACTGTGTGGATCACAATAAACTGTGGAAAATTCTGAAACAGATGGGAATACCAGACCACCTGATCTGCCTCTTGAGAAATTTGTATGCAGGTCAGGAAGCAACAGTTAGAACTGGACATGGAACGACAGACTGGTTCCAAATAGGAAAAGGAGTACGTCAAGGCTGTATATTGTCACCCTGTTTATTTAACTTATCTGCAGAGTACATCATGAGAAACGCTGGACTGGATGAAACACAAGCTGGAATCAAGGTTGCCGGGAGAAATATCAATAACCTCAGATATGCAGATGACACCACCCTTATGGCAGAAAGTGATGAGGAACTAAAAAGCCTCTTGATGAAAGTGAAAGTGGAGAGTGAAAAAGTTGGCTTAATGCTCAACATTCAGAAAACGAAGATCATGGCATCCGGTCCCACCACTTCATGGGAAATAGATGGGGAAACAGTGGAAACAGTGTCAGACTTTATTTTTTTTGGGCTCCAAAATCACGACTGATGGTGACTGCAGCCACGAAATTAAAAGACACTTACTCCTTGGAAGGAAAGTTATGACCATCCTAGATAGCATATTCAAAAGCAGAGACATTACTTTGCCAACAAAGGTCCGTCTAGTCAAGGCTATGGTTTTTCCTGTGGTTATATATGGATGTGAGAGTTGGACTGTGAAGAAGGCTGAGCGCTGAAGAATTGATTCTTTTGAACTGTGGTGTTGGAGAAGACTCTTGAGAGTCCCTTGGACTGCAAGGAGATCCAACCAGTCCATTCTAAAGGAGATCAGCCCTGGGATTTCTTTGGAAGGAATGATGCTAAAGCTGAAACTCCAGTACTTTGGCCACCTCATGCAAAGAGTTGACTCATTGGAAAAGACTCTGATGCTGGGAGGCATTGAGGGCAAGAGGAGAAGGGGACAACAGAGGATGAGATGGCTGGATGGCATCACTGACTCGATGGACGTGAGTTCAGGGAACTCCGGGAGTTGGTTATGGACAGGGAGGCCTGGCGTGCTGCAATTCATGGGGTCGCAAAGAGTCGGACACAACTGAGTGTCTGATCTGATCTGATCTTATAACACTTATATATGTATATGGACTGTAGCCCTCCAGGTTTCTCAGTCTATGGAATTCTCCAGCTAAGAATACTGGAGTGCGTAGCCATTCCCTTCTCCTGTACTATACACAGATTCTATACTGAGTCCCCAGGAAAACCCCATATATATATTATATATTTTTATGTATATGTATTACTATTATACGGAGAAGGCAATGTCAGCCCACTCCAGTACTCTTGCCTAGAAAATCCCATGGACGGAGGAGCCTGGTAGGCTGCAGTCCATGGAGTCGCGAAGAGTCGGACACGACTGAGCTACTTCACTTTCACTTTTCACTTTCATGCATTGGAGAAGAAAATGGCAACCCACTCCAGTGTTCTTGCCTGGAGAATCCCAGGGACATGGGAGCCTGGTGGGCTGCCGTCTATGGGGTCGCCCAGAGTCGGACGCGACTGAAGTGATGTAGCAGTAGCAGTAGCATTACTATTATAAATAATGAATATACCATTATATATAAATATACTACCATACATAAACATTAATATATGAAATCATATATTTTATACAATTTTTGTATATGCATACTTTTATGTTTATTGTTAGATAATTCACATAGAATATATATCATGCCCATTTGCTGGGAGTAGATCTCTGTTCATGCATTTATGTGTTTTCTGTTTTTATCTTAGTAGGAGAAATAGGGAATAATAGGTCTACTTCCTAGGATTAGGCTTCTCAGATTCTTTTTTAATGCTGCTTTATTTATTTATATAATTTTCTTGCAGGACGTAATCTTCCTGTGGACTCAGGCTCCAGATCTGGGGGAACAGAGCAGCTGCACCTGTGCACTGGTTGGAGGGACTGAGCAAAGCCAGGCTGGAAAAGGATGGGCAGAAGCAGGAGTCTGTTTTAATTTTTTGTGGGACAATGTGCCAATTTGTCTGTTTAGTGCTTGGTGTCTTTAGAAAGTGCTTCATCTTCCCAATATTGACAATAAATATTTTGTCCAATTTAATTTTTGCACTTCAGCATTTTGATTGGTGAAAATCTTTGATTTCTTTGGAAAATATTTTTATATGAATATTGATCCAACCTAGTTGGCTTTCTTATAATTTCCTTCAATATACTTTATTATATAATTGATATTTCCTTCTTTCAATTAGAATGCTAGATCAACTACAAATTAACATTCAATATGTTTGTCCAACCAGGATTCCTATTCTCTTTCATCAGCTGTCCTATTTCATTAGGCATCCATCTCAATATGTGTGTGTGTGTAGCAGGAGATTTATATATTTATATATATATTATGTATTTTATAAATATATATGTATAGAAATATATATTTGTTGTTTTTATATGTTATAGTTGACTATACTAGGTTGCTCTCCCCTGTTGACTATGACTATTTTTTTTCTAAATAGTCTTTTTTTTCAGAACCATTCTGAACTTTATAATTAGGTTATCCACCAATGGAATCATATTAAATCTATTTCTTAGAGTACTGAAATAATTTATACTGAATCTTTCTAGCCAAATTTAGGTATGGCAATCCATATTTACATGATTAACAATTAGGACTCAAAGGTCTATGCTTTATACCACAGATCTCACTATTCTTTTTCCCTTATAAAAACTTATTTTTTCTATTTAGTAAAAATGAAATATAGTACATAGTAATAATAATATATTGCTTTGCTTATCTCCCCATTAATCATGTGAAAATTTTGCTAATAATGTTATTATCATATTATATTTGATATGTTACAGAGAGACTAATGAATATTAATAAATAGAACACATTTGTTACTCATGTGCCATTATCCCAACTGCTAAGGCTGCAAATTTAACTTCTTTTGCAAGGGTAAATGCTTTTTGAATATGGAATGACAAGTATTGAAAGATTATCTTCACTATTCAAAGCTTAAACTGCAGCCCTTAAAATATTATCTGGATTTTTATGATTGTTCTTTTGTTATCTTTCCAGTCTTCTCCATAGCCTTTCATTAGACCAGCACCAGAGGTGATCTCTACTGATTAAAAATTATGACACCATTTTCATAATAGAGACTCATTTCAACTCTACAACCAGAAGAGTTTGAATGAATAGAAAAATTCTCAGTAAAAATCATGTCATCAAAGAAGAATGCTTTACAAATCTGACAGTCAAACCACAAACAAAGGAATTTGGAAAAGGCTCATATTCTGACCACAGCTTTGAAATTCAATTATCTATTATGTAAAAATACTGTTTTCAGATTTCTTCATGTCCTGAAGACCTTGGCTTATACAGTTTTTCATTAACAAATGAGACAAAATTATCTCCCATTTCCTCTTAAACATCTGGGACTGCATCCTCAAATGTAAGATAAATGAGAGAGACTGACAATCCATGCAAATCCTAGTTTTACTCCACTATAGGTCTGAAAGGCTTGATGCCAAAATCAGGATCAGATCTGTCTCGTTGTTGACCAATGAAAAGCAAGTTTGTATGAATATTAGAAAAGCCATTCTCCTTAATTAAATTATGAATAATCTTGAACTTTCTAAACTTTACAACCAGTGTATAGAGTAATCCTCTGTGACTGCATGCAGGTGAAGCTGTAGCCTTCGTTCCTCTGATATCACATGTCCAGCTGTGTGTAGATAATCATGTACAGAGACATTCTTAGCAGTATTATTGCCTTAGAAGGCAAACTTGGCGATGTTACTTTTGAGAGGTTCAATAGTCTCATGTGAATGCGTAGGGTCAGGTGCTAGATTGCCTGGGGTAACAATTTGATGTTACTCTGTGACTTTGAAAATTTTATATATTCTATCCTCATAAGACTCCCTACATGGAAAAAATAAGAGTAGTTTTAACATATAATTATAGGATTTTTGTGAAAATTAAATAAGTAACTATAGGGTAAGATGCTGACAATTGTGCCTGATTCATAGCAGGTGTTTAATGTATGTGTTGTGGTTTAAAAATATGTACCTTAATTATTTGATAATCTTTTGACAGTTGAGTAGAACCCAATTCCCTAACACTTGAGCGTAGCCAGAGTCGGTGACTTGCTTCCAGTGAGTGATTTTGTAGAAATAACAAATTCTGGTTTCTTAGGTTAGGTCATGAGACATTGTTGTTTTCATCTCTATCTTTTTGGATCACTTGCTCTGAGGGGAAGTCAGCTGCTGTTTTAAGAGGACAATAAGGCAACCATACAGCGGGACTCAAATGGTCAGGATCTTCAGCTTCACGTAGGTACCCAATAAGGAACTGAGGCATGTGGTCAATATTCTGATTGGAGGGAGCTATGCACGCACCCAGCCAAGCTGTTTTTAAATTCTTGGTTGATGGAAAATGTGAGACAATGAAAGTTTACTTTTCGAAGCAACCAAGTTTTGGAGTCAACTGGTTATGTAGCAATAGATAATTATTACAATCCCTTAGCTACTACTGGTATTATTTCCTTGCTAACATTTCTCAGTTAGGCCCAGAGAACTATTGCTTAGCAACTGGTTCATACTTAAACTCAGATGGCCTAATCAGTGAATTGTACTAAACTCTGAATAAGAATTAACATAAATTCATCACAAACTATTCAAAAAACTCTTTGTGTGAGACCATTATTATTTTGATACCAAAAACAAGGTTTCACAAGGATAAAACTAAACAAAACTACAGACCAACACTGCTTATGAAAAGACTAGAAATTCTCAAAAAAAAAAAAAAACTAAACAAAACAAAAACGAGAAAGCTAAACCTAAAGAAGTATAAAAATGATTATATAACCTTACCAAGTGAGGATTATCTCGGGAAAAAAGGTTGTGTTAAGATTTCCAAATCATATACGTAATAAAAGAATAACAAAACATTATATTATGATAAAATAAAGCACATAAAAAACACATGATCATCTCAAGAGATAAAGAAATAACACTAGAGAAAAATAATATCCTTTGAAGATAGTCATGCTAAAAAATTAGGAATGGAAAGGAACTTCCTCAACTGATAACAAGTATCTACAAAAACAAATTAAAAAAGAAACCACAACTAATACGCTACTTAATGTGTAAGACTATTTAGGAGATATACATGAAGACTTTCTTGCCATTTCAGTTCAACATTGTACTGAAGGTTTTAGGGAAGGAATCAGGCAAAAAAAATAAATAAAAAGCCTCAAGATAAAAGGAAAATTTGAAAATATCTCTTTTCATTGAGGATATTATTATCAAGGATATTATACTAATATTATAATATAATTTCATTGAGTATATTATATTAATAATTATTATTATTTCATTGAGGATATTATTGCATAGAGAAAAATACAAAGGATACACACACCAAAAAAACCCTACTAATTCTAATAAACAAGTTCTACAACACTGCAATATACAATATCAGTACATAAAAATCAATGATATTTATACACATTCAGTATAATAACGTGAAAGTGAAGGTAAAGTGATTCCACTTAAAATAGCACCTAAAGTAAAACAGAACAATTATGAAATAACTTGAAAAAAAATTGCATGGTTTTTACTATGCAAACCACAAGACACTGTAGCAATATGTTAATGGAAATCTAAACAAATGATTAAACTTTCTGTGTTTATGGATCAGATAATTTAATACTGTTAAGACTGCAACCTTTCAAAATTTATCTACAGAATTCATGTGATTCCTATTAAAATCCTTGTCTTTATTTTGCAGCAATTGACAAGCTGATCCTGAAATTCATGTAGAAATGTAGGTGCACCAGAGTAGCCAAAAAAAAACTTAAATAAGAACACGTTTAGATGACTCACACTTTACCATATCAAAATTATTTAGATATAAAACTTTAGTTGCAATTTACTGTAATCAAGATTACATGATCCTAACATACGGAGAGCAGAGAAGGCAATGGCAACCCACTCCAGTACTCTGGCCTGGAAAATCCATGGACGAAGGAGCCTGGTAGGCTGCAGTCCAAGGGGTCACTAAGAGTCAAACACGACTGAGCGACTTCACTTTCACTTTTTACTTTCATGCTTTGGAGAAGGAAATGGCAACCCATTCCAATGTTCTTGCCTGGAGAATCCCAGGGAAGGGGAAGCCTAGTGGGCTGCCGTCTATGGGGTCGCACAGAGTCGGACATGATTGAAGCGTCTTAGCAGCAGCAACGTAGGGAAAGACATGTAGAATTCAGAATCCTAGCTGAATCACTGACAGTATTACCAAGTGATATTATGCCATAAGGAGGACAAAAGAATGTCATGATAGAAAGAACAGTCATTTCAGCAATACAATCCTACCTCAAGAAACAAGAAAATGATTAAATAGACAGCCTAACTTTACACCTAATACAACTGGAAAAAAAGAAGAACAACAATAACAAAAACAAAGTTAGCAGAAGGAAAGAAATCATAAAAATAAGAGCAGAAATAACTGAAAAAGCAATGAAAAAAAACAATAGTAAACATTAATAACACTAAAAGCTGGTTCTTTGAAAAGATAAACAAAATTGACAAACCTTCAGCCAAACTCATCAAGAAAAAAAGAATCAAATTAACAAAATTAAAAATGAAAAAGGAGAGGTTACAACAGACAATGCAGAAATACAAAGGATCATAAGAGATTATTATGAGCAGCTATACACCAATAAAATGGACAACCTAGAAAAAATGGACACATTCTTAGAAAAGCTAAATCTTGCAACTGAACCAGGAAGAAATAGAAATTATGAAAATCAAATTACAGTGAAATCAAAACTGTGATTAAAAAATCTCCATTAAAAAAAAGCTTCACAGCTGAATTTTTTTCAAACATTTAGAAAAGAGCTAATGCCTATCATTCTAAAACTCTTTCAAAAAACTGCAGAGGAAGGAACACTCCCAAATTTATTCTAGGAGGCCACATCACCCTGATTCCAAAACTAGACGAAGAGAAGGGAGGGAAGGAGCCTCATAAGGGAGGAGATATATGCATATAAGTATGGCTGTATAAATATGTATATAGAATTATGTATGTATTATGTATGTAGAATTATCTACAGATATGTAGAATTATGGCTGATTTGTGTTGTTATGTTGGCATAAAACAATATATCACTGAAAGATTAAAAAACAAAACAGATTTTAAAAATGGTGTTTGAGGAAATTGGATAAAAATGATCAAAAGGTACAAACTTCCAATCTAAGATAAATGAGTATATGGGATGAAATGTACAACATCAGATCAGATCAGATCAGATCAGATCAGTCACTCAGTTGTGTCCGACTCTTTGTGACCCCATGAATGGCAGCACGCCAGGCCTCCCTGTCCATCACCAACTCCCGGAGTTCACTCAGACTCAGGTCCAGCGAGTCAGTGATGCCATCCAGCCATCTCATCCTCTGTCGTTCCCTTCTCCTCCTGCCCCCAATCCCTCCCAGCACCAGAGTATTTTCCAATGAGTCAACTCTTTGCATGAGGTGGCCAAAGTACTGGAGTTTCAGCTTTAGCATCATTCCTTCCAAAGAAAGCCCAGGGCTGATCTCCTTCAGAATGGACTGGTTGGATCTCCTTGCAGTCCAAGGGATTCTCAAGAGTCTTCTCCAACACCACAGTTCAAAAGCATCAATTCTTCAGCGCTCAGCCTTCTTCACAGTCCAACTCTCACATCCATACGTTACCACAGGAAAAACCATAGCCTTGAATAGACAGACCTTTGTTGGCAAAGTAATGTCTCTGCTTTTCAATATGCTATTTAGGTTGGTCATAACTTTCCTTCCAAGGAGGAAGCATCTTTTAATTTCATGGCTGCAGTCACCATCTGCAGTGGTTTTGGAGCCCAGAAAAATAAAGTCTGACCCTGTTTCCACTGTTTCTCCATCTATTTCCGATGAAGTGATGGGACTGGATGCCATGATCTTCGTTTTCTGAATGTTGAGCATTAAGCCAACTTTTTCACTCTCCACTTTCACTTTCATCAAGAGGCTTTCGAGTTCCTCTTCACTTTCTGCCATAAGGGTGGTGTCATCTGCATATCTGAGGTTATTGATATTTCTCCCGGCAATCTTGATTCCAGCTTGTGTTTCTTCCAGTCCAGCATTTCTCATGATGTACTCTGCATATAAGTTAAATAAGCAGGGTGACAATATACAGCCTTGACGTACTCCTTTTCCTATTTGGAACCAGTCTGTTGTTCCACGTCCCGTTCTAACTGTTGCTTCCTGACCTACATATAGGTTTCTCAAGAGGCAGATCAGGTGGTCTGGTATTCCCATCTCTTTCAGAATTTTCCACAATTTATTGTGATCCACACAGTCAAAGGCTTTGGCATAGTCAATAAAGCAGAGATAGATGTTTTTCTGGAACTCTCTTGCTTTTTCCATGATCCAGCGGATGTTGGCAATCTGATCTCTGGTTCCTCTGCCTTTTCTAAAACCAGTTTGAACATCAGGAAGTTTACGGTTCACATATTGCTGAAGCCTGGCTTGGAGAATTTTAAGCATTACTTTACTAGCGTGTGAGATGAGAGCAATTGTGCGGTGGTTTGAGCATTCTTTGGCATTGCCTTTCTTTGGGATTGGAATGAAAACTGACCTTTTCCAGTTAGAGTTCTTATCACAAGTGAATTCTTTATCTTTTTTTAATTTTTATCAATATGAGATGATGACTATTCACTAAACTTACTGTGGCAATTATTATATGATGTATATAAGTCAAATCATTATGCTGCATGCTTTAAACTTATACAGTGCTTATGTAAACTGTATCTTAGAAAACTGGGAGAAAAAAATGGTGTTTCCTTACTAGATACCTACATGATTAAGAATGAATTTGGACCCTAACCTCATACCATAGACAAATGATTCAAAAGCCTAAATGTAGGTGATACAACTACAACAGTCTTATAACAAAACTTGAGTTAATATTTGTGATATTTAATTAGAAAATGTCTTAGCTATGACACCAAAACACACATGATAAAAGAAAAAAAAATTGTACTTTATGAAAAATAAAAATATCTTCACTTGAAAAGATATTATTAAGAAAGTGCAAAGTTAACACAGGAATAAGAAAAAATATTTGCAAATATTGTTTAGAAAAACACATATTGAGAATATTTAAACAACACTTAGAAGTCAAAAGTACAGAGAATTTTTGAATGTAAACACAGCACATAATTTTTAAAGTGAACAAAGTATGGGTATACATTTCTTCAGACAAAATATATAAAATGAATATAGGTACATTAAAAAGTGCTCAACTCATAATTCATAGGGAAATGCAAATCAAAATCACAATGGGATATCACTTTTTACGCAGTTCAGTTCAGTTCAGTCACTCAGTCGTGTCCGACTCTTTGCGACCCCATGAATTGCAGCACGCCAGGCCTCCCTGTGCATTACCAACTCCCGGAGTTCACTCAAACTCACGTGCATCGAGTCAGTGATGCCATCCAGCCATCTCATCCTCTGTCGTCCCCTTCTCCTCCTGCCCTCAATCCCTCCCAGCACCAGAGTCTTTTCCAATGAGTCAACTCTTCGCATGAGGTGGCCAAAGTACTGGAGTTTCAGCTTTAGCATCAGTCCTTCCAAAGAACACCCAGGACTGATCTCTTTTAGAATGGACTGATTGGATACAGTAAGATGGCTATTTTTAAAATAAAATGTTTTGGTGAGTGAAAGTGCTAGTTGCTCAGTCATGTCCGACTCTTTGTGACCTCATGGACTGTAGCCTGCCAGGGTTCTCCATCTATGGGATTCTCCAGACGAGAATACTGGAGTGGATTGTCATTTTCTTCTCCAGGAGATCTTCCCAACCTAGGGATCAAACCCAGGTCTCCTGCATTGCAAGCAGACTCTTTACCATCTGAGCTACCAGGAAAGCTCTTTGGTGAGTATTAGGAGTAATGAAAATTCTCAGAAATAGCTGATAAGTCTATAAAAGGGTACAACCACTCTGCGTAATAATTTGGCAGTTCCTCAAAATATTACATGCAGAATTTCCATATGACTCAGCAATAACACTTGTAGGTATCTACCCAAGATAAATGAAAGAAAAATAGGGACAAAAAAAGTTGCATGCAAATGTTCACAGAATGACTATTCATAATAGATAGTAAATGGAAAGAAAATAAATGGCCCTCAATTGATTAATGGATAAACAAAACACATTTGTTCTTATAAAAAATATTAATTAGCAACAAAAAGGAAAGACACACTGATACATGTTACAGCATAGCTAAACCTTGAAAACTTAATGCAGTGTGAAAGAAGTCAGTCACAAAAGATATATTTTGTATGACTCAATTTACATTAAACATCCAGACTAGGCAAATACATAGAAGAAAAAATAAAAATGTTAGTTATCTGGGGCTGGAGGAAAGGCAATATACAGGGTAAATGCGCATGGATATAAGGTTCCTGTTTGGAGTGATGTAATTAGATAACAGTGGTTATTTCAAAAATTTGTAAATATACTTAAAAAACACTAAGATTTACTTGTTAAATGTTTGAATTTTATGGTATCTGAGTTATATCTTAATAAGTTGCTATTTCAAGGAAAACATTATGGACCCCAACATGTAATGCCCTAAAAGCTATTTGTGTATCTATGTAGATACACACACACATCTCAGTTTCTATACTAAAATTGTTTAATTGTCTAATTTAAAGACAGTTTTTATACTTATTCGTATAGTCACATAGTTCTTTATGGAGCTGTAAATAGGGTACCAGTGGGACTGGCAGAAAGACTGAAAAGATGGTTTGTAGACTTGTTTTTTTTTTTTAAGTTAATTTTTATTGGAGTATTACAATGCTGTGTTAGTTTCAACTGTACAACAAAATGAATCATACATCTTCTCTTTTTGGAGGATTTCTTTCCCATTTAGGTCACCACAGAGCACTGGGTAGAGTCTCCTGAGTAGATTCTCATTAGTTATCTACCTTATACTTAGTATCAAGAGTGTATATATGTCAATCCCAACCTCCCAATTCATCCAGCCCCTATAAACTGGGTATTAAAGAATGACTTGTTGCTAGTTAAATGAAGAAAAGGAGCAGTGGTATCATGGGAGCATAGGAGATGAGAAATGAATAATTTGGCAAAGAGGTAGAGAAAATTATAAAGAAAGTAAGAATTCTATCCTGAGAAATGAGAGAAAATTTAATGAAGTATTTAGATGGAATGGGATAACCCAGAGTTGTTTATTAAAAAAACTTTATACTTTAAGTATGATAACCACTAAAAACAAAAGCAATAAAGCAAACAAAAAAACTATAGGAATTACCATTAGGGATAGAGAAAAAAACGACTGCTTAGAAATCCTGCCTTTATATTTATACCTTCTTCCAATGACTTGTAGTTAGTGTTGACTTTTCTTAATGTTGATTTATTGATTTCTGTCCCTGTTTTCCCAACTCCAGATGCAAATGGCGAACAAATAATTCAAATAAATAATTGACAATAAATTTATTCAAATGGTACTATTGAGAGTCTATTAAAATTATTTTAGAAATCCCTGGTTTAGAAATCCGCTCACATTATCTTCCCCCTAAACAAACTATTTCTGTATAACTAAGTATAATGGTTCAATTCCATTAAACAATAATTGCTCATTTGACTAAAATGGCATTTACATTGTCTTTTCTTTACCATAAATTTATGTAGCAATATCTGACATCATTTCTATAGTTTAAAAAGGAACATTTAACCAGAGTATAAACAGTCAATAAAGATGAAAATAAATCATTATAACATCTGAATGTGTCTTAAAGAGAATTTATGTCTGCTTCTTAATTGCTATCCTACTTCAAATTTTGTTCACTCATAATATTCAGAAAATGTGTTTCAATTTTTTGATGGTGACATGCTATAATTTACAAAATTATTAAATTATATATTTAGAGAGGAAATAAATAGGGGCTGGATAAAGTGTCTTTAGGATAATTGTAAAATTATATTTCTAAAATATTTTCAGTTCTCTGCTTATTCTGTAGCTTTTTTATGATATAATGCTAATTGTCCCAAAGGAAATTCTTTTCAAAGTTTGCTGATATTTTTATAAATTTATCTTAAGAAATGTTTCACACTTTTAACATATTTTATATTAAGCAAGCTTTTTATTTGTTTGTTAAATTCTCTCTTCCTTCAGATCACTGCCAATACAATTTAATTGAATTTAGAACTTAAAATACATACTTAAAAGCATGTCAAATACTGTTTTTTTAAAAGTTTTTTTTTTAAGAAAAAGGCAGGAATAAAATCTTCAAATTACAAATAATTTCTTAAGTACTACACATATGCTGATAAAACACATGTAAAACACTAAAATTCAGCGAAATAACCTCCCATTCAGTGAAAATATTTCCTTCAAACATGAAGGTAAATAAAGATAATCTGAAGAAACAAAGTTGAGAAAACTTGTTGTGAGCAAATTGAACTACAAGAAATACAGAAAGCAGTTCATCAGATTGAGAAAAACTAATTCTGGATTGGAGTTTAGAGCGCAAGAAGAAAGGAACACCTCAAGAATGGACAAGTGAATATATATAAAAGATAACAGAACCTGGACTGGCGTGCACTAGGATGGCCCAGAGGGATGGGGTGAGGAGGGAGGTGGGAGGGGGGTTCAGGATGGGGGACACATGTACACCTGTGGCTGATTCATGTCAATCTATGGCAAAACCACTACAATACTGTGAAGTAATTAGCCTCCAATTAAAATGAATAAATTTATATAAAAAATGGTGGCTATAAGCATGATCAGAGGGGGAAAAAAAGACAATAGAAAGTATTAAGCAATCATATTAATAATAATATCTGAGAGGTTTCCAGAACATTCAGAAGTAAAATTTATGACAACAGGAAAAAAAAACACTAAAGAGGTAAAGCAATTTAAATTGTTGCACGTTTGTTGAGTTATTTAGTATGAGATAAAATAGTAATTTAAGTTAAAAAGAATTAAATTTTGAAATAATAAGAAAAATTATTAAAGAGTGGTAGAGAAATAATACAATACTTGTCTAATCCAGAAGAATAGAGCAAAAAAGGAATCAGGGAATGAAGATCAGATGTGACCAACAGAAAACAAATAGTGAGATGGTAGACTTCAAACAAACTATATCAAAAATAAACATTAAATATGAATGGACTGAATGTTCTAATTTAAAAAAAAAGTTAGGAAAAAAGAGAAAGGGAGAAGGAAGGAAACCTATTACTATGCTTTTTATGAGAAATAAGTTTAAAACAATAAGTTGAAAGTGAAAAAAATGCAAAAAACTAACCCAAGGGAAGGAAGTGAAACTAATACTAAACAAATTTAAAAGCACAGCCAAAATGTGATCAGGCTTCAGTTGTTTATACTATTAAATACAAATTCAAAAATTAAAAAAGTAAGTAAAATGGTGAAAAAGTGTATATATGTGTGTGTGTGTGTGTATATATATGTATGTATGTATATGCATGGGCTTCCCTGGTGGCTCAGAGGTTAAAGTGTCTGCCTGCAATGCGAGAGACCTGTGTTCGATCCCTGGGTTGGGAAGATCCCCTGGAGAAGAAAATGGCAACTCATTCCAATATTCTTGCCTGGAGAATCCCATGGATAGAGGAGCCTGGTGGGCTGCACTCCATGGGGTCACAGAGTCAGACATGACTGAGCGACTTCACTTTCACACACACACACACACACACACACATATATATATATATATATATATATAAGAAACTGGATTGTAAGCTCATTTTTATCACTTCTTTTTATATTCTACATATAAGGAATATGTTACTGGAGCTCAGTGGAGAAATAACTCCAGAAAGAATGGGTTGGAGCCAAAGCAAAAACAATACCCAGTTGTGGATGTGACTGGTGATAGAAGCAAGGTCGGATGCTGTGAAGAGCAATATTGCATAGGAACATGGAATGTCAGGTCCATGAATCAAGGCAAATTGGAAGTGGTCAAACAGGAGATGGCAAGAGTGAATGTTGACATGGTAGGAATCGGCGAACTAAAATGGACTGGATGGGTGAATTTAACTCAGATGACCATTATATCTAGGACTGTGGGCAGGAATCCTTAGAAGAAATGGAGTAGTCATCATGGGCAACAAAAGAGTCTGAAATGCAGTACTTGGATGTAATCCAAAAAATGACCGAAAGATCTCTGTTCGTTTCCAGGGCAAACCATTCAATATCACAGTAATCCAAGCCTATCTCCCAACCAGTAATGCCGCAGAACCTGAAGTTGAATGGTTCTATGAAGACCTACAAGACCTTTTAGAACTAACACCCAAAAAGATGTCCTTTTCATTACAGGGGACTGGAATGCAAAAGTAGGACGTCAAGAAACACCTGGAGTAACAGGCAAATTTGGCCTTAGAGTACAGAATGAAGTAGGGCAAAGGCTAGTAGAGTTTTGCCAAGAGAACGCACTGGTCATAGCAAACACCCTCTTCCAACAACACAAGAGAAGACTCTACACATGGACATCACCAGATGGTCAACATTGAAACCAGATTGATTATATTCTTTGTAGCCAAAGATGGAGAAGCTCTATACAGTCAGCAAAAACAAGACCAGGAGCTGACTGTGGCTCAGATCATGAACTCCTTATTGCCAAATTCAGATTTAAATTGAAGAAAGTGGGGAAAACCACTAGACCATCAGGTATGACCTAAATAAAATCCCTTATCATTATACAGTGGAAGTGAGAAATAGATTTAAGACAGTAGATCTGATAGACAGAGTGCATGATGAACGATGGAGGGAGGTTCATGACATTGTACAGGAGACAGGGATCAAGACCATCCCCATGGAAAAGAAATGCAAAAAAGCAAAATGGCTGTCTGAGGAAGTCATACAAATAACTGTGAAAAGAAGAGAAGCTAAAAGCAAAGGAGAAAAGAAAAGATATAAGCATCTGAATGCAGAGTTCCAAAAAATATCAGGGAGACATAAGAAATCAATGCAAAGATATAGAGGAAAACAACAGAATGGGAAATACTAGAGAGCTCCTCAAGAAAATTAGAGATACCAAGGGAATGTTTCATGCAAAGATGGACTCAATAAAGGACAGAAATGGTATGAACCTAACAGAAGCAGAAGATATTAAGAAGAGGTGGCAAGAATACACAGAAGAATTGTGCAAAAAAGAGCTTCACAACCCAGATAATCATGATGGTGTGATCACTCACCTAGAGCCAGACATCCTGGAATGTGAAGTCAAGTGGGCCTTAGAAAGCATCTCTATGAACAAAGCTAGTGGAGGTGATGGAATTCCAGTGGAGCTATTTCAAATCATGAAAGATGATGCTGTGAAAGTGCTGCATTCAATATGCCAGCAAATTTGGAAAACTCCGCAGTGGCCACAGACTGGTAAAGGTCAGTTTTCATTCCAATCCCAAAGAAAGGCAATGCCAAAGAATGTTCAAACTACCACACAATTGTACTCATCTCACATACTAGTAAAGTAATGCTCAACATTTTCCAAGCCAGGCATCAGCAATACATGAAACGTGAACTTCCAGATGTTCAAGCTGGTTTTAGAAAAAGGCAGAGGAAGCGGAGATCAAATTGCCAACATCTGCTGGATCATGGAAAAAGCAAGAGATTTCCAGAAAAACATCTATTTCTGCTTTATTGACTATGCCAAAGCCTTTGACTGTGTGGATCACAATAAACTGTGGAAAATTCTGAAAGCGATGGGAATACAAGACCACCTGACCTGCCTCTTGAGAAATTTGTATGCAGGTCAGGAAGCAACAATTACAACTGGACATGGAACAACAGACTGGTTCCAAATAGGAAAAGGAGTTCGTCAAGGCTGTATAATGTCACCCTGCTTACTTAACTTCATTGCAGAGTACATCATGAGAAATGCTGGGCTGGAAGAAGCACAAGCTGGAATCAAGATTTCTGGGAGAAATATCAATAACCTCAGATATGCAGATGACACCACCCTTATGGCAGAAATTGAACAGGAACTAAAAAGTCTCCTGATGAAAGTGAAAGAGGAGAGTGAAAAGTTGGCTTAAAGCTCAACATTCAGCAAACTAAGATCATGGCATCTGGTCTCATCACTTCATGGGAAATAGATGGGGAAACAGTGGAAACAGTGTCAGACTTTATTTTTCTGGGCTCCAAAATCACTGCAGATGGTGATTGCAGCCATGAAATTAAAAGACGCTTACTCCTTGGAAGGAAAGTTATGACCAACCTAGATAGCATATTCAAAAGCAGAGATATTACTTTGCCAACAAAGGTCCGTCTAGTCAAGGCTATGGTTTTTCCTGTGTTCATGTATGGATGTGAGAGTTGTACTACGAAAAAAGCTGAGCCCGAAGAATTGATGCCTTTGAACTGTGGTGTTGGAGAAGACTCTTGAGAGTCCCTTGGACTGCAAGGAGATCCAACCAGTCCATTCCGAAGGAGATCAGCCCTGGGATTTCTTTGGAAGGAATGATGCTAAAGCTGAAACTCCAGTACTTTGGCCACCTCATGCGAAGAGTTGACTCATTGGAAAAGACTCTGAAGCTGGGAGGGATTGGGTACAGGAGGAGAAGGGGACGACAGAGGATGAGATGGCTGGATGGCATCAGTGACTCAATGGACATGAGTTTGAGTGAACTCCAGGAATTGGTGATGGACAGGGAGGCCTGGTGTGTTGTGATTTGTTGGGTCGCAAAGAGTCAGACACAACTGAGCGACTGAACTGAACTGAACTGATAAGGAAAGTCATATGATTCTTCTTCTCTAACTTACCCCCTCAATATGACAATCTCTAGGCCCATCCATGTTGCTACAAATGCGGTTATTTCATTTGTTTGTTTGTTTGTTTTTTTAATGGCAAAACACAAAGAAAGTCACAGACCTAGAAAACGAACTTATGGTTGATGAGGGGAAAGAATCAGGGCAAGGGATAGTTAGGGGGTTTGGGATTGACATGTACACACTGCTATATTTAAAAATGGATATCCAACAATGATCTATTGTAGAGTACATGAGACTCTGCTTAAGGTAATGTGGCAGCAGGGATGGGAAGAGAGTTTGGGGGAGCATGGATATATGTATATGTACAGCTGAGTCCTTTCACTGTTCACCTGAAACTATTACAACATTATTAATCAGCTGTTCAGTTCAGTTCAGTCACTCAGTCATGTCTGACTCTTTGCAACTCCATGAACCATAGCACACCAGGCCTCCCTGTCCATCACCAACTCCCGGAGTTCATCCAGACTCACGTCCATCAAGTCAGTGATGCCATCCAGCCATCTAATTCTCTGTCGTCCCCTTCTCCTCTTGCCCCCAATCCCTCCCAGCATCAGAGTCTTTTCCAATGAGTCAACTCTTTGCATGAGGTGGCCCAAGTACTGGGGTTTCAGCTTTAGCATCATTCCTTCCAAAGAAATCTCAGGGCTGATCTCCTTCAGAATGGACTGGTTGGATCTCCTTGCAGTCCAAGGGACTCTCAAGAGTTTTCTCCAACACCACAGTTCAAAAGCATCAATTCTTCAGCGCTCAGCTTTCTTCATGGTCCAACTCTCACATCCAAACATGACCACTGCAAAAACCATAGTCTTGACTAGACGGACCTTTGTTGGCAAAGTAATGTCTCTGCTTTTCAATATGCTATTTGTGGTGGCCATAACTTTCCTTGCAAGGAGTAAGTTTCTTTTAATTTCATGGCTACAATCACCATCTGCAGTGATTTTGGAGCCCAGAAAAATAAAATCGGACACTGTTTCCAGTTTCCCCATTTATCTGCTATGAAGTGATGAGACCAGATGCCATGATCTTAGTTTGCTGAATGTTGAGCTTTAAGCCAACTTTTTCACTCTCCTTTTTCACTTTCATCATGAGGCTTTTTAGTTCCTCTTCACTTTCTGCCATAAGGGTGGTGTCATCTGCATATCTGAGGTTATTGATATTTCTCCCAGTAATCTTTATTCCAGCTTGTGTTTCCTCCAGTCCAGTGTTTCTCATGATGTACTCTGCATATAAGTTAAATAAGCAGGGTGACAATATACAGCCTTGACGTACTCCTTTTCCTATTTGGAACCAGTCTGTTGTTCCATGTCCAGTGTACCCCAATACAAAATAAAAAGGTTTTAAAAAAAAAGAAACAGGAGTGTCTCTATTGATGTCACATAGGGATATTTAAGGTAACAAATATTATGAATGATAAGGCAGAATATTTTACAATAATAAAATAGTCAACAGGCTAATATGACTTAAATTTGTAAGCATATAATGAAATTTTAAATTATATAAAGTAAAATTAACAGAGATAAAGGCAGACAAGCATAAAATAAAAATCACATTTAGAGATTTTAATATGCTTCTTGTTTGCTAGGGAAAATAAGAATTTAAAATATTTTAACTACATTGTTAAGCAAATTGGTTTATTTCATATATATAGAATGTCATACACATAACTGTAAAACATATTCTTATCTATCATTCAAAGACACATGTATCCCAATGTTCACTGAAGCACTATTTACAATAGCCAGGCCATAGAAGCAACATAGATGCCCACTGACTGATGAATGGATAAAGAAGTATGGTACATATGAATGGGATACTACTCAGCCATAAAAATGGATTTGAATCAGTTGAACTGAGGTGGATGAACCTAGAGTTCATTACACAGACTGAAGAAAGTCAGAAATGAAAAATAAATATGATATATTATCACATATATATGGAACCTAGAAAAATGTTGCCGATGAACCTATCTTCAGGGCAGGAATAGAGACACAGATATAGAGAATGGATTTGTGGACAAAGTGGGGGAAAAATTGTATATGACCTACAATAGCACAGTAATGATAACACCATAGCAATAATACTGTTCATCCAAAGTACAGGTCAATGGAACATAATTTGGAGTCTGGAAGAGCCTGTTTTTCCTATGAATCATGCTGGAGCAATTGGATAAACACTTGGGAAAAAATAAATGAACCCTTATTCTTACCTTATACCATACAGAGATATTAACTTGAGGTTAAGTATAAATTTTTTTCAAGTTTATCAGATTATGATTAAAAGAAAAACAATCAACATTCTAGGAAAAAAAGTTGAGGGAAACATCTTCATGACTTTGGAGTAACAAAATATTTTAATATTAATAAACATAAATACTAATCATAAGGGTATCTCAGACAGTAAAGTCTGCCTGAAATGCAGAAGACCTGGGTTTGGTCCCTGAGTCAGGAAAATCCCCTGGAGAAGGAAATGGCAACTCACTCTAGTATTCTTGCCTGGAATACTGCCTGGAATTCTTGCCTGGAAAATCACATGGACAGAGGAGCCTGGTGGGCAACACCCAATGAGGTCGCAAAGAGTCAGACACAACTGAGTGACTAACACACACAATCATACGGAATTAATACAGTACCTTCAAAGACAGAATGTCTGCTCATAAAAAAAAAAATTATCCTTAAGGTGGACAGGTGATTCACAGAAAGAGAGATGCTATTCTGGGTACATATACCTGAAAATGATTTCTATCCATAGTATGTGAATTATGCTAGACATCAATAAAAAGGCCAAAGAACAAAATTTTAAATGGATCAAGATTTTATAAAAGCACTTTACTCATAAATGTATGTAATTAATCAATAAGCATGTGAGAAGAAATTCAACACAATTAATCAGGGAAGGAAAGAGTAAACTACAATGAGATTATAGAACACACCCATTAGAATGATTAAAATTAAGACTGATAATATGATGTATTTACAAAAAAGCAGTGCCACTAGAATTTTCATATATTTTAAAAACTTTATACAATACAGAATACTATAGGTCCTCATTGGTTATATATCTTATATATAGTAGCGTGTGTATGTTAATCCCAAACTCCTGTTTTATCTCTCCCTGCCTACATTTACCTTTCAATAACCATAATTTTATTTTTGATATCTTTAAGTCCATTTCTGTTTTGTAAATAAGTCCATTCATATCATCTTTGAAACTGGATTCCACATATGAGTGATCATTCCTGAGCATATGTCTGACTATATCTGGAGAAAACTATAATTAGAAAAGATACATGTTCCCTAATGTTCACTGCAGCACTGTTCACAGAAGCCAAGACATGGAAGATGCCTAAATGTCCATCAACAGAGAAGTGGATAAAGAAGCTGCACAGTCATGCAACAGACTATTACCCAGCTGTAAAAGAACAAAATTAAACCATCTGCAGAAACATGGATGACACAACAGATTATCATGCCAAGTGAAGTAAGTCAGACAGAGAAATAAATTTCACATATTGTTGAAGGGATTACTAACTGAAAAAATACTCTTAGCAGTACTTACTGAAACTAAACATATATATTCCCTAAACCCATACCACTCTCATGAAAAATTAGTACAAAACTACAACAAAAGATAGTTTCACAGATATTTATAGCATATTCATTAACATTAAAAAATAACGGAAAGAACCCAAAGTACCATTAATGGATAGACAACAATATTTATAATGACCTACACAGCAATTAAATGAAAGACCAGTCTTTAAAAATATGTTTTAATATTGGTGAATCCCAGAAGTATCATGTTGAGTAAGAGGAAAACAGAAAATAATACATAGGGTATTCATACTTTTACTTGAATTTCAACTATAGCCAAACCAATAAATAACAATAAAAGCCAGGATGGTAATTATAGTAATTACTTCTGCAGTTTACTGATAGTATAAAGGAATCTTCTGGGATAGAGAAAATATTATCTTTCATATTTTAATCCAAAACAAACAATAAGGCAAAATAAAATATATGACTTATCTATAGATCAATATTAGAAAGTCTGTTAACATTAAAATCTAAAAGCAGAACAAATACACAATTTTATAATGTCATCAAAACAATTTCTTATACTAGAAAAAAATAAAGGGCCTTGTCCACCATGACTCTAAGGCAGCTGTCTCCAACATTTTTGACACCAGGGACCGGTTTCATAGAAGACAATTTTTCCATGGACCAGGGCAGGGGAGGGGATGGTGGTTTTGCTTTTGCCTGCCACACACCACCTGCTGTGGCCCAGTTCCTAACAGACCACTAAGGTGTACAATGGTCAGGGGAGGGGGAGCCCCTGCTCTGAGGTATCTAGACATATTTTTTTAAAAAAGAAGTCCTCTAGGTTTTCTGGAAAAAAATACAGAACATTATTAAGACAAAACAAAAGCATAAAGGAGGCTAATGAATAAGTAGATGTCACATATTCATGCATGGCAAATACAATATCTAGAAGATAATAATTGATTCAAAAATTAATCCAAGTATTGAAAGCAATTTCAATGAAAATCTAGTCAGGGATTTTCATGAAACCCAAAACAGATGAGGAGAACTCTTCATCAAATACTAAGACTTGTAATAAAATTTTAGTAATTAACAGTGCAATATTGCACATAGGTAGCCTCAGATACAAATGAATATAACAAATTTACATAAACATTATATAATAATTTGATATATGATAAAATTTATACCTATAAATAGATGGTAAATGATAGACCACTCAAAATGGAAAGGGCAAATATGACATTTAAGAGACAAGAAAATAATCTAATGATACTAAAATTGCTAACTTGTTTTCTTAGATAATATAGACACAAGTATAAACAGAAAATAATGCCATAATGCAAATAAGTAAGAAATGCTGAGCATCCAAAATATATATTTAAAAGACAAAATCCCTTTAAAATATTGAGGAATCAGCCCAAGGACATGAATAGTAATTACAAAGAGAAAGCCTAGGTAGTCAACACATATGATTTTTTTTTTCATTTTCTATAGTCATATGTGAAAGTGAAAATACAGTGAAATAATATTTCACACATAAGATCAGCTAATGATACTCTTAGAATATACAATGCTGATTAAGATATGAATAATAAGAAATTTGCACTCATTTGAATAATGATTTTGATAATCAACAAAGTTGGAAATGATCTGTTTCAAAAAAGAAACCATAGGGACTTATCCATAGCAAATGTCATTTGTGTTGGGCCTGGATATCAGATTTTGAAGAGTCAGTGGAATGACAAGAGAGCTTCACAAGGAGATTTTTAGAAAACTATCAAAATATTGTAGGAATGAATACTCCTGCGCCAGTATCTTTTGAGTGTTGACTCCTATTTTGTGGAGTATCTTAAGTGGAGGATATACATTACAATTAATTTTATAACCTTGGTTATATGAATTCCCCTTACCACAAAACAGGTGAAACAGTGATATCTAAGGTCTTTTGTAGAGACAGCACATGATATCCAAAGCTCATCTCTCTGCAATGCTGCTTTGAACAGAGATGTTGTTTTTTATTTTCAACATATAAGATTTCAATGTGCTATCTTAATATAGGACTGAAATGCAAACAAAACAACTTTAATAACCACTTCATATTTATAATATCAAAAGGAAGACTTTTCCTAACATCTCCCAGGCAAGTGATTGAATGGCTGGAATGAGATATATGATATCTTGATTTTCTGCCCTATGTTTATTACAAAAAAAAAAAAAAAAAAAAAACACAACCCACCAATAAGCACTACAAAGTGAAATGAGCCAATAGTATCCTATGTTTTACAACTCTGTCTTACATGGATTTGACCATATTAATAAAAATGTAGGTGTAGGTAGAAGGTGCTATAGAGGGAACATCATAGTTTCCTTGGTTTTATGGCTTGGTTAACCAAGAAAGCCTTTCTTGGTTAAGGCTTGAAGAATAATCCTGTGTATTAGGTGGGGCGAACAATTCCAGTTAACATGGAAATTTTGAAAAGCATTTGACTGAAATGATGCTAAACAAATATGGTCAAGTATTTTTACCTCAACAATTTCAACCTACAACTTTCACAGTGCTACCAGGTCCAGGCAACATTTTTCTCCTTATTGTCCATACCACACTCCAGAGTGCTGTACTTCAGTTCTCAAACAGGTCATTTTGTTTGAGATATTTTTTCTTGCATAAGCTATATTGTGCCTGTAATTATTTCACTAGTTTGACTTCCCCATAAAGTTACCATTTATCCTTCAAGATATACTACCACCTTCAAGATATAAGTCAAGCTAATTTTATTCAACAAAGGGTATTAATAACCAGAGTAATTAGTCAAGAAAAAGAAATAAAAGGCATTCAAATTGGAAAGAAATAAAACTATGTGTGGATGACATGACTTTATATAGATACAATTCTAAAGACTACACCAACAATGTTAATGGTGGTGGTGGTGGTTTAGTCACTAAGTGGTGTTCAACTCTTTTAACCCCATGGACTATAGCCCACCAGGCTCCTCTGTCCATGGGATGTCCCAGGTAAGAATACTAAAGTGGGTTGCCATTTCCTTCTCCAAGGGATCTTACCAATTCAGGATTCAAACCTGCCCGTTCTGCATTGCAGGTAGTCTCTTGCATTGCAGGCAATTCTTTATCACAAAGTTATTAGGGAAGCCCTTACAATGTTAAAACTAATAAACAAATTCAGTGAAGTTGCAGGGTACAAAATCAATATGCAAAAACATATTGTTTTTAGATACTAACAAATTATCAAAAAGAGAATTTAATAAAAAATTCCATTTACAAATGCATCAAAAATAATAAAATTCCTATGAATAAGTTTAACTAAGAAAGTGACAACCTGTTACACTGAAAACTATAAGATGCTGAATGACAGAAATTGAAGAAGACACAAATAAATGTAGAGATAGTCCACGCTCATGGATTAAAAGAACTTGTATTGTTTAAATGTTCACTATATCCAAAGCAATCTACAGATTCAATTCAATCTCTATCAAAAACCCAATGGCATTTTTTAGAAGGGAAAAAAAAAAAAAGCAAATTTGGTATGGAATCATAAAAGACCCCAAATAGCCAAAGTAATCTTGAGAAAGAATAATAAAGCTGCAGGCATCATGCTAATTTAAAACTGTATTATAAAGCAATAGTAATCAAAACAGCATGGCACTGCTACAAAAACAGATGCATAAAAACATGAAACAGAATAGAGAACGCCCAAATAAACCCACACAAATATGGTATAAATATGGTCAATTAATTTACAACAAAGTAGATAAGAATATACAATGAGGAAAAGACAGTCTCTTCAATATATATTGTGTTGGGAAAACTGGACAGCCGCACATAAAATGAAATTAGACTGCTACCTTACACCATGCATAAAACTGAATCAAAATGGATTAAATGCTTGCTCCTATGTTAGTGCATCAGTTCAGTTCAGTCGCTCAGTTGTGTCTGGCTCTTTGAGACCCCATGGACTGCAGCTTGTCAGGCTTCCCTGTCCATCAACCAACTCCCGGAGTTTGCTCAAACTCATGTCCATTGAGTCGGTGATGCCATCCAACCATCTCAGCCTCTGTCATCCCCTTCTCCTCCCGCCTTCAATCTTTCCCAGCATCAGGGTCTTTTCCAATGAGTCAATTCTTCGCACTAGGTGGCCAAAGTATTCGAGTTTCAGCTTCAACATCAGTCCATCCAATGAATACACAGGACTGTATATATATTTGTAATTGCTATATCTTTTTCTTGGATAGATCCCATTATGTAATGTCCTTCCTTATCTCTTGTAACAGTCTTTATTTTAAAGTCTATTTTATATGACATGAATATCACTACTCCCACTCTCTAGAGATTTCTATTTGCATGGAATATATTTTCCAGCCCTTACTTTCCATCTGCTCGTGTCCCTAGGTCTTAAGTGGGTCAGTAGACCCACTGCTGCTGCTAAGTCACTTCAGTCGTGTCTGACTCTGTGCAACCCCCTAGACGGCAGCCCACCAGGCACCGCCATCCCACTACTGGACAGTATATATAGGGATCTTGCTTTTGTATCCATTCAATCAGTCTGTGTCTTTTGGCTGGAGCATTTAATCCATTTATTTTAAGGTAATCCTTAATATATATGACCCTATTACCATTGATGTTAATGATTTGGGTTTGTTTTTATAGGGTTTGTTTTTGTCTTTTCTTTCTCTTATGTTTCCTGTCTAGAGAAGTTCTTTTAGCATGTGTTGTAGAACCAGTTTTGAGGTGGTAAATCCTCTTAACCTGTGCTTATCTGTAAACTTTTGATTTCTCAATCAAGACTGATTAAGATCCTTACTGGGTAATATTGGTTGTAGGTTTTTCCCTTTCATCACTTTAAGTATATCCTGCCACTCCCTTCTTTACTGTAGAGTTTCTACTAGGAAAAAAAAAATGCAAAGGGAGGAAACATCCCAAACTTATTTTACAAGGCCACCAACACTTTGGTACCAAAAGACAAAGATGCCACAGAAAAAGAAAATTACAGGCCAATATCACTGATAACATAGATGCAAAAATACTCAACAAAGTTTTAGCAAAATGAATCCAACAACACATTAAGGAATTACACACCATGATCAAGTGGGGTTTATCCCAGGGATGCAAGAATTCTTCAATATATGCAAATCAATCGATACACCATATTAACAAACTGAAAGATTAAAAACCATATAATCAACTCAAAAGATGCACAGAAAGCTTTTGATAAAATTCAATACCTATATATGATAGAAACTTCCCAGAAAACTGGCGTAAGAGGAACCTACCTCAACATAACAAAGGCCATATATAACAAACCCACAATAAGAATTATTCTCAATGGTGGAAAACTGAAAGCATTTCCTCTAAAGTCAGTAACAAGACAAGGGTGCCAACTCAAAGCACTATTATTCAACATAGTTTCAGAAGTCCTAGCCACAACAATCAGGGAAGACAAAGAAATAAAAGGAATTCAGATTGGAAAAGAAACTAGTAAAGCACTGTTTCCAAAATATGTGATAATATACATATTAATATTATACATATTAATACATATTAATAGAAAACCCCAAAAATGCCACCAAAAAAACTCTAGAGCTAATAAAAAAATTTAGTGAAGTCATCAGTTATAAAAATTAATACACAGAAATCCCTTTTATTCTCATACACTAACATGGAAAAATCAGAAAGATAAATTTTAAGGAAATGATCCCATTCACCATTGCAACAAAAAAGAATAAAATACCTAGGAATGTTGTTGTTGTTTAATCAGTAAGTCGTGTCCAACCCGTGAGACCCCATGGACTTTAGGCTGCCAGGCTCCTCTGTCCATGGTATTTCCCAGGTAAGAATACTAAAGTGGGTTGCCATTTGCTTCTCCAAGGGATTTTCACAATCAAGGGAAAGAATCGATGTCTCCTGAATTGGCAGGTGGATTCTTTACTGCAGAGCCACTGCAGAAGCCTCCAAACCTAGGAATAAACCTACTTAAAGAGACAAATCACGATGGTGTGATCACTGACCTGGAGCCAGACATCCTGGCATGTGAAGTCAAGAGGGCCTTAGAAAGCATCACTATGAACAAAGCTAGTCGAGGTGATGGAATTCCAGTAGAGCTATTTCAAATCCTGAAAGATGATGCCGTGAAAGTGCTCACTCAATATGCCAGTAAATTTGGAAAACTCAGCAGTGGCCACAGCACTGGAAAAGGTCAGTTTTCATTCCAATTCCAAAGAAAGGCAATGCCAAAGAATGCTCAAACTACCACAAAATTGAGCACATCTCACATGCTAGTAAAGTTATGCTCAAAATTCTCCAAGCCAGGCTTCAACAATACGTGAACCGTGAACTTCCAGATGTTCAAGCTGGTTTTAGAAAAGGCAGAGGAACCAGAGATCAAATTGCCAACATCTGATGGATCATGGAAAAATCAAGAGAGTTCCAGAAAAACATCTATTTCTGCTTTATTGCCTATGCCAAAGCCTTTGACTGTGTGGGTCACAATAAACTGTGGAAAATTCTGAAAGAGATGGGAATACCAGACCACCTGACCTGCCTCTTGAGAAATCTGTATGCAGGTCAGGAAGCAACAGTTAGAACTGGACATGGAACAACAGACTGGTTCCAAATAGGAAAAGGAGTACCTCAAGGCTGTATATTGTCACCTGCTTATTTAACTTCTATGCAGAGTACATCATGAGAAATGCTGGACTGGAAGAAGCACAAGCTGGAATAAAGATTGCTGGGAGAACTATCAATAACCTCAGATATGCAGATGACACCACCCTTATGGCAGAAAGTGAAGAGGATCTAAAAAGCCTCTTGATGAAAGTGAAAGAGGAGAGTGAAAAAGTTGGCTGAAAGCTCAACGTTCAGAAAACGAAGATCATGGCATCCAGTCCCATCACTTCATGGGAAATAGATGGGGAAACAGGGGAAACAGTGTCCGACTTTATCTTCTGGGGCTCCAAAATCACTGCAGATGATGACTGCAGCCATGAAATTAAAAGAGGCTTACTCCTTGGAAGAAAAGTTATGACTAACCTAGATAGCATATTCAAAAGCAGAGACATTACTTTGCCAAAAAAGGTCCTTCTAGTCAAAGCTATGGTTTTTCCAGTGCTCATGTATGGATGTGAGAGTTGGACTGTGAAGAAGGCTGAGGGCCGAAGAATTGATGCTTTTGAACTGTGGTGTTGGAGAAGACTCTTGAGAGTCCCTTGGACTGCAAGGAGATCCAACAGTCCATTCTGAAGGAGATCAGCCCTGGGTGTTCTTTGGAAGGAATGATGCTAAAGCTGAAACTCCAGTACTTGGGCCACCTC
The DNA here is from genome assembly GCF_029407905.1 of Bubalus kerabau. Classification (NCBI taxonomy): domain Eukaryota; kingdom Metazoa; phylum Chordata; class Mammalia; order Artiodactyla; family Bovidae; genus Bubalus; species Bubalus kerabau. Next base: position 78,155,073 of record NC_073627.1, on the reverse strand, counting down.
ATGCAAAGAGTTGACTCATTGGAAAAGACTCTGATGCTGGGAGGGATTGGGGGCAGGAGGAGAAGGGGGCGACAGAAGATGAGATGCCTGGATGGCATCAATGACTCGATGGACGTGAGGCTGAGTGAACTCCAGGAGTTGGTGATGGACAGGGAGGCCTGGTTTGCTGTGATTCATGGGGTCACAAAGAGTCGGACATGACTGAGTGACTGAAATGAACTGAAAGAGACAAAAGACACATATGTAGAAAACTATAATATACTGATGAAAGAAATCAAAGGTAACACAAACAGATGGAGAATATACCATGTTCTTGGACTGGAAGAAACAACATTGTCAAAATAACTATATTACCCAAAGCAATCTATGGATTGAAAGCAATCTCTATCAAATTACCAATGGTATTTTTCACTGAACTAGAACAAACAATTTCACAATTTGTATGGAAACACAAAAGATCTCAAATAACCAAATCAATCTTGAGAAAGAAAAACAGAGCTGAAGGAATTAACCTCGCTGATATCAAATTATTCTACTAAGCTACAGTTATCAAGACAGTATGGTACTGGCAATAAAAACAGAAGTATAGATCAATGGAACAAGATAGAAAGCCCAGGGATAAACCCAGGCTCCTACAGGCACCTTATTTTGACAAAGGAGGAAAGCATTTACAATAAACACCACTCTTCAATAAGTGGTGCTGGGAAAACTGGACAGCTAATGGGCTTCCCTTATAGCTCAGTTGGGAAAGAATCTGCCTGCAATGCAGGAGACCTGGATTTGATTCCTGGGTCAGGAAGGTCCCTTGGAGAAGGAAATGGCAACCCACTGGAGTATTCTTGCCTGGAGAATTTCATGGACAGGAGCCTGGCGGGCTACAGACCATGGGGTTACAAGAATTGGACATGACTTAGTGACTAAACCACCACTACCATGTGTAAAATAATGAAATTAGAACACTTTCTAACACCATACACAAAAATAAACTCAAAATGGATTAATTAATTTTGGATTAATTTTCTGGTCTTAGACCAGAAACTATAAAAAAGGAAAACATAGGCAGTATTCTCTATGACACAAACTGAAGCTAGATTCTCTCTGATCCACCTCTTAGATTAACGCAAATAAAAATAAAATAAACAAACGAGATCTAGTAAAACTTAAAGATTTTTGTATAACAAAGTATAAACAAGATGAAAAGACAATGCTCAGAATGGGAGAAAATAACTGCAAATGGAGCAACTGACAAAGGGTTAATCTTCAAAATATCTAAGCAGCTCATAAGCTCAATATCAAAGACCTCAATAAAAAAAAAAGAAGACTTAAACAGATATTTCAACAAAGAAAACATACAGATGGCCAGTAAAAGCATGAAAAAGATTTTCAACATCATTCATTATTAGAGAAATGTTTAAGGTATCACCTCATACCAGTCAGAAGGGTCATCATTAAAAAAGTATGCAAACAAAATATGCTGAAGAGGATGTGGAGAAAAGGGAATCCTCCTGCACTGTTGGTGGGAGTGTAAACTGCTACAGTCATTATGAAAAACAGTATGGATTCCTTAAAATCTAGGAATAAATATGTCATATGATCCAGCAATCCCACTACTTGGCACATACCCTGAGAAAACCACAGTTCTAAAAGACACATGTACCTCAATGTCCACTGCAGTAAACTTTACAATAGCCAGGACATGGAAGCAACCTAGATGCCACAGACAAATGAATGGAAATGGAATACTGGGGCTTCCTCAATGGTTCAGCAAGTAAAGAATCTGCCTGTGACGCAGGAGACACGGGTTCGAACCCTGGGTTGGGAAGACATCCTGGAAAAGGAAATGGCAATCCACCCCAGTATTCTTGCCTGAAAAATTCCATGGACAGAGGAGCCTGGCAGGACAGAGTTCATGGGGTTGACTCAGCCATTAAAATGAACAAATTTCAGTCAGTTGTAGTGAGGTGGATGAACCTAGAGCCTATTATACAGAGTGAAATTAGTCAGAAAGAGAAAAACAAGTATTGCACATTAGCACATATATATAATCTAGAGAAATGCCATTGAAGAACCTAGTAGGGAACAGACTTGTGGATACATCTGGAGAAGCTGAGGGTGGGATGAATTGAGAAAAGTAGCACTGACATATATCCTATCATCTGTAAAACAGTCATTCATTCAGTCAGTCAGTTCAGTTGCTCAGTCTTGTCTGACTCTGCAACCCCATGAATTGCAGCATGCCAGGCCTGCCTGTCCATCACCAACTCCCGGAGTTCACTCAGACTCACGTCCATCGAGTCAGTGATGCCATCTAGCCATCTCATCCTCTGTCGTCCCCTTCTCCTCCTGCCCCCAATCCCTCCCAGCATCAGAGTCTTTTCCAATGAGTCAACTCTTCGCATGAGGTGGCCAAAGTACTGGAGTTTCAGCTTTAGCATCATTCCTTCCAAAGAAATCCCAGGGCCGATCTCCTTCAGAATGGACTGTTGGATCTCCTTGCAGTCCAAGGGACTCTCAAGAGTCTTCTCCAACACCACAGTTCAAAAGCATCAATTCTTCGGCCCTCAGCCTTCTTCACAGTCCAACTCTCACATCCATATATGAACACTGGAAAAACCATAGCTTTGACTAGATGGACCATTTTTGGCAAAGTAATGCCTCTGCTTTTGAATATGCTATCTAGGTTAGTCATAACTTTTCTTCCAAGGAGTAAGAGTCTTTTAATTTTGTGGCTGCAGTCACCATCTGCAGTGATTATGGAGCCCAGAAAAATAAAGTCTGACACTGTTTCCCCGTTTCCCCATCTATTTCCCATGAAGTGATGGGACCAGATGCTATGATCTTTGTTTTCTGAATGTTGAGTTTTAAGCCAACTTTTTCACTCTCCTCTTTCACCTTCATCAAGAGGCTTTTTAGTTCCTCTTCACTTTCTGCCATAAGGGTGGTGTCATCTGCATATCTGAGGTTCTTGATATTTCTCCTGGCAATCTTGATTCCAGCTTGGGCTTCTTCCAGCCCAGCATTTCTCATGATGTACTCTGCATAGAAGTTAAATAAGCAGGGTGACAATATACAGCCTTGAGGTACTCCTTTTCCTATTTGGAACCAGTCTGTTGTTCCATGTCCAGTTCTAACTGTTGCTTCCTGACCTGCATACAGATTTCTCAAGAGGCAGGTCAGGTGGTCTGGTATTCCCATCTCTTTCAGAATTTTCCACAGTTTATTGTGACCCACACAGTCAAAGGCTTTGGCATAGGCAATAAAGCAGAAATAGATATTTTTATGGAACTCTCCTGCTTTTTTGATGATCCAGCAAATGTTGGCAATTTGGTCTCTGGTTCCTCTGCCTTTTCTAAAACCAGCTTGAACACACGGAAGTTCACAGTTCATGTATTTCTGAAGTCTGTCATGGAGAATTTTGAGCATTACTATTTAAGCCGGTGAGATGAGTGCAATTGTGCGGTAGTTTGAGCATTCTTTGGCATTGCCTTTCTTTGGGATTGGAATGTAAACTGACTTTTTCCAGTCCTGTGGCCACTGCTGAGTTTTCCAAATTTGCTGACATATTTAGTGCAGCACTTTCACAGCATCATCTTCCAGGATTTGAAACAGCTCAACTGGAATTCCATCATCTCCACTAGCTTTGTTCGTAGTGATGCTTTCTAAGGTCCACTTGACTTCATATTCCAGGATGTCTGGCTCTAGGTGAGTGATCACATCATCATGATTATCTGGGTCATGAAGATCTTTTTTGTACAGTTCTTCTGTGTATTCTTGCCACCTCTTCTTAATATCTTCTGTTTCTGTTAGGTCCATACCATTTCTGTCCTTTATCGAGCCCATTTTGCATGAAATATTCCCTTGGTATCTCTCATTTTCTTGAAGAGATCGCTAATCTTTCCCATTTGTTGTTTTTCTCTATTTCTTTGCATTGATCGCTGAGGAAGGGTTTCTTATCTCTCTTTGCTATTCTTTGGAACTCTGCATTCAGATGCTTATATCTTTCCTTTTCTCCTTTGCTTTTCGCTTCTCTTCTTTTCACAGCTATTTGTAAGGCCTCCCCAGACAGCCATTTTGCTTTTTTGCATTTCTTTTCCATGGAGATGGTCATGATCCCTGTCTCCTGTACAATGTCATAAACCTCATTCCATAGTTCATCAGGCACTCTATCTTTCAGATCTAGGCCCTTAAATTTTTTCTCACTTCCACTGTATAATCATAAGGGATTTGATTTAGGTCATACCTGAATGGTCTAGTGGTTTTCTCTACTTTCTTCAATTTAAGTCTGAATTTGGCAATAAGGATTTCATGATCTGAGCAACCGTCAGCTCCTGGTCATGTTTTTGTTTACTCTATAGAGCTTCTCCATCTTCGGCTGCGAAGAATATAATCAATCTGATTTCTGTGTTGACCATCTGGTGATGTCCATGTGTAGACTCTTCTCTGGTGTTGTTGGAAGAGGGTTTTGCTATGACCAGTGCATTTTCTTGGCAAAACTCTATTAGTCTTTGCTGTGCTTCATTCCATATTCCAAGGCCAAATTTGCCTGTTACTCCAGGTGTTTCTTGACTTCCTACTTTTGCATTCCAGTCCCCTATAAAATAGTTAGTAGGAAGTCATTAAATAACACAGGAAGCCCAGCATGGTGCTCTGTGATGGCCTATAGGAGTGGGATGACTGGAGGGGAGGGAGGCTCAGGAGGGAAGGGATACGTATATAATTATGAGTGATTTTCACTGTTGCATGGCAGAAACCAACACAAAATTGTATAGCAATTTTCCACCAATTAAAAGTTAAAAAAAAAAAAACACCTCAATGAGACATCATTTCATGTCTCTTAGAAAGGCTATTGTCAAAAAGACAATGAACAGCAAGTGTTGACAAAGATGCAGAGAAAAGAACCCTTGTATATTTGTGGCGGTAATGTGAATTGTTGCAACCACTAAGGAAAGCAGTATGGAGGTTCCTAAAAATAAAATGGATTGACTATACATTCCTGTTTCTGGATATTATACAAAAAGTACTAAAAACCAACTCATAAAGATACATGTACCCTGACATTTATTATAGCATTTTTTTACAATAGGCAAGATATGGAAGCAACCTAAGTGCCCGCTGAGAGATGAATGGATAAAGAAGATGTGAAACACACAAGAATAATATTCAGACATACAAAAGAATGAAATCTTTCTATTTGCAAGACTATGGATAGGTTCTGAAGGTATTATAGGTGAACTCAGTCAGACAAAGAAAGACAAATACCACATGATCTCACATATATGTAGAGTCTTAAAAAGCAAAACAAATGAACAAACAAAACAAAGGTATAAAGACAGAGAACAGATTGCCTGGTGGTTGCCAGAGAGGAGTGGGTGAAATGAGTGAAGAAAGTCAATACATACAAATTTCTGTCTATAAAATAATGAGCATGCAATACAAAAAGAAAAAGAAAAAATGATACAACTTACTGTTTTTTATCTAGAAAACTTTACCTACACTTCTTTGGATATCCATCTATTTGCTAACATAGCACTATGTACAAATTATTTTTTTTCATGCCATTTATCTTTCTATAAAATAAATATTTATGAATATTTTCATGTCTCCTGTTAGGCAGAAAGTTGATTAAGGTAAATGCACAGTACCATACAGCAATTTTTGTGCATGTAATTTTCTTTTATTTCATGACTATTTTGGAAAAACAGGTAAAAAGTACTGTGTGGTTGATGGTATGGGTTATCAATGAACAGAACTACTATTCATGTAGTGACAAATTTAGACAGGGTACTAACAAGTTTAAAAGATAATGTAAGATCAGTTTTAGGCTTGTTATAAAAAGTGATCAAGTAGTACAGACTTAAAAACATACATTTATACAAGACAAGTTTTCTGTTATTTGAAGTAATCACCCAGTATGTACCACATCAGACTATCAATTTCATACAAGGACATTATATACATATATATATATATGAGTGTGAGTATGAGTATGATTATGAGTATATGTAAATTATGAAGACATACTGAATCAAAGCATGTGGAGATGAGCCAGAACAACTCACCCAGTTCAAATCAATTACTGACTGCATTGATCTTATCTATGGATGGTATATGATTAACACCAGAACATTCAGAACAAATTAAGAAAACAGTGTACAGATTTTTTTATTATAAAAATGCTGAGATGGTTTGGTCCATAACAGTCTTTTGGATAGGATACTTTCTACCTTCAATGTGTCTCTACTCCAGACCCTTGTTGGTATTTCTACTGGATTAAATATTTTGGCTGAGAGAAATTATAGGACAACTTCACTTTCTTCTTTTCCTTAGAATCAGCACATTTCTCTTGGACCATTATTTCCAAAGCTGGCTGACTTAAACAACATTACTGTCTAAGCAATATCATCTTGAACCTTTCTGTAGTCTAGGTAAATTTAATTCTCTTCCTAAAATCAATTATTTGTATTTCTCTCCCAAACACAGTGCGAAAGACCTCCTGTGTATTTCATTCATCTTTCTGTAAATTAGGCTCTACTGCAGTTGATGTTTGCTTTAGTCATGGTTGATAGTATGATCGAGTCACCTCATATGCAGATACATATCATTGTGTTTTATTGGTGATTGGTCACAAATTAAATAACATTTACATAAATGTTTTGTATAGGTATAGTCCCCCATAATGATCATATCCTAACAAATGCCCAGAAGAAATACATCTAGGCTGTCATGCACTGCTACATACATTTTTTCATGGAAATTGATAAATGTCTCTATGGGATTCTGGATTACAGTTGCATATATTTTGGCAATAAATGTTGGGTCATAGAATTACCCAAAGAGGTAAATAGTTTCTCACTCAATCAGCATCTAGATGGCTAATCTGGTTGCTCATTGATTTTGAGTCATTTTTCCTACTGCCAAAAGAAAAGTATATAAAGGTAATAATTATTCTGATAAAGCTCCCTGGACATACATACTCTTGTGTCAATGATTTACAAAAATCAAACATGTTTGAGAGATGTAACTGCCTTTCCTTCTTTTATAGTTTTTCATATAGAGGAACCTAAGTGTACCATACATATTTCAAAATGACACTAAATTTTCTACACTTTTTCTATCCTAAATACATAAAACCCATGTATTTAGGATAATATCTTACTAAAAGCTATATAAATATCACCACATCTTTCACTTTTGGCACAGAAGATAAAGGGGAAAGTGACTTGTAGATTATATGCAGCATCTAATATATTAACATTAATTGGATGCATAGGATGCATTAATAAGTAAATAATAATTTAAGGAATGTTAAATGTTTAATGGCTTAATGTTACATAGTAACTTTATTAGTCAAAGTAATGCATATAATTAAGTATAATCATAAAAACAGACATATGTATCTATTTTTTTAAATAAGCAATTCTAATATCCTCTAACCCATGCAGCAATGTTATTCTGGTTAACCCTGAGCATATTTCAAGCGATTGCCAGTAAGGAGAGCAGAAACAGAAGTCTATTAAACAGTTTTTTTTCCCCAAAACTGAACAACAGTACTTTTCTATGGTCAAATATTTCTTGTGAAGATGGGTAAAATATTAATTATTTACTATATAAAATCACTGCAGATGGTCATTGCAGCCATGAAATTAAAAGATTCTTACTCCTTGGAAGAAAAGTTATGACCAACCTAGATAGCATATTCAAAAGCAGAGACATTACTTTGCCAACAAATGCCCATCTAGTCAAGGCTATGGTTTTTCCAGTAGTCATGTATGGATGTGAGAGTTGGACTATAAAGAAAGCCGAGCACGGAAGAACTGATGCTTTTGAACTGTGGTGTTGGAGAAGACTCTCAAGAGTCCCTTGGACTGCAAGAAGATCCAACCAGTCTATCCTAAAGGAAATTAGTCCTGGGTGTTCATTGGAAGGACTGATGTTGAAGCTGAAACTCCAATACTTTGGCCACCTAATGTGAAGGGCTGACTCATTTGAAAAGTCCTTGATGCTGGGAAAAATTGAAGGTGGGAGGAGAAGAGGATGACAGAGGATGAGATGGTTGGATTGCATCACCGACCCAATGGACATGAGTTTGAGTAAGCTCTGGGATTTGGTGATGGACAGGGAAGCCTGGCATGCTGCAGTCCATGGGGTCGTAAAGAGTCAGGAGTGACTGAGCCACTGAACTGAATTGATAAAGTATCTATGGTAACTTCATATACTGTTTATTGGGAGTAATCTAGCATGAGAAAAAGACTTCCCAGGTGGTGCTAATGGTAAAGAACCCACCTGCCTATGTGGGAGATGTAAAGAGATGTGGATTCTATCCCTCAGTTGGAGGAAAGGCATAAAAGTAACAGATCTGCAGATCTCCTGCTATACTCTCCTATTCGCTTTAATGTTTTCTCCTGGGATGATTTTCCATCTTTAGTTTTACCCTTCTGTACTATTCAATATTGATTTGAATCTAATAGGCAGAATTGGACATATTCAGATATCAAAATTATTTTTTTTTAATTAGAGGTGATTAACATTCATTTGTTTCAAACATCACCAATGAAGCTCCTGAACTTCAAGGGAGAATGTTACCCTATTGGTCTCCATTTTTTAAATCCACATAGATGCTCTTAAAACATGATGAAAAGTAAATACACTGCTTAAAACTCTCATGATCTCCTATTAAAAATTAGACACTCCCCATGGCCAAGCCAGCCCCTAGCACGTTTTCCTTTCCTCTCCTCCTCATGCCTGCACTGCAGCTACATCGCCCTCTTATTATTGAGGTCTATTCTATTTCCATAAAAACGATTTCCCTAAAACCAACAATACAACTTTTTCCCCTCTGTTGTTCCAGTATCCTATATTTAGCTGTCAAAATATGTATCACAGTCTGTAACTGTTTTTGAGATTCCTTGAATGACTACAGCATTCTAATAAAACAAAAGATCCATAATGGTAAACAGTGACACTTAATAGTCAATAACATAGTTTAGGATGAAAGAACATGCTATAATTTTATAATATTAATAACTGGCCAAATCCATGATACCATCAAAAACTACAGAAATTTTCCTAAATTATAAAGAAGTACAATAAAGACAAATATCCTTAACATCATTGTAAATAAATCATAAGCTGAGCCTAATTTTTCACAGTTTTGTACTTCTGGTCTTTTGCCTCATGTGCTGGAGTTTCTGATTTCATTACAACTGAGAGAAAAAGTAAGACTTATTCAACTTCATTTTGACACCAATGAATAAAAAGAGATCATCAAGGAGGGCTTGTAAAAAGTACTAAGGATCTGACCTTTGGTTATATAAAAAAGAGTTTCCCTTTCATCTCAAGGTCTCCAAGTCTTGACAGAAATTTTCTCTACCTGTCACTTATCTCTCTCTCCTAAGTAAATTAAGTTATTGCCATGACTGCTGAGGACTGTCATCTTTTCTTCTTTATGAGCATATATCAAATCAAGATTTTTTTTTAAAAAACTGGTTTTGTTTGACCTTCCAGGCAGGCAACATACTTAAGAAGTCCTTGTGAGCAGGGGCACAGCATTCTCCTCACTAGTGGGTTCACATAAAATACCAATGTTGGCTCTCTTGCTTTATATAAAAATATATTTTCCTAATTAATTTTTCAGTTTTATGAACTACTTTAAAGACTGTGAATATAGGTAAACTTACATGTTTTCAAGTTAAAATATTATCTTCTATCTGACCATTTATAATGAATCATGACACTTATTCAACACTGAAAAATATTTCTGAAAATAAAACAGAAATCAATTGAAATCAAGTGAAATTGAAGAAAACTCTTTTTTCATTTATGTCTTCAACTACACACACATACACACTCTCATGAGTTGTATACATATGGATTTCATATTAATGTCTATATAATAAAAAGTATCAGATCATGAACTCCTTGTGGCCAAATCACTCCAGATCACTGCAGATGGTGATTGCAGCCATGAAATTAAAAAACGTTTACTCCTTGGAAGGAAAGTTATGACCAACGTAGATAGCATATTCAAAAGCAGAGACATTACTTTGCCAACAAAGGTCCGTCTAGTCAAGGCTATGGTTTTTCCTGTGGTCATGTATGGGTGTGAGAGTTGGACTGTGAAGAAAGCTGAGTGCTGAAGAATTGATGCTTTTGAACTGTGGTGTTGGAGAAGACTCTTGAGAGTCCCTTGGACTGCAAGGAGATCCAACCAGTCCATTCTAAAGGAGATCAGTCCTGGGTGTTCTTTGGAAGGACTAATGCTAAAACTGAAACTCCAATACTTTGGCCACCTCATGCGAAGATTTGACTCATTGGTAAAGTCTCTGATTCTGGGAGGGATTGTGGGCAGGAGGAGAAGGGGACGACAGAGGGCAAGATGGCTGGATGGCATCACCGACTTGATGGACATGAGTTTGGGTGAACTCCAGGAGTTGGTGATGGACAGGGAGGCCTGGTGTGCTGCAGTTCATGGGGTTGCAAAGAGTCAGACACGACTGAGTGACTGAACTGAACTGAACTGAATAAAAAGTATAATTATATATAATGTACAACTATGCATACTCCTTAGTAATTTAAAATATATGTCTATGTATATACATATTTTATATCCATATATATGTATATGTGTATATACATAGATACACAATCAACTTTCTGTTCAAAACATTTAGAAGTATACTAAAGACAGAATTAAGAAAAAAGAGTAACATATCAATTGCTTGTCTGAGAGTGTGTTATGATGGAAAGGAGGGAAAAGAAGAACAAGGGTGAGAGGGCAGCATACATCTGAGTAGGAAAGAGGCCACCAACGACAGAGGATGTAATTGAAAATACACCCTGGAACACAGAATATGTGTTTCCTGTGTTCATAATTCTACTTCAGGATACATATTTATGAAAGCACCATGGAGACTTGTTAACTACATCAAACTGCACTCATCTTCAAAGTTATGTGTAACCAATTGAAGGTCTAATGCATTATCAACTGGTGATTTTATATTCTAATTATCACTGACTCAGCATTTTTTGTCCCTTTCCTGTTGCTAAATTATCTCAAAAAGCATAAAATGGCTCCCTCTTGGTGACTAACAGAAAAGAGAATCACAGAGAACCCAAGAGTTAAAAGAGATATTGCCCTTGCAACATAATCACTCATCTGCAGTTTCTTTTCCAATATTTTCTCTGGAGAGTCAGACCTTTCCACTTCAGGAGTGAAACCTTCAAGGAGTAAACTACACACAGGCTTCACTAAACTGCCTATGTACCTCTGGTCACTAAAGAAATTATCCAATTACTAAGTCATCCTTCGGAGAAGGCAATGGCACCCCACTCCAGTACTCTTGCCTGGAAAATCCCATGGACAGAGGGGCCTGGAGGGCTGCAGTACATGAGGTCGCTAGGAATCGGACACGACTGAGCGACCTCACTTTATTTTTTCACTTTCATGCATTGGAGAAGGAAATGGCAACCCACTCCAATGTTCTTGCCTGGAGAATCCCAGGGACGGGGGAGCCTGGTGGGCTGCCGTCTATGGGGTCACACAGAGTCGGACACAACTGAAGCGACTTAGCAGCAGCAGCAGCAAGTCATCCTTGTCTCTGGAAGATTTAGTCAGTCATTCATTCAATGAACATCTAATTAAAAGTGCAAAACAAGGGACTTCCCTGGTCGTCCAGTGGCTAAGATTCCTCACTCCCAATGCAGGAGGCCCAGGTTTGATCCCTGGTCAGAAAACAAGATCCCACATGCGACAACTAGGAGTTCTCATGGCACAACCAAAGATCCCACGTCAGCATTAAGACCCAGTGCAATCAAACAGATTTTTTTTAATGTGTGAAAACATTATTGTCAATAATTTTGGGACTAAAAACATGAAAGAGCTTAGCCCCTTCCCTTGCACAGCAAAATAGAATTTTTGTTAGATGGTGTATTAATATTCTTTCCAGTCTCCATATACTTAGCTATGTGACTGAGCATTTCCTGATTTGTCAAGAGGTATCAAATACCTAAAAGTGTGTATTTTTAATGAACTCTAGTGTTATCTCTATGAATTTATCTTGAGGAAAAAATCAGATGTATGTGCATAGGTTTAACCACAAACATACTCATTGAAGCATCATAAACCTCCCAACTGACCAGCAATCTATAACTGGTTAATAACAGCTAACTTATTTGTTCATTTGCCAGAAAATGAACATTATTTTTGTCTCTATAACAGTATGCATTATTCTCTCTTCAGAGGCACGTAACATGGTAGGTACCTTTTTCAAGATCACACAGCTGAGAGATACACGGCAGGATTGTGGTCCAGACACCTATGTGTTAGCCAGTGAGCTGTTACCCAGTTCACACAAAGCTACCTCGTACCTTCTGAACTGGAGCTCAGCCTCAGCTAGGCTTATTAGCAAGGCAGTCTTTCTGCAAACTGTATCTAACTGTCCCCTTACCCTTGTTCTTGATCACAACAGCCAATTTATTTCCTTCACTGAATGTACCTGAGTGATTTTCTTCTTTAAATCAGTTTTAACAGCTTTATAGGGATGTACCAGAAAATTATTGTTTAAGAGTGCAATTCAATATTTTTTAAGTAAATTTGCAGAATTGGACAAGCATTACCACAAAACAGTTTTAAAATGTTAATCCCATAAAATTCCACTGAGCCCATTTGCAACCAATCCCAGCTCATATCCCCAGCCCCAGGAAACCAACCATCTCTATAAACTTGTTTTTTTCTGGATGGTTCATGTTAATAGAGTCATACATGAGTCATCCCAAAAAGCATTATTAGGACAAATAACAAAACTATCATTTTGGAAATATACTATATACAGTACATGATGCCAAGTGTTTTGGGTACACGTGTGGTATGTTTTACAACAATTGCTTGTATCTGGGGAAGTAAGACAATCACACGAGGCCTAATAACTAGTAAAAGCATTTGAATTTTTATTCAAGTGTGACTGATTCCAAGCTCTTGACCTGAACACAGGGCTTGTGTTCTCTTCTGAGCCTTTATGAGTTCAAGATGGTGACCTCAGCTGGTGAGGCAGGGTGGCCTCTTTATAGATGAGAATCTTAGGTTGGGTGGTCAGATTCCCATTCTTGACCCTGTATCCAAAATATGCAAAAATAAAACATGTTACTAAGGAAATATATTTTAGAGCAAGTGGGTTAATAGAAGAACTCTTAACAAAATTGATCCTTTCTCAATCTGATTACTCTGGCATCTCTAATATTTAAAAGAACTGATTCCTGCAGAGGCTAACAACAGAGAATCTTTTTGTTGAGAGATGTCACTTATTCTAACTGCATATTTGCTTATCTAAAAAATGTCTCAGCCACAATTCCAAATTCTTGGTCCTGAAAAGATCAGGGATACCCTGTGGATTTCTCACCCTGAGAGGGCTTGGTTGTTGTCTTCTCATTTGGGGATGTTATTTGTTTAAGCTTTGTGTTTGGAATTGGAACATGGCCAATTAACACTGTGACGGTTTCAGGTGGACAGCAAAGGGACACAGCCACGTAGCCCTGGCCCCTGCAACCCCCTCCCATTCAGGCTGCCACATGACATGCAGCAGAGCTCCCTGTGCTAGACAGTAAGTCCTTGTTGGTTATCCATTTTAAATATAGCCGTGTGTACATGTCCATCCCAAATTCCCTATCCCTTCCCTCCATCCTTACCCCCATGACAACCATAAGTTGGTTCTCCTAAGTCTGTTTCTGTATCATATCATTTCTTTTTAGATTCTTGGGGATATTATTGCTCCCTTGTCAAGGAAGGCAATATGTCTTTCTTCCTGGACCCAGGCAACTGGGAAATATTAAATCCAAGCCCTTCTGTCTCCTGTTACACCGAGGGCTCTCTGCTCTCTGAGGGCGACTGCAGTGGGACACCGCAAGTCAGGATCCTTCAGCCTTTGCAAGCCTGAGGGCTCAGGGGTCTGTAACTCGTGGCTGCCTTTCCCACGCTCTTGGGTTCTGGCTCTATTCTGGTCTCTGGGCCTCCATTACTTTGAGGATATAAATGTGAACAGTGTGCATAGAGTAGTCATACCTCCAAGTGAGAAATCTCGGAGAAGTTATCAAAGACTCCTTGAAAGAGGAAAAATGAGATTTTTTTCCCTCTCACAGGGTGTTCAAGATTGCTTCAGAGGAAAGTACTCACAGAAAGACAAGACTGTCAAGGCTGCTAACTTCTGTTCTTGGTAACTGTTGCTCACAGCCCTTGGACTGTGAGAGCTGGGACAAAAGCTCATGTATTTTCTTATGGAATAAGAGTTCCACATGGTAATCAGTTACTCAGTGAAGAGAACTCTCCACTCAATGATACAGCTGAAATTCCCAAGGAACCTCCTTTGAGTGTCTAAGAAATACTTGGGCTTCCCTGGTGCCTCAGACAGCAAAAAATCCTGCAGTGCAGAAAACCTGGGTCTGACTCCTGGGTTGGGAAGATCCCCTCGAGGACAGCACGGCACGGCAACCCACTCCAGTGTTCTTGCCTGAAGAATTCCATGGACAGAGGAGCCTGGCGGGCTACAGTCCATGGGCCACAAAGAGTCAGACATGTCTGAGCAACTAACACTTTCACTTCACAGGGAACACTCAGACCAAACATTCTCAGAAATAATTACCTTGAGCAGCTATAAATTTCTCTTGGTCATGAATTCCACATTTATCCTGCATATGTGAATGTCCATAAGGAAGCCAGTGTCTCTCCTTTACCAGAAATGTCTCAAAAGGGACCATTAGCATCAGTGGCAGAAGTCACAGTCTGGGCTGAAATCAGATTTCTAGATGGACTTAGATTTCCCTCCTTGAAAGGACTTACTAATTGTCCAGCAAGGTGTGCATCTCCTGGGCCGCTGGTTTAGCACCTGGGCGTCTCTCTTCTTCTCTACCACTGCTGCTTCTAGGCTTTCGCATTACTCACTCACTACCATTTAATTTCCTATGCCTGTGTCATCTGAGGAGAGAGAGAACACATCTTTTACTTTCATTTTTTCTTCCCCAGAAATGCCATTGAACAGAAGTGCTCTTTGCTTCCTGCTACCAAGACACAATGAGAGGCCAATCCTGGTCCACTCTGCACACTAGACTCACTGGAGGTTGTGTGACCATCACCCTCCATTTCAGTGTGTGTTACAGCTCAGCTCCGCCCTGACCCAGGAGCCTACTTCTCCTCCAGGGGTTTCTGCTCCTTCTCTCTTCTAAAATCGCTGCTTCCCACCTTTCCCCTTCTCTCTGTTTTGTCCTCCCTTTGTCCTCTGTTAGTCATCTTAGTTATTTCTGTAATTGTTCCTTTAAAAGACACTGATTCCTGGGTATCTGTACATGAATATTACTATTTTAATTCCTTGTTAATTTGACACCTCTTTATTATCTCTTTAAGAACCTAGCAGCCCTGAGCTAATGAGAGTAGAAACAAATGGGGAAACGTCTCAATTAACACACACCTAAAAGACATTCATAGGTTAAATTTCAGATAGGTAATCCTTAGCTTCCAGTACTGTGACTGAAACATGGGTGAGAGCATGTTATATACTATGTATCATACAGCCAAAGCAGCAAGTTTTCCTGTTTTATTGCATCTTCTACCTTTTGGGGTAGAAAATTATTTAGTACTTAACCTAACCAGAAACTGGTCCCAAACCCTCTAGCCATTCCATGGATAAACCATGGCCCTGCTGAAATACTGTTCTGAGAGCAAGGGGGCTACACACTCCACTCGTGGAGTTACCCTGTGTTTATCACAGCAGATAAACATATCAATCTGTAGAGTCTATAGACTCAGATCAAGCTGTAGAGTCTATCTATCCAGAGTTCTATTTGTAAATCACAGCCATACTCCCTGGCTCCCATATAATCTACAGGTGTCTCTATTCCCTTTGTCAAAAGTTGCAGTATCCTTCTCTCCATAGCTCATTTTAAAAATATCTCCTGCTTATTAGCACTTTTGCACTCATGGTACTAATGAAAATTAGGAAATAATAAGATTCGGCTTCAAGATAACCTTGATGCCTTTTGGAAATATTTTTTCCCCTTAGGTAAAACTGGACAATCCTTAGTAATTCACATGAAAACTCCAATATCTGAGGAAGCCAGAGAAACCCAAGCTGAGACTTTTACTTGGCCTCTCAGATATGCGAGTATCGCTGTTGGATTGACAGAGTTTGCTAAGCCCAGTTCAAAATGAGCCTCTTTGTCCTCAAGCCCTTACCTTGTTCCCCTAGAAAGCCACCTGCTTTCCTCCTTCCTGTGCACCTCTCTATGAATCCAGGATGTGGATGCTATGAGAGGCACCAGCCATTGGAAGCAAGTCTTCTCTCTTTAAACTTTGGAGTCAAAAGGCTGAGGGTGTGTTGTGGGGAGAACAAGTTTCCACCTATGCTCTTTGCTCGATGTCATCCTTTTCCACATGGGTATCATGTTGGGGGCTGAAGATGCACAGTGCATACAAGTAAGCAGGGGGAAGGGAAGTGTCCCCCAGAACAGCAAGAATTCCTGAGTATTGAATCCTGCCTCTAACTCATCTGTGTATTCTTTAACATCTGGACCTGCACATAATACATCTTTAGGCAACTGCTCCCTTTAACGGTTGGACAGAGGAAAGGTACAGGTATTATAGGAGATACGAAGAATTGCCTCCACAACAGTAGGGTTTTTGATCAGGCTATCTCCAGACGATAGCATGGGCATCATCTTGTGGTCAGGTTAGCTAAGAAGAAAAAAGTGGAAAACAAATGAATCTTTATGTTTGTATACCCCACCTCCACCCCACAACACAGATACTGAATATTTATAAAATTTTTTAGACAAAACTGAGTAACTTCATTTTCTTTTCTTTTTTAGGCACCATGATGGAGACTTCCACATGCAGACTTAATTTCTTGTGAAAGCCTGGTGAGGAAGAGAAATGTTTCCTTCTTTTCTTCTAATCTTCTTTATTCCCAGACACTATCGCTAGGAGACTCACCAGCGCGTAGAGCCAGACATGCTTCAGACTAGGTTGGAAATGGGTTTCTCCCTGAGAGCAGCCAGTACCTGTGGAACTCTTACGTGGGCTCTATTCTGTGCCCCTCCCAATACTCTCAAGTACCATCTGACAGTTATTTTTGCCTCTGACAGTTAACCTCTAAAGTCTTTTCTGTTTTCAGCTAAATCTCTGGCTCCCACAGCTTCATACACTGCCCAAGTCAGTGTGGCTTATCCTCTTCTTCACACCCCTCACCCAGTAGAGTGTCTTAAAACATTTTTGTCCCATTTGAGAAAATGGCCTCATGATCTTAGTATAAAACCGGAAGAAGTCTATCTATCCACCTATTTATCTATAATTTATTTTCCCCAATGCATAATTTCAGGTTTCATCATATTGGTTACCACTAAAGAGAATTTCTACTGATATCCATATCTTCTTTAGTCCAGTCCTTTAAAAGTTGAAGGAAATCCTAGCTTCCTGTTAGGCAATAACTTTCTGGGCTGCATTCCCTTCTTCTTCAGGGTTAGATGATTTCTCATTCTACCCTCCACTTCCTGAATCATTCCAGGTAAGAAAGAAAATAAACCAACATAAAAGGCAGAAGCCATTGCTCAGGTAGACAGAAAAATTTATGGCATAATTACTTCATGAAAATTGTGGTTAGCCTGGGGCTCCCACAGAGCAGGCATTTGGTTATTTGCAGGTTCTGTCTCCTCAGGCATAATTGGTCTCCTCTAGAAGGAAAATGGTAACTTCAGCCTTTCTCCACTAAGTAACTTGAGAGTTCTATACCCCATTCCTCCTCATAGAAAGCTTATCTCAATCAGCCCAATCTCTGTCCAAGTAGGGGTACCCCAAAACTCACCTCTGCACCAGCAAACAGTTTCTCTGATATCCTCAATTTCCAGATGCTTCTCCATTCAAAGTATTTCATTGCAGTTGGTTTTTTAAGGCAGGGTGTACTGATCCTGCAGGTGGGTGGTCTGTCCATGGTGCTCAGATGTGACTGAGTACAATCCACTTGTAAACCTCTAAGACATCATGGGGACAACTTCCAATATTCCTTTACTCAAGGTTTGACTGTTGGGGTAGGAATGTTGCCCAGGTCTGGAGCTTTCTTTACCTCGTCAGTTACTCCCCAGAATTCCGCAGTCCCGGATTAAGTTTACCTAAACCAACTGTCTCTCAGCAGTAGTTGATTTTTCACAAGGGAAATGCTCTCACATACCCACTTTATATCACACCCTTTTAACTACATCTCTATTTGGACATGCATGAATATTTGGTTTGGGGAAAAGTTATCCTCCTAGTCAAAAATACCCTAAATCACTATCTCCTCCTGCACATCACCTTCAGGAAACAACTTTTTAGCCACTGAGATGGCTTCCTTATATATTTATATATTTTGTCTTGCTTTCATCTTAAAAAAGAGATATGTATATAGTTTTAAGTAGCATGTGAAAAACTTTAGTGGCTTAATATGTTTTCATATGTCATGATATTCTCAATTTCAATTAATTTGAATGAAAATATTTTAATATGAAAAACATAACATTTATGTTACACGTTCTTTTCCTTCTCACTGTAATCTTTTGCTCCATTCTTACAAGTTAGATCATGCAATGAGACTTTGAACATTTTAGTAGCCCTTGAAATACATTTACCCACGACCCTTCCGAAAATGTATTAATTGTTTCCCCTACAACCAAAAGTATAGAAGTATGATTATAACCTTTGTGCAGTGCAGTCAGGAAAAACCTTAATAAGGATCCCCAGGTACGACTGAGAAAAATTAGATCTCAAATTTCCAGTCTAAGTTTCAAAAAGTCTCTAAAGCATGACAGGTGACCATTTAACCAAATTCTTCCTTGAACTGTATATATGCCAATTTCCCCTGTTCCTTTATTTTACAATAGCAACAATTTTCAGACTCATATCTAAATGACAGTTTGAAAACACAATCCTCTTTTTTTCCACTCATATCCTACCTTTGAGGTAAAGAAGAAACAAAAACTTGAAAAACACTTTTTTAACAGTAAAATTATTTTCTCTTTTAGAAACCACTGGGCAATTTTACAACTATATGTCATAACACATTTGAAAACAATCAAATTTCTAAAAGCAAATATGTATTATATTTCAGTATGTGTATGTATGTGTGTGTGTATCCCATATTTACAAAATGTGCAGATTCAAACATATGTAGACAGTGTCTGAGATAATGTTGCAGAAAGCCAACCTTCTTGACATCCTTCAGTGAAGCATTTTCTGGCCTCTAGAGGAGATTGAACAGATTAAGTTTGGCTCAACAGCAAAGCTTCTCTATATCGCAAGATTAAATTAATTTTAATACATTTATCAACTTCTTAGCCTTCTGAATCTATCAGACAGCCATGTTTGCATTTTAGAAACTGCAGTCCTAAGAAAAACATAGTGAAGCTTTCAAAAGTGATGTTCCAATTAAACTTTAAAGTCAGTTGGATGGTACAGGGAGGGAGGAGAGAGGGGGGTTCAGGATGGGGAACATGTGTATACCCGTGGCGGATTCATGTTGATGTATGGCAAAACCAATACAATATTGTAAAGTAATTAACATCCAATTAAAATAAATTTATATTAAAAAAGTCATATGTGCAAAGGCAACACTGCTTTCATTCCTTAGCAATGAACAGACATACAAGATTTAGGAGAAATAGGAAGAAAAATAGAGAAGGAGAAAATAGACTTTATCATTTCACAATTAAAAATGGAGTGATGTAAAGTAATGCACCAGGAAAAGTAATGGACTAAGTTATGGTGTTTTTTACTTAGATAATTAATATATATGTACATACACACACACATGCATATATATTCACACACATACATATTTATACACATACGTGGATACACATAAAAACACATGTATCTAAAATTCCTCCAAGTGAAACTGTTTGTTCAGATAAAACAGTATGAAATACCAGAGATAAAAGGCTAGACACACACATCAGTGCCACTGATGAATGAGGACGAGAAATATGGAGGTAAAACCCTTAAACTAACTTATACAAACCGAATTTCAAAGATGAGAGAAGGATTGAAACCTAATTGGTTATATTCAAATCTCTGCTTCTGAATATTGATCTTGTCATTTGAACTTGCTTCACTCCTATTTATGGGTAATATGGTAAATAAGAACAAACTTCCCTTTTAAACTTTATTTCAAAATTTTGAAGTTCATTATAACTTAGCAAGGACACCATTTGGGGGGGAAACTGCAGTAAGTCAAAGAGAGCAAATTTTATGTTATTGAATTTTCTTTTAAGTGAATTCAAGTCACTCATGGAATAAGGGCCATATATGTAAACATAAACAGAGAAGGAAAAAACAAATGAAAGAAGAAAGGAGAAAAAAGAAAATTGAGTTTTTTTTTTCTTTATTTTCATCATAGAATAAGGTATATGCCCAGGATTTTTAATTTCATAGAATTATAAAACAAGTATCTTCCTGCTTCTTATCACCCACTTCTTTGCATAAAGGCTTTATAAAACCCACATTAATGTCAGTATCTTCTTCCTTTTTTCAAAACACTAAAAAGTCTTTGCAGTTACCTAGGTTCATCTCCAGAGAAGGCAATGGCACCCCACTCCAGTACTCTTGCCTGGAAAATCCCATGGACGGAGGAGCCTGGTAGGCTGCAATCCATGGGGTCGCGAAGAGTCGGACATGACTGAGCGATTTCACTTTCACTTTTCACTTTCATGCATTGGAGAAGGAAATGGCAACCCACTCCAGTGTTCTTGCCTGGAGAATCCCAGGGATGGGGGAGCCTGGTGGGCTGCCGTCTCTGGGGTCGCACAGAGTCGGACGCGACTGAATCGACTTAGCAGCAGCAGCAGCAGGTTCATCTCATGTATGATTTCTCTGGATATCCCCAAAAGTATTTACAGGCTCTGTATTCATCAGTTTCTCACATCACTCATATCTATTTTCTATTATTTTCTTATTACCATTCTCTTCCTTGCACAAAATAAATAAATTACTTTTAGAACTTTTTTTTTTTATCTTTCAAGAAAGAAGGACTTACCAACTTATTGGGCAAGGTAATGATTATAATTTTTCTCTTCAGTTGAAACTTACTTTTTAAATTAAAATAAATAAATAAATAAAAGAGATAGAAGTAAACAAACCACTTGGGTAAATGGTAATTCAGACTTAATAATCAGTAACCACTGATTGGTCAGAATTGTAACTGGTCACTACTAGAGAGATCAAACTGAGTGTATTCTAGTTATCTCCACATGGGCAGGATGGATCCCCAAATTGGTTTAGATATTGAGATTGGTGATGCCACACATGTATCAAGAAGCTAATAAAATATTTCCTTCTAAGTATTTCCAAATATGGTTTGAGAGGGAAGGAAGGGCTGACTGACTGAGAGTGTTATGGTGATTGAGGGTAAAAAGGCTGAAGCTTCTGGGGTGAGGTTGGGCATTCTGAACTTCACACTGCAGTCATGGGAGGGAACACTTAGTTTTTTTTTTTATCAGATTGTCCAGATAGAGAGGAAGAAGAGGGATGGAGCTTGAAAGTTTTTAGCAGTTAAATGTCAAAAAAGGAATCAGAATCTTTATCACAAGTGATGAAAAAAAAAAAAGTCTCAGGTGACTTCTGGAATGGGATTTAAAAAAAAACACACACACACACTATAGAAACTTATGAACAAATAAAGCAAATTAGCTTTGGGTTCAATACATGCATTTGATTATATCTTGCTATTAAATGTTTCATAATTTCCTTTCTTCCATAGTTAAGATATGGATGTTAAGATGGTTAAACTGCTCTGGCATCTCTACCGTATTAACCATCAGGGCTCATTAACTCATCCAGTTGATTAGACAGTTATCTTTTTACTCACTTATCACTCTGTGATCAATGAGAATAAAATAGGCAGAGGAAAAACTTAGCTGAAATATATGTACAATAGTAAAATATAAATTATTTCTGCTTTAAAAGGGCTCCCCTTATTCTAGATAATAATTCTGTAAAATCAGAGGTTATATGAATCAATGACTTAACAAGAATTAGTAAATTAAAAGTGGTGGGGAAATTTCCCTTCAGTCCAGTGACTAAGACACAACACTACTGCTGCAGGAGGCCTGGGTTTGACCTCTGGTTGGGGAATTAAGATCCCATATGCAGCTCAGCACCTCCACATGGGGCTTCCCTGGTGGCTCAGAGGGTAAAGCGTCTGCCTGCAATGTGGGAGACCGGGGTTCTATCCCTGGGTCAGAAATGGAAACCCACTCTAGTACTCTTGCCTGGAAAATCCCATGGACAGAGGAGCCTGGTAGGTTACAGTCCACGGGGTCACAAAGAGTTGGACAAGACTGAGCGGCTTCACTTTCACTTTCATGCAGCTCAGCACAGCCACAAAATAAAAATAAATAAAAGTAAACTTTTAAATATTTATTTTAAAAAGTGCTGGGAGAATCAGAATTGAAAGGAGGAAAAACTTAGGATTCTTATCCCATAAAAACACATACAGTGATTTCAGATTTAATGTGAATACAGTAAGTTTTTAAAGCTCCTAAACTGAGAACATTCAGCTAACATCCGCAGGATATATGACTTTCTATGTTAGAAATCAGCATACTGGAAGACTGACAGACTCGACAACATAAAAACAGTTACTGTGATGCTGGAAGCACTGGTAATAACAATATTAAGAGTAGTAATGCCTCCAAGTCAATCATAATTAAAAGAAAAGAATACATTGGAAAAATATGTACAACTATCATTTTATGTATAGAGCTTAAATAGTATAAGAAGAAGCCTTCAATAGCTAATTAGACAAAGAAATACTATAAAGAGATAATTTTAAATGAAGAAAACAAAAACAGAAGATGTGATCTTAACACAGAAAATAGACATGAAAAGAGAGCCAAAGAAAGGGAAAGAACTCTGGGATAGCAGTTTTTAGCTAAGATTAGAGAATGATTATATAATACATTATCCAATCTGTATAAGGCAAGATGGACACTAGAAGCGTTACTATCGGAAGCACAAGGGCTCCAATCAAGATGTCAAGCTAAAAGGATGCAGAGCTTACCTCCTCCCACAAACATCAGAAATACATCTATATGTGGTAAAAATTAAAAAAAAAAAAGAAGCTACTGAATGCTGGCAGAAGATATTAGATATCCAAAAATGCAGAAGGATCTCTATGTACCTGTGTAAAATTCTTAAAGAAATGGGAATACAAGACCACCTTTCCTGCCTCCTGAGAAATGTGTATGCCAGTCAAGAAGCAACAGTTAGAACCATACATGGAACAATGGACTGGTTATAATTGTGAAAGGAGTACATCAAAGCTGTATATTGTCACATTGCTTTTTAAACTTATATGCAAAGTACATCATGCGAAATGTTGGGTTGGATGAAGCACCATCTGCAATCAAGATTGCTGGGAGAAATATCAATAAAATCAGTTATGCAGATGATACCACCCTTAGGCAGAAAGCAAAGAGGAACTAAAGAGCTTTTTGATGAAAGTGAAAGAGGAGAGTGAAAAAGTTGGCTTGAAACTCAACATTCAAAAACTAAGATCATGGCATTCAGTCCAATCATTTCATGGCAAATAGATGGGGAAACAATGGAAACCATGACAGACTTTATTTTTTTGGTCTCCAAAATCACTGCAGATATTGACTGTAGCCATGAAATTAAAAGACACTTGCTTCTCGGAAGAAAAGCTATGACCAACTTAACAGCATATTAAAAAGCAGAGACATTACTTTGCCAACAAATGTCCATCTAGTCAAAGCTATGGTTTTTGCAGTAGTTATGTATGGATGTGAAAACTGGACTATAAAGAAAGTTGAGTGCGGAAGAATTGATGCTTTTGAACTGTGGTGTTGGAGAAGACTCTTGAGAGTCCCTTAGACTGCAAGGAGATCCAACCAATCTACCCTAAAGGAAATCAGCCCTGAATGTTCAGTGGATGGACTGATGCTGACACTGAAACTCCAATACGTTGGACACCTGATGCAAAGAACAGACTCACTGGAAAAGACCCTGATGCTGGGAAAGATTGAAGACTGGAGGAGAAGAGGGCCACAGAGGATGAGATGGTTGGATGGCATCACCAACTCAATGGACATGAGTTTGAGTAACTCCAGGAGATGGTGAAGGACAGGGAAGTCTGGCATGCTGCAGTCCATGGGGTCACAAAGGGTCACAAAGGTCACATGACTCAATAACTGAACTGAACTGAACTCCATATAACTGGGTAGGATGAGAGAGAAAAGAGGTGGGGGATCAGAACTGTAAGTATGTCTCTGAGACAGAGCTGTGAAAGAGGAAATATTCCCTCATTTCCTCTTTCACAGCTGGGAGAGATAGCTGGGAGAACAGCTGGGACTGAAAGTGAGCTTCAGAGGTGCAAGAGGAGAGTGGAGAAGCCAGTTTGCAGCAGGTAGAACAGAGAGAGACCAGCGCAGATGGCCCGTGCCACCGTCCTGCACTCCCCAGCCTGAGACACCGTCAGCTGGTGCACACAGGGCCAGAGTGCTGAAACTCAGGTTTCAGAGGACAGACCCAGGCAGAGGACTGTGGTTGGCTGCATGAAGATAGCCTGAAGTGGCTGGAGTGTGGAATGGCGGCAACCAGGAGTACAGAGTAGTTCAGTTCCACCATAAAAGCGAAGTGTCATTATTAAAGAGTATAGGAAGGAAGGGGTGGGGCCCACCAAACAGCCTCTCTGAGCACTTCCAGCCGGTGCAGCACTGTCTCTAAAAGCCCAGGGAGTGCAGGAATGCTGCGGTGGTGGGGGGCATGGTGCCCACATGCCGTGGCAGGGCTGAAGTCAGATGATTCCCAGAGACTTGTCATTTAGGAAGCAGGGCTGAAATCTGAGCCCTCTCCACATGGCTGTACGATCTGTGGACTTATGCCACCGCTGCCAGCTTTGCAAACTCAGTGCCTGAGGACACCCAAGTGAACAACAGGTGTCCTGTGGTTGGGACATGTCCAGCCTTAGCAGCTGTGGATTTTGTGGATGTGTGTACATGGAGGCTGGGTGGGGCCTGTCTGCTTTCATTGCAATGAAGACACAACCATACAGAATCTTTGGGATGCAGCAAAAGCAGTTAGTTCTTAGAGTGAAGTTCAAGGTCATACAGCCTCCTTAAAAAAAAAAAAAAAGAAAGAAAGAAAAATCTCAAATAAACAACCTAAGCTACCAACTAAAAGAATTACAAAAAGAGAAACAAAACCTACAGTCAGAAAAAGGAAAGAAATAATAAAGATCAGAGGAAATAAATAAGATAGAGGTTAAACAACAATAGACAAAATCAACAAAAGCAGTATCTGGTTCTTTGAAAGGATAAATAAAACTGAAAAACCTCTGGCCAGGCTCACCAAGAAGAAAAGAGAGAGGATTCAAATAAAATAAGAAATGAAAGATGAGAAATAATAACTGATACTACAGAAATAGGCAAAAAGCCTTTGGAGAATACTATGAACAATTAGCTGTCAAAAAATCTGACAACCTAGAATAAATGGACAAGTTTCTAGAAACCTATAGCCCACCAATATTGAATCATGGAGAAATAGGTAATTTGAACAGATCAATTACTAGAAGTGAAATAGAATCTGTAATAAACTTCCTACAAACAGGAGTCCAGGGCCAGATTGCTCCACAGGTAAATTCTACTGAACACAGAAAGAAGAACATAAACCAACCCTTCTAAAAAACTCATCCAAAAAACTGAAGAGGAAGGAACATCCCCAAAGACATTCTATGAAGCTACTATCACTCTGGTTCCAAAACCAAAGACGCTACTAAAAAAAAGAAAATTAGAGGCAGAAGACCTAAATAGACATTTCTCCAAAGAAGACATACAGATGGCCAATAGGCACACAAAAAGATGTCCAGCATGAATAATTATTACAGAAATGCAAATCAAAACTAAAATGAGATGTCACTTCACATCAGCCAGAATGGCTATCATCAAAAATCCACAAACAATATTAAATTACCCAGGTCTTTTGCCATACAACTAAAGTTTATATTGAATCACAAAAGACAGTATTGCCAAAGCAATTCTGAAGAAAAAATTGGAAAGCCACATGAAAATCAATTCAATTTAAAGACACCCTATTACCACACACAAAAATTAACTTAAATCAAAACCACTATGAGGTACCATTTCACACCAGTCAGAATGGCTGTGATCCAAAAGTCTACAAGTAATAAATGCTGGAGAGGGTGTGGAGAAAAGGGAACCCTTTTATCCTGTTGGTGGGAATGCAAACTAGTACAGCCACTATGGAGAACAGTGTGGAGATGCCTTAAAAAACTGGAAATAGAACTGCCTTATGATCCAGCAATCCCACTGCTGGGCATACACACTGAGGAAACCAGAAGGGAAAGAGACACGTGTACTCCAATGTTCATCACAGCACTGTTTCTAATAGCCAGGACATGGAAGCAACCTAGATGTCCATTAGCAGATGAATGGATAAGAAAGCAGTGGTACATATACACAATGGAGTATGACTCAGCCATTAAAAAGAATACATTTGAATCAGTTCTAATGAGGTGGAAGAAACTGGAGCCTATTATACAGAGTGAAGTAAGCCAGAAAGAAAAACACCAATACAGTATACTAACGCATATATATGGAATTTAGAAAGATGGTAACAATAACCCTGTGTACGAGACAGCAAAAGAGACACTGATGAAGAGAACAGTCTTATGGACTCTGTGGGAGAGGGAGAGGGTGGGAAGATTTGGGAGAATGGCATTGAAACATGTAAAATATCATGTATGAAACGAGTTGCCAGTCCAGGTTCGATGCACGATACCGGATGCCTGGGGCTAGTGCACTGGGACGACCCAGGGGGATGGTATAGGGGGGGAGGAGGGAGGAGGGTTCAGGGTGGGGAACACATGTATACCTGTGGCGGATTCATTTTGATATTTGGCAAAACTAATACAATTATGTAAAGTTTAAAAATAAAATAAAATTTAAAAAAAAGTTTAAAAAATTGTTTAAAGATTTAAATATAAGACACACCATAAAACCTCTAGAAGATAACATAAATCATACTAATGATTTCTGACATAAATCATACCAATGTTTTCTCAGGTTAGGTCCCAAGACAATAGAAATAAAATAAAATAAGCAAATGAACCTAATCAAATGTACAAGGTTTTGTATGGCAAAGGAAACCATGAACAATATGAAAAGATAACATATGGACTGGGAGAAAATATTTGTAAATGATACAACCAACCAGGATTTAATTAGTGCCTCATGTCTGACTCTTTCGTAACCCCATGGACTGTAGCATGCCAGGCTCTTCTGTCCATGGAATCCTCCAGGCAAGAATACTAGAGTGGGTAGCCACTCCCTTCTCCAGGGGATTTTTCCCAACCCAGGGACTGAACCTGGGTCTCCTTCATTGCAGGTGGATTCTTCACTGTCTGAGCCACCATGGAAACCCACAAAATATATAATAAATAGCCCATACAACTCAATAATAATAATAAAAAAATGTAAATGGGCAAAACAGCCACTTAACCAAAGAAGACATACAGATGGACAATAAGCACATGAGAAGATGGTCATTATCACTAATTAATAGAGAATTGTAAATCCAAGCTGTTATGAGGTAGCACCTCATACCAGTCAGAATGGCCATCACTAAAAAATCTACAAATAGCAAATGGTAGATAGGGTGTGGAGAGAATGGAACCCTCCCACACTGCTGGTGGAAACATAAATTAGCACAGCCATTACAGAAAACAGTATAGAGGTTGCTTAACACACTAAAAGCAGAGTTATTATATGATCCAGCACTTCCACTCCTGGGCATATATCAAAACAAAACTATAATTTGAAAATATGCATGTACCCCTATGTTCATAGCAGCACTGTTCACAAAATCCAGGATATGGAAATGACCTAAAGGTCCACTGACAGATAAATGTCAATGATAAATGGATAATCGAGATGTGATGTGTATATATATGTGTGTGTGTGTTTACACACATAAATACACACACCGTGGAATATTACTCAGCCATAAAAAGAGAATCAAATAATGCCATTTGCAGCAACATGGATGGACCCAGACATTATACTACTAAGTGGAATAATTTAAAAAGAGAAAGGTAAATACCATATGATATTACTTTTATGTGGAATCTAAAATATGATACAAACAAACTTACCCATGAAACAGAGAAAGACTCATAGACAGAGAAAACAGCCTTATGGTTGCCAAAGGGGAGGTGGGTTGGGAAAGGGAATGGAATGGGAGTTTGCGATTAGCAGATGCAAACTACTATATACAGTATGGATACACAAAAAGGTATAGTATAGGGAACTATATTCAGTATCCTGTGATAAATCATAAAGGAAAAAAATGAAAAAGTACATATATGTGTAATTGAATCAGCAGAAACTAATGGAACACTGTAAATCAATTATACTTCAATAAATACATATTTTAAAAAATTAAAAAATTATACATGCATCTACATATTCATAGCAGCACTGTTTATGATTGCCAAGATATGGATGCAACCTAAGTGTCCATCGACAGATGAATGGATAAAGAACATGTGGTAAGCATATATAAATGAAATACTACTTAGCCAAAAGGAATGATTTTGCCAACATACATAGACTTGGAGGGATTATGCTAAGTGAAATAAGTCAGAGCAGTATTTATATCTGGAATGGAAAAAATGCAATAAATTAGTGAATATAACACAAAGGCAGCAGATTCACAGATACAGAGAACAAACCAGTGGTTACCAATGGAGAGGAGAGGAGGAGGGGCAATAAAGGAGTAGGCGATTAAGAGTTATAGACTATTATACTGTAAAATAACTACAAGGATATCCTGTACAACACAGGGAATATGGCAAGTATCTTACAATAACTACACATCTAACGTCACCTTTAAAAAGTGTGAATCATAGCAGTGTACATCTATAAAATATAATACTCTACATCAATAATATTTCAATTTTGAAAGATCCCTGCTTTCACTGAAAATAAAACAACAAAAAAAGCATAAATAGGGATACTTGGATGAGTCATTTATCAAACCACAAAAGAGTCTCAAAATATATGCTCATTATCTTAGTAACTGAATTTCTACTATATCTTATGGTTAAATAAGACACAAATCTAGAATAAAATAACTTTATGGACTAATATTCAAGTCATTTATAATAATATTTTGTTATTAAATAATTACAGAACATCCAGTCTTTGATAATAGTCAAAGAGCTTTTTTAAAAAAATATATTATGTATCCACTGTATGATACATAATGCCTGCATTAAAATACAGTACCTTTAAAAATCAGGAAAATACCTGAAAATTCTTAATCAGACATATTTTAAAGCAAAGCAAACATCTGAACATTAAAGACAATCACTAGAATGTAAGCTCCACAAGGGATGAAGGGTTTTGTTATTCATACTGTCACTGTAGATTACCGCTATATCCCTACCACGTAAAATACAGCCTGGCAGCAAAGCTGGCATTCAACAAATGTTTGTTTAATTAATTAGAAAAATGTCTTATATTCCTTTCACATAGATAAACTATAATAATATATAACTATAATTATAAATATGTGATGAGATTATGGACATTTCCTTTCTCCCTAATAGCATGTCAAGAACTTTTAAATTTGACTTGTGAATATAAAATCACTTTAAAAAATACTGATTTCATTATAAAATCAATACAAGCATATTTTCTTTTAAAAATAAAATAATTAAAAATTTTACCATATAATTTCAGTTATTCTTATCACTTTAAGGTATTTCTTTTAAATCAGATTTGTGGGCATACATTGTCAAGTATTGGACTTCCCTGTTGCTCAGATGGTAAAGCGTCTGCCTACAGTGCGGGAGAACCAGGTTCAATTCCTGGGTTGGGAAGATCTCCTGGAGAAGGAAATGGCAACCCCCTCCAGTATTCTTGCCTGGAAAATCCTATGGACTGAGGAGACTGGTAGGCTACAGTCCATGGGGTCACTAAGAGTCAGACACAACTGAGCAACTTCACTTCACTATTGTCAAGTATTAGGCATAGATCATGCCATTTTACCTTTAAGTATATATATTACTCTTTAGTTAGTACCTGTGCTTGTGTCTGTTTTGTATTCATAATCATCCATGTTAATGGATGTAGAATACTTCTTTGAATGAATTGTTATTAACTAATCTTTATTGAGTGTGATGGTTAAGTTTCTGTGTCAGTTTCAATGAACCATGAGGTACCCAGATACTTAGTAAAATATTATCATGGATGTTTCTATGAGGGTTTTTTTTTCCAGATGAGACTAATGTTTAAATTGGTAGACTCAGTAAAGGAGATCACCCTGCCTAATGCTGGTAGTCCTCATTCAATCAGCTGAAACCTGAATAGAACAAAAAGGCTGACCTTCTCCACAGTAAAAGAATTTCCAGCCTGAATGCCTTTGAACTGGGACACTGGCTCTTCCTGGATCTCAAACCTACTGGCCTCTGAACTAACTACACCATTGGCTGTCCCAGTTCTCAGGCTCGAATGCACAATACACACATACACACACATTTCAAGATCTATGCCCAGCAAAAACATCATTCATGATGATGGAGAGCTTAAGATAACCTCATGCGTGCATGCTCAGTTGCTTCAGTTGTGTCTGAGTCTTTGCTACCCTATGGACTATAGCCCACCAGGCTCCTCTGTCCATGAGATTTTCCAGTCAAAACTACTGGAGTGGATTGCCATGTCTTCCTCGAAGGGATATCTCCAACCCAGGGATCGAACAAGTGTTCAGTTCAGTTCAGTCACTCAGTCGTGTCTGACTCTTTGTGACCTCCTAAACTGCAGAATGCCAGGCTTCCCTGTCCATCACCAACTCCTGGAGCTTACTCAAACTCATGTCCATCGAGTCGGTGATGCCATCCAACCATCTCACCCTCTGTCGTCCCCTTTGCCTCCTGCCCTCAGTCTTTCCCAGCATCAGGGTCTTTTCCAATGAGTCAGTTCTTCAAATCAGGTGGCCAAAGTTCTGGAGTTTCAGCTTCACCATCAGTCCCTCCAATGAACATTCAGGACTGATTTCCTTTAGGACTGACTGGTTTGATCTCCTTGCAGTCCAAGGGACTCTCAAGAGTCTTCTCCAACACCACGGTTCAAAAGCATCAATTCTTCGGTGCTCAGCTTTCTTTATGGTCCAACTCTCACATGCATATATGACTACTGAAAAACCATAGCTTTGACTAGACAGACCTTTGTTGGCAAAGTAATGTCTCTGCTTTTGAATATGCTGTCTAGGTTGGTCATAGCTTTTCTTCCAAGGAGCAAGGGTCTTAATTTCATGACTGCAGTCACAATCTTCAGTGATTTTGGAGCCCATGAAAAATGTATCTACTGCATCGTAGGTGGATTCTTCACCCACTGAGAGTCACCTGGCAAGCCCAAGATAACCTCAGACTTCAATCCCTGGGTTGGGAAGATCCCCTGGAGGAGGATATGGCAACCCACTCCAGTAGGCTTGCCTGGAGAATCCCCATGGATAGTGGAGACTGGCAGGCTACAGTCCATGGAGTTGCAAAGAGTCTGACACAACTGAGCAACTAAGCACAGCACAGCACAAGGTAAAAAATGGAGATCTTATCACCATTATGCCTACCTTAAAAGAGAATCTAACAAAGTTCTTGAAAGAGAGGGGAACAACAACAAAAAAATGATCTTAGGATATCAGGAAAAATATAACTTGGTAAACATAATGAAAAATGGAATAGGCATGCCTCTTACTCTTGAGTTTTTAAAATTGTGTTTGATGGTTGAAACAAAAGATATAATGCTTTCTGATGTGATTTTTATATACAGAGAGAGAATATTTAAGACAATTAGATTATAAATAGGGAGAACAAAGGGACACAAAGGGAAGTAAGATTTCTACTTGTCACTTAAACTGGTTAAGTGGCAACCCTTGTAGACTGTTATAAGCTACATATATGTAATATAATACCTAGAGAAAACAATAAAAATGCTATACATAGATATATGCTCAAAAACACTATAGGTAAATCAAGTAAGAGTTCTAAATTTGATCAAGAAATATACAAGAAAGAGCAAAGGAATAACTGAGAAATAACAGAAAAAAGAAAATGGCATGCTTAAGCCCTAAAATATCAATAACTATACCTATTATAAAATTTCTAGATTCACCAAAAAAAGAGAGATTAGCAAAGTAGAATTAAAAAAACATGACCCAATTATATTATGTCTATAATAAACTCACTTCAAATATAACAATACAAGCAGGCTGAAAGAAAAAAGTAGAAAATATATACAATGCAAATACCAATCAAAAAAAGCAAAAGTGTCTCTATGAGTATAAAATAAATGTGATTTAAAACCAAAGAATATCACCAAAGAGGGAGAAGGACATTATACAATGATTGAAAAGAGCCATTCCACCAATAATACACATAATCCTAAGTGTGCACATGTCAAACAATACCCTAAAAATCACTGAAAAATAAGATAATCTCCAAAATATGTGGAAATTAAAAAACACACTTCTAAATAATCCAGATATCAAAGAGGAAGTATCAGGAAAACAAAAATTTCATTGAACTATATGAAAAGGAGTATAAAACATATCAACATTTGTGAGGTACAGTTATTTTAGAAACAAGAGTGATATTTTTATGTATTTACACACATTATCCCCTGGAGAAGG
Source organism: Bubalus kerabau (assembly GCF_029407905.1). NCBI lineage: Eukaryota > Metazoa > Chordata > Mammalia > Artiodactyla > Bovidae > Bubalus > Bubalus kerabau. Next base: position 78,122,342 of record NC_073627.1, on the reverse strand, counting down.
AAATGGCAACCCACTCCAGTACACTTGCCTGGAAAACTCCATGGACTGAGGAGCCTGGTAGGCTACAGTCCATGTGGTCGCAAAGAGTAGGACACGACTGAGCAACTTCACTTTCACTTTCACACACATTAATGAAGGAGGAAATAACACACTTCTAATCTTGAGCTCCCATGGCGATAATAAACCAAGAAGAGTAAAATAAACCCAAAGCAAAAAGGAAAAAAAAAGTACTAAACATAAGAATATAAACCAATAATATTTAAAATAACAGCAATAAAGAAAGATCATCAGAACAAACAGCTGGTACTTTGAAGAGATCAATAAAATAGATAAATCTCTAGCAAGAATGACAAACAGAAAAAAAAGAGAAGATTCAAATTACCAAAATTACCAATATCAACAATTAAGTAGAGGATTATCACTATAAGGGACCCCAAAGATACCAAAAGGATGACAAAGAAATGCTACCAATACCTCTACACACATATTATAAACTAGATGAAATGAGCCACTTCCTCAAAAGGCTTTCACAACTCACCTAATATAAAACAGATAGTTTGAATAGCTCTATAACTAACAAAGACATTTAATCTGCAATCATCAAAACAAACTCACTCTCAATAAATTCCCAATATCAACATTCTCACTGAATAATTCTACCAAACATTTAATTAACACTAATAAACTATATGGGCTTCCCTGGTGGCTCTTTGGTAAAGAATCTGCCTGTCAATGCAGGAGACACAGAAGATGTGGGTTTGATCCCTGGGGCAGGAAGATACCTGGAGTAGAAAATGGCAACCCACTCCAGTATAGAGAAGGAAATGGCAACCCACTCCAATATTCTTGCCTGGAGAATCCCAGGAACAGAGGAGCCTGGCGGGCTGCCATCTATGGGGCCACACAGAGTTGGACACGACCGAAGCGACTTAGCAGCAGCAGCAGCACTCCAGTACTCTTGCCTGGGAAATCTCATGGACAGAGGAGCCTGTTAGGTTACAGTCCCTGGAGTCACAAGGAGTCAGACACAACTGAGCAACTGAGCACAAATACACTGTAAAACCCTTTGATATTGATGATCCTCTTTTTTATTCCACAGAACTTAGGACCATGCCTAGTATGATAATATACACACATATACAAAATATATATGTGTGTGTGTGTGTATATATATATATATATGTATTTATAAATAAAAGAAACACAACTTTAAACATATTGAACTGTTTTCCTACTTAAATTCTATGTTAATTTGCATTTAGCTATGCATAATTTCTTACGCTGAAAAATACTTAAAAACCTTTCCCCTCTTTTTAGATAGCTCCACTATTTTATTTTCTCTCAGGAAAAATATAATAAAGAATGAATTAATTGTGCCAATACATATTAAATAGCATTATTTTTCCTGAATTGTTCTTTTTCTTAGTTAATATTATTCAATACTATTCCATTCAACATGCTGTAAAATGAAGCATAGGAAATAGAAGATTAAGATTGGATCCTTCTTTCCCTTTATCAGAATCCTAAATTTAATATGTATGTTAACAAATTTATACTTAAAACAGTAATTTATGGAATTCTTTAACATAGTACTTCATGGCATTACTTAACACACATATGATATAAAAATGTGTTATATGCTTTTAAAGGAGTAATTTTTTCTTTAAGAGGAGTAAGCTTTCTTCCTGCAGAATGGACACTATGGAAATGTGTACTAGAAAATGAAGAGATCCTTGAATAGTCACTTAAAGACCCTATAATTTACTAGATAACTGATGAACAGACTTCGAAAATTTTAGAGAAAAGTGGAACCTAAAGAAGGTCGATGTAAATTTACTTGATAAACTGAAGTGAAGAAAGCTTGGTAAAAAGGAATCAGGTGAGAATTCTCTGCAGCAGTAGTCAGGAATAAGTTGATTATGTCTGAATTAGGTTCATGAGGTACAAGAGTGAAAGAAAGTGACATGATGAAGAAAAAGTCGGTAAGACTTTGGGAGTGATTTGATTCCTTTTGTAAGAACTGAATATAGCAGCAGGTTTTAGAGACAAGGGGCTTCCCTTATAACTCAGTTGGTAAAGAATCTGCCTGTAATGCAGGAGACCCTGGTTCAATTCCTGGGTCAGGAAGATCCCCTGGAGAAGGGATAGGCTACCCACTCCAGTATTCTTGGGCTTCCCTTGTGGCTCATCTGGTAAAGGATCTGCCTGCAATGTCGGAGACATGGGTTTAATCCCCGGGTTGGGAAGATCCCCTGGAGAAGGGAAAGGGTACCCATTCCAGTATCCTGGCCTGGAGAATTCCATGGACTATACCCGCAAAGGGTCAGACATGACTGAGTGACTTAGAGAAAAATTTTATTTTATACTGATTAATTTTCAGCCACAAATAAATTCTCTTCAGAATTAGGAACTATATCAGTTTCCTATTGCTACTAAACAAATTGCCACAATCTCATTACCATTGTAAAACACCATGTTACTTATAGTTTTGGAAGTCAAAATCCAGAATCAGCCTCACTGAGCTAAAGTCAAGGCCTTGGCAAGAACTGGTTCCTTCAGAGACTGAGAAGAGACTGTTTCTTTAACTTCTCCAACTTCTAGAAGTCACCTTGAACATTCCTTGGCTCATGCTCCCTGCCTTTTGCTTTTTTTGTCACATTTCCGACTACTACTCACTCTGATTCTTCTGCCTCCCTAAGAACACTGTGTTAACAATGGGCCGACCTAAATAACCCAGCACGGGCTTCCGAGATGGCATAGTGCTAGAGAATCTGCCTGCCAATGCAGGCGACACCAAGTTTGATCCCTGGGTTGGGAAGATTCCTTGGAGTAGGAAATGGCAACTCACTCCAGTATTCTTGCCTGGAAATTCTATGGACAGAGGGGCCTGGCAGGCTACAATCCATGGGGCCAAAAAGAGTAGGACACCAACGGAATGACTGCCCTCAGATTGTTACCAAACCAAATAATCCAGGATACTCTTCCCATTTCAAGACTCTGAACCTAATCACATCTGCAAATTCCTTTTTGCCCTAACAAGCAACATAATCATGCTGCTACTGCTGCTAAGTCACTTCAGTCGTGTCCGACTCTGTGCGACCCCATAGACGGAAGCCCACCAGGCTGCCCCGTCCCTGGGATTCTCCAGGCAAGAACACTGGAGTAGGTTGCCATTTCCTTCTCCAATGCATGAAAGTGAAAAGTGAAAGTGAAGTCGTTCAGTCCTGTCCGACTTCTAGCGACCACATGGACCGCAGCCCATCAGGCTCCTCCATCCATGGGATTTTCCAGGCAAGTGTGCTGGAGTGGGGTGCCATTGCCTCCTCTGAACATAATCATAGGTTCTTAGAATTAGGACATGGAGCCATTATTTACCCTATACCAGCTATGAGATGTTGTGTCTGGGGGAGAGGTAGGGTTTAAGATAAATATTTAAGAGTTATTAACTTGGTCTGAGAGTTTATATTCTAGATGCAAATAAAATATACAGACTAGAATTTTAAAGAAAACAGGAGGAGGAAGAGGGCATTGGAAAGACTACAATTAGTAGGAAGAAGATGAGGAGTTAAGAGTAATGGAAACATCAAAGTGGAGCCTGAAGCCTAAAGTCATTCAAGTGAATTTTGTGAAATTAATTGATCAACTTTGCCAGGCAGTGAGAGATTAAGAGAAAGCTGATTAAATCTTACTGAATTTAGCCTCAGTTCAGTTCAGTTCAGTTGCTCAGTCGTGTCCAACTCTTTGCAACACCATGAATCACAGCACGCCAGGCCTCTCTGTCCATCACCAACTCCCGGACTTCATCCAAACTCATGTGCATCGAGTCATTGATGCCATCCAGCCATCTCATCCTCTGCCATCCCCTTCTCCTCCTGCCCCCAATCCCTCCCAGCATCAGGGTCTTTTCCAGTGAGTCAAATTTTTGCATGACGTGGCCAAAGTCTTAGAGTTTCAGCCTCAGCATCAGTCCTTCCAATGAACACCCAGGATTGATCTCCTTTAGGACAGACTGGTTGGATCTCCTTGCAATGGATTCTCAGAAGTCTTCTCCAACACCACAGTTCAAAAGCATCAATTTTTCAATGCTCAGCTTTCTTCACAGTCCAACTTTCACATCCATACATGACTACTGAAAAACCATAGCCTTGACTAGACGGACCTTTGTTGGCAAAGTCATGTTTCTGCTTTTCAATATGGTATCTAGGCTGGTCATAACTTTCCTCCCAAGGAGTAAGCATCTTTTAATTTCATGGCTGCAATCAGCATCTGCAGTGATTTTGGAGCCCAAAAAAATAAAGTCTGACACTGTTTCCCATCTATTTCCCACGAAGTGATGGGACCAGATGCCATGACCTTAGTTTTCTGAATGTTGAGCTTTAAGCCAACTTTTTCACTCTCCTTTTTCACCTTCATCAAGAGGCTTTTGAGTTCCTCTTCACTTTCTGCCATAAGGGTGGTGTCATCTGAAGATCTGAGGTTATTGATATATCTCCCTGAAATCTTGATTCCAGCTTGTGCTTCTTTCAGCCCAGCATTTCTCATGATGTACTCTGCATATAAGTTAAATAAACAGAATGACAATATACAGCCTTGACGTACTCCTTTCCTATTTGGAACCAGTTTGTTGTTCAATGTCCAGTTCTAACTGTTGCTTCCTGACCTGCATACAGGTTTCTCAAGAGGCAGGTCAGGTGGTCTGGTATTCCCAACTCTTTCAGAATTTTCCACAGTTTACTGTGATCCACACAGTCAAAGGCTTTGGCATAGGCAATAAAGCAGAAATAGATGTGTTTTTGGACCTCTCTTGCTTTTTTGATGATCCAGCAGATGTTGGCAACTTGATCTCTGGTTCCTCTGCCTTTTCTAAAACCAGCTTGAACATCTGGAAGATCACGGTTCACATATTGCTGAAGCCCGGCTTGGAGAATTTTGAGCATTACTTTACTAGCATGTGAGATGAGTGCCTAAAAAGTGCTATTTCAAAGGACAGTTTTAAGGATGGGAGTGAGACTGACAAACAATAAGTTATAAAGTGGAGAATGCATATTCGAACATGATCTTGAACTATAGTGGATGACAGGCTTCCCAAGTGGTGCTAGTGGTTAAGAACCTGCCTGCCAATACAGGAGATGTAACAGACCCAGACTGGATCCCTGAGTAGGGAAGAAGGAAATGGCTACCTACTCCAGGCATCTTGCCTGAAGAATCCCATGGACAGAGGAGCCTGGCGGGGTACAGTCCATGGGATGACACAGAGTCGGACACAACTGAAGCGACATACATGCAGACACACAACTCTTTTAGTTGTTTGTTGTATAATCGGTGGTAACTTCTCTGAATCTCACATTTATCACATTTAAAACAGAAATAATGATACCTGTCTTGCAGGGCTGTTAAGGTATTTAAAGGTGATAATAATTATGAAAGTGTTCAGTACATTTTCATCAAATGTAGGTTTGTCACTAGGAAGATGCAATTATAGATTCAAAAAAAGGTTCCACCTTTATCTCTGAAATGGAAAAATTACAAATGGCAAATTCAGAGACAGGAATGTTTTAGCAAACATGGAAAACATTAACAGGGAATGACACAGGAGAGCACATCATTAAGATAAGTTCAGCAGAAAATCTGGTGTGGGTTTGTGGTAGATATCATCGAAGCCATGCATTTTCTATAGAGAGGTCAAGATGTTGAGTATGGTCATGATAACCATTGGGAGAACTTACTAATTAGAAGTCCTAGTTAAACATTCTCCTGCTTCTAGAACTGAAAGATGGACTGTTGAATTCTGCGATTTTAACTGAAAAAAAAAAAAATCTAAGGATGGAATCCTGGCACTATGAATGTTAAAATTTATGAAAATAATGATTACCCTTGAACAGTAAGTTCAAGGGTCCACATGGATCATCAATAGAGATTACAGTGTAGACTGGATGTAAAAGGAAAGAAAGCCAGATATATCATAGAAGGGTCACATTTATCAAAGGCCTACCTTGTGCTAAGCACTCTGCTAGTGTTCGGTTCAGTCGCTCAGTCTAGTCCGACTCTTTGCAACACCATGGCCTGCAGCATGCCAGGCCTCCCTGTCCATCACCAATTCCCGGAGTTTACTAAAACCCATGTCCATTGAGTCTGGGATGCCATCCAACCATTTTATCCTCTTATGTCCCCTTCTTCTCCTGCCCTCAACCTTTTCCAGCATCAGGGTCTTTTCAAAAGAGTCACTTCTTCGCATCAGGAGGCCCAAGTACTGGAGTTTCAGCTTCAGCATCAGTCCTTCCAATGAATATTCAGGACTGATTTCCTTTAGGATGGACTGGTGGGATCTCCTTGTTGTCTAAGGGACTCTCAAGAGTCTCTCAAACACCACAGTTCAAAAGCATCAAATCTTCAGTGCTCAGCTTTATTTATAGTCCAACTCTCACATCCATACATGACCACAGGAAAAACCATAGCTTTGACTAGATGGACCTTAGTTGGCAAAGTAATGTCTCTGCTTTTTAATATGCTGTCTAGGTTGGTCATAACTTTTCTTCCAAGAAACTGATGCTAAGTCACTTCAGTCGTGTCCGACTCTGTGCGACCCCAGAGACGGCAGCCCACCAGGCTCCCCCGTCCCTGGGATTCTCCAGGCAAGAACACTGGAGTGGGTTGCCATTTCCTTCTCCAGTGCATGAAAGTGAAAAGTGAAAATGAAGTCGCTCTGTTGTGTCTGACTCTTAGCTACCAGCTCCTCTGTCCATGGGATTTTCCAGGCAAGAGAACTGGAGTGGGGTGCCATTGCCTCCTCTGTTCCAAGGAACAAGTGTCTTTTAATTTTGTGCCTCCAGTCACCATCGGCAGTGATTTTGGAGCCCCCAAAATAAAGTCTGTCACTGTTTCCATTGTTTCCTCATGTATTTGTGATGAAGCGATGGGACAGGATGTCGTGATCTTAATTTTTGGAATGTTGAGTTTTAAGCCAACTTTTTCACTCTCCTCTTTCACTTTCATCAAGAGGCTTCTTAGTTCTTCTTTGTTTTCTGCTATAAGGGTGGTGTCATCTGCATATCTGAGGTTATTGATATTTCTCCCAGCAATCCTGATTCCAGCTAGTGCTTCATCCAGCCCAGCGTTTCTCATGATGCACTCTGCATATAAGTTAAATAAGCAGGGTGACAATATACAGCCTTGATGTACTCCTTTCCCCATTTGGAACCAGTCTGTTTTTCCACAGCCAGTTCTGACTGTCACTTCCTGACCTGTATACACATTTCTCAGGAGGCAGGTTAGGTGGTCGGGCATTCCCACCTGTTTAAGAATTTTCCATACCTTATTGTGATCCACACAGTCAACGGCTTTGGCATAGTCAAGAAAGCAGAACTACATGTTTTCTGGAACTCTCTCACTTTTTTGATGATCCAGCAGATGTTGGCAATTTTTTTTCCTCTGGTTCCTCTGCCTTTTCTAAATCTAGATTGAGTATCAGGAATTTCATGGTTCACATACTGTTGAAGTCTTGCTTGGAGAATTTTGAGCATGACTTTCCTAGTCTGTGAGATGACTGCAATTGTGCAGTAGTTTGAGCATTCTTTGGCCTTGCCTTTCTTTGGGATTAGAATGAAAACTGACCTTTTTCCAGTCCTGTGGCCACTGCTGAGTTTTCCAAATTTGCTGGCATATTGAGTGCAGCACTTTCACAGCATCATCTTTCAGGATTTGAAAGAGCTCAACTGGAATTCCATCACCTCCACTAGCTTTGTTCATAGTATGCTTCCTAAGGCCCACTTGACTTCACATTTCAGGATGTCTGGCTCTAGGTGAGTGATCACACCATTGTGATTATCTTGGTCATGAAGATCTTTTTTGTACTGTTCTTCTCTGTATTCTTGCCACCTCTTCTTAATATCTTATTCTTCTCTTAGGTCCATAACATTTCTGTCCTTTATTGTTCCCATCTTTGCATAAAATGTTCCTGTGGTATCTCGAGTTTTCTTGAAGAGATCTCTACTCTTTCTCATTCTATTGTTTTTCTCTGTTTCTTTGCATTGATCGTTGAGGAAGACTTTCTTTTCTCTGCTTGCTGTTCTTTGGAACTCTGCATTAAAATGGGTATATCTTTCCTTTTCTCCTTTTCCTTCTCTTCTCTCAGCTATTTGTAAGACCTCCTCTGACAAGCATTTTTCCTTTTTTTTATTTCTTTTTCTTGGGGATGATCTTAATCACTGCCTCCTGTACAATGTCACGAACCTCCATCCATAGTTCTTCAGGCACTCTGTCTATCAGATAATCCCTTGAATCTATTTGTCACTTCAACTGTATAATCGTAAGGCATTTGATTTAGGTCATACCTGAATGGTCTAGTGGTTTTCCCCACTTTCTTCAATATAAGTCTGAATTTGGCAATAAGGAGTTCAGGATCTGAGCCACAGTCAGCTCCGGGTCTTGTTTTGTCTGACTGTATAGAGCTTCTCCATCTTTGGCTGCAAAGAATATAATCAATCTGATTTCGGTGTTGACCATCTGGTGATGTCCATGTGTAGAGTCCTCTCTTGTGTTGTTGGAAGAGGGTGTTTGCTATGACCAGCGCATTCTCTTGGCAAAACTCTATTAGCCTTTGCCCTGCTTCATTCTCTACTCCAATGCCAAATTTGCCTGTTACTCCACGTATTTCTTAACTTCTTAACATTCCAGTCCTCTTTAATGAAAAGGACATCTTTTTTGGGTGTTAGTTCTAGAAGGTCTTGTAGGTCTTCATAGAACCGTTCAACTTTAGCTTCTTCAGCATCACTGTGACACTGAATGGCTTGCCCTGGAAATGAATGGATACCATTCTGTCATTTTTGAGATTCCATCCAAGTACTGAATTTCAGACTATTTTGTTGACTATGATGGCTACTCCATTTCTTCTAAGGGATTCTAGCCCACAGTAGTAGATATAATGGTCATCTGAGTTAAATTCACACATTCCAGTCCATTTTATTTCACTGATTCCTAAAATGTCGATGTTCACTCTTGCCATCTACTGTTTGACCACTTCCAACTTGCCTTGATTCATGGACCTAACATTCCAGATTCCTAGGCAATATTGCTCTTTACAGCATTGGACTTTATTTCCATCACCAGTCCCAACCACAACTTTACTTCCGTCAACAGTCACATCCAAAAACTGATTTTGCTTTGGCTCCATCTCTTCATTCTTTCTAGAGTTATTTCTCCACTGATCTTCAGTAGCATACTGGGCACCTACCGACCTAGGAAATTCATCTTTCAGTATCCTATCTTTTTGCCTTTTCATACTGCTCATGGGGTTCTCCAGGCAAGAATACTGAAGTGGTTTCCTATTACCTTCTCCTGTGGACCACGGTTTGTCAGAACTTTCCACCATGACCTGTGTGTCTTGGGTGGCCCTGCAAGCATGGCTCATAGTTTCATTGAGTTAGACAAGGTTGTGGTTCATGTAATCAAATCGGTTAGTTTTCTGCAATTGTGGTTTTCAGTCTGTCTGCCCTCTGATGGAGAAGGATAAGAGGCTTATGGAAGCTTCCTGATGGGAGAGACTTACTGAGGGGGAAACTGGGTCTTGTTCTGATGGGCAGGGCCATACTCAGTAAATCTTTAATCCAATTTTCTATTAAAGGACAGGGCTATGTTCTCTCCAAAATCACTGCAGATGGTGATTGCAGCCATGAAATTAAAAGATGCTTACTCCTTGGAAGGAAGTTATGACCAACCTAGATAGCATACTCAAAAGCAGTGACATTACTTTGCCAACAAAGGTCCGTCTAGTCAAGGCTATGGTTTTTCCTGTGGTCATGTATGGATGTGAGAGTCAGACTGTGAAGAAAACTGAGTTCTGAAGAATTGATGCTTTTGAACTGTGGTATTGGAGAAGACTCTTGAGAGTCCCTTGGACTGCAAGGAGATCCAACCAGTCCATTCTGAAGGAGATCAGTCCTAGGTGTTCTTTGGAAGGAATGATGCTAAAGCTGAAACTCCAGTACTTTGGCCACCTCATGCGAAGAGTTGACTCATTGGAAGAGACTCTGAAGCTGGGAGGGATTGGGGGCAGGAGAAGAAGGGGACGACAGAGGATGAGATGGCTGGATGGCATCACTGACTCAATGGACATGAGTTTGAGTGAACTCTGGGAGTTGGTAATGGACAGGGAGGCCTGGTGTGCTGCAATTCATGGGGTCACAAAGAGTCAGACACAACTGAGTGGATGAACTGAACTGAACTGTGTTCTCTCCCTGTTATTTGACCCTAGGCCAAACTGTGGTGGATGTAATGAAGATAATGGTGATGTCCTTCAAATGGTCCCATGCATGCAATGCTACACTCAGTGTCTTCACCCTGCAGCAGGCCACCTATGACCCATGCTTCTGCCAGAGACTCCTGGACCCTCACAGGCAAGTCTGGGTCAGTCTCTTGTGGCATCACTGCTCCTTTCTCCTGGGTCCTGGTGTGCACAATGTTCTGTTTGTGCCCTCCAAGAGTCTGTTTCCCCAGTACTCTGTAAGTTCTGGCAGCTCTATGGTGGGGTTAATGGCGACCTCCTCCAAGAGGGCATACACCATACCCAGGTCTGCTGCACCCAGCCCCCCTGCCCATGCAGCAGGTCACTGCTGACCTGTACCTCCACAGGAGACACTCTAACACAGTTCTGTCTCAGTCTCTGTGGGGTCTCTGGGTCCTGATGTGCACAAGGTTTGTTTGAGCCCTCTAAGCATCTGCTAGTTTTAGGAATATGTAATTTAATTATCAAAAAATTCTTTGAATTACACATTATTACTCCTATTTATAGCACATAGAGCTAAGGGGCAAAGAAATATATCAAAAGCCACAGGCTAAATGGCAGAACCAAAATTTATGTGGCCTGCATAAATTCCATGTTTCTATGCACATTTTCAATCAAGTGCTGAAACCATACAGGCAATCAGAGCAGTAAACAAAGAAGAATTTTCTGTGATCTAGGGCCTGGGATTTCATAAAAAACTGTAGAAAGACTAGAGGTAAAAATGTGGGTTTTCTTTCCCTAAAGTCAGATATTATCTCAGTTATCCAAGAGATATTTGGTCTTTGTATGATGATTATTTTTAATTGCTTTATTAATGGTTAAGTATGGTTAGGGGTGCTTCCTTGGTAGTTTAGCAGTGCAGAAGACAAGTGCTTGATCCCTGGGTCAGGAAGATCTCCTGGAAGAGAAAAGGCAACACACTCCAGTATTCTTGCCTGGAGAATGCCATGGACTGAGAAGCCTGATGGGTTAAAGAGTCAGACATGACTGAGGCAACTAAGCACCCATGTGTGTGCAGTAAGTACTGAGTTAGGAGAGCATGGCTCAGAAATTCTGTGAGTCATCAGCAATGCCCTTAAGTTAGCAGCTAAAGAATGCTATCTTCCTCAATCTTTGCATATGCTTTCAAGGTGATTTTATATCAAAACCAATTTTAAAGGGTTATGTGCTATTTATTTATTTATTTATCAACAAGGCACTTCATTAGCAAATGTGTAAAGCTACTCTTCCAGAGAAATGAGCTATGAGGTTAGCTTGGGAAGAGAAGATATAAGAAAGCATCTCACAGGGCTGCAGGGAAAGCTGAAATCAAAGTAACCAGATAGGCAAGATCAAATGAAAACTAGGTGCATGCCAGAAGAGATCTTAAAAGATCATCAATACCAAAGACTCCCAGAGAGAAAGAACTGGATTTGGAAAAAGAGATCAGAGAACACAGAAAATAAGTAGGAAGCACAAAGCCTTGAGCAATATCTCTCAAACCTGGTCTCACATTAGAATAACCTGGAATGTTTTCAAAAGCAGCTAATGCTTAGGCCTCATCCATAAATACTTAAATCTGAGTATCTGCTGGGGAGGGCTTAGGGGGCACATTTGAAAAATCTCCCTAGGTGATCCTAATGTGCAGATAGGGTGGCCAATCACTGAGCAAGAGCAAGTACAGAATTTTCATGGGCAGTTATCTGGAAAAGCCAGTACTATCATATGCCTGATGACTTCTTAGTCGATGTGCTAGCAGTAAAAATCTGAGATCACTGGACACCTTTCAAAGTATTTGGCAAGGTGCCGTCTTTGATTTTAATACTCATGTTAATGAACGTACAGATTTTTTGCTTTCAAAGTTAATCGACCTCTATTATTTATGTGTAGAAAATTGCTCTACTTAATGAATCAAAAAGAACGTAATTTTACAGATAACCCTGAATGTAATTAATTTTAATCTTACTATTAAGTCTCCTGTCCTCTACTATCACTGTTGTTTTTTTCAGTTATAAAATATTTAAGTATGAGTCATAAAAGAAATACAATGAAACCCTCTATAGCCACAATCATTTTTAAGAATTAAGAACATTACTAACACAAGTGAAGATTCCTTTGTACCATGTCTCAATCTCTTTCATAAAATACTAAAATTAAAATCATTAGCCTGTATTCAGTGTTTTTTTTTCCTTTTTTTTTTGAAATTTTCCCTATCCACATAACATTGTTTTTGAATCCAATGCTGTTAGTATTCACATTTCCAGCATATTCAGTGTTTAAACACTGCATCATGTACTTACATCATGATCATTACTCATTCACCCACTGAAAATATTTAGGTTGTTTCCAGCTGTATTTTTTTAAAACAGGCTTAATAAAGTAAAATACATATATAATTTACCTTTTAAACGTGTACAGTTTTTATTTATTTTATTCATAGAGCTATAAAACTATCATCACTATATAATTTAAGGGCATTTTCATCACCCAAACCATATTTAGTAGAAGTCACATCAAGTGCTTTCATTCCTAAGTACCTAAAACTACTAAACTGTGTTTCTGTGAACTTGTCTATTCTGTACATTTCATATAAATGAAATCATACAAACGAAGTCTTTTTTTTTTTTTTCAAACGAAGTCTTTAATGACTAATTTCTTTAATTTAGTATAATGTTTTCAAGGTTCATCCATGTTTCAGTATGTACCAATACTTTATTTTATTCTTTTTGACTGCCAATTAATATTCCATTGTGCAGCTATGCCACATTTAGTTTATGAACATATGGTTTCTTCCCACCTTTTTGACTATTTTGAATAATGCTGCTATAAACATTCATAGACAAAATTTTTTGTGGGACATGTGCTTTCAATTCCCTTAGGTTGCACCTAGCAGTGGGAATGCTTAGTCATTTGGTAACTCTATGCTTATTATCATGAGGAACAGCAAAATCATTTTCCAAAGCATTTCACTTAACATCACCAGCAATATATGGATGGCTATTCTGTTTCCTCAGCATCCTCAACAACATTTGCTATTAACTCTCAATTTTATTTAGCCTTCCCAGAGGGGATAAAGTGGTGTCCTATTTTTTTTTTAATTTTCACTTCCATAATGATTACTGATGTTGAATAATCTTTCATGTACCTAATGGCCATTGTGCACCTTCTTTAGAGAAATAACTATTCATATAGTTTGCCTATTCTTTGATGTCTTATATGTCATTTTAGATAGAAGATGCTACATGGTGGAGATACACTGTATGGCTGACCCTTAACAACATGGGTTTGAACTGCATAGGTCCACTTATACACAAAATTTTTTCAGTAAATTCTACTAAAGTATCACATGATCAACTGTTGGTTGAATCTGTGGATGCAGAAATGAAGGTTCAGAGAACTGTATATGATGTCATGCATGGGTTTCATTGTTCAAGAGTCAACTGTACATACTGCAAAAGACTCATTTTCACAGTGTATAACAAATTCTTACCAACCTATATAAATCAAGTGCTTCAATAGAGAACTATAGCTAACTCAAGCTATTCAGCTGATAGCTAAATAGAGAAAAAAATGCTAATTACTACAACAGATACTTAATAAATGTGAAAATTCTAATGGCTAATAAATTTTAAAAAAATAATCAAATATATTACTCAAGGAAAATAAAAATTAAAGTCACAGTGAGACACCAATACACAGTGAGGTACTAATACACATCCACGAGAATGGCTAACAAAAAGGTAGAAAATACCTAACATTTTTAAAATTTTCTGTTGAAATATAGTTGATTATTTACAATGTTTCATGTGCACAGCAAACTAATTTGGTTTATATATAGATATATAAAACTATAACTGAATATGTGTATGTTTTTTCAGATTCTTTTCCATTATAGATTACTACTAGATATTGAATATAATTCCCTGTTTTACCTAGTATATTTGAAGATGAAATTTGAATTTTCTTGTGCCGCTAGTACAACCATTTTAGAAAACTGTTTGCAATATTTCCAAAGTTGAATATGCCTCATGATCTAAGCATTCCACTCAAGTAAATATAGCCCAATGGAAATAGGGATAAATTTCTCCTTAGAAAATTTAAGTTTTCACAGTAGGATTATTAGAAATATCCAAGACTGTAAATATTCCAAGAATGTCCATCAACAGTAGAATAAATTAAATGTTGTATATTTGTCCAATGAAATACAACTCAGAAATTAAAATAAATAAATTTCAGCTTCACACAGGAATATTAACAAATCTCACAAAGTTTCAGCAAAAAGAGCCAGAAACAAAACAATACATTCTTCATATCATATACTATAGTTTGACATAGTTTCAAAACTTATACTAGTAATTATCTTGCAAGGCGTTGGTGATATGGCTGTGTTTACTCTCTAAAACTCCAGTGAGCTGGATTTTTATGATTTGTGCCCTTTATGTAAGTATATATGCATATGTACATGCATATATACATATGTTTTACTTTGCAAAATACTTGCCCCTCTCTTACTTTTTAATAATTTTTTTTTCAAATGCATCCTCTCTATCCTATTTTAAGATATAAGTGTTCTAAAGTCATGATCCTTCCCCTTCTGTGCTTCAATATTGAAACCAGAGCCGCAAATGACTACTAGGGAGTTATTTTGGTATAAAAGGCATAACCAGACATGATTCAAGACCAAGGGCAGTAGCAGGGGATTTTTAAAGGAAAACAATCATGAAAGAGAAGAAAATTACACTAAAATATAATGAAATCAGTAAAGTATAAAGGAAGAATCTACATCAAAACAAAGTATCTCCACTACAAAACCCTTAATGAATTCACACAAATCGCATTGAACACACAATAAATTCAGGCATGGGTGAATGCCTATAAATTCCCAGAATATTCAGAAGCTCTGTGTAAATGGTTGCTGTGGAAGAAATTTTCATCAAGTTCATTCAAGATTCTTGTGCATGTTTCATAAAATGCACTTACTGTTAAATGTTTACTAACTGAAAAGAATCCTAATGGAGTCAGGAACAAACACATCAAGGTTCCATGATAAAGTTTTTTTGAGAATATATGTGACTCCGAGCATCAAAATGGTATCTGTGTTAAAGTGTTACTGTGTTATATGTGAAGTTCTTTCTAACTATCTGTGGTTACAGAGATTATGTATTTCAGTTCAGTTCAGTCACTCAGTCATGTCCAACTCTTTGTGATCCTATGGCCTGCAGCATGCCAGGCTTCCCTGTCCATCACCAATTCCTGGAGCTTGCTCAAACTCATATCCATTGAGTTGGTGATGCCATCAAACCATCTCATCCTCTGTCATCCCCTTCTCCTGCCTTCAATCTTTCCCAGCATTAGGGTCTTTTCCAATGAGTCAGTTATTCACATCAGGTAGCCTGAGCGACTTCACTTTCACTTTTCACTTTCATGCATTGGAGAAGGAAATGGCAACCCACTCCAGTGTTCTTGCCTGGAGAATCCCAGAGATGGGGGAGCCTGGTGGGCTGCCATCTATGGGGTCACACAGAGTCGGATACGACTGAAGCAACTTAGCAGCAGCAGCCGCCAAAGTATTGGAGCTTCAGCTTCAGCCTCAGTTCTTCCAATGAATATTCAGGACTGACTTCCTTTAGGATTGACTGGTTGGATCTCCTTGCAGTCCAAGGGACTCTCAAGGATTATATATTTAGATATTGGCTATCATAAAGCAAGGAGAATGTACCGCTAAAGTGGCTCTCTCAACAATGATCTGCATTTTATCATGCACTTACATATCCATGCTACAAGACAGGAGAGTAGAATTAAGGCTAACAGACAGAGGAAGATAGCATAGAAGACACATCCTAATCATCTTTTATTGCTAAACTCTGCTCTGTTTCTGATTTGATTTTTAGCAAAGAATGTTTTGTAGTCTCAATGATGCACTTAGATTTTTGAAGCAAATGACATTAGTTACACTACTTAAAACTGCAATGCAACCTCAGAACAGTGTTATTTCAAGAGCCATCTTTTTTTATATACAAATGCACAAAGGTTCATCAATTTCCTTCACCTATCTCTTCATTTTGCTTTTTGTTTTGTTAAGGAAGCCATGTGTCATAATCACCAGAATGGCTATGGAGGTTTCACATATTGCAGATAATGAGGCAATTATGAAATTCATTTAGGGTTTCTGAAAAGGGTAAACAAAATATATTTACAAAACACCAGATGGCAAATGGATATCATGTTTATTTTATATTTTCAAGCTAAAATCTTCTGTGTAATTCGCATTCCACTCATCAAGGTGGTTTTAGAAAAAAAAATCACAGCACACTTGTTTTTAAAGGTACCTCTGCAATTTCTGAAAAAGAATGTAGCCTTATCTTTAGAATGTATCAAATATATTTAAGCCAATATATATAAGCTGCCTTATTTGGTAATAATATATCCAACAGATATTTTAGCAAAACTTTCTTTCATATGTACCTACTGACTCATTTAGTCTCCAATTATGGGTACTATTGCTTTCCATAGTAAGGATCAGGAATAAATATACTTGTAAGGTCACTCTGTGCTCAGCAAAGGACTCAGTTCTGGTTCTACCAGAGACTTGTTATTATGTCTCTTAGGCTCATGGTCTCCGATATTTTTGACACCAGAAACTGGTTTCACAGAAGGCAAGTTTTCCATGAACCAGAGGTGAGGGGATGGTTTTGGAATGATTCAAGCACCTTACATGTATTGTGCACTTTATTTTGATTAAAGTGATTTATTTTGATGTATTTATTAATATATCAGCTCCAACTCAGATCATCAGGCATTAGATCCTGCAGGTTGGAGACTCAGTGTCTTCTAGGCTAAGTGATCTTTTCAAAAGTTGTTTAAGAATAGTCTTAACAAATGTTGCTGGGATAATGGAATATTCACATGCAGAAGAATGAAGAGGGACCCCTACTTGACACAATACAATACATTTTAACTCCAAATAGATAACAGATGCAAACATAGGAGCTAAAGCTATAAAACTCTCTAAAGAAACTGAAAAGAAAACTCATAGAATGAAAGAAAATATTTTCAATAAACTATCTAACACGGGAATTTATTCAGAATACACAAAGAAATCTCATAACTCAATGATAAAAGATAAATAACTCCCTTTAAAATTATCAAAAGATCTGAATAAACTTTTTTTTAAAGAATATATACAAATGGCCAACAGGCATATGAAACTATGTTCACCATCATTAAATATTAGCTGAATTAACCACAAGAGGGAAGGGATATATGCATATATATCCCACATACATGTGTGTACATATATATGTGTGTATATATATATATATATATATGGTTAATATATGTGTTGTATATATGGTAAATATATATGTGGTTAATACATATGTCTTCATTATATATATATATTTATATATATGTGGTTTATATACATACATATATATATGTGTGTGCGTGTGTATAGATAGATAGATAGATAGATATGTGCGTGTGTGTGTTTAGAGAGAGAGAGATAACCCAACATTGGAAAAAATTATCATCCAATTAAAACCATAAATTAATTTTAAAAAAGCAATTGAGGAACCACTTCACACTCACTCAGTTCAGTTGCTCATTTGGGTCCAACTCTTCACAACTCCATGGACTGCAGCACGCCAGGCTTCCCTGTCCATCACAAATTCCCAGAGCCTGCTCAAACTCATGTCCTTTGAGTCAGTGATGCCATCCAACCATCTCATCCTTTGCCATCCCCTTCTCCTCCTACCTTTAATCTTTCCCAGCATTAGGGTCTTTTCCAATGAGTCAGTTCTTAGCATCAGGTAGCCAAATAATTGGAGCTTTAGCCTCAGCATCAGTCCTTCCGATGAATATCCAGGAAGGATTTCCTTTAGGATTGGCTGGTTTGATCTCCTTGTAATTCAAGAGACTCTCAAGAGTCTTCTCCAACAAGACAGTTCAAAAGCATTAATTCTTTGGCATTCAGCTTTCTTATGGTCCAACTCTCACACCCTTACATGACCACTGGAAAAACCATAGCTTTGACTAGATGGATCTTTATTGGCAAAGTAATGCCTTTGCTTTTTAACATGGCTATAATTAAAAAGATAAAACAATGAATGTGTTATTGTAAAATGGTACAGCTAAGTTAGAAAAGTTTAGCAGTTGATCAAAATGTTAAACATAGGGATACAGTACAATCAAGGAGTATACTTAGAAAATTGAAAATACAGATCTACACATATATTTGTACATGAATGCCATAGCAACATTAGTCAGAATAAGCAAAAACTGAAAACACCATAAATGGGCATCAAGGGATGAATGATAAACAAATATGGTATAGTCACAAAATGGGATATAATTTGGAAGTTAAAAAGATTAAGGTTCTGATATAACATAGACAAACCTCAGAAAGATTATGTTAAATTAAAGAAGCGAGTGACAACATAACAAATCATTCAATACATGTTAAAAGCTCAACACAACAAATTCATAGAGACTGAAAGTGAATTAGTGGTTTTGTGGCATTGGGGCAATGAGGGAAGGGGAAGTGACTGCTTATGATAAGCAACACAAAGGTATTGCTTTTTGGGGGTGATAAAAATATTCCTAGATAGAGGTGTGCTGCACAACTCTGTTAATAAACTAAAAGCCACTGAGGTGTACATTACAGAAGAATTTTATAAAATATGAATTATATCTTCAGAAAAACTGTTATTGAGCTTCCCAGGTGGTGCTAGTGCAAAGAACCTGCCTGCCAATCCAGGAGACAAAAGAGACACAGATTTGATCCCTGGGTCTGAAAGATCCCCTGGAGGAGGGCATGGCAACCCATCCCACTATTCCTGCCTGAAGAGTCCCACGGACAGAGGATCCTGTCAGGCTACAGTCCATGGGGTTGCCAAGAGTTGGACACAACTGAAGCAATAGCAAGGATGCATGTAAAGCTGTTATTAAGGAACAACAACACCAAAAAAAAAAAGGTTTATCAGTACCATCATTCTAGATTCCATATATATGTGTCAGTATACAATACTTGTTTTTCTTTCTGACTTATTTCCCTCTGTGTAATGGACTCTAGGTTCATCCACTTCATCAGGACTGACTCAAATGTGTTCCTTTTGATGGCTGAGTAATACTCCACTGTGTGTGTGTGTGTGTGTGTGTGTGTGTGTTTATACAAAATCGCTTCTTTTTCCATTCATCCTTTGTTGGACATCTAGGTTGCTTCCACATCCTAGCTATCGTAAAATAGAGCTGCAATACAGGAGGAAGGAGGGAGAGGGAGGGATGTATGGAGAGAGTAACATAGAAACATATATTACCATATGTAAAAAATATAGCTGATGGCAATTTGCTGTATGACTCAGGGAATTCAAACCAGGACCTGGTAACAACCTAGAGGGGTGGGATGTGGAGGGAGGTGGGAGGGATGTTCAAGTGGGAGGGTACATGAGTAAACCTATAGCTATTTCATGTTGAAGTTTGGTAGAAACAAACAATACTGTAAAGCAATTAACCTTCAATTAAAAATAAACTAATTTAAAGAAAACAGCCAGAAATCAGTCTATATACTGCCATTAAATGAGTACACTAAAATATATTAAAAAAAAAAAAAACTTTGAGTAAAGTGTATATAATAAGCAACTGTCAATCTAAAGGAGAAAAAAATGATATGATTCCATATACATACTATTTTTTAACACAGGAATAAACCAAAGTTTTAATTTAAAAATAATGGTTACCTAGAGCAGAGAAAAGAACCAGTCTTGGGAGGACAGAGAAAGAAACTGATACTTTCTAAACGTAATTTGTTTTGTAGATTTGACTTCAGAATCTTGTCAATGTCTTACATAGTTATCCAACAAAACTGAGTTAAAAACAGCAGTCCCTAAATATAAACAAATGAACTTGTGTATTAAATTAGTGGCATAACCGGACAGAGTTACTCAATCATGTCAGCCTAAGAGTTAAGATGTAGCTCCCAGGTGGTGTCAATGGTAAAGCACCCGCCTGCCAATGCAGGAGGCCCAGGGCACCAGGTTTGCTCACTGGGTTTAGAAGATCCTCTGGAGGAGGGTATGACAACCCACTCTGGCATTCATGCCTGGAGAATCCCATGGACAGAGGAGCCTGGTGGGCTCCAGTCCATAGGGTCACAAAGAGTCGGACACGACTGAAATGACTTAACACACATGCACAATTTCATTATACCTCCCTGCTGCTGCTGCTGCTGCTGCTGCTAAGTCACTTCGGTCGTGTCTGACTCTGTGCGACCCCGTTTGTTGGTGGTAATGATGGTATTTTTACACTGACGCTGCTCTAGTGTATTCTGAAATAAACACTTAATTACACTGAGTTCATTGAGAACTGAAATTTTTGGAGTTAAAAGAAAACACAGATAATAAGATTATTGAGGTTAAATGAAATCTCTGTAGTTCTGAGTAGAGGTACTAATGTACTCATGGTATATTTTATCAAACTAAAATTCTGCCTCTATTCCCTAGTGGCTCAGTGGTAAAGTATATGCCTGCAGTGTAGGAGACCTTGATTCGAATCCCCAGGCTGGGAAGATCCTTTGGAGAAGGAAATGGCAACTCACTCCAGTATTCCTGCCTGGAGAATTCCATGGACAGAGGAGCCTGGCAGGCTACAGTACATGGGGTCGCCAAGCGCTGGACATGACTGAGCAACTAATGCACAGAATTCACCAACTAGAAAAATGCCAAGTTTCCATTGTTAAACTATTTTCAGTTGATCTCAAACTTCACTCTGATCAGATTATCTGGGTGACCAGTACATCATCCACTGCTATCCGACAATGGGGATTATCCAAATATGTACTGATATTCCTCTACACAAAAGACAAAAAATAATAATAATAATAATAAATGCATCTATAACTGCAGTTTCCTGCTTATCATGCTTATTGGTAAAGCAATTGTGTTACATGCAAGAGATTTAGAGGGCTTCCTCATGTTACTACGTTTTATTTTTTAATTTTATTTTATTTAACTTTACAATATTGTATTGGTTTTGCCATATATCAAAATGAATCTGCCACAGGTATACATGTGTTCCCCATCCTGAACCCTCCTCTCTCCTCCCTCCCCATACCATCCCTCTGGGTTGTCCCAGTGCACCAGCCCCAAGCATCCAGTATCGTGCATTGAACCTGGACTGGCGACTCGTTTCATATATGATATGATACATATTTCAATGCCAACTTAAAAGCTTCTGCACAACAAAGGAAACTATAAGTAAGGTGAAAAGACAGCCTTCAGAAAGGGAGAAAATAATAGCAAATGAAGCAACAGACAAACTACTAATCTCAAAAATATACAAGCAACTCCTACAGCTCAGTTCCAGAAAAATAAACGACCCAATCAAAAAATGGGCCAAAGAACTAAATAGACATTTCTCCAAAGAAGACATACAGATGGCTAACAAACACATGAAAAGATGCTCAACATCACTCATTATCAGAGAAATGCAAATCAAAACCACTATGAGGTACCATTTCACTCCAGTCAGAATGGCTGCGATCCAAAAGTCTACAAGTAATAAATGCTGGAGAGGGTGTGGAGAAAAGGGAACCCTCTTCCACTGTTGGTGGGAATGCAAACTAGTACAGCCACTATGGAGAACAGTGTGGAGATGCCTTAAAAAACTGGAAATAGAACTGCCTTATGATCCAGCAATCCCACTGCTGGGCATATACACTGAGGAAACCAGAAGGGAAAGAGACATGTGTACCCCAATGTTCATCGCAGCACTGTTTCTAATAGCCAGGACATGGAAGCAACCTAGATGTCCATCAGCAGATGAATGGATAAGAAAGCAGTGGTACATATACACAATGGAGTATTACTCAGCCATTAAAAAGAATAAATTTGAATCAGTTCTAATGAGGTGGATGAAACTGGAGCCTATTATACAGAGTGGGATGATTTGGGAGAATGTTCCTACTTTTTAAAGACTATTTACACTTGAAACGCCATTGCTTAGATGGCACTATTTCCTAAAAATGATAACAAAAATAGACTTAAGCTCAGTAGCCAATCATTGGCTTCCCTATTTATCACTAAAAGAACATAATAAAATGTTTTTGTTCTATCTTACTTTTGATTCCTTGAAATATTTAAAGGGATTTGATCTCTAAATGATCAAATCACAATTATTCACTCATGAGCTTGAATTCGTTACTCTTTCATGTATAAAAGCAACAAATCATATTTTGCATAAAAACATTCTTAAAGTGAGTAGCTCTTCAGAGGTATTTCCATAAGACATGACATTTCTTCTGAAAGAAATGTCAAATAATTTTATTTTTGTTATTTTTAACTTTCTTTAAAATGAATTTGTTTGCAATTTAGAGATAATGTAAACTTTAAGCAGGATAATCCTAAGGAAGAAAACACTATGTATTTAGCAACATTATGGCAAAAATGTAACTTGCTAATGTATATACGATTGTATTTTATGCAGAAAAACCAAACATGCAGAAACTGATCAAGCATGCAGTTTATTTACTGAAGACTCTTCTTAAGATTAGTTGAATTTATTCATATGCAAGTGTTTTTTTAGATCCTAAAAAAAAAAAAACTGAATTTAAGTCTGGTTAATTTCTTTTTGTTGTTCAGTCACTAAGTTGTGTCCAACTCTTTGTGATCCCATGGAATGCAGCACACCAGGCTCCTCTGTTCTCCACTGTCTCTCAGAGTTTGTTTAACTTTATGTCCATTGAGTAGATGATGCTATCTATTATCTAGTTGGTTAATTTCTAGTATATGGGATAAACCTGTTTATAGTTAATTATTTAATTATATTCAAGTATAAAAATCACATGTTAAGTGTAACTTTTCAACCATGCAACAGTGGGGAATTACACACTTTTATTAAGACATACTTTATCAAGAAACAATTAGTTTGAAAATACAGAAACATCACCTTATAAACATTAGTAAGGCAATTAAACTACTGAGTTTAGTGCAAGGTTTAAAGATATTATTTTTTATTGCAGTCTCTAAAACATCAATCTCTTGCTTTATTATTATTAATATAAAATATGGTTATACTTTTAATGTCTTAAAATTTGTTTATGGTATAATGAGACATAACCTCTACTTTTACATAAAGAAAATCTAACTTCATGAGATATCATACATTTTATAGGATAAAGTAATTATTTGCAATTCTCTATTTTGTCTACATAATTTCCTTATTTTATAGTTTTCAATCTGTAAATGTAAATTTTACTTACTGTAACATCAAATGTGTTAGCATATGGCTTTCAACATTTTTTAATCACTGAGATGCCTCATCTTGGTGGGGAGTGAAGTCTTCTCTGGAATAGACTTCACTACTTCTTTCCCCCCCTGTATCCTTGAACATTCTTAATAAAGAAGAATTTGAGAAGTAAAAAGAAAGGTCAAAGGAGAGAGCCAAAGAGAATAAATAGACGAGAGGAGGAGGAAAGACAATTCTAATGATTAAGAATAAGAGTAGCCTCCTGCTTGTATGCGAAAGTTGATGAGTGATTAGGATTATGTGAGATTGGGATTCTGTGTATTACCTCAAGTGCAGCACAGAATTTCACTCAGTCCTAACGGTGCCCATGTAATACAGGTGTTGCTCTTCCCATTTTATAAAGAAAAAGACAAGGATTAGAGGGTTTGAAGTATTTCTCTGAGTTAAAAGACAGATTCATCTGTTTTCATGATTTTTATAAATATTTTGATGCTTATACTATTTCCAATCCCCCCTTATGGTAGATGGTCTGATTATTTGGGGTGGGTGTTGAAGGGAATTTAGATTCTAAAATTAGTAAGTATGAAAACACATGCACAAAAAAAAGTCAGCAATAATTTAATAACCTTGTAATTTCAGCAAGATAATCTTGACAGATAGAACCCTTTCTCTCATATCAACAGCATTAAAACAGGGATGATGCCTTTTAGGAAATCTGCTACTTACATTAAAGACGTGATACTGATAAAGAACTGGTTTGTCTACCTGCTCTAAAATGTTTTTATGAGTACATCAAACTAAAAGGAAATAGAAAATTTTCCTAAAGAATCTGAATAAAGTAGAATCATTTTATTGATGATTAATATGGCAATTATTATGTCACCTTGGATTGATTTCCTTACTCTTTATTTGAAAAAAGAAGGTTCAAAATGTATACTTCTTGGGCACTTGAAAAGATGCTCAACATTGCAAATTATTAGAGAAATGCAAATCAAAACTACAATGAGATACCATCTCACATCAGTAAGAATGGCCATCATCAAAAAGTCAACAAAAAATACGGTGCAGAGGATGTGGTGAAGAGGGAGCCCTACTATACTTTTGATGGAAATATAAAATTCATGCAGCCACTGCAGAAAACAGTATGGACATTATTTTAAAAACTAAAAATAGAGCTACCATATGACCCAGCAATCCCATTCCCGGGCATTTATCCAGAGAAAGCCATAATTTGAAAAGATACATACACCACAGTGTTCACTGCAGCACTATTTACAATAGTCAAGGCATGAAGGCAGCCCAGATCTCCACTGACAGAAGAACGGATGAAGAAGATGGTACATATATAAAATGAAATATTGGCCATTAAAAAGAATGAAATAATTTCATTTGCAGCAACATGGATAGACTTGGATATTATCTAAATGAAGTAGATCACAGAGAAAAACAAATAACCCATGATACTGCTTATATTTGTAATCTAAAAAAATGAAACAAATGAACTTATTTAGAAAAGAGGAGCAGACTCACTGATATAGAAAACAAACTTTTGGTTACCAAAGGGGAAAGGTGTGTGGTTACCAAAAGGGAAAGTTCAGATGAGGGATACATTGGGAGCTTGGATTTGACATATATACACTGCTAGATTTAAAACAGATATGCACAAGGACCTACTGAATAGCACAGGGAACTCTAATTAATATTTTGTAATAACCTAGATGAAAAAACGATCACCCCATAGATGGCAGCCCACCAGGATTCCCCGTCCCTGGGATTCTCCAGACAAGAACTCTGGAGTGGGTTGCCATTTCCTTCTCCAATGCATGAAAGTGAAAAGTGAAAGTGAAGTCACTCAGTTGTGTCTGACTCTTCGCGACCCCATGGACTGCAGCCTACCAGGCTCCTTCATCCATGGATTTTCCAGGCAAGAGTACTGGAGTGGGGTGCCATTGCCTTCTCCATTAAAAAGGAAAGATACATGTAAAAGTATAAAGGAATCACTTTGCTGTACACCTGAAACTAAGATAACACTGTTAATTAACCAACTATAACCCAATATGGGCTTCCCTGGTGGCTCAGAGGTTAAAGCATCTGCCTGGAATGCGGGAGACCTGGCTTCGATCCCTGGGTTGGGAAGATCCCCTGGAGAAGGAAATGGCAACCCACTCCAGTACTGTTGCCTGGAGAATCCCATGGAGGGAGGAGCCTGGTAGGCTACAGTCCATGGGGTCGCAAAGAGTGGGACACAACTGAGTGACTTCACTTTCAAAATACTCCAATATAATTAAAAAAAGCAACACCAAAAAACAATGTATACTTCTGGGAATATGGTATCTATGCAATGAATATCAGACATCATTAAAGTCATATGGGTATCTTCAGACGGCCCCAAATACATAGCATACAGCATAAACCTATGCTAAAAATACAGTTTTGGTCTCTAGAATTTCTTCCTTTCTCAACTGAAACAAAATTATAGACACTGTCAGGAAATCATCATTTTCCATATTAATTATCTTCAGGCAATACTGCATATAAATGTTTTAACAAACAGACCTGTGACTCCTTTTAGTTTTCCAGCTAAATCGGGGAAAGCAGGTGGTGAAGGATGTGGCAATTTAAAAAGCAAACCTCCTTCTGTGAATTGCTTCCTTTCAGGAGATCGTTCCCTCTCTGAGAATGTTTTCCCCTTATATTTAAATAGTATGAGGGTGACGTTTTGTAGCTCATTAATCACAGGTGACTACTTGCCAGAGTTTCCCCACAGGATGTCGTTGAGGCTCTGTTTACGTATAAAAAGCCTTAGTCTAAATCCATGCAAGTGATCAGAAGCAGGACAAGAGGGTGTCAGCAGGTCTCCAGGGTTTTTTGTTTTTGCTTTAAAACTTAAATACCTTGGCATTCAAGTAGCAATAATGTTCCCAACACCCCACTCTTGATTAAAAATGTACATTCCCTGGGGCTCATGGTCAAGATTTTAGATCCTTCAACTTTCCCTTAGGCATTGGAGTCAACTTGAGAGACTCTTTCTGGTGAGTTCAAAGACATCAGGCCAGAGGTGCTGTTTAAAGGAAAATAGAAAAAACCTTTTGACACTTTCATATCAGTTCTTTCTCTGTTTCATCAGTCAGAAGATTTTTCTCCATAGCTTTCTCTTTCCAGAATCTTCTCTCACTTCAACGTACACTGTTACCTATTCAGCGTGAACACTATTGTAGGAGTACACTGTAGGATGGGCTTCCCTGGTGGCTCAGTGGTAACGAATCTGCCTGCCAATGCAGGAGACACAGGCTCAATCCCTGGGTAGGGAAAATGGCAGTCCACTCCGGTACTCTTACCTGGAAAACCCCATGGACTGAGCAGCCTGGTGGGCTACGGTCCATAGGCGCTGCAAAGAGTTGGACACGACTTAGTGACTGAACAATAACATATTGTTATTGTTCACACATAGGAGCTTTATGTTTCTCCCACGTGATTTATATCACCTATGCTGGATCTGGGGTTTGATCTCATAGAATGTTACAGTCAAGAAAAATATTTTATAGATTTAAGGAAACACATTTATTTTCAGATTTAAAAAATGAGGCTAAGGAAAGTTAGGAATGATATGTATGACTCAGGAGTACAAACATCAGCTACTATACTTCTTCCTAGGTCACTGAGGTAAGAACCTTCCAAGGCCACTGCTGTGGTTCCTAGTTTTGCCAGATTAACTAGTCAGCTTGGATCCTCACATTCAAGTTGCAAAGTATATTCTGGTCTGCATAAAGGTCCCCATGAGCGTCTGGTTTTCAGGCCTACCACGAACAGAGAAGCTTAGTCTTAACATCTCTCAGACCAGAGACATAAAGATTCGGAAATTTCTTTGGATCCATGAAGGGTAGAGATGGAACTCTCCAGACTACCTAGAACCTATGGCTCTCAACCCTGGAAGTAATCACAGAATCGAGACAAAGCAGAAATCGTAGCCATGCTCTGAAGCCAAAGTAATTTTATTCTGTGCTAGTTCTGTGCCTGGTCAGGGGCTGTAATCTGACAAGTTCCTCAAGGTCTTGTCTGTCTCAGCATTTCTACATCTCTTCCAAATCATTTCTATTATAAATGGTTTAGAAAATGAAACTAAGAAGGTGTCTAAGATATATGGTGAAAATATGCGGTGAATATTGGTGGACAATACCACTGTTAATAATAATAAATGTTTATGAAACCAGCTCTGTGTCACTGTTCTAAATGCTCATATATTGCTGTTATTCAGTCACGAAGTCATGTCTGACTCTTTGCAACCCTCTGCACACAGCATGCAGGGCTTCCCTGTCCCTCATTATCCCCTGGAGTTTGCCCGAGTTCATGTCTCATGTATTAGCTACTTCAATAATTAAGATATCTATGAATTTTGCCTATTATCTTTTTTAATACTCCAAACAATCCAAGAATTATGCCCACTATAACAGGAGAGGGGTCAAATTTTAAGGGCACACAGCTAGTATGTAACAAGTTGATTTCCAAACATTAGTCTCTCTGACCCCAGCCTCTTTACTATCATTATTCGTGGTGGTTGTCCTTTGGTAGCTAAGTTGTGTTCAATTCTTTGTGACCCCGTGAACTGCAGGACATCAGGCTTCCCTGTCCTTCAGTATCTCCCGGAGTGTGCTCAAATTCATGCCCATTGAGTCAGTGATACTATCTAAAAATCACACCCTCTTATCACCTTCTCCTATTGCTTTCCATCTTTCTCAGCATCCAGGTCTCTTCCAAAGAGTTGGATCTTTGCATCAGGTGGTCAAGATACTGGAGCTTCAGCTTCAGCATCAGTCCTTCCAGTGAATATTCCTGGTTGATTTCCTTTAGGGTTGACAAGTTCTCCTTGCAGTCCAAGGGACTCTCAAGAGTTTTCTCCAGCACAACAGTTCAAAAGCACCAGTTCTTCAGTGCTCAGCCTTCCTTATGGTCCAACTCTCATACCCATACATAATTATTAGAAAAAACCATAGCTTCAACTATACCAATCTTTGTTGGCAAAGTAATGTCTCTGTTTTTTTAATTTAATATGTGGTATAGGTTTGTTATTGCTTTCCTTCCAATGAGCAAGTGTCTTTTAATTTTATGGCAGCAGTCAGCATCCGCATTGATTTTGGAGACCAAGAAAATAAAATCTGCCAGTTTCCTCTTTTTCTCCTTCAATTTTCCATAAATTGATGAGACCAGATGCTATGATCTTAGTTTTTTGAATGTTGAGCTTTAAGCCAGCTTTTTTACTCTCCTTTTTCATCCTCATCAAGAGGCTCTTTAGTTCCTTTTTGGTTTCTGTCATTAGAGTGTTATAATCTACATATCTGAGGTTGCTGATATTTCTCCCAGCAATCTTGATTCCAGCTTGTGAGTCAACCAGCCCAGCATTTTGCATGATGTACCCTGCATAGGAGTTAAATAAGCAGGGTGACAATATACAGCCTTGATAAAATTCTTTCTCAATTTTGAGCCAGTCAGTTATTCCATGTAAGGTTTTAACTGTTGCTTTTGATCTGCACACAGGTGTCTCATGAGATAAGTAAGGTTGTCTAGTATTCCTATCTCTCTAAGAATTTTCCATAGTTTGTTGTGATCCACAGAAAGGCTTTGAAGTAGACACTTTCTGGAATCTGCTTGCTTTCACTATGATCCAATGTTGGCATCATGTTGTCGGCAATTTGATTTCTGGTTTCTCTGCCTTTTCAAACCTTGTACATGTAAAAGTTCTCAGTTCACATACTGTTGAAGCCTAGCTTGAAGAATTTTGAGTATAACTTTACTAGCATGTGAAATGAAAACAATTGTCCGATAATTTGAACATTCTTTGGCATTGTCTTTCTTTAGGAGTGGAATGAAAATGGATCTTTTCCAGTCTTGTGGCCATGGCTGAGTTTTCCAAATTTGCTGACATATTGAGTGCAGCACTTTAACATCATTTGCCCTCATTCATAAAATTTACTAAACACATACTTGTTAAGCATCTGCTCTGCTAATGAGGGAATGAAACATCTGTTGCAAGGGCCTCAGTAGCTTCTAGATATGGGCTGAGTCAAACATTTTCGTTACCCTGATAGAATTAGAAGAGACGAACAGGTATTGGACATGAGAGGAATGCCCCCAAAAGAGCCAGTAACCACTCAGTGAAACGACTGAATTACATTAAGAGACATCCATATTTAAATATATGTGGAATACTGCCATTTGCATACATGTTCAGTCACTCTTTCACGTCCTACTCTTTGCAACCCCATGGATTGTAACCCGTCTGGCTCCTCTGTTCATGGAATTTTCCAGGCAAGAACACTGGAGTGGGTTGCCACTTCCTATACCAGGGGATCTTTATATTGTAATTGAAACTATTGTAAAACAAAATTCACAGTCAAAAAGAGCATTTTATTATTGGATTTTGCTGGACCTCTTCTTTAAAGGAGAGTAAAATGAACAGTCAGTGTTAGAATCTAATTACAAAATATTGTCTTTTTCCAGAAGGAACAAAGGAATTTGCAGGGAGTAAATTTCCTATAATTGGGTATAATAAAAGGCAAAGAGAATTATTAGAATACTTTATGACTTTGGGATGATATATATCTGGAGAATATGATTTTATATAAAAAATGTATCATGTTTTTCATCCATCATTATAAGGCACATGCAATATAATATTTTTATATTCAGAATAGCAAATGCAATCTCTTCATTGATTTATTTTTAATCATATGTTTGACAAGATAGAATAAGTACTTTGAAACTGATATTAAAAAAGCATACTGACTTTTAATTGGCATTTTTCTGTATATTTAACATTTACATTTTGGCCCTTAGAAATGTGCATAAAATCAACCTGAGAAGAGGAAAATTAACAATAAGGTAGTCTTTACATAACACAGTGAGAATTCTGTTAACATAAATTAGGATCCAAATTATATACTGACCTAGAAGTTTTGGCATTAATTTTATATATTCACTCATTCAACATATTTTTTATGGATGATCTCCAATGATCAGGCATTTTACTACAGTGAGCAGAGACAGGTCCCTATTCACAGAGTGTCCAGCCTATGCAAATATAAAACATTAGCCTAATTTTCTTTCCTTAACAATATATATGCTTGTCTGTGTATGTATACGTAAGTATTAGTACATTTAATTGTTTTATGTTTGTAGTGGATGTTTTAAGCTGAAACTGCAATCAAACCTTGGTTGAACAGAGAACTATTCTTTCTTCACCCCTAGTACAGTGTGCTTTTGCATGAGTTGATGTGTAAAGGGTTTTAGTTTCCTAACTAAGGTAAAATAGAAGAACAGTCCTAAATGCCTTGAGCTAGAATATAAGGTAAGAGATGGGCCTGGACAGATGCAAATGGGCAATATCTTGAATAACCATATGAAAGTAAGTAAAACATGGTGAGGACTGCAAGGAGATCCAACCAGTCCATCCCTAAAGGAGATCGGTCCTGGGTGTTCATTGGAAGGACTGATGTTGAAGCTGAAACTCCAATACTTTGGCCACCTGATGCAAAGAGCTGACTCATTGGAAAAGACCCTGATGCTGGGAAAGATTGAGGGCAGGAGAAGAAGGGGACGACAGATGATGAGATGGTTGGATGGCATCACTGACTCAATGCACATGAGTTTGGGAAGGTTCTGGGAGTTTGGTGATGGACAGGGAGCCTTGTGTGCTGCAGCTCATGGGGTCGCAAAGAGTCGGACATGACTGAGCGACTGAACTGAACTGAACTGAAACCATGGCGAACAGCTGAGACTTGATCTGAAAGCAATAGTGAACTACCTGGATTTTTAATGGGGGGTTTTCTCTATCAGATTGAATTTTTAGAAAGACTATACTGCAGATTAAGCATACAATAGGAAAGAAAAGTCTTTGAGACATGGAAAGCCAGCTTTAGAAAAAAGTTTTGAGGCAATGGGGAAATAGAATAAGCCCAAGTACTCACAACACCTAGTAACAGACATTTTCAGATACACAACCTTATATTCAAAAAATGCTAAACTACTTAATATATCTCTACTTTCTAATGGTTTACAACAGCATACTCAATGAATTAATTTTTGTTATTATGGAAAAAAGATGTTCATATAAGCACATTTTCATGGTTTTGTAGAAGGTCTTGTAGGTCATCTTAGAACTGCTCAACTTCAGCTTCTTCGGCATTAGAGATTGGGGCATAGACTTGGATTACTGTGATACTGAATGGTTTGCCTTGGAAACAGAGATCATTCTGTCATTTTGAGACTGCATGAAGTACTGCATTTTGGACTCTTTTGTTGACTATGAGGGCTACTCCAATTCTTCTAAGGGATTGTTGCCCAGAGGAGTAGATATAATAGTCATCCAAATTAAATTTGCCCACTCCAGTCAATTTTAGTTCACTGATTGAACTCTTGCCATTTGCCATCTCCTGTTTGACCACTTCCAATTTACCTTGATTCATGGACGTAACATTCCAGGTTCCTATGCAATATTGTTCTTTACAGTACTGGACTTTACTTCCATTACCAGTCACATCCACAACTGGGCATTGTTTTCGCTCTGGCTCTCTGTCTCTTCATTCTGGAGTTCCTTCTCCACTCTTTTCCAGTAGTGTATTTGGCACCTACTGACCTGGGGAATTCATCCTTAAGTGTCATATTTTTTGCCTTTTCATACTGTTCATGGAGTTCCCAAGGCAAGAATCCTGAATGGTTTGCCATTCCCTTCTTCACTGGACCACATTTTGTCAGAAGAGTTTTGCCAAGAGAACTCACTGGTCACAGCAAACACCCTTTTCCAACAGAAAAAGAAATGATGCAACACAGGGACATTAGCAGACAGTCAATTCCAAACTCAGTTTGATTATATTCTTTGTAGCCAAATATGGATAAATTCTATACAGTCAGCAAAAAAAAAAAAAAAAAAAAGACTGGGTGCTTACTGTGGTTCAGATCAAGAACTTCTTATTGCAAATCCAGACTTAAATTGAAGAAAGTAGGGAAAACCACTCGACCATCCAGGTATGACCTAAATCAAATCCATTATGATTATAGGGTAGAAGTGACAAACAGATTCAAATGATTAGATCTGACAGAGTGCCTGAAGAAATATAGATGGAGGTTCATGATATTGTACAAGAGGCAGTGATCAAGACCATCCCCAAGAAAAAGAAATGCAAAAAAGGCAAAATGACTGTCTGAGGAGGCTTTATAAATACCTGAGAAAAGAAGATAGGCCAAAGTGAAAGGAGAAAGGGAAAGATATGCCCATCTGAATGTAGAGTTCCAAAGAATAGCAAGGAGAGATAAGAAAGCCTTCCTCAGTGGTCAATGCAAATAAAAAGAGGAAAACAATCAAATGGGAAGAACTAGAGATCTCTTCAAGAAAAATAGAGATACCAAGGGAATATTTCATGCAAAGATGGGCACAATAAAAAACAGAAATGGGATGGACCTAACAGAAGTAGATGATACTAAGAAAAGATGGCAAGAACATACAGAAGAACTATACATAAAAGATCTTCATGACCCAGATAACCATTCACCTAGAGCCAGACATCCAGGAGTCTGAGGTGTGCCTTAGGAAGCATCACAACGAACAAAGCTAATGGAGGTGATGGAATTCCAGCTGGGCTATTTCAAGTTCTAAAAGATGATGCTGTGAAACTGCTGCACTCAATATGCAAGCAACTTTGGAAAAGACAGCTGTGGCCACAGGACTGGAAAAAGTCAGTTTTCATTCCAGTCTCAAAGAAAGGTAATATGAAAGAATGGTCAAACTATCACACAATTGCACTCATCTCACACGCTAGTAAAGTAATGCTCAAACTTCTCCAAGCCAGGCTACAATACTACATGAACCAAGAAATTCCAGATATCCAAGATGGATTTAGAAAAGGCAGAGGAACAAGAGATCAAATTGCCAACATCCACTGGATCATAGAACAAGCAAGATAATTCCAGAAAAATATCTACTTCTCCTTTATTGACTATGCCAAAGCCTCTGACTGTGTGGATCAGAGGAAACTGTGGAAAATTCTTCAAGAGATGGGAATGCCTGACCACCTGACATGCCTCCTGAGAAATCTGTATGCAGGTTAAGAAGCAACAGTTAGAACTGGACATGAAACAACAGACTGGTTCCAAATGGGGAAAGGAGTATGTCAAGGCTGTATATTGTCACCCTGCTTATTTAACTTCTATGCAGAGTACATTATAAGAAATGCGCGGCTGAATGAAGCACAAGCTGGAATCAAGATTGCAGGAAGAAATATCAATAACCTCAGATATGCAGATGACACCACCCTTATGGCAGAAAGTGAAGAAGAACTAAAGAGCTTCTTGATGAAAGTGAAAGAGGAGAGTGAAAAAGTTGGCTTCAAACTCAACATTCAAAAAACTAATACCATGACATCCGGTCACATCACTTCATGGCAAATAGATGGGGAAACAAAGGAAACAATGAGGGACATTATTTTCTTGGACTCCAAAATCACTGCAGATGGTGACTGCAGCCATGAAATTTAAAATGTTTGCTTTTTGGAAGAAAAGCTATGACCAAACTAGACAGTATATTAAAAAGCAGAGACATTACTTGGCCAACCAAGTTCCGTCTAGTCAAAGCTATGGTTTTTCCAGGTGTCATGTATGCATGTGAGTGTTGGACCATAAAGAAAGCCCAATGCCAAAGAATTGATGCTTTTGAACTGTGGTGTTGGAGGAGATTCTTGAGAGTCCCTTGGACTGTAAGCAGATCCAACCAGTCCATCCTAAAGGAGATCAGTCCTGGGTATTCATTGGAAGGACTGATGTTGAAGCTGAAACTCCAATACTTTGGCCACCTGATGTGAAGAACTGACTCATCTGAAAAGACCCTGATGCTGGGAAAGACTGAAGGCAGGAGGAGAAGGGGACGCCAGAGGATAAGATGGTTGGATGGCATCACTGACTCCATGGACATGAGTTTGGGTAATCTCTGGGAGGTGGTGATTGACAGGGAGGCCTGGCGTGCTGCAGTCCATGGGGTCACAAAGAGTTGGACATGACAGTGACTGAACTGAACTGATGTTTTTGTAGGTTCTATAATGGTTAGGTTCTATTTACTACTAGATCGAGGCATTGATTCAGAGATCTGCATATTACCACAGTATCATTGCTTGGTTACTTTCAAATGGTTATTTCAACTAAGATTTCCTTTTATTGTAACTGAAACTTCTTAGAGTAGATTCTTATGTTTGAGGTATACCTGATTATCAGTAGAGGTGGAGTGATACGAAATAACATTTTTTGCAACCAGATCATTGATTGGATATTATCCCATTTGCTCAATTCACACTACTTTTCAAAATAGATAAAACAGAACGTCAAACAACATTTTGAATAGTTTACTTTTTCATATCAAATATATTATTATTAAAACTGTATTCTCAGTCTTCTGAAGGTTCACTCTATTAATTGACATTTAGATAAGAGTGTCGCTTATGCTGTAACCATTATGAGCTGTATCTTAAAATGAATTAATAATATGGTTTTCATTTTCCTTGTTTAAGCATCAAAAAAGTTCTCCTGCTACTTCTATCTGATTATACAAAAGAGCACAATGACCTACATTTAAAGAACTTTCTCTGTTCTAAGGATTGCAGCCTTCAATGATACAATTCAGCAAGTTCTACATGACACTTTATAAGATATGTCACAGCCAATATATCATACTGAAGATTTTTCATGGTTATTATTAAATCCCCTAAAACCATTGACTCATGCTGTCCTTGATGCAATAAACTTCTTGTTCCTTAAAAATTCACTATATGTGTGCAGTAAAACAAAATTATGCTTGCAACTTACATTTCAATCTTTAACAATGAAAAGCATTTTTCCTTCAAGTTCAGTGCATCTGTTTATTATTCAACTCCTCTCTTCTGAAGCTCAAAAACAAACAAAAAAAATACCAGTAAATAAAAATGTAAAGTTGGTCCTTTTCTATAACTTGTCTATACAAATTTTTAGTCATAGTATAATATGTGCTATTATTTTCCTAGGAAATGAATTGGAAGGAAATAAACCTTGGGGTAACTCAAGAAACCTTGGAGTAACCTAACCCCAAAACAAACTAGAAAAAAAATCTTTCCTGTCCTAAATATTTAATTACTGCCCATGAGAAATACTTTTGAGGAAACAAGAAATGGATATAGCATGAGGCAGAGTTACTTGTTTTGCTAGTGGCATTAAGAAGAGACTGGTCCTATAGATTTGAATATCAGAAAAAGAGAGAGCTTATTTTTCAAGCAGTAGCAGTCACATCTTCTGATCTCTAAATTCATTTTTAACATACATGTGTTAGGTATCTAAAATATTGGTCATCCATCAATTTATCCAGATTGCTTTGACCTTAGTGCTTCTCCATGCAACACAGAGCTTTAAATGTCCCTTCGCATGGATCCTCACATGTGTAGAAATGGCAAAACTCTATTTTGCTGATCTGTCTCCAATTCTGGCTCTGACATTACGTAATCTAGCCTACTTGAACTTTAAGCCTTAGATTTCTCAGGTATGTGCAAATGGTTTTTGCTGAATAATATCAGATAACATCAGCAAAGTATGTATGCGCATAAAGTATATGGACATAATAACAATTACACTGTCAACAATTCACCTTCCCACTGATTTCCAGTGTACAATAAACAAAATGAATCACTGCTTAGTTTTACAACTCTAGAGCTCCACTGATTCTTCTTAATGAGTTTTAAAAAATATTTAACAAGTTGACCGATAATGTGAATGAATATTACAAGGGAATGATGTTATATTTAAAAATAAAAAGTTTTCACTGTTGCAAATGAAGACTAATCAAAAATGTAAATAAGTCATTCCTGCAAGTGTGATCTAACTATGCAATACTATCATCTGATTTACAAAATAACTTGATTTGTCACAATACAAAGATAAAAACTAAAATTGATCAGTGCCATCTTTGTCTGCAAATCAACTAAGTACTTGCACTTCCATTAACTCATTTAATCTTAACAAGAACTATTTGAACTATCAACTATTGCTTCTATGTAAAACAAGATGAAAGGTTAGGAAGTTTTAGCAATTTGAGGAATATACACATTTTAATTAACACAAATGGAACAATAATTATGATATATTTGAATCTGAAAGCCCATGTACTCTCACACTTTATGCTCCTATTCAATAGCAGAGATATGAAAATATACAGTCTATTATAAATACACTAGATAAAAGCAATAACCCTTTTTTTGAGTAAGAATACCAAATGAATACGAATGTCATCACTACAGCCCAAAATACAGTAGTCTTAAAAAGTAAGTAGGACATATTCATTTCACATCCTTTTTTTATTATCCAGATAACATTAATTTGGAGAAGGAAATGGCAACCTATTACAGATTTCTTGCCTGGAGAATCTCACAGACAGAGGAACCTGGCGGGCTACAGTCTATGAGGTTGCAAAGAGTCAGGCACGACTGAGTGACTAACAGGCACAGAGACATCATTAATTACAAACTATGTGAAAGCTTCATTTCTAAAATTTTCATATGAGATAGAGTGTTAACTCTAACATAATTGGTTCCAAACTAACCCTCCAACTACAATAACTATAACCTTAACAAAGTAAATAAGGCAATTGTTTTGTTTTCAGTCATTAGCCACAAGGTTGCTCCCCATGATTATGATTTACGGCAGAAGGGTAACACACCAGGTGAGTCTCCCGTTCATCCTGGCTTTCTGCATGAAGCTACTTTCTGGATCACAGGTAAGGGCCACAAAGCACAAGCAGAACACAGTGAATGCACTGAGTTGACGTGGAGAGTGGAGTTGATACTGCTACTAAAGCAACAGCCCACACACAGAGAAGACCTTGCATAGCCAAAAAATAATAGTAATGAGAGAGAAAGAAGAAGGGAAAAAAAAAAAAAAAGGAAGGAGGGAGGAAGAAAAGAAGGAGGGAAAGGGAAGAAAGGAAGAATCCAGAGAAAAAGGACAAATATACATGCAAAGACAATGATGGAAATATTTCATAGATTCTTATAAGAAAAGATAAAGGCCAGATGACAATGACAACACTTAAAAGTGCTGAATAAAGACTTTCTTCTAGAGAGGCTGCTGGGTATGGCTTCTGTCTAAAGGGTTGTTATATAACCGAAGAGTAGAAGTCCACACATTTTTTAATCAAGTTATATCAGCTTGTACTAAAAGAGACAAGGCAAAAAGAAGCTGTAAAAACAAAAAGAAGCAGTTGAACCCATGAACTACCATAGGGAGGAAATAGGCTGAACACTACCTATTTGCAAACACAAATACTTTTGTATAGGTAAGGGAGAATAACTCAAAGTCACAGGTGAAAACAAAATCTCAGAGGAATAGAGTAAAAAGTCATGGAGGAAATAAAAAATATAAAAAGCGATGAAGAGTCATTTCCCAGAATTAGGACTAAATTGTGTTTAGGGAATCAAGCAGCTCACAACCAGCACTCAGCTGGGTTTCAGAATGTCCAGGACCAGTGACTACTGTAGGTCTCCCTTTTCCTCCTTGTTACGTCTATTGCAATTATCTCATGCCTGGCTCTCTACTACATGCTGAATACAAGGAACAAATAATTTCCCTTGTTAGTTCACAGATTTTCAGACTAAAGAAAAAAAAAAATCAGTGGATCTGCAACTGATGTACCACTACCAACAAAGCTCGTTCACATCTAGTCCTGATGTAGACAATAAGATGTTGGACCTCAGACTGAACCTGATGATCTGAGTGATGCCTTAGGACAAGTTAGAAAGACAACCCAGCTTCCATTTGGCTTTCTCTCTTTTGGGATGCTTGCCTTTTGGAACCCAGATGACATGGGTGAGGGAGCCTAGGCCACATGGGGAAGTCATGCCAAGGATTCCTACTAAGGGATGGTAGACAGCATCAATTGCTAGACAAATCAGCAAACAAACTCAGAGGTAATTTAAATTTAAGAACTTGGGGAAACCAAAAAATGCTGATTAAAGCAGTGACAAGGTATTCCAACTAAGCTCTTTCAAACAGAAAACTGATGAGGACAAAATTACTGTGGTTTTAGAACACTAATCTTGGGGATCTTTTACTTTACTAATAGAATATTGCTATGCACGTAAGCATACGAAACACCCTCAAATTGATATCACATTCATAAAATAAATATCTTAATATAAAATATAATAAATATACATTTTGGATATAAAAGATATAAATTATGTAAAATATAAAATGTTTTATATATATATAACTGTTGATAAACATGGACAGGACTTAAAAAGGTATTTCTAAATAAAATGGTCATTTGCTGAAGAAAATATATATATATATAGATGTACATATTATAAATTAATATTCAGTATAATGAATTAGCTATGAAACAGAATGAGTAAAATATAAAACTACTAAGTGGAAGAATGTCAATCAAATTTATCAGAATAGTTTTGCCTTTGAGCAGAAAGTGAGGAATGGAAAAGGAACTTTATAATTCTTTAATGTGTACAGTTCAGTTCAGTCGCTCAGTCGTATCTGACTCTTTGCGACCCCATGAATCGCAGCACGCCTGGCCTCCCTGGCCATCACCAACTCCCGGAGTTCACTCAAACTCATATCCATCGAGTCAGTGATGCCATCCAGCCATCTCATCCTCTCTCGTCCCCTTCTCCTCCTGCCCCCAATCCCTCCCAGCATCAGAGTCTTTTCCAATGAGTCAACCCTTTGCATGAGGTGGCCAAAGTACTAGAGTTTCAGCTTTAGCATCATTCCTTCCAAACAACACCCAGGGCTGATCTCCTTTAGAATGGACTGGTTGGATCTCCTTGCAGTCCAAGGGACTCTCAAGAGTCTTCTCCAACACCACTGTTCAAAAGCATCAATTCTTCGGCACTCAGCCTTCTTCACAGTCCAACTCTCACATCCATACATGACCACAGGAAAAACCATAGCCTTGACTAGACGAACCTTTGTTGCCAAAGTAATGCCTCTGCTTTTGAATATGCTATCTAGGTTGGTCATAACTTTCCTTCCAAGCAGTAAGCGTCTTTTAATTTCATGGCTGCAATCAACATCTGCAGTGATTTTGGAGGCCCAAAAAATAAAGTCTGACACTGTTTCCACTGGTTCCCCATCTATTTCCCATGAAGTGATGGGACCAGTGCCATGATCGTTTTCTGAATGTTGAGCTTTAAGCCAGCTTTTTCACTCTCCACTTTCACTTTCATCAAGAGGCTTTTGAGTTCCTCTTCACTTTCTGCCATAAGGGTGGTATCATCTGCATATCCGAGGTTATTGATATTTCTCCCGGCAATCTTGATTCCAGCTTGTGCTTCTTCCAGTCCAGCGTTTTTCATGATGTACTCTGCATATAAGTTAAATAAGCAGGGTGACTATAATACACAGCCTTGACGTACTCCTTTTCCTATTTGGAACCAGTCTGTTGTTCCATGTCCAGTTCTAACTGTTGCTTCCTGACATGCATACAGATTTCTCAAGAGGCAGGTCGGGTGGCCTGGTATTCCGATCTCTTGAAGAATTTCCCACAGTTTATTGTGATCCACACAGTCAAAGGCTTTGGCATAGGCAATAAAGCAGAAATAGATGTTTTTCTGGAACTCTCTTCCTCTTTCCATGGTCCAGCGGATGTTGGCAATTTGATCTCTGGTTCCTCTGCTTTTTCTAAAACCAGTTGAACATCAGGAAGTTCACCGTTCACGTATTGCTGAAGCCTGGCTTGGAGAATTTTGAGCATTACTTTACTAGCATGTGAGATGAGTGCAATTGTGCAGTAGTTTGAGCATTCTTTGGCATTGCCTTTCTTTGGGATTGGAATGAAAACTGACCTTTTCCAGTCCTGTGGCCACTGCTGAGTTTTCCAAATTTGCTGGCATATTGAGTGCAGCACTTTCACAGCATCATCTTTCAGGATTTGAAATAGCTCGACTGGAATTCCATCACCTCCACTAGCTTTGTTCGTGTTACTTAACTTCTATAAAAATTATGGGAAGAAAAAGGAAGTACATGAACTTTTAGTAATGAGATTGAGAGTTTTCATTTCAGGATCTTTCCTGTTTTTTTTTTCTTTTTTGCAGATAAATATTTATGAAAAAAATTCAAAACCAGGAAAAAGAGCAGAATTCACATGGCTAATCAGCCCTGGGATCATCTCAGAAGGCACAGAAAAGACACAAAACATGAAGATCTATGTGTTCCAGATGAAACAGAAAACAGATGTTCCAGATGAAAACAGAAGTAGTAATGATGAAGAAATAAAGTGTATTAGGTGAATTACCTCATGGGAATAAACATACATGATGATGTGTCAACTTAAAAAAAAAAAAAAACTGCTCAGGTCTCAGTTGAAATTTATTTTAATTGTATCCTTAGAGTATAACTTCCTATTTAAAGCCCACTCCAAACCTATTTGGAAAAGAAAATCCAAAAAGAAAGCAGGAATTTTATAAAAATAAAAAAAATACAGCATAACTTAAACTCTGTGTGTGTGTGTGTGTGTGTGTGTGCATGCTCAGTCATGTCCAACTCTTTGCAATCCCATGGACTGTAGCCCACCAGGCTCCTCTGTAATGGGATTATCCTGGCAAAAATACTAGAGTGGGCTGCAGTTTCATCTTTCAGGGGATCTTCCCAACCCAGGTTTAAACCTGCATCTTCTGTGTTTCCTGCATCAACAAGTGGATTCTTTTACTACTGAGCCACCTGGGAAGCCCCAAGTTAAGCTATAGATAGCTGCACAAATTGTCAAGACTCTTCTGTACAATGCCACCAAAAAAAAAAAAAAAAAAAAAAAGGTTAAAGGCAATTTGAAAATAAAATTGAAATTGAAAGAAGAAAAAGTCTGCTATGTATGGAATTTTGCTGCTTTATATTCACACTGGATAGTATCTAAAAAGAATTCTAAGGGGGCATTACTATACGCACACACCTGCATTGCTAAAATTGCTAAAGCGCTATGTCTGGTGGCAATTTGCTGCAACATCAGGTGGTTTATTTTTTATTACATTTGGTGTTCCAAATGCTCTCAGTAACACAGAATGTGCTATGTGAGCCATTCCATGCAGAAACTATGTAATGTGAATATTTAAAACTGTTAAGTACTTTTTTTGCAGCCAGTGGGTCTTACACAGAATTACTGCTTTATTAAGGTGAATGCAGATGTTTGTAAATTCGTATTCTGAATAAATGATTTTCTTATTTTTTCAATTTAGCAAACATCCACTGAGCACAGCTGGTACAAAGAGAACTGAGATAATCAAAGGAAAATTGAATATAATGATTATCACAGCAAAGTTTCTAAATTCATTGCCCAATAAAAATAGTAGATATATATATACTCACATTAATAATTATCAAAAGATAAATAATGAAAATAACCACAAGAAACTATCTTCTTTATCCATTCATATCATTTCTGGATTCATGCATAAATTATTAATCAAATATTAATTACATTGTAAATATTACATTATTTACATAGTAAATAAAATTATAATGACTATAATATTCACTAAAATGCATTTAAATTATAATAAAATGATTTTATGGATTTCTTTTGATATAAATATTGAAAGTGATAGATTAAGGAAATCTCTGGGTTAGAACTACATTTTACTATTATTACAAGTTTATATCTCATTGTTGAGAAATTCAAAACTTTATTGAGGTTGATAATTATTCAGCAGCCTCAAGATAGAAACAATTTATGGACTATAATATAATTCATTATTTTGCCTCCGAAACCACTTTTGATAAATTTATATGATAGAAACAGCACAAGTCCTAGAGATTATATAAAAAAAATTATGGAGGTATGATAGAACAAGATGGCAGAGGAGTAGGTGGACATGGAGTATAACTCTCTCCACAGATACATCAAGAATTCACTTTCAGACACAGAAGTGCATGCAGAACACCAGCTTAGTGTGAACAGGGATATCTGACCAGTGGAAAAGAATATATAGACCCACACAAAACTCCGGAGGATGAAGGAACTAGAGGGAAAAACAGGAGTGTTAGTAGGACTGGACCTGCCCTTGGCAGGTGGGGGGACTGAAGCAGGGGTCCAATCCCCACACTGGGGCAACTGTCTGAGTTTCTAAATGGAATGAGAATCAGAAAGTCCTTGCTGCAGACATACATACCCCAAACAGTGCAGTGGCTAGGGTGGAGTTTAGGGATTGTGGAGCAATCTCCATTCAGCAAGGGCTGCTGAAAAAGAATTCAGAATAATGATAGTAAAGATGATCAAAAACCTTGAAAAAATGGAGAAAATACAAGAATCAATTACCAAACAACTAGAAGAATTAAAGAATAACACAATTACTGAAATTAAAAATACTCTAGAAGGAATCAATAACAGAATATCTGAAGCAGATAAATCAGTGAGCTGGAAAGTAAAATGGTGGAAACAACTTCTGAAGAGGAGAATGAAGTAAAAAGAGTGAAAAGAACTGAGGATAGTCTCAGAGACCTCTGGGACAATATCAAATGCACCAACATTCGAATTATAGAAATCCCAGAAGAAGAAGAGAAAAAGAAAGGGTAT
Source organism: Bubalus kerabau (assembly GCF_029407905.1). Lineage (NCBI taxonomy): Eukaryota > Metazoa > Chordata > Mammalia > Artiodactyla > Bovidae > Bubalus > Bubalus kerabau. The sequence goes on along the minus strand of NC_073627.1, from coordinate 78,079,266 downwards.
GAGAAGATTTTCAAAGAGATTATACTTGAAATTTTTCCCAACATGGAAAAAGAAATAGTCAATTGAGTCCAAGAGTTGCAAGGAGTACCATACAGGATAAACCCAAGGAGAAACACATCAAAACACATACTAGTCAAACTAACAAAGACTAAACACAAAGAAAGGATATTAAAAACTGCAAGGGAGAACAAGTAACATACAAGGGAAACCCCATACACTTAACAGCTAATCTTTCAGCAGAAACTGCAGGCCAGAAGAGAATGGCAGGATATATATAAAGTACTGAAAGGGAAATATCTACAACCAAGATTACAGTACCTGGCAAGGATCTCATTCAAAATTGATGCAGAAATAAAAAGCTTTTCAGACAACCAAAAGTTAAGAGAATTCAGTACCACCAAACCAGCTTTATAATCAATGTTAAAAGAACTTATATAGTCAAGAAATACAAAATAAGAAAAAATATCTATAAAATCAACCCAAACAATTAAGAAGATGGCAATAGGAACATATATATCAATAATGACTTTAAATGTAAATGGATTAAGTGCTCCAACCAAAAGACAGAGACTGGCTGAATGGATACAAAAACAAGACCCATATATATACTGTCTACCAGAAACTCACTACTTCAGACCTAAAGAAACATATAGACTGACAGTGAGAGGATGGAAAAATATATTCCATGCAAATGGGAAGCAAAATAAAGTTGGAGTAGCAACCCTCATATCAGACAAAATAGACTTTAAATAAAGAAGATTACAAGAGCTAAGGAAGGATACTATATAATGATCAAGGCATCAATCCAAGAGGAAGACATAACAATTGTAAATATCTATGCACCCAACATAGAAGCACCTCAATACATAAGACAAACACTAACAGACGAGAAATTGACAGTAACACAATAATAGTAGGAGACTTAAAGACCTCACTCACACCAATCGACAGATCATCAAAATAGAAAATTAATAAGGAAATACAAGTCTTAAATGATACATTAGATGAGATGGATCTCATTGATATCTTCAGGACATTCCATCCAAATGCAGAAGAATGTATCTTCTTCTCAAGTGCACATGGAACATTCTCCAGGATAGACCACATCTTGGGTCACTAATCAAACATCAGTAAATTTAAGAAAACTGAAATCGTATCAAGCATCTTCTCTGACCACAATGTTATGAGATATCAATTACAAGAAAAAAGTATAAGAAATACAAACTTTCAGAAATAAGAAACACATGGAGATTAAACAATACATTTCTAAATAACCAATGGGTTACTGAAGATATCAAAAGGGAAATCAAAAAATTCCTAGAAACAAATGACAATAAAATCTGACAACTCAAAATCTATGGGAGGCAACAAAAGCAGTCCTAAGAGGGAAATTTATAGCAATACAATCCTACCTCAAGAAACAAGAAAAACATTGAATAAAGAACCTAACCTTACACCTAAAACAACTGAGAAAGAACAACAACAACAACAAAAAAAGCCCCAAAAATGGAAGAAGGAAAGAAATCACAAAGATCTGAGCAGAAATAAATGAAAAAGAAATGAAAGAAACAACAGTAAAGATTAATAAAACTAAAAGCTGGTTCTTTGAGAAGATAAACAAAATTGACAAACATTTAGCCAGACTTTTCAATAAAAAAACAGAAGAATCAAATCAACAAAATTAGAAATGAAAAAAGGAGAGGTTACAACAGAAAATGCAGAAATACAAAGGATTATGAGATTATTATGAACAGCTATGTGGCAATAAAATGGATAACCTGGAAGAAATGGACAGATTCTTAGAAAAGAATCTTCCAATACTGAACCAGGAAGAAACAGAAATTATGAATAATCCAATTACAAGAACTGAAACTGAAATTGTTATCAGAAATCTCCCAAAAAACAAAAGCCCAGGACCATATGGCTTCACAGGCGAATTCTATCAAACAGTTAGAGAAGAGCTAATGCCTATTCTAAAACTCTTTCAAATAATTACAGAGGAAGGAATACTTCCAAACTCCTTTTACTAGGCCACCATCATCCTGATACCAAAACCAAACAAAGACAACACACAAAAAAAGAAAACTATAGGCCAATATCACTGATGAACATAGATGCAAAAATCGTCAACAAAATTTTAGCAAACAGAATTCAGCAACACATCAAAAAGCTCATACACCATGATCAAGTTGGGTTTATTCCAGAAATGCAAAGATTATTCAATATATGAAAATCAATCAATGTGATACACCATATTCACAAGTTGAAAAGTTAAAAACCATATGATAATCTCAATAGATGCAGAAAAAGCCGTTGATGAAATTTAGCACCCATTTGTGTTTAAAACTCTTCAAAAAAAATGGGCATAGAAGGAACCTACCTCAACAGAGTAAAGGCCATATATGATAAGTCTACAGCAAACATTATTGTCAATGGTGAAAAACTGAAAGCATTCCCCCTATGATCAGGAATAAGACAAGGGTGTCCACTTTTACCACTACTATTCAACATAATTCTGGAAGTCCTAGCTACAGTAATCAGAGAAGAAAAAGAAATAAAAAGAATCCAGATTGGAAAAGAAGTAAAGCTCTCACTGTTTGCAGATGACATGATACTGTACATAGAAAACCCTAAAGATAGTATCAGAAAATTACTAGAGCTAAGCAGTGAATTTTAGCAAAGTTGCAGGTTACAAAATCAATACACAGAAATCACTTGCATTTCTATATACTAACAATGAAAAATCAGAAAGAGAAATTAAGGAATCAATCCCATTCACCATTGCAACAAAAAAAATTAAATATTTAGGAATAAACTTATGTAAGGAGACAAAAGAACTGTACCTAGAAAATTATAAGACACTGATGAAAAAAATAAAAAATGACATAAACAAATGGAGAGATATTCCATGTTCTTGGGTAGGAAGAATCAAAATTGTGAAAATGACTATACTACCAAATGAAATCTACAGGTTCAGTGTGATCCCTATCAAATTACCAAAGGTATTTTTCACAGAACTAAAACAAAAAATTTCACAATTTATATGGAAACATAAAAGACCCTGAATAGCCAGAGAGATCTTGAGAAAGAAGTATGGAGCTGGAGGAATTAACCTTCCTGACTTCAGATTATACTACAAACCTACAGTCATCAAGACAGTATGGTACTGGCACAAAAATAGAAATATAGACCGATGGAACAAGACAGAAAGCCCAGAAATAAACCCATGAACCTATGGGTACCTTATTTTTGACAAAGGAGGCAAGAATATGCAATGGAGAAAAGAGTCTCTTAAATAAATGATGCTGGGAAAACTGGACAGCTACATGTAAAATAATGAATTTAAAACACTTCCTAACACTATACACAAAGACAAACTCAAAATGGATTAAAGACCTAAATGTAAGACCAGAAACCATAAAACTCTTTGAGGAAAACATAGGCAGAACGCTCGATGACACAAATCAAAGCAAGATTCTCTATGACCTACCTCCTAGAGTAATGGAAAAAGAAAAGTAAACAAATGGAACCTAATTAAACTTAAAAGCTTTTGCACAGCAAAGGAAACTATAAGCATGGTGAAAAGACAACCCTCAAAATGGGAGAAAATAATAGCAAATGAAACAATTGACAAAAGATTAATTTCAAAAATATACAAGCAGCTCATACAACCCAATGCTAGAAAAACAAACATTCTAGTCAAAAAGTGGGAAAAAGACCTAAACAGACACTTCTCCAAAGAAGACATACAGATAGCTAATAAACACATGAAAAGATGCTCAGCGTCATTCATTATTACAGAAATGCAAATCAAAACCACAATGAGCTATCACCTCACACCGGTCAGAATGGCTATCCTTAAGGTTGAGACGGTGTGAAGAAAAAATGCTTTTGCACTGTTGGTGGGAATGTAAATTGATACAGCTACTATGGAAGATGGTAATGGAGATTCCTAAAAACTAGGGGGAAAAAAACCACCATATGACCCAGAAATCCCACTCCTAGGCATATACCCTGAGAAAACCAAAACTGAAAAAGACACATGTATTCCATTGTTCATTGCAGCACTATTTACAATACCTAGAACATGGAAGCAACCTAGACATCCATCTACAGATAAGTGGATAAAGAATTTGTGGTACATATATACAATGGAATATTCAGTTCAGTTCAGTCACTCAGTCGTGTCCAACTCTTTGTGACCCCATGAATCGCAGCACACCAGGCCTCCCTGAACATCACCAACTCCCGGAGTTCACTCAGACTCACATCCATCGAGTCAGTGATGCCATCCAGACTTACCCATAAAAAGGAATGCATTTGAGTCAGTTCTGATGAGGTGGATTAACCTAGAACCTATTATACAGAGTGAAGTGAGTCAGAAAGAGAAAGATAAATATCATATTCTACCGCACATATATGGAATCTAGAAAAATGGTACTGAAGAATTTGCTTACAGGGCAACAATGGAGAAACAGACATAGAGAATAGACTTATGGACATGGGGAGAGGGGAGGAGAGGAGGAGATGTATGGAAAGAGTAACATGGAAACTTACACTACCATATGTAAAATAGATAGCCAACGGGAATTTGATGTATGGCTCAGGAAACTCAAACAGGAGCGCTCTATCAACCTAGAGGGTGGAATGGGGAGGGAGATGGGAGGTAGGTTCAAAAGGGAGGGGATATATATATACACCTATGCCTGATTCATGTTGAGATTTGACAGAAAATTTATAAAGCAATTATCCTTCTGTAAAGCAATTATCCAACTATCTTTCAATAAAAAAATTATGGAGGTATAAATTATCTTGCTGCTGCTGCTGCTGCTGCTGCTGCTGCGTCACTTCAGTCGTGTCCGACTCTGTGCGACCCCATAGACGGCAGCCCACCAGGCTCTCCAGTCCCTGGGATTCTCCAGGCAAGAACACTGGAGTGGGTTGCCATTTCCTTCTCCAAACATACATCTTTATTTGCATGTCTTTTCCTATTATTTTGTTTTATCATTAACAATTATACAGACCTATATCAGAACTACATATCTAGAACTTCCATGTTCTTTGATGTCATCTAAAATATTAAAGTAAAATTCATGTCAGAAAACAAGAGAAAAATTAAATCACTTTACTATATCTTGTGACCTGGCTGTTTTATATCTTTCCTCTAAATTATTTCAAAACTGTCTCCAATAATTTTTAACTGTATTTTGGATAATAATCACCTTTCACTTGTGTAGTTACTTCAGAGTACTAACTTCCTAGGTCAGTTACTTCCCTATAAAAATAATTACACCTTCTATTTATTTTCCTTGCTTTAGTGGAGTTTGAATTAGCCTCGTATTAACCCTTTTATCAGAATGATTTGTGAGTTTATCTTTTGTCAAATACCCTTATTTTCCTCATTTTATGTAATACATAACTATAACAGAAAATACTGAGAATCCCATTGCACTGCCCAGCCATGCGAAACCATCCCTGTGCATACAGTTCTGTGCATCTGGTGCCAGTTTTTTCATATGTGGATGCATGCATTTAATTTTCTACTTTGTTGTATTTAAAATGAGTTCTACATAATACCCAAGATAATAATCTTTATTTAAACATAAAATTGGTTATAGTAGTTAAGATACAGTCTTTGTAAAAAATGAGTAAAAGATAGAAATGTATAAAATTACTAGTGACCTCCTAACCAGAGAAAATACACAATCTTTCTACATAGAGTTGCATCAAAGAGTGTAATAAATATTTTGATTCCTAAGAAATATGGATACAAAACATATATATGTATGCATAATACTATATAATAAATATAACAATATGTATAATACTATTCCATGTGTATATATGTATAACATACATGTTATATATATATATACACACACATATGTACATATACAATAAGATATATAAAATATCATATTGAGTCACCTAAGTCATTTTTTTATTTCTATTTGCTTTCCTTTTATTATTTTTAATGGCGAAGATTAATAAGTTAGGTATCAGCCATCACTACTTGTCACCTAACAATTCTGACATATCCCTCTCATTATCACTCATCAAAGTTCCTTTCTGAAATACATTTAAAAATCAGTATGTGCATAATCAGACCTTAACTAATGACATAAGAATGAAGGTATATGGAACACCTGAAAATGTGTTATGAAATAAATTGTCTTTCTTTCTGATTTTGCCCCCAAAATCCTCCTCCTCCAAATGTAGGTAAGAACTCTAGCTGGGTTCTTATTTGTAATGGTAAATGTCATTCTGGTGGCCATGTGGCTACACAGCATGAGGTAACGATCATGAACCATGATAAAAAAACGACAGGTGCAAAATGAGAAAAGTTTGCACACAAAACCCTCAGCTTTATGAAGGTTTCAAGTTTACCCATCATCCATCCCAGAACCTTGATCTGCTGTAGCTCAAAACATAGAAGGGAGTCCACCTGTTCTGCCCAAAGCAATAATTAAGATCAAACAAAACATGTTTTGCAACAGTAAGACATGACAAATACTAGAGAAAAAAGCTTTTTCAGCCATGGCATTAGAAGCCACTTTCTCAAAAAAAAAAAAAAAAAAAATAGAGTCCAGGTTATTATCAAGTGAAGCACAGTGGTAATAACCCAGCAGCAAATCAGATTAAAGAAAAGCAGGCATCAGCAGGTGGTAGAACAATATTTGCATTTCCACAGAATAGATAATTTTAAACATTCAGGTAAAATGAAGGGATGCAGATCTAAGAAATCTTTTGGGATATTTCCTGTGGCCATTATGTCTTCTCAGTTTCTATGGCACTTCCTAAGCTTTAGAAGAAGAATGTTTGTTAAGTTGTACCTATCAACATCAGACAGGTTAGCTAGTTTTAATGGGCTAATAACTTTTCAAACATGATATATATACACATTTGTAAAATATCTACAAAGACTTGGCACGTTATGGATGAGACAGTTTCTTGTAAAAAGGGTAATAATTAAGCTGCATTATTTCCACATAAGTTTAGAAAGCTGACGCAGTGACTGGAGTGGACGGTGAATGACTCCATTCCAGCTTTCCTGCTGAGTGAAAGGGTATTTAAAATGATGGACCCATGTCCTCTCCTTAAATCTTGTTCGTCTTGGGGCTAGAGAAACACGGATGGTAGTATCTTGCAGCTGTGAGGCATAGCAAACTGCCACAGAAAGACATCAATCTCAAAACCCAATCGTTTTTACAGATTCTAAACAACTCTGCTAATTGGGCCTAAAAAATAAAAGATGCCTGTGCACACAGATAAAGACCATGAAAAAATAACAGCATAATTAAGTCTAAGCAGAACCAAAAATTTGATGACTTCAAACTCTAACATTTAAAAATAAATCCCCGGTGCAAAGTCATCACCACACTATTCCTCTTTTCTGGAAAACAGAAATCATAAAATGTCTGTACAAGTCAAAGTGAAGTCTCTCAGTCGTGTCTGACTCGTGTCCTGGTGACCCGATGGACACCAGGCTCCTCCGTCCATGGGATTTTCTAGGCAAGAGTACTGGAGTGGGTTGGCATTTCCTTCTCCAGGGAACTTCCCAACCCTGGGATTGAACTCAGGTCTCCCACATTGTAGACAGACACTTTACCATCTGAGCCACGAGGGAAGTCACTTCACATTAAGTGTAAGAGTAAATTAACTCTTCTTAAAATGTTAGGTAATTTGAATTTTAATAATAAATGTAATTTGAAAGTACAGAAAACAAAAATAATTTGTCCACAATCCCATATATGCATGTAAGATTGACATTCTGAGTATTTCAGGCTTGTTTCTTTTCAATATTTTTATATTAATATGAGTTAAATTACAAAGTATAAAGCACCCGTTAGAGTTCCTGGTATATCCTAAGGGCTTTGTAAGAATTTAACAAAGAATGTTTAGTAAAAATGAAATTTATTTATAGTTAAAATCATGAGGTACATGGAATGTTGTGGTATGCACTTTATGGTGCACTGGGACGACCCAGAGGGATGGAATGGGAAGGGAGGAGGGAGGAGGGTTCAGGATGGGGAACACATGTATACCTGTGGCGGATTATGTAAAGTTTAAAAATAAAATAAAATTTAAAATCTTCAAAAAAAAAATCTTATCTTGTTATAATATTTTTTAAGAAAAAACAAAGGACTATGTATAACATGAACACATACAAAAAGGTTGAGAATAAAAAGGTCAGTATTACTCTAAGATTTTTTTTAATCCCACTACTCCAGTACTCTTGCCTGGAAAATCCCATGGATGGAGGAGCCTGGTAGGCTGCAGTCCGTGGGGTTACGAAGAGTCAGACACGACTGAGTGACTTCACTTTCACTTTTCACTTTCATGCATTGGAGAAGGAAATGGCAACCCACTCCAGTGTTCTTGCCTGGAGAATCCCAGGGACAGTGGAGCCTGGTGGGCTGCCGTCTATGGGGTCACACAGAGTCGGACACTACTGAAGCGACTTAGCAGCAGCAGCAGCAAGAGACATAAACATCTATTTTCTTCTGTATCTTTCCACATTTTTTCCTTATATACCCTACATTCATATTCATATGTTTTGTATACATGTTTGTACATGAATGTGTATATCATATTTAAAGAGTAATTTTAATTAAAAAATCATGTATATTATAATCATTTATTTTTAAAAACCAATGTTTTAGAAAACTTTCCAGGTTTTATATATATATATAGATGACCTTCCCAGGTGGTGCTATCGGTAAAGAATCCAGCTGCCAAAGCAGGAGATGCAAGAAACTCAAGCTTGATCCCTGAGTCAGGAAGATCCTCTGGAGAAGGAAATGGCAACCTACTTCAGTATTCTTGCCTAGAAAATCCCATGCACAGAGGATCTAGTAGTCTACAGTCCACAGAATCACAGAAACGTGAACACAACTGAACACATGAACACGACTGAGCACACACACACAAATACATATATACATACACCACATATATGTGTGTTCATACATATATACCCACACACACGTGTCTCTGTGTGTGTGTGTGTGTGTGTAGTTAAGTACAAACAAAAGAAAAATTCTTAATCTGAGAAATAGTATCTTTAAACTAAAACTAAATATATTAATAACTTTACTTACAGGCCAAATCCTGCATTATCCACCCCTGAATAATCACATTCAGTCTACTACTTCTAATCAGCGGGAGGAACTACACAGTACAATGAGAAAGAGAACTAAAAGTACAAAGGCTGGAACACAAAGAATAAAGCTGTCATTATTACAAGATGATACAATAGCATACCTGAAAATCTAAAATGCTCTAGAAAAAAAAAACCATGAATATTGTTTAATGAATCTAGCAAAGTTCTTGGATACAAGGTAAATGTCTAAAAATGAACTTAATCCTCTATGTAGTTGACATACTTTCAAGGACAAGGTAGTAAATATTTTAAAACCTTTGTGGGCCACATGGTCCGTCAGAAGTACTCGATTCTGCAATGGCAGCCTTCTTTGGGTTTGGGCTCCACACACTACTCCATAACTCTAAGATCGCTTTAGGCCTCTCCTGTGTTGAATCTGTGGTACTATTGCGGTACTGTGCTCCATTCGCATGTCTCAGCTGTTTCCTCTCCCTATCTGTATTTTATTTCAATCAATTTTGTCTCATAATATAATTCAATATGCAACATACTTTCAGATATCCATTAATATTTCTAGCCAGTAGACAGTACTCTCCCATTTGCTGGTAATAATTTAGTGGGTTTTTATTCCCCTTGGCTACACATACATTTTACGTCAATAGATGTCAGGGACTCGAAGCAGGTGGGATTCAACTATCATTTTGAAACCATTAGTCTGGCCCATCAATTACTCACTAAGGAAAACACTTATGTTTATTTTCAGCAACGAGAAATATGGTAAGAGAGCCTCATTATTGGAGGCTGAAACAGCAAAGAACAAATCCACTTGGCATCAGGCTCCTTTCCGATTTTAGAAGCGTATTTTGAGAAACTGATCTAATAATTCCTACACTGAATAAGAATATCAACCCAGTTTTCAATGCTAGAGTCTGCTTGTTCTTACAATTGCTGAAACATTCGTAGGAAACTGCAGAAAGTACAATCAGCTAACATTTTATTTGCAATACTTCATGACCCTGAGACACTAGTTCTTTCAGATGTGTGTATCTCAGAGCCACGGTCATCTCAGAGGAGAATCTAGGTTATACAGAGCAGGTTCTCCCCAACTTCTATCTTTATGTACTTTTTGACTTAATAAGAAAGTATCAGCAAAAAGTGTGATAAGCTTGCTAGTAAACTCAAAGTTTCATCTTACTTAAAAGAATGACATTGAAACAGTAATAGAAATCCACTCTATGAATAGGAAACATGGACAATTTTTGTTACCATCAAGGCATACCAGTATAATACATGGTCCAATAAACTATTAACAACTATATTAGCAGTGACAAATCTATCCAGCATGTTAAATATAGAGATTTTTATCATTTTCCACATAAAATATAAGACTAATGCTTAAATATCCAGTCATAGCTAAACTAGGATATACTGAGAGGGCTTCGTCTGACCCTCGAGTCTCAGCAGCACTCTCCTCCACATAGCTGAACCCACTTCATCTAAACTGTATATTCAATGTCTCTAAATTTCTAGGTTAACCCTCAACTGAGACAGAAAAGATGAAAAAGCTTGTGACCTATCATTCTGCAACATTTCCTTTCCATACTCAGAACACTCTGCAGAATGTTCTTCTTAATTCTTAAAATATAGTTTCTATTAGATACCTTTATCTTGTTGAATCAATATTGGTCCTAGTGCTAAAGTCAGTATTCTAGCTACTTTGATGGCCCTCAATCAGCCTGTATCTAAGACTTGGTCTTCCTCTTGAAAAATCTGATCTGCAAGGAGCCCTCCTGGGGAACGGAAGCCTTTGCTGACAGATCTCTCCAAAACCCTTGCTATATTCTGGGTCAGCTCTTCGAGACTTTGAAATTTGCCCTCTCTTCCCTAAAAAAAAGTGTCTAATGTTAGTCCTGGCTTCTCTTAGCCTAGATAAGTAAATAACATCCTGGAAACACTTCATATAAATAATGTTAACAAAATCATTTGTATCAATAAAAACGAATTCTTACTAAGCACACTCTATTTATACAATCTAAAGCTCACACTCTTTGATATTTACCCAAAGGAGCTGAAAATATATCAGCAAAAATACCTATATACAGATGTTTATATAGCAGCTTTATTCTTAACTGCCCAAACTTGGAAGCAACCCAGATGTTCTTCACTGGGTGAATGGATAAATAAACCCTGATAAATCTGGATAATATTATTCAACAGTAAAAAGAACTGAACTATCAAACCATGAACGGACACGGAAGAACCTTAAATGCATATCACTAAGTGAAAGAAGCCCATCTGAATACGCTATATGCAATATGATTCCAACTATATGGCATTCTAGAAAAGGCAAAACTATGGAGACAGGGAAAATGACAGGGGTTGGTGAAAGAGAAGGGGTAGTGATAAATAGGCAGAACACAGAGGACTTTTAGAGCAGTGAAATTGTTCTATATAATGAAGACATGTCATGATAAATGGGTTCAAATCCATAGAATGCACACACCAAGAGTGAACCCTAATGGAAACCACTGACTTTGTATGGTAATGACGTGTCAGTGTAAATTCAGTGTAGGTGCTGCTGATGAGGGATGCTCTGCATGTGAGGGCAGAGAGTATATGGGAAACCGTAACTTCTGCTCAATTTTGCTGTAATCTTAAAACTTGTCTAAAGTGTGTATAAAAAAGAAAACAGTCTATGTCATAACCCATTCTCCTGACATGAAAAATCATACATCATTTATAAATTCTCTTTTCCATCCCACTAGAAGATAATATTACCTACCATGGTAAATATAATAGTTTTAATAACTATCAATTGAGAGAAAGCCATTTTATATGATCAGAACCTAATTATTAATAATATAATCAAATTTCTATATGTGAAGGTATGTCTAGTAACTCAATAATAACAACACTACATTTCTAACTTCAGATACTACAAAGGTTATATTTTATTGAATAAAAGATTATCTCCTTGTCTGTCAGACATTTGAATGTCAATGCATAACTTCAAGATACCTTAAAATATTTATAAATTAACCATCGCTCCCTTTTAGCCTTACTACTATTATTGACTGTTACATCTTAAACCTTTTTTACTAAATGACAATAAAAGCTTGTTATTTCTTATTTGAATAATAAATAATTCTTAAATTTCTAGGGTGTGGAAAAATAACATTGTTTTAAATTACAATCTTCTGAGCATAATCGAGTTTTCTGAGTGTGGCACAAAAATTATTTAGCTTTTAGAGAAGCAGTTTTTAAATTAAGAGATATGGTAATAATGAAGATCATTATTGCAAAGTTTAAGTACTGATTTAATTAAGCATAATTTTATCAAGTTAATGATTTTATTTAGTTAGGTAATACTTATTAGCTATGTTAACCATATTGTATAATTATGTTATTAACTTAATTAGTATATAATTATCATGATTATCACTAAACTTCAGAAGAAGTAGCCAGAGATAAATACATTGTTCTAGAAATAATAGGTCAAAAGTAACTGTAGATATAATAGATAGCATGCTTGCAGAGCCTCAAAGCCCTTGGTGAGTGATAAGATTAGCCTGTATAAGCCTGCACTAGCCAGTGACAGTTAGACTTAGCAGTACCATTTAAGACTATGGCTAGAAACCTCATAAATGTTCAAGAATAGTAACTGGAAATTAAATGGAACCGATCCCTTGAATTAGAGATCACCTAATGTGTCTACCTTGATTAGGGAAAAACTCTACCACCTCACACTTCCAGTGATTTTATTCACCTTTATAATATAGATCTAAATTGCATTTTACAACTGCAATTATTTTCATTTTAATCCATTAATTCCCACTTTTATGTATTATATTAATACCACCTTTAGGTAATGTCTTTGCTCATTTTAGATGCTTGATTCAATTATTTTTAACTTATTATCAATTGTTCTTTATAACAACAACAACAACAAAAAAAAAAACATTTATAGCTTTGAAGATTTACCCAAAAAAAGATTTACTCACATTTCATATATTTTTTTTCCTAAATTTCTTCTACTGGTACTTTTTATTCCATTTATGACTGCAAAATTATTGAGTAAGAAACATTTAAAGTAAAGTGTGAACTGTTTGGGTTATTCTTTTTCTTCGCTTCTCTATGTCTTATTTTTTCATTTTTAATTGGTGGAAAATTACTTTACAATGTTATGTTGGTTTCTGCCATCAGATCAGATCAGATGAGTCGCTCAGTCGTGTCCGACTCTTTGTGACCCCATGAATAGCAGCACGCCAGGCCTCCCTGTCCATCACCAACTCCCGGAGTTCACTCAGACCCACATCCATCGAGTCAGTAATGCCATCCAGCCATCTCATCTTCTGTCATCCCCTTCTCCTCTTGCCCCTAATCCCTCCCAGCATCAGTCTTTTCCAATGAGTCAACTCTTCACATGAGGTGGCCAAAGTACTGGAGTATCAGCTTTAGCATCATTCCTTCCAAAGAAATCCCAGGGCTGATCTCCTTCAGAATGGACTGGTTGGATCTCCTTGCAGTCCAAGGGACTCTCAAGAGTCTTCTCCACCACCACAGTTCAAAAGCATCAATTCTTCGGCACTCAGCCTTCTTCATAGTCCAACTCTCACATCTATACATGACCACTGGAAAAACCATAGCCTTGACTAGATGGACCTTTGTTGGCAAAGTAATGTCTCTGCTTTTGAATATGCTATCTAGTTTGGTCATAACTATCCTTCCAAGGAGTAAGCGTCTTTTAATTTCATGGCTGCAGTCACCATCTGCAGTGATTTTGGAGCCCAAAAAAATAAAGTCTGACACTGTTTCCACTGTTTCCCCATCTATTTCCCATGAAGTGATGGGACCGGATGCCATGATCTTCGTTTTCTGAATGTTGAGCTTTAAGCCAACTTTTTCACTCTCCACTTTCACTTTCATCAAGAGGCTTTTGAGTTCCTCTTCGCTTTCTGCCATAAGAGTGGTGTCATCTGCATATCTGAGGTTATTGATATTTCTTCCAGAAATCTTGATTCCAGCTTGTGTTTCTTCCAGTCCAGCGTTTCTCATGATGTACTCTGCATAGAAGTTAAATAAGCAGGGTGACAATATACAGCCTTGACGAACTCCTTTTCCTATTTGGAACCAGTCTGTTGTTCCATGTCCAGTTCTAACTGTTGCTTCCTGATCTGCATACAAATTTCTCAAGAGGCAGGTCAGGTGGTCTGGTATTCCCATCTCTTTGAGAATTTTCCACAGTTTATTGTGATCCACATAGTCAAAGGCTTTGGCATAGTCAATAAAGCAGAAAGAGATGCTTTTCTGGAACTCTCTTGCTTTTTCCATGATCCAACGGATGTTGGCAATTTTATCTCTGGTTCCTCTGCCTTTTCTAAAACCAGCTTGAACATCAGGAAGTTCACAGTTCACATATTGCTGAAGCCTGGCTTGGAGAATTTTGAGCATTACTTTACTAGCATGTCAGATGAGTGCAATTGTGCAGTAGTTTGAGCATTCTTTGGCATTGCCTTTCTTTGGGATTGGAATGAAAACTGACCTTTTCCAGTCCTGTGGCCACTGCTGAGTTTTCCAAATTTGCTGGCATATTGAGGGCAGCACTTTCACAGCATCATCTTTTAGGATTTGGACGACAACACAAATCAGTCACAATTATATGTATATACCTTTTGCCTTCTGATCCTCCCCCGACCCCACCCCTTTAGGTCATCACAGAGCACAAGGTTGGGCTCTTTGGGTTATTTAGCAACTCCCCACTATCTAGTTTACACACAATAGTGTATATATGCCAATGCTACTTCCTCAGTTTGTCCAACCCTCGCCGTCCACTGCTGGGTCCAGAAGTCCATTCTTTACTAGGTTCATCAGGACCATTATTCTAGAGTCCACATATATGCACTGATATATGATACTTGTTTTTTTCTTTCTCTTTGAACAGAAAGAGAAATGTAAGCCCAGAAAACATAGGCATATCCTGCTCACAGTTTGTATGCAAACACAAAAGACCCTGAAGAGCCAAAGCCATCTTGAGAAAAATGGAGCTGTGGGAATCAATCTCCCTGACTTCAGATTATACTACAAAACTACAGTCATCAAGACAGTATGGTATTGGCACAAAAACAGGAATACAGACCAATGGAACAAGACAGAAAGCCCAGAGACAAATCCACACAGCTATGGGCACCTTTTCCAGTAGTCATGTATGGACGTGAGAGTTGGACCATAAAGAAAGCTGAATACTGAAGAATTGAACTGTGGTGTTGGAGAAGACTCTTGAGAGTCCTTTTGACTGCAAGGAGATTCAACCAGTAAATCCTAAAGGAGATCAATCCTGAATATTCATTGGAAGGACTGATGCTGAAGCTGAAACTCCAATACTTTGGCCACCTGATGCAAAGAACTGACTCATTAGAAAAGACCCTAATGCTGGGAAAGATTGAAGGCAGGAGGAGAAGGGGATGAGAGAGGATGAGATGGCTGGATGGCATCACTGACTCAATGGACATGATTCTGAGCAAACTCCATGAGTTGGTGATGGACAGGGAAGACTGGCAAGCTGCAGTCCATGGGGTTGCAAAGAGTCGGACATGACTGAGCAACTGGACTGACTGATGGGCACCTTATCTTTGACAAAGGAGGCAAGAATGTACAATAGTGAAAAGACAGTAGTACTGGGAAATTGGACAGCTACATATAAAGGAATGAAATTAGAACACTTCCTAATACCATTCACAAAAATTCATTCCAAATGGATTAAAAAATGTAAGCCCAGAAAACATAGGCAATACATTTTTTGACATAAATCACAGCAAGATTCTGATCCACTTCCTAGATTGATGGAAATAAATAGGAAAATAAACAAATGGGACTTAATTAAAATAAAAAGCTTTTGCACAGCAAAGGAAACTGTATGAACAAGATGAAAAGACAAAGCTCAGAACGGGAGAAAATAATTACAAATGAAGCAACTGACAAAGGGTTAGGTTGATCTCCAAAATATAAAAACAGCTCATACAGCTCAGTAATCAGAAAAACAAACAGCCCAGTCAAAAAGTGAGCAGACATTTCTCCAAAGAAGACATACAGATGGTCAATAAACACATGAAAAAACACTCAGTATTACTCATTATTAGAGACATGTGAATAAAAACTACAATGAGGTATCACCTCACACCAGTCAGAAGGGCCATCATCAAAAAATCTGTCTTGTTAAATTAAAGTTTAATTGTATTATGTCCAGAGAATGCATACAATTGTACCTTTTAGATACAATTAAGGTTTTATTTAAAATGTAAGATATCAATTTTCTAGGTATTCTGGGTACATCTGAAAACAAGTATTCTGGAGTTGGTTGAATAGGTCACCATAAGAATACAGTGTGACAGTGAACAGTTTATGCCAATCGTTCCCAATATAACTTTATGGATTAATTACTGCTTCAATGATAGGCTTCCCAAGGCTGTTCACCAAAAACTTCAACTAGCATATATTCAACAAACATGTAACTTATATAATTTCAACTAGCATATAACTCAACTAGTATATAATGGGCTTCCCCAGTGGCTCAGAGGTAAAGTATCTGCCTGCAATGTAGGAGACACAGGAGATGCTGGTTCAAACTCTGAGTCAAGAACATCCCCTGGAGGAGGAAATGGCAACCCACTCCAGTATTCTTGCCTGGAAAATCCCAGGCAAGTATTCTTCCCTGGAAAATCCCCTGGACAGAGGAGCCTGGTGGGCTGCAGCCCATGGGGTTGAAAAGAGTAGGACATGACTGAGCACATATATACAGAGCATATATATTAGGAGATAAAGGGAGCTAATTGTTATTAGATCAAATATTCATCTTTCACTGGGGTATAACAGGACAGCGACTTTTTAGTAGTAAAGATATCATTGAAGAATAAAATATGAATCTCAATTAACATCATAAGGCAGTTCTTAGGATACTACATCACATTCAGCATTTGCATGCATCTTTACTTGTAGGAAATAAAACCTAGCAGCTCACTTGGCAATACTGCTAAAAAATTAAGAACCCTGGAATGATTTGTATGGCCCATTTCTAGGAATAACCCTAGTCATTTGTACTCACATTTCTTACCAATATGTGCACCCATCAATGATATATCTTTAACATGCATTCTATCATGGGACTGAGAAGAAATCAAGATAATTTGGTGCATAGTTACTAACCTGCCCCACCTCTTCCCTAAGGAGTTGGTTTATGATGTTCTCACTTCAACACCTCAAAATTCTTACTGCCTTGTAATTCTGGAAGTTTTAGATTAACAGAGACACACATTTCAAAATTATAGACCCAGGGCTCAGTTCTTTAATGTGTTATTGTTATGCTTCACTTGCAGCTTTTTCCCCACAAATTTTCCACCGAAAAAATAACAATAAACTCATCAAAATCTCATACCATGCATGGCTTTCCTATTCATCAACCCCTCTAACTAAATATAATTGACTGTACCTAAGCCACTCCAGTATTCTTGCCTGGAGAACCCCATGGATGGAGGATCCTGGTGGGCTACATCCATGGGGTCGCAAAGAGTTGGACACGACTGAGTGACTTCACTTTCTTTCTTTCTAAGGCACACATAAGTTGAGCATCAGAAAAATTATACCCAGGCACGTAAGAATTTGTTTTTCTCCACTGAAATGAAAAAACACCATGCCAATAATAATACAGGTAAAAATTATCATTACTGCTGAAATAAAATATTAAGCTGCTTCTTTCTTTGGTCACTTACCATGTAAAATAAAATGGTCTACAAGTTAAAAATAAGATGACCAAGTAGGAACACTTGTGAGGAGAGGATAGAAAGTTAATCACTATTTCTTTCTTCTTTTCCATTCTTCCTTCTCTCATTTTTTCTTCCTTTATTCTTTCTTTAATTATTTTAAATAAGTTGTTACATTAAAAACTAATGAATGGCTATAACTTGTAAGAAAGTTTAACACAGATTTGTTATTGTATTCCAGACAACAGCAATAAGAAGGTAGATATGATCTATAAACTAATCTTTGGCAATCTACTAGAGAGAAACACATAAGTTTAAAAATTACATTATAGTAGGTAAATACAGTAAACAAAAACTCTTCACGCTAAAATCTAACTATAGAGAAAAGATACGGTGCAGTGGGACTCATAAGTAAATGCATGGCACTTTATTTGAGAAGAGAGAGACCTGCTAGGTTATTTGGCCATGTTGCAGAAAAATAAAATTCCCTGATCAGTTTCCCCCATATGGCTTTAGAACCCATATCTACGAACAAGTATCGAAACTGCAGATAATGTCATGAAGGAGACTTACATAAACCAGAGAGAGGAGAGAAGAAAAGAGAGAAACAAATCAATAATAAGATGCCAACCCAGTGAAAAGGAAATGCACTGAAGTTGCAGACTCAACATCAAATTCTCATTTTACTACTTACTTGCAACGCGACTGTCTGTATGTGCAATCACCATCCTAAACCATATTTAAATAAAATGTAGGTAATACCTTTCTCTCAGTGCTGTTTTAAAAAACAGATAAAATGCTAATCTATTTAAGCACCTTGCAGCATGCAATAAAGAACAATTGATTCATTTTGTAAAGAGAAAATAGAGAAAGATCAGTTTCTATGTAAAAACACACAGAGTGGTCTCCAACATAGTAAAAAGGAAAATCAGAGAAGTGTTATGACCTTGGAAACTGAAGAGCATAATTCCAAAGAACAGAAAATCGTCAGGGTGGTGGGGGCGGGGGGTCATGATCTTCTCATCCGAGCTAGAGGGCTTTTAGCGTCTAGTCCTAAAACCTCTGTGTCTTTCAACTTAGCATATGCTTTTTCTTCCAGTTATTCTCCCATTAATTCATTCATCCATTCGCTATATTCATCGAGCACCCACTATGTGATCTCATCTCTCGTTTAATCATAGAAGGTAGGAAGAGAGAACAAGTTAGGAAGAGATGTATATCCCTCTCTTTCTCAAAGCAGAGCTTCTGAAAGAAGCACACAGACTTCCCCACGTACATTAAACTTACTGCCTGCCAGATGTCACACAGAACATTTAGGGGACTAAGGAATTAACTTCTGTTTTGTTAAAGCCTTTATACATTGGGGTGATCTGTAAAATCAGGTAACACTATAATGATCAATGCAACAGACAATTTTTAAAAGTAAATAAAATTGCCTATCAGACAAACAAGCTGTTACAGCATTTTTATCAATCCTAAGAATGTTATTTCAAGATATCAGAAAAAAACGCATACTTATCAGTTGTTTCACCATTTACAACCATGGAAAATGAAAATAAACAATAACAGGAGGCCAACATAATAAAGTAAGGAAAACCTATTATATGTAACAGTTTGCAGTAATAAATAAGCATTTCTAACAACACTGGAGAATTCAAGCCAATATGATAAGAACTACCATGAAGCAAACTGTGCAGCTAAAAGAAGACTAGAAGCAGAGACACAATCATGTTCCAAATTTGAAGTGTCTTCAAGGAGGAAAAAAAAAAACAGACATGAATTTGTGCAAATTCCAGGAGATGGTGAAGGACAGGGAAGCCTGGCATGCTGTAGTCAATGGGGTCACAAAGAAATGGACATGACTGAACAGTAACTATATGCAGAAGAGGGACAGGTTACTTTCTATATTATTTCACAGGATAAATCCTGAAACTGTGGATGGAATTACAAACAAATATCCAACGCGTGAAACAGAAAGAACAATCTTTTAAACAATGAGTCTGGAAATGCTTCATCCAAAGCAAATTGATCAATACTAAGGTTATCAGACTGGTTCCAAATAGGAAAAAGAGTACGTCAAGGCTATATATTCTCACCCTGCTTATTTAACTTATACACAGAGTACATCATGAGAAACACTGGGCTGGAAGAAGCACAAGCTGGAATCAAGTTTGCCAGGAGAAATATCAACAACCTCAGATATGCAGATGACACCACTCTTATGGCAGAAAGTGAAGAGGAACTCAAAAGCCTCTTGATGAAAGTGAAAGTGGAGAGTGAAAAAGTTGGCTTAAAACTCAACATTCAGAAAACGAAGATCATGGCATCTGGTCTCATCACTTCATGGGAAATAGATGGGGAAACAGTGGAAACAGTGGCTGACTTTATTTTTTTGGGCTCCAAAATCACTGCAGATGGTGACTGCAGCCATGAAATTAAAAGACGCTTACTCCTTGGAAGGAAAGTTATGACCAACCTAGATAGCATATTCAAAAGCAGAGACATTACTTTGCCAACAAAGGTCCGTCTAGTCAAGGCTATGGTTTTTCCCGTGGTCATGTACGGATGTGAGAGTTGGACTGTGAAGAAGGCTGAGAGCAGAAGAATTGATGCTTTTGAACTGTGGTGTTGGAGAAGACTCTTGAGAGTCCCTTGGACTGCAAGGAGATCCAACCAGTCCATTCTGAAGGAGATCAGCCCTGGGATTTCTTTGGAAGGACTGATGCTAAAGCTGAAACTCCAGTACTTTGGCCACCTCATGTGAAGAGTTGACTCATTGGAAAAGACTCTGATGCTGGGAGGGATTGGGGGCAGGAGGAGAAGGGGACGACAGAGGATGAGATGGCTGGATGGCATACTGACTCCATGGATGTGAGTCTGAATGAACTCCGGAAGTTGGTGATGGACAGGGAGGCCTGGCGTGCTGCGATTCATGGGGTTGCAAAGAGTCGGACACGACTGAGCGACTGAACTGAACCGAACTGAACTGAAGGGGATCAGAGAGTTGCTCCTTCTGTTGGTTCTAATACTCTTCCTGAGATTCTAAAATCTTGTGAAAAGTATGAACATGAGCTGACAAACTACTAATCTGAAAACAGCCAAAGATTTGTTTGCTATGAAGCACAAATCATAAAAGACCATAAAGTATTTAACTTAAAAAAGGAAGTAGAATCATAGTCTTTGTTCCTCTTAGATGAAGTACAGGATCACAGAGCATCATGTTTGTTTGTTTGTTAGCTTTTTAAGATTTTTTTTAATGTAGCCTATTTTTAAAGTCTTTACTAGATTTGTTATAGCATTGCTTCTGTTTTATGATTTGCTTTTTGGCTGTGAGGCATGTGGGATCTTGGCTCCCAACCAGAGATTGAATCCACATCCTCTAGACTGAAAGGCAAAGTCTTAACCACTGGACTACCTGGGAAGTCCCTGCTGCTGCTGCTGCTGCTAAGTCGCTTCAGTCGTGTCTGACTCTGTGCGACCCCATAAACGGCAGCCCACCAGGCTCCCCCATCCCTGGGTTTCTCCAGGCAGGAACACTGGAGTGGGTTGCCATTTCCTTCTCCAGTGCATGAAAGTGAAAAGTGAAAGTGAAGTCGCTCAATCGTGTCCGACTCCTAGTGACCCCATGGACCCCATGGAGAAGCCTACCAGGCTCCTCTGTCCATGGGATTTTCCAGGCAAGAATACTGGACTGGGTGGCCATTGCCTTCTCCAGGAAGTCCCTAGAGCATCACATTCAAGAAGGACATTTTTCACGGATATGCTTTCTTGAGGAGAAAGGAGTTGGAAGGCACAGATGTTGACAGGATAACACTCAGAATCTGTGAATGTTTGCAGTGAGAAGCAACAGAAAAATGTTGAATTCTCCCTTCCTTTTCCTTCCCCCCTTTGCCTCCCCTTCCCTCTCTCCTCCCCCTTTTTTCTTCCTTTTTATGTAACAGAGATCTTGAATTTAAAAATGTAACCTGAGTGTTCCATGTGCTCAATTATATTTGTGGTCTCACATTTCTCGAGACACATAAATCAGAAAACTTCAGAACTTCTTAATACCTCTGTCATAAGACTTATCTTTTATTGACACATTATCAGTTGCATTCATAATGCTTAGTAAGGCTTGTAAGTTTTTGTCAGTGCCTTAGCAATAAAAACACAGGCAATCACTCTTGGGTCATTGAATGACACTCATTTTCCCTGTGACATTTCCCTGTTTAAAAAGCCTACTATCCATAGAATCTGATGAGTCACATTTTGGAACGTGTAGTTGACACAGAAGGAACTTGAAATATTTAAGTGAAAATTTGTTTCATTATAATCTACATTGATAATCTTTTTCTTCTGTAACTTAACCCATAGTCATTTACTGACTATTGAAGCTTTGAATCATGTGACTTATAACTTAGGTTATATTTTCACATTGAGGCTATGGGTTCTAGTAAGAAACTAATTTATTTTTACTTTGACTAATAGAGGATCACCAACATTTGCAAAGATCATTCTCTTCAATAAGTATTATGGTGAAAAACACTGGAACAGAAAGCAAAGAACATATGTCTAACTGGCTTTATCAGTAGACTCAATTTTGAGACATGTTTTTGCCATATTGCATAATATAATCAGGTAATTAGATAAGAGGGCTTGCCTGGTGGCTCAGTGGTAAAGAATCCACCTGCCAATACAGGAGACACAGAATTGATCCCTGGGTTTGGAAGATCACTGGGAATCCCATGGACAAAGGAGCCTGGTGGGCTACAGTTCATGGATGGCAGAGGAGTTGAATACGACTCAGTGACTAAACAATAACAATTAGGTCAGAGTCTCCTTTGGGGTCAAGACAGAGAACTTGATTCTTAAAAGAAAGAGTTATGTGAATAAACTGCTGCCTTTCCATTTCACACTATTGAACAACACAACAGAAAGTGTGTATATGTGAGAGAAATAAAAATCACACTAAATAATGCAGATAAGAATAATTTCTCTCACAGGTTTTTCTGTTGGATATCCATTATGGTTTTCATCTCCATGGTATCTTTCTTTCAGGTATCCATATATCACTTCTGTCCTGAGGCAATCCATACATCATGAAAGTGAAAGCTGCTTAGTCGTGAGATCCCATAGACTGTAGCCTATCTGGCTCCTCTGTCCATGGAATACTCCAGGCAAGAGTAGTGGAGTGGGTCACTATTTACTTCTCCAGGGGATCTTCCCAGCCAGGCTCTTCCCTGGTGGCTCAGACAGTAAAGCATCTGCCTACAATGTGGGAGACCTGGGATCGATCCCTGGGATGGGAAGATCCCCTGGAGAAGGAAATGGCAAACCACTCCAGAACTCTTGTCTAGAAAACCCCATGGACAGAGGAGCCTGGTAGGCTACAGTCCATGAGGTCGCAGAGTCGGACACGACTGAGCAACTTCACTTTCACTTTCCTGGCCAGGTGATTGAACCCAGGTCTCCTGCATTGCAGGCAGACTCTTTACCAACTGAGCCACTACGGAAGCCCTATAGAAGAAAGTGTTAGTTGCTCAGTCATGTCTAACTCTTTGTGATCCCATGGACTGTAGCCTCCCTGGCTCCTCTGTCCATGGGATTTTCCAGGCAAGTATTCTGGAGTGGGTTGCCATTCCTTCTCCAGGGATCTTTCTGACCCAGAGACTGAACCCGAGTCTCCTGCATTGCAGGCAGATTCTATACCATCTAAGCCATAAAAGATATTAAACATCACAAAAAAAATCAAATCATATATATTATTTTTTTTCTACTGGGCAACTGAATGTATACACATAAAGGTTTTAACAGGATACAACTGATTACAAAGATTACTTTTACAAAGTGATTATATAAACAAAATTCTCCAATTCTTTGGCTTTATTTCACACTTTTCCCCCTTCTCTATATGCTACCATTGCCATGCCTCGTTCACAATCAGCTCTCTCTCTGTCACACACACACCGCTTTGTTGTTGCAGTTATTTTCTTCAGAGCAGTAACATTATCTATTTGGAGACAGACTTGAAAGGAAACGACCACAGATAATCAAAATCTTTGCTTAGGAAAAGTGTTTGCTTAGTATAACAACTCACAATATCATTACTGATAACTGCTGCTTTCAGTTTAAAATAGCACTCCTTGAAGTGGGTTTTTGCTTCCTGCTGTCATAAAAAAACTTGAAAGTTATCTCTATTAGACACCAATCAGGTGAGGTTTCAAACAGCAGCTTTCAAGTGTAACTTATACCAAGCTGAAGGTCCACATATTTTAGTATTTAATGATGCCTCAAACACCTTGGAAATAATAAATAGGACTATGATTTTTGAAATAATAGATTTTTGTATACAACTAGAAGTTTCCATGTTTAATTTTTCTTTGTGGGAACTGGAGTCAATAATTCACCATGAAGTTAAGATTACTACTTTGACCAATGTTTATTAAGGCAAAGTTAATTAAATTGATAGGTTAGAATACACACACACACACACACACACACACACACACACTCCAGTAAAAATATTAAAGAGAGCAAACCTTAACATAGAAAAAATATATTGAATATGAACGTTATTTGATCATAATATTATTCTACAATGCATGTACATTGACTAATGTAAGAGTGGATTTTAAAGAAAACTTGAAAATATGCCATGGAAAAGCTCAGTTAAAATAATTAAGGAAGACAAGATAATATATTCTAAGGAAATAGGCAATGTATATTTTTAAAGGTCTAATATTTGCAAGGCACCGTATTTTGTATTATAGGGGTAGAAAATTAGTCATTCTTTTTTATTCTTTCTCCTGTGTTTCAGTTTGTTTCATTTGTTTCTTCTTTACAATCCTCTTAAAGACCAAGAGGATAAAAATTAAATATTCATATTGAGTATTAAAGACTAAATTTTCTACCCTAAGTCTATATATTTATTTCTGAGGTTTCCAGAAGCCAATGAAAAGAGAAAAACCTATTTAATTACATGCCTTTAAGTTTTAATGTTGGATTTTGCTTATTTCTCAATGGAATCAAAATATTTCTAAAATTCTAATTTTAGTTATTTCACTTTTCAGCTCTAGAATTCCTATTTGAGTACTTTATATGTGTGTATATTTATATTTCTCCTCACAAACATTTATATTTAGTTCATACATTGCTTTCTTAGTTTCCTTTTCAAGAATACTAAATCATTTATTTAAAGGTTTTGTCTATAAATCCAAACACTGGGCTTCCTCGATGATGTTTTTCAGTCATTTAATTTTTCCTTTGGCGGGCCATATTTTTCTGTTTTCTAAGGATATGTATTCACGTAGCCAAATTGTGTGAGTATTAAGAAGTATTCAATGATAGAGCTACTATTTGCTTTGTCTTTTTTTCTTTGTTTTTTTATGAGAAGATGGTAGCTAAATTAACAAGTAAAAAAAAAAAGACTAAAAAATACAGAGACAAGATTCCAACTCACAATTCACAAGCTGATGTTAAACCAGATATGAGCTAGAAAATAATTAAAGGCAAATACAAACTCATATATTCAGAATTTTAAAATATCATTCTTAGAATTTCCAGTATTGACACTTCAGAACAATTTAGAATCCATCATTAATTAGCTAACAGAGCAAAACCAGCTTTCACTTTTGCATGTACAAAAGATCATCCATCCTGGTATAGTTTCAAGTGGTGGTGGTGAATATTAGGTATTATATCACCAACTTGTCACAAAGATCATTGTGGGGACTTGGTGAGGCTCTTATGAAAGAAAGTAACTACTGAACGTGTGATCTTCATGGAATTTCTAGATCACTGATCACCACTCAAATCAAGAAGAGGACTCTCACTCTGTAATCCTTTCCTTTTCCCCTGATATTGTCACATTTTGAAAGTCAATAGTTTCAGTTATGTTGGCATATAGTCATATAATCCCACTTTTTCCCCAATGATGTAATGTAAAAATGGATGTCTATTATTTTAACCATTCTCAACCTTTCACAACAGTCAGTGTTTGTGCAAAATGGTAATATTAATTACAAATCAGTCTTGTAGAAAATATGATGGCCTGATATACTTTGGAGGGTCTCTTCAAATCAAAGCTCTTTTATTAAACTAGTTATTGAGAGATACCAAACTGAGTCAGTAGATGAATATCCTTGGCTCTGTGTTGTATGAATGGCAAAAAGTCCAATTAAATCCTTCCAGTACATTTCAGCAGACATGCCTTCATTTTAGCCCATTACCATTCAGCAGTTTTCATTGTAGGTATTACTGAAATTTTGGATGTCCTATTTCTTTACTGTGTAGAGTAATTCTAGGTATTGATATACAGGAAGCTTGCATGTCAGGACACTGCCTATTCAAAGTCAATAGTTAACAGCCACCTCATGTTACTCCCCAAATCTGCCCATTCACTGAGAGAACCCAGATGTCCCCAATGCATTTTCAGTTTTGCTCTCACATGCAAACTACTGATGGATTAACATTAAATATTTAATGTTTACCATATTCTCTCTTTCTTCCCCCTTCTTCTCTCCCCTTCCTTCCTCTTTCTCCTCCTTCTTGTTTTTCCTCTCTCTCCCTCTCTCTCTCTGTGCCCCATCCCTCTCTCCACATTTCTTCTTTACAATTTATTTATCTAGTCTACGCATATCTACCATGGCATTAAATCTTTACAGTTAAGCATCAATTGCTAAATATATCTTAAAAGACATAGATTGTAAGAATTTACCAGATGCTAGACACCTGAACTGCAAAATTCCTGTTCCACATAGACTCACTATTTTTAAGGAGTCAACAAATATTTGGAATATATCATTATACTACATGCAACATAAAACTGTCCCTATTAATTTTGTCTGTTTGAAAAGTGGACAAATTCTTTGTTGTTGGTGACTCAATGGCCGAAAATCCTGGTGTTTGTTAATTGTATGGAGCTCTGTTTAGAAATGTATAAAAGGAAATTGATGCCTATATACATACTAACAATTGCTATGTACTATGTATATGTGTGTGCCAAATAATATTTTGAAAGTGAAAGTCCTTCAGTCAAGTCCAAGTTTTGTAAACCCCATAGATTATAGCCTGTCAGGCTCCTCTGTCCATGAAATTCTCCAGGCCAGAATACTGGAGTGGGTAGCTGTTTCCTTATCCAGGGGATCTTCAAAACCCATGGATTGAACACAGGTCTCCAGTACTGCAGGTGGATTCTTTACCATTTGAGCCACAAAAGCATTTGAACTAATAGTAATATATTTGTATCAGTTAGATATTGTTTCATAACACATTATCTTAATCTCAGTGGTCAGCTGGGAGGTTCTTATCTGGGGTCTGTTTGATCTCAATCAGTCTTAATCAGGATTCTGCACTCAGCTGCCTGGTCAGCGGTAGCTGATGTAGGATTGTCTGACTACAGTTGGCTGGCTGTTCATTTGAGCAATTGGTGGCTGGGTGGCTGTTCATTTGGGCAATTGTAATGACTGGGCCAAGTTTCTTGCAATGTTTATTAGACTAGCATAGGCTATTTCATAGGATAGCTAGACTTCAGACTAAATATTAAAAAAAAAAAAAAAACTAAGATCATCAGAACACTGTTTATAATAGCCAGAACATGGAAGCAACCTACATGTCCATCAACAAACGAATGGATAAGAAAGCTGTGGTACATATACACAATGGAATATTACTCAACCATTAAAAAGAATACATTTGAATCAGTTCTAATGAGGTGGATGAAACTATTATAAAGAGTGAAGTCAGAAAGAAAAACACCAATACAGTATCAGTTCAGTTCAGTCACTCAGTCGTGTCCGACTCTTTGCGACCTCATGAATTGCAGCACTCCAGGCCTCCCTGTCCATCACTAACTCCTGGAGTTCACCCAGATTCATGTCCATTGAGTCGGTGATGCCATCCAGTCATCCCATCCTCTGTCATCCCCTTCTCCTCCTGTCCCCAATCCCTCCCAGCATCACGGTCTTTTCCAATGAGTCAACTCTTCGCCTGAGGTGGCCAAAGTATTGGAGTTTCAGCTTTAGCATCAGTCCTTCCAAAGAACACCCAGGACTTATCTCCTTTAGAATGGGCTGGTTGGATTTCCTTGCAGTCCAAGGGACTCTCAAGAGTCTTCTCTAACACCACAGTTCAAAAGCATACTAACGCATATATATGGAATTTAGAAAGATGGTAACAATGACTTTGTATGAGAGACAGCAAAAGAGACACAGATGTATAGAACAGACTTTTGGACTCTGTGGGAGAAGGCGAGGGTGGGATGATTTGAGAGAATAGCATTGAAACATGTATATTATCATATTTGAAACAGATTGCCAGTCCAGGTTCGATGTATGAGACAGGGTGCTCAGGGCTGGTGCACTGGGATGAGCCTGAGGGATGGGATGGGGAGGGAGGTTGAAGCGGGGTTCAGGACGGTGAACACATGTACACCCATGGATGATTCATGTCATGTATGGCAAAAAACCACTACAATATTGTAAAGTAATTAGCCTCCAATTAAAATAAATAAAATTTTTAAAAAGACTGAATTAAATCTCAAAAGAAAGAAAGAAACTAAGATCATGGCAACCAGCCCCATTACTGCATGGCAAATAGAAGGAGAAAAGGTGGAAACAGTAATAGATTTCCTCTTCTCAGGCTTCAAAATCACTGTGGATGGTGACTGCAGCCATGAATTCAGAAGACAATTGCTTCTTGGCAGGAAAGCAATGACAAACCGAGACAGTGTGTTGAAAAGCAGAGACATTACTCTGCCGACAAAGGTCTTTAGTCAAGGCTCTGGTCTTCCCAGTGGTTATGTACAGTTGTGAGAGCTGGACTGTAAAAAAAGCAGAATGCCAAAGAATTGATGCCTTCAAA
The DNA here is from genome assembly GCF_029407905.1 of Bubalus kerabau. Classification (NCBI taxonomy): domain Eukaryota; kingdom Metazoa; phylum Chordata; class Mammalia; order Artiodactyla; family Bovidae; genus Bubalus; species Bubalus kerabau. The sequence continues at coordinate 78,050,571 of NC_073627.1, read as the reverse complement.
CTTCAATTGTAGTACTGAAGAAGACTCCTGAAAGTCCCCTGGACAGTCAATCTGAAGGGAGATTAACTCTCAATACTCACTGGAAGTATTGATGCTGAAGCTGAAGCTGAAGCTCCAGTATTTTGGTCATCTCATGCAAACAGAAAACTCATTTGAAAAGTCTCTGTTGCTGGGAAAGATTGAGGGCAGAAGGAGAAGAGGGTGTCAGAGGATGAGATGGTTGGGTGGCATCACCGATGCAATGAACATGAACTTGGGCAAACTTAGGGAGATGGTGAGGGACAGGTAGGCCTGGTGTGCTGCGGTCCATGGGGTTGCAGAGTCAGACACGACTGGGTGGCTGAACAACAAGACTCCAGAGGTTGTGTTAAAGCAAGCGATTCTGAAGAATAAGTTTAGAACGGGAACACCATACAAGTGGGTAATAGAGCCAGCTCATATTTAAGAGCTGAAAAAAATAGTTGCAGAGTAGAGTGTCTCATTCGTGTCTGACTCTTTGCAACCACATGGAGTATAGCCCACCAGGCACCTCTGTCCATGGAATTCCCCAGGTAAGAATACTGGGGTGCGTAGCCATTTCCTTCTCCAGGGGATCTTCCCGATACAGGGATTGAACTGTGGTCTCCTGCATTGCAGAAAATTATCTTTACCATCTGAGCCACCAGGGGAGCCTGGAAAAATACAGCCTACCTCTTAATGGGAGAAAATGCAGTACAATAAATGGATACAGAGTTGGATTTAAAACAAAAACAAAAACAATGCAACTCTTTTAAAATCAATATGCCACAATATAGCTGTGCTTATGTGTATTTGGAAAGTATTACAGTAGACATTTGACATTTTCTAGGAGGTATATGAGCACTTTGACAATCTCTAACTTAGTAAGCATCAGAATAGCACGTTTAAAAAAAAGCCTCAAATGACTTTTATACTGTAACATGTCGTTTCTAATATACACAGTTCATAGAATATAGTTATTTTTTATCATTCCATGCCTAAATTTATCACAAATGTACATGTAACACTAAGACAAAGTGATTCATAAGGGATAGCAATATTATATTGGCATCAGATCCCTTCCACATCTTGAAGTAAGTTTCAAGGCCATTTGGGATACGATAAAGAATTTCTCCAGCATTAGTTATCACCATCTTTGGGCCAAGTTATTAATTGGAATATCCAATAAGAATGAAACTGAACAGGATATATCTTTATGTATACATCTGAATATATTTTTATATATCCTGGACAAAGTTGACCATGAAGAGTGGTGGGCACAGGGGCATTATGTGTGTGGGGGGGGGTCTTCTTTACTTTAAGCCAACTAGGAAAGGTTTCAAGAAATCTTATTGAAAATATCTGTTACCTGGAGCTGTGCAAGAAAGCAACAGTCTAGATGGAGAAAAGACAGAGGTGAGGAAACTAAACATCCCACTTTGGACTTCTACACCTAAAATAAAGCTGAACTAGGCTAGGAGAGGAGTCTTAACTGAAAAGCAGCTTGATCTTGGACTTCTAGCCTCTAGAACTGTGAGGAAGTAAATTTCTGTGGTTTAAAGCATCATGTCTGTGATATTTAGTTATGACAGACTGAGCAGACTACCACAGGTTCCTTTTGGGAGTTAAAATCCATAAAGAATTAAAATTAATTTTTATACTATACGGATAACTGTAAGTACGATATTGGCTAGATTCAGCAAATACTCTATGTTAGCTGAGTCTCCTTTCTAAGTAAACTATTTCTACAGAAAAGATTAGTCATGCAAATGACTTAATAGGTAAAAATGAGAGAAGTGGCATAGCGAGAGACAGAGACAGACAGAGAGAGGTGGGTGCAGGAGAGATAGTAAGAGTACTATATCTCAAGTTGTTGAGTAGATCCACGGACGTTTGTGTACTGTATATGAATGATAAATATGAAAGTACTGATGTGCTGATAGATATTTATCCAACTAAGGGAATCCTGTTTCTTTGTCTTCTACATAATTACACATGATTTAATGTCTGAATTTTCTTGACCATTCCTAGACTACGTGGCTTAGAATATATTTCAATATTTACAAGATCCAACATAATAACCAAATTAAAACTGCTGATTCTCTATCTGGCTGCGCATGTTACCTGCCAGTTAACACAGCTGAAATTCCCAGGAGTACTAAAATATAGTCTGGGATATATGGGAAATTATAGAAAGGACTTTAAATTCCATTGCAAAATATAATGAGTACACCCATGGCTGATTCACATGAAAGTATGCCAAAAACCACCACAATATTATAAAGTAATTTGTCTCCAATTAAAATAAATTTTAAAAAATTAAAAAAGATAAAAAAATAAAGTTAGCAGCAATACTTTATTATTTCCATCATTATGTATGTCACAAATATTTACCAGCTATAGAAATCACCTGGCCAAACTATACTTACATACATTACATTTTATGATTATTGCCAAATAACTAAAAATCATTTTAACATTTGTTAGATATGTATATAAATAGAGACTATGTTAAATAGTAAAAAATTCATAATTCCTTTGTGTCAAATTTAGCATCTATATAATTATCTGTGTATTTACAATTTATATTCTGCATACCATATAACACCTCAAGTTTGGATAAAATTCTAATGATATTTTAAACATATGGCAAACTCTTTAATATATATTTGATTGTTATGATATTCTTATTTATTAGCATAATATATTCTTATGATATGGGGATCATTCACATATTCTTGTGATCCATTCTTGTGGATCAATCAGACTGATTGCACAATTTGTCACAACCTTCTACCAGTAACTATGCAACGTATCACCAGTCTAGAGTATAGTGTGCCCCAAGTTAATGATGTGAATGATATATATATATATCATTTACATCATATATATATATATATATATATCATTCACATCATATATATATACATATATATCATTCACATCATATATATATATATATATATCTTTACTCCCTCTTTAATTTACAATTCATTTCATCTCTAAATAAATTTCTGAATCACTGCTTTTTCCAAAAGTCCTAATGGCTCTCTCTCCTGAATCATTCACCTATTCTACTCCCCAAATTAGCATTACACATTATGATAAAACTAAATATTCCATTGGTTCCATTAACAAGAATGATTTTATTTTAATGGACACAAAAGGAACTGAGAGAAACACAATTTTTAATATGTGAAAATATAAAATCATATATTTATAACTTATATCACATTGAGTAGTTGATTAAGTTTAAGAAGCATCACAAACTCTTAGAACTGAATAATAGTAATCAGTTTTTTCACTTGAAAAGTAATAAAGTTGGAGATATTACATTATTAAAAGTTTAACTTACAATGTTTTAAATATTACTTTGTCCCTGATTTGAATAGTTTTAAGATAAGGATGATTAATTTTACATTTTAAAATGTTATTCCTGGGATAAATAAATAAATATATATATATAAAGAAATATGACACTGAAAATACTAATCCAATATTATTATTTTCCCAATATGTAGATAATAAAATGACCTCAGAGAATGTATCCTTTCCTAATTTTAGTAGACTAAAACAGCAAGACAAAATCTGTGTGTGGGGGGATGTTCAGTATAAACGTAGGTTAAACTCTAATTAAGCTATGACACACAAACTGTGGCTACTTTTCAAAATCTCACTATAACCATTCTCTTCCACATCACCATCATTTCTTGCTTGAATTATTGCAAAGCTTCCTACTTATACTTCTCATTTCTGTTCTTTATCTCAATAAATTCCATTCTGAAACCATATTTATCCTTTAAAAACAAAAAGCTAATCAATGAACGCTATTGCTCAAAATATTCTAATGAACATACTATTACAGTCATGTTAGTCTTGGTAATCTTAACTACTTGACTTTCTGAGAGTTAGAAATAAAGCCAGACAAACAGTTTTACTAAAAAGTTCTTTGAAACAATCAGAATATATTAAGGATATTAAGCATTCTAGAATAAGATCTGAGAGAAAAAAGGAATTCAAAGGAATGATATTAACATTTAAACTCACTCTATGAAGTCACATGTATAGTCCAAAAATGACATAACACACTCTAAAACAAATGAAAGTTTCTGGAAGATTCATGTGCCCACATGGATAAAATTAGATTTCAAAACCCACCAATAAGTAGTAGTCTAGGTAAAACTCTCAGCTTCCATGTGGAGACTGGATGCAGATATCATAGGAACAAGAATAAATTGAAACACTTCAGGCCCTCAAATGGCCCAAAGAAACTCCCTAATAATATTACTGTGACAAGATAATATCATTGTTCCTAGCACAGTTTCTACTTGCTAGAGGAAGAAAAAATGCTGAACAGAGATCAAATTATTCAGATTTTTACACTTTTTCTAAATTGTTTTATGTACAATGCCTGCCACTCATACAAAAACAATTAGTCATAAAGGTGAAAAAGACACCTGTGAACAAACTTGAACAGAAAGTAAAGATACTAAAAACAAACATGGAAGAGATCCAGGTAATGGAGTTATATAACACACAGACCAAAGAAAATCCTCTTCTATTTAGTACTTTTCAAATACTAAAAGACAACCAAAAAATTCTTTAAAGATAAAAGAATTCAGCAAATTGGAATTTTTAATAAGCAGCTTGGAAATTATAAAAAAATATAATAAGTGAAATTAAGAATTCTATTGATGGGTTCAACAGAAGATTTTACACATCTGAGTAAGAACTGGATTATAGACTATAAAAAACACACAGAAAGAGGAGAAAACAAAAGCATACAGATTTTAAAATGTCTAAGAAAATATAAGAGCTGCTATGAAGGCATAGCACGTGCATAACTAAGTCTGAAAAACAAAATTGGTAGAAATATCATCTAAAATGATGATGAGAAATCCATAAAGAATAGCACTTACACAAAGACACACAATTGCCAAGCAATTAAACACCAAATTTGTAGAAAATTTGTAAAGAAATGCATTTTTAAAAACAATCAAAATAAAATCTTGTCAAATAGCAAAAGCAATGTAAACCTCTCAGGAATGAAATAGTATCTTCAAAGTTGAAAACTAGAATTCTATACCCAGCAAACATCTCCCTCAAAATAAAAAGTAAAGCAAAGATATTATCAAAGAAACAAAAGAAAAATTTGTGACATCAACACTAAAATAAATATCAAAATCTGTTTCAGGATAAAGGGAAAAAGTACCTGGAGCTTCAGAAAGAAATAAAGAACAAAAGATGACAAACTTGTGGTTAAATCTAAATCCACATAACTATAAAAACAATAATCAGATCAGATCAGATCAGTCGCTCAGTCGTGTCCGACTCTTTGTGACTCCATGAATCGCAGCACGCCAGGCCTCCCTGTCCATCACCAACTCCCGGAGTTCACCCAGACTCACGTCCATCGAGTCAGTGATGCCATCCAGCCATCTCATCCACTGTCGTCCCCTTCTCCTCTTGCCCCCCATCCCTCCCAGCATCAGAGTCTTTTCCAATGAGTCAACTCTTGGCATGAGGTGGTCAAAGTACTGGAGTTTCAGCTTTAGCATCATTCCTTCCAAAGAAATCCCAGGGCTGATCGCCTTCAGAATGGACTGGATGGATCTCCTTGTAGTCCAAGGGACTCTCAAGAGTCTTCTCCAACACCACAGTTCAAAAGCATCAATTCTTCAGCACTCAGCCTTCTTCACAGTCCAACTCTCACATCCATACATGACACAGGAAAAACCATAGCCTTGACTAGATGAACCTTTGTTGGCAATGTCTCTGCTTTCTAATATGCTGTCTAGGTTGGTCATAACTTTCCTTCCAAGGAGTAAGCGTCTTTTAATTTCATGGCTGCAGTCACCATTTGTAGTGATTTTAGAGCCCAGAAAAATAAAGTCTGACACTGTTTCCACTGTTTCCCCATCTATTTCCCATTATGTGATAAAAATTGGCTATATAAGACAATAATGCTATGAATAAATAATTTAAAATTGCTATGACTTTTTAAAAAATTATGAATATTGACTAAACACTAATAATTATGTTTGTAAAATACTATAAGTGCTGCAATTGGGAAAGTGGATTTAAGTGTTCTAAGAACCATAAGTTGAACAGGGAGTGATGAAAGTACTAATTTACATTCAATACTAAGAATTAAACCATCAATAACAAAATTTATAGAATTCACTGAAACAGTATTAAGTAATGTATAATTATTGTTAATAGATGGTAATAATTCAATAATAAACCAACACTAATCAAGTCAAATGGAAAAAAAAATACCAGTAACAGAACAGGCTGAAAAAATAGAAAGCAAAAAATAACATCATAGGCTAAAAATAAATATACTAGGAGACCTTTCCCTTGTCTGCCTCTGCCCCATACAAGTATATAGCATCTGTTGGAATCTGAAGGGAGAAAGTAACTAAGGGAAGCATTCAATTCAGTTCAGTTCAGTTCAGTTGCTCAGTTGTATCCGACTCTTTGCGACCCATGAATCTCAGCACGCCAGGCCTCCCTGTCCATCACCAGCTCCCGGAGTTCACTCAAACTCATATCCATCGAGTCGGTGACGCCATCCAGCCATCTCATCCTCTGTCATCCCCTTCTCCTCCTGCCCCCAATCCCTCCCAGCATCAGAGACTTTTCCAATGAGTCAACTCTTCACATGAGGTGGCCAAAGTATTGGAGTTTCAGCTTTAGCATCAGTCCTTCCAAAGAACACCCAGGACTGATCTCCTTTAGAATGGGCTGGTTGGATCTCCTTGCAGTCCAAGGGACTCTCAAGAGACTTCTCCAACACCACAGTTCAAAAGCATCAATTCTTCAGTGCTCAGCTTTCTTTATAGTCCAACTCTCACATCCATACATGACCACTGGAAAAACCATTGCCTTGACTAGACAGACTTTTGTTGACAAAGTAATGTCTCTGCTTTTCAAGATATTGTCTAGGTTGGTCATAACTTTCCTTCCAAGGAACAAGCGTCCTTTAATTTCATGGCTGCAATCAACATCTACAGTCATTTTGGAGCTCAGAAAAATAAAGTCTGACACTGTTTCCACTGTTTCCCCATCTATTTCCCATGAAGTGAGGGGACTGGATGCCATGATCTTAGTTTTCTGAATGTTGAGATTTAAGCCAACTTTTTCACTCTCCTCTTTTACCTTCATCAAGAGGCTTTTTAGTTCCTCTTCACTTTCTGCCATAAGGGTGGTGTCATCTGCATATCTGAGGTTATTGATATTTCTCCCGGCAATCTTGATTCCAGCTTGTGCTTCTTCCATCCCGGTGTTTCTCATAATGTACTCTTCATATAAGTTAAATAATCAGGGTGACAATATACAGCCTTGACGTACTCCTTTTCGTATTTGGAACCAGTCTGTTGTTCCATGCCCAGTTCTAACTGTTGCTTTCTGACCTGCATATAGGTTTCTCAAGAGGCAGGTCAGGAAGCCTTAGCAGAAGTCAAGTTACTGAATTTATCAGTAGGTAGCAGTTCCCCTATGCTGGGGAAAGACAAGAGATATACCAGAGCTTAGATGTACCGTGTCCAAATGAACAAGGCTCACTGTGTCCAAGGTCCATTGGTCCTGGAGAAGGTTCAAAAGCAGGGCGAGAAACCAGAAACCACAGTGGCATGTTCTTAAATAGCAAACCTGCTAAAGGAAAGTCTGTGATTTTGTCCTTAGACAATTTTAAGACCATAGTAAACTGATAAAAATAAAGCAAAATGAAAGTCTTGGCCAGTGAAAGAGATTTGATAGTGTCAAATCACCACCCTAGTCTACTAATAACCTGGAAGAAAACACAGATTCAAAGTCCTTTGTGGGGAATAAAACATATTTCCTTCAGTCTTGAGAGAGAGGGTGTGTGTGTGTGTGTGTGTGTGTGTGTGTTTGGTTTGGGGTTTTGTTTCCTTTTACACATAATGGCAACCATTCAATCAAAATATATGTGTCAAGTGAGAATATATTACCCAGTGACAAGAATCAAAAACAAAACAAAACCTAAAAATGGTTCAAATGCTTGAAAGATTAATTATGAGACTTCAAGTAGGTCTAATAAATTGGATAAACAATCTTGTAAGAAAGGAAAATATGTTTAACAGATGGAAAAGTTCAGCTGAAATTATCTTAAAAAATTATAATAAAATAAATGAAAAATGAGATGAAAAAAGAAATATTTTAATTGATTTTTCAGTAAACTATACTCAGAGAAAAGAATTTGCATGCTAATGACAGGTCAAGAGAAAACTTCCAAATTAAAATACAAATTGGAAAAAGGACAGCAAGAGGGAAAAGAGCATACAAAAGTTGTGAAATATTAGCAGATATTTCAACATACGTGTAATTGGAGTCTACAAGGAGTTCAGTTCAGTCTCTCAGTCGTGTCGGACTCTTTGTGATCCCATGGACTGCAGCTTCCCTGTGGAACAAAATAAACTATTGAAGACATAATGGTCAATAACTTTTCAAAAGCAAGGAAAAACATTAATCTACAGGTCTACAAAACTTAGTCAAAATTAAAAACCCTTAGCATTCCCAATATAATTCATGGGCCTAAGACTCTTAAATCCAATTACTCATTTCCTGACCTATTCAGTATTTGAAAAACATAAGTATTGTTATTTTTCTTCCCTGTGGAACAAAATAAACTATTGAAGACATAATGGTCAATAACTTTTCAAAAGCAAGGAAAAACATTAATCTACAGTCTACAAAACTTAGTCAAAATTAAAAACCCTTAGCATTCCCAATATAATTCATGGGCCTAAGACTCTTAAATCCAATTACTCATTTCCTGACCTATTCAGTATTTGAAAAACATAAGTATTGTTATTTTTCTATACAATTAATAGTCATATAATAATTACAGTAAATATTAAATAATATGTGGTTTTATATAGTCATAACCACATCAGTCTTATAGTCAGTATTCTTTTACAGTCAATAATAGCAATAGTTATATCATGAAATAAATATAAATTTAGATTTGCCACATATTTGCCCTCTGTGTCTTACATTTCTTAAAACTGGATAACATTTGACATACTATTTTTTCATCCTTAAGCACAGCTTTAAGTATTTCCTTTGGTTCTGGATTGTTTTGACAACCTCACAACATTTTTTTCTCGCTTCTCTGTTTGCTTTCTGCCTGCATCTTTATTTTTGAAGGGTATCACTGCTGGATAGAGAATCATAGGTTGGCATCTTGAGGTTATTTCAAGTATAAACAATAAGTTCTAATAGTAAGCATTGCCATAGTTATTAACAATATTTATTGCATGTGAATTTTTGCCTGAATTTCCTTACTGGCCTATTTGGAGTTTAGGTTTCTCACAAGGCACTTTTCACTCCTCTTCCTTAGTATGTATGAGTTCATTTTTGTGTGTACTCAAAAATACATAAACGACATCATCCCAACAATTTTAAATGTAAAATGCAATTCTATTACCCATATGTACAAAGTTATGTAACAGATGTCTAGACCATTTTAATCATGCTAAATTGAAACTCTATACCCATTGAATAGCAACTCTCCTTTTTCCCTTCCCTCTTACCCTAACTTTCTACTTTCAGTCTACAAGAGTTTGACTACTTTAGATACATCATGTAAGTGTAATCATACAATATATGTCTTTTTGTGCATGGCTTTTATGGGCTTCCCTGGTAGAAAAGGCAGAGGAGCCAGAAATCAAATTGCCAACATCCATCAGATCATCAAAAAGCAAAATACCAGAAAAACATCTACTTCTGCTTTATTCAGTACACCAAAGCCTTTGACTGTGTACATCACAACAAACTGTGGAAAATTCTGAAAGAGATGGGGATACCAGACCACCTGACCTGCCACCTGAGACATCTGTATGCAGGTCAAGAAGCAACAGTAAGAACTAGACATGGAACAACAGACTGGTTCCAAATTGGGAAGGGAGTACACCAAGGCTCTATATTGTCACACCACTTATATCACTTATAAGTAGAGTACATCAAATGAAATACCAGGATGGATGAAGCACAAACTGGAATCCAGATTGCCAGGAGAAATATCAATAACCTCAGATATGCAGATGACACCACCCTAATGGCAGAAAATAAGAAGAACCAAAGAGCCTCTTAATGAAAGTGAAAGAGGAGAGTGAAAAAGCAGGATTAAAACTCAGCACTCAAAAAATGAAGATCATGGCATCCAGTCTCATCACTTCATGGCAAACAGATGGGCAAACAATGGAAACAGTGACAGACTTTATTTATTGGTTCAAAAATCACTGTAGATGATGACTGCAGCCATGAAATTAAAAGAGGCTTGTTCCTTGGGAGGAAAGCTATGAACAAACTAGACAGCATATTAAAAAGGAGAGACTGTATTTTGCCAACAAAAGTCCATCTACTCAAAGCTATGGTTTTTCCCATAGTCAAGTATGGATGGGAGAGTTGGACTATAAAGAAAGCTAAGCACAGAAGAATTGATGCTTTTGAACTGTGCTGCTGGAGAAGACTCTTGAGAGTCCCTTGGACAGCAAGGAGATCCAACCAGTCCATCCTAAAGGAAATTAGTCCTGAATATTCATTGGAAATACTGATGCTGAGGCTGAAACTCCAATATGCTGATCACCTGATGTAAAGAACTGACTCATTGGAAAAGACCCAGATGCTGGGAAAGAATGAAGGCAGGAGGATAAGGGGATGACAGAGGATGAGATGGTCAGTTGGTACCATTGCCTCAATGGAGTTTGAGCAAACTCCAGGAGTTGGTGATAGACAGAGAAGCCTGGTGTGCAGCAGTCCATGGGATCACAAATGGTCGGACCCTACTGAGAGACTGACCTGAATTGAACTGGTAGCTCAACTTGTAAAGAGTTCACCTGTACTACAGAGAAACCCCAGTTTGGTTCCTGGGTTGGGAAGATCTGCTCGAGAAGTGATAGGCTACCCACTCTAGTATTCTTGGGCTCTCCTGGTGGCTCAGCTGGTAAAGAACCCACCTGCAATGTGGGAGACCTGGGTTCAATACCTGGGTTGTGAAGATTCCCCGGAGAATGGAAAGGCTACCCACTTCAGTATTCTGGCCTGGAGAATTCAATGGGTTCACAAAGTGTTGGACACAACTGAGTGACTTTCACTATTACACTTAGCATAGTGTCCTCCAAGGTAATCCATGTTGTAGCATATATAAAGATTTAATTATTTTTTAAAGAACCTCTCTATGTATATACCACATTTTCTTTATCCATCCATCTGTTGATGAATAATTTAGGTTGCTTCCAACTCTTGGCTACTGTGAATAATAATGCAACAATCATTAATTTGCAAATATCTCTTTGAGGTCCTATTTCAATTATTTTGAATATATACCCAAACAAGCCTGCTCGATTGTCACCCTGCTAATTTAACTTATATGCAGAGTACATAAAGTGAAATGTCGGGCTTATGAATCACAAGCTGGAAGCAACAGTGCCAGGAAAAATATAACAACCTCAGATATGCATGTGTTATCAATATAATGGCAGAAAGAGTAGTCAAACTACACAGCTTCTTGATGAGGGTGAAAAGGGAAAGTGAAAAAGCTGGCTTAAAACTCAACATTTAAAAAACAAAGATCATGGCATGCTGTCCCATCACTTCATGGCAAATAGAAGGGGAAAAAGTGGAAACAGGGACAGATTTTATTTTCTTGGGCTCTAAAATCACTGTGGATACTAACTGCAGCAATGAAATTAAAAAAGGTTTGTTCTTTGGAAGGGAAGCTATGAAAAACCTAGACAGTGTATTAAAAAGCAGACACATCACTTTGCCAAAAAATGTCCTTATAGTCAAAGCTATGTTTTTTTGTTTGTTTGTTTGTTTTTTCACTAGTCACATATGGATGTGAAAGCTGGACCATAAAGAATGCTGAGCACCAAAGAATTGATGCTTTTGAATTGTGGTACTGGAGAAGACTCTTGGGAATCCCTTGGACTGCAAGGAGATCAAACCAGTCAATCCTAAAGGAAATCAACCCTGAATATTCATTGGAAGGACTGATGCTGAAGCTGAAACTCCAATACTTTGGCCACCTGATGCAAAGAGTCAACTCACTGGGAAAGACCCTGCTGCTGGGAAAGATTGAGGGCCAGAGGAGAAAAGGGCGACAGAGGATGAGATGGTCAGATGGCATCACTGACTCAGTGGACATGAGTTTGAGCCAATGCCAGGAGATGGTGAAGGACAGGGAAGCCCGGCGAGCTGCAGTCCATGAGGTTGCAAAGAATAAGACACGACTGAGCAACTGAACTGAACTGAAAGCCACAGATTATGATGATTCTTCATTTATCAATTTTCTTGGATTCCTATGATAAATTTATCACAGTGATCACTTTTCTTTAGCTCCATGGAAATCCTACTGTCCTCAAGAAATAAAATTTTAAGTCAGTAAAAGTCTTCGGTTTTTTTCAAAAACCATCGTCTTTTGCATATCATTTCTTCAGAACCATCTATTCCAGTGAAAATCCAATAGTGAGCAAGTCTAAATTCCCTGTGAGGACAGTATAATATCACACACATTTCTTTTTTGGCCAAGAATTCTAATTCCGTTTCATTGCCTACAGCTATTCTTCCCTGTTTTCTACTATTTACTTTCTCTAACTTGCAGAGAATTTTGTTTAAAACCATATGTGCTAATTTGTAGGGATTCTATCTCTGTAACTGCAATTATCCCAGAGCATCATGCTTTGTAAGAAAAGTGCACATTATATTTACTTGGGAATATATTTTCCCAGAAGTTATAGTCTGTGTGACTTAATGGGAAAGAAATCTGCACAATACACAGCCCTAAATTTATACCAAGGAACTGCCTCATGTTAATTATGTGCCTTGAACAAATCAATTTCCTAGTGGATATGCTTGTCTAGACAGCATATATAAAATGTTTAACAGTAGCAACTATCATTAGATTGGTTAATGCTGTCTTTCTGGTTCAACTTCATTTTAATATCCTTAGCTCCAAGCCACTCAACCTCTTAGAGACTCAGTTTCTAAACTGTGGAATAGGAGTAACCCTTGCCTGTTCAATAACCACATAGTTGATGTCCAGGTTAAATGACATAAAAATGTATGAAGTCAGTTTGTAAACTGAAAAACTACCATATTAATTGATGAGCAACAAATTATGTGTATGTTAGTTGCTCAGTCAGGTCCGACTCTTTGCAACTCTATGGACTGTAGGCTCCTCTATCCATGGGATTCTCCAGAAAAGAATATTAGAGTGGGTTGCCATTCCCTTCTCCAGGGGATCTTCCCAACATAGGGATCGAATCCAGATCTCCCACATTGTGGGCAGATTCTTTACCATCTGAGCCACCAGGAAAGCCCTGTAATATGTTATAATATCCCCTTCTCCTCCTGCCTTCAATCTTTCCCAGCATCAGGGTCTTTTCAAATGAGTCAGTTCTTCACATCAGGTGGCCATAATAATGGAGTTTCGGCTTCAGCCTCAGTCCTGAGGCTGAATATCATGAATATTCAGGACTGCTTTGCTTTAGGATGGACTGTTTTGGATTGCCTTGCTCTCCAAGGGACTCTCAAGAGTCTTCTCCAACACCACAGTTCAAAAGCATCAATTCTTCAGTGCTCTGCTTTCTTTATAGTCCAACTCTCACATCCATACATGACTACTGGAAAAACCATGGAGGGAAATTGCTGATAGCCAATTCTCTGTTGTACTTGAAAGAAATGTTACTGCAGATATAGTTCACATATTATAATTACCATTATCAGGGTGAGTTCAAGTGCAAATTATTGCAATTAGTATGCATTTCTTGTTATTAAGGCCATAAATGCTTTCTCCTTGGAAGTAATGACAAATCTAGACAGCATATTAAAAAGCAGAGACATTACTTTGCCAACAAAGGTCCATCTAGTCAAAGCTATGTTTTTTCCCCATAGTCATGTATGGATATGAGGGTTGGACCATAACAAAAGCTGAACATCAAAGAATTGATACTTTTAACTGTGGTGCTGGAGAAGACTCCTGAGTGTCCCTTGGACTACAAGGAGATCAAATCCGTCATTCCTAAAAGAAATCAATCCTGAATATTCATTAGAAGGACTGATGATGAAGCTCAAGCTCCAATACTTTGGCCACCTGATGCAAAGAACCGACTCACTGGAAAAGACCCTGATGCTGGGAAAGATTGAAGGCTGGAGGAGAAGAGGACAACAGAGGATGAGATGATTGGATGGCATCACCAACTCAATGGGCATGAGTCTGAGCAAGCTCCAAGAGATAGGGAAGGACAGGGAAGCCTGGAGTGCTGCAGTTCATGGGGTCACAGTTGGATATGACTGAGCGAATGAACAACAACAAAACTGCAACTGTTTATTTAATCAGACAGAGGGAAAAATACTCTTGAGGCAAGCACCCCCTTAAACACTTGCCGATTTGAAAATTAAATTATAACATAGTCAGAAAACTGTAAAGACTATATCAAATTAATTGATAAACATTAAGCACAAAATAGATGGCATTTGAAAAATCTCATATTTTTCAGAATAATCAGGATAATGTCATAAAGTTAGTTTCTTGGTTAAATGTGACAAACCCAGAATAAAATAATTCATATAGTTCCTTCCCCTGCCTCAAGCTGGATGTTTTTCAAAAAGAGTCTTAAAATATGTGAGGGAGGGTATGGGAGGGGGGAGGGAGGAGGGAGGAGGGTTCAGGATGGGGAACACAGGTATACCTGTGGCAGATTCATTTCGATGTTTGGCGAAACTAATACAATGTTGTAAAGTTTAAAAATAAAATAAAATTTAAAAAGAAAGAAAGGAAAAAAATATGTGGAATCAGAAAATTATAAATCCTATATTACTTGAGCATTTATGAAAATCTAGAATTAAAATGGAGGTATTAGCTGCTTTTAGCAGTTGTCAGTGATAATATTTAACAAGTATGGAAAGCAGATGACCCAGGTTCTTTACAAAGATGGGCTTTGAGCTACAATTTATATTCTGTTAAGCAATGAAAAAAATGTTAGCCAAGATTTATAAATTAATTCTGTATCTTGACAACATAAATTTAAATTTCTGTTTAAAATGTTTTACTGAGAAGGACTGAGTTTTCTCATGATACTGAATTTTTGGAGTTGAGTAAAAATCTAAACAAACACTGAATTTATTAGAGGAATGTAAAAGAGATCAGCACTAGATGTTCTTAGGAAGGAATGATGCTAATGCTGAAACTCCAGTACTTTGGCCACCTCATGCAAAGAGTTGACTCATTGGAAAAGACTCTGATGCTGGGAGGGATTGGGGGCAGGAGGAGAAGGGGACGACAGAGGATGAGATGGCTGGATGGCATCACTGACTCCATGGACGTGAGTCTGCGTGAACTCCAGGAGTTGGTGATGGACAGGGAGGCCTGGCGTGCTGCGATTCATGGGGTCACAAAGAGTCGGACACGACTGAGCAACTGATCTGATCTGATATGATATTGCTTAGAATTTTTAAAAAGTGTGTACAGCTGGGTCGTAAACTACACCTATCAGAGCATCATTGTATCCAACAACCCTGGTGATCATCAACTCATTAAACAATTACTGATTAGACTCTAAGTAAACAAACTTCTTCAAAATGACTACAGAGATGCTCATGAAACTACAAAAAGTATGGCTATTTTCTCCTTTTTGTGAATCTGTTTTCAAAGTGTAAATAGTGTCTTAAGAGATTAACCTTAATAAGGAGGTAGAGTCCATTTATGTCAACAATGCTGTTACCTTTTCACAGAAAACCTGTTATAATTGGTTTAAAATTTTCAGCCATCATGCTGAAGAAAAGAAGGAATTCTCTACAGCTAATCTTAAGCTTTTGTGGTAGCACTATTCATTCTGTTTTCCCCCACATAGAAAAAATACAACAAAATAGGTTGAACTCACGAAGTTAGAGATAATCTAAAAGTTTTGTAACAAAAATCTTTAAAATCAGTATGCTGTTGCTAAGTCACTTCAGTCGTGTCTGACTCTGTGCCACCCCATAGACAGCAGCCCACCAGGCTCCCCTATCCCTGGGATTCTCCAGGCAAGTTGCCATTTCCTTCTCCAATGCGTGAAAGTGAAGTCGCTCAGTCGTGTCCGACTCTTAGTGACCCCATGAACTGCAGCCTACCAGGCTCCTCCATCCATGGGATTTTCCAGGCAAGAGTGCTGGAGTGGGGTGCCATTGAAATCAGTATAAAGAAGATCAAAAACAGTGTACTAAAATCTAATGGAAAGTACAGAACCCCAGAACATAGAGAATTATATGAAACCAAATGTCTATTTCATTTAGTTCCTGAATATAAATGTTAGCATTTACTATACTACAATGATCATAAAGATATGTGATCCATTAAAGTGGTCCAGATTGATTTAAGCTCTTCTCATGTAAGTATGACAACTGATACACCCATAAAAATACTATCTAAATATGCATATGCCTTTTGTTTGTTTACATAGCATTTACTTTTTCTATAGGTCATATTTTATTCTTTGAAATGAAAACTAGACAAAAAAGCAACTCAAATACACTGTAAATGCAATACTGTATGACTATGAAGACTATTAGAATCTTACTTTTAATGCTCATAAAAATGATTCAGAAAATATCCATAATAATGATGTAATCATTACAAGGAATTTAATCATAGTTACTTTTGTTGTGTTACAGGGGGAAAAAAAGCAGCTTCCTATGCTCCATTAAGAACACTATCTATAAAATTAGCCATACCCTGCTTTAAAACACAGATTCACCATTTGTTGTATGACTTAGGGAAAATTAACAAAATATTTTGATCTTTGGTTTCTTATCTAATAAAGGAGGACATAAATGCCACATTGCATGTAAAAGACTTTGAAAACTGCCTGTAATACAGTAAATGAAAATTGTTGCTACTTTTATGATCAGTATTACATAATAATTACCATTATAATTTTCATATCTTGACAGTACTTAGGCTTTTCTTTCAAAGTACTGTGAAAAATATAACCTGATGCAAATTAAATGCTCTGCTAGTCTCATCATTGTGCCATATGCATGAGAAGATTAATTTATACTGAAAATAGCTACAAATTATTATATTAAAAATATCTTACTCATTAGACAAATGATGCACTAAAATGAAGGTGCTTATTTTCCCCTGGATGTTAATGTTCTATGAGAAGTATGTTGTGAATTTTTAAAAATTAAACACAATTTATAGCCTAAAGAGAACTAGCTTTTTTTTAATAACCATAAATACCTTTTATGTTACAAACAAAAAAATATAACCTGGATTATCAAGTACCCTAGCTCACATCAAAGAAGTTATCAGAATAGAAATGCTTAGAACTCTGAATATCATTATAACTCATAACTTTTAAGCTATTTTTCATGCATTCATATCAATGAGATGATCATACAAGTATGTAATTTAATAGTAAGGGTCAGTATTGCATATTAGGCAAAGCAAAAAAGAATAGAGCAATATCCTTCTTATTTGGAATACATTCAGAAAGCATTTAAAATTTATTTTTAACAGTGAAACAATAAATGACTAACTCTATACAGTAAAATGTATATAATTTCATTATATGAACATTAATTGGCCTTCATTCAGAGGCTGCTTCCTCTTATCATAAAAAGATTACATTTGATTAGGGTATTATGACTATTGAACAAATTGTCATAATTTATTTCAATATTATAAGCTACATTCAAAATGACTTCAAATGGCTAAACATCTGTAAAAATAAGCAACTGCCTCAAAGTGCACAGACTTAGTTATGAAAAAGGTACTATGGCACATAATAGGAATTGATACTTATAATAATGACCTAAACTTATTTAAAGGGTCAAGTTACATTTAGTATGCTAGGTTGAAAAATGCCAAGAAATGTACAATGTATTACCAAAGAACTGCCATCTGGCATAGTCAAAACCCAGTAGGTTTTTACTTAAAGATAGCACATACTTCATGATTGGGAAATACTATCAAGAATGATTTGTTAACTAAGAATTTTGGAAGAATAAAAGGTAGGCATATCTGAATAAGAAATGCAATACTTACGTAATATATACAGTAAGAATCTAAAGATGAAGGAGGGTAAATAGGTGTGGTAAATGGAATTACTTTTATCAGTATTTGCTTCCCTTTAGTTGTCTAATATATCTACAACTGTGCCATAGGCTTACATTCTATAGACTTATATAACCCCACCAACTGACTTTAGTCTCTCCCATGTGTCTTGCTTTGGTTGGTGGAATACTACAAGATGTGAGGCAAACAAGAGACCTGAAATATACATGTGCAGTTGGGCTTCCCGGCTTTTGGCTCTGCTACTGGCATAAAAATATGCTGTGTAAAAAAGCTGTTCCATCAGCCCAGGTCTCAGAGTTTACTCTGGAGCCTGAGGTAGAGATGTTTTAGCTGACCCACAGACACACAACATTAAATAAAGCCCTCTCAGCTAACTTAAAGATCAATGAGTGTAAGAATAAATACTTCAATACTGGATACAAATTAGTACCTTGGTATTGTTAAGCAAAAGATAACAGAAAAGAATGGCAAAAATCAATGATACACCTTAAATGAATCATTTCATTTTCTCATGGAAATTTTTCTGTAGGCAAATGCATAATTCTGAATAAACTATTTCTAAGTACTGTAAAAGACCACCTATAGCTTTTAAAAAGAGTTATTATTTTCTTTGTTGTCATTCAGTCCATAAGTCCTATCTGACGCTTTTGAGATCCCATGGACTGTAGCCCACTAGTCTCCTCTGTCAGTGGGATTTCCCAGGCAAGAATATTGGAGTGGATTGCTACTTCCTTCTCCAAGGGATCTTCTGGACCCAGGGATTGAAGTTGTGGCTCCTGCATTGGCAGGCAGATTCTTTACCACTGAATCACCCGGAAGCCCTTGTTATCACCTTAGAGAGTGAAAGTGAAGGTGTTCAGTCGTGTCCGACTCTTTGTGAACCCATGGACTGTAGCCTACCAGGCTCCTCCATCCATGGGATTTTCCAGGCAAGTATACTGGAGTGGGTTGCCATTTCCTTCTCCAGGGGATCTTCCCAACTCACAGATTAACCTAGGTCTCCTGCATTCTAGGCAGACACTTTAGCATCTGAGCCACCAGGGAAGTTCAAGTTATCACCTTAGCACTAAATAAATCTACACCTAACATTAAAATGAGAAAAGAAATCAGATAACCTATTATAACATTTTAACTTTCAAATAACTATTTACTTGGAATGATTTTTCTGGAGAAAAATAAAATGATTATATCAGAGCACATTAGTGTGCAAAGCATTTTCTATTCACATAGCCAAAGGTGTGATGTCTTATCAAGGAGCCGTATATTCTTCAGGTCATGTTGTTTTTCAAGTGAGTTGGTATTATTTTACTTACTCAAAGGGGATGTTCAAAGTCTTCAGGTGGTCTTCACACATATATTTTATGTGATATTTGAAGTTCATGTTTTAGGTTAAAAAAAAAAATCTCAGTTCTATGGAATGGGCACTGAATTAGAGAAATCTGGATTCTCACTTCAAATCTGTCTTTTTTTTTAATTTAATTTTATTTTTTAACTTTACAATATTGTATTGGTTTTGCCATATATCGAAATGAATCCACCACAGGTATACATGTGTTCCCCATCCTGAACCCTCCTCCCTCCTCCCTCCCCATACCATCCCTCTGGGTCATCCCAGTGCACCAGCCCCAAGCATCCAGTATCATGCATCGAACCTGGACTGGCGACTCATTTCATATATGATATTATACATATTTCAATGCCATTCTCCCAAATCATCCCACCATATCCCTCTCTCACAGAGTCCAAAAGACTGTTCTATACATCAGTGTCTCTTAAATGTGTCTGTTTATGCCAATATCTTAACTATCCTTAAGATATCTCTTTTCTCATATTTAAAAGTGATTTTACTGGCAGAGTACTCTCTAAGGTAAATTTTTACAGTAAGATTCTTTTGTTCTCTGCCTCTATAGGATTTGCCTTTCTGATTATCACCTGAGGGTATCAATTTTACTCTAACACAATCATATTCATTTCAGATATGGAGAAGAGGGGCATGGGTCTAATATAGCCATGAGACATTAAAATAAAAAAGCCAGTTTCCAGAGAATTGAGCACCCTGTAGGAAAGATGCCAGAGAGGCAACACAGCACATTTTTATTATGAGCCAAACACGTGTGTAAACATTTCATCATACCTCAGCTGCTTCATTTACTCCACAATAGTTTAATAGATGCTATTCAGAAAAAAACAGTGCTTGAGCAAGCATGACATTTTTTGTCCCAGAATATATAGTCAGACAATTTGGAAGAAACATGAGTAAAATTAACACTTGCCGTAAATCAAACATGTATTTTATAACTGCCAAAGAAGAAACTTCAGAAAAAATATTACTCACCCATTGCTAGATTAAAAAAAAAACCCAAACTAATCAGAAGAATCACATTTTAACTATGAAAACATAATATTTAAGACAAGTTTCAAGTTTTTATTCTAAATTGTATACAAAGGATGAAATATAAATGTAGATATAAGATAGTAATTGTAGTTACTAATACATGTGAATCCTCAAGTGCTTAAAAATATTATAAAAATAAGTATATAAGCAAAAAACAGCTAGAAATTTAAGTTATCTCCATTAGGTGTCCAGAAAAATACCTAATATTTATTAATGCACCAAGGAGTTTCAAAATACTTTTCCTGTATCATCTCATTTAAGCATTACAGGACTCTTATGTGGTAAATCAAATTATTGTTCTAAATATAGAAATGAATGCTCTGAAGCACAGGAAGGTTAAGATATTTGCCTAAGATCACAAAGCAAGGAGTTACAGAAATGGAATTCAGGTAGAGTGGGCAAAAACAAATTTCTTACATTGTTGGTTGGACAATAAAAAAATACTTTTTCTAAAAATAATCAACTGAGAAACTTAAGAATTGTCTGTAACTTTTGGTCTTTAATATATGTCCACTCAAAAAAAAAATATATGTCCACTCAAATTCGATTGCAATATGTAATGATACAAGTTTAAGAATTATGAATTAAGCTGTGCTTACAATAGCAAACATAAGATAAAACAAAAGAAAATGTGTATATTGACTGCAGTGAAATGATTGGTCAGGTATGTAATAGAATAAAACACTACAAATCAGAAAAGATCTTTAAAGTACTGACAAAGCAAATTCTATATGTGTGTGTACATATACATGAGTTATATATACACATGTGTATATATATGGGCTTCCACAATGGCTTCATGGATAAAGAAACTGTGCAATACAGGAGACACAGTTTCAATCTCTGGGTTAGGAAATCCCCTGGAATAGGGTATGGCAATTCACTCCAGTATTCTCGCTGGGAGAATCCTATGGATAGAGGAGCCTGGTGGGCTAGAGTCCATGGGGTTGCAAAGAGTCAGACATGACAGACGCAACTTAGCATGAATATCATATATACATATGGTGTATATCTATGATCTATATAGGTGTGTGTGTATGTGTATATATACATATATACTTCTGCTTTCTGTCCTTTATTGGATCCATCTTTGCATAAAATATTCCCTTGCTATCTCTAATTTTCTTGAAGAGATCTCTAGTCTTTCCCATTCTATTGTTTTCCTCTATTTCTTTGCATTGATCACTGAGGAAGGCTTTCTTATCTCTCCTTGCTATTCTTTGGAAATCTACATTCAGATAGGAATATATTTCCTTTCTTCCTTTTCCTTTTGCTTTTCTTCTTTTATCAGCTATTTGTAAGGCCTCCTCAGACAGCCATTTTTCCTTTTTGCATTTCTTTTCCTTGGGGATGGTCTTGATCACTGCTTCCTGTACAATGTCATGAACCTCCGTCCATAGTTCAGGCACTCTATCAGATCTAGTCCCTTAAATCTATTTCTCAATTCCACTGAATAATCATAAGGGATATGATTTAGGTCATACCTGAATGGTCTAGTGGTTTTCCCTACTTCCTTCAATTTAAGTCTGAATTTGGCAAAAAGGAGTTCATGATCTGAGCCACAGTCAGCTCCCAGTCTTGTTTTTGCTGACTGTATAGAGCTCCATCTTCAACTGCAAAGAATATAATCAATCTGATTTCAGTACTGACCATCTGGTGATGTCCAGGTGTAGAGTCTTCTTTTGTTGTTCTTGAAAGAGGGTGTTTTCTACAATCAGTGCATTCTCTTGGCAAAACTCTGTTAGCCTTTGCCATGCTTCATTTTTTACTCCAAGGTCAATTTGCCTGTTACTCCAGATATCTCTTGATTTCCTACTTTTGCATTCCAGTTCCCTATAATGAAAAGGACATTTTATTCGGTGTCAGTTCTGGAAGGTCTTTGAGGTCCTCACAGAACTGTTCAACTCAGCTTCTTCACCATTACTGCTTGGGATATAACCTTGGATTACTGTGATATTAAATAGTTTGCCTTGGAAATGAACAGAGATCATTCTGTCGTTTTTGAGATGGCATCCAAGTAATGCATTTCAGACTCTTTTCTTGAATATGAGGGCTACTCCATTACTTCTAAGGGATTCCTTCCCACAGTAGTAGATATAACAGTCATCTGAGTGAAATTCACCCAACCAGAGAATGGTAGGGACCTAACAGAAGCAGAAGATATTAAGAAGAGGTAGCAAGAATACACAAAGAACTATACAAAAAAGATCTTCATGATGCAGATAACCATGATGGTGTGATCACTCACCTAGACCCAGACATCCTGGCATGTGTTCAAGTGGGCCTTAGGTACCATCACTATGAACAGAGTGGAGGTGATAGAATTCCAGTTGAGCTATTCCAAATCCTAAAAGATGATGCTGTGAAAGTGCTGCCCTCAAAATACCAGCAAATTTGGAAAATTCAGCAGTGCCCACAGGACAGCAAAAAGTCAGTTTTCATTCCAATCCCAAAAAAGGCAATGCCAAAGAATGTTCAAACTACTACAAAACTGCATTCATCTCACACACTAACAAAGTAATGCTCAAAATTCTCCAATCCAGGCTTCAACAGTACATGAACCATGAACTTCCAGATGTTCAAGCTTGATTTAGAAAAGGCAGAGGAACCAGAGATCAACGTGTCTATACCCACTGGATCATCAAAAAAGCAAGATATCCAGAAAAATATCTACTTCTGCTTTATTGACGATGCCAAAACCTTTGACTGTGTGGATCACAAAAAAACTGTGGAAAATTCTTCAAGAGATGCGAATACCACACCACTTGACCTGCCTCCTGAAAAATTTGTATGCAAGTTAAGAAGCAACAGTTAGAACTGGACATGGAACAAAAGACTGGTTCCAAATCGGTAAAGGGGTATGTCAAGGATGTAAATTTTCACCCTACTTATTTAACTTATATGCAGTATACGTCATGCAAAATGCCAGGATGGATAAAGGACAAGCTGGAATCAAGATTGTTAGGAAAAATGTCAATAACCTCAGATATGCAGATGATACCACCCTTATGGCAGAAAGTGAAGAACTAAACAGCCTCTTTAGGAAAGTGAAGGAGGAGAGTGAAAAAGTTGGCTTAAAATTCAAAATTCAGAAAACTAAGATCATGACATCCAGTCCCATCACTTCATGGCAAATAGATGGGGAAACAATGGAAACAGTGGGAAATTTATTTTATTGGGTTTCAAAATCACTGCAGATGGTGCCTACCACCATGAAATTAAAAGACACTTGCTCCTTGGAAGAAAAGCTATGACCAACCTAGACAGCATATTAGAAAGCAGAGACATTACTTTGCCAGCAAAGGTCCATCTAGTAAAAGCTATGGTGTTTCCAATAGTCATGTATGTATGTGAGATTTTGACTATAAAGAAAGCTGAGCACTGAAAACTGATGCTTTTGAACTGTGTTGTTGGAAAAGACTCTTGAGAGTCCCCTGGATTGCAAGGAGATCCAAGAGTCAATTCTAAAGGAAATCAGTCCTGAATATGCATTGGAAAGACTGATGCTGAAGATTAAGCTCCAATACTCTGGCCACCTCTAGCGAAGAACTGACTCACTAGAAAAGATCTTGAAGCTAGGAAAGATTGAAGACAGGAGGAAAAGGGGACAACAGAGCTTGAGATGGTTGGATGGCATCACCAGCTCAATGGACATGAGTTTGAGCAAGCTCCAGGAGGTGGTGAAGGACAGGGAAGCCTGGCATGCTGCAGTTCACGGGGTCGCAGAGAGTCAGACACGACAGAGCAATGGAACAACAGCAGCTTAAAATCAGCATGTCAGCACCAATCTGGAGGGCCAATATCATATAATATGGCACTCAAAATACAACTTGCAAAAGAAATACATCTCTGCCCTAAAAGCCATCCATTCACCATGCTATACTACTCAATACAGGGCCTGGCTATTGAAATACAAAGAGAAAAAAATATATAAATAATTGAGAGCATAGGAAGCAAGAAGAATAAATTGTGAAGTTATAGTATTGCTGTGTTTAGCTTTTCATGTTGAAAAAACAGAATTGGGAGAGAAAATATTAAAAATGCCTGAGCATATTGTGGAATTGAATGAAAACATGAAATCTCCAATTCAGAAGAGTGACCAAATAAAATATCTTGGGAAAAAGGCAATGTCAAAAGAAATATATCAAAACAGAATCAGAAAAAAAAACCAAGTGTTATATGTTGCCATAAAGAAAATACAAACAAAACAAACAAACAGAAATCTATTAAAGAAGAGAGAAACTAGGGGCTAAAAGCTAAACTAATACTTACTTTAGTCTAAAGCCTCAATGATAATGGGTAATTTGGGTGGTAAGTAAAAATACAGAATGAAATACTAAGAAAAATTTTAAATATCCTAAGTTCTAATACATTTTGAATAAACAATTTAGCAGTTTTGAAGCTTGTTAAAATATTAAAAGAAGTCATTAAAAAAAGGTTAAATACACTGAATACCTGTCAATGCCATAGAGGAAGAAAACAATAACATTTTTTTAAATCCCAAAGAATTAGAAGAGGGAGAAAAAGAACTTTTCTGGTGGAATTTAACTATTTTAAATGTTTTCAACTGTGTCTCCTAAAAATAAATCATAAGATCGTTATCTAAATGGCAGCATCCCGCCTTATGGCACTGTCTTTTCTTACTGTTGTTTGATCTTGGTAACAGATTGTAACACAGGCTGATGTTAGTCTAATATTCCAACTCTGTAGTGACCAGCTAAAAGTATATTTTTCTAATTTAAAAAAAAAAAAAGGCCTCCAAGAAAAAACCCCATTGTTGTTGGGTCTTCTAGGAAAGCTTTATCACGCATGTTTATGGAGTGGTAAGTCTCTATATTAGGGCCTTTTGGAAATACATGCTTTCCTTCATTGCAAAATAGACAATATGGTAGCTACACCATCTTGTGAACGGAGTCCTTATGTTTAGGATGGCAGAACTGAATGACAGAAGGAATCAGGAACAATGTGTTTGCATGAGCCCATGCCAACCTGCCTTAAATTGGCAACCTGAAGACTTCATATTTTATGAAAGGAAAACAAATCTCTACCTTGTTTAAGTCACTTTCATTGTGTGTCCACATTAATATTGGCAAATGCAGTCATAACACATGTACATATACAATATTTTTTAAGGTTGTATAAACTTTTATATTTAAGTTTCTGTTTTCAATTCAGTTCAGTCACTAAGTCCCGCCCAACTATTCGCAACCCCATGAACTGTAGCAGGCCATGCTTCCCTGTCCATCACCACTCCCAGAGTTTATGCAAATTCATGTCCATAGAGTCAGTGATACCATCCAAACATCTCATCCTCTGTTGTCCCCTTCTCCTCCCGCCTTCAATCTTTCCCAGCATCAGGGTCTTTTCTAATGAGTCAGTTCTTCACATCAGATGGCCAAAGTATTAGAGTTTATCTTTAGCATCAGTGCTTCCAATGAATATTCAGTACTGATTTCCTTTAGGGTGGACTGGTTGGATCCCCCTGCATTCCAAGGGATTCTCAAGAGTCTTCTCCAACACAATTCAAAAGCATCAATTCTTCGGCACTTAGCTTTCTTTATAGTCCAAAACTCACATCCATACATGACTACTGGAAACACCATAGCTTTGACTAGACATACTTTTGTTGGCAAAGTAATTTCTCTGTTCTTGAATATGCAGTCTAGGTTGTTCATAGCTTTTCTTCCAAGAAGAAAGCATTTTTTAATTTCATGGCTGCAGTCACCATCTGCCACGATTCTAGAGCCAAAAAAATAAAGTCTGTCGCTGTTTCCCTTGTTTCCCCATCTATGTGCCATGAAGTGATGGGACCCAATGCCATGATCTTAGTTTTCTGAATGTTAAGCTTTAAGCCAACTTTTTCACTCCCCTCTTTCACTTTTATCAAGAGGCTCTTTAGTTCTTCTTCACTTTCTGCCATAAGGGTGGTGTCATCTGCATATCTGAGGTTAGTGATATTTCTCCCGGCAATCTTGATTCCAGCTTGTGCTTCTTCCAGCCCAGCGTTTCTCATGATGTACTCTGCATATAAATTAAATAAGCAGGGTGACAATATATAGCCTTGACGTGCTCCTTTTCCTATTTGGAGCCAGTCTGTTGTTCCATGTCCAGTTCTAACTGTTACTTCCTGACCTGTATACAAGTTTCTCAAGAGGCAGGTGAGGTGGTCTGGTATGCCCATCTCTTTCAGAACTGTCCACAGTTTCTTGTGGATCCACACAGTCAAAGGCTTTGGCCTAGTCAATAAAGCAGAAATATATGTTTTTCTGGAATTATCTTGCTTTTTCCATGATCCAGCAGATGTTGGCAATTTGATCTCTGGTTCCTCTGCCTTTTCTAAAACCAGTTTGAATATCTAGATGTTCACAGTTCACATATTACTAAAGCCTGGCTTGGAGAATTTTGAGCATTATTTTACTAGCATGTGAAAGTGAAGTCACACAGTCATGTCCGACTCTTTGCAACCCCATGGACTGTAGCCTACCGGGCTCCTCCATCTATGGGATTTTCCCAGAAAAGGTACTGGAGTGGGTTGCCATTTCCTTCCTCTTACTAGCATGTGAAATGAGTGCAATTGTGTGATAGTTCGAGCATTCTTTGGCATTGCCTTTCTTTGGGATTGGAATGAAAACTGACCTTTTCCAGCCCTGTGGCCACTGCTGAGTTTTCCAAATTTGCTGGCATATTGAGTGCAGCACTTTCACAGCATCATCTTTCTGGATTTGGAATATCTCAACTGGAATTCCATCACCTCCATTAGCTTTGTTTGTAGTGATACTTTCTAAGGCCCACTTGACTTCACATTCCAGGATGTCTGGCTCCAGGTCAGTGATCACACCATCGTGATTATCTGGGTCATGAAGATCTTTTTTGTACAGTTCTTCTGTGTATTCTTGCCACCTCTTCTTAATATCTTTTGCTTCTGTTAGGTCCCTACCATTTCTGTGCTTTATTGAGCCCATCTTTGCATGAAATGTTCCCTTGGTATCTCTAATTTTCTTGAAGAGATTTCTAGTCTTTCCCATTCTGTTGTTTTCCTCTATTTCTTTGCATTGATCACTGAGGAAGGCTTTCTTATCTCTCCTTGCTATTCTTTGGAGCTCTGCACTTAGATGCCTATACCTTTCCTTTTCTCCTTTGCTTTTCACTTCTCTTCTTTTCACAGCTATTTGTAGGGCCTCCCCAGACAGCCATTTTGCTTTTTTGCATTTCTTTTCCATGGGGATGGCCTTGATCCCTGTCTCCTGTACAATGTCACAAACCTCATTCCATAGTTCATCAGGCACTTTATCTATCAGATCTAGTCCCTTAAATCTATTTCTCACTTCCACTATATAGTCATAAGGGATTTGATTTAGGTCATACCTGAATGGTCTAGTGGTTTTCTCCACTATCTTCAATTTCAGTCTGAATTTGGCAATAAGGAGTTCAGGATCCGAGCCACAGTGAGCTCCTAGTCTTCTTTTTGCTGACTGTATAGAGCTTCTCCATCTTTGGCTGCAAAGAATATAATCAGTCTGATTTCAGTGTCAACAATCTGGTGATGTCCATGTGTGAAGTCTTCTCTTGTGTTGTTGGAAGAGGATGTTTGCTATGACCAGTGCAGTAGCCCTTCCATTTTCCAGGGACTCTTCTCAATCCAGGGATTGAACCCAGGTCTCCCGCATTGCAGGCAGATTCTTTATTATCTGAGTGACCAGGGAAGCCTGACTAAGCACATAAATCAGAAGTGACATCGGACCTCACAGCTCTATTATCAAGGGCCAAAACTTGACTACTATCAATAAGCAGCTTCCATACTAACATGTGCAGAGTATTTAACCATCAGGCTATGGTTTTTCCAGTAGTCATGTATGGATGTGAGAGCTGGACTGTGAAGAAAGCTGAGCACTGACAAATTGATGCTTTTGAACTGTGGTGTTGGAGAAGTCTCTTGAGAGTCCCTTGGACTGCAAGGAAATCCAACCAGTCCATTCTAATGGAGATCAGTCCAGGGTGTTCTTTGGAAGGAATGATGCTAAAGCTGAAACTCCAATACTTTGGCCACCTCATGCCAAGAGTTGACTCATTGGAAAAGACTCTGATACTGGGAGGGATTGGGGGCAGGAGGAAAAGGGTACGATAGAGGATGAGATGGCTGGATGGCATCACTGACTTGATGGACGTGAGTCTGAGTGAACTCCGGGAGTTGCTGATGGACAAGGAGGCCTGGTGTGCTGCAATTCATGGGGTTGCAAAGAGTTGGACACGACTGAGTGACTGAACTGAACTGAAGCCTTGGTATTCTCATCTGTAAAATAAATATATTCAATACATAGTTTTTTCCTCATTTCAGCTCTTCAATTTCACTTACCATCAAATCTCCACTTGATGGCTATGTTTCATCAGGGTATGTGATTAATTTTATTTCTTCAATTCCCTTTTTGGTTCATGTGACTCAATTTGTATAAATGATTGGGGAATAATAAATTCCCTTTGGGGCACATAAAAAATAACAGTAAACAAAAACAAAATGAAGGGAAACCTGAATTTATATGTCAGCTTCTATGATTGGTTTCTGCATCTTTCCAATCAATAAGAAATACCCAAACAAAAAAATGTATTTCCTCAATCTCAGGTAATAGGTAAATTATATTTACCTTGAATGTTAACTATATTTTGAAGAAGAGAAACTTTTTGGCTAGTTTCCTTAAAAAAGACTAAAATTAGAATCTGATATTTATCGTTTTATATAAAAAAGGGTTATGCATTATACTTTTTGAAATAACATCACTTTTAGGGAAAAAAATCAAAGTATATAATTAAATATTTGATTATTAACAGCTGTCTAAATAAGTCTTTGACCAACCAAGAAAAACAAAATAAAATTTCTAGAGAAATTTAACCACAGGTAGTCATAGTCTAGTATTAAATATAACTTCCTTATGATTCAATTAAAATTATAATTTTTCTACATCCAGCTCTCCAGGATTTGTTTGTTATGACTGATTTCCAAGAACAAATTCACTTTGGTGAAAATAATAATTCATGTCTACAGTCTAACAAAACTAAGAACAAAAGTAGGAATATGAAGTGTACACCAAAGTGTGGGAAGTCTGCTAAACTTTATTCTGTATAACCAGAATTCCATTCTTTATAAATACTGGCTCCCTATAAATTCATACACAATATTTAAGTTCCCTGATTATTTTTACAAACAAAATTTGTACATACAATAAAACCATGCTAATAAAAATTATATCTCTGTTACAGTGGCTTAATGCATAGTAGAGGTTAAAGATATATTCATTAAATGAGATATATTACTAATTATTTGGGTAAAAAGACAGCCTAAACTAACAAAGATACAGAAAAAAATGAACTTTTTACAAATTCAGGGTTTTCTTTGGTTTTACTTATTGTTTCTCAAACACCATATAAATAAACTTGTGGTTGGCAGCAGTTTATGAGGTAATACTACAATAGCTAGATGAGAAAAATTTCAATTTAGCATATAAGTTATTTACAAATAAAGTTGTTTTATTTGGTTGTTTGAAAAGTTTATCCTCCGAAAAAGTTTTAAATACTCTCCTTATAGTAATGCTTGTATTATTAATATCCAGAACTAAATCTAAGTAAACATCAGTTTGCCCATATTCCAATTAAGGAAAGTTTATTAGTTTTTACTGTATTCCATCATTTTCCTTTAGTCAAACTAGGGACCTGGGAATATGATTTTGCTGCTTGTGTAATAGTCTGCCATACCCCAGGGCCTTGTCATTGTGAAGGGAAGCAGGCAATTGCTGTTTTGTGGCTAGTCTATACAGAATGTATTTATTACCTGAGAGGCTTCCCAGGTAGCACCATCAGTAAAGAACCTGCCTGCCAATGCAGGAGGTGTAAGAGATGTGAGTTTGACCTGTACTTTGGCAAGTACCGATGGAAAGGTTGGGAAGATGGCCTGGAGAAGGGGATGGTAACCCAGTATGGTTACCCAGTAACTCCAGTATTTTTGCCTGAAGAATCCCATGGACAGAGAAGCCTGGCAGGCTACAGAGCATAGGGTTGCAAAGAGTCTGACATGACTAAAGTGACTTAGCATGCATGCATTACTTGAGAAACTACTTACAAAGTACTTGTGTGTTAAAGATTGCCAACAACCAATCTCCTTTTTCTTTGATGTATTCTTGCCTCTAATGTTTTAGTAGCATATGTTCTAAGTCATGTTGTACGAAAGTTTAAGAATTCTTTTTGCTTTTCATAAGTATAAAATTTGCCTTATAAATCTACCCAGTTTTAACAGGCTACTGATTAAACAGAAGGGGGTACAGTGTTCAAAGTTAGCTGTTGTTGCTTAGTTGCTAAGTCTTTTTCGACTCTTTTGTGATCCTATGAACTGTAGCTTGCCAGGCTCCTCTGTCCATGGGATTTCCAAGGCAAGAATACTGGAGTGAGTTGCCATTTTCTTCTCCAGGGGATCTTCCTGACCTAGGAATCCAACTAGTATCTCCTGCATTGACAGGTGGATCCTTTATCACTTAGCCACCCGGAAGCCCAGTGTTCAAAGAGTGCTAGGCAATCTAAGAAAGGCAATCAGGAGAGGTTAAGTATAACAAAACATCCTCTAGAAGTATTTGAAAAACTAAAAATTTAAGACCTCAAAGTCAAGTTTCTAAAGCAGGACACATTTTTTTAACAGTGGAATAGTAACTGATCAACTTCAAGGTGTTTCAATCATTTCTCCCACCGATATAAGTAAGGAAGCCAGGCTGATTCATTTAAAACCTAAGGATCTTTACATACATTCTGTAAAAAAGGCAGTAACCAATCACAGACTCCCAAATGAGAATGAGGTGAGGTCACAACTGACTGATTAAAGGATCATTCCTCTCATTTTTTTTTCTTCTTTTTTTTATATTTTATTTTATTTTTTAACTTTACAATATTGTATTTGTTTTGCCATATATCAACATGAATCCACCACAGGTATACACGTGTTCCCCATCCTGAACCCTCCTCCCTCCTCCCTCCCTGTACCATCCCTCTGGGTTGTCCCAGTGCACCAGCCCCAAGCATCCAGTATCGTGCATCGAACCTGGACTGGCGACTCTTTTTATATATGATATTATACATGTTTCAATGCCATTCTCCCAAATGATCCCACCCTCTCCCTCTCCCACAGAGTCCAAAAACACCAATACAGTATACTAATGCATATATATGGAATTTAGAAAGATGGTAACAATAACCCTGTATAGACACAGCAAAAGAGACACAGATGTATAGAACAGTCTTTTGGACTCATTTTTTTTAAAGCACTGAAATAAATAACAAATTCTTAGATCATGAAATCAACTGTGCACTTGTTTCTTGACTTTCTGAATATGCTTCCCTTGATTTTTCCACATTTAATATATATATTAAAATGATACAGTCTATAAAATTCAAAGGAAAGTAAACATGACTCAAAAGGAAAATATTCAATTAAGGACTGGTTAAACTTTAAAAGAGCTTCAGACAGACATTCCTAAATAAGAAATAACATCCCTGAGTCTTTCTTCAAAAACAACAATAGGGAGAGAAACAAACAAACAAACAAAAAAAAGCAAAAAGACCTTTATATCAAAACTTAGACAATCCAATATTCAATTACAACACACAAATCTGTGTAAAGAAGTAAGAATCTATGACTAAGTGATATGACAAGTTCACGTCTAGAATGAATACCAATGACTCAGAGGAAAAGTGTTAACCATTTTTATCATGAAAGTAAAAAGTTATCATTCAAACATGAGAGGGTAGGTATGAATCTGTGTATGAGGAGTAATTGTTTAAATGTCACCAAAGGGGATAAAATAGCACAATACATTCTAAATTTGAAACATAATGCTTAAAAATGAATAAAATACATATGTGTTCTATAATCTTTTCAATTTTCCTTAGAGGAATATTCAAATAAATGCCATCTATTAAGATGAATAAATAATTGAAACAGCATTAAATTTGGTTTCATTTGTATTGCTTTCTTCTTATAAATTTAAGCAAAACTGAATTTGATGGTTTGTATAAACATGGTCTTTACAGCATAAAATTTTCATTTGGATGAAAATTCAATTCATAGGATATCTGCCTATCTGTCTAGTTTTCTGTGTTTCATCTATGTAGATGCAAAGAAGTATTTGAAAGCATATTCACCTGAGCTAATGATGGTTATTTCTCAATGGAGGAATTTCAAGTAATAGTTACCATTACTATATTCTATATTGTTTGAGTTCCTGAAATTGAACATAAAGAATATTTATATTATCATAGAATCACTTTTCTTCAAATAAAAATAGTCTGATGGAAAGTCTATGCATAAGTCTTAATATAAAAATATTAAAAAGAAGCCTTTTACTACATCTTTGAAATATACATTAGTCTGAAATATTCCACTTTTCTCATCTTTTTTTTTAATGTGCTTTTGGGAAATTTTTCATACCTTCACAAACATGAGCTATTTCGGTCAGTGTAGAATAAACAGCTTACACTGAAATTTATATGATTTCACATAAACTACTAATTTTCCATTTGTCAACTAATCTTCTAAAATATACAGTGATACATTTTTTCATCATATTTTCTCTTTACCACATAAAAGGAGGAGTAAAGTTATCATTCAACCATGAAAGGAAAAGAAGAGAAAAATATAAACAAAGAGAGGGAAATGAGGGAGAAAAGGAGAGAAGAAAAGGGAAAAAGAAGCCTCTATTAGTACTAAAATTAGCATAATAGTAATTTTAAATAGTAACTCATTTTTCTATAACTTATTCAATATTTTACAAAAAAACATTTCCTTTGTATTTGCTTTTATGCTTCCTATGCACACACACACTCACTCACACACACACACTCACATACACACACACTCACACACACAGAATGCATAAGATGAATTAACTCATTATAATTAAATGTGAACTTTTTTGTAATAGGTTTTATTTAACTTTAGCAGAATATTGTATAATAAATTAAAAATAATACATTACTCATATGAACTAATATTTCTAAGGAATTAGTGAACATATATATTTATCAGTTGTAATAGTAGCACATTCTGCAATTCTGCTTCCTGTCACTGCATTTTTTAACCATGTTCCTTTTATTTTTAAAATAACATTTTTTCCTAATAATCCATTAAAGCCAATCTAAGAAACATAAAAACACTTTAGTCACAATGTCATATTCATCTAGTCCATTTTTTTCCATGTGTTACAATCTCTGAATTTGAGATGCAATTTACAGTTGATGGCTTCAGTGTGTTTTGCCATAATAATAGAGTAGGACTGGTAATTTATTTTCTTTAGTGTTTACATAACATAACATAATGGTACATCATAGAAATAAAGGCCTCCATGTTTTGATGAAATAGAGTAATTGATAGCACATTTTAATTGGCAACTGGTTGTTGGGATATGTTTGTAATATCTATTAGGGTTACTTTCTCTGTTTTTAAAAACTGGAATTGCATTTTGTTATTAATTTGTAAGATGCATGATATAATAAAGTAAAATCCATTTATGCTGCAGGGTTTCTGAGTTTATTTCTCCCACATACCTTTTGAATGGCTTTCATATCTTGACATAAAATATGCCTTGTTCAGTTGTTCCATGTCATGCTCCAACTCTCATATTACAGAATGTAAGATCTGTTCGGTGTTTTTCCCCTCAGAATTCCACCTCTCTTGTACTTGTTATTTATCTTGTTCAGCTGGTTAGGACTCAGGTCTAGAGTATATTCAAAGCATTTCCTCTCATTTGGATCTGTTGTTAAGGAAATAGGTTTACTGCAGGTCCTAAAACACTTGCCATCTTCTTTTTCAGCCAGGCTTTCCAACTGTATCACTTGCCTAAAAGGATGCTTAGGCTCTAGGCTCAGTGGTAAAAAAAAAAAAAATAGGAGATGCGGGCTCAGTCCCTCAGTTCAGTTCAGTTCAGTCGCTCACTCGTGTCTGACTCTTTGCGACCCCATGAATCGCAGCACGCCAGGCCTCCCTGCCCATCACCAACTCCCGGAGTTCACTCAGACTCACGTCCATCTAGTCAGTGATGCCATCCAGCCATCTCATCCTCTGTCATCCCCTTCTCCTCCTGCCCCCAATCCCTCCCAGCATTAGAGTCTTTTCCGATGAGTCAACTCTTTGCATGAGGTGGCCAAAGTACTGGAGTTTCAGCTTTAGCATCATTCCTTCTAAAGAAATCCCAGGGCTGATCTCCTTCAGAATGGACTGGCTGGATCTCCTTGCAGTCCAAGGGACTCTCAAGAGTCTTCTCCAACACCACACTTCAAAAGCATCAATTCTTCTGTGCTCAGCTTTCTTCATAGTCCAACTCTCACATCCATACATGACCACAGGGAAAACCATAGCCTTGACTAGACGGAACTTGTTGGCAAAGTATTGTCTCTGCTTTTGAATATGTTATCTAGGTTGGTCATAACTTTCCTTCCAAGCAGTAAGCATCTTTTAATTTCATGGCTGCAGTCCCCATCTTCAGTGATTTTGGAGCCCAAAAAAATGAAGTCTGACACTGTTTCCACTGTTTCCCCATCTATTTCACATGAAGTGATGGGACCCGATGCCATGATCTTCGTTTTCTGAAAGTTGAGCTTTAAGCCAACTTTTTCACTCTCCTCTTTCACTTTCATCAAGAGGCTTTTTAGTTCCTCTTCACTTTCTGGTATAAGGGTGGTGTCATCTGCATATCTGAGATTAGCGATATTTCTCCCGGAAATCTTGACTCCAACTTGTGTTTCTTCCAGTCCAGCGTTTCTCATAATGCACTCTGCATATAAGTTAAATAAGCAGGGTGACAATATACAGCCTTGACGTACTCCTTTTCCTATTTGGAACCAGTCTGTTATTCCATGTCCAGTTCTAACTGTTGCTTCCTGACCTGCATACAGATTTCTCAAGAGGCAGGTCAGGTGGTCTGGTATTCCCATCTCTTTCAGAATTTTCCACAGTTTATTGTGATCCACACAGTCAAAGGCTTTGGCATAGTCAATAAAGCAGAAACAGATGTTTTTCTGGAACTCTCTTGCTTTTTCCATGATCCAGCATTGTTGGAAATTTGATCTCTGGTTCCTCTGCCTTTTCTAAAACCAGCTTGAACATCAGGAAGTTCACGGTTCATGTATTGCTGAAGCCTGGCTTGGAGAATTTTGAGCATTTCTTTACTAGCATGTGAGGTGAGTACAATTGTGTGGTAGTTTGAGCATTCTTTGGCATTGCCTTTCTTTGGGATTGGAATGAAAACTGACCTTTTCCAGTCCTGTGGCCACTGCTGAGTTTTCCAAATTTGCTGGCCCATTGAGTGCAGCACTTTCACAGCATCATCTTTCAGGATTTGAAATAGCCCAGCTGGAATTCCATCACCTCCACTAGCTTTGTTCGTAGTGATGCTTTCTAAGGCCCACTTGACTTCACATTCCAGGATGTCTGGCTCTAGGTCAGTGATCACACCATCGTGATTATCTGGGTCGTGAAGATCTTTTTTGTACAATTCGTCTGTGTATTCTTGCCACCTCTTCTTAATATCCTCTGCTTCTGTTATGTCCATACCATTTCTGTCCTTTATTCAGCCCATCTTTGCATGAAATATTCCCTTGGTATCTCTAATGTTCTTGAAGAGATTTCTAGTCTTTCCCATTCTGTTGTTTTCCTCTATTTCTTTGCATTGATCGCTGAGGAAGGCTTTCTTATCTCTCCTTGCTATTCTTTGGAACTCTGCATTCAGATGCTTATATCTTTCCTTTGCTCCTTTGCTTTTTGCTTCTCTTCTTTTCTTAGCTATTTGTAAGGCCTCCTCAGACAGCCATTTTGCTTTTTTGCATTTCTTTTCCATGGGAATGGTCTTGATCCCTGTCTCCTGTACAATGTCATGAACCTCATTCCATAGTTCATCAGGCACTCTATCTATCAGATCTAGGCCCTTAAATCTATTTCTCACTTCCACTGTATAATGATAAGGGATTTGATTTAGGTCATACCTGAATGGTCTAGTGGTTTTCCCTACTTTCTTCAATTTAAGTCTGAATTGGAAGATCCCCTGGAGAAGCAAATGGCAAACCATTCCAGTATTCTTACCTGGAGAAACCCATGGATAAAGGAGCCTGGTGGTCTACAGTTCATGGGGTCGCAAAGAGTTGGACACAACTGAGGGACTGAGCACAAACTAAACTTCTGGTGCCTTAATCCATGCCTAGGTTTGGGACCTTAGGGGTATAAAAGTATTGGCTTCCTAACTCAATCATTCAGGCATTTCATGGCTATGGAAAACAAAGACAACTCAAAGGAACTGCTGTTAGCCATCCTTAAGAGGGATCACAGAGAATCTGGATCAAGCCTTCCCTGAAACCAGCCCTCAGTTTTAATTCTTAACACATCAATGTCAATTTCCAGATGCTAGTGCAGAACACAAGAAAAAGATTCCAGCTCCCTGCTAGAGCTTAAGTAGCACCTAAAACTTTATTTGCAATCCACTCTATTTGCCCTGGAGAGACAGATAATTCCAACTTGATAGTGCAAGAGGTAATGAGTCAAATTGTTTACAATTTCTCTAGAATTTTCTGCATGCAGTGTCTGCAATTTTTCTAATGATGTACTTATCTTAAAGCAAAGAGAGCCTACTAATTCAAGAATATAAGAAACATTCACCTCATATACATCTGTGTTTCTTCCAATATTGAAATGTTTTCATTTTGCTCATTTATCTCTTCAGTCCATCTGCTATGTTTTAAAGATGCTGGATGTAGAACTTTTTCTATAAATGTATTTTATGTTATTCCCATTTTCCCCAAATTTTCTTAATTGTTCAATACCATATTTAAAACAAGCATTTCCCTAATTGATTTGTAACTCTTTAATGTGTTAAACCATTTTTGGAAAACATATTAAGATATCTGCAAAGAAACATCTTCCTTGTTTTATTTTAAGTATGTTCTTGACTGCCTTTGCCCCATTATTTATGTGATTATCTGCAGAATTACTTCTTAAACCCAAAATTCTCAAATTAATAAATCAAAGTAAGTGCATAAAGTTACAAACTAACTTGCAAGAAATTTTGAAATCTTTTCTTTTCCATGCAGTAACTGATATATTATAGGACGCTTTTCTTTCAATGTGTTTTCAAGATTTTCTTAAGCTACTGCTAATATTAGTTTTCATTTTTCATTTTATTTTTGAAAGCTATGACTAAATTGTGAATGAATGTATGTATGTATATATATATATAAATATTATATAAAACAGGTGAACTTGGCTAACAGAATGCCTCCCATCCCATTCAAAAATTTTATTTATACATTTAATGAAGGGAGTATGTAGAGAGACTAATGGTATGTTCATTTCTTTTTTTTTAATTCAGTTTATAGAATAATTTGCTAATTCAGATCATTAAGGGATGGTTTTCCTGTCTCTTATGTTATATATTATTATATGCAAATAAATTATTATTATATGCAAATAAATTATGTGCAAATATATTATTATATGCAAATAAATTTAGATTCATCTATTCCCTAAGTCATATATAATTTTATAGGTTTATTATAGTTCAGAAAAATCAAGACAGTAAAGAAAAATATGTTGATTTACAGTATGTGTGATTATGTATGGAAAGCATACATTCACTATAAATTATACTGTGCTAATTTTAATAGATGTATATATTTTACATTCAGAGTAACCATAAATCAAGAAATGGTCATAATATGGGTATTCCATAAGGAAATATACATTTCTAATATCATTTTAATGGTGTTTATAAATACAATTCATTGTAAACATAAAGTTAATAGAATTTAATATCACTTTAATATACCACATAAATGCATGATTATTTCTTTAACCAGATCTAGATGCTTTTTATTCTTCTACAAGACAAAAAAGTCTGGTTAAAACAAAATTTTATAATATAAAGCAAAATAAAATTTATACAGTGTTGATAATTAAATCTTTATTAATTACATTATATGTGGATAACCCCTTCTACTGTATCCAGAAAACTCTGTGAAGATAATAGTGTGCTGAGTCCATGCTAGGTCCTATCTTTCACCCACTATCTCCTCTCCTAATTATTAGACTCTGTTCACCCCATACGGCTTTTGACCTTTCTTGTACAGATCTGTCTGCCCATTTGTTCGCTTTCATGATTAACTGACCTCATCCTCACCACCCTCCTTTTTTGTTTTCCTCTCTTTCTTTGCTTTGGGTCAGAGTACATCTCTGAGTTTACAATAAAATTAACTTTTATCCTTAAAAAGCAGAGATGTAAGTTGTGTCTAGGTGTCTGTCTGTGTGAGTGGGATACTTTAAGATGCATAAAATGGATGCGTAATAAAAATGACAGAAGAACAAAAAGAAGCTTTTAAATATCTATCTAAAAAAGAAAAGCATCCTCTTGACAAATGCTATCGTGGACCTTCCATCTACAGTGTAACTTTTATCCCCAAAGTATCACTCTTTGGGAGGCAAAGTCCAAGATGGTGGCATAGGAAGAATCTGAAGACACCTCCTCCCATGGACACACCCAATACACAGATACATACAGATCATTTCCCTTTGAAAAATATCTGAAAAATAGATGAGCAGAAAAATATCTGCTCTCCACAACAAAGAATAAAAGGACCACATCAAAATGGGTAAGAGAGAGAGACAAGGTCATGCAAAATACCCACTTCCAGTGCAGCAACACACTATAGAGAAGGATCTCATTAGAAAGTGATTCTCCCTCAAGGAGTGAGGTACTGCTGCCCCACAATAGGCATCCTAACCCTTGAGATCGGCACCGAAGAGAAGAGCCCGCAAAGCATCTGGTTTAGAAAACCAGCAGGGCTGACATCAGAGAGTCCCAAAGTGCTATAGAAAACTGAGATTCCTCTCTTAACGGACTTGCATGCAGTCTCACTAATCCTGAGATAAAGACAAAAAAAAAAGAGCACCAGTTTGAAAAGTGCCTAGACTGTGCATGATGGTGATTCATTGGCTACTCTAACAGTTTCAGTTGGAGAGGCAGAGCACAGCTGAAACACTACTTAGAGACAGAGCCAATGACCTGGCAGTCACGAGGTTTTTGCACTCTCCACCTAGCCTGCTACCACAGGGGCAAGTTCTGAGGCTTCACTCACCTGCCACCGAGCTAAGACAGCTGCAGGCAAGTGGCTGCACCACTAGCCTGTCATCCTTCTGAAGCTGCAGAGCAGGGGTTGTTGCAACATTCTGCCACCTCCCAGCTGGGGCTGGAGAGTACAAGTGGTAGGGCACAGGACAGACAGACAAGGGGCAGACAGACACGTATAAACAGGTATAGACAGACAAGACCCTCTCATGTTGCAATGCTCAAGACAAAGCAAGCCGTTCCCTAACCTCATCCAGCTACCTAGCTAAAGCCAGTGGGAATGCACAACCCACACAGGAACAATTCTTGGCCAGCCCTGGTAGCCAGGGGCACTGGCATTCCAGACTTCCATGGGACTGTAACCATCAGAAAGATAACTCGTTCTTGCCTATCATCTGAGTACCACCACGACATACACAGCCAGACCAGGTTTCTTTATCTTAACGGCTTCTTCATTTATTATTTCTTTATTTTTCTTTCTTTCTGTATTGAAGTATATAGTTGATTTAAAATATAGTGCTAATTTTAATCCAGCAACCCCACACCTGGGCATATATCTGGATAAAACTACAATTCACAATAGCCAAGACATGGAAACAACCTAAAGGTCCATTAACAGATGAAAGGATAAAGAAGATGTAATATGAATGTGTGTGTGTGTGTGTGTGTGTGTGTGTGTGTGTGTGTGTACAATGAACTACTGCTTAACCATAAAAGAATGACATAATGCCATTTGCAGAGATGACCATATACTAAGAGAAGTAAGCCAGAAAGAGAAAGACAAATATAGTATGATATCACTTATATTGGATCTATCACACACACAGCTTTCTTTCTATGAAAAAGATCAATATATTAGCCTGGAGCATTAACTTGAAGGACAGGCTTTAGGTTTATATCCATTTAAGATGCTAAGGAGGCACTCCCAGTGAACTGGTATGCAGAGAGACAGCATCCTTACATACCTCACTATTGCTCAATGAAACTTTCAAGAAAGGAACTCATACCTTTCATCTAGATCCCCAACTTTCACAACTGTCACCCAGAGGACACCTTCAGATCTCCTCAACTCAAGGTCCACAATGGTGGACCTACACTACTACAAATATTTCATACTTTAAAAGCTGCCGTCAGAGGGTTTGCTAT
This sequence comes from Bubalus kerabau, assembly GCF_029407905.1. Classification (NCBI taxonomy): domain Eukaryota; kingdom Metazoa; phylum Chordata; class Mammalia; order Artiodactyla; family Bovidae; genus Bubalus; species Bubalus kerabau. Next base: position 78,009,812 of record NC_073627.1, on the reverse strand, counting down.
CCAATCAACCTGAAAATAAGTGTTAAATAAGACCCCTCCTCTTGGAATACTGACAGTTCCAGCACACCCTCCACAATGGGGGTATATCAAGAATAAATCAGGAAGTTTATACAATGATAAAAGTTTGAGAGACAACCAAGAGTTAGAGCAGGGCTGAACGAGGAGGATCAGGAGCTACACAAGGCTATTCCTTCAAAAGTGAGGGAGGTGCTTGCTTTGCTTAATACACAGAAACTGGAGATTTGAACAAAATGAGGAAACAGAAATATATTTCAAACAAAAAAAATTAAAACCTCAAAAAAACAGCTTAGTGATATAAAGACAAGTAATCTCTCTGATAAAGTATTCAAAGTAATGATAATAAAGATGCTCATGAAACTCAGGAGAAGAATGGATGAACACTGAGGACATCAACAAAGAGAAAATTAGAAAGCTGAAGAATACAGTGACTAAAAAATACACTTAAGGGGTTCAATAGCAGACTGGATCAAGCAGAAGGACATATCAGCAAGCAATACGCAAATAAATGAAACTGCATAATTATCTTGCACTGTATCAAGTAATTAACTCAAAATGGACTTAAGACCTGAGCACAGGTGGTAAGCTCCTTCTCATCACGCTTAGTAATTTTTGGGGGTGTCTAACTCGGAAGGCAAAGGAAACAACACCAAAAACAAACACCTGTGACTGTATCAAACTAAAAAGCTTCTGCTCAGTGAAGGCATAATCAACAAAATGAAAAGGCAACCTAAGGAATGGGAGAAGACATTTGCAAATTATATATATGATAAAGAAGCAGTATTGAAAGTATATAAAGCACTCATACAACTCATTAACAACAACAAAAACCAATCTGGTGGAAATGGGAAGAGGATCTAAATAGACACTTTCCAAAGAAGACATAGATGGCCAGCAAGCATATGAAAAGATGCTCAACATCACTAATCATCAAGGAAATGCAAATCTAAACCACAGTGAGATATCATCCCAAACCTATCAAATTGGCTATTATCAAAAAGATAAAAAATAACCAGTGTTGGCTGGAGAAGGAAATAGCAACCTACTCCAGTATTCAGTATTCTTACCGGGAGACTTCCATGGACAAAGGAGCCTGGCAGGCTACAGTCAATGGGGTTGCAAAGAGTCAGAAACAACTGAGTGACGATCACTCACTCACTCACTCAACCAGTGTTGGTAAATGTAGAGAAAAGAGAAGCTTTATGCACTGTTTGTAGTAATGCACACTAATACAGGGACTGTGGCAAACAGCATGAAGGTCCCTCAAAAAACTAAAAATAGAGCTAGTGTCTCCTTCGGAAATTCTATACCTCTGAGTATTTAGCTGAAGAAAATGAAAAGACTAATTTGAAATGGTATCTGTAACCCCTTCAGTAACTGTAGCATTACTTACAATAGCCAAGATGTGAAAACAACCCAAGTGCCCATGAACACATGTATCGAGAAAGAAGAGGTAGAACACACACAGACACAGAAATATTACTCAGCCATAAAAAAAGAATTTACCTTGCCATTTGCAACAACATGGACAGACCCTGAAAAGATTATGGTGAGTGAACTAAATCAGACAGAGTAAGACAAATACTGCCTGTCACTTATATACAGATTCCAAACAAACAAAGCAAAGTACAACTCAAATTCCCAAATGCAGAGTAGACTGGTGGTTCCAAGAGGAGAGGTGAGGTGGTGAGGAGTACATGGGTTAAAAGGATTAAGAAAAACAAACTTCCAGTTATAAAATAAATAACCCATTGGGGATGTGTAATAATATACAGCATGGCACTGCTGCTGCTACATCACTTCAGTCGTGTCTGACTGTGCGACCCCATAGATGGCAGCCCACCAGACTCCCCCATCCCTGGGATTCTCCAGGCAAGAACACTGGAGTGGGTTGCCATTGCCTTCTCCGACAGCATGGCACACATAGCCGATAATATTGTAACTAGATAATACTGGAAACTATACCTATTGCGGTGATAATTTTGTGATGTGTACAAATGTTGAATCACTATGTTCTACACCAGAATCTAATATAATAAAATAGCTAAGTATATTTCAATTATACATCAATTAAAAAAAAAAAAGTATCACTGCTCTTGCAACTCTCCCAATTTTCCTTATTGTCTTTAAGAACAGATGTCTATTCAAATATCCCAGTTAAAAGCAATCTCAATAAAAATGATTCTTCATCACCAACACTTCTGCACACCTAAAGAGGAATGTTCAACAGCTCAATCTGTTGGGAAGTCAACCGTATACATTTTATCCTGAACACAAAGGTATGAAGCCCTCAGAAAACCAAAAGCTCATGAAGGCAACAGTACAGGAAAAATCCCACAGGACATTTTAGACTCAAGACTTCCCCAAAACTCCCTTGTTGTTTAGTTGTTCAGTCATGTCTGACTCTTTATGACCCCATGGACTGTAGCCAGCCTGTTTCCTCTGTCCATGGGATTTTTCAAGGCAAGAATAATGAAGTGGGTTGCCATTTCCTTCTCCAGGGGATCTTCCTGATCAGGGATCAAACCCACATCTCCTGCAAGTCTCCTGCACTGCAAGTGGGTTCTTTCTTTCTTTTTCTTTTTTTTATACCACTGAGCCACCGGGGGAGCTCCCAAAATTCCTAAGTGTGCTATTTCCCATGTCACTGCAATATAAAGGCCAAGACACATTTGGCGCTGCCCCCAGTCTGGTTTTTTGGTTTGCTTGTTTCATGCATCACTCAGGTTTTATGGCCTCTCAATTTGTTCACATTTTCTCTCTTACCATCTATTTTACTTTTCCATTACACTGATCTCTTTTTCCTCTCTCTTTTATACTTACTGCTCATAAGCCTGCTTCCATTTTGCTAACAGAGACTATTCTTTCAGCTAGGAAAGAGCCACCCGCAGTCAGTACAGCAGCCCCCTTCCTGGCAGCACCCACACCCCGTGGTAGAGCAGAGTGGTTCACCGCACACAGGGAAGCGAGCCAGACATTCTGGGATGAATCCTCTAGCCTGCCGCAAACTGTTTTATTTGGCAAATTACTTAATCTCTATGTGTCTCAGCTTCTTCATATTTTAAAAGGAGGTGATAATAGTATCTACTTCACAGTATTGCTGTGAGCATTAAATAAATTATATATGTACACATTTGGGACAGTTCCTGGCATATAACAATATCCATTGCTATCATTCTTACCACTGAGAAGGAATACACACCAGAAAACAAACACTCTCTCTCTAGGATCTCCTGTGTCTATGAAACAAAACAAACAAGACAACAAACAAGTTTCACAACACCCATGAAACTAAATGTCCAGAACTAAATAGGAAAAAGCCAACTGGTCAATTTGAAAGCATCTGTTGAAGGATGCCATAGGGAAAAATTGAAAATTTAAAATTCCAGGACATGTCATCCATTACACATGAGTAACTGTCTTCCAACATCAGTTTTGCCACTCATTTTTCCTAAATGTCCAAGTATTTGATGCATAGGTTTTGAATTGTGAAATAATTTGTACTGTCCCCAAATCATCTCTTCAAATACTAAATCTCCAACTTCCTTAAGGAGAAGGTTTGAAAAATATTTGCTTCACCTATGGTGTAATTATAGCTCTTACCTATGTAAACAAGTTACTTTCGTGATTTTGTTACTACTCATTTTTTATCCGCACAAGTTTAGATTCTATAATGGTAACACATCATGGGCAAACCAAAATGAATATTTCAAGCAATCTAAAACTGAAAAATTACATTTTTTTTCTGAATCTGGCTGTGTTTATTGGCAAAGGAAAATTACAACAAAATGCTTTGGCAAGATTTTATCAATCCATGCTGCTAGAATATGTCACACTTGAGAACAAAAGCAGCATGCAGGAAAAAACCCATGAATTAATTTTTTTTTTCCTAAATAGGTTTGAATGTAAGACATTTTGCCAAATATTTTAATTGTGCCCTGAAATTAAAACACAAATCCAAATTCCAATCCCCATAAGCACTTCTCCGTATTGATATGAACTATGCTGTGTTGCATGTTTCTGAAGTGGCTCAGTGGTAAACAATCTGTTTGCCAATGTTGGAAGCACACTAGATGTGGGTTCGATCCCTGGGTGGGGAAGATCCCTGGAAGAGGAAGTGGCAACCCACTCTAGTACTCTTGCCTGGGAAATCCCATGGACAGAGGAGCCTGGCAGGCTACAGTCCATGCAGTTGCAGAGTCGGAAATCACTGAGTATGCACGGGTGCGTGCATGTGGGCACACACGCATGCGCGCGCGTGCACGCACGCACACACACACACACACACACAGATACTGTACTGCTATTGAAGTTTCTTATTATTCAGGGTATTTAACTTTATATTTTTTGCCACAAGAGGACAGCTTGGTTTGAGGCAGAGCAGCATTAAATTGATGACAGTTTGCAACATGGTAAATGTTTTTTAATTAACTGGTGCTACACTGGATGGGGCAGATACTGAGACCCTTTGCTTTAAGACATATTTCTGTAGCTCTGCATCATGAGTCAAGCATGCATGTTTTGATACCATTCACACACATGAGCAAAATCTGTGCCCCTGCATCCTCCAATCAGTCCTACATACACTGAATGCTAGGTTCAATGAAAATATTATTCCCAAATTCAAGGTTAATAAAGGAAGTGTAAAGATTGACAGTCATCCAATTAAAGCAGAAATTCCAATGATACATTCACAGTATATAGCATATGTATATAGTTATAATTTCATATGTGAAAATATTATGCAAAAATAATTTTTATGAATCTCCTAAATCAAGTACATACATATACAGAAATAAATATATGTATCTATAGATAGATCTTACTGGAATGCCTTCAAAATTAAATATTGGATAAAAACCACAATATAGTTTGATACTGTACTCAACAGTGTACATATTTCAACATGGGTAATACATGAGTTGGTTTATCAATGGTCAATATTGAAATCAGATAGATTGTATTCTTTGCAGCTAAATTCTTTATATTCTTTGTGGAGAAGGTCTATACAGTCAGCCAAAAACAAGATTGGGATCCAACTGTGGCTCAGATCATAACTCCTTATTGCAAAATTCAGACTTAAACTAAAGAACACAGAAAAACACTAGGGCATTCAGGTATGACCTAAATCAAATCCCTTATGATTGCACAGTGGAAGGGACAAATAGATTCATGGTATTAGATCTGATAGAGAGCCTGAAGAACCATGGATGGAGGTTCATAACATTGTATGGGAGGCAGTGATCAAAACCTCACAATAAGCCTTAGAGATAGCTGAGAAAAGAAGATAAGTGAAAGGAAAAGTAGAAAAGGAAAGATATACCCATCTGAATGCAGAGTTGCAGAGCATAGGAAGGTGAGATAAGAAAGCCTTCTTACGTGAACAATGAAAGGAAATAGAAGAAAACAATAGAATGGGAAAGACTAGAGATCTCGTCAAGAAAATTAGAGAAAACAGGGGAACATTCCATGCAAATAAAGGCACAATAAAGGAGAGAAAGAGTATGGACCTGACAGAAGCAGAATATGTTAAGAAAAGGTGGCAAGAATACACAGAGAACTATACGAAAACGATCCTAATGACCCAGATAACCGTGATGGTGTGATCACTCATCTAGAGTCAGACATGCTGGAGTGTGAAGTCAAGTGGGCTATCACTATGAACAAAGATAGTTGAGGTGATGGAATTTCAGCTGCACTATTTCAAACCCTACAAGATGATACTGTTAAAGTGTTGCACTCAATATGCCAGCAAATTTGGAAAACTCAGCAGTGACCACAAGACTGGAAAAGGTCCAGTTTCACTCCAATCCCAAAGAAAGGCAATGCCAAAGAATGTTCAAACTACCATACAATTGCATTCATTTCATCTGCTAACAAAATAACGCTCAAAATCCTTCAAGCAAGGCTTCAATAATATATGAATCGAGAACTTGGAGATATACAAGCTGAATTTAGAAAAGGCAAAGAAACCAGAGATCAAATTGCCAACATCCATGGACACAGAAAAAGCTAGAGAATTCCAGAAAAAAAAATCTACTTCTGCTTCATAGATTATGCTAAAGCATTTAACTGTGTAGATCACATCAAACTGGAAAATTCTTAAAGAGATGGGAATACCAGACTACCTTACCTGCCTCCTGAGAAACCTGTATGCAGGTCAAGAAGCAACAGTTAGAATTGGACATGGAGCAATGGACTGCTTCAAAATTGGTAAAGGAGTATATCAAGGCTATCTACTGCCACCCTGTTTAGTTAACATATATGCAGATGAATATATTTAACTTATAGGAAATAGCAACCCACTCCAGTGTTCTTGCCTAGAGAATCCCAGGGACAGGGGAGCCTGGTGGGCTGCCATCTATGGGGTCGCACAGAGTCAGACACGACTGAAGAGACTTAGCAGCAGCAGCAGCAGCATGTGAAATGTCAGGATGGATGAAGCACAAGCTGGAATCAAGACTTCAGGGAGAAATATCAATAACCTCAGATACACAGATGAAACCATCCTTATGGCAGAAAGTGAAGAGGAACTAAAATCGTCTTGATGAAGGTGAAAGAGGAGAGTGAAAAAGCTGGCTTTAAAACTCAACATTCAAAAAACTAAGATCATGGCATCCAGTCCCATCACTTCATGGTAAATAGATGGGGAAACAATGGAAACAGTGACAGACTTTCTTTTCTTGGGCTCCAAAATCACTGTGGACAGTGACCGCAGCCATGAAATTAAAAGATGCTTCTCAAGACAAGCAACGACAAACCTAGATAGCATATTAAAAAGCAGAGACATTACTTTGCCTAAAAAGGTTCCTATAGTCAAAGCTATGGTTTTCCAGTAGTCAAGTATGGATGTGAAAGCTGGACCATAAAGAAAGCTAAGTGCTGAAGAATTGCTGCTTTCGAACTGTGGTGTTGGAGAAGACTCTTGAAAGTCCCTTTGTCTGCAAAGAGATCCAACCAGTCAATCTTAAAAGAAATCAACCCTAAATATTAATTGGCAGGAATGATGCTGAAGCTGAAGCTCCAATACTTTGCCTACCTGCTGCAAAGAGAAGACACACTGGGAAAAACAAAACAAAACAAACAAGCAAAAAAACCCTGATGCTGGGAAAGACTGAAGGCAGGAGGAGAGGGGAGAGCATGAGATGTTTGGATGGCATAACCAACTCAATGGACATGAGTATGAGCAAAGTCCAGGAGATGGTGAAGGACAGAGAAGCCTGGCATACCACAGTCCATGGGTTGCAAGGGTTGGACATGACTGAACAACTGAATAACAAAATGATCAATAATTTTAGTAAAGCAGATGACTTAAGAGCCAGCTAAGCCCATGGAACTATTCTTGTCAAACTATTATATATATATATATATTTTTTTTTTTTCTATTCAGAGACATTTCTGTGCACAAAAAGTTCATTTATAAAATTCCTTTAAGTGAATGATTGATATTGAGTGGAAATCATCTCCATGAATTTTCTTTAAATATGAATCAATAATTTCGTAAGTCCAAGGCTCTCAATTAAATTTGAATAACTGGAAAAAGCATGTATTTTTGACTGGAAATAGTATCAAGTTTTGGCCTAGTAAGGTTACTCAAGGAAACAATTATATTCAATACAATTAGGTTTGTTTACTTCTTAGTCATTATCTATATTAAGTTAATCTTAATGCTTTAAAATCTATTAACACATGTAATTCTCCAGACAATCCTGTAAAGGGATCCTATCTCCCATCCTCCAGTTGAAGAAACTGAGGAAGGGAGAGCTTAGGTAATACGGCCAAGACCCGGCTTCCCTGGTGGCTTAGAGGTTAAAGAGTCTGCCTGCAATGCGGGAGATCCAGGTTCAATCCCTGGGTTGGGAAGATCCCCCGAAGAAGAAAATGGCAACCCACTTCAGTATTCTCATCTAGGGAATCCCATGGATGGAGGAGCCTGGTAGGCTACAGTCCATAGGGTTGCACAGAGTAGGACACATCTGAGCGGCTTCCCTTTCACTTTCAATAGCTATTAATTAATAGAATGGGGTTTGGACCCAACCAATTTAGGGCTTCCCTGGTGGCCCAGAGGTTAAAGCGTCTGACTGCAATGCGGGAGACCTGGGTTTGATCCCTGGGTCGGGAAGATCCCCTGGAGAAGGAAATGGCAACCTACTCCAGTATTCTTGCCTGGAGAATCCCATGGATGGAGGAGCCTGGTGGGCTACAGTCCACGGGGTCGCAAAGAGTCAGACATGACTGAGCAACATCACTTTCACTTTCTCTCCACTCCAGTACTCTTGCCTGGAAAATCCCATGGACAGAGGGCTTTGATAGGCCACAGTCCATGGGGTCGCAAAGAGTCGGACACGACTGAGCGACTTTACTTACTTACTTTTTCTCTATCACTTTGCCTTGTCATTTCTTGTATTGTAGAAGACCAATCAAGGGTTTTTATAAAATGACTCCCAATTTTTAACAGAGCAGTGTATTTCATAAATACTTATCTAAATTTTAGTTTCCATAATTTATAAAATGAGAGTATTATTATTATCAGAAGGATAAAATAGAATTTGAAAAATGATCTATATGAATAGCTAATTGCAAAATCTGTTTCTTTTGTTATAAATATTTTTAATAACAAGCAAAGAAGGAAAGAGCACTTCAGAGCTTCTTTTAAGACAAAGAACACGCATACACACAGACACACTCTTTATAGGAAATTTGCTCCTTCAACAACTTATCCCATTTTCTTATTTGAATTTTCTTTTAGCCTTCCCCTATGACACTCAGTAATATTTTTCAAAATAATCACTGGCTACACAAATTCTGTATAACTACTATTTTTATAACAATCATCATTTTGTAGAAAATGCAAGTCTTTAAAGATGTGATTAACACTGTAAATAAATCTTATTCCACATTTTTACAGTTTTCAAAATACATTTCTAGATGCATAATTACTAAAGCAAATGACATAAAATTGCTTGTGACTCTTGAAATGTATCACAAGATTGCCTCCAAAATAAAATAATCCTTAAATTTATAACAGTGTATAATTTTTATCAACACTAAATATACATTTCAATGATTTTTTGCTAATTTAGAAGATAAAAAATATCTGATCAATATTTTAATTTATATTTCTTTCTTTCCAGAAGGTGTACATATTTTCCCATGTTTTCATCTATTTACATTTCATTTTATGTGTTTTTCAGTGCCCTTTTATTCATAATGCCAAGTTGGTTTGAAAGTTTAGCTTTCATGCTAAAGATAGCAACTGCTTGGTGGGTTACATTTTCTCATTGTGGGTTCTTTTCATTTTGTTCATGAATACAAATACTCTTTTAGAAGGAAATGGCAACTCACTCCAGTATTCTTGCCTGGAGAATCCCATGGACTAGAGGAGTCTGGCAAGTTACAGTCCATGGGGTTGCAAAGAGTCAGACATGATTAAACTGACACACAAAAATACTTTACATTTCATCATGAAAAAATGCATCTACTTCATAGAATTGTCAAACTTCACTAAATCATTTAAAGGTAAAAAGGAAACCTCTTTTTCAAATCCACTGATCCTATTTCAGTCCATCCACACACAGATTCTAAGCGTTTCTCTATTTCTTTAACTGCACCCACTTCACCTTGCTCCACTCCCTCCATCCTCCTCTCTTATCTCTCCTCCTGTATCTTCCCTCTCTGAGTTCCCTCCTTCCTCACTGTGACTCCCTCCCCAACTGCCCTTCCTGTAGCCTGCCCTCTCTCCCCATTCTCTTGGTCTCTCTGAGAACATCCACATGTTTACCAGCACATTTTAATAACAAAACGGGATCACTGGTGATCATACTAGTTAACTATTCTACAATTCACTTTTCCTCCCCCCATTTAGCCGTGGGCATTGTTTTGTGACCACACATACAGTACCACCTCATTAATTCTCCAAGGTAAGTAGAATATCATTGAATACATATATCATAAACTTCTTATCCAGTCTCAGAACTGTGGACATTTGGATTATTTCTAATGTCTATACCTTTATAATCAATGCTAGTAATGAACATAAACATATACCCTTGTGTTTCTGTTATTATTTTGTTTATGCTTCTTAGGTGTAGAAAAGTAAAGCTTTATGTCACAAAGTTTGATAATCTGAAAAAGAATACAGACACAAATAAATGAATCACTTAACTGTACACATTAAATTAATACAACACTTAAATCAATTGTATTTCAATAAAAAAGAAGAAACCTCAGGGAGAAAAGAAGTTTGATTTAACAAATTTTTCTGTTAACAAACAGTACTTAATAGAAATCTTTACATCTTTTATATTTGCTAAAAGAAGCATTTCATACATTTTGAGGTGCAAAAGTCTTAAATTTATAAAAATTCATTTTCCATTTGTTTTTTAACATTTAACAAAAATAGAACTACAAAATTTAGATAAAAACAATCCCTGAATAAGAGGAAAAGTTCAATGCCTATTTGCCTCCATGATATTTTGAGAAAACATAAAATTGATCCCAAATCACAATTCAAATTCAGAATTTAGGATAAAAACAAGCTAACAATATGATTTTAGAATTTTATTTTTAAAAGCTGAATACTTTTAAACACTTTTTTCATATGAAAGTATTACATGTTCATTTTCAGAAATTTCAAAAAATACCAAAACATATAAAGAAAAAAATTAACTTCACCCATAATCATGACACTCATAAATAATCCTGCTCACACCTGAATATCTCCTTTCTGATGCTTTCTTTATACATACATATATATGCAAAAAACTTCTCACACACAATATATATACACACATACTCAACATTACACTACACAGTTGACCCTTCAACAACATAGGAGTTAGAGGCACTAATCCCATCACAGCTTGAAAAACCATTCTGGCCCTCGCTATACTCTCAGTTCAGTTCAGTTGCTCAGTCGTGTCCGACTCTTTGCAACCCCATGAATCTCAGCACGCCAGGCCTCCCTGTCCATCACCAACTCCCGGAGTTCACTCAGACTCACGTCCATCAAGTCAGTGATGCCATCCAGCTATCTCATCCTCTGTCATCCCCTTCTCCTCCTGCCCCCAATCCCTCCCAGCATCAGAGTCTTTTCCAATGAGTCAACTCTTCGCATGAGGTGGCCAAAGTACTGGAGTTTCAGTTTTAGCATCTTTCCTTCCAAAGAAATCACAGGGCTGATCTCCTTCAGAATGGACTGGTTGGGTCTCCTTGCAGTCCAAGGGAATCTCAAGAGTCTTCTCCAATACCACAGTTCAAAAGCATCAATTCTTCAGCGCTCAGCTTTCTTCGAAGTCCAACTCTCACACCCATACATGACCACTGGAAAAACCATAGCCTTGACTAGATGGACCTTTGTTGGCAAAGTAATGTCTTTTAGCTTTTGAATATGCTATCTAGGCTGGTCATAACTTTTCTTTCAAGGAGTAAGCGTCTTTTAATTTCATGGCTGTGGTCACCATCTGCAGTGATTTTGGAGCCCAAAATATAAAGTCTGACACTGTTCCACTGTTTCCCCATCTATTTTCCATGAAGTGATGGGACTGGATGCCATGATCTTCGTTTTCTAAGGGTTGAGTTTTAAGAAAACTTTTTCACTCTCCACTGTCACTTTCATCAAGAGGCTTTTTAGTTCCTCTTCACTTTCTGCCATAAGGGTGGTGTCATCTGCATATTTGAGGTTATTGATATTTCTCCTGACAATCTTGATTCCAGCTTGTGCTTCTTCCAGCCCAGCGTTTCTCATGATGTACTCTGCATATAATATACAGCCTTGACGTACTCCTTTTCCTATTTGGAACCAGTCTGTTGTTCCATGTCCAGTTCTAACTGCTGCTTCCTGACCAGCATATAGGTTTCTCAAGAGGCAGGTCAGGTGGTCTGGTATTCCCATTTCCTTCAGAATTTTCCACAGTTTATTATGATCCACACAGTCAAAGGCTTTGGCATAGTCAAGAAAGCTGAAATAGATGTTTTTCTGGAACTCTCTTGCTTTTTCCATGATCCAGCAGATGTTGGCAATTTGATCTCTGGTTCCTCTGCCTTTTCTAAAACCAGCTTGAACATCTGGAAGTTCACGGTTCACGTATTGCTAAAGCCTGGATGAGAATTTTGAGCATTACTTTACTAGTGTGTGAGATGAGTGCAATTGTGAGGTAGTTTGAGCATTCTTTGGCATTGCCTTTCTTTAGGATTGGAATGAAAACTGACCTTTTCCAGTCCTGTGGCCACTGCTGAGTTTTCCAAATTTGCTGACATACTGAGTGCAGCACTTTCACAGCATCATCTTTCAGGATTTGAAATAGCTCAACTGGAATTCCATCACCTCCACTAGCTTTGTTCGTAGTGATGCTTTCTAAGGCCCACTTGACTTCACATTCCAGGATGTCTGGCTCTAGGTGAATGATCATACCATCATGATTATCTTGGTTGTGAAGATCTTTTTTGTACAGTTCTTCTGTATATTCCTGCCACCTCTTCTTAATATCTTCTGCTTCTGTTAGGTCCATACCATTTCTGTACTTTATCAAGCCTACCTTTGCATGAAATATTCCCTTGGTATCTCTAATGTTCTTGAAGATATTTCTAGTCTTTTCCATTCTGTTGTTTTCCTCTATTTCTTTGCATTGATAGCTGAGGAAGGCTTTGACTTTGTGGATCACACTATACTCTAGTCCCTCCCTATCCTCAATTCCATGTCCCTAGATTTAACTAACCACAGATTGTATAGAACCATATTATTATAGTAATTGCTACTGGAAAAAAAAAAATCTGTGTATAAATAGACCCTCACAATGCAAACCCACATTATTCAAGGTCAGTTATACTATATTTATTACATTTCATCTTAATAATTTTATTCTTATTAATATCCAATTTTATTTTTTTAAATATAGGTTATGAAGGGCTTTCTTGGTACCTCAGCTGGTAAAGAATACTCCTGCAATGTGGGAGAACCCGGTTCAATTCCTGGGTGGGGAAAATACCCTGGAGAATGGATAGGCTACCCACTCCAGTATTCATGGGTTTCCCTGGTGGCTCAGAGGGTAAAGAATCCACCTGCAGTGTGGGAGACCTGGGTTCAATCCCTGGGTTAGGAAGATCCACTGGAGGAAGGCATGGCAACCTACTCTAGTATTCTTGCCTGGAGAATCCCCATGGACAGAGGAGCCTGGCGGGCTACAGTCCATTGGGTCACAAAGAGTCAGACACGACTGAACGACTAAACATAGCACATAGATTATGAAAATATATAAGGGAAAAGTCATGATATTCTATTGGGTCACTAACAGGAAAAAAGTGTCTATTTAGTCCAAACACAGCATGTTCAAGACATCCTTGTTGCAATGTATATGTTCGCTAACTGCATCCAAATCCTAAAAAATGAGAACATTCATTTTCTCAAAATGATGTCCTCAAGCTTAAATATCAGACTTATAGCAGTGGTAAGACTAAGGTACTTGAAGGCTTCAGAAAACTGAAAGCAGAGTTAAGTTTTATTAGAACACCATTATCATTACATTGTCAAATTATATTAAACAAATGAAAACCTATGTTAAGTCTGAAAGAGAAAATACTGTAAACTATAGAGATGTGTTTAAGAAAAAAAAATAACCAAGAGAATTAATAAGTAGATTGTCTCAATTATATTTTATTTATAAAGATATACTTGTAAATTTACGTGTATAAAGAACTTTTTGTTTCTTCAAAGACTACAGCTAGCAAAGACTTTAAAAATATTAAGACACTTATTCTATAATATAAAAATTCCAAATGATTCTGAAAAATAGAAAACTGAAAGGCCTCATCAAAAAATAAAACTGATCTTTGGAATTAAGAGTCTGAGGGACAGGAAAATTGGAAGACAACTGAGGATATTTGAAGCCGCAAGAACTTCAGTACTAATAAAGGAAAGGAGAAGAAATCCACAGTAAGAAGTAAAATATGAGTCCCAATTTAAATAAACTATAAAAGACATGATAAGACAATTGAAAAAAATAAATGAGAGAAATTCGGGAGAGTTATGAGGGTCACACTATAGTTAAAGTAGAGTAAGCTAAAAACAGGGTTTCCCTGGTGGCTTAGATGTAAAGAATCTACCTGCAATGTGGGAGACCTGGGTACAATCCTTGTGTTGGGAAGATCCCTTGGAGAAGGAAATGGCCAACCCACTCCAGTAGTCTTGCCTGGAGAATCCCCTTGGACAGAAGGGCCTGGCAGGCTACAGTCCATGGGATCAAAATGGAGTTGGACAAAGCTAAGCAATTAAACTTAATTGTTTAAGCTGGTTCCAGATGTTCAAGCTGGTTTTAGAAAAGGCAGAGGAACCAGAGATCAAATGGCCAACATCCACTGGATCATCGAAAAAACAAGAGAGTTCTAGAAAAACATCTATTTCTGCTTTACTGACTATGCCAAGGCCTTTGACTGTGTGGATCACAATAAACTGTGGAAAATTCTGAAAGAGATGGGAATACCATACCACCTGACCTGCCTCTTGAGAAACCTGTATGCAGGTCAGGAAGCAACAGTTAGAATTGGACGTGGAACAACAGACTGGTTCAAATAGGACAAGGAGTACGTCCAGGCTGTATATTGTCACCCTGCTATTTAACTTATATGCAGAATACATCATGAGAAATATTGGGCTGGATGAAGCACAAGCTGGAATCAAGATTGCTAGGAGAAATGTCTATTACCTCAGATATACTGATGACACCATCCTTATGGCAGAAAGCGAAGAAGAACTAAAGAGCCTCTTGATGAAAGTGAAAGAGGAGAGTGAAAAAGTTGGTTAAAGCTCAACATTCAGAAAACTAAAATCATGGCATCTGGTCACATCACTTCATGGGAAATAGATGGGGAAACAGTGGAAACAGTGTCAGACTTTATTTTTCTGGGCTCCAAAATCACTCCAGACAGTGACTGCAGCCATGAAATCAAAAGACGCTTACTCCTTGGAAGGAAAGTTATGACCAACATAGACAGTACATTAAAAAGCAGAGACATTACTTTGCCAACAAAGGTCTGTCTAGTCAAGGCTATGTTTTTCCAGTAGTCATGTATAGATGTGAGAGTTGGACTATAAAGAAAGCTGAGCACCGAAGAATTGATGCTTTTGAACTGTGGTGTTGGAGAAGACTCTTGAGAGTCCCTTGGACTGCAAGAAGATCCAACCAGTCCATCCTAAAGGAGATCAGTCTTGGGTGTTCATTGGAAGGACTGATGTTGAAGCTGAAACTCCAATACTTTGGCCACCTGATGCAAAGAGCTGACTCATTTGAAAAGATCCTGATGCTGGAAAAGATTGAGGGCAGGAGGAGAAGGGGATGACAGAGGATGAGATGGTTGAATGACATCACCGACTCAATGGACATGAGTTTGGGTAAACTCCAGGAGTTGGTGATGGACAGGGAGGCCTGGCATGCTGAGGTTCATGGGGTCGCAAAGAGTTGGACATGACTGAGCAACTGAACTGAAGCAACTAAACCCAGCACACACAAGCTTAAACATCAAACTGAGTATCTCTAGAAAAGTAAAATTTCTCAACATTCAAAGGAAGAGATTGATAGTTAAATATTCAAGAAAATGACCATATAATTGCTTATAGATTGTTGAATTTAAGCTAAAAGTCGAGAGACTATGTTATCCAATTCTAAGTGATAAACTGTATAGTTTATAGCAGGTTGAACGTAAACTGATGCTAAGTATTTGCCTTTTATCATCTTAGTAGCAGGATCCAAAGTATCTAGGAAAATTTGGGCTAGCAATTAATGGAAAATATGAACGTGCAAGAAAGAGAGCACTGAAGTAAACATGCAGCATTAGCAGGTACTGACATTGATGAAGTTAATTCATTTTTATCCTATAAGTCCCAGGGAAATTCAATTACAAGTCTTCAGTATGAAACCTATGGTGAAGGTCAAAGCAGAAACTGAGGAGTGTAACAGACAAACAATTCTGCATTGTGAACTCTGGATCAGTGGTTATTTACTTAAAATGGTATTATGACGTTTCCTGATTTTGTCAAGACGGTGAATAGACAAGGGCACCTTGATCGCTACCTCCATTAAGCATGAAAAAAATCACAGAGGCAAAATAAGTTCTTTCTAATACAGAATTCTAGCTCAAATGGTTTGTTAGCCATTCCGCTGGCTTCTTATTATACCAGCGGAGTGTCTTTATGTTTGTCAGGCTTGATACTATACCCACCTGCATCTCAAGACTGAGTATATGCCCAAAGAAATTGAACCAATGCTGTCCGGTTTTCTGGAAAATTCTGATACTTCTCTGGAATTTAATCTTTAGTTGTTTCTTTTTTAATCTCCGGGTTTTGCTAGCTTTAAAAGTACATGTCTTTTAATTTTTTCAGGTATTTTCTAAATTTTACAATGAATAAAATTCCATGTTGGGAATTCATTATTCTAAATGGAAGCCAACTATCTGAAGGCTGAAGGGAGCCACACTTGCCTCCCCCAAATGCATTTGGCATCTAAATTATTTTGAGCTGAAAACAATAACGGCCCCAAAGACTCAGGAATAAACTGTGGCCTTCCCCTTTATGCCTAAAAAAATTTAGATAGAGTGCCTGTCCCATAACAGAGCTGTCACCAGAGACATCTGCAAAAAATACAGGTGAGGTGTGGTGGGGGGATTCTATGCAGGGTTTAGCGGTAACAGTCCATTCTGTGTCCATTGTCTCTGCATGGCATAGTTAACACTCATTTTCCAAATCTTTGCTTGTCCATCTCCATGTAAATTGCCTTCTTTCCCTTTGAAGTCCCAAGCCACTACCTCCAACATCCACTTTTGTCTTGAGCTTAAAATTATATTCAGGTTGAGTATTTTGGTCATGGTGCCAAGTTACTCAATTTTTCTGGGTCTCTCCTAGATATACATATTACTAAACTTTGTCTGATTTTCTCCTGTTAATGTCTCATGTCAATTTAATTCTTAGACCAGCCAGGAACACCTTGAAAGGCAGAGGAAAATTTCTTCCTCCCCAACAAAGAGCTGTAATTCATTGTAATAGAAATAACTTGCTAGATTTTTTACTACAATTGTGGATCAAATACTACATTAATCACTTTATATACTCAATTAATTCTTGCAAACAGAGAGCTATCCCAATTTAAATCAAAGAAGAAGAGAGTAACAGGTATTAATAACTTTATAATTTTTACATATAAAAAAGGTTTGCCACAACCTTAACTTTGAACCCAGATGGAATTTCCTCCAAAGGTAAAACCCAATACTGGCTTTATGGTAGGTAGACAACATGTAATACAATGTTATCAGCCTGAAAATCATCAAAAAGTTTTCTGTATAGACTCAGCAGGGCCTGGAGGAGGTAGAGCAGTTGCTTAGTTTATGTAGACACAAAT
Source organism: Bubalus kerabau (assembly GCF_029407905.1). NCBI lineage: Eukaryota > Metazoa > Chordata > Mammalia > Artiodactyla > Bovidae > Bubalus > Bubalus kerabau. The sequence continues at coordinate 77,992,410 of NC_073627.1, read as the reverse complement.
GGACTACCTCCTGGCACATTCAGGATGGGGGAACCATTTGTCTTAAGCTATTGATGATGCTGAAAGTACCCTTAATATGCTGACCAATGTTATATTCTCTGAATCAGAAAATAGGAAGAGTGAACCTTACATGTTACACCCTTTTGTATCGTGTAGTCAGTCAGGACAGGAACAGGAAGTGATGGACAAAAGCTGCTGAAAATTAACAACTGATTCTAGCACGCTACATGTGTGCTCAGTCACTCAGTCACGTCCAACTTTTAGCAACCCCATGGATTATAAGCCACCAGGCTCCTCTCTCCATGGGATTTTCCAGGCAAGAATACAAGAGTGGGTTGCCATTTCCTCCTCCAGGGGTTCTTCTTGACCCATGGATCAAACCCAGGTCTCATTTATTTCCTGCATTGGCAGGAGATTCGTTACCACTATGCCACCTGGGAAGCCCCCTAGCATTCTATAGATGGTGATTAATATGGGAGCATTAGAGAAGTATACTGATTTGCATTTTAGAGATAGGTATCAGAACAGTAGGGAAATGCTTTGTGTAAAATGGATCCAATCCACCAACTGTGCTTTTAGTTGAAATAATGTAATAATCTGAATGAATGGAAGGGCTCTGTCTTAAAAAAAAAAAAAAAGTATCCCAAGAGGAATAAAACTCTAGGAAGAAAAACAGAAATTGAAATATTTTTCTCTGAATTACTATCTTATAGTGGGAAAATGATACTTCCCCAAAATGACATTCAGATTTCCAAATGAAAATGTAGATCTTTATCCTTCTGGCATTCATTTTTTTTCTTCCTGAGATACTGTTCATAAAGATAAACACAACATATGTTAGAAATGGAAATGATCATTTTGGCAATGCCTACAACATCCTGAAGCTTTAGCAAACTTTATCAGTTTTACTTGATTATTCTCTTGCTGGTGTAAATTCTCCAGTGGGGAGAGAATATTCCTTCAAAATCTGAAGATGTTTGCTTTTAATCTAAGAGCATTTTCACACACTTGAAAAGTTATGAGCAACCTAGATAGCATATTGAAAAGCAGAGACATTACTTTGCCAACAAAAGTCCATATAGACAAGCCTATGGTTTTTCCAGTGGTCATGTATGGATATGAGAGTTGGACTCTTAAGAAAGCTGAGCACCAAAGAATTGATGCTTTTGAACTGTGGTGTTGGAGAAGACTCTTGAGAGTCCCTTGGACTGCAAGGAGATCCAACCCGTCCATTCTGAAGGAGATCAGTCCCGGGATTTCTTTGGAGGGAATGATGCTGAAGCTGAAACTCCACTACTTTGGCCGCCTCATGCAAAGAGTTGACTCATTGGAAAAGACTCTGATGCTGGGAGGGATTGAGGGCAGGAGGAGAGGGGGATGACAGAGGATGAGATAGCTGGATCGCATCACTGACTCGATGGACTTGAGTCTGAGTGAACTCCGGGAGTTGGTGATGGACAGGGAGGCCTGGTGTGCTGCGATTCATGGGGTCACAAAGAGTCGGACACGACTGAGCAACTGAACTGAACTGTCTTTCTACAAACTTGATGTAAGTGCCATTATATTTTAACATTCTCTTTATTATAAAACAACTTCAAGCATAGTCTTCCTTAATTTTCTGTTAACATTTAATTAGCTGGTAGGACAGACTGATACATAAACATTATACACTAAAAATTATACAAGATGACTACTATGTCATTAAATTCTCCCCTCTCCAGCCTTCTATTCCACTCTCTCTGGTTCAGTTATCCCAATATTTCTCCATATGTGTTCCCTCCTTCCTACCAGAATAGATGAGTTATGTATACAAAATCAACTTTTTTACTGAGCAGTTTTTTAAATTAGAACTGTATTCCCCACTTTCAAAATACCCTGTGTGCGTGGCAGTCGCTCAGTCATGTTCGACTGTTTTGGTGAGGAAACTATCTCTTAGAACAGTAAGGACTGTACTCCCCACCTTCAAAATACACTGGAAAGCTATCCAACTTATTGATCAACATGCAAATATTAGAGACGTTATGGTAATTCATGGAAAACAAGCATTGATTGTGAACTAGTATATTCTAGTGAGATAACCATCATCTCTAAGCCAAGGATGCTCATCTCTTCTAAACAGAGGAGGAAATTACAACTTATGGCTGTAAAGTCCAGGAGAAACTACGGTTGAAAGATCATCAAGCATTTGTACTAAAATATCTACATTCCAAGTTACAGAGTCATGTTCTTGTGTTGGACACTAAATTTGGCCTGGAAGACAAAGAGACCAAGCCTTCAGTCTCTACTGTGTGCGGTAGTTGTATGCTATGCTGACTGCTAACTGGGCCAGATTTTGATCAAAGACTTCTTTGCAGTTGCAGAAATCAAGTGCTCTTTATACACTGCCTTGGAGGTTTTCTGATTTTCACCAGGTGCCTTGAGCTAACAGTTGACTAGTATGATACACTGGCCTTTTTCTTTTCTTATTTTTCAAGGCTACTAACAAAAACCAGCCAATCCCACAGTCCTTCTACCCAACAATGTTTAAGTGACCATCACCACTACAGAAACCAGTTTCAAACTTCGCAGGCACAGGATTCCACTCTACCACAAATTACTCTACCATGTAATACCTTTTACACTTTTAAAGAGACTTTTGACACAGGAACAAGTCAGGGACTGTCCCCCTCCCACTTTTCAGCAGGAGTCCTGATCACTGACATTTGAAAGACCCACATCCAGAGTCCCATTCTGAGAAACTGCCGTCTGCGACCGTTCTCCCCACTTTTAGTCTGGGCTCTTCCCAAAAGCTAAGTCTTAGACAAATGTTTGCATGTATATTATTTATTTTGAGGACTGATCTCCATGAACAAAATCAATGTGGACTAAAACAGTGAATTGAAGGAAGGAAAGCAAACCCAGAGTATGTTATGGAGTAGGTAAGCATTGTGAGAAAATGAGACATGATTCCTCTCAGGACACTTAAGAACATGGAGAGTGCACACCCCAGAATTTTAATTCTGAGACAAGAAAGAGGAATATATTTTATCTACTAGCTTTCGTATCTCATAAATCAAGTTTTACTCTGGAAAATTCCAAGTTTGTGAGTATGTCAGAATTATTTGGTAGATTTTCACAACAGTTATCATGGCAGCAAAACCCAGAAAATCTCCAGTGCAGAAGAAAGATAAAGTCTTGCTGAAATGAGATGATGTCAGGTCACACCTGAGAAAAGCTGAGTGCTGCACCCATGGTTTAAGCAAAAGCAAGCCAAAAATAAAACAAAACAAAAATGGTCTAAGGGGACTTAAGGCAGTGTGCAGGAGGTACACATTTTTGTACCCCATTAACCCATGTAAAGATTCAGGGCCTAAATTACAAGGATCTCACCTGCTTTGTCACCAATAATGTTAGCAGCTTTTAATTTTCATTCATCTGTTATGAAACATCATCTTGCCCTCTCTGGGTCAGTATACCAGATTCCTCAGATTTGTTAACACCAGTAAACTGTCTTACCAACATATAGAATCAAGAAACATGCGAGTTCATTAGAAGATCCAGAGTCAATGCAAAAGGGGAATAATATTATCTTTCAAATTTCAATGCTGTAGAACTCTATTTACAAAGCAATTTTTGCACTCATCAGTTTCAACACTGAATGTGTGGCCTTTTGTCCTCTTAGGATGTTACTTTTACCCTGTTCAAGGACTGCCTCTATTCATAAGCCAGTGCCCACAAAGGATTTTCTCAAGACTTAAGGTACGTAAAGCTAACCAGGACATCAACCTGATGATAAGACACATAGCTGCTCTCAAAAGCAGAGGCATAAATACCTCACATCCAATTCTCATGTAAATATAATATTTTTCACATTGACTGTATTTCCTACAGTTTCTTAGCTTTCTCTTAATTATTTCTGGGAATGTTTTTAGTCTTTGTGTCATTTACTAGGAATTCATGTTCATGTTTGTAAAACAGCAGCTTCAGGTTGTGCTAACTTCTCATCTCCGCTTTTCTATTAATAATAGTTAGGCTGTTATTCCTGATTCTTAAACCCAACCAGAAAAATAAGCACCTTCTATTTTCCAGGTGTCACGCATTAGGAATAATAAAAATACTACACCCAGCCTCTTCCCTGGAGGATACCACCATTCAGTTAGGAGAAATACATATACTTGAAAAATAAATTAAAATGTGAAAAAGGATACAGGGTATGATGTCATTATGCTTAAAAATGTCAAAGTCTGTATTTAGATCTGCACATGACTTAAAAGTTTATGTAAGCATTTTTAATGAAGATTTTTTTCATGAAAATAAAATCATTTGTATACTATTTTAAGGAAACAAATGGAAGAAAAACTATTTTCTCATACCATGTGTCCATAACTGTATTGGATGCTTGTCATATACTATGATACTTCATATTTCCATGAGAATATCAAACTGTCAAGTATAATATTATACATCTTGTCTTATAGAAAAGGAAACAGATCAACATCATGTCCTCGGATTATCCAAGGCCACACATCTATTATGTGGCATCTCAGATTTTTTTTAAACATTATTGCATTTCCAACTAAAATACCATGAAACAATCTATTACTTTTCTGGTATTGGTTTTCGTCAACTACTGGAAACCTTAATTGTATTTAGATTCTGGCATGATTATTATTTTTATGACTCTTTCAAGCACTTTCTTGTGACCTATTTTTCATCTACCACTGCCATTGATACTACCATTATTACCACTATGAACACTACCACCAACAAAAAATAAACAACCACAGCTACTTACTGAGCACTTAATGAATTTTAGGCAAATCCTAACTGTTTATACTCATCTCCTACTATCCATATGATACTGTTATACAAAGTACATATTAATAAACATGACTCAGACATACCTAGATTTGAATCCCAGTTGTGCTGTGTTTTCTGCCTTTGTAAGTTACTTAAAAATATGAACATAAAGTTACATAAGAAAATTTGCTTATGAAAATGTATATCATTTCATCATTCAGAAATATTAATGTTAACATTCTCATGTATTTATTCATTTTTTCCGAGGGAGTTTGTTTTTAAAAATGGGACCGTGCTGTAAACATGTAAATAAAACTCTTGTATTTCGGTATATTTCTGATTGTTTTCTCAGGATAAACTCTTAGAAGTATTGGATCAACGCTTATAGAAATTAAAGAAATTCCTTTTACTATTTCCCAGTTGCCTTCTAGCAAGGTTTGACCTAAATTTATTTCTCAGTAATGATTTTCCTTATATTCTTTCCTACATTATCATTTGTTTTCATGTCATTAATTTTACTGTGTTTAACATTTCTTCAAATATTACTTACTTTGAATATGTTTTAGTATCCATTAGTAGCTTTTACCTTTGAAAAATTTGTTTTCATATTTTGTTCAGTGTTATTGATATATCATTAATTTATAATTTTAAAATCTTATTCTTGACTTGTCAAACTATTAATATCTTTATAACATTAACTTTTATGTTTCTAGTACCTTGAAGACATTTATCCTAATTCATCATTCGAAAATTTACCATTTTATTTTTTATTAAATTATTTTTACATTAGTTTTATCATTTCTTACATAATTTTCATGCAGTTATAAACCCTTGCTTTTTATTTTAGATTTATGTTCACTTATATTTTCTTCTATTTCTCATCAGTCTTTATTATTTAAAAAACAATTCCTGGAGCCTTCGGATTTAATTTTAACTTGGCACTTGTGAGAATGGAATATAACATTGTTTTTTAATTATTCTGAAATCAAAAGAATGTTCCTACTTTACTATATGAAAAAAGACCATATTTATATATATGGATTTGTATCTACTTCTGAGATTTCTATTACTTTGTATACTTTGTGATACAACTAATATATTGATATTTATTTTAATTATGTAAAGTATATGATTATCTTTTCCGCATTCATTGCTCTTTATAATTTTTCCAAATGTTCCTAGATATCAATTTTTTAAATTACATGAAAACCACTCATCGAGGTAGCCATCACCAATGTATTGGTCTTTCTCCTCCAATTTAATGAGATCTGAGACAGATCACCAATTAACCCTTTAACCATGGGCAATTTATAAAACCTTTCTGATTCTTTTTCAACTGCAAAGGGAAATATACTGTACATTTCTTCCATGGAGTTGATAATATTAAATGACATAAAACATGTATTTCAATCATGCTTGGGATAAACTTGGAGTTCAGTAACTATTACCTCTTTTATAATTGCTGATGATGAAGAGACCCCAGTTGGAGAAGGCAATGGCACCCCACTCCAGGACTCTTGCCTGGAAAATCCCATGGATGGAGGAGCCTGGTAGGCTGCAGTCCATGGGGTTGCTAAGAGTCAGACACGACTGAGCGACTTCACTTTCACTTTTTATTTTCATGCATTGGAGAAGGAAATGGCAACCCACTCCAGTGTTCTTGCCTGGAGAATCCCAGGGACTGGGGAGCCTGGTGGGCTGCTGTCTATGGGGTTGCACAGAGTCGGACACGACTGAAGTGACTTAGCAGCAGCAGCAGCAGCAAAGCCCCATTACCTTTCATGCAGTTTTCCTTGTCAACTCCCCTGCCAACAAATGTGCAATGACCACTTCAGGTTTCTTGCTTCTCAGTCTTAAAACTGGAACCACTCAATAAATTTAACTTAAACTTGCTCATTATCTTCTCCCGGCTAGCCAGTTCTGTCACTGTAAACAAGACTGTGTCTACCTGTTTTCCTTCTAATAGGAAAAGACAGAAGACTTTTCTTCAGCATTCATCAAACCCAGATTCTAACTGGTTCCCACAATCAGAACTCACAAGTGTACATTAGCCCTTTATTTCTGCATTTTTTATAGTTTTTCAAGACAGATTTAATGCTTATGTACATATTGTTTCCTATTAGTCACTGAATTATGTCCATTATTTCTCTAAACTTATATCTTTGAGAAGAAAATCTCATAATTGCTTACCATACAACACACACATTACTTAGTAGATAATAATAAGAGTAGAAAATAATAAGTTAATACAAACAAATTTCAATCCATGAAAGATAAAGGAACTGTGTGAGCTCTGAGGGATGACTGGTACAAGTTAAGAAGAGCTAATTCATCCTCTTTTCATCATGCCTCCTCACTATCTCATAATTTCCAAAGATTATTATAGGCCACTAAATGTTTTGATTTAAAAAAATAAGCATTAAGTCATCGATTGGAGTTTCCATGAGGTAGCAAAGATATAAGAAGGGAATAGTAAAAGTAAAGGATTTAATTATAGCTGATTTACTTAAATTTAAATAACTCTCAAGATTGATTTGTATTGGCTATTCCACACTGTAGACAAAACACCTAAATATTATCTGTTATTTAAAAAACATTTCTGGCACAGAAAGGTAGTCCACTGAGGCAGTGAAGAAAATAACAAAATAATTCAAAGAAAAACCCAAGAGAATGTATGCTATAAAAAAAGTGTCACATTAATATCTCTTTTTTCACATTATTGGCTTTGTACCAATAATTGAAACAAAAGAAAAATGACTATTCAACCCACAGAAAGAACATTTACATTCTTTATTTCTGCTCTGTATTAATAGGTCATGTTTCATCATTACTGCCCTTGACCATGGATGCAAAATTAGATGACTCTCCCTGTGTTTTTACAAGTGGTAGAGAGTTATGTCTGCAAATATTATTCTACCAGGAAAAGAATAAAGAAAATGAAGTGTCCTGTGAAGGTCACTCTTTACACAGATGTATTCATTTGCAATAACACACATAACAAACCTGTTCCTTAATGTATTAACAAAGTAATTTCATGGTTGAATAAATTTATGCAATTAGCTGCCATGTTTTAGCATATTAGTGTCTTTATCCATAGTTGGTGAGTGACATTTAAACTGGGAACCCTGATATGAACCCTGTGAATAAAATAGCAGGAAGAGTTTCTTAATAATGTTAAAATGCCTATATAGCACACTGTTATTTACGAGGCATGTTCATATGCAATATTGAATTTAATTTTCAAAATAATTAAGTCAGTTGGTTACTTAGGGTAGGAGTTTAATTTCTAGTGAACAGGTGTAGAAAATGAGGCACAGGAATATTAAAGACAACTTTGTTACAAAGTTAAAACTGAAACATACCTCTCCTGGTTCCTAACTATATGGTATTTCCCTTACAATTACTACCTTCAGTTCAGGTCAGTTCAGTTCAGTCACTCAGTCAAGTCCGACTCTTTGCGACCCCATGAATCGCAGCACGCCAGGCCTCCCTGTCCATCACCAACTCCCGGGGTTCACTGAGACTCACGTCCATCGAGTCAGTGATGCCATCCAGCCATCTCATCCTCTGTCGTCCCCTTCTCCTCCTGCCCCCAATCCCTCCCAGCATCAGAGTCTTTTCCAATGAGTCAACTCTTCACATGAGGTGGCCAAAGTACTGGAGTTTCAGCTTTAGCATCATTCCTTCCAAAGCAATCCCAGGGCTGATCTCCTTCAGAATGGGCTGGTTGGATCTCCTTGCAGTCCAAGGGACTCTCAAGAGTCTTCTCCAACACCATAGTCCAAAAGCATCAATTCTTCGGCGCTCAGCCTTCTTCACAGTCCAACTCTCACATCCATACATGACCACAGGAAAAACCATAGCCTTGACTAGACGGACCTTTGTTGGCAAAGTAATGTCTCTGCTTTTGAATATGCTATCTTGGTTGGTCATAACTTTCCTTCCAAGGAGTAAGCGTCTTTTAATTTCATGGCTGCAGTCACCATTGCTATCCTTATTTTTGCCTTTTCATTATGTTCCCTAGACCTTATTAACTAAAATACTTATTTAGTCTAGGAATAGGGCTCTGACTTATTTTCTGCCTCGGCACAAGAATGAATGCCCTCCCACAGCTTTTTGGATCCTTATTCTGACATTTTTTTTTAATTTTATTTTATTTAACTTTACAATATTGTATTGGTTTTGCCATATATCAAAATGAATCTGCCACAGGTATACACTGCCCACCATTTTGAGTTCTATCCAGCAATTGTTCAGTGGCTCAGTCATATCCAACTCTTTGTGACCCCATGGACTGCAGCACACCAGGCTTCCCTGTCATTCAACATCTCCCGGAACTTGCTCAAACTCATGTCCATTGAGTCATTAAGTCAAACATCCTGTCCTCCAACATCCCCTTCTCCTCCTACTTTCAATCTTTCCCAGCATCAGGGTATTTTCCATTAAGTTGGCTCTTCACATCAGGTGGCCAAAGTATTGGAGCATCACCTTCATCATCAGTTCCACAAATGAATATTCTGGATTGATTTCTTTTAGAATTTTGGCTGGTGTTCTATCCTTGCAGTCTGAAGGACACTACACAGTCTTCTCCAACACCACAATTCAAAAGCATCAGTTCTTCAGCACTCAGCCTTCTTTATGGTCCAACTGTCACATCCATACATGACTACTGGAAAAACCATAGCTCTGACTATACAGACCTTGGGCAGCAAAGTCATGTCTCTGTTTTTTAGCACACTGTCTAGGTTTGTCATAGCTTTTCTTCCAAGGATCAAGCATCTTTTATTTTCATGACTGCACTCACCACCTGTTGTGATTTTGGGTAATTAAGAAAATTAAGTCTATCACTGTTTCCATTGTTTCCCCATCTATTTGCCATGAAGTGATGAGACCAGATGTCATGATATTAGTTTTTTGAATGTTGATTTTTAAACCAGTTTTTTCACTCTCCTCTTTCACCTTCATCAAGAGGCTTGTGAGTTCCTCTTCACTTTTTACCATAAGGGTGGTGTCATCTGCCTCAGTTCTGTTCAGTCGCTCAGTCGTGTCCAACTCTTTGCAACCCCATGAACTGCAGCACACCAGGCCTCCCTGTCAAACCCATGTCCATTGAGTTGGTGATTCCATCCAACCATCTCGTCCTCTGTAGTCCCCTTCTCCTCCTGCCCTCAATCTTTCCCAGCATCAGGGTCTTTTCAAATGAGTCAGCTATTCACATGAGGTGGCCAAATTATTGGAGTTTCAGCTTCAGCATCAATCCTTCCAATGAACACCCGGGACTGATCTCCTTTAGGATGGACTGGTTGGATCTCCTTGCAGTCCAAGGGACTCTAAAGTCTTCTCCAACACCACAGTCAAAAGCATCAATTCTTCAATGCTTAGCTTTCTTTATAGTCCAACTGTCACACCCATACATGACTACTGGAAAAACCATAGCCTTGACTAGATGGACCTTAGTTGGCAAAGTAATGCCTCTGTTTTTTAATATGCTTTCTAGGTTGGTCATAACTTTCCTTCCAAGGAGCAAGCTTCTATTAATCTCATGGCTGCAGTTACCACCTGTGGTGATTCTGGAGCCCAAGAAAATAAAGTCTGTCACTCTTTCCAATTGCTTTCCCATCTATTTGCCATGAAGTGATGGGATCAGATGCCATGATATTAGTTTTCTGAATGTTGAGTTTTAAGCCAACTTTTTCACTCTCTTTCACTTTCATCAAGAGGCTCTTTAGCCGTTCTCTTTCTGCCATAAGGGTTGTGTCATCTGCATATCTGAGATTATTGATATTTCTCCCTGCAATCTTGATTCCAGCTTGTGCTTCCTTTGGCCTGGCATTTCGCATGATGTAATCTGCATATAAGTTAAATAAGCAAAGTGACAAAATACAGCCTTGACGTACTCCTTTCCTGATATGGAACCAGTCTGTTGTTCCATGTCCAGTTCTAACTGTTGCTACTTGACCTGCATACAGATTTCTCAGAAGGCAGGTCAGGTGGTCTGGTATTCCCATCTCTTGAAGAATTTTCCACAGATTGTTGTGAACCAAACAGTCAAAGGCTTTTGCATAGTCAATAAAGAAAAAATAGATGTTTTTCTGAAACTCTCTTGCTTTTTCAATGATCCAACGGATGTTGGCAATTTGATCTCTGGTTCCTTTGCCTTTCTAAATGCAGCTTGAACATCTGGAGTTCACTGTCAATGTACTGTTGAAGTCTGGCTTGGAAAATTTTGAGCATTACTTTGCTAGTGTGTGAGATGAGTGCAAATGTTCGGTAGCTTGAGCATTCCTTGGCCTTGTCTTTCTTTGTGATTGGAATGAAAACTGACCTTTTCCAGTCCTGTGGCCACTGCTGAGTTTTCCAAATTTGCTGGCATATTGAGGGCAGCACTTTCCAGCATCATCTTTTAGGATTTGAAATAGCTCAACTGGAATTCCATCACCTCCACTAGCTTTGTTTGTAGTGATGCTTCTTAAGACCCACTTGACTTCACATTCCAGGATGTATGGCTCTAGCTGAGTGATCCCACTATTGTGGTTATCTGGGTCATAAAGATCTTTTTTTATAGTTCTTCTTTGTATTCTTGCCACCTCTTCTTAATATCTTCTGCTTCTGTGAGGTCCATATCATTTCTGTGCTTTACTGTAACCATCTTTGCATGAAATGTTCCCTTGGTATCTCTAATTTTCTTGAAGAGATCTCTAGTTTTTCTCATTCTACTGTTTTCATCTATTCTTTGCACTCTTCACTGAGGAAGGCTTTCTTATCTCTCCTTGCTATTCTTTGGAACTCTGCATTCAAATGGGTCTATCTTTCCTTTTCTCCTTTATCTTTCACTTCTCTTCTTTTCTTAGCTATTTGTAAGGCCTCCTCAGACAACCATTTTGCCTTTTTGCATTTTTTTTCTTGGGGATGATCTTAATCACTGCCTCTTTTACAATGTAACGAACCTCCATCCACAGTTCTTCAGCCATTCTTTCTACCAGAGCTAACCCCTTGAATCTATTTGTCACTTCCACTGTATAATCATAAGGGACTTGATTTAGGTCATACCTGAATGATCTAGTGGTTTTTCCCACTTTCTTCAATTTAAGTTTGAATTCTGTAATAAGGAGCTCATGATTTGAGCCACAGTCAGCTCCCAAATTGTTTTTGCTGACTGTATAGAGTTTCTCCATCTTTGGCTGCAAAGAATATAATCAATCTGATTTTGGTATTGATCATCTGGTGATACATTCACTATGCACATCTCTTTTCTCTTGCATAGAAATTTAAATTTACTTCTTCTCTCATTTACTGCTGAGTTTCTTCCACCCACAGTAACTGTAAAAAATACATAAGTCAAACCAGCCCACATTTAGTTTTGTATATCAAATGTGAACATGTAACTTAATAAAGCTTATGATTTTCTGGATCTCATGCTATGTTTTAATTTTATTTAGCAATGTGACTTGTCAGACAATTAGAGTGATCAAAGGCTTTGAAGAGGTACCGTAATTAAGGTATGGTTTTTAATTTAGCCACAATAGATAGATACATAGACAATGCTTTTTACTATGAAAAAAAAAAAAACAAAAAACAGTGAAAATATCAGTCACTCAGTCATGTCCAACTCTTTGCTACCCCATGAACTGTAGCCCACCATTCTCCTCTGTCCATGGAATCTCCAGGCAAGAATACTGGAATGGGTTGCCATTTCCTTCAAGGGGATCTTCTTGACCCAGGGATCAAACCCACTTCTCCTACACTAGAGGGATTTCTTTATTGCTAAACCACCAGGAAAACCCATGGGAATGCTTATAACCCCATGAAGTTACCTGTTTTCTTGGTCTGGGTAAATCATTAAGGATGAAGGCATTGCTTGGTGTATTAACAATAGATAATTACTGAGTTATACTTCATTTAAAACACAAGGCAGTTGATATGACATCTGAAGTTCATTATAAGGGACTTGTCAAAGATTGTTTTCTTTACAATTTGCTACCTTAATTAATTATGCACTTATTCTTTTTTTTTTACTTTTTTTTAATTTTGTTTTATTTTTAAACTTTATATAATTGTATTAGTTTTGCCAAATATCAAAATGAATCCACCACAGGTATACATGTGCACTTATTCTTTCAGTAAATTGCCACCTATTATAACATCAAGGTATTCCTAGAAAATTAATAATTGCTGTAATCAATTTCATTTAGAGAAGACAAAATTTATTCATCCACTTATAATTTTTAGGGAATATCTCAGTATTATTTCTGACCTGTGCATCTACTCTGCTGCTGCTGCTGCTAAGTCGCTTCAGTCGTGTCGGACTCTGTGCGACCCCATAGACGGCAGCCCACCAGGCTCCGCCGTCCTTCGGATTTTCCAGGCAAGAACACTGGTGTGGGCTGCCATTTCCTTCTCCAATGCATGAAAGTGAAAAGTGAAAGTGAAGTCGCTCAGTCGTGTCCAACTCTTAGCGACCCTATGGACTGCAGCCTACCAGGCTCCTCCGTCCATGGGATTTTCTAGCAAGAGTCCTGGAGTGGGGTGCCATTGCCTTCTCCATGTATATACTCTAACTGGGTTAATTTCAGTCCAATTCTGGATACACTATTATAGACTTTGTTTTCTCATCACCACAATGCTTTGGATAGTACACACTGTCATCCTTGTATTGAAATTCAGTTAAACAAAGTAGCCAATATTAAAGTAAACTCAGTAGAGTTCAGTTTTCTTTCTAATTTAAAATATGCATTTTTAAAATTCAACACAGGAGAAATGATGACTCATAGTTAATATTCCTTAAGGTAAAGCCTGGTTCTGAAGTTAGAATTAAACTATTATCTACTTTGTCAACATCACAATTTTACTTTACAAATCAATTTTGCTTTTTCCATAGCAAAAAAAAAAAAAAATGCTTGTTTTTGTATGTGATATATCTGCCATTCTTTACTATTTTTTTAAAAAATAACAATTTCAATCTTCAAAAAAGCCATAGATTATGACTATCTATGGTAAAGGACCGCAGTAAAATCTACTTCATTTGTGGAAGACTAATTAAAAGTCATTTTTCTTTGATAGCGGATTTTCTCCCTTAACAACTTTTAGTTATGACATCTTAGAAACTGGTAAAAATATAGTGATATCATTTAATAACCACAACCCTGGGTTAAGTTATTACTATGTTTCTCCATTTCCATATTTGTACAATAATTCAGTAAAATAATTTTACAGCATTGCCTGGTATGTAACAATATTTTTGCCTAATGAAGGTAAGTGATTATGATCACTATGTAAGATAGATTCCATTCACACATAAATATACACATGAATGTAAGCATGAACATTAATAAATATTATATCAAGTACTACCGACTGAGCTCTTAATATACTGTGTTTTGTTTAAAGGTACATTATGAATTCACTAAGGAATCTTATACATCTTTTTATTATAATATGACTCCATATAGATAGATAATTGCACAAGACCAAAATGCCATAATTATGTGAGGAAGCAAAATAAAGCAATTCTAATTATTTAGTCTTAAAATCTTAACTGGAAGTATTGTTGACCCTTTAAATCAACCTTGAGTGCTTTTATAAGGCAGAAGTAAAAGGTACGTGCACAAATCATTTACTGCAGCATTATTTATAATATTACAAACACACAAAAAAGTCAATCCATTCCATAAGGGTTTGCTAAATAAGTTATGGTACAACCATGCATTTAATGATGTAGTCATTAAAAAATGCTTCAGAAAAAAAATCATGTTATTGATTCAAAACAATCAAATACACAACCAAGTATCCACATGTGATTGCGTCTTTCTTCCTCCTCTTTCCTTTCTCTCCCTTCTCCTCTCTTTTTCACACACACACACACACACACTGTATTGAGGCATATATCAAAGTAAGTATTTTTGGAAGACTCCTCAAATAATAACATGAGTTGTTAACTTTACAGATGCAATTTCAAGTGATTTTCAACTTTTTTCCCATTCAGTTGGGATACTACTTCCTAAATGAGCCTACTCCATTTTGATGCTCACAATAAGAAGTATAGTTTTGCTTATTTAGAGACAGAGTAGAAAATTCTGCCATTAATGAGCAATTAGATAGCATGTAACCGGAAAAACATGCAAAAACAAAAAAGTGATAGACAAACGGATGCTGTCTATCACAGCATCCTAAAACACAGGAACTAAACTGAAGGGATCCATACAGGTCAGAGTGAGCTACATTTTAGAGCAGAAATGCAAAACGAGACTCCCCTAAAGGAAAATATCAACAATTAAAAAACACATGAGGAAGAGATGATATAAGTGCAAGAAATCAGAATGCTGCTTCAATTTACACAGAAGAAATGAATTTGAGAAGAATCACACTACATAAATGCAATCTCGCATACATTTGGTTTAGCTTGGAATTCTGAAAAAGTTGACAGATACCTATATGGAATGGAAAGCAAAAAATATTCTGTGAAAGGAGAATAAGATATTTTCTAAAACAGTAGACCATAGCCAATGCAGGTTCTTTTTTTGGTGTCTGATGGGAGAGGAAAATTCAGAGATAAAGAAATGTTCAGACTGAGGTCAAACAATTGCCAAAGTCAAATCAACATAGATAATTGCAGAATTTGTTTATAGAAGGTGACTAGTTTAACTACAATTGAGAATACACACTGAGCAATAGTAGAAATTAGATTGGAAATTTAAAATGGGTTAATATGAAGAGAAACTTAAAAAACTTACTCAAGCTTAATTTGGCAGACAGTAATATAGTATCATAGTGTGTTGATGCTAAATGGGTTTCGGTCATTCACTCCAATATTTTGGAATTTTTAATGAGAAAATTGGTGCTATTCAAGGTTTAAATGGCTTGATCATAATGATGGTGTAAACATCTAACTCAAATTATATTTTCATGAACATAAACAATGAGATCATGTTATGGTTATTTAGGGAACCGTAATCTCTAAATTGTATAGAGGAAATAATAACCAGGATTCAATGGAAGTAAAAATAAATTAGAAACACCAGAAAGCACTTCCAAAGGAATGTATAAACATAAAAACTGAATATATTGTTTGGAAATGAGAGGAAAGTGTGAGTCTCAAGAATTTTCAACTGAAGCTGTAAGAAACTGTAGTGAACATAAGAATTGTAAAGAAAAAGTCATCAATGCTAGATTTCCAAACTAGAAGACTTTGATGCAACTAGGCATATTCAAAGATCAATTGCAAAAAGAAATGACATATTTGTCAGAAAATAATCTACAGGCTAGTTATTTTAAGGAAGTAATAATATCAATTTAATTCTTGAGACATCTATGGAATCAAAATAATTTGGTTTTGCACTATTTCTGAAAACACAACACTTTTAAAAAAAAAATTATTTTACAGAAAATCTTTCCCCCTGCATTTCATCAGAAAGAAACCTGGGCTTCAAGGAATTCATTTCCCAATATTTAACTTGCTTATTCCTTGGGATTAGCAATCTTCCCAAGGGGGAAAAAAAAAAGTTTAAATGAAATGACAATTATATTGTCACTGGGGCTTTCATTCCAAAATGGAAACCAAAGACCAAATTCAGATTTTCAAAAGATATAAATCTCTGTGTCTTTCTCATGTATTCCCATCCTTCCTTCCCCTACATTCCCCCCACATTCTTCCCCTCCTCTCCTCCCCTCCCCTCCTTTTCTCTTCCTCATTCCCTTTCTTCCTTCTCCCTTCTACCTCACACATATACAATACTGCCAGAAGTTTTGTAGAAAATAAATATATTACACTGTGCGTAACATACTGGTTTGACATGGGTAAGTAATTTACACAACATAACTTATTAAACTCAAATTACCAGTATGCTCAGGCTTTTACCCTTTATTTTATTCTTCATCAACTTTCAATTCATCCTTGCTCCTCTAAACACCCAAGACATAAAATTATCTACCTCCACGGCCCTGGGGAAATCAAGTGCTTTTATTCTGACTTCTTGAGGTCCTGTCCTTTGTTTAGGCTAAACTACATGCAAAACAGCCCTTGACATTTCATGATGCTATCTCTGGTAAATATTTCTTGTGGCAGGTCTCTCCTTTTTCTGACTGTGTTATAGTGTTCACGGTTTATCTTACAACTTTTATTACTAATCTGCTTCAATTTCTCCTTTCTTAGACAAAGACCTATTTAAGAACAATTGCAGTGCCTTCTTTGATAGCAGAGAGTATGAGTACACCGATGGAAGGTGAGTGTGTGTGCACTTAGTCACTCAGCCGTGTCCTTTGGGGTCCCATGGACTGTAGCCCTCCAGGCTTTCGTGTCCATGGGGATTCTCCAGGCAAGAATACTAGAGTGGGTCACCATGCCCTCTTCCAGGGAACCTTCCCAACCCACGGATGGAACCCAGGTCTCCTGCATTGCGGGCGGATTCTTCACCAGCTGAGCTACCAGGAAAGCTAGATGGAAGGTACAGACATTCAAATTATGATGTATAATCTGAAACTTACAAAATAAAAATCAGATGACAAGAAGAAACAAGAAGGCAACAGATACTCTATCAATGAAATGTACTCAAAGAGAATTCAAAACTTTTTTTTTTTATGATTTAGCTGCTTTTTATTGAGTATTCAAGGTACATACGAATATATCATTATGACCCAAAATATATACTTGTATCTGTTTTCCATTTATTTCTTCTTTATTTATGTTAAAATGCTCTATTGGTTATATATTTTTACAAAATCATTAATAATAGAAAACTATCACATCTATGGAAATATAAAATATTAATTAGTCACAGTGACTTCTATAGGGCCAATAAAACTCTAAGTATAAATATAACTGCATTATAATAAGCAATGGGGAAGGTTTAAAATAAATTAAAATTCACCTGATCTTGCAGAAAGCCAGAACAAGAAAGTAATGCTTTGACATGTAAAACTCTTACTTTCTACATGGGAAGTAAAATATACTTGTCATCATCTATAATGATGCATGAAATACTTTTTCCACAACTCACTGAAATATCCATAAAGTCTAAATTTTTAAACAGAATTGTTTTATCACTAGATAATATATAGCAGCTCATATATTTTCTAAATCATTAATTAAAATTGGAGAGGATAAATCTAAGAAAAAACCTTCCATTTGACAACTGATCATCTAGCCATTTTTTTTATGGATAATACAGTCCAGGCAAAACTTTGTAGAATTATATATCTGTATTATATACTTCATTGTTTTCAGTCCCTCACCCAAATAAAATACACAACATTTTGTTAAAATAAATGTATCTTTTATATGTTAACCCTACTAGAAACTGTAACAGAGTGTCTTCCTTTGTTAAAACTAGCAGAGTGCATTTGCTAGATGATAAAGTTATTAGATGCTGGAGCTTCTATCAGACGTGACAGTGTGGAGCAAAAATCCCTTGAAATATGGAGATAAAACTTTTGTTAAGCCACTGAGACGGTGGGATTGTCTGCTATCAACACATATCCTAGCCTAAAACGTACGTACTTTAATAATATTACTACTTTCTACATACCACGTGCTAGATACTTTTTCACTAATCTGTGTTGATATGTCTGGCGTATGTATCAATCTTATAGTATGTCTTATCTAATTATTTACTTTATTCTCTTTTTAATTATTTAATTTGCATAATCAAAATAACATTCCTACTTTTACTTCTCTGTCCTGCCAAAACCTAGAAAATAAACTTTTACTATAAGAACATCTATACCAATAAACTTCTGAATCCAAAAGACATAAAGTTATATGAAAGCAGAGGTCTCACTTTGCTAAAATTCTTGGGGTTACATTGGACTTTGAGACAAAAGATATAGCAGAGTCAATGAGATGTTCACAGTGCTAAAGAGCAAGAAAGATAGTTCCATGTGATTTCTTGGAAAGTTTTCTAATGTAGAAGGATGTAAAGACCATGTACATCTGACCACCTGAATTTTCATAATAGGGATATGCTTTGTTTTTAAAAAGATATAGTCTCAATTTCTAGCACTTTGAATAAACCATTAATACATTTTCTAGAAAAACAGTCTCAGAGACAAAAACATGTGACAGAAGAGATGTGAATAACTGCAAACCTGTGAACAATGTTCAACTTACCACACACAAAATAAAACAGTGCATTTGACTATTTTATTCACAAACACTGAAAATAATTCTAGAAAATAGAGTTGGTATTGTACGAAGCAACTCACTATTTAAAGATAGTTTTTTGGAATGAAGAGTGGTATAAATCTTCCCTCAATTTATGTCAAAATAGTGTAAATATTATCCAGAAAAATCTAATTATAATGGAAATAAATGGAAGCAGCTATAAAGTCCAGATTAGGAGATTCAAGAAAAAATAAGAGGAATTCATGTGGAATACAAAGAACTTAACTTATAGATTGAGTAGAAATAGATTTAAACACAAGCAAACATTCATTTTTACAAACATCTATTCATCGTTTACTAGTTATATTTGTGTCGCAGGCGGCGTAGTCACCTGGGAGGAAACACATGTCTGTTCAAACCTATAGCATATTCAAACAGTGATAAAATTAAAGAAAATGGAAATCAGAAGATATGATAGGGAATTGTGAGGTGCGGGTGGGACCCCAGGGGGTCATTCAGATGGACAGTGCAGTGAGACTTTACTGACAAGTGCCCTTTAACAGGAGACTTAAAAGACAGGAAAGAGCCTGACATCGCTGAAGGAAAGTCATCCAGACAAACAGAATGCAGATGCTCCCAATGGAAATGAGCTCAGCGTTCAAAGAACAGAAAGAAAGCAAGGGTCAGAGTCTAGCAGGCCGCATGAAGAGTGCTGGGGAACAAATTCCAAATTAGATGGCCAAATTATGAGGCACTCGCAGGCCGTGGTAAGGAGGATAGACTTTATTTCAGGTGCTGGGATTGAAAAGTAGAGTGCGTCGTTCACTCTTCATATAAAATAGAACTTTATTAGGTTACTGCACATATAAATGTGGGGCTCAGGGATGAGTCAGAGATTTGGGGAGCCCTTTGCACAGAAATAGTTTTATCAGTCAAAGTAACGGATGAGAACACAGTGTAGAGAGAAGACTCCATTTAGAAGTCTTAATTAAGTTCCCCTTTAAATCTAAGTTCCTTAATATCCACCATAAAAGTCAATCATGCTTTTTTTCTCTTTTCAGAAAAATATGAAATTGACATGGCCATTTCATTCAATAAGTTGTAGAAAAGCCCCACAGTGTCACATTTCATAGGAGGACCACTCATCAGTATTACTATTTTTCTTTAACTAGTAATTCAGAAGTGAATGCTTACTCTGCTTTCTACCAGCGTGGAATAAACTTAATAGAATTCTTCTCAGGTTTTATTTTCCAAGCACCATGCAACACAAAGCTTTCTTTTTTTTTCCCCCTAAGACTAAACTGACTAAACCATGGATGACTATTCCCCCTCTGTAAGCAGAAATAACCCTCTTCTTGATTAATTTGAAAAATCCAGTGGTAGATTAAATGGTACTATTTATTGGATGCAAAGCTTATGTGAATTTTTATTGTCAGAACTACTTTGATCAGTGGTCATTCTTTACAAATGTCATGTTTTCTATTGACAACTTTCCTTATGAGAACCCAGACATGTCCAGCACTGATATCTTTTGAGAAAAAATAATTTTCCTCTGCTGAAGGGAATAGAAAACTAGTATTTAGAAAATTACGTTCTTGGGTTGTAGTGCCTCAGAATTTGACTCACCTGTCTCATTCATGTGTCTCCCCTCAAATCGTCTTCTGCCTCAATAGAACATACAGATTTTACTTTTCTTCCTACAGTCTGGTTGAATCATTAGGTTGTAATAAAATCGTCTGCAAATCATTCAAAAATATATATGTAAGCACATCACCAAGGCAGAAAGTATATTACCTGACACCACAAAGTGTCAGGTTGATGACACTTTGAGATGGTTAATGTGTTTACTTGTTGTTGATCCTACGGTTTTCTGTTCATTTTGTGTATTTTTTTTTTTTTCCTTTTGGTATCTGACCTAATTTCTAAGAGCCATTGTATTCCAGGCCTGAGATTTCTAGAGAAGAAAAAACAATAGTTTCACTGTAGGGACTAACCTGGAGGTAAGTGACTTCATCTTTTTCCTTGCCATTACTACATTTAAATATGATTTATTGCTTAATATACAGAAAAATAAACTAAGTGAAATTACAGGAGAAGTAAAAGTAACAAAAAACACTGCACTGAAACACGATGTCTTCTGATGTAATTATGGCCAAAAACTGAACTCATAGTTCTATATTTTTACTAAGTCTATCAACATGGAGATTAGCAAATGGTTAATTTTTTGAAAGGCATGATATCCTTACATGTGGAACTCTGAGAACATAAACTACTCATTCTCTTTTTCTTTCTTGTGTTGCCAGAACCTAAGCACCTGTGTTTAAGTTTATTTAGGCAGTACATGGAACTCTATATATTATCAGATACCATTGAAACAAACATAAAAATAAACAAGTAGAAATACTATTGATTACTTCATTCATACAGTAAATTCTAAAATCACTCTCTGTATTCATGCATATTGTATACTGGCATTAATAATCATATATCTTTAAGAGTGATTTCAAAGTCAGCCAAAACCTTCTTAATATAAACATAACCTTTTAATTAATTATTTTATAATGGACGCCAATACATTCTCTTGTTACTCTAAAGCCTAGTCTTCTTTAAAGTAGATTCCACTGAATGAAGTCAGACACTCCAACTTCTCTCCAAGTTTACATAAAATGAAAGATGAAGAACATTAGTAGTCATATGATCTCTGGAGTGCTGAGTCTCTGTTATGGAACATGCTCTCTGCAGTGTCTGGATATGGTTTAGTATTCCCCTTCCACTCTGTTGCCTGGTCAGACAATTGAGGGCAGTCAGGGCAGTCTAAGATGCTGACTGTGGCATGCTATAAATTCCACAATCAATGCACTTATCAGGATGGACTCCTGACATCCAGTTGTAGAAAGGAGCAAAAATAGCATTGTAGAGGATGCTCCTTGAAATAAGTTTCTCAATACTGGCACTTAGAAAGGACTTGAAGCACACCCCTATGATCTCTAGAAGAGAATTTCTTGCTTCTCTGTCTTATCATGTCTTTCCCAATCATTCAGAAATAACTAGAATCTAAGACTTACTCAAACGATGGGATTGTTTGGCAAATTTCAATTTTATCCAGTTTGTGGGGCCTTCTGGAATCTCCCTAATTATCAGGTCATCTCCAGAAGACCCCTTAGTGTATTTCAATCAGTGCAACTCATACCCAGGAAAGTGAAAAATGAAGGGTGGTTCAGTTACTCCCCTGGTCTATCAAAATCAGAAACTCCAAATGTTTCCCTTGGAAGATCAACTTGGACCCCCTCTAAAGAATCTATCCGCAAGTCACAGCATGGAGGTGATCATATTCTACGGTTAAAAAATGTCTAGTGATGCTACAAGAGCAAGTGAACTCTTAATGACTTAAGACAGGGCCTCTTGCCAAGTCACAGGGCAGATTAGAATCTTTCTGGTACCTTCTATTATTACCTGAGTTTTAATAGACCTTCTCTTTATTGATTTCTCTACCTAAGTAATCACTCTTGAATTGACATAAAATGATACTTGTGCTAAATAATGGATAGTGTAGAGTTGTACTGGGAAAGCTTTGACAAACCAGAGGATGTGG
This sequence comes from Bubalus kerabau, assembly GCF_029407905.1. Taxonomy (NCBI): domain Eukaryota; kingdom Metazoa; phylum Chordata; class Mammalia; order Artiodactyla; family Bovidae; genus Bubalus; species Bubalus kerabau. Next base: position 77,969,944 of record NC_073627.1, on the reverse strand, counting down.
CATAAAAGAGGCTTGGCAGTACAGCCGTAAATGTAGTCATAAGAGGCTGGTGCTGTCAGGATATGAATATCACATGATTAATTGCTCTATTACTTCTCCTCGGTCTACAGAAAGGCAGGAGGAGATTAAAAAGAGTAGAAAATGAAGCAGTCTGTTGAAGATGGCTTCCTCTTATTTATTCATTGGAGTAGAGAGTGAGGGCAAATGCCTTAGTTTCTCTTTACTTACCAAAGGCAGATGCAAGAACTGATTCTGTTGACATTTTATAGGGGAAAGCTTGTTTGCATAATTACAGATTCATTACATGGTTACAAGGCTATTCAGAAAGAATGTCATTTTCCAACAATAGCCATCATTTTGAATGGGTTACTGAGAAAAAGTTATATCAAAACTGTTAATACAGTCACCTTGAACTGCATCAGAAAACAATCACAGTATCAAATAAAATGAGATTTTGTAGTCAAAATGTGTGTTAATTTTGTTTTCAGTTACTGATAAGTTACACTGAAAATTGCCATATGCATATGAGTGATTATCAAGTCATTCTCTGTCTCTCTCTCTCTCTCTCTCACACACACACACACTCACACACACACACACATCTTGATAACTTTAACAGAGGGAAAGGGAAAAATCAGTTTTATAGTATATTCAGTTCAGTCGCTCAGTTGTGTCTGACTGCGACCCCATGAATCGCAGCACGCCAGGCCTCCCTGTCCATCACCAACACCCGGAGTTCACTCAAACTCATGTCCATCGAGTCAGTGATGCCATCCAGCCATCTCATCCTCTGTTGTCCCCTTCTCCTCCTGCCCCCAATCCCTCCCAGCATCAGGGTCTTTTCCAATGAGTCAACTCTTCACATGAGGTGGCCAAAGTATTGGAGTTTCAGCTTTAGTGTCAGTCCTTCCAATGAACACCCAGGACTGATCTCCTTGAAGTCCAAGGGACTCTCAAGAGTCTTCTCCAACACCACAGTTGAAAAGCATCAACTCTTCGGCACTCAGATTATAGTATATTAAAGCATATCATTTCAATATCATCATGAAATCAATATCATCAAAAATTAAAACTTAATCTTTAGGTAATGATACAATTAGTCACCATTATCTTTACTGAAAAAGCAAACAATTTATATTTTCTATAGTAATTCTGTTTCCCAGAAAGCCAATTCCAAATTATGTTTCAACTTGTATCAATGTTTTAAGCTTTCAGAACTCTTCACCAGAGGGATAGGCCTGGTTATATGTTTAACATGCAAAACAGACAAAAGGATATACATTAAAAGCACATATAAGTGAGAATATTTTAGAACCCTTCCTTGCCAAAATAAGAAATTGGTACTTTGGTTCTGATAGGACAGGCAGGGATGGAATAGAGCTTCATATACAACTTCCACTGTCACTTGATTAGTTTTCTGGTTTCCCTTCTAGCCGTCATCTTTTAACACATGCAAATTTTAGCACTTAAATGATCCAATTACTTTCCTGTTCACTGAATGATCTTTTAAGCAGATTATATCACAAGAGAAAACAATCGAACTCATCTCTTTAGCACAGTGCAGACCATAAACATGAATCATATTGGGCTTCCCTGATAGCTCAGTTGGTAAAGAATCGGCCTGCAATGCAGGAGACCACGGTTCAATTCCTGGGTTGGGAAGATCCACTGGAAAAGGGATAGGCTATCCACTCCAGTATTCTGGCCTAGAGAAGTCCATGGACTGTTTAGTCCATGAGGTGGCAAACAGTCAGACACAACTGAGCAACTTTCACTTCAAAATAGTATTAATTTCTGACAAGATAGTATTTCATTCATCCATCTCCTGCCAATTTTATTAATTTTTACTTATATATTTAGGAAGTAAGCCTTGTGAAATGGTTAATGTCTATCCACAAATTTAAACAATAACACCGGTTTCAAACACTTCCATGCAGTATGACTTATTGATATCCTTCTTATTTAGATTTAAAATTGTGAAGGAATATCCCAGATACTGGAAACTGGGATTTGTTAAAAGAATATGTGAATATTTTATTATTTCTACTTGAACCTGTGAGATAAATGCCAAATATCAGAATTACCTCTACTGAAGGAAGAATACTTAAGAAAAATAAATAATTATCTAACGCAATTTTACTTATCCATTCCAAATCTCATATGGGTCCTTTGGATCCTTTTCCAACTTAGTATTAATTACTGAAGAAGGAATGTTTTGCTAAATATTAGAAGTTTGTGAGTTTACTAATTTAGGATGTAATAATAAAAGCTAGAAATGTGTTCTGTGGAGGACAGACAACTACATTTTATTATTCACAAACAAGCCAGATCAGATTGTCTTTTCTCCCCTTAAAGTCCTCTGTTGGCTTTTCTTTACAACCGATTTAAAATGAGTAAAGCTGAGTAACTCAGACCCTGTACAAGCCAAGAAACCTGGACTCTAACTAATACCCCAGGTCAGGAAATACTTCTTCACCATCATTCTATTCCTCCATTTTGGGTATTTACATTAGCTTTGTCTTTACCAGAGATGATATGCCTATAGGACTTTGCAAAATAGTCTCCACTTACCACAAAAGTGATGTGTCACTTCCTTAGTGATGTCTTCTCTGAAACAAAAGTTGCCAGTAACTGTCTACTGTACCACTATTTTATGGATTCTTATAATTACATATCAGTGTCTGAAAGTATATATTCTGCTTATTTATTCATTTTTATTTTCTTTTCTCCCACCACTTAGCTATTATGGTATGCAGAATAACAGCCCTCCAAAGATGTCCACATCCTAAACCTTTCAACCCGAGAACAGGTTACCTAACATGAAAAAAGAAACTTTCTAGAATTAGAGTCAAGACCTTGAGTTGGGAATCCTTAACAATGGCAAACCCTTTCCTGGCTATAGTCAGTCACAGGGAGTACACAAGATAAGCACAGAAGTATGTACCAATGACTGCTCTGAAGACAGAGAAAAGGAGTCATAAGCCAAGAAACCTAGGGGAGTCTGTAGAGGAAGAAAAACACAAGCAAACAGATTATCCCCTCTGGCTGTCAGAAAGACATGCATTCCTGACAATAGCTTGATTTAAGTCCAGTGAGAGCCATGTTTGAGGTCTGACCTACAGAACTTTAAGATTTTATACTTGTGTTAAGTCACCAAAATTGCGGTACTCTATTAACTCTGTTACAGCTATAATAGAAAACCAACACAACTATAAAATCCTCAAGACCAGAAATTTCACACATGTGTTTTCGCCAATGGCCAGAGCTTGGAAGTGTGCCTGGCACACAGATGGGCCAATGATTAGCCAGAATTAAACCCCATCCTTCAATATGTAAAATTGATAAAACATTTGATTTTTAATAGTCAACTAATATTTTATTAGGTAACATCGATTGTCCATTTTTCTCTAGCCATCATATATCAATATTATATGGAAATAATATAATTACTATATTGAAAATAAATTTATGCTAAAAGTAGCCCCTTTTAATGCAATGAAAGTCTAGTAAAGGCTCTTTCTCCAAAGTTCTGCAAAAGTAGAGAATAATACTATAAATACTATATACTCATCTCCCAGCCTCAACAATGATCAACTCATGATTCATCTTGCTCCATTTCATTTCTACCATTTCTCTCTTTTCATATTATTTTGAAGCAAATCTAATAACTCAAATAATTTCAACTGCAAATATCTCAGTTTAAATCTTTAAAAGGAAGGACTGGATAATCTGATGAGCATTTTCCAAGGTGACAATTTGTTTCTGCACCCTTGATTCTGGTGAGGTTATCCCTATGATTTGACTTAGTCAATAAGGTGTTAGTTTATGAGATGCACAAGTATTTCTGTGTTTCCTCTCACTATGCTTTCCTGCACAGAACATGCACAGAGTAGCTCACTACAGGATGAAAGAGATGTCTAACAGAGGCAAGTCACCCCAGCTATCTAAACTAAAACCATCCCTGCTCAGCTTCTAGCCAGCTGACCCCAGACTTGTGAGCCCAGTTAAGACTAGCTGAAATCACTTTCCTACAGACTCATGAGCTAAATAAGTGTTTGTTTTAAATCACTAAGATTTGAGAATGGGTGGCATTATGATGGCAGCAGGTAAGTGATCCAGGGCTCTACTTATAAATCAGTGATGGGGGTAGCAGATATGCCCAAACTCATTTTCTCTGGGGAGAAGATCTAGGTTTGGAGAGACCAAAATATTATGAAAGTTTGAGAGACTCATTTAAGAAAAAATAACAAACTATTTTTTAATAAATTACAAACATAAAAAAGTGAATATAATTTTAGAATAAGAAAATAATTAGCAAACGTCTAAGAAATATAAATAACTTGCTTCTAAGGGAGAAGGCAATGGCACCCCACTCCAGGACTCTTGCCTGGAGAATCCCATGGACGGAGGAGCCTGGTGGGCTGCAGTCCATGGGGTCGCTAAGAGTCGGACACGACTGAGTGACTTCACTTTCACTTTACACTTTCATGCATTGGAGAAGGAAATGGCAACCCACTCCAGTGTTCTTGCCTGGAGAATCCCAGGGACGGGGGAGCCTGGTGGGCTGCCATCTATGGCGTCGCACAGAGTCAGACACGACTGAAGCAACTTAGCAGTAGCAGTAGCAAGGGTTGTTCAGCAATCCTACCAGAAATGGTTGCATAGAAATCCTTCTTAACTGCAATCTGATTTTTCCTCTCCACCTAGAATACTTTAATACTTTAAATTCCAGCTCACACTGAGGCCAATGTACATAACCTAAGCTTAAATTCATTAGTCTCATAGTAAATCTGGACTCCCTCTTCATTTTATAATTTATCTAATGAGAAGGATAAAGAAAATACTATTAAAATAAGGTAGTGATTGTAGCAATTGCTATCCTGATGATCTCTATTGGGCAACTTTGGGGTAAGGAGCAAAATCCCTGGGCATTTGTAGAACTGTCAGGTTCATGATGGAAGCTACGTTGTTCATGTTTCAGAAGGGCTGCAGAAAACCAAGTCAAGTGAAGAAGGTTGTTTTGCTCTCCCGTTAGTCCTGCCTTTCATCATCTTCCAGACTTCCGATACTTCTATAAATTTCACTGATTTAAGGATGACCTCCACTGTGGTGTCAAGCTGTGCTGTGCTACTACTGAAGACCTGCCAGGACCACTGAGGCAAACAGCTTAGGGGAAACATATTCTACCTAAGTACATTAATTTTTGCTCTTTGGTTCAATAAACCCCATGAATAATTGTGTTGCTGTATAAAACATATCTCAAAAAATTGTTTGCATAATTAAGACTGTGGGAAAATGATCTATTGATAATAAAATGGTGAAAGGCGGTATCAAGTTGGAGAATTCACAACTGAACATTAACAATCATTCTATATGTATTATAGTTAAAGATGCCTTATGTATAAAAGCTAATCAAATCTGTTTAATAATACAGTATTTTCTAGTGGAATCTGATCTAGTTTCCTTCTCATAACTGAACCACATTCTGTCTGCTGTTTTAAGGTTTATTAAATTAATGATAGGGTAGCTGAATGAAGACACAAAATTTCTGCATGAAGTAACCGATTTTTTTTAAAGGTAATGACAATCATTCTCTCATATAACATTTTGATGAGCTAAACAAGTTCATTGTATTTTGCCAACTTTTTTTTTTTTTAAAGGATATGGGCTTCAATAATTTGATCAGTCTGGGTTCAAATAGCATAAAATGTTTTGGTGGTGATGGTGGATTTTTTGCTAAGCTGTATCTGACTACTGCAACCATTTGGACTGTAGGCCACCAGGCTCCTCTGTCCATGGGATTCCCTAGGCAAGAATACTGGACTGGGTTGCTAGTTCTTTCTCCAGGGATCTTCCAAACCCAGGGACTGAACCCACACTGCCTGCATTACAGGCAGTCTCCTGCATTGCAGGTGGTGTCTCTACCACTGAGCCACCAGGGAAGCTCTGTTTTAGGCTCTGTCTATAGGAAAATAGAAACCAAAACAAAACTGTGGGATCCAAGATTGAAACAGAGGGTTTGATCACTAAAAAACTTAAGTATTATTAATCTGCCTTCCATTTTGGTAACATGTATATCAGTTCATTTTGCAGTATCAAATTAAAACTAAGACCATGAAAGCAATGAGGTTATTACTCTTGTTTCCTGGCCAACTCCCATTTAGTTAATTGCACTGTGCTGCAGAGCTAAATTCTTCCAGTAATTTTGTTTCAAAAAATAAAATTAGACAGCAGATCCTGGCACCCTTTTGCAAATTGTACTGTAGTTCTATAAGTGTACCGTTCAACAGCTGCTATGTTCCACCCCTTAAGTGGTTATGTTCCCAATTTTCCAAAATAATTCATTTTTGTAAAAATAATACATCTTATTTATATAGAGCACTTCATCTCATGATGTCAATGTTATTTCCATTCAACCCATATAAACACAGTCAGTATGAGACTGATAATAATTTCACAGATAATGACATACATGCTTAAAAAAGAGAAAGCAGTTTGACAGAAAAGAACAAAACTCTGTGAAGCAATTATCCTTCAATTAAAAAATAAATAAAATTTTCAAAAAAGAGAAAGCAAAGGGCACATGGTGAACTATGTCTCTACTTCTTTCAAAAACCATCTCCTAAAACTTCTCTAGGATGCTTATATATATCCACAGTGTTTCTGTTTATTAGATCTCTACATAGAATGGTAGGAGACTCAACTATATCTCAGGGCAGATGAAATTAGGAATACAGGGTGCATGGATAATGAAAACAAACATGTTCAGAAGTCCAAGACTATTAACCAGTCTTCTAACACACCTAATATCCAGGATTAATTTGGTAATTCTACAAGATGCAATTTACATGCTTTTCAACTTAATGATAGAAAGTAAGTAAAATCCATTTAAAAGGGCCAAGGAAACCATGCAGTTGCATAGTTAAGTCCAATAATGGTCAGAGGAACATGACAGCTAGAACAATAAAGTGTTAATATGTGCCTTAAGTGTGATGTTCTCTTATTTTCTCTTCTTCAACTCCCTCACGGCACCATATCCAAATGTTATCAAGGTTAACATCCACTTTACCAAAGAGAAAAATGACTATAGTATTCTATGTCACCTCTTTCTCCAAAATTAAGTACACGTTTGCTCTCTTTCTTTACAACTTTTTATGCTTTAATAGTTTTATCCCCTTGTTTATATAACTGGCTAACACTTCCAAAAGCACATTAAATAGTATCAAAACATACAGCCATTCCTTGGAATTTTGAACAAGTATCCAATAATTTTGATAAAGTAAGATATGAGCTTTTGAGCAAATATCTGTATTTTGTCCTGTAAAAATCCATCTGTTCCTATTTCTTATTTTTAAAGAAATAAATTTCAGCTTCTAGTAAGATGATAATGATGTTTTTTTTCTATCAGATCACTTAACAAAAGATAAGTAGATTTAATAGTGCTGGATTACCCTAGAATTTCCAGAATAAATCCCACTTCACCATAATGTATTATACTTTTAATATACTCTTGGATCTTTTTTATCAAATAACAGCTCAGACATTTTCTTTGCTCTTCAAATAGTTTAGTACTATTTGAATAAAAAAAAATTAAGTATTTGAGGATCCCTATGTAAAAAATTTTGGGCCCAGTACTTTTCTACAGTAGAGCTATTTCCCCCATTTTTCTACACTGCAAATTTTTTTCTGTTTGAATGTTGTGTTTCTATAAGCATATGTCATAGAGGGCATATTTTCCTTAGAAGTTAAGCATTTGATCTAGATTTTCAAATTGATTTGCATACAATTGTGCATGGAAGTATCTTGTGATTTCTGTAATGTTCTCTCTTGATGGCTGTTTCTTCTTTTTCATGACAACTCTGTATACATCTGTTTCTCTCCTTTGTTCTGTATAATTGGCTCCTTGTTGTTTTTTGTGTTTGTTTTTATTTAATAGCATCATTGTTGTTTTATTGTGTTTAAAAGTTGTTCATCTGGTTGTTAGTTCTATTTTTTGTCAATAATAACACATTAAATTCTGTTTTTGGAATTACTAAGTTTTCTCTACTATTTTGATTCAAACTTTTTTTAATATTTTTAGAATACTGATTTATTTACATGGGATCTTCATTGCATCATGCAGGATCCTTTATTGTGACACATGAACTCTCTACTTGAGGTGTGAGGGCTCAGTAGTTGAGGTGCTCAGGGTTCAGTTGCTCTGTGACATTAAAGACCTTACTTCCCTGACCAGGGATCGAACCTGTGTCCCCTTGTGTCTGGACTTACTGAGCCTCAGGTTCTTTGTGTCTCATCACAGGAAGAATTTAGTGAGAGACAAAGTGATAAGTAAGAAATGGATTTATTCAGAGAGAAACACTCCATAGAGACTGAGCCATCGCAGAAGGTGAGTGCTTTTTTTGACACAAACTTTTGAGTCTCTTGAGCTCTTTGTGTTTTTAAATTCTTACTGTGTAAGTATGTCCTTTGATGTTGAGAGTGAAAAGTGAAAGTCGCTCAGTTGTGTCTGACTCTTTGAGACCCCATGGGCTATACAGTCCATGGAATTCTCCAGGCCAGAATGCTGGAGTAGGGAGCCTATCCCTTCTCCAGTGGCTCTTCCCAACCCAGGAATCGAACTAGGGTCCCTTTCATTGCAGGTGGATTCTTTACCAGCTGCTAAGTTGCATCAGTCATGCCGACTCTGTGCGACCCCAGAGATGGCAGCCCACCAGGCTCCCCCGTCCCTGGGATTCTCCAGGCAAGAACACTGGAGTGGGTTGCCATTTCCTTCTCCAATGCATGAAAGTGAAAAGTGAAAGTGAAGCTACTCAGTCATGTTCAACTCCTAGCGACCCCATGGACTGCAGCCCACCAGGCTCCTCCGTCCATGGGATTCTCCAGGCAAGAATACTGGAGTGGGTTGCCACTGCCTTCTCCATTTACCAGCTGAGCTACCAGCAAAGATTATAGTTTTATTAATGTGTATTCAGAAAATATTTATATTCTTTTTATTTTTAAGTTTATGGAGATTTTCCCTATGACTTACGATATTGCAAGTGTTCAGTGGGCACCTGCGTCCTTCATTGCTGGGGCTTGGAGTTCCCTATGTATCTCTAAGACCCTCCGTGTTGATTATGCTGTCATTGTCTTTCATTTCTAACATTCTTTTTCTATTAATTCTGTCTTAGACTGAAAGATATGTGCTAAATTCTTCTCTAATCAATGAGATATCTTCTGATTCTTCCTGCATCTCATTACTTTCATCTTTATGCAATTGTTTTGTATGACAATACTCAGATATTAACAAATTTCTTCATTGTAAATTTTTGCCTTCAGCATTATAAGGTCTTTTTTATATTATATAATACATTTTAAGCTTGATGTATATCATGTCTGATTAGATTTATGGTCACTATTTATTTTAGGTGTGCCTTTTATTTTTAACCTTTCTGAATGTCTCTATTTTGTGTATGCTCTTTTGTATGGAACATAGAGATGGTTTCTGCTATAAAGTCTTTCACTGTGTTTTTATTTTATCATTTTTCACTTAGGAAATTTTATATATTTGTTTCTAAAATTTACTTCTGTACTTATAAATTCACTTTCCCATGAAGGTTGTACTCAAAATAAATACTGAGCTCCATACATATTAATCAAGTTAGTTTATATATTAGTTGAATGACTTAGGGGACATAATCTCCACATTAGAAAGCTAACTTTTTAAACTAGGACCTAAAGTCTCTATTTCTCTATTTTAATGCATATTAACATTTCCCTAGTAAAAGGGAGCAATATACTAAAATCCTGAGGGTCCTGTGCCACTTTTTCTATTTCAAAATTAAAATTCCAAGTATGCTTTCATTTTAAGATGAGTTATTTATAATGCATTTGAAATCTATTGCTCTAGAGAATCATCTAAACACTGTAAAATGTAAATAATATATATGAGGTTACATATATTATGTATATATACATATACTTATTTATAAATTTTCATGTTTTTAAAAAGTCAGAAATAAAACAGGAACATGCAATGAGTAGCTAAGTGTGATGCATCTAAAAATTCACCATGAATAATGGAAAACGGAACAGCAAAGATATGACTTAAAAACATATTATAAGAAAGTAAAAATCTCCTATCATTTGTCACTTGTTCCACATACATAATATCGTGTGTTTTCCCCTCAGAAGGTGACAGAAGTCAGTGCCATATTTAAAGTTGAAACACCTGAGTGTCCAGGTGTATGCATGAACTTACAACTGTGTGCTTTATGTGCTATTTTCCTCTGCATACTTTAAATCACTTTTCTGGGCTGTATTTTACACTTCCATCCACTAAAACAATAAAAGAAGGAGTAAACAGCTGTCCTGAAGTTGCATGTATATAATCAGACAGTGATTACCTCTCTTTCCCCTCCCAGGAACATAGGTACTGCTTCAGTTAGTCTAGGTCCCCCACAGGTGAAGATAAAAAGCTACACAGGAGAACTGCATGCATTTTTGCTATAAGAAGAATAAATATCATCTAATGACTCCTTCTATTTAAATTTTTACTGTTATACACTCAAAAAAGAAAAAATATCTTCTTGTTCAACCTGTTATCTCTAGCAGGGAACTTATTTTAATGACTAATATATAGCATAAAAAAATATCTGTCTAGAAATATTCATTTTTACATGATTAATCATTTTGGCCTATTTATTATTTAAACCAATTTGTCTTTAAATGATTCATATATACTCATACTTTCCTACCTTGCCTGATGGTGAATGAAGAGGAAAATAGATGTCTGCAAAGTGACTGGATGAAAACACACACTTAAAGCGTAGTTCTCCACCTATTTTGAGGTGCAAAAATCTTGATAGCATGTCAAAAAATGTATAACAAAATAGTAACAAATTGAAACAAACTTTATGATTAAAAAAAAGAAATAAGGTAATATGGTTATAAATTCTCCTAAATTCATTTCATAAATTATGCTTAAAATGTGGATATAATTTAGCTCTAAGGACATATTTAATTTGATTTTATATGCTTAGGAACAGAAAACAATTGAGCATTACTTATGCCTCAAAATTTACTCCATTTCTATTATGTCCTCTGCCAGACCTTATTCCAGTCATCTTCGTCTTTTTGTTCTGCATGCCTTTAAACACGATTTCTTTAAATCAAAATAGGATTTTAAATATATACTACAAAAATGCTTTACCTTGACCATTTGGAACTAGGTCAATTTGCAGTACTGATTAGAGATAAAAGATTCAAAAACCTATTAATCTCCAAAGTTCCCCAGTGCTTGCTTGGCATGATTCTTTATCATTTTATATGTAAGTCACACATCTGTCAGGAAGATTCTGAGAAGGCCTGAATCTGATATCTGTGGACCTCTCTCCTTTCAAAAGGAAAGGAAATTCACTGGAGAAAACTTTTGTGTTACTTCTGAATGGAGAAGCAGTTATTCTCTCATAGGGCAGAAGAAATTGGTCCAGATCCAAAGAATTGAACTGAAGGTTAAAGAGCTCTCTTTCCATTTCCACTGTGTCCACTGCATCACTCTGCCATGTTTGTGGATACCTTGTTTTTTTTTTAACAAAAACAATCTTTTTGGTGATAAATTCCTCCAATCAGCCAACATATCTGGATAACTGGGTACAAAACTCTTAGAAACAGATTTTATAGTTAACCATTTTATATACAAATATTTCCACTTTAAGTTGCATGCCTTTTTAAAAAGAGAAAGCAGAATAGAATATTACTTGATTTACCAAATATTTTCCAAGAAGTATTTTTGCTTATCAATATGTGTCAGCACCATTTGGGGCACTGCGTTTAAAAAGTGGAGATAAGTAATAACCCTTGCCCTACTGAACTTACATTCAAGTGAGAGCCGAGAGCTCTCCTCAAAAGTCACCGTTCAGAAAAAGTCAATCAACTTATATAAATTATCATCATTCTCCAGTACCTTATCCTCCTATAATTTTCTTCATGATAGTTATCATTTTCTGATATACATATGTCATATATATATATATATTAAAGTTTTTAAATGTTATTTGCTTGTTTAAAGGTTGGATTTCTCAGAAAGAAGGTATTTGCAGATATTGCATGTGAACTATTCAGTTAGAAGATGAAAAGATAGCTCCCCCTGAGCCTAGAGCTCCTGCCTCATTCTGACTTCATAAGGAGTTGAGGAAAAAACATATAAAACCTGCCAGCACTCATAGATTGTACATTCCCAGGAGAGGGAGATACACTATCAAAGCACTTCATGGGACCTACAGAGAAAAAGGGCTCAAAAGGCTGATCTACAGAAACAGAAAAATATTTCCAGTGCAAGACTGTCCCAGCAGCTGCTTTACCTGTGACAGCAAGCCAAAGTCCACACAGAAGTGGGGCGGGCAGAGCTGCATCTGGTGCGAGGCCTGGGGCTCTGAGTCAGGTAATGGGAACAAAGCTGACAACCAGAAAGACAGGTCTCTTGAGTGTGATGACTGGTGAATCCTCCGAGTGTTGAGACTCATGACCTTCCGCACAGAATGTAGTAATTGACATCGAAATTCGGGACCATCTTCCGACCACTTGTGTACTTAATAACGGAAATCTAGCTTCCTGTGTTTTTCTGTAAAATGTCCATGGCCTTCTGTCAACTACCTATCGTTCCAAGACAGTTCTCTGGCTGCTTGCCAATTCTTGCTCTTAATGTACTCATCCTCCTAAACAATTTTCCTTTTGTGTTTCCAAGACCCTGCTGAGAGCAGAGAGAGATGAGTACATCAAGAATCTGGTAAATGCATGTGATAGAAAGTGAAATATCCTGAGCCAGAGGCAGAAAGCAGAAGGTGGAAGAGATTAAAAAAAAAAAAAAAAAAAAGTAAAAGAAGAGCTCTAACCACAATAAAAAATACATGGTATCTGGCCCACTCTCTCATTTTATTCTCTGTTGGTCCAAATATATTCACAGCATCTCTGAAATGCAGTATTATAGATAAAGGAGGAAAAAACAAGAGCTTGGATATTCAGGGAAAATGCAGCTACTTTTTGAAGTCAATAATGGGCTTTTTTTATTCTAGCAATCTCTCCCTGTTTCTGTGGTTCCAATTATCATTTATTGCTGAGAATTTAGTTTTTAATACAAATCAAATATCTCTATATATTCCCTCCTGCTGTTTTTTTAGTTACAATTTCATTGTTTAATAATAGAATGCAAAAAGTATTCAATATGATTGTTAATTTATGGTTATTAATATAATATTTGCCATCTTTGCATGAGGCTTTATTGTACTGAAAAGACTGTAAAGGCCGATATATTTCAATTTAGCAGCTGTTCATAAAATGCTTACATACTATACCATCTGCTTAACTTAATCTTTTAATATTAACATTCAAAGATGTAACAAAACAAAACAAAAAAAAGCCTCTTTTCTGAAATGGAACTATCAAAGTGAAATGGCTGTATTGATTATATAGGTAAAAAATAATGTAGGCGTTATATTTAATAATAGATATGTATCATGCTGACTGGTTCAAAATTGGAAAGGAGTACAATAAGGCTGGGTATTGTCACCCTGCTTTTTAACTTATTTGCAAAACACATCATGTGAAATGCCTGCCAGGCTGGATGAATCACAAGCTGGATTGCCAGCAGAAATATCAACAACCTCAGGTATGCAGATGATCGCACTCTATTGGCAGAAAGTGAAGAGGAGCTAAAGTACCTATTGATGAGGGTGAAAGAAGAGAATGAAAAAGCTGGCTTAAAACTCAACATTCATAAAACTATTAATAAGATTATGGCATTTCATAGCATAGCAGTCCCATCATTTCATAGCAAATAGAAGGGGACAAAGTGGAAAGAGTGACAGATTTTACTTTCTTGGGCTCCAATCACTGCAAATGGTAACTGCAGCCATGACATTAAAAATGCTTATTCCTTGGAAGGAAAGCTATGACAAACCTAGACAGCATGTTAAAAAGCAGAGATGTCATTTTGCCGACAAAGATCCCTATAGTCAAAGCTATGGTTTTCCCAGTGGTCATGTATGGTTGTGAGAGTTGGACCATAAAGAAAGCTGAGTGCCAAATAATTGATTCTATTGGACTGTGGTGCTGGAGAAGACTCTTGAGAGACCCTTGGATGGCAAGGAGATCAAACCAGTCAATCCTAAAGGAAATCAACCCTGAATATTCATTGGAAGGATGATGCTGAAGCTGAAGCTCCATTACTTTGGCCACCTGACGCAAAGAGCCAACTCACTAGAAAAGACTCTGATGCTGGGAAAGACTGTAGGCAAAGGAAAAGGGGGTGGCAAAGGATGACATGTTCAGATAGCATCACTGATTCAATCGACATTAATCTGAGCAAACTCTGGGAGATAGTGATGGACAGAGGAGTCTGGTGTGCTACAGTTCACAGATTCATTAAGAGTCAAACATGACTTAGCCCCTGAACAACAACAACAAATGTATTAGCCACATTAAATAGAATAAAACTATCATAGGCACTGGAAACACAGCAGTGAACAAACAGATACAAATATCTGTATTCATAAGACTTACCTCTTAGTTGGAGTGGGAGTGCTCACCAAAAAAATAAAAGAAATAGGAAATAAGAACAATGTAGAATATGCCAGATGCTCATGATAAATAATTAGAAAACTCAAGTGTGGAAAGGAATCTAGAATTAGAGAGAAAAGTGATTTGAGAGGTCCCCCCTAAGGAGGAGATATTTGGGTTCAGACCTAAAGAAAGTGAAGAAACATACACAATGAAGTATTACTCAGCCATTAAAAAGAATACATTTGAATCAGTTCTAATGAGGTGGATGAAGCTGGAGCCTATTATACAGAGTGAAGTAAGCCAGAAAGAAAAACACCAATACAGTATACTAACACATATATATGGAATTTAGAAAGATGGTAACGATAACCCTGTATGTAAGACAGCAAAAGAGACACAGATGTATAGAACAGTCTTTTGGACTCTGCAGGAGAGGGCAAGGGTGGGATGATTTGGGAGAATGGCATTGAAACATGTATAATATCATATGTGAAATGAATCGCCAGTCCAAGTTCAATGCATGATTCAGGATGCTCGGGGCTGGTGTACTGGGATGACCCAGAGGGTTGGGAAGGAGGGGGAAGGTGGGAGGGGGGTTCAGGATGGGGAACACATGTACACCTGTGGCAGATTCATGTCAATGTATGGCAAAACCAATACAATATTGCAAAGTAATTAGCCTCCAATTAAAATAAATAAATTTATATTAAAAAAAAAAAGAAAGTGAAGAAAATCATGATGGTATTTGAAAGAACTCCTCAGAAGAGCTATAAGCTCATGTCAACAGCAAGTAGGCCAGTGGCCAGAGCAGAGTAACAGTGAGCAAAAGCAGCAGGAGAGAAGGTGCAGAAGCAGAGGCGGCCAGAATGTATAGGCTTGTATAGGTCGCTTAAGATACTCTGTTAGAAATAGCTTGTCATATTGATACCGACCAGTGTTCTTGGCCTTCCCTAATCAATAGAAATTAACTAGAGGCTAGATAGGAAATTCAGACAAGGCTTTATTGGGACTGCTGTGCTGGCTGCAGGAGGCAGCAGAAACAAGTGACAAGTTCCTTTACCAGCTCCCTGGGGGAGGAGGGAAAGCGTGTTCCTTCTATGGAGTGGGGGTGTGATCAGGGTCAGTCAGGCTAGAGTGATGGCTTAGACAGTTTGCCCACCCCCTCATGTTGCTGAGGGCAGAGGGACATGCCCAGTGTCCTGCTTTTGCTCCAGTCACTCACGCAGTTTTTGCTCCCGCTCTTCACAAATGGCAGTTTTTAAGTTTGTTTTTTTTGTTTTTTTTTTTTTTGTATCTTTTGGTCCAGAATTTGGCCTGTGCATGCAATTATTCTTAGTCCCATATAGTTTCTTTGTGCGTAGCTCAAGGAGAGGTGTATCTAGGTGCAAGCACTTCAGTAGGTCCCAGCCTGTCTTAATATTAAATGGTATTTTTTTTTCCTAAGATAAATGTCCTCATTTCCAGAGTGAAGAGGATGTCAGAGGAGGTATTAATTAACCTTTATGTATTAAAAGGGTTTTGTGTTTTTTTTTTCTTTTCAGTCACATCAGCTAGCATTTTCTTTTCCAAAAAGTATCTTCTTCAAATTTCCTAAGATGGCAGTTTTTCAGTAAATCTAATTTTATATAGGCAGTCTTCTTAATTTATGTTTTGTAAATGGAGTTCTAGATCCTGGTCAAATGGATCAACATAACTGACTGGGATGGGCAAGTACCATGCAAAAGTCAACACTGACTTTTTTTCATAAGGACTCATTTCCTTAAGAAGACCCACTGTTATGATCCCACTGAATCACGTACACTGAATGGAAGTCTTGACTTTATTGTGATAATGCCCTTTCATCATCTGAATTGTTTAAAAATCATCTAACATTCTTGACATAAGGAAAACAGGACCACCGTAACCCACTACTTCTAGAAGGTGGAAGGAGCAATGGATGACAAGAGGAATCTTGTCTGCTTGCAATATTTTATTTCCTAACACAATGATGCTCCAAACAGGAAGTGAAGAAATGTACTAAAATATACTTAACCATTATTGGCTACTTTCTTATTAAAATCATCATAAATATTATTCTTTATTATGTTAAGGCAGTCTACGAAAGTGGTAGATAGTGCTGTGCTGCCACATTTCACTTGGCCTGATTATAAACTTGTAGTCAACTGCATTCCCAGTTTGCCAATTCTTTACCTCTGGAGACTTTAAAATAAAAATGCAATTCTTTATAGTCATCTTAATAAGTCTGATCTAGTTAACTTGGCTCCACTCTTTCATCCCTCTGATGCTATTTTAGATCTCCCTTTGATGCTATTTTGGAGAAGAAAATGGCAACCCACTCCAGTATTCTTGCTTGAAGAATCCCAGGGACAGAGGAGCCTGGTGGGCTACCGTCTATGGGGTCGTACAGAGTAGGACATAACTGAAGCTACTTAGCATGCGTGCATGCATTGGAGAAGGAAATGGAAACCCACTCCAGTATTCTTGCCCGGAGAATCCCAGGGACAGAGAAGCCTGGTGGGCTGCCATCTGTGGGGTCGCACAGAGTCAGACATGACTGACATAAATTAGCAGCAGCAGCAGCTGATGCTATTTTAGATCCTGAATATCACAATCCATGTGAGATAGTCATAATCAAAACCATCACTCTAGTTGCCTGCCATCAGATAATTTCCAGTGTCATCCAGGACCTCACTCATAGTAACAACAAAAGTGTTTTAACACAATACAACTAACAACAAAATCCTGCCATTTAAGGGCTTCCCTCTTGGTCCAGTGGTTAAGAATCTGCCTGCCAATACAGTGGACATGGGTTTGATTCCTGGTCTGGGAAGATTCCACATTCCATAATGCAACTAAACCCCTGAGCCACAACTGTTGAAGCCTGCATGCCCAAGAGTACGTGTCCTGAAACAAGAGAAGTCAAGGCCATGTGAAGCCCCCTCATCCTGCAATGGAGAGAAGCCCCCACCAGCTGCAACTACGGACAGCCCTCGCATAGCAACAAAGACCGAGTACAGCCAAAAATAAAATTAATTTAATTATATATATATATATATATATATATATATATATATATATATTTCAAAACCCTGCTGTTTAAACCTAGATTTTCCCCTGCCCATTAAGGTTGCCTTACACCCTTACTATAGTACACCAGTTAAGATTACTTAACCAGTTTTAACGTTCTCTACAAGTCATCCTATGAGTCTCAAATTCACTTTTATCACTTATACAAGTGACATAAGTACATTTTTGTCACATAGCTTTCCAAAATCCCACTCTTCTATGTTTTAATATTATGCCATAACAGGACATTACATCAGGAGGGTGCGTGATGTTGCAACCGTCCTAGCTCTTTGTGAATTCATACTGTCTGTTGGAGATTGCTCTATCCTTTGTATGCAAACACAATTAAATACACTTTTTCTGATATATATCGATAACTGATGGTTATCTTTAGTTTGTCCTTCACATCACTTCCCGATTATGATTGGTACTTCTTGAGCCATAATTTTATTGCTCACAAATGGGGAAATTATCTTTGTTACTCATCTCAGAGGCCCAATAATATTAACTATGCTCTTTGTGAGGCCTATGGGAAAAAGGCATTGTTGTAATGACCTGCTGTTATTGTTATAGCCTCTTAATAACTCATTTCCTCAAAGAGTACTATGATTTGGATATTGCCCAGATCCTTAAACACCTATAACAGCCGTATAACCATATCTAATAAATGCACTAGGAACTTAAAAGCCATTGCAAGTTCAGTCTACAGTCCTTAGTCTAGAGCTATTCTGCTGACACAGTACAAAATTATGTCAAGTAGCCAATTTCAAGGGGTTCTCAGGAGAGTTCCAAGTGGCTTCATTTAGAAACCCTTGATATTATCAAGTACACTGACCTGGACTTTGGTCAAATTTTTACAAAAGCATGGCTCTGTCCCAGTTTCAAGGCATATGTGTTAGATATAACACATTATAAACTCTGCTAACAGCCCCTGCTTTGTTTAAAATAATACCATCAGAAGTTGCAGAAGACCCTATTAATAACAATTAAACATAAAAACAAATGCATATTTGGAAGCAAAGTTTGGTTAGAATCACTTTACAATTCTGATACTTTTTGGGATCAATACACTATATTGTCACCCTGCTTATTTAACTTATATAGAGAGTACATCATGAGAAACACTGGGCTGGAAGAAGCACAAGCTGGAATCAAGATTGCTGGGAGAAATATCAATAACCTCAGATATGCAGATGACACCACCCTTACGGCAGAAAGTGAAGAGGAACTTCTTGATGAAAGTGAAAGAGGAGAGCTTCTTGATGAAAGTGAAAGAGGAGAGTGAAAAAATTGGCTTGAAGCTCAACATTCAGAAAATTAAGATCATGGCATCTGGTCCCATTACTTCATGGGAAAAAGATGGGGAAACAGTGGAAACAGTGTCAGACTTTATTTTTCTGGGCTGCAAAATCACTACAGATGGTGACTGCAGCCATGAAATTAAAAGACGCTTACTCCTTGGAAGGAAAGTTATGACCAACCTAGATAGCATATTCAAAAGCAGAGACATTACTTTGCCAACAAAGGTCCATCTAGTCAAGTCTATGGTTTTTCCAGTGGTCATGTATGGATGTGAGAGTTGGACTGTGAAGAAGGCTGAGCACCGAAGAATTGATGCTTTTGAACTGTGGTGTTGGAGAAGACTCTTGAGAGTCCCTTGGACTGCAAGGAGATCCCACCAGTCCATTCTGAAGGAGATCAGCCCTGGGATTTCTTTGGAAGGCATGACGCTAAAGCTGAAACTCCAATGCTTTGGCCACCTCATGCGAAGAGTTGACTCACTGGAAAAAACTCTCTGCTGGGAGGGATTGGGGGCAGGAGGAGAAGGGGATGAAAGAGGATGAGATGGCTGGATGGCATCACCGACTTGATGGACATGAGTTTGAGTGAGCTCTGGGAGTTGGTGATGGACAGGGAGGCCTGGCGTGCTGCAATTCATGGGGTTGCAAAGAGTCGGACATGACTGAGTGACTGAACTGAACTGAACATGTTTTATATTCACAACAATTTTTAGATTACAACATTTGAATGAAAATATCATTTCTGACTTTACCTATTTCAGAAAGAAATTTAAGAAAATTTGAGAAAAATTTAAGAAAATGAAAGAAAAATTCCATTTCCTAAAGACAAAAGCAAGGCAACTGTCATCAATTATATATACATTTGAGCTATTAAAATATTTTATATAAAATTAGCATCATGATCTATACATAATTTTAAGTTGCATCTTTTTACTTAACATTACATGATAATCTCTCACCAGTATAAGACAGTCTACAGCAGCAAGACTTTAATGGTTATACTGCACTTTAACATGCTCCTATCTCAAAATTAACTTGATATTGCTAAATGATTAGACCCTTGAATTGTTGCCCATTTTTAAATATTGTAACTACTTTAATAAAGAAAATGTGAAAACATAGAACATTCTGTGTGTGTCTAACATTTTTACAAGAAAAATTATCAGAATAAAATTTATTTAAACATGGGAGGCTATATTTTTTAAAGGTCTCTGTATAAAACCACCAGATTTTCTTACCAAAGTGTTTACACTGTTAGGCTTTTATTGATAGCAGTAGTAAGTAATCAGGTGTTTTAGCACCAAGACTAACCACAGTAATATTAATTATGTTTTCCTTCATTTGAATATTATTGATTATTGACAAAATAAAAAATTTTTGTAGTTTACTTAGCAATTTATATTTCTCTTTCAGTTTTCTAAATTATACTGAACTTTTTTGCTTCCTTGCTGATCTTCTGTTATTAATAATGAAAACTGCAAAAAACTCAAAATACATAGAAGCTAAACAATACACTAGTGAACAATCAATGTATCACTGAAGAAATAAAAGAAATTAAAGTATGCTTGGGAGACAAAAGAAAATGAAAACATCATAATCCAATACCCATGGGACACAGGAAAAGCAGTTCTAAGAGGGAAGTTTATAGTGATACTTATGTCAGGAAATAAGAAAACTCTCCAATAAACAATCTAACCTTATACCTATAGGAACTTGAAAAAGGACAAACAAAACCCAAAGACAGTTTAAGGACAGACACTATAAACATCAAAGCAGACATAAAAGAAATAGACACTTTTTTTAAAAAAAATAGAAAAGATCAATGAAACTAAAAGCTGGTCCTTTGCAAAGATCCACAAAATTGACAAACCTTTAGCCAAATGTAACAAGAAAAGAGAAAGATGGTCCAAATCAATAAACTCAAAAATGAAAACAGAAGTTACAACTGACACCACAGAAATACAAAAGATAGTTGGAGGTCACTATGAATATTTATACATCAATAAAGTGGACAACCTATCAGAAATGGACAAATTCTCAGAAATTTACAATCTCTGAAGACTGATGAGGAAGAAATAGAAAATTATGAACAGACCAATGACCACAAATGAAATTGAATTATGAATAAGAAAACAACTTCCAATTAAAAAAAGGCCAAGACTAGAAAACTTCACAGGTGAATTCCACTAAACCTTTAAGGAAGAGTTTATACCTCTTCTTCTCAAACTATTTTAGAAGATTTCAGAGGAAGAAACACTTCCAAACTCATTCTATGATGCCAGCGTCACCCAATACTAAAACCAAAGATATCACATGAAAGAAAATTATTGGCGAACATAATTGTAAGACTCCTTAACAAAGTTTTAGCAAGCTCAATTCAACAATGCATCAGAAGGATCATATACCATGATCAAGTGGGATTTATCACAGGGATGCAAGGATGGTTCAAGATATGTAAAATCAATATGAAAGGTCACCTACTGAATGAGAGATGATATTTGTAAGCTTTGTATCTGGTAAGAGGTTAGTATACAAAATACACAAAGAAGTCATACAACACAATATCAAAAACCAAACAACCCAAGTAAAACATGGGCAGAGGATCTGAACAGGCATTTTTCCAAAGACATAAAAGACCATCAGGCACATGAGAATGTGCTCAACATCACACATCAGGCAAATGCAAATCAAAGCCACAATGAGGTATCACCTCATGCCTGATGGAATGGCTCATATAAAAAAGGACAACAAATAACAACTCCCGGTGAGTATGTGGAGAAAAGGAAACCCTTGTATACTCGGTAGAAATGTAAATTAGTGCAGTCACTATGGAAAACCATATGGAGATTCCTTAAATAATTAAAAAGAGAACTGCTACATGATTCAGAAAAAGCTCATCCTTCAGAAAACGAAGATCATGGCATCTGGTCCTATCACTTCATGGCAAATAGATGGGGGAACAGTGGAAACAGTGGCAGACTTTATTTTTTGGGGCTCCAAAATCACTGCAGATGGTGACTGCAGCCATGAAATTAAAAGACGTTTACTCCTTGAAAGGAAAGTTATGACCAACCCAGATAGCATACATATTCAAAAGCAGAGACATTACTTTGCCAACAAAGGTCCGTCTAGTCAAGGCTATGGTTTTTCCAGTAGTCATGTATGGATGTGAGAGTTGGACTATGAAGAAAGCTGAGCGCTGAAGAATTGATGCTTTTGAAGTGTGGTGTTGGAGAAGACTCTTGAGAGTCCCTTGGACTGCAAGGAGATCCAGCCAGTCCATCCTAAAGGAGATCAGCCCTGGGTGTTCATTGGAAGGACTGATGGTGAGGCTGAAACTCCAGTGCTTTGGCCACCTCATGCGTGAGTTGACTCACTTTAAAAGACCCTGATGCTGGGAGGGATTGGGGGCAGGAGGAGAAGGGGACAACAGAGGATGAGATGGCTGGATGGCATCACCGACTCGATGGACCTGAGTTTGAATGAACTCCGGGAGTTGGTGATGGACAGGGAGGCCTGGCGTGCTGCGGTTCATGGGGTCACAAAGAGTCGGACACAACTGAGCGGCTGAACTGAACATGATTCAGCAGTTCCAACAGCTGGGTATTTATCTGAAGAAAACAGAATCTCTAATTCGAAAAGACACATGCACTGCAATGTTCACTGCAGCACTACCACCACAGCCAAGGTACAGCAGCCACCTGAGTGCCCATCAGCAGATGAAGGGATCAAGATCACACACACACACGCGCGCGCACACACACACACACAAACTCAGCCATAAGAAGTATTAAATTTAACCATCTGTGACAACATGGATGGAACTGGAGGGTATTCACCTAAGTGAAATAAATCCAGAGAAAGACAAATACTTTATAATTTCACTAATATGTGGAGTCTAAAAAGCAAAACAAATGAACACAATAAAACATAGAGTTGAAGCTATAGAGAACAAACAAGTGGTCGCCAGAAAGGAGGAAGTGGAGAAGAAATAGGGGAGGGAGGGTAAGAGGTACAAACTTGTAGCTGCAAAATAAATGAGTCACAGGCATGTAATGTCCACTTGGGGAACAGAGTCAATAACTATATAATCCTTTTATATGGTGAAAGATTGTAACTAGACTTATCTTGGTGATCATTTTGAAACGTGTAGAAATATCCCTATGTTCTATAACAGGAATTAACATAGCAGTGTAAGTGAATTATACTTCAAAATATAACAAACTCATGGAAAATAAGACCAGATTTGTTGATTCCAGAAATTGGGTATGGAAAGAGGGGAAATTAGAAAAAGGTAGTCAAAAGGTCCTAACTCCTAGTTACAAGGTAAGTACTAGGTAAGCAATTTATAACATCACACGTCTGTATATTACTTGTGAAAATAGTTAAGAATAAATCCTGAGTGCTCATCACAAGGGAAGGTATTTTTTTCTATTTTTTAATTTTTGTATCTATAGAAAATGACAATATTTGCTAAATTTAAAGTGTGATACTCATTTCATGAGGCATTTAAGTCAAGTCACTATGTCATATCATGTCATACACCTTAAGCTGGGGCTTCCCAGTTGATGCTAGTGGTAAAGAAGCCACCTGCCAGTGCAGAAGATGCAAGAGCTGCGGGTTTGATCCCTGGGTCGGGACGATCTCGGGGAGAAGAAAATGGCAACCCTCTCCAGTATTCTTGCCTGCAGAATCCTATAGACAGAGAAGCCTAGCGGGCTACAGTCCATGGGGTCACAAGAGGTCGGAAACAACTGAAGTGACCTAGCTTCCGTGACTAAACTCACACAGTGTGTGTGTCCAATCACTAAGTCATGTCCAACTCTTTGTGAGTCCATGGGCCAAATATGTCTATTTTATCTCAATAAAACTGGAGAAAAAAATGAATCAAATCTTTTAACATGAGAATTTTAGCATTTTATGATTACATACTTCCCTCTGTCTCATCTTAACCTCCCACTGTTTCCCAGCACTAAGTAGTCTTTTATTTACATGGTTTTGTTAATTTTAGTTCAAGCAGTCTTTCAATTATTTTTGATTTTCACTTTGAATCCCATATTCATATTATACCAAAAAGAAAAAAAAATCTGTTTTCATAGTATTGGCATTTACTTTATGTCATCTCTTTTCCCTTTCTTGCTTCTTACATTGTATTTCTTTCTGAGTTGCCTGGTGTCTTTTCTCATCAGTTCAGTCACTCAGTCGTGTCTGACTCTTTGCGACCCCATGGTCTGCAGCACGCCAGGCCTCCCTGTCCTTTACCAACTCCAGGAGCTGACTCAAACTCATGTCCATCGAGTCAGTGATGCATCACTGAGTTGGTGATGATTTTCTCAGCAGTGTTCATAAAAGGCAATGGGGAGGCATGTTCTCAGTGTCCTTCCATGCCTTAGCTATATTCCTACTACTTTTACATATAACTAATAAACATAATTATGTTTCCATCTGAAAGCTTCCCCAACCTCACCCTTTTAGAAATCATTGTGAACATATCCCATTCTATTTTGATATTTCATGAAGTGAGGTCTAATGTACTGCTTTTCCTTTCTGAATATTTTTTTTTTTTTTTTTTGCTTTCATGTTTTTTGAGGCAACATAAGGAAATGGCAACCCACTCCAGTATTCCTGCCTGGAGAATCCCAGGGACAGAGGAGCCTGGTAGGCTACAGTCCATGGGGTACGACTGAGCGACTTCACTTCACTTCACTTCAAAGGCTATAAACAGGACTATGTTTATAGTCTAGACTCTAGAATAAGATATACTTGAGTTTGACTATTGCCTTTGCCTCTTGCTAGTTATGCCACTATGGGAAGCAGACCCAAATTCTGTAAGCTTCAGTTTCCTCTCAGGTAAAGTAAGACAAGACTTCAGTCCTGCCCTAAGACTGCTGAAAGAAAGGAAAGAAGAAAAGAAA
Organism: Bubalus kerabau; assembly: GCF_029407905.1. Lineage (NCBI taxonomy): Eukaryota > Metazoa > Chordata > Mammalia > Artiodactyla > Bovidae > Bubalus > Bubalus kerabau. Next base: position 77,945,124 of record NC_073627.1, on the reverse strand, counting down.
GAATGGAATGGAGTGAAGGAGACAGGGGTACCAGGGAGGGAAGAAAGAGGAGAAAGAAGGGGAAAGGAAGAAGGGAAAGATGGAGGCAAGGAGAGGGACACATGTATACCTGTGGCAGATTCATTTTGATATTTGGCAAAACTAATACAATTATGTAAAGTTTAAAAATAAAATAAAACTAAAAAAAATAAATAAAAAAAAATAATGATAATGAAAAAAAAAGAAAGAAAAGAAAAATAATATACTGAACACAGAACTTTACACTCTGCTCAGCAAATAGTACACAGGAAACATAAATAGTATACATAAACAATAAGTATGAACTATCACCATATCTTGATTTCATTAATTACATTTATAGTCAGTGAGCCCACTTCATCCACACGTGCGTGCATGCTAAGTTGCTTCCGCTGCCGCCGCCGCTAAGTCACTTCAGTCGTGTCCGACTCTGTGTGATGCCATAGATGGCAGCCTACCAGGCTCCCCTGTCCCTGGGATTCTCCAGGCAAGAACACTGGAGTGGGTTGCCATTTCCTTCTCCAATGCGTGAAAGTGAAAAGTGAAAGTGAAGACGCTCCATCGTGTCCGACTCATAGCGACCCCATGGACTGCAACCTACCAGGCTCCTCCGTCCATGGGATTTTCCAGGCAAGAGTACTGGAGTGGGGTGCCACTGCCTTCTTCAGTCATGTCCAACTCTTTGCAACCCCATAGACTGTATGTAGCCCACCAGGCTCCTCTGTCCATGGGATTCTCCAGGCAAGAATATTGGAGTGGATTGCCCGTGAGTCTGAGTGAACTCCGGGAGATGGTGATGGACAGGGAGGCCTGGCGTGCTGCGATTCACGGGGTCGCAAAGAGTCCGACATGACTGAGCGACTGAACTGAACTGAACTTCCTCTTCCATGCCTTCCTCCAGGGGATCTTCCCAGCGCAGGGATCAAACCCGCGCCCCTTGTGTCTCCTGCACTGGCAGGTGAGTTCTTTATCACTAGCACCGCCTAGGAAGCCCCTCACTTCATTTATATACTCAAGGTTATCTTCAAATGAGCAATAGTTTTTAGCTTCTCCTTGAATTCAGTTCATGTAGATCATCTTTCTCTCTCACACACAATCCCCACATTAAATTATCTCAGACTTTTTATTAACTCATTAGTTTTGTTTTTGTTTGTTTACTATCTTATCTGCAGTTCACACCCTCTTTTCTCTTTTGAATTTAGCAATTTGATTGTTCACAAAAATCAAACTACTATGAAAACAGTAAAACAAGCTACAAGGATATACTGTACAGCACAGGGAATACAGCCAATATTTTATAACTAAAAATGGAGTATAATGTATAAAAATCTTGAACTATTATGCCATATATCTGAAATAATACTGTAAATCAACTAAATCTCCATAAAAAATGTCAAGATTCCCTTAATTTTATCTTTACATAAAGAATCCATACTTTCACTCCTTACCTTCTTACTCTGTTTTAACTTACTCTGTAGCACTTAAAATCACTTACATATTATGAACTTAACTGTCTACGGTCTACTGACCCTCTTTAGAGTAGGAACTCCACTGCTCTATTCATTGCTATAGCCTCAGTATCTAGAATGGTTCCTGACATCAAGTGATCATTCAATACATATTTCCAAACCAATAATAATCAACAGATGTTAATATTCAACACTGGATTTACAACCATTCTCTAGTACCCTATTGATCATTTCACTGAAATAATTGCCTTTAACTCCTGAGTTTTATCCATTTCTTGAGCCTTCGCATAGCTTTAATAGGGCACTTTTTTCATATATAAGCCTCTGATATAAGGAAGCTAACTTCACTGATATGTACAGATCTTCTTTGTTTATTTCAAGGGCACCTTGAATATAGCTGGAGAACTTCTCTACTTCTTGAATTGACATGATTATCCTCAGGAGGAGCACACTGTGAAAATGTTCCTGTTTTATGTAGAACCCAACTTGCCAAGAGGCAACACTTTACATTCTCTCTGTCCCAGATGCAAGTATACTTTCCTCAGTCACATACATACACAGCCTTCAGGCAGCCAAAACATAAATCACATAATGCCCCATGGACTCACTTAAGCTGTAGCTCTTAGCACACAACACACAATGATCATGAAGTGCTTTGTTTCTTCACATGATATTCCATTTTTTATGGTAAATTATAGTTCATTATTATCCTCCCAAATATAAACTCATTTGAACAAGTCTTGCAGAGGAAAAAGTCAGAAGATACAATCCCGTTGGCACATGACGGATACCCTTCCTTATTTCAACTATTTCTTTTTCTCTTTTCTGATTTTTTTTTTACTGATTTCAATTGAAATGGCATAGTGATTGGTGATAAGACTTAGAATTAAGTACTCAAAACTAATCAAGAACTAGTAACACATAACTACATTGCTCTTAATGACTCTTACCAATTATTACAACTGTTCTAATGATTTAGTGATACCCCCAATTTTATTGTGATCTCAATATATCCACAAGTCCTATTTTTTAAGAAGCCATATTCATTTCAGAAGGCTTGCTAATGAATACACTGTTAATTTAGTTATTGAATATACAATACAGTAGCTACCACCAACAGAAAGAAAAGGAGGATGTTAACAGTTATCATACTGGGTGGAGCAACAAGAAGCTGCTGTTCGGATGAACATTATCCATTAAGTGTTTCCAGTGTCAAAATGCTTGACCACTTTAAAAAATGTACCAAAAACTTAAGGTATATTATAGTTCAGTTCAGTTCAGTCACTCAGTCATGTCCGACTCTTTGCGACCCCATGAATCACAGCACGCCAGGCCTCCCTGTCCATCACCAACCCCCAGAGTTCACTCAGACTCACGTCCATCGAGTCAGTGATGCCATCCAGCCATCTCATCCTCTGGCGTCCCCTTCTCCTCTTGCCCCCAATCCCTCCCAGCATCAGAGTCTTTTCCAATGAGTCAACTCTTCACATGAGGTGGCCAAAGTACTGGAGTTTCAGCTTTAGCATCATTCCTTCCAAAGAAATCCCAGAGCTGATCTCCTTCAGAATGGACTGGTTGGATCTCCTTGCAGTCCAAGGGACTCTCAAGAGTCTTCTCCAACACCACAGTTCAAAAGCATCAATTCTTCGGCACTCAGCCTTCTTCACAGTCCAACTCTCCCATCCATACATGACTACTGGAAAAACCATAGCCTTGACTAGACAACCTTTGTTGGCAAAGTAATGTCTCTGCTTTTCAATATGCTATCTAGGTTGGTCATAACTTTCCTTCCAAGGAGTAAGCGTCTTTTAATTTCATGGCTGCAGTCACCATCTGCAGTGATTTTGGAGCCCCAAAAAATAAAGTCCAACACTGTTTCCACTGTTTCCCCATCTATTTCCCATGAAGTGATGGGACCGTAGTATGTGTTAAATTTGATAAAGATTAATCAAATATTTGGCAAGTTAAAGCTATTGAATGTAACCAATTTAAATTCCTATGTAGTTGGTCTGATACAACATAGTAACAATTATAATGAATATACTGTTTACTTGAAAATGAATTAAAAAACAAATACACTCCAGCTGTATGTATCAATACTAATGGACATTTGAGCAAAAGTGGAAAATAAAAGTACCATACATATATCATCTATACAGAGTTAAAAAGCACAATGAAACTATTATTATAATTGAGTATATGAAAGATACAGGGAGAATAAGAAGATGGCAAACAAAATTCAGAGTCATTATTTTTTCAGACTCTATGCCCATATGAGGAAAGTGCCACAGAATTTGGAGTTCTGGGTTTTCATAATATTCTTCTTCTTCTATTTACAAATAGGAAACATTTATATCATGAAAAATTTATAAATAAAGGAAATAGAAAAAACTTTGCATTAAATAATGTTATTTAGCAAAAATGTTAATCTAAATGAATTAATAAAATAAGTAATAATTTCCTGTAACTCTTTATGCCATTTATTTGCTTTTACATTATTTCTGTTTTCCTAGTCCCTGCATTTCCAGTATCTGTCAGTTTCCAAATGATATAGGGAAAATTCACCCACAAAGCATTCATAATTAGACTGCTGCTGCTGCTGCTAAGTTGCTTTAGTCAGACTGCTGCTGCTGCTGCTGCTAAGTCGCTTCTAGGAGGTAGTAAATCACTGGCATTTAACAATTTATCTTACATATAACATGTTTAATGCCTTATTTCCTTATAAATTTTCTGTTTTAAAAAGGTAATGTTCTTTCTCAAACATGGACTTCTTCACAGAAGCTAATATAAAATCTCACATATGACGCCAATCATAAAATCTTTATTTCAATGAATAAGTATGAAACAATCTGAAATATACCCCTTGTTTTTAAAGAGGATTTTTAAATGAAATACTACTTATCAATTCTGAGATGACTTTTTTCCACATATTAATATCTTTAAAATCAAAGGCAGTATAGATTTAATAAAACATTGTATGTAGAATCATGTGGTCTTTCACATTCCAAACAGAAATTTCCATTTTCCTGTTTCTGTGGAACTTTCAAGACCATTTTATTAGAGTTTTTAAAATAAGTTTATGTTGATGGTTTTTGTTTGTGCAGTGCTTGAAATTAAAGAAAAACATCTCTTCGTGGAAAAGAAGAGTCTGCAGGAAAGAATTATCTGGGCATTCCCAAACACCTTAGATTTTTTTTGATAATTAATCCTGATAAAATCTTTGTCTATAAAAATAGATAAGCTGCCTACTCTGTCAATAGTTTTATTGCCAAGGGTGTCATTCCATACTCTTTACTAGCACTACTTCTCCAAATGTATGTTCTAGATATGATTGCCTGTGACACCTAAGTATATGCAGAGAGCAACTTTCAAGGCAGCTGATTATCATGCATTTACTCATCTTAATTTACACCTGCAATAGCAATAGTCTCATCTCAGGAGACAAAACCCCAATTTTTCTTGGTAACAACGATTTTGATTTAGGAATTCAGCACATACTGCAATACAAACCCACGTAAGAAGTGAGCACAGGGAACCTGGCCAGCTTTGAGGTCACTGTCTCGAACTCAGCCCAACACAGGTATTCCTTGCTGAGCTGTGCCAGTATTACCCATTCAAGTACTCCACCTTGGCCAATAAAGACACAGAGACAGGCAATTGTAAATGCATAGTTTCTCCCAAGGTTACCTTCCTGAGCAACACAGGGACATATTCCCAGCATTTCATCATTTGACACATAGATTAACCACAAGTTTGGGAATCAGATAATCATTCTGATGAAGAACAAAGGTTTTCTACTATCTCATGGTTTGGTTCTTCCTTATATGCTGTGGTTTCATAGAAAGTGGCTAATCTGATTATTAAGAATGACCATCTATTTTTATTTTTTCACTGGCCTGCTGACTCATTTCCCCAGAAAAACATAAAAAAAAAGAAAAGTTTAACAAATTACCTGACATATATGCACAAAAGATTTTGAATTTTTGCAAAACCAGTTTCTCATTCTCTATTGAAGATGAAGCAGGGACTCTGGGAAAGGAGGAGAAAGACCCAAGGGATTAATACACAAGAGGAGAAAGATAAAATAAGTAAGAAGGAGAATATTTGCATTGAACAGAGGAGTACTTCCCAACTTGTGCGTGCGTGCTAAGCTGCTTCAGTCATGTCTGACTCTTTGCAACCCTATGGACTGTAGCCCGCCAGGTTCTTCTGTCCATGGGATTCTACAGGCAAGTGTACTGGAGTGGGTTGCCACACCTTCCTCCATGGGATCTTCCTGCCCCAGGGATTGAACCTGTACCTCTTACATCCCCACCACTGGCAGGCAGGTTCTTTACCACTAGTGCCACCTGGGAAGCCCACTCCCAACTTGATGATCAGTTAACAGAATGAAAGGGACTCAGGAAAAGAAGTTTCCTCAAATGCTTTCCCTATGTTCAAATATTAAATATTCTATTTCCACACCACATTTCATCACTAGTTCTTAAAGCAGGCAGGTGTCTTCTTTCTCTTAAATACTATTGGTTTGGCCAAAAATTGGGAGGCCTTTTTGTCCAACCCAATACTTTCAGGCCAGTTTCTCTTCCTCTCTAAATATAGCTAGATTTGAAATTTATGCTATGTGATTAATACAGTCAAAACTCCTAATTTGGGTCAACAAACTTAAAAGTCACTCTCCTCATTTCTCATATATATTAACTCTTGAATTACTGTCACTCTCTCCTATATAATACCAATTCTATTTCTTATAATATAAATATCTAGGTGATCTATCCCATCTTTTGTCTCTGATCCTTGAACATTTCTCCTCCAGTGATCTTATTCTCTAGTTGACTTCAGCCTTTATTTTCATAATCATACATTGGAAATAGTCATTTTCAACATCGTCACTGACTCTAATTTCAAATTCTAACATTCCATTCCATCACTTTCTTTCTATCTCAGTCCTTCTATTTCCACAGATCCAGAAAATACTCAACCCCATTGCAACTGAAAATCTCTCTCACCACCCTTTCTCCCCACAGCCACCTACTCGTTTTCTCTTCCCTTCTCTATGGAAGTCAATAGCTAAACATCACAAACTTTCTGCATGTACCCTTAACTCTCTTGCTCCTCCATTTCCTCATCTAAACTGCACTGACAAAACAGTATCTCAGTTTAAATCCAAGTCTCTGCCTTCTTTCACATCTGCACCACTGTAGCCAAATATGACCAGATAAAAGCAATGTCATATTGACTGTTCTTGCTTTCTAGACAGGACATTAGGTTTTGTGCATTAAGACCACAGCCCTTAATGACGCTATTATAGATAATATAACCACTTATTTTATTGTCGCAGCTGGAAAACATCTGAAAGTGAAAATCAGTGTCATTGTTAAATACCACAGGGATAAATCAGGACTGTCTGAAGTAAACAGGGACTGTCATGAGCAAACTGTGACGTATGATCACTCAAATTTTTGGTGAATCACCTGCACTATTGTGTTGGCCAATTGAGTTTAGTTTGCATAACCGCCCTCACTCAAATGCTGAAGTGCAATAACCCCCGCCCCATCCCATATCGTTTTCTTTGTATAAAAGATAGTTATTCTCAATAACCTTCATGTTAGTAAATCCAATGGCCAATTAGCAGGGCTGTTATGACTGTACTTCCCAGCAGCACCGGGCAGATGTGGCCACTCTCCTTGAAACACTTTCATACCATCTAGAACACAACACACTTCCAGCTGTCTTCTTACTTTACCTACCTTTTTTCAGAATCATTTCCTAGTTCCTCTTCATTTCCCAGACTTCTTAAGGCTGGGTGCCTTATGGCACAAACATTAATCCCTTCACTTTCCCTAACAGTGCTCACTCTCTTGGTGACTGAATCTTGGTTCTTGGAGTTAAGCTCTATCTAAATAGAGATAACTTCACATCTGTGTCTCCATAGAAACTGTCTCTGTAATACAAGATATTCATATTCAACTGCTTGTTATCTCTACTTGGAGGTCTAAAAGATATCTAGGGACTTATCTAGGTCCAGAAGTTAAGACTCCGTGCTTCCAATGCAGCAGGTGAAGGTTCAAGCCCTGGTTGGGGAACTAAGACGCCACATGCCTCAAGGCACGACCAAAAAAAATGAAAAATAAATAAAACATATAAAATTTAACAAAGTTGAAAATTTCAAAATCTAAATTATTGACCTTCCTATAAAGCTACTATTCTCAGTCATCTCCTATCTTTGTTAAAATCTTCCACTTGTTCAAACCAAAAATTTAGAGTTAGTTTTAACTTTTCCTGTGCACTTCACTTAAAATCCACCAAGTTACTTTCAAAATATTTCCAGAGTCTGACCACAAGCTACCACCTCCACTGTTATTCCTCTGACCTAACTTGAAATCATTTCTCACCTGAATTATAGATTTTGGATCATCTTGCTTCCTTCCATTTTCCTATATATTTTGTTTAACATAAAATCTAGAGTGGCTTTATGAAATCTAGAATTTTATAACTAGACTGCTCAAAATTTCTGTAGACCACCAATTTTATTAGAGTAAAAATTGAAATTTCCAGATACGCCAACAAGCTCATTCCATTGTCTCACCACCTCACCCCACTATCTCTCAGACATGACTCGTGTCCTCAGATTATTTTACTTCAGTCACAACTGTTGTTTCTCAAACACCCAGAATGTTTCTCCCTCTGAGTGCTGGCATATGCTGTTTCCTTTACCAGGAATACTTTCTTCCAGATACCCACATACCTTATTTTCTCTTCTCCTTCGCTTATATTTTACTGTCTCAGAAGATTCATTTATTATATTTCCGACCATTAAAGATGCAATTTCCATAAGAACATGAATTTTATCAATTTCCCCACTGTTCTATTTCTAGTGCCCAGTGGGTTCTCAATAAATATTCATCAAATAAATAATGAATTCAACATTTCTCTGCCTTTTAGTAGAGTCTGAGCTGCATGATTTTATAATATATTATAAACAGCAGCTGACCTTCATAATAGTTGATGGCATATTTGAAACTTAACCCCAGTGACTTGGAGCAAACATCTGGTTCAAGATAGTAGATTTTTTTTTTTTTTTTCCTAGAGGATGAGTATTCTAGAGGAATTGAAACACCAGGGTCTTTACTGGAGTTCAGGCTCTTCATGTGGCTCTCTCCTGGTCTTTCCTACCTTCAGACAGATATGCAATCAAGAGTCAAATTCCAAACATAAGGCCTAGACCCAAAGCAAATGGGATCTTGGAGGGTATTTATCCTATTTTAAGAGCTGAACCAAAGTTTAATGAACAAAATATTTCCTTGTATTTCATAAATGCCTGAGTAGGAAAACACAGCGATAGTTGGTCTTTCTGTTAATGTGCACAAGAATTCCTTTGTTGCTTATTTAAAATGCAGATTCTCTGACCCCATTCCTAGAAATTTTACTTCATCAGTTGTGGGTGGAGGACCAGGAATCTGCATTTCTAACAAGCAATCAACCCTTGCCTCTGATGTCAACCAAACAACACAACACATTGAGAAAGACTGAGATAAGGCTTTGAAACGAAATCTCTGACTAATAAACAATGAGCTTTTTCGAGAGTATGCCTTTTGTCTTCCTGAAGAACTTGTACTGAAAGCAGCCCCCAGTTAAAGATGCAGAAATTCATATCTCAGCAAATATTTTCCATTTGAGACATGTATAACAAAAACACAGTGCCTGCCTACTATGCAAAATCTTATCTTCATGATCATCCACTTTTTAAGAATTGGACATAAATTTGAAATTAAAAGTAACCCACTCTCTCAAAATTGGTAATTCTAAATACCAACTCCACTCTAAAAGAAATGACTAACTTAAAGTACAGCAAATCTTATACCAATTCATCCCTGGAGATTACACTGAACTCGAACAGAAAGTAGAATATTATTGATAGTCCAAGAAATTGTTCTGGGTTAAGTATAGGTTAAACTACTGGGAATCAACATGAAATATCAAAAAAAAAAAAAAATAAGGAATATCATTAAGGTATTCATTCCACCACTGACAAGCTTTATTTCCTTTAACTGTAAAATCAATGAGCTTGAACAAATATTTGCTGAAGTTTCTGACATGCTAAAGTTTTATCTTTAATATAATATGCTTGCAAAACAAGAAATTAAATTCATGATTTTTTTAATCAAAATTATAAAATAAATACTGGTACTTAGATGAAATAGTGATCAAGAATTAATTCCTTACTTAATTCCTTATGATGAGTACAGGGCATTTGACTGTAAGTTTATGCAAACTAACTGAACGTAACAGTTTATGATCAGGATCTTCATAATTATGAACATTTATCAGAGGAATACAATACATTAGAGAATACATCAATGATCTCTTTTATACTGTCAGCAACCTAACATTGATTCTCAGAGACCACAAATCCTTTGAACTAAGACATGTGAACCTTTTTATTTCAAAACCAAACCAACCTCAGTTTATTTTATGAGGCCTAAATTTGCATAATGACATAAAGAAGTTCTAAAAATTTGTTCAGTTGGTTACATTAAAATAGCAAAACAAAAACATTATAAAAACTCTTAGAGAAAAATCATTAAGTCTTATTGTATCAAACCCAAAGTGGTGGTAGTTTATGCTAACATGAGTCCTATGTGTACAGCGAAAATTGCACTTAAGAAAAAGGAAATGTATACAAACATCCTTGAAATCACACATCTTTATTATTCATTGATAAATTTCTAGTGACCATATTAGATCATTTTTAATGATGATTATCAATATACCTAATAACTAGGTAGGATCATTATTTTACCTTTTATGAGACATAGGATTCTGTGTGAAATTATCAGAATTTGTACAAGTATTTGATTTTTTCCTTCTCTCAGAAAGTGCTGGCATACCAGTTGGCAGAATAATTTGGAAAGATTTATAATTTGGAATCCAAGAGAATTTTAAAGCACCACATACAGTCTCCAATTGCCTCCAAAGTATGCAATTTGTAGCAATCTGTACAAGAGTACTGAGTCAACCCAGGTGGCCCCTATTGTTTCATAATTTCCTCCAGGATCCCCTGAGGCAAGTTGAAATCTAGGTTGAATTTATAGAACCTACCTTCCCTGAGTTCTTTGGACCTTTGTTACCAGTCTAAATGCCAGGAATGACTCCTGGAGTCATTAAAACAATGTACTTCATTGTTCATGAGTACTCATAATTTTTGTTGCAAAGAGATACACAATAAATAAGTGGATATTGATATTATTGCAATTGAGATGCTCAGTGTAAGGTATATAAGGATTAATTTGCCCTGATACTTACAATCAAAGAGGAAGTGATTAAATTTTGTCATAATCATGTAATATAGTATTAAGGGCCAAACGGTTATTTCAGATAAATTTATTGTTAGCTCAGAGACAATAATCACGTATTTCTCTAGAGATATCTGCCAAAGGGGTAAAAAATAAACCTTGACTTAGACCTCAAAGAAGGTGTAGATTTTAGACATATCAGAACTGAGCAGAAAGAGACATCAAAGAGACAAAGGAGAACAGCGTGAAATAATGTAAGTCATTTATTGTAGAATAACAAATTGATTTAAAAAAAAAAAGAAAATTAGTGGAAATGTAATGTATTTTAAATTGAATAATCTGAAAATGATGAAAAGTCATATTAGGGCTATATCACAGATCCTCTTCGAAGGACAGAGCAAGAAGAAGCTTAAGAGTTGTTACAATTTCAGACCTGACAGTTAACAACTTGTAGTTAACTTCCAGCAGCCTGTTTATCTTGTATGTTCCTGATTTTTGTTTCTTGTCAAATGAAGAATCAAACTAAGATATGTCAGTTTGGTGTGATTATAACCACCTGTTTTCTTTGACCAAAAACATGGACTTGTTTTATAAATGGATGCTGAAAAATGGAAGAAGTGAAAAAGATGAAATCTATAGTTTTCACTTTGTCATACTTCTTGTGCTCAACAGCAGTTTGTTTTTTCAAACACTTGTGTCATGCTGTGAACTTACAGCCAGGCTTCAAAGTGAAATTCTTCTGAAATAAGGACAGTTCAACATCTTTCTCCTTCTGGCAAGGAATCAATAGTGCATTAAACTCAGTGTATTAATTTGTTTTTAAGGTAATGCCTGATGAGGAGATGACTTGTCTTGAATTAGGCAAAGCTAAGAGATCTCATCCGGCTTTATTTTTTTTTTAATTTAAATTTATTTATTTTAATTGGAGACTAATTATTTTACAATATTGTATCTGCCATACATCAACATGAATCCACCACGGGTGTACACGTGCTCCCCATCCTGAACCCCCTCACCTCTCCATCCTGTACCCTCCCTCTGGGTCGTCCCAGTGCACCAGCACCAAGCATCCTGTATCCTGCATCAAACCTGGACTGGCAATTTGTTTCTTATATGATATTGTACATGTTTCAATGCCATTCTCCCAAATCATCCCACCCTCTCCCTCTCCCACAGAGTCCAAAAGACTGTTCTATACATCTGTGTCTCTTTTGCTGTCTCGCATACAGGGTTATCATTACCATCTTTCTAAATTCCATATATATGCGTTAATATACTGTATTGGTGTTTTTCTTTCTGGCTTACTTCACTCTGTATAATAGGCTCCAGTTTCATCCACCTCATTAGAACTGATTCGAATGTATTCTTTTTAATGGCTGAGTAACACTCCATTGTGTATATGTACCACAGCTTTCTTATCCATTCATCTGCTGATGGACATCTAGGTTGCTTCCATGTCCTGGCTATTATAAATAGTGCTGCGATGAACATTGGTGTACACGTGTCTCTTTCAATTCTGGTTTCCTCAGTGTGTATGTCCAGCAGTGGGATTGCTGGGTTATAAGGCAGTTTATTTCCAGTTTTTTAAGGAATATCCACACCGTTCTCCATAGTGGCTGTACTAGTTTGCATTCCCACCAACAGTGTAAAAGGGTAAACCATAAGACCAGAAACTATAAAACTCCTAGAGGAGAACATAGGCAAAACACTCTCCGACATAAATCACAGCAGGATCCTCTATGACCCACCTCCCAGAATATTGGAAATAAAAGCAAAAATAAACAAATGGGACCTAATTAACCTTTAAGCTTCTGCACATCAAAGGAAACTATTAGCAAGGTGAAAAGACAGCCTTCAGAATGGGAGAAAATAATAGCAAATGAAGCAACTGACAAACAACTAATCTCAAAAATATACAAGCAACTCCTACAGCTCAATTCCAGAAAAATAAACGACCCAATCAAAAAATGAGCCAAAGAACTAAATAGACATTTCTCCAAAGAAGACATACAGATGGCTAACAAACACATGAAAAGATGCTCAACATCACTCATTATCAGAAAAATGTAAATCAAAACCACAATGAGGTACCATTTCACGCCAGTCAGAATGGCTGCTATCCAAAACTCTACAAGCAATAAGTGCTGGAGAGGGTGTGGAGAAAAGGGAACCCTTTTACACTGATCTGGCTTTATAAATGAGCAATTCTGTTCCCAGTTTTCCCTATTCTTGAAACGCCTAGAAAACCCAGAGGTAGTGAAGATGCCATATCCTTTCTCTCTTCTTCTAGGAAGAAAAAGTTGACTAATACAATAAACAAGACAGCAAAAATGAGATATTGATTTGTGTTCTGTTTTTGCTGAATTTAGTAGTTAGGAGAAAATGGAAGAGGACAGTCAGACCTTTGTTATCCAGTTTCTTGTTATTGGTAACAAAGGCTGGGGAGGAGGTCAACTAACTGTTTTAGAAGTCATCTCCAAAAAAACCCATTCAGATCACTATTAGTTAAGACAAATCATTGAGAGAACCTAGAGCATGACTCTTCAAGGTCACACCTAACATTGACCAAAACTGGGTAGAAACAACAACATACCAGGATATGGTATGGACTATTACAGAATTTGGAAAACGAGGGGGGAAAAAAAAAAAGGACAATAATTACATGTTTAGTTTACTACAGAAGTGGAAAAAGTATGAAGTGCTCCTGCTGTATCCATCTTAGATACCCTACCGGTGAGACAGTGTGGACCAGGAATTATAGAGGGATTGTGAGGTTGGATTGATGAGGTTATTAAACAATCAGGAATGTTACACTTGCCATACTACTTACAATCTCCTACCTGTAAGAATGAGAAGATGGTATGATCTGTATAATGAACAATATGGTACAATATTATAGATAGAAGAAACTAGAGTACTTTGAAATGAAAAAGCTTTACTAAAACTCTATATGGACTACCATGTCCATATATAAGACACTCATTTTTATTTTTACTCCTTTTCAATTTTCATATTAGTTAAGAAACTTCCCTCTACATTTATTTTATTGGTTATAATTCTTTTGCTTTCTCCTATGAAAATGTGAATACTTGGGTCAATAATTTGTTAGTTTCTGGGTAATACATGGATTCTTCTCCTTGATTTTTCTGTTGCCTTTGTTTCTCTTACAATATATTCTAATCTCCTTGAATAATATATTCCCAAAGTAAACTAATATGCTTTAATAAGGATTTTAATTATATCTGAACTGGATAATACTTTAGACAGTTTATGTGCTTGAATTCAAAATGAACCTGAAACTTTAAAGCTGTTGTTGATACCAAAATACGGATGGAAAAAAAATCTTGCATCTCTGGTTGCTCAACACAAGCAAGAGCAAATATTTTTTAAAGCATAACTGAAATTTCATAATCATAAAGCTTCTGAAAACTCCTATGTATACACAGTGAACATGACTATGAATGGTATATTTGCTTAAAATTCTAGTTTAAGTTCAGTTGCTCAGTCATGTCTGACTCTTTGTGACCCCATGAATCGCAGCACACCAGGCTTCCCTGTCCATCACCAACTCCCGGAGTTCACTCAAACCCACGTCCATCGAGTCCGTGATGCCATCCAGCCATCTCATCCTCTGTTGTCCCCTTCTCCTCCTGCCCCCAATCCCTCCCAGCATCAGAGTCTTTTCCAATGAGACAACTCTTCCCATGAGGTGGCCAAAGTACTGGAGTTTCAGCTTTAGCATCATTCCTTCCAAAGAAATCCCAGAGCTGATCTCCTTCAGAATGGACTGGTTGGATCTCCTTGCAGTCCAAGGGACTTTCAAGAGTCTTCTCCAACACGACAGTTCAAAAGCATCAATTCTTCGGCACTCAGCTTTCTTCACAGTCCAACTCTCACATCCATACATGACCACTGGAAAAATCATAGCCTTGACTAGATGGACCTTTGTTGGCAAAGTAATGTCTCTGCTTTTGAATATGCTATCTAGGTTGGTCACAACTTTTCTTCCAAGGAGTAAGTGTCTTTTAATTTCATGGCTGCAGTCGCCATCTGCAGTGATTTTGGAACCCAAAAAATAAAGTCTGACATTGTTTCCATTGTTCCCCCATCTATTTGCCATGAAGTGATGGCACCAGATGCCATGCTCCTAATTTTCTGAATGTTGAGCTTTAAGCCAACTTTTTCACTCTCCACTTTCACTTTCATCAAGAGGCTTTTGAGTCCCTCTTCACTTTCTGCCATAAGGGTGGTGTCATCTGCATATCTGAGGTTATTGATATTTCTCCCGGCAATCTTGATTCCAGCTTGTGCTTCTTCCAGTCCAGCATTTCTCATGATGTACTCTGCATATAAGTTAAATAAGCAGGCTGACAGTATATAGCCTTGACGTACTCCTTCTCCTATTTGGAACCAGTCTGTTGTTCCATGTCCAGTTCTAACTGTTGCTTCCTGACCTGCATACAGGTTTCTCAAGAGGCAGGTCAGGTGGTCTGGTATTCCCATCTCTTTCAGAATTTCCCACAGTTTATTGTGATCCACAGTCAAAGGCTTTGGCATAGTCTGTCAAGCAGAAATAGATGTTTTTCTGGAACTCTCTTGCTTTTTTGATGATTCAGGGAATGTTGGCAATTTGATATGTGGTTCCTCTGCCTTTTATAAAACCAGCTTGAACATCTGGAAGTTCATGGTTCACGTATTGCTGAAGCCTGGTTAGTTTAACACTATTCAATGGGCCAGAGTGCGTCACAGATTGAGTAATTTTTAGTTAAATCCTATAGTGGAAATTAATTAATTGCCAAACCTTTTTACAAGCACAAAATTTCTGAAATTGAATCCCATGTTTCCAAGTTTTCCCTCAAAATCAATTTATATACAAAGAGAAAAAAAAAAACAACTTAAATTTTAGTTCTGATAGTGATGGTAAGGGACCACAACAGTACTAGACAAATTTATACAGATTCTCTACTGAGGGAACCATAGTGTCTGCAAAGTGCTCTGCCTTAGGGTTCAAGTCAAGAATTGCAGCCTGATTGGCCTCTGAAGTCAGAGGAGACTGGGACTGCCTAAGTGTATGGAAATTGGGGCTGTCTCTATAAGTCAGGAGAAAGTCAAAGCCATAGTGATGGCTGGGGAGGAAGGGGCATAAACTCCTAATCTGTGTAAAAAAAAAAAAAATCCACTAAACACTTCAATAAACTCTGAACTTTTCACACACAAGTAAGATTCGAAGCAGTTCAGGAAAAAACAATATATAGTAAAGTGAAAGAACTGAACAGAGGTTTAAATTGCTGCCCAGTTTATAGGTAAGGCAAAATTGTGTGTTTGATTCTGTTCAAGTAGACACAGTTTAGAAAAAGAACTCTTGGTTTCACTTGAAACCTCAAAGAACACTGCATTAGGGACCAAAAAAAAAACTATGCCTGGACTATGGATTCCCCATAGGATTATGGGCAAACTGAAATAGAACTACCTTTTAACAAAAGAAAATAAAAACAAGCCTACAGGAGTCCAAGGTAACCCCCTATAAGGTTACTGTCAGAAGAATAAAATGGAAGCAGAGTTTCAAGACTATAACAAAACATCTAGTATATGATACAGTGTTAATACCCATTAAAAGAAACAGGGACATATAAACCATGGGTGAGAGAAATAAAATTTAGTAAGAAAAAAATACACAACTCAAAGTCACAATTAGCACCAGAAGGGCATGAAAGTTATTATGCTAAACATAATTTTGTAAAAGAACATGGATAAAATAGGCCAGTAGAGAGAATATTTAAGGAGAGAATTGGAATCTGTAAAAAGGAACAAAATGGAAAACCTAGCACTGAATATTAAAATAACAGATTTTTTTAAAGTCACTGTATGATATTAACATCAAAAGGGACACAATAGAAGAAAGAAAATCAATAGAGGATACACTACAGAAAACTAATAAATATGTAGTTGTAAGAAGAACAGTAAAAAAAGATAGAAAAAGTATACCATGCAAAAGTAATGGTAAGAAAAATAGTGATCATATGCAATAAAAAAAATTGAATTGAGTTTACAACTAAATAAAATGATTTCAAGAAGTTAAATAGTCACTTAATTAGTTAAGAAGACATAAACTAAAAGTGTATTATTAGGTTAAATACAAATCTAAATAAATAAAAATAAATTTTCTCTGGTGAAAGAAGACAAGTGAAGTCTGTTCTCCCCATTACATTCTTAGAGCATTTCATTAGAAAGTTCATAATTGAGAATTTTTTTTCTTTGCCCTTTCAAGATATATTTAAAAATTTTTAGAAGATCAAGAAACCCCTTGCCAGTTTTACAGTCCAGAAATCTTTTCCTCAAGGGTCTGTAAGCCATCTGGAAATATAATCATCAAGGGAGACAGCACCTCTCCCTCCCATTCTCCTTGGGAGGATAGAAACCTTACTGCAACTGACTCCAGGTTAGAAACTTTTTGCCCATCATAAAGGTGGGAGCAATTCATTTTCCTTTAGATAAAGGCAGTTAGCAAGCAAAAAGGCTGTCCTATTACCAGATGTATAGGATGAACCATGTGTGACAAAAACTATATGTGACAAACTATATATGACAAAGGCTTCCATGAGTTATCACTTATCTCAAATACATGTTTGAAACATGTATTGAGCAGGTTACCTCTGCTCAACTATATAAAAGAATGAGATCACTTTATGTCTGCAGTTTGTTTTGTGAATTGCCTATGATGCCCATCACAAGTTGGGTTAAAGTTTATTCACTAGCAGTAGTTTTGTTTTTCCTGTACTTTTATGGAGAGGTTTGATAGATTGTCAAGAGATTTTGTTTTAAACTATGTTTCCTGATACTATGTAAAGTTTAAAAATAAAATAAAATTTAAAAAAATAAATTAAATAAAATAAATTATGTTTCCTGAAGTGTACACACCTAACAACCGAATTTCAAAATACATTAAGCAAAACAGGTAGGAGTAAATGGTGAAATAGAGAAAACCATCCTCCTATTTGGATGTGTTTAACTTCCCTCTGTCCTTGATATACACGACTTCACAAGCATAAGAAAACCAAGCAATAAAATATAAGATGCAAGATGTCCCTCAACAGATGAATGGATAAAGAAGTTGTGGCACATATGCACAATGGAATACTACTCAGCCATAAAAAGGAACACATTTGAGTCAGTTCTGATGAGGTGGATGAACCTAGAACCTACTATACAGAGTGAAGTGAGTCAGAAAGAGAAAGATAAATGTCATATTCTAAAGCACATACAGAGAATCTAGAAAAATGGTACTGAAGAATTTATTTACAGGGCAGCAATGGAGAAACAGACAGAGAGAACAGACTCGTGGACATGGGAGAGGGGAGTAGAGGGTGAGATGTATGGAAAGAGTAACATGGAAACTTACATTATCATATGTAAAACAAGTAGCCAATGGGAACTTGCTGTATGGCTCAGAAAATTCAAACGAGCTCTGTATCAATCTAGAGGGGTAGAATGGGGTGGGAGATAGGAGGGAGGTTCACAAGGAAGAGAATATATGTGTACCTATGGCTGATTCATCTTGAGGTTTGACAGAAAACAGCAAAATTCTGTAAAGCAATTATCCTTCAATAAAAAAATCAATTAAAAAATTAATATTTATTTTCACTAATTTCTAATAAAAATTCATTATTTCCTTTCAAAAATATATAAAATATGCATAATATAAATAATAAAATAAAATTGATATCTATAAAACATTATATCAAGTATTTGCAAAGTACAATTCTTTTCAAGAACAACTAAGATACATGATGATCCATAAAATACAGTCAGTAAATTATTTCAATGTTGAAATATAAAGTTTGTTCTCTGATAAAAAATGCAATGAAATTTAAAATAATGAGATTTCCAAGAAACCTCAACATTTGGAAATTAAGCAACAAACATCTAAATAAGTGAATGGTCAAAAGGGAAATCATATTCTGGAGAGGGTAGCCATTCCCTTTTGGGAAGATTCCTTCCCAACCCAGGGATTGAACTCCGGTTTCCTGCATTGCAGGTGGATTCTTTACCACCTGAGCCACCACAGAAGCCCCGTCGTTCTAAGAGGGAAATGTACAGTTTCATGCGCTCCCATTAGGGGAAAAAAAAAGTATTAAATCTATAATCTAAATATCAACTTAACAAAAAAAAAAACACACAGACTTCCCTGGTGGCCCAGTAGTTAAGAATTCACCTTACAATGCAAGGGACGTGGGTTCAATCCCTGGTTAGGGAACTAAGATCCCATGTGCCCCGGAGGAACTAAGCCCGCAAGCCACAACTAGGAGCCTGGGCACTGCCAACCACAGTGTCCACAGGCTCCGGAGGCCCTAAGCCACACCTAGTGAGGCCCCGGGGCGCCACAAAGAAAGGTTCTTCATGCTGCGAAAAAGATGCTGTGTGTGGCAACTAAGGCCTGACACAGCCAAAAATAAAATAATGATAATTTTAAAAATAAAAAAGAACAAAAGCAAATCACTTAGAAAAAAGAAAGAATGAACACAGAAACTAATGAATTAGGAAATGAAAAACAGTGCAGAAAATGAACACACCCATAATTTCATATTCTGAAAAGTTTAATTGATAAACATCTAGATAGACTAATCATGGAAAATGAGAAATAGCAATATTATAACCTAAAGAATGAGATAAAGAACATTATAGATTCTACAGATATTTAAAAGGCTACTAAAGAAATCACTATGAACAAACAGAGTAATTTATTTTGTAATGAGGTGAAATTAACCAATTTTTTCATGTGCTTATTTAGCAAAATTAATTCAAGGTTTAAAACTACTATCTCTTTTCATGTCTGTTTCAACATAAAATCCACAGTCCTTGTTATTTAACCATCTTTGTGGCTACAAGTCCTAAAGTCTTCAGGCATTCTTCTATCACAAAGTCTACTTTTATACTTAGAATATCTTGTTTCTTAGTAATGCTCAAAATTCTCCAAGCTAGTCTTCACCAGAATGTTGACCAAGAATTTCCAGATGTTCAAGATGGATTTAGAAGGCAGAGGAACCAGAGATCAAATTGCCAACATCCGCTGGACCATCAAAAAAGCAAGAGAATTCAAGAAAAACATCTACTTCTGCTTCACTGACTATGCCAAAGACTTTGACTGTGTGGATCACAACAAACTGTGGAAAATTCTGAAAGAAATGGGAATACCAGACCCCCTGCCTCCTGAGTAATCTGTATGCAGGTGAAGAAGCAACAGTTAGCACCAGACATGGAACAACCGAATGGTTTCAAATTGGGAAAAAAGTACTTCAAGGCTGTACATGGTCACTTTGCTTATTTAACTTTAATATGCACAGTACATCATGCAAAATACCAGACTGCACAAAGCACAAGCTGGAATCAAGATTCCCAGGAGAAAATCAACAACCTAAATAAGCAGCTGACAACACCCTGATGGCAAAAAGTGAAGAGGAACTTAAGAGTCTCTTGACAAAAGTGAAAGAGGAGAGTGAAAAAGCTGGTTTAAAACTCAACATTCAAAAAACCAAGATCATGGCATCTAGTTCCATCACTTCATGGCAACCGATGAGGAAACAATGGAAACAGTGACAGACTTTATTTTCTTGGACTCCAAAATCACTGCAGATGGTGACTACAGCCTTGAAATGGAATCACTTGCTCCTTCGAAGAAAAGCTATGACCAACCTAGACAGCATATTAAAAAGCAGAGACATTAATTTACCAACAAAGGTATGTATAGTCAAAGCTATGGTTTTTCCAGTAGTCATGTATGGATATGAGAGCTGGACCATAAAGAAGGCTGAGCACAGAAGAATTGATGCTTCTGAACTGTGGTGTTGGAGAAGACTCTTGAGAGTCCCTTGGACTGCAAGGAGATCCAACCAGTCCATCCTAAAGGAGATCAGTACTGGATATTCATAGGAAAGACTGATGCTGAAGCTCCAATACTTAAGCCACCTGATGTGAAGAAACTGACTCACTGGAAAATACCCTGATGCTGGGATATATTATAGGCAGGAGGAAAAGGGGATGACAGAGGATGAGATGTTTGGACGGCATCACCGACTTGATGGACATGAGTTTGAGCAAGCTCTGGGAGTTGGTGATAGACAGGGAAGCCTTGCGTGCTGCAAGACTTAGGGTCACAGAGTTAGACATGACTGAGCAACTGAACTGAGTATAGATTTTAATACATTTATATATTAAATACGTGTATATATTTTATACTTGAAAATCTATTTATATTTACTCTTTCTCCAATTTATTTACCACTTTATTAAAAGACTTATATTTGGTTTCTACCTTTTTTCTTTCGATCTGTTTTGAGAATCTATCAATTTTTAAAGCTCTGACTTCTTACGTACTATACCTAACTGATATTTCAAACCAAGCAAGAACATTCTATTTAGTGACTGGATTTCAAAGGAAATAAAACACCTATGTATTTACACACAAGTACGTATGTACATTACATATATTTGTTATATGTAAAATGTGAATGTGGGTTAGTAGAACTGGATTCCATATCGTTTAGATAAAACAATTATATCACTGTAGTAACTAACACTGAAAATTGCAATACTTATTAAAAATATTTAATATTAAATTGGGGATTCCTGATAGCTCAGTTGGTAAAGAATCCACCTGCAACGCAGGAGACCCCAGTTCAATTCATGGGTCAGGAAGATCCTCTGGAGAAGGGATAGGCTACCCAATCCAGTATTCTTGGGCTTCCCTTGTGGCTTAGCTGGTAAAGAATCCACCTACAATGTGGGAAACCTGGGATCAATTTCTGGGTTGGGAGGATCCCCTGGAGAAGGGAAAGTCTACACACTTCATTATTATTAATATTAATATTTTATCAATATATTAATATTATATAGTTAATATAATATTAACATATTAGATATAATATTATATAATATAGTGTTGATTACTAATATTAAGATTATATAATGTTAATTGATATATTGTTAAATATTAATATTAAATCAATAAATACTAAATATCAATCTAACCATCACACAATTTGTCACAATTTTTATGAAAAAGTGAACTACAAAATTTAGAGTAGAGGTAGATGCATGATGTTCTGTGGCCAAAGCTACCAGTGCACTCCAAAATAATAAAAGCCATGTTACCATGAACTCCTGAATCCATATTCTCTCTTGACAAACTCATTTGAGAATACGGAATACTATAACTTCTCTTAATTTGCTCAGCACTTTCTCCTAGCATTAAAATATACTGGCCCATCATGGGAAAAAGTCAGCTTATTTACACCTTCACTTAAATAGCAATTCAGAAGTGGCAGAACAGATTACCTATAACTGTCATATGCTGCTTTGTAGGAGATATTGACTTCTAAAACTCCTGTGAACAAATCCAATATAGTCTTTCACATACTATTTCTGTAACACATGATAAGGGAAAACAAAGCTTCCCAACTCCAAAAAAAAGTAAAATCTTTAGTACCCTAAATAGAGAATTTTCCTAACTGGGTAACAAATTTTAAAACTCAGATTTGTCTATTCAGTAAAGACAACAAATTTCAACTTAACAAGTCAGTAAATTAAAAAAAAATCATACTGTGAAGCAAAAATGTAATTCCCATTCTATATTTCAGAAGTCCATCTTACATTATTGAACTGTTCACTCACAATTTACAAATTATTTCTCATTTACTTTCTACAAAAACATAGTTGAGCAATTATGGGAGGGTCTTCAACTCTAAGTAAACAGATTATTTTCTATCAGCCCACATAAAGAATTAAGAGATTTCAGAGTCAGCTCAAAGTTATGCTCTTTTATTGGCATATAAGTTTGCTGAAATGCAATTTCAATTTGGGTTAAACTGAAAAGAATGGGCATAAGTAAGTCACCTTTAGATGGAATGAAGGGATCTGCACTAACTCAACATATGTACGTGTTTATGGTGGAGTTCAGTTCAATCATTCAGTCGACCCATGAATCGCAGCATGCCAGGCTGCCCTGTCCATCACCAACTTCCTGCTCAAACTCATGTCCATCGAGTCAGTGATGCCATCCAACCATCTCATCCTCTGTCATGCCCTTCTTCTCCCGCCTTCAATCTTTCCCAGCATCAGGGTCTTTTCAAATGAGTCAGTTCTTCACATCAGGAGGCCAAAGTATTGGAGTTTCAGCTTCAGCATCAGTCCTTCCAATGAATATTCAGGGCTGACGTCCTTTAAGGATTGACTGGTTTGATCTCCTTGCAATCCAAGGGACTCTCAAGAGTCTTCTGCCAACACTGGAGAATTTGTGATAATGGGAGAAAATACCAAAATTTAAAATAGGATCATTTAAAGATCTTCAGCAACAAGGGATTTTTCTTTTGAAAGTGACTATTTAGTTTATATTTAACTAGTGGGTCCCACATCACTTGGAGATTTGCTTTTAATAAATTTGGGGATGTTTTATCTTAGAAGCCTGTGTGTTATAAGGTAAAGCAGAAGTAACATTAACAAGAACAGTTGATATGGAGTGTTTCCCTTTAAAGGAAACTGATGAAAAGAAAGGAAATGATTGGCACAGTGAACAGAAAACATGATTGAACTCTCCAGTGATGACTGTCTTTGCCCTCCATCTCAGTAAGCTCATAATTGATTCAGTGAGCAGCTGCCAGGTAACATTTGGCCTAAAGATAGTAAGAAGAGAGTGAAATGGTACTCCCTATACTGCTACAAGCTCTACAAGCTACTGAGGTGATACAGAAAAATGACTACTACATCCATAATTAGAGATCATTCTAATACAATCAGAATATATCATAGCATGAAGGTGCTACTGAATACATTTGAGAATAGGGTGGAGTTTATATACAGTGAAATATTTCATCTTAAAGACATGAGCACAACTTATGTTAGCTGAAAAAAATACACCTTCAGATTGATCACAGTCCTGTTTTAAAATACGTGCTCCTAAAATTTTTAGAACTTGTTGAGGTTAGTAGACATGCTGCATGGTAGGTTATGCATCGTCTGAGGCTATCCTGTATGTAATGACTCCCTGCCTTGGGGTTACAAAAGACCTACCTATCTGTCACAGGGCAAGACGGATATGTGGAACCATTTATGCTCCAGGGAGTCCCAGGGGTTCAGGCTGAGTTAGATTCCAGGTAAGACCACATCCTTACTTAGTGTCTTTCCCTGATCCATCCTGATTCCCTTGCTCTTTTTTTTTTTTTCCCTCAAAATCTCACCTCAATACATCACATGCACTTGGACCCTGTATCAGGTAAGGCTTCTCCAAAAACAAACCTAAATTATTCTCCATAAGAGGATGAACAAAGGTCAGGAAACCATGCTGAAATGTGTACTGATATTAGACAGACAGTGGTCCCCAACATTTTTGGCACTAGGGACTAGTTACATGGAAGACAATTTTTCCATGGGCCTGGGGCAAGGATGAGGACGGTTTCAGGATAATTCAAATGCATGATATGTAACATGCACTTTATTTCTATTATTACATCAATTCCACCTAAGATCATCAGGCATAAGATCATGGAGGTTGATCTTATGGGGAACCCTGATCTAGATGACAGTAAGATAGGAAACTGAAATTCATCTGGTGCAGGGGGGAAGCTATCACCCTTGTCAGTTCCTGGTCATCATGGGCAAGTGTTCTCTGCTGGGTGTCTTTCCTCAGCTGGATATAAAACTCTTCATTCATTCCACATCCTATGCTATTTCCTCTACATAGACCTGAGAGTCTCATGTATATATTCTACATTACTTACTTCCTCTCTAAAGATTTTCATTTGGGCTTTTTCCAAGGCAAGTGCTCTGGCAAAAAAAAAAAAAAATATTGTTTGTCTGAGGAAGTCTTATTTCTCCTTCACTATTGAAGGATAACTTCTCAAGGCATATTTTTTCATACTGAATTCAAATATTATTCCATTCTTTAAGTTCAAATAAGAAACATACTTATTAATATATCAACTTTGAAATGAAAACAGACAGATACAGACACACAGGATTACTAGTCAGCCATTGGAAAGAACAAAATTTTGCCATTTGCAGTAACATGGATGGACTTGGAGGGTATTATGCTAAATAAAACAAGTAGGACAAAACTACTGTATGATTTCACTTACATGTTGAGTCTAGAAAGTATAACAACCTAATGAATATAACAAAAAAAAAAGAAACAGACTCACATATAGAAAACAAACTAGTGGTTACCAGTAGGGTGAGGGAAGGGGAGGGACATGGAAGGAGAAGAGGATTAAGAGGTACAAATTATTATGTACAAAATTAGCTACAAGGAGATACTGCACAGCACAGGGAGTATACCTAATATTTTCCAATAACTACAAGTGGAGTGCAACCTTTAAAAGTTGTGAAGTACTATGCTTTACACCTGTAACTTAGACTGTACATTAACTACACTTCAATAAAAATCTCAGCCATTAGAAAACAAACCTGATTTTAAAAATGAAGATCAGCAAAAGAGACACTGATGTATAGAACAGTCTTTTGGACTCTGGGAGAGGGAGAGGGTGGGATGATTTGGGAGAATGGTATTGAAATATGTATAATATCATATATGAAACGAGTCGCCAGTCCAGGTTCGATACACGATACTGGATGCTTGGGGCTGGTGCACTGGGATGACTCAGAGGGATGGTATGGGGAGGGAGGAAGGAGGAGGGTTCAAGATGGGGAACACATGTATACCTGTGGTAGATGCATTTTGATATATGGCAAAACCAATACAATATTGTAAAGTTAAATAAAATAAAATTAAAAAAATAAAAAATAAAGCACATGGTTAAAAAAAAAAAAAAAAAAAGAAAAGACGATCAATACCCCAGAGAAAATATACAGATGGAAAACAGGCATATGAAAAGATGTTTCATACCATGTCATTAGAAATGCAAAATAAAGCACTAATAAGATACCACTACACACCTGCTTCGTCTAGTTAAGGCTATGGTTTTTTCTGTGGTCATGTATGGATGTGAGAGTTGGACTGTGAAGAAGGTTGAGCGCCGAAGAATTGATGCTTTTGAACTGTGATGTTGGAGAAGACTCTTGAGAGTCCCTTGGACTGCAGGGAGATCCAACCAGTCCATTCTGAAGGAGATCAGCCCTGGGATTTCTTTGGAAGGAATGATGCGAAAGCTGAAACTCCAGTACTTTAGCCACCTCATGAGAAGAGTTGACTCACTGGAAAAGACTCTGATGCTGGGAGGGATTGGGGGCAGGAGGAGAAGGGGACGACAGAGGATGAGATGGCTGCATGGCGTCACTGACTCGATGGATGTGAGTCTGGGTGAACTCCGGGAGTTGGTGATGGACAGGGAGGCCTGGCGTGCTGCGATTCATGGGGTCGCAAAGAATTGCACACGACTGAGCGACTGAACTGACACACCTGCAAGAACAGCCAAAATCCAGAACACTCACAACACGAATACTGATATGAGCATGGACATAGCTCTCATTCATTGCTGGAAGGAATTAAAACGGTACAGTCTCTTTAAAAGACGGCCCACAAGTTTCTTACAAAAACAAACATACACTTATTGTAAGACCCAGCAATCACACTCATTGGTACTTACTTAAAATAGCTGAAAATATGTCAACACAAAAACCTGTATGTGGATATTTATTGCAGCTTTATTCACAACTACCAAACTCTCAAGCAACCAAGATGTCCTTCGGTAGGAGAAGGAATAGGAATAAATAAATTGTGGTACATCCAGGCAATGGAATATTACTTAGTATTAAAAAGAAATGATCTATTAAGCCATGAAATGATATGTAGAAACCTTAAATGCATTATTACTAACTAAAAAAAAAAAAAAGGCAATCTGAAAAGGCTACATTCTGTATGATTCCAAATATAAGACAAGACACTCTGGTAAAAGTAAAACTGTGAAGACAATGAAAAGATCAGTGGTTGCCAGCGGCTGTGGGGACAGGTATGAATCAGTGAAGCACAGAGGATATTTAGGACCAAGAAAATATTCTTTATGGTACTATATACAATGTATACAGTGATATATATAAGAGTGATGTGGATGCGGGAGAGGTTGTGCATATGTGGGAAAAAGAGGTATATGGGAAGTCTCTATATCTGCCTTTTGATTTTATTTTCAACCAAAAACTACTATAAAAATTAATTTAAAAAAAAGAAGTGTAATTAATAAACTAAGAGAAGAGAGAAAATGGAATCATATAAAATGCTCAATTAACCTGAGAAAGAAAAAAAATGGGAAAACAGGAAAAAAAAAAAAACACACAAACAAGTACAATGAATAGGAAACCATTGTCAACATGTAACTATTCTATGTCAATATCCATATTAAATATTACTGATCTAGATATAGCAATTACAAAGAAGTTTTCAGGGTGAATGAAACTCAAGATCCAACCATATGTTAACTATAAGAAACCCACTTTAAATGTAGATACAGATAGGCCAAAAGTAATGTGATGGAGAATGATATACCATGTTAACATTAATAAATATTTGGACTAAATTAAAAAACAACTTAAAATTTATGGGATGCAGTGAAAGCAGTGCAGAGAACAAAATTCACAGCATTAAACACCTAAATAAGAAAAGAAGATGGAACGCTAATAATCCAAGCTTGTACTTTATGAAATTAAAGAAAAGTAAACTAAGTATCACTACAAACAAAGCTGGTAGAAGTGTTGGAATTCCAGTTGAGCTATTTCAAATCCTAAAAGATGATGCTGCGAAAGTGCTGCACTCAAAATGCCAGCAAATTCACAACACCCAGCAGTAGCCACAGGACTGGAAAAGGTCAGTTTTCATTCCAATCCCAAAGAAAGGCAATGCCAAAGAATGCTCAAACTACCGCACAATTGCACTCATGAGAGTAAAGTAATGCTCAAAATTCTCCAAGCCAGGCTTCAACAGTATGTGAACCATGAACTTCCAAATGTTCAAGCTGGTTTTAGAAAAGGCAGAGGAACCAGAGATCAAATTGCCAATATCTATCGGATTATCAAAAAAGCAAGAGAGTTCCAGAAAAACATCTACTTCTGCTTTATTGACTATGTAAGAGCCTTTGACTGTGTGGATCACAATAAACCGTGGAAAATTCTAAAAGAGATGGGAATACCAGACCACCTGACCTGCCTCTTGAGAAACCTATATGCAGGTCAGGAAGCAACAGAACTGGACATGGAACAACAGACTGGTTCCAAACAGAAAAGGAGTATGTCAAGGTTGTATATTGTCACCCTGCTTATAGAGTACATCATGAGAAACGCTGGGCTGGATGAAGCTCAAGCTGGAATCAAGATTGCCGGGGAAATATCAATAACCTTGGATATGCTGAAGACACCACCCTTAGGACAGAAAGTAAAGAACTAAAGAGCCTCTTGATTAATGTGAAAGAGGAGAGTGAAAATGTTGGCTTAAAGCTCAACATTCAGAACACTAAGATCTTGGCATCTGGTCCCATCACTTCATGGGAAATAGATGGGGAAACTGTGGAAACAGTGACAGAGTTTATTTTGGGGGGCTCCAAAATCACTGCAGATGCTGACTGCAGCCATGAAATTAAAAGAGGCTTGCTCCTTGGAAGAAAAGTTATGACCAACCTAGACAGTATATTAAAAAGTAGAGACATTACTTTGACAACAAAGGTTCGTTTAAGTCAAAGCTATGGTTTTTCCAGTAGTCATGTATGGATGTGAGACTTGGACTATAAAGAAAGCTGAGTGCAGAAGAATTGATGCTTTTGAACTATGGCACTGGAGAAGACTCCTGAGAGTCCCTTGAACTGCAAGGAGATCCAACCAGTGCATTCTAAAGGATATCAGTCCTGAGTGTTCATTGGAAGGGCTATTTTTGAAGGTGAAACTCCAATACTTTGGCCACCTGATGTGAAGAACTGACTCATGTGAAAAGACCCTGATGCTGAGAAAGATTGAATGCGGGAGGAAAAGGGGACAACAGATGATGAGACGGTTGGATGGCATCATCAACTCAATGGACACGAGTTTGAGTAAACTCCAGGAGTTGGTGATGGACAGGGAGGCTTGGCATGCTGCAGACCATGGGGTCCCAAAGAGTCGGACGTGATTGAGCAACTGAACTGAAGTTGCTAGAAGCAAATAATGTTGTTAAATCAAATCAGTGTTTGATATGTTTCAGATTTTTTTCTGAGACTACAAAATGCCAAAGTGAGGCACAGCAACAGAGTGAGGTATTTTCAGAAAACAGCAACACTAGTATGTATTAGAATCTATTGTTTGATATGTAAACATGATACGTGGTCAGCAAAACTTTTCACAGAAATTCGAATGGTGTCTTTGATTATATTTAATTGGCATAGTTCTGAAAGGAAGGTATAATCATTTCAGAGAAGAGAAAACTCAAGGTTCAGAGAGATTACATAACTTTTTCCAGGCCATTCAGCAGGTGGGAAAGGTAATGTCAGAATTTATTTCTTTATAATTTACTAGTATGAGCTCTTTCTACAGAATAACTTTACCACCATGTAAAGGTTTCTGTTGGCTGGTATTTTTTGTAGTTTATTCCTCCTACATAGATAGTTGGTAACATATAAATTAATCTTTGATGCAAAATATTCCTGTTTAGAGCTTAAAGCGATGAAGTTTCTGGCATAAAATTCTATCTTTAGTTCAATATTCCATTGTTTTTCTCATGCATGTCACTGAAATAATTCAGACATATCAATATATATTAAGTGCATTATTTTAGTCAGCATAGTTTCAAGTTGAATACCCTTAAATAACAATTTAAAGTAATTTTGTAAATGGACATTTAGGGCTAGATTACATATTTACATGAGTTTTGTTTATTATAAATTCAAGTTGCTGTTTCCAACTGAGTGCAAGCAGGATGGTTAACTATTTACCCAGAGGGAAAATGTCTCTTCCTCCCACTTCAACCATTAACACTGAGAAACACTCTTCTTTGTACAGAACTATGTTTGCCAAGAAAAGCCACTAGCCACACATGACTGCTGAATACTTAAAATGTGCATTGTTGACATAGCAATTTGTGGTGAAAAAAGTCATAGAAAGACAAATATTGTATATTTTCACTCATATGTAGAATCTAAAACATACAAAACAATGAATATCACAAACAGACTCAGATACAGTAAATTAGTGGTTAACTGTGGGGAGAGGTATGGAGGGGGAGGGCCAATATTGAGATAGGGGATTAAGAGGTAAAAACGTATGTATAAGATAAAAATATATAAGGATATTGCACAGCACAGGCAATAGAGCCACTATTTTATGATAACTTTAAATGGAGGACAATCTATTAAAAAATCTGAATCACTGTGTTGTACACCTGAAACTACTGTAATATTGTAAGTCAACTGTACTTTAATAATTAAAATGAAATGCATGATCACTACAAAATACACCCCAAATTCCAAAGGCCTAGTATGGAAACAATATCAATATTTTTACATCACTTACAATTGAAGTAATATTTTAGTAGACTGCTTAAATACATTATTGAAACTCATTGTCCTTAGATGTTCTACTTTTAATCTCTCAACTAGAATTTTCAAATTAAACACCTAACTCATATACATATAATGCTGAGGTACACAGTATGTTCCATGATATGTTCTAATAAATTCTTTTATACACACACCTCCTGTTCTCATATTATAACATTTATGCATAAACATGGTATCTTATATAATTCTTCCATCTTTGATAATATACATAGGTTTATTAAAAATTCAGTTTTAACTTTTTTACTTTAAGGACTGCTTCCAAACAAAAAAACCTGGTATTTTAAGTAATTTTCCTTGCTTACATTGTCCTGGAAAAAGTATTTAAGCTAAAAATTATATATATATATATTTTCATGAACTTAAAATTAGTTATGGTAACAAGTGATTGGCATGTTAAGAAGGAAAATCATTTCTGTTTCCCATTTCAAATATAAAGTAAAAGAAATCTAAAACACCCACAATGTAGTAAAGAAGGAATCACCAATTGTATTTTACATACTTTCTATTAATTTGCTCTTAACCTCATGGCATGAAATGTAAAATTTTATGATGCATATTTCTAAAGAACTGATCTTGAAAACAACCAAGCAAAATTCCAATTTGTTTCTACAACTGATTTTACTTGAAATAAACCAAGTGCCTATTGTAATGTTTATTAACTGAAAACTTTCTTTAAAGTACTGCACTTGAAATAACACAATTACTAGGTACTCTTTAATTGAAGTATGTTTCTGTACTTCAATTTAAAGTTATTTAAATTTAGCTTTTAAATTTTTTAAAAATTTTTAAAAATTTAATTCTAAATTTGACTAGAAAACATTCACTTTAAAGGAATATCTTTACAATCCTACACTTGGAAAAACTTTTGCTATTTCTGAAATCCTGCTCAGGATCCCGGTTTGGTCCATATCCAATTTTTATTATCTCAAAGCCCAATTATGTTGCTAACAACCCAAATTCAGCCTTTGCAAATTTTAATACTGCATCATAGGTCTAGCCAAAATAGAATTATTCATTTATATAGATAGCATGAGACCATTAACCCATATCTACTTTAAAAATCTTTCTGTCCTGTATGAAGATTACAACAGCTCTATGCAATCAAGTGAAAAGTACTGATATTGGTAATTAGTTGAACCGTATGATTGCTAGCTCACATTAACGACTACCCCTGTGTTCATATGATTTTCTGTTTACTATAGACTAAAATAGGGAAAAAAGAGAACACTGAATATTCTTCTAGCCAAAATGTTATTTTGTACTTTAAAAATAAATGTCAAGATATCCTGGGGCTACTAATCCACTTTTCATGAAAGAAAGTCAAGTTTATTTTTTTAACCATTGAATGTATCGAATTAGTAAAGTTTGTGGTATCAACAGACAGTCAACTTAATCATGTTCTTGGAAACCACTAGGATTAGTAATATATTTTTTATTTCCAAAGAACTAGTGATACGTAAGAAGTTTCACATTTATTTACAAATGCTTGGTCCAATCATGAACAAGTGGAAGAGACTTAAAAAGCATCACCATATTTTATAAACCTCATTTCAAACAAAACAAAATAAAAATGACCCGACAGAAGAAGGTAGTGGCATGAATAATGAACCAACTAGTACTGAATAGCCACTAATTTTGATTTCATTAAAGCTAATACGATGCCTTTTAAAGTGTTTTATTTCATACACAAAAAAAGAATGTTTTGTTTAGTCTAATGAAAGTTTCTTGAATGTTTTTTTGAAAATACAATTTTACATTAATATTGATGCCCTTTACTGGCTGCCCCTAAAATCTCATGCATAAATGCCAGAGAATTTGGAATTGAATTGCATCATTTTGCAGAGTGCACAGAGTTCAAAGCGATTTCTTTTCAAAGCCCTTCTCTGCCTCCTTGAAGTTCTTTCCAATTCTGATACTTCGGAGCTTCAATGCTTTCTTATAGCTGACCCCTTTTACATCAATTTTATATCATAAAAATTATCTATTACCTCACATCAGTCACAAATCTTCTACATATTGTTCCTATTTGTATCACTGTTATGTCCCATACTCCACAATAATATTTCATTCCACCCTCACAAATCAAATTCAAGCCTTTATGAGTCAGCTTGCCCTTTCCTTCATCTTTCAATTCTGCTCTCTTCTATAGTAAGTTAGGTGCCTGAACATTTCCAGCAATTTTCCTACTCTACAGCTTCCCTAACTATTATCAACAAAGAATCCTACAAATTTAAAGTAAGAAATCATATTTGCATATAAATATGAGTTAAAATATTCAAAATGAATTTGTAGTATCTGACCTCAAGCATTTGGTTTATTTGATAATATTGGTCAGTTAGTGGCAGTATTTTGCCTGACCAAATAATTAGTTACTTGGGTCACAATAAGATTTGGAGAAGGAAATGGCAACCCACTCCATATTCTTGCCTGGCAAATCCCATGGACAGAGAAGCCAGGTGAGCAGAGTCAAAAAGGACTGAGTGACTTCACTCACTCACTCAAGATTTGGTGACTATGAAGGTAGACTCAAGTGAAATTCATGACTATTACTATTATTTTTTTAAATGTATAAATTTACCACATAAAGCAGGAAAAGACCTTAGAACACAAACACTAATTCTCATCTGTTGTTCCAGTTACTTCTACAATACCTGCATCAGCTCTATGTCAAATATCTGCTTGAATACACCCACAGAAAGAGGCATGCAATACCTCTTCAGTCCATTTCAGACAGCTCCAATCTCTCACAAAATCCCTGATCATTCAAAGGCCTAGCACAACTAAAATTTTAAAAGAATGTCTTTTCTTCACTAGCCAGTCTCTTTATTCAGGAATATTAAAATAAATAACAAACCCCCCAAATGGCTTTTTTGAGTATTTAAAGTACAAAGCCTCTGGTCTGGGACTTCCCCAGTGATTTAGTGGTAAAGACTCTGCACTCTCAGCGTAGGGGGGCCAGGTTCAAACCCTGGTCAGGGAACTAGATCTCACACGCCAAAACTGAGAGTCTGCAAGCCGCAACCAAGACCCAGAACAGCCAAATAAACAAATATTTTAAAAATAACAACAATAAGTACAAAGCCTCTGGATATACACCACAAAGTTTTCTTTTTTTCTTTCTTTTTTTTTTTTTATTTTTTTTACGTCTACTTCTATAAATAGAGGGAAAGATCACCATGTCTTCAGGTAAGGTCACTTGATCTCAGGTTATAAGCATAGAAGAGACATGGGAGGAAAAAAATGGAGAGAGTTGCCATTCACTGTAGAAGTTGAGAGGGAGGCTCAGGCTGGGCAGACCTATGAACCAAGACGCTTTCTAATCTGCCTGTTCGCATATGAAAATACGCTCATGAGAAAGTTCCTAAAAGTTCATGTTTCCAGGTCCACCAGTAAGAAGCCTTGGAAGTCTCCATTCCATCCTAACAGGTAAAAAGCTGAACAACTTTTCTTAGCCGGTAAAAGAGAGGAGAATTCAGGGCAAACCGTTGCCCTCAAAATAAGAAAGGAGAAAACAAGGAGTTATAGCTTACCGGAGCAGATAACCACGAGTCGAAACTGCCGCAGAAGCCAATCCGCGTAGGAAAACCCGAAACTTAGTTCGCGAACTGCTGGACGCTAAGCGTCAACGAGAGAGTTAAAATAGTCCAGAGGAACTCAGTCATTTGAGGATCTGCACAATTTCCATAGAGTTGTCTCCCCGGAGCTCAGTGTCGACGAGAGAGTTAAAATAGTCCAGAGGAAGTCAGTCATTTGAGGATCCCCACAATTTCCAGAGAGTTGCCTCCCTGGAGCTCAAACAGGTCCTTGAGTGAAATCAGAGAAAAATCCCCTAATGCATCTCGTAGTGGGAGGGGAAATGTAACAGCCTTGAAATAGACCAGAGCACTCTGTTCTTAAGAAGAATGCCTTCAGGAGAAACTAATTAAGGCGAATCCAAACTTCTGGGATAGTTCCTAAATGAGCTGCTGCTGCTGCTGCTGAGTCGCTTCAGTCGTGTCTGACTCTGTGCGACCCCAAGAGACGGCAGCCCACCAGGCTCCCCCGTCCCTGGGATTCTCCAGGCAAGAATACTGGAGTGGGTTGCCATTTCCTTCTCCAATGCATGAAAGTGAAAAGTGAAAGGGAAGTAGCTCAGTTGTGTCCGACTCTTCGCGACCCCATGGACTACAGCCCGCCAGGTTCCTCCGTTCATGGGACTTTCCAGGCAAGAGTACTGGAGTGGGTTGCCATTGCCTTCTCCGGGGGCAGGGAAATACCAAACTCCAGTCAGCTGTAGCCTTTTACTTACGTGGGTGCTCAGTAGCTCACTCCTGTCCGACTCTTTGCGACCCTGTGGATTATCGCCAGCCAGACTCCTCCATCCATGGGATTTTCCAGGCAGGAATACTGGAGCGAGTTGCCATGCCCCACTCAGGGTTCGAATCTGTGTCCCCTGAATCTCCTGCATTGGCAGGCAGATTCTTTACCACTGAACCACCTGGGAAGCCCTAGCTTTCTACTTAGGAGAAGGGAAATACTGAATTCTGGCCATCCCATTTTAACTAAAGGAGAAACTAAGAACACATTAAATTTACCATCCAGAGGCATAGGCGTATTAAAAGATTGAAACCAAATCATAGAATGTGTCCCATTGCCCCTAACCTCAACACCACATTACTAAAGCAGTGTTTCCAGCAGTTCATTTTACCCATAGATCATGTCTGACTATAAAGATGAAGTTACAAAGCACAGTGAAAGGCTAAAAGTACAATTTGAAGACACAAACCAAGCATCTGTACCAGAGTCAGATACAACAGAGATATTGGAATTATCAGACCAGAATTTTAAAAACTGTGATGAACATGCTAAGGGCTCTAATAGGTAAAGTAGATTGCGTGCAAGAACAGATGAGCGATGTAACCCAGAGAGAGGGAAATTCTAAAGAAATAAAAGGAAATGGTAGAGCTCAAAGGCACCATTACAGCAATGAGGAATTTGGAAGAAATACTTTGATGGGCTTATTAGTAGACTAGACACAGCTGAGGAAAGAATCTCTGAGCTCCAGGATATATCAATAGAAACTTCCAAATTGAAGGAGTTTGCTGCTAATAAGGATGCCTTACAAAATATGTTAAAAGACAATCTTTGGAGACAGGGAAATAGCTCAGACTCTGATCTACACGAAGTATAGAAAAGCTTCAAAGAATAAATAAGTGAGGGTAAAATAAAACAGTGGATTTTCTTATTCATAATTGGACAGATTATTCAAAGGAATAAAAGCAACAATGTATTTAATTCTCCACAATATATATCATATATTATTGTATCTGATTACAGTAGCTTTATAGTAAATTTCGAAGTTGGCTAATTTGAGTCCTCCGACTCCATTCTGTACTTTCTTCTGTGATGGCTATTCTGGGCCTTCTACCTCGCTATATAAACTTTAGAGTTAGATCATCAAGACGAACTATAATGTAAAATTTGAGCTTTGGGTGATCCTAATATGCCAATACAAGTTCATCCGTTATAACAAATGGACCATCTGTATGGATGTGAGAGTTGGACCATAAAGAAAGCTGAGCTCCAAAGAATTGATGCTTTTGAACTGTGGTGTTGGAGAAGATTCTTGAGAGTCCCTTGGACTGCAAGGAGATCCAACCAGTCCATCCTAAAGGAGATCAGTCGTGGGTGTTCATTGGAAGGACTGATGTTGAAGCTGAAACTCCAATACTTTGGCCACCTGATGTGAAGAGCTGACTCATTTGAAAAGACCCTGATGCTGGGAAGGATTGGGGGCAGGAGGGGGAGGGGATGACAGAGGATGAGATGCCTGGATGGCATCACCAACTCAATGGACGTGGGTTTGGGTGACTCCGGGAGTTGGTGAGGGACAGGGAGGCCTGGCATGCTGCGGTTCATGGGGTCTCAAAGAGTCAGACACGACTGAGCAACTGAACTGAACCGACCTGAGTGAGAGATGTTGATAATGAAAAAGGCTCTACATCCATGGTGGTTGAGCACATAAGGGAAATCTCTACACCATCCATTCTCTAGGAACCTAAAACTGGTTTAAATAAATGAAGTCCCTGAAAAAAAGTGATTTAAGTTAAATTGATGCTGTTAGGGTGGGCCCTAATCCAATCTGACCGGAGACCTTCTAAGAAGAAATCTGAACACAGAGGAGATACCGGGATAAAGACACAGAGGAGAGATTACATGAAGGCAAAAGGCAAAGACAACCATCTTCAAACTATCTGCTGACACCTTGATCTTAGATCTAGCCTCCAAAACTGTAAGAAAAATAAATTCCCTCTTTAAACTACCCAGTCTGAGATATTCTGTTTTGGCAGCCATAGCAAAACAATACAAAACCCAAGAATTATGGTATGATGAAAATAACACTTTATTTTTGCAGTCCTCTTCCAAACACTGATAATCATAGTACAGTTATGAGAAAAAAATATCAGGAAATTTCCACTCAACATAAATACTATAAACTATCTGGCCAGTGATCCTAAAAATTATGAAGATCATCAAGAAAAGAAAAGCCTGTGAAATTTCACAGCCAACACAAGCCCAAGGAAATGGAAATAAATTTATTCTGGGTGTGATTCAAGAACATCAAAGAGGATCTTAGATTAAAAAACAGTCTATGGGAATATGAATAAACATGGATTTAATTAATAAATGTATCAATGTTGGTTCACCAGCTGTAACAGTATTGGTTCACCAGCTGTAGCAAATGTACCATACAAATATAGATGTCTATAATAGAGAAAATATGGTGCAGAGTATATGAGAACTCTTTATGCTATGTTCAGAATTGTTTTTGCAAATCTAAAACCATTCTAAAATAAAAATTTTATTTAAAAAGAAGCCATAAGCTGAGGCACTGCGAGCACATGCCAGTGTTATTTGTTTGCAGCATCCCTCCCTCCCTCCCCACAGCGTGACTGAACAAGGGAGCCTAAAAAAAAAAATAAGTGTCCTCCACCATCCCCTTTGTGTCAGGGCGGAAACCAGACACTGAAGAGACCAGCAAAGAAGAAGAAATAACAGAGGGAACCGCCTTGGAAGCTACAGGCAATAGATTTAAACCCTGTGGTTAGTACCGACTACATAGGAAGGGGCCTATAGATCTTGAGAAATATAAGTCGGACCAAGGAAATAGCCAAAAATGAACTGAACCCACAATACTCACAACAAAACCAGAGAAAGTCCTAGATATATTTTTACTATTTTTACGATCATTCTTTCTTTCTTTTTTTTCTTTTAATGTTTTTAAAAAATTTTAAGTCCTCTATTATTCCTTTAATTTTCACTTTTATAACCTATTTGAAAAAAAAATAAAACCCTATTTTTTTAAAGCAAACTTCATATATACATTTTTTATAATTTTTTGACTTTTTTTTTTCTTCTTCTTTTCTTTAACATTGTATTTTTGAAATTCCAAACTTTACTCTAGATTTTTAATTATAGCTTTTTGGTATTTGTTATCAATTTTGTACCTATAGTTTTTTTTATAATTTCTGTGACTTTTTTTTTCTCTGTTTCTTTCTCTTCTTCTTTTATATAACATTGTATATCTGAAATTCCAAACTCTACTCTAGATTTTTAATTTATGCTTTTTGGTATTTGTTATCAATTTTGTACCTATATTTTCTTCATAATTTTCGCAACCTTGTTTGTTTTTGTTTGTTCGTTTTTTCTCTCTTTCTTTTCCTTCTTCTTTTCTTTAACATCGTATTTTTGCAATTCCAAACTCTACTCTGGATTTTTAATTTTTGCTTTTATGTATTTGTTACCAATTTTGTACCTTTAAGAACCCAATCTTCAGTACCCATTTTTCACTAGGGAGCGAGACTACTGGCTTGACTGCTCCCTCTCCCTTTGGACTCTCCTTTTTTTCCACCAGGTCTCCTCCCTAACCCCTCTCTACTCCACCCAACTCTGTGAATTTCTGTGTGTTCCAGATGGTGGAGAACACTTAGGGAACTGATTACTGGCTGGATCTGTCTCCCTCCTTTTCATTCCCCACTTTTATCCTCCTGGCCACCTCTGTCTCCTTCCTCCTTCTTCTCTTCTCTGTATAACTCCGTGAACATCTCTGAGTGGTCCAGGTGTGGAGTGCACATAAGGAAGCGATTACTGGCTAGCCCACTCTCTCCTCTATTGATTCCACTTCATCTCATTCGGGTCACCTCTAACTCCCTCCTCCCTCTTCTCTTCTCCATGTAATGCTGTGAACCTCTCTGGGTGACCCTCACGGTAGAAAAACTTTTTATCTTTAACGTAGATGTTTTATCAATGGTGCTGTATAGAAGGAGAAGTTTTGAGACTACTGTAAAAATAAGACCGATAACTGGAAGCAGGAGGCTTAAGTCCAAACCCTGACTCCAGGGAACTCATGACTCCAAGGAACGTTAATTGACAGGAGCTCATCAAACACCTCCATACCTACACTGAAACCAAGCACCACACAAGGGCCAACAAGTTCCAGGGCAAGACATACCAAGCAAATTCTCCAGCAACAAAGGAACACAGCCCTGAGCTCCAAGATACAGGCTGCCCAAAGTCACCCCAAAACCATAGACATCTCATAACTCATTACTGGACACTTCATTGCACTCCAGAGAGAAGAAATACAGCTCCACCCACCAGAACACCAACACAAGCTTCCCTAACCAGTAAACCTTGACAAGCCACCTGTACAAACCCACACACAGCGAGGAAATGCCACAATAAAGAGAACTCCACAAACTGCCAGAATACAGAAAGGACACCCCAAACTCAGCAATTTAAACAAGATGAAGAGACAGAGGAATACCCAGCAGATAAAGGAACAGGATATATGCTCACCAAACCAAACCAAAGAGGAAGAGATAGGGAATCTACCTGATAAAGAATTCCGAATAATGATAGTGAAATTGATCCAAAATCTTGAAATCAAAATGGAATCACAGATAAATAGCCTGGAGACAAGGATTGAGAAAATGCAAGAAAGGTTTAACAAGGACCTAGAAAAAATAAAAAGGAGTCAATATATAATGAATAATGCAATAAATGAAATTAAAAACACTCTGGAGACAACAAATAGTAGAATAACAGAGGCAGAAGATAGGATTAGTGAATTAGAAGATAGAATGGTAGAAATAAATGAATCAGAGAGGATAAAAGAAAAACGAATTAAAAGAAATGAGGACAATCTCAGAGACCTCCAGGACAATATTAAACGCTACAACATTCGAATCATAGGGGTCCCAGAAGAAGAAGACAAAAAGAAAGACCATGAGAAAATACTTGAGGAGATAATAATTGAAAACTTCCCTAAAATGGGGAAGGAAATAATCACTCAAATCCAAGAAACCCAGAGAGTCCCAAACAGGATAAACCCAAGGCAAAACACCCCAAGACGCATATTAATCAAATTAACAAAGATCAAACACAAAGAACAAATATTAAAAGCAGCAAGGGAAAAACAACAAATAACACACAAGGGAATACCCATAAGGATAACAGCTGATCTTTCAATAGAAACTCGTCAAGCCAGGAGGGAATGGCAAGACATACTTAAAGTGAGGAAAGAAAATAACCTACAACCCAGATTATTGTACCCAGCAAGGATCTCATTCAAGTATGAAGGAGAAATCAAAAGCTTTTCAGACAAGCAAAAGCTGAGAGAATTCTGAACCACCAAACCAGCTCTCCAACAAATACTAAAGGATATTCTCTAGACAGGAAACACAAAAATGGTGTATAAATTCGAACCCAAAACAATAAAGTAAATGGCAATGGGATCATACTTATCAGTAATTACCTTAAACGTAAATGGGTTGACTGCCCCAACCAAAACACAAAGACTGGCTGAAAGGATACAAAAACAAGACCCCTACATATGTTGTCTACAAGAGACCCACCTCAAAACAGGGGACACATACAGACTGAAAGTGAAGGGCTGGAAAAAGATTTTCCATGCGAATAGGGACCAAAAGAAAGCAGGAGTAGCAGATAAAATAGACTTTAAAACAAAGTCTGTGAAAAGAGACAAAGATGGTCACTACATAATGATCAAAGGATGATTCCAAGAAGAAGATATAACAATTATAAATATATATGCACCCAACACAGGAGCACCGCAATATGTAAGACAAATGCTAACAAGTATGAAAGGGGAAATTAACAATAACACAATAATAGTGGGAGACTTTAATAGCCCATTCACACCTATGGATATATCAACTAAACAGAAAATTAACAAGGAAACACAAACTTTAAACGATACAATAGATCAGTTAGACCTAATTGATATCTATAGGACATTTCATCTCAAAAAAATGAATTTCACATTTTTCTGAAGTGCACATGGAACCTTCTCCAGGATAGATCACATCCTGGGCCATAAATCTAGCCTTGGTAAATTCAAAAAAATAGAAATCATTCCAAGCATCTTTTCTGACCACAATGCAGTAAGGTTAGATCTCAATTACAGGAGAAAAACTATTAAAAATTCCAACATATGGAGGCTGAACAAAACACTGCTGAATAACCAACAAATCACAGGTGAAATCAAAAAAGAAATCAAAATTTGCATACAAACGAATGAAAATGAAAACACAACAACCCAAAACCTGTGGGACACAGGAAACGCAGTCCTAAGGGGAAAGTTCATAGCAATACAGGCATACCTCAAGAAACAAGAAAAAAGTCAAATAAATAACCTAACCCTACACCTAAAGCAACTAGAAAAGAAAGAAATGAAGAACCCCAGGGTTAGTAGAAGGAAAGAAATCTTAAAAATTAGGGCAGAAATAAATGCAAAAGAAACAAAAGAGACCATAGCAAAAATCAACAAAGCCAAAAGCTGGTTCTTTGAAAGGATAAATAAAATTGGCAAATCATTAGCCAGACTCATCAAGAAACAAAGGGAGAAAAATCAAATCAATAAAATTAGGAATGAAAATGGAGAGATCACAACAGACAACACAGAAATACAAAGGATCATAAGAGACTACTATCAGCAATTATATGCCAATAAAATGGACAACGTGGAAGAAATGGACAAATTCTTAGAAAAGTACAACTTTCCAAAACTGGACCAGGAAGAAATAGAAAATATTAACAGACCCATCACAAGCACAGAAATTGAAACTGTAATCAGAAATCTTCCAGCAGACAAAAGCCCAAGTCCAGACGGCTTCACAGCTGAATTCTACCAAAAATTTAGAGAAGAGCTAACACCTATCCTGCTCAAACTCTTCCAGAAAATTGCAGAGGAAGGTAAACTTCCAAACTCATTCTATGAGGCCACCATCACCCTAATACCAAAACCTGACAAAGATGCCACAAAAAAAGAAAACTACAGGCCAATATCACTGATGAACATAGATGCAAAAATCCTTAACAAAATTCTAGCAATCAGAATCCAACAGCACATCAAAAAGATCATACACCATGACCAAGTGGGCTTTATCCCAGGGATGCAAGGATTCTTCAATATCTGCAAATCAATCAATGTAATACACCACAGTAACAAATTGAAAAATAAAAACCATATGATTATCTCAATAGATGCAGAGAAAGCCTTTGACAAAATTCAACATCCATTTATGATCAAAACTCTCCAGAAAGCAGGAATAGAAGGAACATATCTCAACATAAAAAAAGCTATATATGACAAACCCACAGCAAACATTATCCTCAATGGTGAAAAATTGAAAGCATTTCCCCTAAAGTCAGGAACAAGACAAGGGTGCCCACTTTCACCATTACTATTCAACATAGTTTTGGAAGTTTTGGCCACAGCAATCAGAGCAGAAATAGAAATAAAAGGAATCCAAATAGGAAAAGAAGTAAAACTCTCACTATTTGCAGATGACATGATCCTCTGCATAGAAAACCCTAAAGACTCCACCAGAAAATTACTAGAACTGATCAATGATTATAGTAAAGTTGCAGGATATAAAATCAACACACAGAAATCCCTTACATTCCTATACACTAATAATGAGAAAACAGAAAGAGACATTAAGGAAACAATTCCATTCACCATTGCAATGGAAATAATAAAATACTTAGGAATATATCTATCTAAAGAAACTAAAGACCTATATATAGACAACTATAAAACACTGGTGAAAGAAATCAAAGAGGACACTAATAGATGAAAAATATACCGTGTTCATGGATTGGAAGAATCAATATAGTGAAAATGAGTATACTACCCAAAGCAATTTATAGATTCAATGCAATCCCTATCAAGCTACCTACGGTATTCTTCACAGAGCTAGAACAAATAATTTCACAATTTGTATGGAAATACAAAAAACCTCAAATAGCCAAAGCTATCTTGAGGAAGAAGGATGGAACTGGAGGAATCAACCTACCTGACTTCAGGCTCTACTACAAAGCCACAGTTATCAAGACAGTATAGTATTGGCACAAAGACAGAAATATAGATCAGTGGAACAAAATAGAAAGCCCAGAGATAAATCCACGCATATATGGACACCTTATCTTTGACAAAGGAGGCAAGAATATACAATGGATTAAAGACAATCTCTTTAACAAGTGGTGCTGGGAAAACTGGTCAACCGCTTGTAAAAGAATGAAACTAGAACATTTTCTAACACCATATACAAAAATAAACACAAAATGGATTAAAGATCTAAACGTAAGACCAGAAACTATAAAACTTCTAGAGGAGATCTCCGACATACATCACAGCAAGATCCTCTATGACCCACCTCCCAGAATATTGGAAATAAAAGCAAAAATAAACAAATGGGACCTAATTAAACTTAAAAGCTTCTGCACAACTAAGGAAACTATTAGGAAGGTGGAAGGCAGCCTTCAGAATGGGAGAATATAATAGCAAATGAAGCAACTGACAACTAATCTCAAAAATATACAAGCAACTCGTACAGCTCAACTCCAGAAAAATAAATGACCCAATCAAAAAATGGGCCAAAGAACTAAATAGACAGTTCTCCAAAGAAGACATACAGATGGCTAACAAACACATGAAAAGATGTTCAACATCACTCATTATCAGAGAAATGCAAATCAAAACCACTATGAGGTACCATTTCATGCCAGTCACAATGGCTGCGATCCAAAAGCCTACAAGCAATAAATGCTGGAGAGGGTGTGGAGAAAAGGGAACCCTCTTACACTGTTGGTGGGAATGCAAACTAGTACAGCCACTATGGAGAGCAGTGTGGAGATTCCTTAAAAAACTGGAAATAGAACTGCCTTATGATCCAGCAATCCCACTGCTGGGCATACACACTGAGGAAACCAGAAGGGAAAGAGACACGTGTACCCCAATGTTCATTGCAGCACTGTTTATAATAGGCAGGACATGGAAGC
This sequence comes from Bubalus kerabau, assembly GCF_029407905.1. Classification (NCBI taxonomy): domain Eukaryota; kingdom Metazoa; phylum Chordata; class Mammalia; order Artiodactyla; family Bovidae; genus Bubalus; species Bubalus kerabau. Next base: position 77,901,481 of record NC_073627.1, on the reverse strand, counting down.
AACCTAGATGTCCATCAGCAGATGAATGGATAAGAAAGCAGTGGTACATATACACAATGGAGTATTACTCAGCCATTAAAAAGAATACATTTGAATCAGTTCTAATGAGGTGGATGAAACTGGAACCTATTATACAGAATGAAGTAAGCCTGAAAGAAAAACACCAATACAGTATACTAACGCATATATATGGAATTTAGAAAGATGGTAACAATACCCCTGTGTACGAGACAGCAAAAGAGACACTGATGAATAGAACAGTCTTATGGACTCTGTGAGAGAGGGAGAGGGCGGGAAGACTTGGGAGAATGGCATTGAAACATGTATAATATCATGTATGAAACGAGTTGCCAGTCCAGGTTCGATGCACGATACTGGATGCTTGGGGCTGGTGCACTGGGAGGACCCAGAGGGAGGGTATGGGGAGGGAGGAGGGAGGAGGGTTCAGGATGGGGAACACATGTATACCTGTGGTGGATTCATTTTGATATTTGGCAAAACTAATACAATATTGTAAAGTTTAAAAATAAAATTAAAAAAAAAGAACAAAAACTGTCAAACAAACAAACAAACAAAAAGAAGCCACAAGGACTGGTATAAATAGTCTGATCAGATGAAGCATCCAAATACAAAAAATGAAACATGATTGATTCATGAATTGAAAAGAAGCTCTAAAACACAGGGTTTTAGGTTTTTTTTTTTTTTTTTTTTTTTTTTTTAATTAAAAAGGTGAAATATAAATACAGTTCCTAGAGCAAATGACATTTTTCATGATGGTGTGATCACTCACCTAAAGCCAGACATCCTGGAATGTGAAGTCAAGAGGGCCTTAGAAAGCATCACTATGAACAAAGCTAGTGGAGGTGATGGAATTCCAGTTGAGCTATTTCAAATCCTAAAAGATGATGCTATGAAAGTGCTGCACTCAATAGGCCAGCAAATTTGGAAAACTCAGCAGTGGCCGCAGGACTGGAAAAGGTCCGTTTTCATTCCAATCCCAAAGAAAGGCAATGCCAAGAATGTTCAAACTACCGCACAATTGCACTCATCTCACACGCTAGTACAGTGATGCTTAAAATTCCCAAGCCAGGCTTCAGCGATGTGTGAACCATGAAATTCCTGATGTTCAAGCTGGTTTTATAAAAGGCAGAGGAACCAGAGATCAAATTGCCAACATCTATCGGATCATCAAAAAAAAAGCAAGAGAGTTCCAGAAAAACATCTACTTCTGCTTTATTGACTATGCAAGAGCCTTTGACTGTATGGATCATAATAAACTGTGGAAAATTCTGAAAGAGATGGGAATACCAGACCACCTGACCTGCCTCTTGAGAAACCTATATGCAGGTCAGGAAGCAACAGAACTGGACATGGAACAACAGACTGGTTCCAAATAGGAAAAGGAGTACATCAAGGCTGTATATTGTCAACCTGCTTATTTAACTTATATGCAGAGTACATCATGAGAAACGCTGGGCTGGAGAAAGCACTAGCTAGAATCAAGACTGCCAGGAGAAATATCAATAACCTCAGACACGCAGATGACACCACCCTTATGGCAGAAAGTGAAGAACTAAAGAGCCTCTTGATGAAGGTGAAAGAGGAGAGTGAAAAAGTTGGCTTAAAGCTCAACATTCAGAAAATGAAGATCATGGCATTTGGTCCCATCACTTCATGGCAATTAGATGGGGAAACAGTGGAAACAGCGGCTGACTTTATTTTTCTGGGCTCCAAAATCACTGCAGATGGTGCTTGTAGCCATTAAACTAAAAGATGCTTACTCCTTGGAAGGAAAGTTATGACCAACCTAGATAGCATATTAAAAAGCAGAGACATTATTTTGTCAACAAAGCTCCATCTATGAAGGCTATGTTTTTTCCAGTGATCATGTATGGATGTGAGAGTTGGACTGTAAAGAAAGCTGAGCACTGAAGAATTGATGCTTTTGAAATGTGGTGTTGGAGAAGACTCTTGAGAGTCCCTTGGACTGCAAGGAGATCCAACCAGTCCATTCTGAAGGAGATCAGTCCTGGGTATTCTTTGGAAGGACTGATGTTGAAGCTGAAACTCCAACACTTTGGCCACCTCATGTGAAGAGTTGACTCATTGGAAAAGTCTCTGATGCTGGGAGGGATTGGGGGCAGGAGGAGAAGGGGATGACAGAGGATGAGATGGCTGGATGGCATCACCGACTCAATGGACATGGGTTTGGGTAAACTCTGGCAGTTGGTGATGGACAGTCTGCAGGTATGCTGCAGCCATGGGGTTGCAAAGAGTCGTACATGACTGAGTGACTGAACTGAACTGAACTAATTTTTCCTAAGGTGAGAAGAGGACAATGTAGAAGATATATTTATGTGATTATAAAGAGGAATACCCTTATTAGAATATGCACATTGCAGTATTTAGGGCAAAAATAATATGATGCCTCTGACTTTCAAATGGTTTGAAAATATTTTCAAGAACATATACTGAATTATATGTATATACTAAAATGTAAACAATTGCTAAATCTGGGTGAAGAATAAATCAGTATTTGCTGTACTATTCTTGGAGATTTCCTATGGATTACAAAACAACTTTTTTTTTTAATTCAAGCAGGTTGATACTGAAAAGTTTAGGATCCTTCAGCATTCTTTTTAACTAAATGATATTATGTGTTCATGACCAAATAAAGGTTAAGACTCCATATTTACATTATTTAAGTAACATGGTTATGTAATTATACCTACACTTAAGTCTCTATGGCTCCCCTCTACGAAGCAGGCAAGGTGTCTGTTATCCACAGTGTCCTAGTTGAAGATACAACACTGAATAATTTAATTTAATGTTCCTTGTATATTTGAAAGACTTCTCTAAACAAACATTAGAGCAACTGGGATCTACTCTGGGGATCTGGGTAGTGGGAATTTGGCACTGGAAGAAGATGGTGTTATCTTCCCTGCTTTCTTTGTGTGTGGTAAAAACAGTTTGCAAAACCAAGTTCTAAATAAGCATATTTATCATTTATGGAATAGCCTCCCTTCTGACTTCATTTGTTTCATAAGCCCTTGCTATATATTATTTTCATTTTCAATAAAGGGAAATGGAAGCTTCAAATTATCTTTAAATTTATTGCTCTGTAGAGATTGTTTCTAGTCATTTTAGAAATGTTCATATGAAAATTCATTGTTATTTAAATAACAGTATAATAATAGAGAGACTCTGTTTTAGTTCCAAGTACCCAGGACTCAGTACTTCTAATGAATAGTATGTTTTTTTTTCAAGCTTCACTTAAGAATGTATCATTAATATCTTTCCAGATTAAGAAAGAGAAATTTAAAAAATTACATTCAGTGGTTGCATTGTACAGAAATGCCTTCTGGACCTTTCTATTATTGAAAGTGAAAGTGAAGTCATTCAGTCATATCCAGCTCTTTGAAACCCTGTGGACTGTAGCCCGCCAGGCTCCTTTGTCCATGGGATTTTCCAGACAAGAATACTGGAGTGGGTTGTCATTTCCTTCTCCAGGGGATCTTCCCAACCCAGGGATCAGACTCTGGTATCCCGCATAGTAGGCAGACTCTTTACCGTCTGAGCCACCAGGGAAACTTAAACTAAATTATCTTGAGTCTTACATATTTAAAATCTACCCAAGAAATCTACAAATATGACCAGTATTAGTTGAGTGCAGGCAATAAATAATCATAATCTGACTTATTTAGGCTAAAGTGTCAAAGTTAAATCTCCCTGTATAAATCTTACTGAAGACAAATCCTGTTTTCTGTAACCACTTAGAGCTTATTGCCTAATTTCCAAGAAACCCCCAAAACATTAGAACTAAAGCTAACATTGCAACTAAATTTACGACTTTTCCTGGTTGTTTTTCCCATTCCACACCAAAAGGCTATTCAGCCTCCACTCCACTACAAGTCTTGACAAAGCAGGTAATTTGCTACAAGATGTTTTCCCTTTCAGTTTCCTTATTTCAATACATTTTACGATTTCTCGATATCTTGTGAAATATGACAACCTTCTAAGTTTTTTAAAATTTCCACATAATACCATTCTTGGATGGTCTTACATATAGGAGACTTTTCCATCTTGGTTCTACATACTATATCCCTTTGAAAGTTTTTTATGTTGGCATAATTCTAAGATGGCATATATTCTATTGCTTTTAAAGTTTTCTATGGTGTTTTCTTATTTTGCATTAATAATGTGATTCTAATGCTCTTTTGAGCAACTAAAGTCACTCAAGTTTTCTTGACATGAATTCTGTTTTTATTTTTGAACTCATTGACAGCTTGCTGTCTGGTTCATTGGTATATTTAGATATTTCTCCCTATTTCTTTCTCAACACATTTGTATGTATTTTCATAATTCCTTTTTTATACCTTCCTATCCCAGAACTACTTTTTTTTCTCATAAAAATGTAAATAGGCTATATCTATCTGTGGCAGGCTGGTGGGACATTCACAGCTTCATTTCCTTTTCCTGGTATCACTTGAACATTATATTTCTTAGCCTTGTCCACAGTAGGTTTGGACCATGAATCAAGTATTTTATTTTACATCGCCAAGGAAAAGTTTAAAGAAGAAATGATTTTAAGAGAAAAGATCTGAGTGGAGTTCAGTTCTGACACTTGTGAATTTGGTTGACTCTTCATTTTTTTAATTTTTTTTCCTTTTTAAATACATCGTACATTGTTTGACCTAAAGATGGGACAGATTGGTTTCTTATCCCTTGTTCACACTTCCAGGACATTTCCCTTTTTCTTTCCTAAAATTTTTGAGCTTTGATTTGCACTTCATCAAATTATACCAGATGCTACTTTTCTCTGCTCTGACCTTCCATATACCCCAAGAGCACTTGATTTATTCCTTGAAGATTAGCACCTTAGTCACAACCAGTCTCTCCATCATTACTGTCATCTTCAACCTTCATGATTTTAATATCAATGGGCTCCTAGTGGCTCAGATGGTAAACAATCTGACCACAATTCAGGAGAACTGTGTTCGATCCCTGGGACAGGATGATCCCCTGAAGAAGGAAATGGCAACCCACTTCAGTGTTATTGCCTGGAGAATTCCATGGACAGAGGAGCCTGGCAGGCTACAGTCCAAGGGGTCACAATGAGGCAGACATGACTGAGCAAATAACTGCAACATATGATGATTCTGCCAGTATCTAACTTTTTAAAATCTCTTCTTCCAAAGACTTTGTCTTCCACCCTTGCTTTATTGGCCACTCTTACCTATGGTCACAGCCCACCTTTTCATCACTAGCAAAACCAATAGTTTGTCAATATACTCACTCAAGCATTATATTCTCTTGCTAATATCTGTCTTCCTAGCTTACTTTCTCTATTACTCTAGCATAAATAGCTTATCTACATTTAGACTTAGTCTACATCATCTATCTTCATTCTTTGCCTTTACTTCCCACCTCAAACTTTTAAAAAATCCAATGTTCAAAAGTAAAATTGTCTTGTATTAATGCTCCACCTTTCATTCCCTGCTATTACTGTTTCACATTCAATCTTGTTAAGAACAACTCCCCACATCTTCTTCATATACCTTAACAGCTGAAGATAAGTAGAAATAAGACAAAATCATGTTGGTTGGTTCTATATTCAGCAGATGACCAAAAAACCCAATGGGCCTTAATTCTGCAAGACATTCATAATGCATTTCCCACTAGGGGGAGGATATGATAATTTCAGCCATGGATGACTATATAACAGTATTTCATAGAGGCACAGTATTTCTTAGAGGCTGTATAATGTAGTTGATAATATCCCAGAAGTCCATTTGACATCCTCTCTTGAGACTCTAATATTCAGTTTGAACTTATCATTCTATAAAAATGAACTCATCTTTCCTCCAAATTGGTCCCTTTCTTCACATCTTATGTAAGGCCCACACAGTTTTCCGACCCTGCTGATATTGAGCACATTCCCTGCACATGTTCCTTCACTCTCCTCCAACCACACCAGCCTCCTCAATTTTCACAAATACCTTACTGATTTTCTGCCTCCTTGATTAACTCAATTTTGCCAAAAAGGCATGTTAAAGCATTCAACTATAAAAGTGGAATTATCTATTTCTTATTTCAATTCTATCAGATTTTACCTGAGCATCACCATCAATCAAGTTGATCTGATTAACATTTATAGAATACTTAATCCAACAACAGTAAAACATATACTGCATATACTATTTTCAGATCACAAAAGAACATTCACCAATACAGACCACATCTCTAGGCCATAAGTACACCTTAACAAAATTAAATGCAAATAAATCAAATAAAGTGCACTCTAATAAAGTTTATTTAGTGACATTAAATTAGAAATCAATAACAGGAATGTAACTAGAAAATCCCTAAATATTTTTTTTTTACTTATTTTTTTTTATTTTCTTTTTTAACTTTACAATATTCTATTGGTTTTGCCATATATCAACTTGAATCTGCCACAGGTTTGAGACTAAACAAAGTACTTATAAATAACATTTGGGTCAATAAATAACTTTCAACATAAATCTGTTATTTTAAAACAAATTAATATGAAAACACAACTTGTCAAAATTTGTGGATGTTGCAGAAGTAATGCACAGATGGAAGTTTATAGCATTTAATAACTACACTAGAAAAGAAGGTGATCTAAAAGCAATAATCTAAGATTACATTTTATGCAACTAAAAATGAAGACTAATTTAAGCCTAAAAGAAGCAGAAGAAAAGAAATAAAAATTATTTTATAAAAAACAATGAAATTGTATACAGGGGAACAATATGAACAGATTAGTAAAAATGATCAACATATACCCAGGCTAACTATGAAAAAGAATAGAGAGAAGGTACAAATTACTAATCTCAGATATAAAAGAAGGGTTATCACTGCTAAACTAATGAGTATTGAATGGATAAATAAGGGATATTAGTAATCAAAACAGTGTTATCAGTGAAAGAACAGACAGATAAATCAATGCAACATAAGTACACTAACATAGTCAACTTATCTTAGACAAATGGAGCAAAGACAGTCTTTTCAATGAATGGTGCCAGAACAACTGGACATCCACACACAAAAATAAATCTAGACACAGACCTTATACCCTTCACAAAACTGTAAAACTCTTAAAGATAACATAGGTGAAATTTAAGATGACCTGCAGAGAAGGCAATGGCACCCCACTCCAGTACTTTTGCCTAGAAAATCCCATGGATGGAGGAGCCTGGTGGGCTGCAGTCCATGGGGTCGCTAAGAGTCGGACACAACTGAGCGACTTCACTTTCACTTTTCGTTTTCATGCATTGGAGAAGGAAATGGCAACCCACTCCAGTGTTCTTGCCTGGAGAATCCCAGGGACGGGAAGCTTGGTGGGCTGCCTTCTATGGGGTCACACAGAGTCGGACACGACTAAAGCGACACAGCAGCAGGGGTATGGTGATGATTATTTAAATATAATACCAAAGGCATAGAACATGAAAGATAAAATGGGCTCCATTAAAATTTAAAAAATCGGCTCTATGAAATACAGTGTTGAGAGAATGAGAAGACAAGCCGTGGACTGAGAAAAAAATTGCAAAGACACATTTGATAAGGGACTATTACCCAAAACATACAAATAACTTAAGAATAAGATAATGGTGTAGGCTCTGCATGTACGGGACAGGAGGTATATGGGAAATCTCTGTACCTTACTCTCAATTTTGGTTTGAATCTAAAACTGATCTTTTAAAAAGCTTTTACTTAAAAAAAGGAACATTATGAACTTTATATGGCTGCAAACTTCATAATTTGACACAAACTACCAAAATTCACGCAAGGTGAAACAGATAATCTGAATAGGCCTATATCCGTTTAAAAAATTGAATCAATAATTAACAACATTAAAAAAAAGAAAAAGTAGAGAAGATCTAAAAGACTAGCAATGAGCATACCTAGTATCCAGATCATGGTTTCTAATACCATCTACAATAAAAGGAGCTAGGACACTATAAAGAAATGTGATTCTAGGAGTGGGGAGTAAATATACATAATGACCCTGGCCCATCGTATAGTCGGAGAAGGCAATGGCACCCCACTCCAGTACTCTTGCCTGGAAAATCCCATGGACTGAGGAGCCTGGTAGGCTGCAGTCCATGAGGTTGCTAAGAGTCAGACATGACTGAGCGACTTCACTTTCACTTTTCACTTTCATGCATTGGAGAAGGAAATGGCAACCCACTCCAGTGTTCTTGCCTGGAGAATCCCAGGGACAGAGGAGCCTGGTGGGCTGCCATCTCTGGGGTCGCACAGAGTCAGACACGACTGAAGCGACTTAGCAGCAGAAGCAGTAGCATCTTATAGTGTCAAAAAGTAACGAAATGTTTAAAAAATATATATAGGTAGATTGATGACAGATAGATGATAAAGAGATAGATAGGGATATGTCAAAGGGGCACAAGATCAAACTAAAAGAACTCTTAATAGTCAAACTGGGACAAATGAGCAACAAAGTGAATAACCCCAAGTGTAAAATATGAGACCTATGAGTGTATACTAATATAATAAACATGGCTGAAGAGAAAAATCTTAGCTGCAGAAGAATTCAAAATAACTGATACAGACTCTCTGTGCTATACATAGTGACTTCCTTCCGAAGAGTTCAGCCTGGAAAGGAAGGTATTTTTTCAGTGGAGAAATCTGGCAAACACTACCTCAGTCAAATAATCAGGTTAACTCAACAGTTATAAATCATATTAATAGTATGTGATGAAAATACTTTACCTCTATGAGCTTCCTCACCCAAACCCACAAATCCCATCTAACCATGAGAAAAACGTCAAATTATCAATAGAGTGGACATCCTATAATATGTCTGATCAGGATTCCTCAAAATTGTCACGGTTATCAAAGAGGAGCCTAAAGAGACATATAACTAACTCTAAGGAGATATTATAGATAGGATGCTGGAGCATAAAAAAAAAGGACACTAGATTAAAAACTTAGGAAGTAAAAATAAACTGTGCATTTTAATTAATAACACATCAATATTGGTTAATTATTGGTAAGAGTGTACCATATTAACGGAAGATACGAATAATAGAAGATACTGAATATGGGGTATATGGGAATTTTCTATACTATTTTTATCACTGTTGTGTAAGTCCAAACTGCTTTTTTTTAATAAAGCTTATTTTACAAATTGCATACCTACAGAATCCAATAAACAGCACACAGCATCACCAGACTTGTATGTGTCAATAGCTACCACTCACAACTGATAGTTTCTCTATCTTCTTAATAAACTTTGGTAGTGAATATAGGTTGCCTCCAAACTTAAAACAATAGTGGCCTGGAGTAAAATCTTAACAGTCTCAGCCAATATTTATTTAGTTTAAATTAGAATATGAAAAGTGAAAAGAAAGTGTTAGTTGCTCAAACCTGTCTGACTCCTTGAGACCTCATGGGCAGTAGTCCACCAGGCTCCTCTGTCCATGGAATTCTCCAGGTCAGAATACTGGAGTGGGTTGCTATTCCCGTCTCCAGGGGATCTTCCTGACCTGGGGATTGAACCCAGGTCTCCTGCATTGCAGGCAGATTCTTTACTGCCTGAGCCATCAAGAAAGCCCAAATTAGAACATACTGCCCTGTTATTACAACCACAGGAATGTATAGAACTTTGCCATTGATATAAATATGACTTAATTTTCAAATCCCATGTCATATTTTCCATATATATAAAATACAGGGCTTTTAAATAATTCCAGCAGCAGCAGCAGCAGGTGTTACTTTTGTAGAGGACTGGGCATGCTGCTAAGTCACTTCAGTCGTGTCCGACTCTGTGCAACCCCAGAGACGGCAGCCCACCAGGCTCCTCTGTCCCTGGGATTCTCCAGGCAAGAACACTGGAGTGGGTTGCCATTTCCTTCTCCAATGCATGAAAGTGGAAAGTGAAAAATGAAAGGGAAGTTGCTCAGTCGTGTCCGACTCTTAGCGACCCCATGGACTGCAGCCCACCAGGCTCCTCCATCCATGGGATTTTCCAGGCAAGAGTACTGGAGTGGGGTGCCATTGCCTTCTCCAGGACTGGGCATACCTGGCTATTATTGACAGAATCTGAAGAAACAAACTAAACTACTTTTACTATAGAGAAATAAAACAAAGAAAGTTTCCAGGACATGATCCAGACAAAGTACATTCAATAAAAGAGGGACAGCTATTCATTTAAGATAATTTTAGGTATCATGGAGGTAGAGGTAGTCATTTACTTTATAGTTTCAGAAAAATTGCTGAAAAGTAAAAATCTGACAGATGATCATATATGAAGCTACAGAAGGGCCAATGAATTTAGATATGAGAAGAGTCTTCCTGAATGCTCTTAAATTCTGCATTTCTTTATACAATCACACAAAGATCAAAACATGATCAAAAACATAACATGGCAGCTATTCAGACAACATTAGCACTAAAATTAATGAAACAATAATCATAACCTAAAGTTTGAATGACAACAATTTGAATTACACCAGCAATAAATCATCTTCATAACTTCTTATTATATTCCAGGAAAAAATCCAACATAAATGGTTTGATGAGCCAATACATTTATTGAAGGCTTATTTTTGTGCATTTCACCCACATTTAATCAATGTTCTAAGAATATTACTTCAATGCGATGTGTAGAGAAGTAGCTATAAATATAGACATAAATGAATATCCTGTGAATTTTCAGACCTTAAGTAAAGTTTATAATGTTGTGATTTGCAGAGGCTTGTATTATCATTGTTCATATCTAGATGTGGAGGTGAAAATGTCCACATATAGCTCTTAATGCTCTAATTTGATCATTTTTTACACACCTCTTTGCCTCAATATTTTTTGCACTGTCTCCTGTACCACTTTTTTTTTCCTTGGTATGACTTAGATGTTTTATTATTCTTTATAAAACAATTTTTATTGAAGTATGTTTGATTTACAATGTTGTGTTAGTTTCAAGTGTATAGCAAACTGAGAACAGTATGGAAGTTCCTTAAAAACCTAAATATAAAACTACCATATGACTCAACAATCCCACTCTTGGACATATATACAGAGAAAACTATAATTCAAAAAGATACATGTTTCCTAATGTTCACTGCAGCACTATTTATAATAGCCAAGACATGGAAGCAACCTAAATGTCCACCAAAAGAGGAACAGACAAAGAATATGTGGTCTGTATGTATATATACATATATATATATATACATATAATGAAATATTACTCAGCCATATAAAAGAACAAAATAATGCCATTTGCAGCAACAGGGATATAATTAGAGATTTAGTAGTTATCATCCCACTTATTTTCTTGACAACCTAGCATCTACTGTGGCTGTTCAGGTCCTTATCTTAGGAATAAGTGGATGCAAAAGCCTCTCAACTGGTCTTCTCTTGACAAGCCTCATCTTTTGTAACTCTTTTATGAATCTGAAAATTTTCTGAGTGTCATGAAATTAATGTACCTAGAGCATGTACTCTGAGCACTCTACCTTCCACCCCTGTTATTTAAACATTGTTTCCTCAATTTCTGTTAAAAATTAAAGTCCATTTTTTCTAACCAACTCTTCCAGAATAATATAAGATATTCCTTCCAGAAACATATTATCTATGAATATTAATCTTCTACATATCATTGAAAAATTATGTATCATCTATGTGCCTTATAGTCATTTATAATAAGAAAACCTCTGTTACAGGGTGGTTAGTAAATAAAGACAAAACAGGGAACACTTAAGAGTGTTTAGCTCTTAATAATTAGCTCAATAATTAGCTTAATAATTATTAGCTATGTCATCATTTTTATTCATGTATTAACATAGACTGGTCTTTGTTTTAGCTTTCACATCTTGATCCACATAATGCTACAAGAGGGAATATTCTCACAATTCCTTTCTGTCAATCCAATTTTTACACCTCTTTAAAAACTGGTGAAATTCTCATCAGCATTCCTGCCAATAGTTCTCCAACTCCTATTAATTAAAACTTGCACTATTCTTATGTCAATTCTCTATCTTCCAATTACTTTCCTGTTTCTACTGCCTTGGGTGAAGACTGTAATTTTAATGGACTTATTGTGTATAATTTTTTATTATTAGACTTCAAGCTTATTCATTCCATTTTTCTTATCTCTATTCTCCCATGCTTTCCCAAGGTTGAACTAACTTCTCTTCCCATCCAGGCTTCACTATTAGTAACTGGCCAAAGATGACAGTAAAAATCAGGCAGTATTAAATAATCCCCTTGCCCATCACTGCTCCCAATTATGCATATATTTACATAAACAGGTACTATCTGTACACAAATACTGTCTGTATTTGTGGAGGATATTTCTTAGTGTGGGTCCCTCAGAAGCAGACAAGGAGGAGTAAATCTCTGTGTATCAGAGATGTGTTAAATGTGCTCTGAGGAGAAACCTGTAAAAGAGTAGGGGAAGTAGCAGAGAGAAGGAGAAGACCAAATCAAGCAAGGGCATAAATTTAGCAACTCTCTTAGAGAGTAATGTCAGCCTGATCTTGAAGGGAAGCCCTGAAATGTCTACTATGTGTCATTGTTTCCCCAACTGGATATAAGAGAGTTGGGCTTTTATGCTTCTTCCTTCATCAGTCACTGGTTAATTCTGACAACAGGCTCACAGGCATTTTCCAGAAAGAGCAGGTGGCTTCAGCAGATGGAGAGAAGTTCTCTGAGTTGCAGGTGAATACTATTAGGCCCAAATTCACACAAAAGCCTGGGAAACAACCTATAAAAATAGCAAATGGGACAGGAGTTTCTCACTTTGGAATGAGTATCAACCATGTCCATTCCAAAAGGGAAGTGGAAATTCTCTCAGCCTTGGGATCTTCTCCCTCAGCAATGACTTTAGCAGTACCCAAAACTCAGATCAAACACACCTTTCTCACTCTCACGCTAAAAACTTCTCACTCTTGAAATAATACCTAGCAGCACATTGTACATTTTCATTATCTTCATATTCTTTACTACTCACTGAAATGATCATTTCTAGGAAAAAATTTTAAACTTGAATTAATCATAAAATATATCCTTCCCAATACCATTTAAATTCACCCTAAAATACATTAGGCATAGATGTCTTTCCAATGTTTTAAGAAATATTCAGATGAAAATGTTTCCTTTTCAGATAATTTCTATGGTTCCAAATACTTTTCTGTGAAACAGCTATTCCCTCATTTAATCTCCTATTGATAGAGCCAAGATTTTATCTGTTCAAAACTTTTCTCTCATTCAGGAATAATTCTTTATTTTTCTAAGCCAATAATTATTTTCCCCATGTTTACATATCAGAATATTAATACATCCAAAGATGTACAATTGTTTCCAATTGTAAAGCAAAACTACAGATTAAATTAAATATATTATCTTAGACAACAGCTTTTACTCAAAGGTGTGATTAATAAATTCCTATTATGTATTGAAGTAATACAATATTGTTATAGGGAATATATATGAGTAAATCTAATATAAAAGAATTATAAAGAATGACTATGCTGAATTGCCAAAAAGGTTAACATTTCAAAATCAATTAATGTAATACATTATACTAATACAAAAAAGGACAAAACCTGAATAGATAGAGAAAAAGACATTTAACCAAACCCAATATCCATCCATGAAAAAAGCTCAAAACACAAGTTTAGAAGGAACTTCTCCAACCTGATAAAAGACATCTATCAGAAACTGACATTTAACATCATATATCATAGCAAAAAACTGTACTCTCATAGAGCTCAGAAATAAAGCTATCTACTCTCAAAATCAAGCAAAGAAAAAAAAATAGAATGGACTCAGATTAGAAAAGAAGAATAAGAGTACCTTTATTTACACACAACATGATCCAGGTTACACATATTCCTAAGAAATATCCAGTAGTCACATATGGATGTGAGAGTTGGACCACGAAGGAAGCTGAGCACCAAAGAACTGATGCCTTTGACCTATGGTGTTAGAGAAGACTCTTGAGAGTCCCCTGGACTGCAAGGAGATCAAACCAATCAGTCCTAAAGGAAATCAGTCCTGAATATTCTTTGGAAGGACTGATGCCGAAGCTGAAGCTCCAATACTTCGGCCACCTGATGCGAAGAACTGGCTCTTTAGAAAAGACCCTGATGCTGGGAAAGATTGAAGGCAGGATGAGGAGGGGACAACAGAGGATGAGATGGTTAGATGGCATCACTGATTTGATGGAATGAGTTTGAGCAAGCTCCAGGAGTTGGTGATGGACAGGGAAGCCTGGCATGCTGCAGTCCATGGGGTCACAAAGAGTCAGACATGACTGAGTGACTCAGCTGAACCGAATAAATATGCAAAACAACCACTAAAATTAAAAAAATAAATTCAGTAAGTTCACAGGACAAAAATAAATAAAAAGTCAAATGTGTTTAGACTAACAGTGAGCAATTAAAAATGAAAGTAAAAACACTTTCCATCAAATAAAGCAGGGAAAAATATCAAAATAATTATGAGAACTGTACAATGAAAATTGAAAAATACTGCTGAGAGAAATCAAATATGACCTAAATAAATGGAGGGAGCTTTCCTTTCCTTTTCATGGATTAAGAGTTTTGAGATGATTAAAATTAAATTCTTCTAAAATTGATTGGTTATGCATTCAATGCAATCCTTATCAAAATTCCAGCAGATTTCTTCCCTCTAGAAATTTAGAAGTTAATGTTAACATTTATATGGAAAGGCAAAAGCCACAAAACAGCAAAAGCAATTTTAAAAAAGAACAACACAATTGGAGGACTTGATGCTTCCCAATTTCAGACTTACTACAAAGCTGGAGTAATCAAGAGAGTGTGGTACCGAGAAAATGATAAACATACACACAGATCAATAAGGCAGAATTAAGAGTCCAGATATAACCTTTACATTTATGTAAGATAAACACACTTTTCAACAAAGGCTCAAAGGCAATTAATTGAATGGAGAAACAATAGTCTTTTCAAGAATGTCCAAATACTAAAAGATGATTCTAAACGATTCTCTCACATTATACTTAAAAATGAGCTCAAAATGAATCTAAGACATAATTGCAACAGCTAACATTATAAAGCATTTGAAGAAAATAAAGAGAAGATAATTCTGATTTTGGGTTAGAAAAATATTTCTTAGACACTAGAAGAGAGCATCATCCATAAAAGAAAAAAATGATAAAACGAGTTTGGTCAAAACTGAAATCAAAGGTACTTACAAAGCATCTTTTTAAATACAGAAAGACAAGATGCAATCTGAGAGAAAATATTTATTAAGCCTTTATCTAGTAAAGGTCTTGTATCTAAAATTTATAAACTAAACTGGTAAGTGAATAACTAGAAGACAAATGATCCACTCTAAAAATGAACAAAAGTTTCAAATAGACATTCCATCAAAGAACTATGAATTTAGACAAATGACAGAAGGAAAGATGTTCAGCATCATAGTAAGGAGAAAGCAGTTTAAAGGACAGTGACAAACCACTTTATATATACTTTACAATGATTCAAAAAGGCAGACTGTAGTATCTATTGGCAGGGATGTGGAAGAACTGATATCTTCATACACCGCAGGCGAGAAAGTAAAATGGTATAGTACCTTTTTAAAACAGTTTGGCATTTTCTTAAACACATAAGTATAAATTTACCACATGACCCAGCAATATCACTCCTGGGAATCTAACCAGAAGAAATGAAAACACATGCCTGCACAAAAAATTCTATGTTATGTTTATAGCAACACAATCCGTAATGCCCCCAAACTAAAAACAATCAAATGTCTATCCACCGGTAAGTAAATAGTACAATGTGGTATATTCATACAGTGGATTACTATTCAGCAATAAAAAGGAGGAAAATGCCAATACCTGCCATATGGATGATTTTCAATAATGTTATACAGTGAAAACTAATTCAGCCACAAGCAACCCTTCCACCTATTTTATGACTCAATGTATATGAATTTGCCATTAAAAGGATAGAAAGTAGGTTAGTGATTGGCTAGGACTAGGGTTAGGAATGTGGGGTGACTAGGAAAGATATGAGAGATCTTTTTGGAGTGCTTAAAATATTCCAAAATTGGATTGTAGTGATAGCTGTATAACTCCATAAACTTACCAAAAATTAAACTGTATACTGAAATCAAGTAAATTTTTATCGACGTAAATTACACTTGAAGAAAAGCTGTTAAAAAACCCTGACATTTATGAAGGCCTCTCCCTATTTCACTGGTTAGTACCAGAGTTACTGATAAGGTGTCCTCTCAACTCACAAGTGCGTAACCATTGGCAACTCTGTGCTCCTGTGCTTGGTAAAGCTCTTCTTTCTCTTCACTCTGCCACCTCTGGCCTGCTAGCAAACTTGGGCTGTTCCTTGGCGAGATCAAGTTCTACATGGTTTTATCCTATCCATTCGCTTTGTGGTTCAGGGAGATTCCTTATCAATTTTTTGTATTAATGATGTTACAGATGTAAAATTTATTTATTTTGCTGTCCTTGTTTGTTTTTCCTAGATAATTTGGAGGACTGAGTAGTGTAAAACTGCACTGTTATCATTATCCTTCACTGTAAGGAAATCTGAACTGCTTTTTAAGTCTTAGGGAAAGAAAAAAAAAAAGAATCCCAAACAAGAGACAATAGACATGATAATGCTAGACACATATGTAGCAGAGAGATGAAAGTCACAATATTGTTACAAATGTCAAGTGAAGAAATCAGAAAATACAGAAATATTTAGGACACAGCACCACAGTGACTTTATAGATAAATAGATATGCTTGTATAGAAGTACACACACAACCCTTACTTCAACTGGATGATTCCTATTCATTTTCATAGGCCAATATGGAATCTTCCCTGGTAGTTCAGCTGGTAAAGAATCTGCCTGCAATTCAGGAGTGAAAGTGAAAGTCTCTCAGTCGTGTCCAACTCTTTGCGACCACAAGGACCCATGGAATTCTCTAGGCCAGAATACTAGAGTGGGTAGTCATTCTCTTCTCCAGGGGATCTTCCCAAACCAGGGATTAAACCAAGGTCTCTCATATTGCAGGCGGATTCTTTACCAGCTGAGCCACAGGGGAAGCCCAAGAATACTGGAGTGGGTAGCCTATCCCTTCTCTAGTGGACCTTCCTCAACAAGGAATCGCAATGCAGGAGACCCTGGTTCAATTCCTGGGTTGGGAAGTTCCCCCAGAGAAGGGACAGGCTACCTGCTCCAGTGTTCTTGGGCTTCCCTGGTGGTTCAGATGGAAAAGAATCCACCAGCAATGTGAGAGACATGAGCTCGATCCCTGGGTTGGGAAGATCCTCTGAAGGAGGGCATGGCAACCCACTCCAGTATTCTTGCCTGGAAAATCCTCATGGACAGAGGAGCCTGGTGGGCTGCAGTCTATCCATGGAGTCATAAAGAGTCAGACATGACTGAGCAACTAAGTGCAGCACAGCATATATAGAATCTACTTATTTTTTGCCAGAAAAACATTCCCTGATCCACGATATCTGAGTTAGCTGCACCAATATTTATAGTATTCTTTTTTTAAATGTATCAAATTTATTAAAAGTGGGTGTTTACTTATTTATTTCTTCCTCTAAAGTATGAGTGATTAGAAGCTGCTGGCACTGTTAATCTTATTTATCTTAAACCCAGCAGCTGAACATATGTTTATTGAATTAATTAGCCATCTAATCATTCCTTCATTTCTGAGTCTCACTATATGTAAACCAGCATATTTCTTCATTTTAGCTAGAATTTATTTCTTATTTAGCTCAACATTTCTTCAGGTCACATTTCTGCCTTATACTTTTATTTAAACTTCTGGTTTTTATTTTCCCACTTATGCATTTCTATATTTTTTTCCATTTTTGAATGTCCGTGGCATGGTATCTATATCTGTCTTGTGATATTTATTTCTTTCCATCTTGCATAATACTTGTCTTTTTTTTCTCATCCCAGCTACTAAAATTTAAACCATCTGCAGAAACAATTGGGACTTTCTTTTTATTCCTTACTAGATTTTGCATAGAATAAGTATACAATATGCAATGGATTTAGAATAACTTAGATTTGTTGAGGATATAATGTGTGCTAAGCTTGTGTCCCCATGGACAGAGGAGCCTGGAGGGCACAGTCCATGGGGTAACAAAGAGTCAGACATGACTGACTAAGCACACAAGCTTGTGTTAAACTTGGAGACATAGTCTAGGTGCTCTATCAATCGCTGGATCTGGTTGACAAGAGATTCAGAAGCCACTGAACAATAGTTTACTGCCTGTTTTCCTCTACTTATGTTAATCAGAAAACACTATGAAATGAACCTAGGTAAGAACTGATTTTTTATGGCTATTTATTTGTAAGGCAGGGATCTCTTACCTATGTGCTATGTTTTTGAAAAACAGTATATGATTGGTAAGGTTCTAGGCAAGAATACTAGAGTGAGTGGCCATTCCCTTCTCCAGGGGATCTTCCTGACCCAGGAATCCAAACTGGGTCTCCCTCACTCCAGGCAGATTCTTTACCATCTGAGCCACCACGTGAAGCCCAAGGTAGCAAAAGTGAAGCCTTTAATTGTTGTTTAGTCACTAAGTTATGCCCAACTCTTTTGCAACTCCATGGACTGTAGCCGGCCAGACTCCTCTCTCCATGGGATTTCCCAGGCAAGAATATTGGAGTGGGTTGCCATTTCCTTCTCCAGGGAATCTTTGCAACCCAGGGGTTGAACCTGTGTCTCCTTCACTGGCAGGTGGATTATTTACCACTGAACCAACAGGGAAGTCCATAAGCCTTTGTTCACTGACTTGTGATCAAAGATTTTGAAAAAAAGTGATTTGCACTGATTTCTTTATCTAGTGTTATTCAAAGAAGAGTGAGTCTCCATTGGACTTAAATGTTTAAGTTCCTGTCCAGTGATTGAACTATGAAATTGGAGCAAATAAACGGCTTCTCATTTGGAACAAATATGCTCTTACAAGATTATTGCCAGTCTAAAACTTCCAGATTTGGCAGAATACCCCAAGAAGACCAAGGTCATGCTCCATGCCAGCTCTAAGCCAAGTTACTTCAGTAGAACCCTGTGACAGAAAATGCTGCTGTCGGTATGTGTAACAAACTGAACTAATAATGGATGTTAGAAAATCTGCAAAACGTTTTCTCTCTTTCTTAGAGTAACCAGTAAAGAAATTAAAAAAAAAAATGAGAGTAAGGAGAGAGCTAAATATATTATTCCTTCAAGCTTGCTCTGAAAGTATGCTCAAGCAGCAAAGGGAAAATATTTGATATTAAACCAAGTTCAGAGTTTGTATTTTTAACTTTTTTTATCTGAGCATTCTGTTTACAGAATTGACATTGTTTGTGACTTTAAAGTGGTTGCAAGCATACCAGTTATCCCAAAGTAAGCAGATATCACAGTGAACTAGAGTAGTGATCCAAGGAAACATGATTTTTCTCCACTCAGTGAAATTATATGTAACAGTTGGACTAGAATATATTTTGGCCTTTGAACGTAATAAACACTGAAACTTGTTAAAATACCAATTACATTTTATTGGTACAGGAAAGGAGGCTATAGGGAAGGGCTGCAGTTCTTCAGCATCATCTATGCTTGAATGGGCTAACTCTATCTCGAGGACTAATATTGAAAAATAAAAAAAAACCTGACATTTCAGAGCCATGCCCTATAAGCTAGTTTAGTTGTGACAGAGCTATTTTTCCCATTCTGCTTACTTCTTGCCTTAGGAGCAAAAAGTAAAAAAAACAAAAAAACAAGAAGAAGAAAGAAAGAAAAAAGATACTCATAATTCTCCTTCAATTGCAACAGATATTTATGTATGTAAATGTTTAATCTAATATCTAGTTTATATATGCTCAATCTCAGGGAGATTCAGTGTTGAGCATATTCTCAACCAGGAGGAATTTGGCTTACCAATTAACCTAAAGGATTTCTGTCATGTAAATGATGACCAACATGTCTTGACAACCTTATCAAAAATGATACCCCTTTTTTCTATTTGTTTTATCCACAGCATTCATCAGTGCTTTCTGATATGTGTATACACATATGTATATGTGTGTATATGTACTGTTGTTGTTTCGTTGCTAAGTTATATCCAACTATTTGTGGCCCCATGGACTGTTAGCCTGCAAGGCTGCTTTCTCTCTCCATGGGATTTTCCAAGCAAGAATGCTGGAGTGGGTTGCCATTTCCTCCTTCAGGAGATCTTCTCAACAGGAATAGAATCCACATCTCCTGCATTGGCAGGCAGATTCTTTATCACTAAGTCACCTAGGAAGCCCATGTATATTTTATTTATATCTGTATGACTATCATCAACTTCTTTCAGAAATGAAGCTCCATGAAAGTAGTAACTATTTAGTTTTTCAGCATTATAATACCCAGTGCTAAATCATGTGAGACTCATGGTGGAAATTCTGTACATATGCAAGTAGTAAATATGCAAAACATATGTATTCAAACCAGTAATGTTGATCAAAAACAAAACAAGATATGCAGTTAACCTGTGAGAAACAAAGCTTTCAGTCTTAGCTGTTAGAATCTTATATATTCTTATACACTGTGAATCTCTACTTTAATAAATATCACAGTTTATCCAATATCTGTAATTTTATGTGGCAGTATGGCAGAATAAAATGTTGCCCACTTTTTAATGGTTTCTCAGAGAATACTGTTAAAAAATAATCAGTGGTTCTAATTCTAATCATTGATCTACTGGTGATACAATTTTAAAGAATAAAAGAGAAAGAAATGTGAATTATTGCTAAGGCATTGGGGTTCAAAATAACCACTGAAATTTGAAGTTCAAGGAGCCATAAAAAGTTCTTTCTAGTTACTTACTGTTGTTACTTTTAAGGTGAAAATTCTTTATTTCACCTAATTTTAAGGGTGAAATTGCGATTTTCAGCACAATTCTACTATGGTCATTTCCATTAGGGTTATCCCCTAAGTTACTATCGTCACATTTGCACAGACAGCAGGCAGAAAGCAGTTAAATCAGTTACTTTTTATGCTAAAAGTTCACTTCCATAAATGCTACAGGTAATACATTTAATCAATATTTTTAATTTAAATAAATTTGCTCTGATAAAGGATTGGTATTAGACATTTCACAAACAGTTAGTCAGTTCTCAAACAAATCTAAAAAGAAATAGATGTTGACATATAGCTCTTTCCTGCCACAGCTACTTGTTTTCCTTTAATTGGCTTCAGTCTCGAAATCAATATGAATCTGAATCAGTTTTTAAATAACTTTCTACATTGCTTTTATCCTACATACTTCCATACTGCATATTATTTAGATATGTGTTTGCAAAATTTAGCCATCATCCTCAGACAAAAATAGCCTTAAAATTAATTGCAAAGTTGAATTTGTTGCATACTCTAAAGATGATGAGTCACTATAACATAAGAAATAATAACTTTAAAAGGACTTTATAACAGATTGTGGGACAACATCCTATTATAAATGTTCTGATTTTTATACAAATATATTGAAGCCTGTCTCTCTTCAGGAATCACAAAGAAATTCTTGCTTACTCTGATCATGATGAAAGATGAAACAGACAAGAGGAATTTATCTTTGAATATAGCCTTCCCTTGGATTATAACAACACATTTAAAAGAAGACTTCAGTAATATTCCATTCTTCTAATAAGTTTCAAGTGAATAAAGTTTATTTCCAGTGTATTTTTCCAAATAATTATTTGAAAATATTATTTCCAAATAAACACATTATTGATAAGAAAATTTTAATTTTTAGTTTGAATTCAGAAATGAATTTAAATAAGCACTTTAAAGAGTCTTAGTTATTTCATGTTGATAGTATCACTGTATTTTGTCTACTGTTTTTCAAAGAGAACAAAATAGCAGGACATATATATATATATATATATATATATATATATATATATACACACATACATACAAGGGTAAAATATAGTCATGTTGAGTTTTGTTGAAATACACAAAATGAGTAAAGGAGGTGAATGGCTTTATTGTATTAGAAGGTAAACCAAAAAATGAAAAAAGTAAATTAAATAAAGGGATATTCTATTATTTTGATCTGTGATCACTGTCCTTATATTCTTAAACTACTTTAATTATTTGGAGATCAGAAGGTGATGAGAGGGCAAAGGCATCAATTGGAATATCACTTTAAAGATTTTAACAAAGCCCCTCAAGTAGAGTGTAAATACCACTGAAGTCAGAGAGTTTTCTGTCCTCCTTCTGGCCTTTATATCAAGCTTTCCTCATTTCTTGACTTTCCTCATTTTCTTCCTTTTTTTTTTTTTTTAAATATCTTTCCAGCTTTACTGAGATGCAGTGGACATAAGACATTGGGTAAATTTAAGGTGTATGACATGTTGATTGGATACATTTACATATTGCAAAATGATTATCACTATAACATTAGCTAATATCTGCATCCTGTCACATAATTACCATTTCTTTTTGTGGTGAGAACATTTAAGATTTACTACCTTAGCGACTTTTAATATGGAATTTAGAATTATTAACTATGATCACTATGCTGTATATTAGATCTCCAGAACTTATTCATCTTATAACTGGAAGTTTGTACTCCTTGATAAACATCTCCCCCAGCCTCTTGCCCTTGGTAACCACCAGGCTAGTTTCTTGAAAAGATCAATTCTATTAAGAAATTTGCAAATATATAAAACAATGCTACTTTTCTCACTACTCTTTTTTTCCCCTTTTGGAAAATGTAATTTTTTTATGAGGTGCTCAGATTATCTTCAGCTGTGCTTTAAAGTGTATAGTATTGAGATTGCAATAAAACTAGGAAACCTACTAAATATTTTACTTCAAAAGCTACCCTTAAAGAAAAGGTAGCTGCTGCTGCTAAGTCACTTCAGTCATGTCCGACTCTGTGTGATCCCACAGACGGCATCCCACCAGGCTCCGCTGTCCCTGGGATTCTCCAGGCAAGAACACTGGAGTGGGTTGCCATTTCCTTCTCCAGTGCATGAAAGTGAAAAGTGAAAGTGAAGTCACTCAGTCATGTCGGACTCTTAGCGACCCCATGAACTGCAGCCCACCAGCCTCCTCCATCCATGGGATTTTCCAGGCAAGAGTACTGGAGTGGGGTGCCATTGCCTTCTCCAAAGAAAAGGTAGAGTTTTTACCAAAGACAATAGGGCCCTCCTTTTTCACTAGTATCTATATTAAACATGCACAGATTTCTAGAAATTCCTGTGAACACTTTTGGTGAGAAATATTTTGTTTTGTCCTAATTTATTATATCTCCTGTGAACTAGTCAATAATTTAATAATGAGAATTCATTCTATTTTCTCTTTCAAATTTCACTGAATGAAAAAAGCTAAAGGAAAACTTGCTATGGAGATTACTGGACTTTCAAGGTTGTTTTTTTTTTTTTTTCCCTACTTTTGAATGTATATCTGTTTGACTGGGGGCTTTCCTGGTGGCAAAGAATATGCCAGCAATGCAGGAGACACAGGAGATACAGATTCAATCCCTGGGTCGTGAAGATCCCCTAGAGGAATAAATGCATCCACTCCAGTATTCTTGCCTGGAAAATCCCATGGACAGAGGAGGCTGGTGGGTTGCAGTCTGTCCACGGGGGTCGCAAAGAGTCGGACACAACTGAGCACACACACACACACAGGAAAAGTCCATGCCTCTGTGCGCTTCACTTGTTCACACTTGTTCTGCTTGGTTTTCTAACACTCTACCACCTCTTCCTTTCATTAAATGTTAAGGGACAATTACAATGGAGTACATCAAAGCTAAAATTCCCTGTCAATAGTATCTTTTGGTTGCTCTTTCTCTATGATCGATATCAAACTGCTCTGCGAAGGGGAGGTACATCATCACATCGGGGACTTCTAGCCCTAGCCATGCTCCACATTCTGACTTGGGTGTTGTATATTGGTTCTGCCCTGGGAAAATGTGTGCACCTACCATATGTTCAGTAGTATTTCTGGGACACTTGAAAACCAAGTGATGCTTGTAAATGTTACAGGCCTACGGGTTATACATAATGCAGTGTTGGCAAGTTCAAAAGAAGAAACAAAATGCAACTTCTGCAAAAAAAATAATTAAACATGTTTATCCAAAGTCTGTTTTTTTTTTTTTTTTTAAATTGAAGTATATTCTTGCTGGGATAATCCCATGGACAGAGAGCGTGGCAGGCTACAGTCCATGGGGTCACAAAAAGTCGGTAACCACTGGGCACACACACATAGTTGATGTACGGTGTTTTGCTAGTTTCAAGTGTATATCAAAATGAGGCAGCTATGTATATATTTTCTTTTCATATTCTTTTCCTCTATAGCTTATTACAAAATACCAAGTATAGTTCCCTGTCCTCTCCAGTAGGTCCTTGTTGGTTTTCTATTTTATATATAGTAGTGTGTTTATGTTAATCCCAAACTCCTAATTTATCCCTCCATCCCCTTTCCCCTTTGGTAACCATAAGTTTGTTTTCTGTGTCTGTGACTGTATTTTGTTATAAGTTTATTTGTTCAAAAGTCTGTTGATATGGTTGAATCCTATCATTTTTGGGTAATTTTCTTTTAGAAAGTACAAGACTTATTAAAGGAAACTTACTCCTAAGAATGTGTGATGTAGTACCAGGAAGTTATCTTAAAAACATAATAAAATATGTGCTCTAGGCAATCATATAAGTAATTTTCACATTTCCATGAGAGGAGGCAGCAGGTTCAGAACTGTGGGAAGGGTTAAGACACTCAATTAAATGGTTGAAAATACTGTTAAACCAATAAAAAGTTTTAGTTCCCCAAATGGCTCAATTTGTTAACTAAAGGTAATCTTCGGGCTTCCCAGGTGGCACTAGCAGTAAAAATCCTGCCAATGCAGGAGACTTAAAAGACACAGGCTCGATCCCTCTGTTGGGACGATCCTCTGGAAGAGCATGGCAACTCAACCCAGTATTCTTGCCTGGAAATTCCATGGACAGAGGAGCCGGACGAGCTATGGTCCATAGGGTTGCAAAGTGTCGGACAACTGAAGCGACTTAGCATGCACTCATGCAAAGGTAATCTAACCAATCTTTTTAGGTAACATTCCTACAATTTGCAATCATCTTGTATTTGTATTTCTGCATGTGTTTTAAATTTGTTTACTTTCTTTTTTGATAGATACAAATTTCATTTGTGTTTTCTCACCCCACCTTTTAATTAATTATTCGATTGATTGATTTTTTTGTTTTATTTGTTGAACTTTTTTGGGCTATTTAATCTCCTTCTTTCATTCCCCCCCTACAAGAGATATTTTATCAGAGGATTAAGCTTGTAACTCATTTAAACTTTAATAATAAGTTGAGATAAGTCTGGCACCAAGACTTCTAATCATTTGCTTCATTGGATAAAACTACAGAGGTTAGTGTGCCAGAGCTCCCTCTGTCCTGAGGGAAACTTCAGAGGGAAGCAGCTGTTACATGGTTCAGTTGGTCTTTTGTTCCAACACCCGAATCAGATGACCAGTTTGCACACCAGGACCACTAAGGCCTGCATCATTGTCCTCTGGCTTCCCACTGCACAGGCACAGTTGTTAACAAGAGTGCCAAGAATACCCCAAAGGGGAAAGGATAGTTTCTTCAACAAATAGCACTGGAAAAACTGGACATCTACATGTAAAAGAATAAATTGGACACCTATCTTATACCATATACAAAAGCAACTTGAAATATATTAAGCACCCAAGTGTAAGACATGAAACTCTAAAAATCATAGAAAAAAATAAGGAAAAGGCTTACCTGGTATTAGTCTTAGCAAATTCTTGGATATGAAACCAAAAGCATAGGCAACAAAAACAAAAATAAACATCAGGGACTATATAAAAAAAACAACTTTTGTATAATAGAAGAAACAAGAGTGAAAAGGCAACCTAGAGAGAGAGAGAAAATATTTGTAAACAACTTATCTGATAAGTGGTTAACATCCAAAATATATAAGAAACTACTACAACTCATTAGCAATAAAAATAATAACAACCTGATTAAAACATGGGCATAAGACCTGAATAGATATTTCTCCAAACAACACATGCAAATGACCACCAGGTATATGAAAAGATGCTCAATATCACTAATCATCAGGAAGTTGCAAATCAAAACCACCAAAATGAGACATCACCTCACACCTATAGGATAGCTATCACCAAAAAATTATTATTATTACCAAGGATATGCAGAGTTTGTAAACTGTGTACACTGCTGATGGAACTGTAAAAGGGTGCATTTGCTACATGGAGCTTTCTCCAAAAATTAGAATTATATATACCATATGCTTTAGCAATTCTACTTCTTGGCATATATCCAAAAGAAATGAAATCAGAATCTTGAAGAGATGGTTGCAGTCCTATGTTCACTGTGGCATTATTCACTAAAGCAAGAATATAGAAACAAGCCAAATATCCACTGACAGAAGAATGGATAAAGAAAATGTGGTATACACATATAATGGATTACCATTCAGTCTTAAGGAAATACCTCTATTTACAAAAACACGATGAACCTAATATGTTATGCTAAATGAAATAAGCAAGTTGCAGAAGGCAAATATTGTATGATTCATTTAAATAAGGTATCTAAAATTTCAAAATCTTAGAAGTAGCAAGTAGATGATGGTGGTTGCCACAGTTTAGGAAAAGGGGGATATGGGGAGTCGTCCGTTTTACACAACAAGGTTGGTAACAGCAGTCTCGTTGCATTAAAAATGGACTATGGAGTCAGACTGCCACTCCTCACATCATCAGAAGAAAAACCATTCTTAGCAAAGTGCCCCCAAGCCTACCTTCATAATCAGCTAGAATTAGTCTGAATGATGAAACCTATCACATCCTCACTCATATATCACTTTGCCTCCCTGCTGGAAGGATCACATTCAGCATTTATGAGGCAAGTGACATTTCCCTTTTTTTCTAAAGCTACTCTCTTTGAAAGCAAGGAGTCACTTTAAGTATATAACAATTTCTGCTATGAATAAACATTTTAAAATCACAAAGACTGTAAATCAAAACTAGAAAAAATACAGTGATTAAAAAATATGTCTTTCTATGTTTCTTAACCCATACATTTTTAAACTAAATTCATTGGTATATATTTAAGTCTTTGACATCTAAGCTGACAAATGATATCCAAAAGGAAAGTAATATTTTGATTTCTTAAATTATTTTAATATTATTCAACAAGTTGTTAAAATATTTGTTTCTATGCTTTTCAGAGAAAAGTAAAATTTCAAATATGCTTCTCTAAAGGCAAACACCTTTATCTTCTCAAAGATCAATTTAAATTCCATACATGTAGCTGATACTCTGCTCAAGATATTTTGGGTTTGTATAGTGAAAAGTGCCAATAGACACATAAAAGGAAATAGGTCTGATGTGAAGTTTTCAGAACTACTTATCTTGCCTCGCGAGATGCGCAGGAAGTATCTAGAAAGTCTGCAACAGATTTTCCTTTCACCTGCCATGATGATAAATACCAACACCTCCACAGGTATGTTTCATTCATCGAGGCACATTTTCTAAAACTTGTTTGTACTGAATCCTCCTACATTAGAATTATTTCCATAACAGCTCTAAGAAAACAAACCTAATACATACTATAGAATGTATGTTAGTTCTTCTACATAAGGGCTTTTAGAATGCATTTCTCCTATTTTATGCATAATCTCAGGGGAAATTTCTGTTTTATAAAGAATTCTCGAAGTAAACCCAACCCATCACTTATAATAACATAGGAATAAAGTAAAACTCCTCTTGTTTAAAAATGATTTTTAGGGACGTCCCTGAGGGTCCAGTTGTTAAGAATCCTTTGCCAATGCGGGACACATGGGTTCGATCCCTGGTCCAAAAAGATCTCCCATGCCACTGCAACTAGTAAGCTCGCATGCCCTAGAGCCCAGGCTCTGCAAGAAACCACCATAGTAAGAAGCTTGTGGACCTAAACAAAGAGTAACCCCCACTCACCAGAACTAGTGAAAGCCCACACACAGAAAAAAGACCCAGTGCAGCCAAATCTAAAAATAAATAAATCTCTTTTAAATGTGTGAAAAATGATTTTTATAATTTGCATTTGTGATCATAACCATAAATTACTAGATACACATATTTGATGACATTAATATGTATAAGATCAACCTAATATATGCTGATATTAATTTAATAGTAAAATATCCTATAAAATGGGACTTCTAAATTTTTTTTCCTTTTTTTTATTTTATTTTTGAACTTTACAATATTTTATTGGTTTTGCCATATATCAAAATGAATCCGCCACAGGTATACATGTGTTTCCGATCCTGAATCCTCCGCCCTCCTCCCTCCCCATACCATCCCTCTGGGTCATCCCAGTGCACCAGCCCCAAGCATCCAGTATCGTGCATCGAACCTGGACTGGCGACTCATTTCATATATGATATTATACATGTTTCAATGCCATTCTCCCAAATCATCCCCCGCCTCCCTCTCCCACAGAGTCCAAAAGACTGTTCAATACATCAGTGTCTCTTTTGCTGTCTCGTATACAGGGTTATTGTTACCATCTTTCTAAATTCCATATATAGGCATTAGTATACTGTATTGGTGTTTTTCTTTCTGGCTTACTTCACTCTGTATAATAGGCTCCAGTTTCATCCGCCTCATTAGAACTGATTCAAATGTATTCTTTTTAATGGCTGAGTAATACTCCATTGTATATATGTACCACAGCTTTCTTATCCATTCATCTGCTGACGGACATCTAGGTTGCTTCCATGTCCTGGCTATTATAAACAGTGCTGCGATGAACATTGGGGTACACGTGTCTCTTTCCCTTCTGGTTTCCTCAGTGTGTATGCCCAGCAGTGGGATTGCTGGATTATAAGGCAGTTCTTTTTCCATTTTTTTAAGGAATCTCCACACTGTTCTCCATAGTGGCTGTACTACTTTGCATTCCCACTAACAGTGTAAGAGGGTTCCCTTTTCTCCACACCCTCTCCAGCATTTATTGCTTGTAGACTTTTGGATCGCAGCCATTCTGACTGGCATGAAATGGTACCTCAGTGTGGTTTTGATTTGCATTTCTCTGATAATGAGTGATGTTGAGCATCTTTTCATGTGTTTGTTAGCCATCTGTATATCTTCTTTGGAGAAATGTCTATTTAGTTCTTTGCCCATTTTTTGATTGGGTCATTTATTTTTCTGGAATTGAGCTGTAGGAGTTGCTTGTATATTTTTGAGATTAGTTGTTTGTCAGTTGCTTCATTTGCTATTATCTTCTCCCATTCTGAAGGCTGTCTTTTCACCTTGCTAATAGTTTCCTTTGATGTGCAGAAGCTTTTAAGGTTAATTAGGTCCCATTTGTTATTTTTGCTTTTATTTCCAATATTCTGGGAGGTGGGTCATAGAGGATCCTGCTGTGATATATGTTGGAGAGTGTTTTGCCTATGTTCTCCTCTAGGAGTTTTATAGTTTCTGGTCCTACGCTTAGATCTTTAATCCATTTTGAGTTTATTTCCGTGTTTGGTATTAGCAAGTGTTCTAGTTTCATTCTTTTACAAGTGGTTGACCAGAGTTCCCAGCACCACTTGTTAAAGAGATTGTCTTTTCTCCATTGTATAACATCACAAAGGAGCTTATTTTTGTCCTTCTTGTTGAGATACATTTGAAATTGGGATAGACAATTTTTTATGCTTTTGAAATTGGAATAGAACAAAAAAATTTTTTACTATATCACATATGTATGGAATCTAAAAATGGATACAAATGAACCCACCTACAAAACAGAAAGGGACCCACAGATATAGAAAACAAACCCATGCTTACCAAAGGGGAAGAGAGTAGGGTGGGAATAAAGTAGGACTTTGGGATTAGCAGACACAAACTACTATATATAAAATAGATAAGTAGCAAGGACCTACTGTATGGCATGAGGCTTCCCTGGTGACTCATTGATAACAAATCTGCCTGCCAATGCAGGAGATGTGGGTTTGATCCCTGAGTAGGGAAGATTTCATGGAGAAGGAAATGGCAACCTACTCCAGTATTATTGCTTAGGAAATTCCATGGACAGAGGAGTCTGATGGATTACAGTCCATGGGCTCACAAAGAGTCAGAGGTGACTGAGCATGCACACACATTAACTGAATCACTTTGCTATATACCAGAAACTAACATAACATTGTCAATCAAATGTACTCCAATTTAAAAATAAATAAAAAATAAGCAATGCTCGCTCATGTTAGGAATGTATGGGAACTAAATCATCTTGGCTTGAAAGACTATTTAAAAGGTGGAGAAACACTGGACCAGCTGTTCTTTCAGTTCAGTTCAGTCGCTCAGTCATGTCCAACTCTTTGCGACCCCATGAATTGCAGCATGCCAGGCCTCCCTATCCATCACCAACTCCCGGAGTTCACCCAAACTCATGTCCATCAAGTTGGTGATGCCATGCAACAATCTCATCCTCTGTCATCCCCTTCTCCTCCTGCCCCCAATGCCTCCCAGCATCAGTCTTTTCCAATGAGTCAACTCTTTGCATGAGGTGGCCAAAGTATTGGAGTTTCAGCTTTAGCATCAGTCCTTCCAAAGAACACCCAGGACTGATCTCCTTTAGAATGGGCTGGTTGGATCTCCTTGCAGTCCAAGGGACTCTCAAGAATCTTCTCCAACACCACAGTTCAAAAGCATCAATTCTTCAGTGCTCAACTTTCTTCACAGTCCAACTTTCACATCCATACATGACCACCGCTCTAAAATACTATAATGAGTTCTTTCCCTTTACAGCAATTCAACGATGCCAAGTTCTCCTGAATTACTACTTTTGGTTTGTGATTTGAAGGAAAGAAAAGAAACTTAAAACAATGCCTTTACAAAATAATGTTTTAAATATGTTATATTTGATATGACAAGTGATGCCCTTTCTCTTCAGCATACAATTGGAAAAACACCTGTCATCTCAGTGCAACCAGCTTGTGTTCTTTTTTTATACATTGTGTTTGCCAATGTCATAAAAAAGAGCTTTTACATGAACCTCTTTGGGACACCATTTAAGGTTTGACTAGAGTCACCAGCTAAATGTTACTTTATGGAGTCATCTGACACACAATTACGTTTGACAGCCTCAGAATAGGAAATGCTTCCTTAATTATCAAAACTAATTAGTTGAACAACCCAGGAGATGTGTAGAAAATTATTGAGTGTCTGTAATATATGGCAGGCAACACATTACAAATTCAATGTGACCTAAGACATAACTCATTGTTTCCCAAATTTGCATGAATGTGACAAAGACTTTGCCTCCTATCCTGGAATATTATACTACATTGAGTGAACCAGGGATTTTTATATACTGAGTAAGGAAGTAAAATGACTACATGAAAGCTCTTCTCTGTAATAGTCAACTGAGTTTAAAATTGATAAACTTTGATAGGGTTAATTTGTAGTTTGAGAATAAGTTTTAAATTTTTTAGTAAAAATTGAAGACTAGAAACTAAAAAAAAAAAAAATACAAGAAGGAAATTCAGCTGTGATTTGCTTATTTCAGCAAGAAAGTTTTAGGCATTTTGAAGAGGGCAGAGGGCAAATCTTTCAATTATAGGCCCTGCAGTCACCCTTCCAGACATTTCTGAATTCTTTATTCAAGTAACAAATGTGGAAGGAAAGGATGGAAGAAAACAACTATATGATATTTTCATTGAAAGAGGAAATAGCTTAGAATCTTGTATCAAAAGTACAAACATTCATAGCTAACTTGATCCAATTGACACCTACGGAATACACAATCCAATAAAGGCAAAATAAACATTTTTAAGCTTGAACAGAATATTACCCCAAATAAACAACATCCTCAGTCCAAAAACACATATTAATACATTTAAAACCGAAGCAATAATACAAATTATGATCTCAAAGGACTAGTAATCAGTATAAAGAAGTATCTGGAAGATACTTTTTTTCCAAATATTTGAGATACATCAAAATATTTGGAAATTAAAAAAAACACATTTTAATTAAAATGAAAATTTTGGTGTCAATTCCAATATGTAAAGAGCTTAAAAGTCATCACTCTCATCCTTACAAGAAGAAAAACTGAAGCAAAAAGAAACTCAATGAGTTTTCTTGTACCAATAAGAAAAATCACATGTGTAGGAAAAACCACCATCCCAAAATTGAGTGAGAAAGGAGAGTCCAAAGTGTCCCAACTAAGCTCTCTCCTGCAGCAGTAACCACTGGAACTGCAAACTGTAAGACTAACTTGAGAGTGAGATACTCCCGGTAACCCACCACCGGGGAGAGCTACGGGAGGGGCTAGGCACACTTTTATAGGTTACATAGCCAGGAAATCTACTAGGCTGTCAAAGTGAAGATTGAATTAACTCTCCCATGTGGTGTGGAAGAGTAAAGGGGAGAGTAAACCTTTTATTTTTTTATATTTTATTTTTTTTTATGTTTAATTTGAATTTTATTCCTTTTTTTTTTTTAAACCTGAGAGTAAACCTTTTAAATCTCATTCAGAGCCTTCTCCATAGAAAGCTCTCCTCTGCAGAATGAACAGCTCTTCTAGAGCCTTATCCTGGAGCCTGGCCAGTGCCATTGAGCCTTCCTGTCTCACCTACAGTGTGGAAATGCTGCCCAAGAGAAAGCATTCATGAAAGGCATATGCCAGAAATACAAACCCAGTGAAATATGGAGATTTAATTGAAATATTACACAATGTGCACTCTCCCTCATATATTACCAGACAACCAACACAGTTCTAGTATCATAAAAGTGAACTATAGGTGGAAATGCTACAAGAAACAGCCTCTCTCTGAGGAAGAGTACACGGGGAAGCCCAAAGTCAAGAAGGGAAAAAAAAGGGACCCTACAATATTTTGAGTCTCTGAAATCTACAGCTATAGTGAGCATTAAACAAAGCCAACTCCTAGTCAGATTAGCATAAATCTTCACAACTGCACATTACTTACCTCAGTTCACATTATGTAATATGTCTGGTTTTTGACAAAAAAAATAAATAAATAAGGCACACAAAAATTCAACAAAAATCATAGTCACACCTTTATCAGATATTACACAGATGTTGAAATTAGAGAGAAAACTTTAAATAATTATGATTAATATGTTAAGGGGTCTAGTGGGAAAAAAAAAAAAAAGATAACATGAAATAGATGAGAACCGTAAGGAAAGGTAGAAATTCTTAGAAAGGATAAAAGTTAACTTCTACAAATCCAAAACACTATAAAAATAATGAAAAATGCCTTTATTTAGTTCATCAGATTCACCATGGCTAAAGAAATAATCAGTGAGTTTAAAGACTTGTTAATAAAAATATCCCAAAGTGAAATGCAAAGAGAAAAAGGACGAAAAAGATCTAAGATCCAGAAACTATAGGAAATTTTCAAAAGATACAATATTCACACACAATGATAGCAAAAAAGAAAGAAAGAAAAACAAATATATACATACTTTATATATAGAATATTTGAATAATTATAAAAACTTTTCCAAATTTAATGACATACCAAATCTAAAACCTGCATCTAGGTATATCATAATCAACCAGCAGAAAACCAAAGACAAAGAAAAATGGTTAAAAGAGCCAGAAATTAAATTACCTAGAGAAGAATAAGAGTAACAATTATGATGGACTTCTTATCAGAAATCATGTAACATTCTACAAAGTTCCTCAGCAATGACATGTGGGCTGCATTCCTAATGGCCACCACAGTTACGGGACAATTTAAAATGCCACAGTGTTTCTTTCTGTAAAAGAGAAGTCTATTTCTTCAATAAACTTCCCTTTGATAGTTGCAAATATTTGACTAGATTCCAGAGTTCTGTAAAAGTTGATTTTGACAATTTCCCCAGCTCATTAACAGCCCTAAAATTCCTAACTTCTCCATTTTGGTTGCCATCTTTATCTTAAAAAATGTGCCTATGCATGAATGTCTTTGCAAAATGCATGAGTGAATTAATAATTTCTCAAGGTGCAAGTGTAAATAAACTGCCACAATTACCAAGGGTTACACAAAATGTACAGGAATAGTAAAAACCTCAAAACATGAAATTAAAAAGTCTTAGTGGCAAATGTGGGTTTCCCTAGTGGCTTAGTGGTAAAGAATCCCCCTGCCAATGCAGGAGACTCAGGCTTGATCCCTGGATTGGGAAGATCCCCTGGAGAAGGAAATGGCAGTCCCTCCAATATCCTTGACTGGGAAATCCCATGGACAGAGGAGCCTCGTGGGCTACAGTGCATGGTGTTACAAAGAGCAGGACATGACTGAGCACACATGCATGCTGTGTTACACAGGAAGAGAGTTACGTGAAAGAGAAAACATTTTTTTTTTAAACAAGAATTTGACAACTCAACCTATCTAACACAAAAGATACTTCAGTTTGAAAAAATATATGAC
The DNA here is from genome assembly GCF_029407905.1 of Bubalus kerabau. Classification (NCBI taxonomy): domain Eukaryota; kingdom Metazoa; phylum Chordata; class Mammalia; order Artiodactyla; family Bovidae; genus Bubalus; species Bubalus kerabau. Next base: position 77,867,065 of record NC_073627.1, on the reverse strand, counting down.
CAGAGGTTTGCAGGAACTGTACTTCCCCCTTGGAGCAATAGCTCAGTATTCAGTGTGCATGGTCTCTATTCTGAGTAGTGGTTAAATCTTTGCAATATTTTATGATAAAATGATCTTTGTCCTTTAATTAGAGGCCTAATGTTTTCATGATTAAATCTACTGGATTATTGTAACTGAAGCATATTTTACACCTAAATGATTTGCTGTTTTTGCTATTAGATTCTCTCTTGTCCAAAACGAGAGAAAAGAAGGAGAAAAATTGAGATTTCCCCGTGGCCTCGTGGTTCAGACTCTGGGCTTTCACTGCCATGGCCCAGGTTCAGTCCTGGTGGGAAACTGAGATCTGAGATTGGAAAACTGAGACCGTACAAGTCAACCGAAAAGAAAAGAAATGGTTACATGATTTTTCAGGGCTGAACCATCTGTATCGTAAGAAGATATTTCCCATATGGATCTAGACAATAACTGAGGATTTGTCTGACTTTACATGGAGTATAATATCCTAGATATTTATTACTATTTAAATGTTCTCAATTAGACTGAGGTAGCCCTGCGATGAGGTCTGTCAATAAAATTTGGAACAAAGTAAAGAAGGTGCAAGGCTCTGTTTTTGTGAATAGCAAAGCAAACTCTGCCATAGTTCAGCTCTCCTAAAAGCTGATACTTTGATATTTCAGAATCCTATAGAAATGGATGATCAGCCATGATTTTTATATGCATGTTTCTCGTTTCAAATTTTTTTTTATTTTTTATTTATTTATTTATTTTTTAAATTTTATTTTATTTTTAAACTTTACATAATTGTATTAGTTTTGCCAAATATCAAAATGAATCTGCCACAGGTATACAAATTTTTAAAAAAAGATTTGTGTCTTCCAACAGGGAGCTGGTTGTTACTGATTTCCTGATTCAGAACATTATTTTTATGTTATATCTTCAAGACCTTTGTAATTCTTACTATTTATGGACCCATGTCTAAACTAAAGTGATTTATCTAAAAAATGTTGTCCTTAAGACAAGTTAATCGTGTCTCCAAAAAGAAATATCATGTATACAAAGATCTCCTTTTCTTCTTTCCTCATGCCTCCAGAGATACAAAGAGTTGTCCAAACTGAGAGGAGAATGAAGATAAATGTGTAGTGAGAAAAACAATTGTAAGCTATTGCCTTCCTGCAATTCAGATTTTTTCAGGAAACTCATGGACATCAGAAGGAAACACATCTGAGAATATTTCCCTCCAGGACAGTGTTTGCTTGAATAAAATCCGAAGTCATAAGAGTAGGCTTCCTACTCCTTAAGAAGTGATAAAATTAGAAGTTAAGATGAATATATCTAGGTCAGGCTTCAAACAGAACATCAATGATTCCCAGGAATAGTTTCCCAAGCAAAGAGGGGAAAGAATAGAATTGATGTCAGAAACCACTTTTCAGCCCACTATGGATAAGTGTTTCTAATTCTTAAAGTATGTCAGAAAAGGCAGAAAACTCTCCCCAAGAACATAGACGTTTGTGGGAAGGTGACAGAAAAATCTAGTAGGAGGGAGGCAACAGTATCCTTTCACATTACTTATCAGAAATGTGATTTTTATACTCTTTACATAACAGTGGCCTTTTTACACCAAGTCCTCCTTCACTGACAATACAATAGTGTAATTACAATTTTCTCTTGCTAAATGAGCATATATACATTATGACACTAGTGAAAACTGATTAGTATATTGAATATGATAAGCATTAACATTGACAAATGGGAAGATCAGCAGGGCTAACACATTTAACTGTATTTTTTTAGGATTCACCCAGAGATGCAGAACTACTGAGATCCAATAGATTGGAGGGTTGGATTAGAGCTTTCCTGACCTGTGGGAGTTCTTTTAAGCAGTTGGTGTCAATCAGTCTGTTGCATCTGAGTCTGGTACAAAGCCACAGGTCAGCAGGGCTGGCAGCTGGGAAGAAGAGATGGACATGATGTGAACAAAACAAACTAGAACCCATGAGACTAAGTGACCCATGAGGATGAGTGAACCCATGAGTGTAAACTTAAAACCTGAATCTGTCTTCCTCTGGAACATACACTGGTCTCTGTTTGCCTCCAGATCTCCAATTCAGATAGTGCAGGTGGCCAGCAGAAAAGCTGGTGTGCTACATCATGGAAACATACAGGAAACTAGCTCAGGATTTTATAAAATGGAAGGAGAGAACCTCAGGAGCTGTAGGAAGAGCAGGTCCAGCTGAGGATTACACTGACCTGTGTGAAAGCAAAGACTGCCCATGATTTACAAAGTGGAATTGATGGTTGGGAAATATGCCCATGACTTACAGTGTGGAATTGATGCAGCAAATTTCCCAACCTTCATCCAGATTCAACTTAAGGAAGGGAATTCTGGTAAATGCATTTGCAGTTAACCTACTTTGACATTTAAAAAGCTACCACCATAGCTGTTTGGTGTCAAATTCTATACCAGGGCATGTTAACACTAATTTTCCCTATCTTAATTCCAATTATCTCAAGAGATTTTGAGTTTTTATATTTCTGACTCAATAAAATGTTTGCAGCTATTAATTATATAAAAAGAGGACCCTGGCTACTCTTGCTCAGCCATGTAGAAATAAATCTTTTCTAGATATAAGTTTTCATCAAATGCCACATATTTATATACATTGACAAAATTAAAAGTATTTGAATATATAGTTTATGGATCTCTTTTATCATTTTAACATTATGTTATAGTGAATATTTTCCCATGGAAATAAAATTATTTAAAAACTTGGCTTAATTCTCCCAACATTACTTCATGATTATATAGCATAATTTTCTTTACTAATTCTGTAAATTAAGAGTATTCCAAAGGTTAATATTATAATCATTGATGTCATACACGTGTGTGTGCACAAATTTTCATAAGAATTTTTTATTATTTCCTTAAAATACATTACTAAATGTTGAATTACTGGGTTATTAAGCCTTGAAGATATTGTTTTGGCTACAATTAACTGTTTTAGAGGGTTTTAAGTATTTCTTTTGATAAATATTACTATGTTGCCAAATATTGGTCAAGTTTAACACATTATATTACCGTTGACTTACATAAATGTATATTATATCTTTTTTAAAAATTAGATTTAGAATCCTTAAACTTTCCCACAGAGCACCTGTATCTTTTTTAATGTAAATTTATTTTTTGATGTGTCAAATTTGTCTGTTCTTTGGGTCCTGATATTATTTAAAGAGGTCCTAATATTTTAAAATTAGTTTATTTCTTCTTTCAATTTTACTGAATATGTCCAAGAGTTTTCTAAGTTTTTTTCCCTAATATTAGCTTTCAATAGCTTGAATTGAAAGAATCTCAGTCACGAACAACTAATGGAATGCCACATAAGTATGTTTAGCTTCTTCCATGGTGAGTGGCTCAGACGGTAAAGCATCTGCCTACAATGTGGGAGACCCGGGTTCAATCCCTGGGTTGGGAAGATCCCCTGGAGAAGGAAATGGCAACCCACTCCAGCATTCTTGCCTGGAAAATCCCATGGACGGAGGAGCTTGGTTGGCTACTGTCCATGGGGTCACAAAGAGTCGGACACAACTGAGCGACTTCACTATCACTATGGTGAGACCTCACAAATGTGTCCACAATATTCTTATGCTGACAGGCCATAGGATATCTCTAAACAATGTCTTCACACATCACATAATGTACAGGAAAAGTATAAAGCAATAAAACACAAATTTAGATGCTATAATTATCACTCTTAGGAGTAATATATTTTTTAGTATAAAAGTAGTATACATTTATTGTAAAAAATCTCCAAAAAGACAAAAGTAAAAAAAAAAAAAATCCACAGTTCCACTTACCAACTAAACTATATTTGACATATTTCTTTCAAGTGTTTTTATTTATAAATTTTATCCAGCTATACTTATACGTATATATATAAACACAAATGTATATTTCACATGCCTTCAAAAATGAAAGACAATTTTAATCAGCTTTTTTTTTCCTGAGGGGCTCAATTAATTTTTCTTAATCTTATAATTCAATATTTTTTAATCATTTGTGCTATATATAGTGCAAAGAACAAAGGGCTGAAAGCAATTTTTCAACTCGTTTTTTCTAGCGGTACCAGTATGATGTTGCTGAAAATAAGTGACACTCTCAGAGTCCCAGTAAAACTTGCCTCTCCCTATGTGTACATGTGGGCTTCCCTAGGTAGCTCATAAGGTAAAGAATCTGCCTGCAATAGAGGAGACCTACCTTCAATCCCTGAGTCAGAAAGATCCCCTGGAGAAGGGAATGGCAACCCACTCCTGTATTTTTACCTGGAGAATTCCATGGACAGAGGAGCCTGGCAGTCTACAGTCCATGGGGTTGCAAAGAGCGGGGCACGACTGAGCAACAAACACTTCCACTTCCACATGTACATAGTTATACAACACATATATCTATAAGTAATAGAAGGGTCACAGAAAACTTATCTGATGAGCAACTTCACATAGTACCGCAAGGAAGGCTTCATTACAACAATTTAAAAGTCTTCAGTGGCGGGACACAGATATTCCTAAGACATGGCTTTTTTTAATATCAATCATATTAAAATGATTTACCACTAATAAATGCTAGAAAAGATTTCAACCACAATGAAGCAGTGTTTCTAAGCTCCAAAAACAAAACAAAACAAAACCCACAAAAGCTCTGATAATTCGTTAGTCCTAGGCATTGTCAACAAGTATAAAGAATTTAAATGAAGAGTCAGTTAGCTGTTGAACTCAACCTTAGCTTCCTCCCACCTATCTTATGGCACAATAACGGAACTAATATAAAATTATAAAATTTTACCACCCATCTTTTCAGATTAAGATCTTAGAGGAGAACTCTAATTGTATCCTGATTAAGAGCAAATTCTCCTAAGAAAATCTTGCAAATATTTTGGAGAATACACCAGAAAAAGACCAGTTTTTCTTCTCAAGAAAGAATATGTTAGTAGAAAATCCCAATATAAGAATGTGTGAAAATGATTCATATGTAGAATTAAACTTTAAAAGAGATAAATTAAGCTTAGGCAAGAGGAAATGTAGGACTAGATTATTAAGAATTATTTATTATAGGAAAGAAACGTCAATCTTTATATTCTTTTCCAAAAAACATGAAATTTAAGTAAACACCTCTACATGAAATCAAGAGAGAGTGATAGATCTGTACCACATCCTTCTCTTTCTATTTCTATACCTGTATCTATACATTCCTTCCCCTTTCTCTTTATAATCCTAAAGAATTAAGAACTAAGAAAACAGAAACAACTCCATTTACCATTGCAACAAAAATAATAAAACACTTAGGAATATATCTACCTAAAGAAACTAAAGACCTATATATAGAAAATTATAAAACACTGGTGAAAGAAATCAAAGAGGACACTAATAGATGGAGAAATATACCATGTTCATGGATCAGAAGAATCAATATAGTGAAAATGAGTATACTACCCAAAGCAATCTATAGATTCAATGCAATCCCTATCAAGCTACCAACGGTATTTTTCACAGAGCTAGAACAAATAATTTCACAATTTTTATGGAAATACAAAAAACCTCGAATAGCCAAAGCAATCCTGAGAAAGAAGAATGAAACTGGAGGAATCAACCTGCCTGACTTCAGGCTCTACTACAAAGCCACAGTCATCAAGACAGTATGGTACTGGCACAAAGACAGAAATATAGATCAATGAAACAAAATAGAAAGCCCAGAGATACATCCACACACCTATGGACACCTTATCTTTGACAAAGGAGGCAAGAATATACAATAGAGAAAAGACAATCACTTTAACAAGTGGTGCTGGGAAAACTGGTCAACCACCTATAAAAGAAGGAAACTAGAACACTTTCTAATACCATACACAAAAATAAACTCAAAATGATTTAAAGATCTAAGCATAGGACCAGAAACTATAAAACTCCTAGAGGAGAACATAGGCAAAACACTCTCCGACATACATCACAGCAGGATCCTCTATGACCCACCTCCCAGAATATTGGAAATAAAAGCAAAAATAAACAAATGGGACCTAATTAAAATGAAAAGCTTCTGCACAACAAAGGAAACTATAAGCAAGGTGAAAAGACAGCCTTCAGAATGGGAGAAAATAATAGCAAATGAAGCAACTGACAAACAATTAATCTCAAAAATATATAAAAAACTCCTGCAGCTCAATTTCAGAAAAATAAATGACCCAACCAAAAAATGGGCAAAGAATTAAACAGACGTTTCTCCAAAGAAGACATACATATGGCTAACAAACACAAGAAAAGATGCTCAACATCACTCATTTTCAGAGAAATACAAATAAAAACCACACTGAGGTACCATTTCACACCAGTCAGAGCGGCCGCAATCCCCTAATATGGAGGTAAGTTAGAAGACTATATTAGTTCTGAATTTCTTGCAAGAGGCTGGAAGAATTCAGATTTGGTACAAACAGAGAGGAATGTGTTCAACTAGATCTAAAGACAATATTCTATTGATTGGTTGGATATCTTTATGATTTCAAAAATGTGTATCACCCAGACTTAGTACTACTTAGAACATTGTAATAGTTGTGCTCAAAGACGCCACAAAAAATCCTGCAACAGATTTTGGCAAACATAAGCATCTTGTAACTTCAAATATAACAGCTTAATTAACAAATTATTAAAAGGTGGTTCACAAATATTTTAAGCACATTCTTTTGGTGGAATCAGTCCCTTCCAAATCACTGATATTACAAAGTGACAGGAATTTATTATGCAGATTGTCCTTTCAAGACTGAGGCAAATCATACAAGAATCTCACCTACAGAGCAGCAGGAATTAGAATGCATTTGGATTGGGGTAAAGTCAGGAGAGAGAGTACATAACCACGTGATCTGACACAGACTGCAAGAATGATGAAAGGTGGCAGGAAGACCTGAATCACTACCTGTGAAGAACCATGATGATGGCCACGAAGACCACCAGGGAGAAATGCAAGGCAGAAAGCAAGCAATGCCATTGGAAGCTGGGGAACTAGAAACAGGTGGTTGTGCAGAGAAAGGAAAGAGTAGGGTACAGGGATCAGATCTAAGCCAAGAATTCAGAACTCCATAAGGAACCAAAGTTTCCTTTTATGTATGGCCAAGTAAAGAGCAGTAAGTGTAGCACAAAGACTCTAAACCATTAGAGCTTTTGCCCAGCAAAATCCTGCACCATTTCACCAAGTAGGTAACCATGGCAGCTTTTGGAGTATGTTTGATTTGAGACATTGTAATCCTTAACTTTCTACCTCTATTGCTGCTTATGCTTAGAGTTTAAAATGAGTAGGATCCCTTATTACCTAAAGTCTACTATCTTATTTTAAAATCTACTGCAATATTTTGAAGGACATAAAGTAGAGAGGAGTAAGAAATTACTCTCTAGCAGAAATAGAGAATGGATATAAGGAGGGGAAGAGGGAGTGGGAGGAACTGGGAAATTGGGATTGACATATATACACTATGTATAAAATAGATAACTAATGAGAACCTGCTGTATAGCACACAAAACTCTATTCAAAGCTCTGCTGCTGCTGCTGCTAAGTTGCTTCAGTCATGTCCTACTCTGTGCAATCCCATAGATGGCAGCCCACCAGGCCCCTCCATCCATGGGATTTTTCAGGCAAGAGTACTGGAGCGGGGTGCCATTGCCTTCTCCGACTCAAAGCTCTATATAACTTAAATGAGAAGAAGATCCAATAAAGAGGGGATATATGTAATGATTTACTTTGCAGTACAGCAGAAATTAATACAACTTTGTTAAGTAACTATACTCCAATAAAAATTAATTTAAAAAAAGAAAAAAAAAAAAACAAACAAAAGTCTACAAGCAATAAATGCTGGAGAGGGTGTGGAGAAAAGGGAACCCTCTTACACTGTTGGTGGGAATGCAAACTAGTACAGCCACTATGGAGAACTGTGTGCAGATTCCTTAGAAAACTGGAAAAAGAACTGCCTTATGATCCAGCAATCCCACTGCTGGGCATACACACCGAGGAAACCAGAATCTAAAGAGACACATGTACCCAGTGTTCATCGCAGCAGTGTTTATAATAGCCTGGACATGGAAGCAACCTAGATGCCCATCAGCAGATGAATGGATAAGAAAGCTGTGGTGTATTACTCGGCCATTAAAAAGAATACATTTGAATCAGTTCTAATGAGGTGGATGAAACTGGAACCTATTATACAGAGTGAAGTAAGCCAGAAAGTAAAACCCCAATGCAGTATACTAACACATATATATGGAATTTAGAAAGACGGTAATGATAACCCTGTATGCGAGAGAACAAAAGAGATACAGATGTATAGAACAGTCTTTTGGACTCTGTGGGAGAGGGAGAGGGTGGGATGATTTGGGAGAATAGCATTGAAACATGTATAATATCATATAAGAAACGAATCGCCAGTCCAGGTTTGATGCAGGATACAGGATGCTTGGGGCTGGTGCACTGGGATGACCCAGAGGGATGGTATGGGGAGGGTGGGGGATTCAGGATGGGGAACTCGTGTACACCTGTGGCGGATTCATGTTGATGTGTGGCAAAACCAATACAATATTGTAAAGTAATTAACCTCCAATTAAAATAAAAAATAATAAAATAATAAATAAATAAAAAATAAAACAAACAAAAAAGAAAACAAAAACAATAACAAAGCTATTAACTTCAAAAATATTATAGAAAAGGAATGTGCTATAGAAAATGTGTAAAATAATAGTGAAGAAAATATGAGAAATTTTAAACAAAGGACAAAGAGGCAAATTCATTTAAAAAGAGTAAATTATAAAGTTTTGACAATGTAGGTTCCACACTTGGTTAATAAGTGTAGAGATAGAGAATAAATCGCAAGCAGATTGGAAATTGTAGTAATAAAACACTGTCTTAGCTGAAGAAAAGCTTCTTTGTGAAATCTAGATATCGTATTGGCTTGATATTTTTATAGAAGATAAGTTGACATGTGGTAGAATTTTTTTTATTTTTCCTTTTAGTTTGTTTTGTTTTTTAAACATCTTGTATTTATATTTTGAAAATAAAGAACCCTATGCACTCTAAAGTAAAAAATTAATAATTAAGGTTATTTACTAAAAGGAATAGAATTAGGCCATTTATAGAATTTTCACTTTTGTGCATTGGAGAAGGAAATGGCAATCCACTCCCGTGTTCTTGCCTGGAGAATCCCAGAGACGGCGGAGCCTGGTGGGCTGCCATCTATGGGGTCTCACAGAGTCAGACATGACTGAAGCTACTTAGCAGCAGCAGCAGATGGAATTATTATCTAAAATATTGAATCCTAGTAGATAAATAACAATTATAAAATTTTATAGTAAATGAAATGGACCTTCAATTTCTTTAATTATCTTGCTTGTCTTTTATTTACCAAGAAAACTGAAAGCCATTCCCAGACATGCAAGGGCTCAAAGGAATGTCAACTATGATTTTTTCCTAAAACACTTATTCAAAATATATTCTAAATCATAAGTTCCATAGAGACAGTGCCAGGATAAGTAAGTCAGGTAGTTAGTGGAAAAATAACAACAACAGATGGATAGATAGACACACAGACAGACAGACAGAAAGCGGCCAAAGAGACACTAAATAACCAAAGGCAAAGGCGATAATATACATTCTGGAAGACCAGGTCTGCTTTAAAAAAAAAAAAAAAAAAAACTGAATATTTAAAAGTGACTAAGGATTGTCACAAAGAGGAGTCTATAGTTCAAAAAGGAAACAAAAGGAAATTACATGAAACCTAATACACCCAATAAGCATTCTCCAGTCAGTCTCTTGGTTTGTTCTTAGCATCAGCTCTGAGTCAAAGGAAAACATCTGAGTCCCGCCAATGACTATGTTGCAAAGACTGGGAAACATAAAAATGTGACTATAGATGACAAGTGGTCTTATTGTAAAATGAGGCTAATAAAATGAAGGGAAAAGATGATAAAGATTTTACTGCATACTAGACTAGAAGAAAATCTGATATGGAATGAAAAGATATTGCCAAGGCTGAAAAATACAGGGAAAAAAAGTAGGTGGAAGAAATGATAGGTGAGGAAAATAGTAAGAAGATAAAGATGACACGAACTCAGTTGGTTCTAGTGCATTCTTTTTCCTATTTATAACCTCATCCTGTTAAAATAAAATGAAACACGGAAATGCAAATCTGTCTAAGATATACATATTTATCACATTACTGGATGTGTCTTTAAATAGTTCCAGTCTTGTGGTATATTAAATAGCTTCTTACCTTGCCTTGTAGAGTATATGGGTGTGAAATGGTGTGGACATTTGCAACATCTCCTGTTGATGAATAGTAAACAACACAAATCATATGTGAAGACTTTTGTTTTTCATTTTTAGTTGTGTTTGAAGCAATTTATTCAGTTAATGCTATTTTGCTACCTGAATATTATTCTGTGATTGTGGTGGAGCTATTATGTTGACATGCTGAATTATTTAAGTAAGTACAGTTTTATAGGAGAGAACACAATCTAAGAAATGTTAGGAATAAAAGATAATAGGAATAAAAATGACTGTTTACAATAGCTACGACACGGAAGCAACCTGGATGTCCATCGGCAGATGAATGGGTAAGAAAGTGTGGTACATATACACAATGGAATATTACTTAGCTATCAAAAAGAATGCATTTGAATCAGTTCTAATGAGGTGGATGAAACTGGAGCCTATATAACAGAGTGAAGTAAGTCAGAAAGGAAAACACCAATATAGTATATTAATGCATATATATGGAATTTAGAAAGATGATAACGATGACCCCATATGCAAGACAGCAAAAGAGACATAAAGAACAAACTTTTGGACTCTGGGAGAAGTGAGGGTGGGATGATTTGAGAGACTAGCATTGAAACATGTATATAACCATATGTGAAATAGATCACCAGTCCAAGTTCGATGCATGAAACAGGGCACTCAAAGCTGGTGCACTGGGACAACCCAGAGGGACAGGTGGGAAGGGAGGTGGGAGGGGGGTTCGGGATGTGGAACACATGTACACCCATGGCTGATTCATGTCAGTGTATGGCAAAAACCACCACAATATTGTAAAGCAGTTAGCCTCCAATTAAAATAAATAAATGAATTTTAAAAAATGATAGGAGTAAGCATGAAGTCTATGGACAAGGTTCTAATACAAATTGTGTTTCTCTTTTGCTGTAGGTAATTACTTCAACTCTCTAAGCTAAAGAACGTTTCTTGCATACCACCAGGGAAGCCCATTACTTGTAAAACAGGCCTAATAATTTTATCATCTAAAAAAATACTTAAACGACATAATGCATACAAAGATTTTAAACAGAGCAAATTACAAGCAATCAATGAACATAGTTATTATAACATCAAGTTAATTATTTCTAATATAATTGTGTTTCTATAATAGCTTGTTTAAAAAATTAAATATCATTAAACATTAGAATAAAGAACATGTATATGCTTTAATTATTAGTTCAGAGATGCCTTTCAAAGCATAAAATTATTAGCATTGTCATCATTAACAATATAAATTATTAACATACTGAACATCAAATGTCAAAAAGTTTCTTAACCAAGAATGGTGCAAAATGTATCATCAGAACAGCATCTGAAATATCAATTCATAAAATAAAAGTTCATCCAACAACTTGGAGGAAAATGAGTTATTTCTCTCCAAGTGCAATGTAAATACACATCATCAATTCTGGAAAGTGTACTGTTTGCCTCAAAGATCTAAGGAACTCATATTTCCTGAAAGATTTACAGTGATATTTACTTAAAGTATTCATTTACATTCTAGCCACTGTAGACTCTGTGACATTTGGATGGAGAAATAAAAATAAATATTACTTTTTTTCTTCTGAAAGATTAAATATACTTTTTCATTACATTAATTCTTCCAAAATTCATGCAAATTGAAATGTGGAAAAGGTGTCAAGCTATAATATAAAAATACACAACTTGCATAACTAGGAATTATTCAGCCTCCCACTGATTTTTCACCCTACTGCCCAGTCAACCTTATTTCTACTCAGTTCTAGCTTTTGCTCATCATACAAAACTTCCATTTTAATTTAATTAGGAGGCAGCTTTACTTTAGTAGGAAAAAAAAAAACCAGGTAATATGAAATCATGTCGGTGTTACTTTTAACAGCACTTTTTTCTCATAAAAGTTTTGTGCACTGAGAATGTTACCCCTGGCTTGAGTTCCCTCACTACCTTCCTCATACTCAAGTCTCAGATTGCACGAAGTAGTTACTAAGGCCACCGCCTCTGGGATCAGTCTGCCTCTAAAAGCTGTGTAAATTTAGAGAGTCTCTGAGCCTCGGGGCAAAATTCTAGAAATGGAAGATAAGGATAGTCTTTATTTTATGTGATCTTCTGTGGTTTAAATGAAATGAATTCATTTAATGCTTTTAACTGAGCCCCTGGTACCCACTGAACAAGATATAAACACTAGTTAGTATTATGGTAAGGTTTTTATACTCAATAAATGAAATTATGTGTTTTATTTCCCACTTTCTCTCATTCATCGCAGAATTTGTGGAAGAAATAGTCCCATTATAGTTTCCCATGTTAACTTTACTTCATTTCAGTTTTTTCACTATTCCAGACCCCAGAATCTTGTGCTTCTCATTCACTTTTATATACCCAACATCTGCTACAAATCATCACACACAGTAGGCAGCAAACACATATTAATTGTAATAGTTTTGGCACTTTTGAGTAGCTCTGTTTACATATGGCAGCTTTTATTATTCCAGTATTTCTGTTTGTAATTTTCATGAGAGTTGGTATATATTCAAAATTTAATTCTCCATGGTCTCTAGACAACTCTACCAAAATGATGGTAAATAAATTGTGATGATTAACTGGTTAGCAAGTGAATATTTATGTTTTAATAATTCTTAGGAGTGCTTTAAAAATGCTTTTTGCTTTTTAAAACATATTTTGTAATTTTATGCTTTGAATGATTAAATTTATCTCCTGGGAGCTACATTGCATCAAAACGCTGAAATAACTGTTCATCTCACACAAGAATAGAGTTATTTATTGTGTTATCTAAGATACTAAATTTTTAGTAATGTAATAATTATTTAAGGAAATGAGTAAGCATTAGACAGTATGATTTAGTTTGGTGATTTGATTCAGATTTGGACTTTAACACAGTGAAAGGTAAGAAGTAGGGAATGTGCTATCCAATAGGATACGCTGAGGATCATTTACAGCCTTTGTCTCTCATTATCCCCATGAAAGTGCTTTTTATTTTTATTCTCCCTTCTCACTCCCTTCATTTTTCTAGTTCACTATCCTTACTCATGCACACTTATGTCCTTACATCAAGTCAGATGTGAAAATACCAACAATCTGTGTGGTGCAGAAAGGACCTCTACAGAAAGGGGATCCAAATGAAATAGCATAATAAGTTGTCTTGAAGTCTGAAAGTAAAATCTATTTATGTCTTATTATAGAATGTCCTACTCCCAGGATATTTGGATTTGAGCTACGTTAACTAGGGGAGGAGAAAACTAGCAGGACAATTTGTGAGCACTTTTTTTTTTTTTCATTAAAATGAGGCATTTTAGGAGAATGTTCCCATGTTCTGCAGAGTTGATTAGGCTTCCTAGGATTTTGATTAAGAAATTCTGATTCCTATAATAATAACTTTAAGAAGTTATGTTTTCTGCAATAACTGGATAAAAATAGTTATTATACCAATTATAATTTAGAAATATACTATTTGAATAATGATATACTTTCTTTAAAATGTAAAGCTATTTCCTGAAAACTGATTTACCTTTTGAGTCCTGTAGTAGGGATGCTATCCAATTTATTTTCAATTCATAACTAATTTCTTTAAAATTCAACTAATAAATTATCATTCCTATAAAAGGAATCTGGCATATGACATACACTGCGATAAAATAAAGATATATAAGAATACTCTGAGAGAGAGAGCCCCTGGCTGCTTGCCAGGAGGGGGAAAGCCTAAAGCTTGGAAAGAATAAAGAGAATTGGCCAGAGACCAACTGGCCCACTGTAGAATTCAGGCAAAGAATGACCATATCTTAATACGTGTGTGCATGTGCCAAGTCTCTTAGGTCATGTCTAACTCTTTGAGACACTATGGGCAGTAGCCTGCCAGTCTCCTCTGCTGTAAGATTCTCCAGGCAAGAATATTGGAGTGGGTTGTGTCCTTCTCCAGGGATCTTCCTCACCCAGGGATTGAACCCATGTCTTCTGCAGCTACCTTTATTGCAGGCAGATTTTTTTTTTTTTTTAACCACTGAGCCACCAAGGAAGCCCATTGTTTTTCAGTTGCGAAGTCATGTCTGACTCTTGCAACCCCATGGACTGTGGCACACCCGGCTCCCCTGTCCCTTACAACCTCCTGGAATTTGCTCAAACTCCTGTTCATTGAGTCGGTGTTGCCATCCAACTATCTCATCCTCTGTTATGCCTTCTACTCCTTCTTCTTTCCCAGCATCAGGGTCTTTTCCAGTGAGCAGGCCCTTCACTTCAAGTGGCCAAAATATTGGAGCTTCAGCGTCAGTTCTTCCAATGAATATTCAGGATTGATTTCCTTTAGGATTGACTGGTTTGACCACCTTGCTATCCAAGGAGAAGTGCATATCTTAATATAATTTAGTAAAAGTAGGAGGGAGATGTTGATGGTTATAAAATAGAGATGTTTAAAAATAGAGCCTGTAATATTGAGTCACTTTCTGGATCTGATTGTAGAGGAGACTCAGCTCCACTGAGTCACTCACCAAATGCATTGTGATCATGCCAGTCCAAGGCAGAAACCACCATTGACATAATCTGCCCAAGATGCCAGGGGCAGGTGTCAATAGGGAGAATTGACAATAGGCAGGTGTCAATAGGCAGAATTAAGGGACCTCAAGATCAGGGGAACAGGTAGCTGAGAACTTGTCAGAGGAGGCAGAGAGGTGGCAGAAGAAAGACCCTTGGTGCTCAGGCTTTAAGCCCCAGGTGCTTATTCCATCGTTTAATTGGATTTCACTTACAATAAAAATTCAAAGAGAAAATCATTAAGCATTATGCTCAGGAATAACATTCCAAGATGACAACTGCAAGTTGTCAAGTTGTCCAAGTTAGGGGGCCCCTCTGAGTGTGGGACCCTATGCAACCATTCCAGGCACATTGATGTGAATCGCTGATGCTGAACAGTGTTTCAGGCAATTTAATACTTATTAAAAAAAAAAAAGCAAAAATGCTCAGCATGAAGTTTATATTTTAGTCGTGAGAACAAAATGGATACATATTATGTTAGAGGATGGAAAGGTCTATAAAGAAAAATAAATCAAGGAAGGAAGGATATGGAATGATGGGAGTAGCAATTTTAAATAGATTGGTAAACGAAAAGGTCCCCCTGAGCAGTTGCTGCTGCTGCTAAGTTGCTTCAGTCATGTCAGACTCTGTGCGACCCCATAGACAGCAGCCCACCAGGCTCCGCCGTCCCTGGGATTCTCCAGGCAAGAACACTGGAGTGGGTTGCCATTTCCTTCTCCAATTCATGAAAGTGAAGTCGCTCAGTTGTGTCCAACTCTTAGTGGCCCCATGGATTGCAGCCTCCCAGGCTCCTCCGTCCACGGGATTTTCCAGGCAAGAGTACTGGAGTGGGGTTCCATTGCCTTCTTGGAATCGGATATGAGATCATGCCATTGTTTTAACTCACATGAAGTACAGTGACTGATCAGGGAATAGACTTGGAGATATCTAGGCAACTGATATCTGTCCATACTTCTATGTCCCTCAAGAAGGGCTTCCTAGTTCCTTTTTCAGAGGACTCTGAAAAGAGTAAGAAGGGGTATCAAATTTCACAGCAAAAATTGAAAACTTCATATTTAGCTACACATGTGTGATTCAAATGGGAAATTAAAGAGAGTTAGACTTCTTAATGAAATACAGTTCTCAGACCATGACCTACAAACTTATTCTGAACAAATGTCCTTCTCTATAGTAACAGTTGCCAAGTTGTCACAAGCAGAAGACCATCAATATTCCAGTCTAGAAATGTTAGTCAGTATTTGATAATGCTGTTTCCTTATAAAAAAATGTTTTATTGACCATATCTATATTTATATTCACACTGTTAAGATAATTTAACATTTTAGTATTTATTTTACAATAAGCAAATTCAGACTTAATAATAGCTGCACCAACATCTAACAAACAGATTGTCAAATGGGATTATCAAATTCATAGCTACATCTCTCTAAGTCTTCTGTAGCTAAAGTAAATATTAACTTTATTAAAATCATAGTCTTTCTGGTAATCTCACAACAGAGAGGAGAGGAATGTCCTAATTTTACTTGGATATTTTCTCTGTTATCTTCATTAACAGCCTTCAGAGATAAAGTCTCATTATCTCCTAAAGTAACACCATAGGTAAGTTTAATTTAATATATTATCCCATATAATAGTTGTTTCTCAGGCTGTCCTTTATTCCTAGAGACACACTGTTCTCTCAATTCCAAACTGAAAATCCAAAACCCCAAAATGAACTAGGAGACTTCCTAATGTATAGGATGAATTTGTACAATTTTAATTCCCCCTCACTTTCCAGCTTTGCAATCTTGAGAAAAAACTTAATTGTTTTGTCATTAAAGAAAGCATGTATAATTATGTTTGCTTTTTTTTTATTGAATATAATGGTAATGTATGATCTTTATCAAAAAGTTAAAAGAATGCAATAAAGAAGAAAAAAATTAAATTGTCCCTTTAACTCATAGTTAACTATTAGTAACATTTGGGTTATTTCCAGTCTTTTTTTTTTAAATGCATTATTATTGATAAAATTATTTTTTCCTGAAGTTCTCTGGCAATTAAATATGGGCCTCTGTGTCTAAAGTTTCATTGGCTTCCTCATGACACATGTGACTTAATATCTTGTTTGAGAAAAAGCTTTGAACTATGAGTTCCCTGAGACATTCATAAGCAGTTCTGAAAGTGAAATAAAGCTTTAAAAAAATAACCTGAAAGCCTAAAGGATGAATTTGTATTTCAAAAGAAGAGGCAAGAGCTCAAAACTCAGGAACAAATTAAAGCAATGATTTTTTTCCTGATTTCTTGTGCTTTAAATGTATATTTCTAGGAAAAATCTACTTTCAACCATTGAGGCTGTGGCTTATGTAATAACGACCTTAAAACTGTGGCGGATTCATGTTGATATATGGCAAAACCAATACAATATTGTAAAGTTAAAAAATAAGCAAAAGCTGAGAGAATTCTGCACCACCAAACCAGCTCTCCAACAAATACTAAAGGATATTCTCTGGACAGGAAACACAAAAATTGTGTATAAATTCGAACCCAAAACAATAAAGCAAATGGCAATGGGGTCATACTTATCAGTAATTACCTTAAACGTAAATGGGTTAAATGCCCCAACCAAAAGACAAAGACTGGCTGAATGGATACAAAAACAAGACCCCTGCATATGTTGTCTACAAGAGACCCACCTCAAAACAGGGGACACATACAGACTGAAAGTGAAGGGCTGGAAAAAGATTTTCCATGCGAATAGGGACCAAAAGAAAGCAGGAGTAGCAATACTCATATCAGATAAAATAGACTTTAAAACAAAGACTGTGAAAAGAGACAAAGATGGTCACTACATAATGATCAAAGGATCAATCCAAGAAGAAGATATAACAATTATAAATATATATGCACCCAACACGGGAGCACCGCAGTATGTAAGACAAATGCTAACAAGTATGAAAGAAGAAATTAACAATAACACAATAATAGTGGGAGACTTTAATACCCCACTCACACCTATGGATAGATCAACTCAACAGAAAATTAACAAGGAAACACAAACTTTAAATGATACAATAGACCAGTTAGACCTAATTGATATCTATAGGACATTTCATCCCAAAACAATGAATTTCACCTTCTTCTCAAGCGCACACGGAACCTTCTCCAGGATAGATCACATCCTAGGCCATAAAGCTAGCCTTGGTAAATTCAAAAAAATAGAAATCATTCCAAGCATCTTTTCTGACCACAATGCAGTAAGATTAGATCTCAATTACAGGAGAAAAACTATTAAAAAATCCAACATATGGAGGCTGAACAACACACTGCTGAATAACCAACAAATCACAGAAGAAATCAAAAAAGAAATCAAAATTTGCATAGAAACAAATGAAAATGAAAACACAACAACCCAAAACCTGTGGGACACGGTAAAAGCAGTCCTAAGGGGAAAGTTCATAGCAATACAGGCACACCTCAAGAAACAAGAAAAAAGTCAAATAAATAACCTAACTCTACAGCTAAAGCAACTAGAAAAGGAAGAAATGAAGAACCCCAGGGTTAGTAGAAGGAAAGAAATCTTAAAAATTAGAGCAGAAATAAATGCAAAAGAAACAAAAGAGACCATAGCAAAAATCAACAAAACCAAAAGCTGGTTCTTTGAAAGGATAAATAAAATTGACAAACCATTAGCCAGACTCATCAAGAAACAAAGGGAGAAAAATCAAATCAATAAAATTAGAAATGAAAATGGAGAGATCACAACAGACAACACAGAAATACAAAGGATCATAAGAGACTACTATCAGCAATTATATGCCAATAAAATGGACAACGAGGAAGAAATGGACAAATTCTTAGAAAAGTACAACTTTCCAAAACTCGATCAGGAAGAAATAGAAAATCTTAACAGACCCATCACAAGCACGGAAATTGAAATTGTAATAAAAAATCTTCCAGCAAACAAAAGCCCAGGTCCAGAAGGCTTCACAGCGGAATTCTACCAAAAATTTAGAGAAGAGCTAACAGCTATCCTGCTCAAACTCTTCCAGAAAATTGCAGAGGAAGGTAAACTTCCAAACTCATTCTATGAGGCCACCATCACCCTAATACCAAAACCTGACAAAGATCCCACAAAAAAAGAAAACTACAGGCCAATATCACTGATGAACATAGATGTAAAAATCCTTAACAAAATTCTAGCAATCAGAATCCAACAGCACATTAAAAAGATCATACACCATGACCAAGTGGGCTTTATCCCAGGGATGCAAGGATTCTTCAATATCCGCAAATCAATCAACATAATACACCACATTAACAAATTGAAAAATAAAAACCATATGATTATCTCAATAGATGCAGAGAAAGCCTTTGACAAAATTCAACATCCATTTATGATCAAAACTCTCCAGAAAGCAGGAATAGAAGGAACATACCTCAACATAATCAAAGCTATATATGACAAACCCACAGCAAACATTATCCTCAACGGTGAAAAATTGAAAGCATTTCCTCTAAAGTCAGGAACAAGACAAGGGTGCCCACTTTCACCATTACTATTCAACATAGTTTTGGAAGTTTTGGCCACAGCAATCAGAACAGAAATAGAAATAAAAGGAATCCAAATTGGAAAAGAAGAAGTAAAGCTCTCACTGTTTGCAGATGACATGATCCTCTACATAGAAAACCCTAAAGACTCCACCAGAAAATTACTAGAACTAATCAATGACTATAGTAAAGTTGCAGGATATAAAATCAACACACAGAAATCCCTTGCATTCCTATACACTATTAATGAGAAAACAGAAAGAGAAATTAAGGAAACAATTCCATTCACCATTGCAACGGAAAGAATAAAATACTTAGGAATATATCTACCTAAAGAATCTAAAGACCTATTTATAGAAAACTATAAAACACTGGTGAAAGAAATCAAAGAGGACACTAACAGATGGAGAAATATACCATGTTTATGGATTGGAAGAATCAATGTAGTGAAAATGAGTATACTACCCAAAGCAATCTATAGATTCAATGCAATCCCTATCAAGCTACCAACAGCATTCTTCACAGAGCTAGAACAAATAATTTCACAATTTGTATGGAAAAACAAAAAACCTCGAATAGCCAAAGCGATCTTGAGAAAGAAGAATGGAACTGGAGGAATCAACCTACCTGACTTCAGGCTCTACTACAAAGCCACAGTTATCAAGACAGTATGGTACTGGCACAAAGACAGAAATATAGATCAATGGAACAAAATAGAAAGCCCAGAGATAAATCCACGCACATATGGACACCTTATCTTCGACAAAGGAGGCAAGAATATACAATGGATTAAAGACAATCTCTTTAACAAGTGGTGCTGGGAACTCTGGTCAACCACTTGTAAAAGAATGAAACTAGAACACTTTCTAACACCATACACAAAAATAAACTCAAAATGGATTAAAGATCTAAACGTAAGACCAGAAACTATAAAACTCCTAGAGGAGAACATAGGCAAAACACTCTCTGACATACATCACAGTAGGATCCTCTATGACCCACCTCCCAGAATATTGGAAATAAAAGCAAAAATAAACAAATGGGACCTAATTAACCTTAAAAGCTTCTGCACATCAAAGGAAACTATTAGCAAGGTGAAAAGACAGCCTTCAGAATGGGAGAAGATAATAGCAAATGAAGCAACTGACAAACAACTAATCTCGAGAATATACAAGCAACTCCTACAGCTCAACTCCAGAAAAATAAATGACCCAATCAAAAAATGGGCCAAAGAACTAAATAGACATTTCTCCAAAGAAGACATACAGATGGCTAACAAACACATGAAAAGATGCTCAACATCACTCATTATCAGAGAAATGCAAATCAAAACCACTATGAGGTACCATTTCACACCAGTCAGAATGGCTGCGATCCAAAAGTCTACAAGTAATAAATGCTGGAGAGGGTGTGGAGAAAAGGGAACCCTCTTACACTGTTGGTGGGAATGCAAACTAGTACAGCCACTATGGAGAACAGTGTGGAGATTCCTTAAAAAACTGGAAATAGACATGCCTTATGATCCAGCAATCCCACTTCTGGGCATACACACTGAGAAAACCAGAAGGGAAAGAGACACGAGTACCCCAATGTTCATCGCAGCACTGTTTATAATAGCCAGGACATGGAAGCAACCTAGATGTCCATCAGCAGATGAATGGATTAGAAAGCTGTGGTACATATACACAATGGAGTATTATTCAGCCATTAAAAAGAATACATTTGAAGCAGTTCTAATGAGGTGGATGAAACTGGAGCCTATTATACAGAGTGAAGTAAGCCAGAAAGAAAAACACCAATACAGTATACTAACGCACATATATGGAATTTAGAAAGATGGTAACAATAACCCTGTGTACAAGACAGCAAAAGAGACACTGATGTATAGAACAGTCTTATGGACTCTGGGGGAGAGGGAGAGGGTGGGAAGATTTGGGAGAATGGCATTGAAACATGTAAAATATCATGTATGAAATGAGTTGCCAGTCCAGGTTCGATGCATGATACTGGATGCTTGGGGCTGGTGCACTGGGACGACCCAGAGGGATGGAATGGGGAGGGAGGAGGGAGGAGGGTTCAGGATGGGGAACACATGTATACCTGTGGCGGATTCATTTTGATATTTGGCAAATCTAATACAGTTATGTTAAGTTTAAAAATAAAATAAAATAAAAAATAAATAAATAAAATAAAATAAAATAAATTAAAAAAAAAAAAACTGTGACTGAAACTATTTAGCCCAATTACTCTTCAGGGTTTCTACAATTAAGTATACACAAAGGCTGTGTTAAAGACAAAAATAATCTCAGTCTAAGCAGGTAGTTTGAAACATCTCAAATGTTATCTCTTGGCTACCAGAACACACTGGAAAAAGTTGAGGTCTTACAGTTGTGGGATAAGTTCTAAATCTATTTTAAATATGAACCTCCAGGAGGTTCTGATACAGCTAGTATACAGGTCCACTTTAGAGAGCTACTGATTTAATCTAACTAGATTTTCTTTATAGTTCTTTTTATATTTTCATATCCATTCATAGTATAGTGAGTTGAGTCAAAATTTTAGATGCTGACTGTTATGTTCATGGTAATAGGATAATTTATCAGACCGAGAAATATATAGCAAATATAAGAAAAGACACAGGACTGGGTCAGTGATTTTCAAAAAAATTTTATAGAGAAACAAACATTTTTCAAGTGCACATTTTGGGCTCTATTTCCAGAGATGGCAATTTTGTAGACATTGATTCGGTAATTTGCAACTTTAATAAATATCCAGGGTATTCATATATAGAACTTCTTTGAGAAACACTGGATTAATGAATGTTGTTTGCTTTGGATGATTAAAGACTGAGTCATGCTCCATATGTATTCATACTTAGCTCAGAATTATGTGAAAAATAAGAGTCAGACATGGCTGAGAAACACTTTCTTCTATATGAAAAATAACAATAAAGTAATAAATTACACACTTTTTACAATGTCTGTTGCCATGTCAATTCCATACACTTTTGTACATGTAATTATACATAGATAGGGTGATGAGAGAGAGGCTACTTATATTAACATGTCTATGCACGTGTATGTACATGTGGGCTTCCCAGCTGGTGCTAGTGGTAAAGAAGCTGCCTGCCAGTGCAGCAAACATAAGAGAAGTGGGTTTGATCCTTGGGTCAGGAAGTAGATCCCTGGGTCAGGAAGATCCCCTGGAGGAGGGCATGGCAATCTACTCCACTATTCTTGCCTGGAGAATCCCATGGACAGAGGAGCCTGGTGGGCCACAGTACATATGGTCACAAAGAGTTGGACAGGACTGAAGTGATTTAGCATGCATGTGTATGTACAGAAAGACGGAGAGAGGTGGGGACAGAGAGCGAGGGAAAAGGCCTGTTTTAACAAAATATTAAGGTTTTCCTGCTTTATAAAATTAGGCTATAACAGAATTTTTTCTTAAAAGATTTTTGCAAGTTTGTTTGACTTCATTAATCTCTCCACTCAATCATACCAGATAAGAGGGTCCAGGGGAAGACTTTTAATTTTGTAAACAGGTCCCTGGAGGCAACCCTTGAAAAAAATAACTCTCAGATTGATTTTCCTATCATGTTTTGAAATAGCATTAATACTGATTGCCAAAGGAAGGTGGAATAAAAATGATAAATAGAATAGGCATGATTTTTTTTTTATAAAAGCCTTGATGATAATAAGTAAATTATTCTGCCCTAGTGCAGAATAATTTGAAGTAACTGTGAAAGCTGGAGTCCTACTTTGGGTCACTTTGTATAGTGTGCAATGGTCAAATGAAATAAAAGCATATTGCCTAATAATACAAGTATATATATATATATATATATATATATATATATATATATATATAAGCTTTTAGAGAGATTACAGTGTTTTCTGGCATTTTGCAATTTCCCTAAAATGGCTTAATATTTTTAATTTAGTGGATTATACTTGGCTTTCTACTATTAAGTAATAAATAAGAATCCTAAGCAACACAAGGCTAAACTAGAAAATATAAAACCTGCATTTCTATGTCTTCATCTTCCAATCTCCTCCAGAGACAGTTTTCTGTGCTTCCTTGCTCCAACTTCCCTGAACAAAGCAACGTTAGAAAGTGGCTCATAATACTGAGCACTCTAAAAGTCAAAGGCATGACAGGCTAAAAATGGAATCACCAAAGGAGCATTTACATCTTTTTCTTTAGTACTTGTGATTGCATTTAGAATTGTAAATGAAAACACTATAGATTAAGATGTTAAGTAAAATTACAAGACATTTTTATGAAAACCATTTACTCTTTCTCACTATTTATTTCTCTTCCTCAGAGGCCACCCCTTTCAACTCCTTTTACTGATCATTTGTTATATAGCTACATATTTCTAAATAACATATTTAACTGGTTAGTTCTTGTTTTTCAGTTTTTAAAAATATCCAGGATGGATTTAACTGATCTCTTACATGACAAACCCCACAATACACCTCCCATCCCTCCATCTTCCCAGTAGAGTAACATAATATTTGTTAAAGTCAATGAGTGGTGTCAATGTCATTATACTGTAAATAAAACAACTGCTGAAGTATACTATGATTTCATTTTCTTTGGTATATAGAAGTAGTAGTTTCCTTGAAGTAATAGTTACTTTTATTCTGTTTGCTTTGCTCTTTGTATCTTAATGTATCAATAACTGATTCCCAAATTATCTAGAGACTGTCATGCAGAATGAAGTAAGTTCAGAAAGAGAAAAACAAATATCATATAATATTGCTTATGTATGGAATCTAGAAAAATGATACCGATGAATTTATTTGCAAAGCAGAAATAGAGACACAGAGGTAGAGAACAAACAAATAGATACCAAGGGCAGAAGTGAGGTGGGATGAATTGGGACTGACATATATACACTGCTATGTATAAAATAGATAACTAATGAGAAAGTACTGTATAATACAGGAAACACAATGCTCTGTGCTGACCTAAACGGGGAGGAAATCCAAAAAAGAGGTTATGTGTGTATGTATGTACATATATATATATATATGTACATATACATACATATATGTATGTATATGTGTAACTGATTCACTTTGCAGCAGAAACTAACACAACATTTTAAAGCAACTATAGTGCAATACAAATTAATAAAAAAAAAAAAGATTGGGGGCCTTATTTAACTGCTTTGGGGCCTTTCCTCATTGCTTTTTTCTGAAATAGCATTTTCAAAATGTAAGAGATCATGGTCAGATTAGTAAGGGTAAACTATAAAGCAACAGCTT
Organism: Bubalus kerabau; assembly: GCF_029407905.1. Classification (NCBI taxonomy): domain Eukaryota; kingdom Metazoa; phylum Chordata; class Mammalia; order Artiodactyla; family Bovidae; genus Bubalus; species Bubalus kerabau. The sequence goes on along the minus strand of NC_073627.1, from coordinate 77,842,414 downwards.
GAAAAGTACGATGAAGAAAAGTAGGACCTATACCAGTAGGATTTTGTCTGGGATCCTCAAGCAACTATGTATTGGATATGAGTCAGCACTGGTTTGTTGTGGGAATTAAAGCTATTAATCGAGAATATTATTAGTGACATTAAATGGAAGAACTAAATTGGGAAGCAGAAACTCTAAAGTATCACCCTTCTTCAAGTTTTTTCATAGACTGTCAAAGTAGGATAACTTTCCCCGAATACAAGTCTGTAACATGTCTTTCCCCTACTACTAGAATTGCCAAACAACTGAATTTACTGGTTAGGATTTTGGTTGCAGTAAGATAAGTTGCAGCACCCTTATGAAGTGATGGGAAAAATTAAAATGAAAATTGTGTATTTACTCTTTGTAGTCTACCTTTTGTTTGGCTCAAATTGTTTCACCTTTGTCTAACTATTAAGCCACAAAAGCTACAAAGGCCAAATCAAGACAGAATTTCTCTTTCATATAAAAATCTCTGATATGGGCAGTGCAGGGTTGGTATGAGCATCATCAAGGAGATGGAGTTCTTCCTATCAGGCTGCTGCCACAGCCTTGTTTGGTATCTGTGCCCAAGTGTACTTCATGGTACAAGAGAGCTTCTGGAGCTGTGTCCACCACACCCAAATTCAGGCAACAGGATAGAGGAAGAACAGAAGAATAGACACCATTAGTCAACACCTGTGGCTCCCTCATATAATACTGGCTCATATTTTACTTCAATATTATATTCAGATGCAAGAGAATGGGAAGTGTTGTCATTTAGCTGAGAATATTGAGTGGATGCATGCACACATGTGTGAGAAACTGCTTCAGTTGTGTCCGACTCCCATGGACCATAGCCTACCAGACTCCTCTGTCCATGGGATTCTCCAGTGAAGAATATTGGAGTACATCACCATGCCCTCCTCCAGGGGATCCTACCCAGGGATCAAATCCATATCTCTAACATCTCCTGCATTGGCAGGCAGGTTCTTTACCACTGGTGCCACCAGGGAAGCCCACCAGAATACTGAGTACTCAAGTAATTCTCAGGTCTGCTCCTGAAGAAGAGGGAGGAAATAGGTCTTGTGCAGCAATTATCAGTCTCTGAAAAACTTTGCTGCTTTTCCCCTTGCTAACACATAGGTTGGACATGAATTTGAGCAAACTGCAGGAAATAGTGTAGGACAGAGGAGGCCGGTGGCCTATGTCCATGGGGTCACAAAGAGTTGGACATCACTTAGCTATTGGACAACAACAAAACACATAAGCCTCCCTATCTTTGTCCTGCTGTTTTCTCTCTCTATGGCTTCCCTTTCCTGGTTGTTACCTACATGTCCTTTTAATTTCCTTACCTAAATATAATATAAAACCAAAACTTCTATTTCCTCCTCCAGAGGATCTTCCTGAACCCGGGGATCGAACCTGTATCTCTTATGTCTCCTGCCTTAGCAGACGGGTTCTTTACCTCCAGCATCACCTGGGAAGCCCTGTGAAAAAATACATTCTTTATATTCATTTTATGCAATATAATTAATTTTATGTTTACACTAGTTTTGAAAGTGGCAAGACTGATTATTTATTTTCTTCTAAAGAAATTGACAGAACCCTGATGCCTTTGATTTATTTAATCCACCTCCCACTCACACACCTTTCAGTTGGGCTAGCTATGAAATAAAGAAAAATTCTTTTCTGATAATATGGTAAGAAATACCTGGTATCCTCTCCTTCATCCTTTCAACATAAAACTTATTCCCTGTGTCCATAGATAGGGGTCTTCTTTGTTCTTTAAAAGTGTTAGTTCGTGTTAATGACTTCCAACAGTGAATCATATGTTGCATAAAGTGCATCTTTTCATTCTTGAGCTTTATATGTATGATTATATTCATGTACTAATTATGTGCTACCAAAAATATCTTGTAATAATTATAAGGACTGTGGAGCAATAATGTATTATTTGCAATTTCAGAGGGAAGAAAAACAAATGTTGTGTTATTTTCATCATAACAGTTAAAGATTAGCAGCTGAGAAACTCATCTTTCCCTAGAGCTGTGGTCATCAACTAGAGTGTACATAAAACTTACTTAGAATCCTAAAATTCCAGATTCACTGGCTTCATCCCTAGAGACTCTGATTCAATAAATATAATATGGAGTCCAGGAAACTGAGTTTTAAAAACAACCCATCATAGGCAAAATGCCAAATGTGACCTAAGAATAAGTAGAGGTTATAGATGAGAGGGAACGTTCCTCAGGCTATAAAGATAAAACCCAAATAAACAGTAGAAAATGAAAAAGTTAATACATCCATATCAAAGCTTTCTGTTGTTCAAAAGTATATCCCTGAAAGGGAGACTAATTATAATAGATAATACAAGGATTTTCCAGTTTTGAGATGTGATAATGAGAGAGAATGGATTCATTATGAGACTGTATTCAATGAGAAATGGAAACCACAATATTATGTAAAATGTCAGTAATTCTATATGAAATTTGGCAATGATTATAGTTTTAAACCAATCAAAACCTCAAAGCAAGCTATAATAAATACTACTATAAAGTAGGAACAATATAACGATTAGGTTGGTGACATTTTTTCCTTATTAGAACACTAAGAACTAACTTTTATACTATGTGAATGAAAATGTACTACTTAAGACTTCTACCACTGGAGACATTGTAGGTATTGGACCTACTATGCTATATCATAATGAATAATTCCTCAAAACCACAGTTGTGCCAACCCCTTAATAAGGATGAAATTGTTAACTGACTCAATGAGATTGAGATAACAATTAAATATGACAATGTATGTAAAGTATGTAGTATAGTATCTACTGTAGGAAAGTCCAATATTTTTTATACCTATGACATACACTCATGTTGTTCAAAGCTCTGACTGAAAAAAATGAGTCAACTCAAACAGTAAATGTTCATTGTTTATAGCTACTGGAGTCAAACATATAAACAACAACAATAAAACCCAGGTATAGAAAGGCTTGCCTAAATCATGGAGTAAGAATGTTTTATTCTGAAAGAATCTATATGTCCTTCAAGATACAAGCTATCTTTAAACAGTTCTTTGGAGTAAAAAGGATGTGGAAATGAATAATTACTGAAAATCCCCTGATAGTGAATTACCAACATCCTCCTCCCTACAGCTACACTTTGGAAATAATCAACTATTCCTCATTCATACAGGCTTCCCAGGTGGCGCTAGTGGTAAAGAAAGAAAAGAAAGTGAAAGTGAAGTCGTTTAGTCCTGTCCGACTCTTTGAGACCCCATGGACTATAGCCTACCACGCTCCTCCATCCATGGGATTTTCCAGGCAAGAGTACTACAGTGGGTTGCCATTTCCTTCCCCAAAGGATTTTCCTGACCGAGGGATTGAACCCTGGTCTCCTGCTTTGTAAGCAGACACTTTATCATCTGAGCCACCAGGGAAGTCCACCTGGTAACAAATCCACCTGCAATGCAGGAGGTAAGAGATGTGGGTTTGAACCCTAGATTGGGAAGATCCCCTGGAGGAGAAACTGGAAATGTACTCCAGTATTCTTGCCTGGAGAATCCCATGGATAGAGGAGCCTGGTGGGCTACCATCCATAGCGTCACATAGAGTTGGACATGACTGAAGCGACTATACATGCTTGCACTTAAGGCACTCATTCATGTATGTCATCTCCCCCCAGAAAAGCAAGACAGATTAAACTCTTTTCACGGGGAAATCTTCCGCTTATGCTTCTATTCATCTGATCCCCACCATGACCATGGGCTTGGTTGGATCTGAGAAATTAGCTGAGTTAACTCTACTGCTGAGGTCACTCCTGCCTGGCAACCTGGATTCATGAATAGGAGAGAGTGTCTGTTATCTTACTTCATAGCTAAGCTGCATTTATAAATTGTCTAAATCTAGTTTATTTACCTTCTTAAGGCAGGTAAAAATTATCCTATTAACTTTCACATGATGTTTTACAATTGAATGCATCAATCAGTTAGTTGATAGAAGATGGCAAAAACTAGAATAGCAGAGCCTTCTGCGTTCATTCAGTGTATAACTAAATGTCACATAAAAATGAAATGGCTGTAATTGGCCTCTCTCTGCTGGTAGCAACCAAATCTGTTTTCCAACCCAAATATCTCTTCTTAGTTTCAGATCAATGGACTGAGTTGCCTCTTAGACTACCAGACTCTAGTCTGACAAGTAACTCCTACTCAGTTAATCAACCAACCCTCCCCAAAATTATTCCTTACACATTGTGAAAGTCGCTCAGTCATGTCTGACTCTTTGTGTCCCCATGGACTGTAGCCTTCCAGGCTTCTCTGTCCATGTAATTCTCCAGGCCAGAATAATGGAGTGGGTAGCTATTCCCTTCTCCATGGGGATCTTCCCAACTCAAGGATCAAACCCAGGTCTCCTGCATTGCAGACAGATTCTCGGATCATCTGAGTCACCAGGGAAGCCCAAAGGCATCACTACTATCAGTTAAAGAGCCCTATGCTCTTCCTTTCTGTCGACTTTAAATTCACATTGGCAGTCTTTAACTGTGGTCTGCAGGAGACACTGGAAACACTAGTTCCATCCTTGGGTCGGGAAGATCCTCTGAAGAAGGAAATGGCAACCCACTCCAGTATTCTTACCTGGAAAATCCCATAGACAGTGTTATAGTCCAAAGGATTGCAAGGAGTCAGATATAACTGAGTGACTAAGCACAGCACGTCATCACTTCTTGCCCAGATTGCTAAAAGTGTCTCCCCAATTATTTCATTTTAATCTTTCCCCTACACAAATTTATATTTGAAGCTACCAGCAAAATGATTGTTTAAACAATTCTGTTATGTTCCTTCCTGTATGTTACACCTTCCAATGACCATCCATAGCAGAAAAGACAAAGGGCCATTTCCTTGACAATATACATTCTAGTATCCCTTTATGATCTTACTCTATCCTAAGTATACAGGACCATTTCCTGCCACTACTATCAAAGCTTGCCAACCAATGACCACCACACATCTGTAATCAAACAAATTTAGATTTATTTAACTTCTTACAACAAGGGAGAACACACATCAGAAGATCACTGAAGTGCCTCTGTAAAAGAGAGTTAGGAGGAGCTTTTTGTAATATTTGTATTCATGCTGAGAGATTTTAAGCAGGATTTAGAGACCTGTGGATTATTAGGTGTAGAATGCTGTCAGGTAGCAGGGACTAGTCACTGGGTATCTTCATAGATTTTATGTAGGAAGCAGAGTGCCAAAATCCCTTTCCATGGTGGCTCAGATGGTGAAGAATCTGCCTGCAGTGTAGGAGACCCAGGTTTGATCCCTGGATTGGGAAGATCCCCTGGAGAAGAGAATGGTGACTCACCCCAGTATTCTTGCCTGGAGAATTCCATGAACAGAGTAGTCTGGTGAGCTACATACAGTCCATGGGGTTTCCAAGAGTCAGACATGACTGAGTGACTAACACTGGATCCTAGATGGTGATGAAGTGTCCTTTTCTCTGTCTTACTCTATTGTGGTCATAGAGTGGCCTCATCTGAGTAGTGATTGTATTCTAAGTTGTTTATGTTTAGTTGGAAACACTACCAGTACACTAGCCGCTTCTAGCCATGAGCTGCTAGCATCATTTTTCATTTTCTCACTGTCCATGTCAAGTTCTACATCCTGGTTTACGAGACAGTATGCAGCCCCATGAAAGATGGATACTCTTCCTACTTTATGAATGTTGGCAGAAGCAGTTCTCAGAGCTTGAAAAACCTCAATTATACTTTTTCCAAGATTACCTCCTACTCATTCTTTAGAATTCTTTCTTTCCTCCTATGTGCAAGCACATGTGAATTAAAATATCAAATAATTAAATGAATGCATTAATACTGATTTTTTAAAAGAAAAGAAATCATATGAAAATTTAGTGGAATAAAGTGTACTTTCACTAATCCATTCACAAGCCACCTTATTTTTCCTCCAAGTTTCAAAAGGAGAATAAGATTGTTCTACTCAAGGTTAACACCTTGAAAACGTTATAAAATGCCAACAGCATAGAGATTATTTCTCATTTTACTAGGAATGGATATTCAACCAAAGGACCTAAAAGTTATTTATTTGAATTTCAGAGAGTTTTATAATATATTCAACAACATTGTTATGTTTATACCTATATCTTTTCTAAGGACATAATTTAAAGGAAAATAGTTTTCTCAATTTACCTTAGAGATAAGATTTTAAAAGAACTTATCCTGACTTTGAAATAAAATTCTCTAAGAACCTGTTAAAAAAATATTTTGTACTATATATTAAAAGCATTCCCACAAATCGTAATAGTTGGCCTATAAGCATTAGGACACACTGTTACATATTTTAAAAAATCACTGAAGTACTACTAGCTATAGCTCAAAACTGAAAATGTTTTGCAATGCATTAAACTCTTACGCAGAACCCTGTTCTATAATCAGTAAATCTTCATTACCACTTGCTGATTTAACCAGGATAATGCCATTTCGGCAAACACTACAAGGGTTTTGAAATAATAACAAGAATTATCATAACAATGTCACATATAGAGAATGAGCTATATTCTCTGAGTCCATTAACAGAACCTTTTTGGAAACTTAGAGGCTAAAAGCAAATTAACAATAAAAAGTCAACTGAATCAGGCCTGGAAGAGTGCACATAGCTCATCTTCCACATATAAAAATCCAAACATAATATGAATAAAAAATAAGTCATATTTATCTAAAAATCTTATACAATAACAAGTACACTAGAAAGTCACTCGGGCAAAGTACAATTTACACTTAAAAACACCAAGCATGCATTTAGGGAATTTAAACTAAACGAAACCACTTTGAACCAATCCTAGCTCAAATAAAAAACTATCATTACTACTAATAAAGCAAATATAACTATTACTAATAATTATACCAAATATCTAAAAGTATAGCATGTAAGGAAAAATCTGATTTAAATGTTAAAGACACTATCACAAAGTTAAAGGAAAAAAAACAAAAGATAAACTTAATATTAAAAAGAGGAAAGAGTTCCAGCAAGTCACCCACTCCTGCTCCTACCTGCCATCCTACAGGATATAGCAAGTGGAACATCCTGGAAGGGAGGAAGGTGGAGTTCCAACCTCCTTCCTGTTCAGCCTGACAAGATGGCTTGGTTGCCAAAGTAAACTTGTAATCCTCAGAGGTCACAGGTGAGAGGAGAGGTGGCAGCAGTGCCCAAGGCTTCCCTCTGCATCTCCGGGCCAAGTTCTGCATCAACCCAGTGCACTTCAAACCAAACTTCTCAGTGCGTGATACTCAAGGTGGAGTGAGCAGTGCTCCTGGAGGTAGCAGATACACTGCGTCTGGCAAAGTACCAAAGGGCTGATTCACAAGCAGGGACCTGATGAGACAGAGCTGAGGAAGATTCACCACGTGCTGCTGGAGGCGGACGTGTTGGAGGGCACCCTGAATTACCCAGAGAGCAGATGCCTATTTGCAGTGCCTGCAGGATTCCCATCATGAGGGATAAGAAACTGAGACATAAGCATGCCAGGCACCAGCTTTTCATTCCATGATCATGTATATCTTTATGTATAACCTATTTGCTAGTTCTAGCTCAATCCCCAACTCTTGACCCAGTGACATTCAAACACAATATTCTTAGTTCAGCAGTACATTTTTCCTCATTACAGGCCAAAAACCAGGAAAGGAATGAAAGAGTAACTCTTACACTTAGGCATTAATGAATTAACTAGAATGTAAAAAACAGAGAACTTTAACTCAAAACACAGATACATACAAGCTACTAGTAAGCAATTAATATGGCAAAATTTTTCTCTGAGACAAACTAATAATAACAGGCAGAGGTTAACAACAACAACAAAAAAAATCAAAACTGAACCAGCTGATGATGGTTATCCAAAGCAGAATTTATATTCAACTTTGAATTTACCTAAAGAAGAATCAATCCCGTGTCAATTTGAACATTATTCAGAAGATGTACAAATCACTTGAAACAGAATAAAACCTTCCTCAGACAGTAATCACTCATAAAATTATAACTGGTTTAAGAGAAGCACAATAAAAAATGCACACCAGAACAACCATACTAACTACCTACATGCAAAAACACCTTCTAACACCATATTGGGTTAACTATGTATGTAGGAACAAAGAATTAACATAAGTAATAAGAAACGCTTTTTGTATAACTCTTTGCCAAAATAAATAAGCTCTTGCTAGAGAATAGATCGAGAAAAATTTTGAATGTGTCTGCTTAATATACTGTGAACCTAAAAAGTCGGAGAAGGAAATGGCAACCCATTCCAATATTCTTGCCTGGGAAATCCCATGGACAAAGGCATATGGCAGGCCACAGCCCATGGGGTCACAAAGGGTCGGACATGACTTAGCAACTAAACAATAAACTAAAATGTAAATGCGGTAAAGCTTAAAAGAAGTTAAAGTAACTTCAGAAATATTCAGCCTCCCCTCTACTTGCTAAACCAACCCATAAAACTTAATGTTATTAATTGAATATGAATGCAAACTAGTACAGCCACTATGGAGAACAGTGTGGAGATTCCTTAAAAAACTGGAAATAGAACTGCCTTATGATCCAGCAATCCCACTGCTGGGCATACACACTGAGGAAACCAGAAGGGAAAGAGACACGTGTACTCCAATGTTCATCGCAGCACTGTTTCTAATAGCCAGGACATGGAAGCAACCTAGATGTCCACCAGCAGATGAATGGATAAGAAAGCTGTGGTACATATGCACAATGGAGTATTACTCAGCCATTAAAAACAATACATTTGAATCAGTTCTAATGAGGTGGATGAAACTGGAACCTATTATACAGAGTGAAGTAAGCCAGAAAGAAAAAAAACCAATACAGTATACTAACGCATATATATGGAATTTAGAAAGATGGTAACAATAACCCTGTGTACGAGACAGCAAAAGAGACACTGATGTATAGAACAGTCTTATGGACTCTGTGGGATTGGGAGAGGGTGGGAAGATTTGGGAGAATGGCATGGAAACATGTATACTATCATGTATGAAACGAGTCGCCAGTCCAGGTTCGATGCATACTGGATGCTTGGGGATGGTGCACTGGGACGACCCAGAGGGAGGGTATGGGGAGGGAGGAGGGAGGAGGGTTCAGGATGGGGAACACAGGTATACCTGTGGCAGATTCATTTCGATATTTGGCAAAACTAATACAATATTGTAAAGTTTAAAAATAAAATAAAATTTAAAAAAAACAACGTTATTAATTGAATATGAAAATTAGTTGTCAAGGTAACTAATAAATTAAATTAATTATTTTGGTTGAGGTGACCTCAGTATAGTAAGGCCAACAGATGATCAAATCTAGACTAATTATTCTAAATATATAACTATTATTAATTTACTCAAAATTTTCACCAATGGAACAGTTTCCTCAAATGGAAACAATAAGGTTCTATTTTAAAGGTAAAATCAATGTTAAAGTTTGTGGTTTTATTGTTATGTCCAGACATTCTAAAGATGTAACCTCAATTTAAGAGATTCTTTCATTCCATCATTAAAAATTCTATGTGAGCTGAGTTTAAATCAGAACACTTCTATTTAGTTCCTCTCTAAACAAAGATGTCTCATAGTATGAAAGGACTTAAGAAATGAGGTCGATTCCATAAGAGAGACACATATTACATATTATATAAGTCAAGAATTGGGCTCATTGAAGTAATAGGATCCAGTAATGTAAATTTAAAACTGTTTCCAGGAGATCAACTTTTTTATTTTAACAAACAAGTTCTTAATTAATATTTATCAATTTTCCCAATTATACTTGCTTGGCCTTCTTAATGCTTCAACAAAAAATTTAGGTCACTATATTTCAACTTCAACAAAAAATTTAGGTCACTAAATTTAGGTCATTATATTTCAGAAAGAATCAAATATCGCAGGTCCTCGTGGACTTCTGCTGCTAAGTCGCTTCAGTCGTGTCCGACTCTGTGCGATCCCATGGACTGCAGCCTACCAGGCTTCTCCGTCCATGGGATTCTTCAGGCAAGAACACTGGAGTGGGTTGCCATTTCCTTCTCCAAAGCATGAAAGTGGAAAGTGAAAGTAAAGTCATTCAGTCATGTCTGACTCTTAGCGACCCCATGGACTGCAGCCTACCAGGCTGCTCCATCCATGGGAGTTTCCGGGCAACAGTACTGGAGTGGAGTGCCATTGCCTTCTCCCACGTGGACTTCAACCAACTGCAAATGTCATAAAATGATACATCAAAGAACAACTTTGACCTCTAACTTTTTAATCAATATTTGTATAACCTAGTATTGTCCTGACCTTGCATATGCAATCTGAATGTCTACTCTAAGGCCATATCTACTAACAGAGTTAAACCTCAAAATACTAATTTATCCATATCAAGCTTAGCTGTATAATCAGTTAAGTTCAGAATATGCCCTAGTCAGAACATTCTGTGTGTAACATAATTTCCACACGAGGTCACATTAGTATTATTCTGTTATATGTAATAATAATTACAAATATATGCATGTATGTTATTTACAACTACCTTCCCTAAATACTGGCTATGATCTACATTTAATTTTTAGAAATAGAAGCAGGAGAAGCCAAGACAAGGTTTTATTTAACTGCTTCTTGGAATTTGTAATTCAGTATATGGTAAACATCCCAGCTTGGTAAAATAAAGAATTAGTCTCTGCCTTTATATCTGATATAAAGTTTACTATTAGCAATTTTACATAAATTTATTCACTCGGCTGTTCTCAGTAAGTCACAAAGTTGTCATCTCTGTATATTGACTACTTGGTTTTTAAACTAGAATAAAATAGGAAAGATGACTAATCAAGACGGCTAGTTTAGGCTGCTTATAACAAATGAAGCTTTTATTAGGAACTACTTAAATTTATCATTGATTATTATTGTTCAGGTCTTAGTAATAATTCTTTATAGCAATGCCACCATGGTTGGAGGGTTTTGAAACTCATTAATAGCAGTAATGATAAGTGCATCAGATATAGCATTATAATAAATAAATAAGCTATAGATTATTACTCTCATGATTCCTTTTACTACTTGCATCATCAACAGCAGAAGTCAAAGCAAGAACAAAGTGAACTATGTGCCCCTCCATTAGTTGACAATCTAACACTTGTAGGTGCAATAGATTTAACTATCTATTCCCCTTATCTAAAAGAGGAGGTCTCAACAATGTTGCTGCTGCTGCTGCTGCTGCTGCTGCTGCTAAGTCGCTTCAGTCGTGTCCAACTCTGTGCGATCCCATAGACAGCAGCCCACCAGGCTCCCCCGTCCCTGGGATTCTCCAGGCAAGAACACTGGAGTGGGTTGCCATTTCCTTCTCCAATGCATGAAAGTGAAAAGTGAAAGTGAAGTTGCTCAGTAGTGTCCGACTCTCCGCGACCCCATGGACTGCAGCGCACCAGGCTCCTCCATCCATGGGATTTTCCAGGCAAGAGTACTGGAGTGGGGTGCCATTGCCTTCTCCGTCATCAATGTTAGGCACCATTAATATATTATTGCAACTAATTAACATAATGCCACCTTTTACATCATAATACCAGAAACTACTTTGATTTCTATTGATTATTGCTATTTTATTAGTAGTAATACTTTCCGTAATTGCAGCGGAGATTATGTTAGCCAAACGGAACCTTTTGATTCTGCAGGAGGTGGAGACCTTTGCTTAATATTTATTCTGATTAATTACACATCCTGAAGAATGTATTTTCGGAATAATTTCAAGTATTGTAACATATTTTTCAGTAAAAAATTCTTTAGTTGCATAAAAATAGTCTGAGGCACTGGGAAATTCCAACCCATTGGAATTTTAGCATTTATTATATACTACATGCCAACATTATAATTATACCCTAAGTATTGAAATAGATATGCAAGCACGTATCATTTCTGCTACTATAATTATTGCCATAATTATTATTATCCTAATAGAGGTAAAAGTCTTTGACTAACTATAAGAATGAAGTAATTAATAAATACCAGCTATACTGTGAACCATAGACTTTATTTTCCTACTTATTGTGAACAGCCATGAAAGGAATTATCTAATTAATTATTATATGTTATTCTAAAAGATACATATTATGTTGCTGCTCATTTCTATCACATCTATCTACAGAAGCAGTATTCATTATTACAGGTGCCTTTGTTTACTTATTCCCATGATTTTCAACATATAAGCTACACCCTATATGAGGCAAAGCCCAACAATTATTTCAGATTTAACAATTTAATTTTCTTTCCCCAACAATTATTTCAGATTTAACAATTAAATTTCAGATTTAACAATTTAATTTTCTTTCCTGGCCTTTCTGATATGCAGTGGTGATAATCAGCTGTGCAGACATTAACACAACATGAAACACTCGTCTATGAAGCCATTGTCCACTAAATAGCAATGATAATAAAATATGAATAATCTGACAGGGTTTTACCTTAAAACAAAAATAGCACAAGAGCTTACTACAACAGACATTGAGTGACTTCACAGATGCTTCCCATCACATCATGCTTTCAAATAACCCACTAGAGAAAACCATAAAGATCAAGAAAGGAATAAAACCCACTCTAATTAGTTTCAAGCCAACATTCATAGCCTTTCTTAGCAAGTGAGAGACAATAAATATTACCAATTATGAATAACAAAAAATAAATATTACCTAACTCTATCAGAATTAATTTATAGATTAAAGCTATGTGTGTTTTTGCAGAAAAAAATTGTGTCTCTCATCAAATCCATTCCAGATTTGCAAGGAATATATGTTCCATTGTAGAATAATCCTATCATTTCCATGTTTTATAATATTAGCTCTTTAGTATTATAAAATAATTAAATAAGGAGGCTGCTAGACTCATGTGGAGAAGGCAGTGGCACCCCACTCCAGTACTCTTGCCTGGAAAATCCCATGAATGTAGGAGCCTGGTAAGCTGCAGTCCATGGGGTCGCGAAGAGTCAGACACAACTGAGCGACTTCCCTTTCACTTTTCACTTTCATGCATTGGAGGAGGAAATGGCAACTCACTCCAGTGTTCTTGCCTGGAGAATCCCAGGGACGGGGGAGCCTGGTGGGCTGCCGTCTATGGGGTTGCACAGAGTCAGACACAACTGAAGCGACTTAGCAGCAGCAGCAGACTCATGTAATAAATAAATAATGCTATTCTTATGAGAGACAGCCTACAAATTAAAATTCAAAAAATTCATAAGATGAAAATCACGATAGCTTAATAACAAAATAATTTTGATCCCTCAGATGATGAATTATAACATAATTACCTAATAACCCTATCAATATATACTTCTCACTAGCATTTATAATTGGAGAAGGAAATGGCAACCCACTCCACTATTCTTGCCTGGAGAATCCCATGGACAGAGGAGACTGGTGGGCTACAGTCCATGGGGTCACAAGAGTCAGACACGACTTAGCCACTAAACCACCACCAGAATTTATAGTAGTCCTCCTAAGTCTGTTAATTTATTGCAAACACTAGCTTCAGTAAAATGCTTAGCAGGAATAGTATCATGTTTATTTATTATAATGTTTTTTAAAAAGTAATTGTTAACCTAGGTATGAAAAAAACTAATTTTTTATATTTGCACCCCAGAAAATTGCTATAGGCTTAACACTTCTTGTCAAAGCAGTTTGTATATGTATGGTATTTTACATCAAAATTCTCTATTCATTTCAACTTTAAAAATTACTTTCCTACCTATTCTCTTATTATTTTAGCCCTAGCTTCTGTTCAGTTTAAATGCAGTAGGATTCAGGTCGCTGCTGTGAGAACATCAGTGTCAATGAGGGTCATGGATTCATGTTTTAACTAAATAGCTTGATTTCCATAGCCTGAGCAGCCCTAGTATCTTCAGACATGCCTACACATGTCTGAACAGCAAAAATGAGAAGATTCCCTCTTGTTCGGGGTCTTTCCTGTTATGTTTTTCCAGGTGTACCTAATCAAGTAATCATCATGCAGGCAAAATCTCTAGTGAATTCATTGACTCTAAATAGGAAGGAATGTTTTCCTAATAATAATGATGATCCTAATCCTCTTCTAAGCAAAATGGGTTCCGGTTATGAATTAGGGATAAAAATGAATGAGAGAGTACATTACAATGCAAATACTTAATGCAAATGTCACAGAGGATTTGCATTGCTAAAGATAATGGACATTCTACAAGCAAAATGGTCAGATGTTTTTCATAAGAACTGTTATTATGCCTTCACATCTAATAATATAATACTGGTACTTACTCATCTTTGAAATAACAATGAAACCTAACCAAGGGCTATAAAGTAAGTAACTAGCTGAGAGTCACATCATTCTTGCTAAGGCAAGTCTTTATCAGTCTGTGTGCTATAAAACTCTTGTATTTTTATTTGATCAAGAGTTTTACTCTTATACTCACATTCCCCACATGGAAAAATTATAGAATATTCTTACTCGGTTCTTTACTACTGGCATTGTCTAACATATTAAAATAATTAACAGTAAATACATTTTAAACATTGAAGTGTATATACCATTTATTGACAGAATTTCTGGCAAACCCCAAACATAAATTTTCATACATTTTACCTACAACCAAAAACTCCCTTAGTGAGTTTGTTTTTCTCTCCTAACCCACAGTTGTCCAGTAACTTCACCTAAAATGCTAGATCCTGCATCATCATGACCTGCCGTTAATCTCTTTCTCCCTCAGTTTTCTACATGCATAGTACATATGCGATACTGAAGGCCCACAGGAAAATCTTTAAACACTAGCGGCAGCAGAAATGTTTGCTCTTCTCCTTGTTTTTTCCTATTATTTTCTTCTAACAGAAACAAACAATGAAAACAAAATAATGTAAACAAATCCACAAGATCCTAAGTCTATGAGTAAGGTTGTAAGGGATGTGAACAGTTATACATCTGGTAGAAAGAAGGCTCTATTAGAGCATGGATGTGGCAACCCATCAGTTTTATGTCCCAGTTTTATGTCTGGAGATCCTTCTTGGTAAAAGTCAGCCAGGGCTTGTTTTTAGCTCATCTATATTATTTGAGCATTATAATCATGTTACCCATATATTTTGGATACCTTTTTATTTCTTTGTCATGAGATGAGACCATATTAAATTCTCCTATTTTCAAGTTTTTTTTTTTTTCCTATATGGACTTCAATTCTATAAACTCTTGAGACTGTAATTGTTTTTGTTATATACTGTTGTGAAGAAATCAGATAGATGAGAAAGAAGGAACAACACAAATGGAAGACAAGCAGCCTTTGTGACAGGTAGAAAATGTGGGAGTGTATTTGCTGCCTGGGAGCTAAATGGAGAAAATATTTTGAGGAGGATGCGATTGGTTGTGTCAAATATTACTGATTAGTCAGGTAAAAAGAGGACTTAGAACTGACCTTTTAACACGGCAATATGATGGTTATTGCTGGCCTTTAACAAGAGCTGTTTCAGTAAAACCACGAGAATAAAAAGCTTGAAAGAGGTTAGTTCAAGAGAGAATGTAACAGGAGGAATTGAAGATTTCAAGTATTAGTATACTCTTGGAGAGCTTTCTTAAAAGGGAAAAGAAAAAAGGGCAACATCTGGAGATGAGTGTGAGGTCAAGTAAAATGTAATAAAATGGGAAAATTAATGGCATGTTCTTAAACTGAGAAGAATGACCCCAAAAAGAAAAACTTGAAATGGAGGAAAGAAAGAAACCAGATTCTAGAGAAGATTCCATGAGTAAAAGATGATGCATTCTAGTACATGAAGGGAAGGGCTAACAGTAGCTAAAGCACAGACCATTTTTTTTTTCTAATAATGGGAGTCATAATACCCAGAACCAATACGCCATTAATTTTCTAATAATGAGTGCAGATGTAGGAAAATTAATTTAAAAGTGGGTTTCATTGTTAAGGAACTAAGAGACAAGGTCATCATCTGACAGTGAGAAGATAGGAGGCTTAGAGACTTGAGGAAAGTTAAGACAGAAAATGTTAATTTAAGAGAGAAAAAGAGAAAATTAACTAAGAAAATGTGGTACAATTATTGCTCTATTATTTCTCCCATTTATAATATTAAATAAGAACAGGTGAATTTTACCAATATTGATATTTGAAAAAAAATTAAAGGGAGAAAAAAAGGAAAAGTACTTTAGTGTTTTATATTTAGGTCTCCTTCATGTATATTTGAATATCATTTGAATTCTCCCAAGGTGTCATATAGTTAGATATTGTAGACTTTGATTAGCAGTTCAGAGAGCAGAAAAATACCATTAAGACTAATAAAGTGGGCATTCACAACTGGGAAAGTAAGTTTCTGCTTTCTCTCTCCTTAATTCTGCCTAGAGACAGTTTTAGTTATGAAAATTGTAGAATTCAGTCCACAAGATGGACTCTAATATGTACTATCTCCTTGTAACAATATTTTGTCTAGTTTCTTTCCACACTGAAACAGGAGGGGCTGAAAACATAGTAAAATTGTGATTTCCAAGGCTATACCATAAATGGCATTGCAGTTTCTGCTTAGGTTTTTTGTTTTTTGTGTTTGTGTGTGTGTGTGTGTTCACTTAACTCTGTGGAAAACAACATGATGTCAGGATTTCAAGCAGCCACATAGAGAGGCCTGTGTGAAAAGGAACCAAAGCCTCTTCATAATGCCCAGCACCAATACGCCAGCTTTGTAACAGAATCTTCTCCTAAAAGTGGATCCTTCAGCTCTAATGAAACTTTCAGGTGGCTGTAGCCTAGCTGGTATCTGGCTGCATTTAAACTCAGGAGAGACCCTGAGGCAAAAATTCCCAGCCAAGTCACCTTCAAATTCCTGACCCAGAGAAAATGTGAAAGATATCAAATCATTATAGTTGGATTAAGACATTTATACTTGGAAGATCTGTTACTAAGCACTAGAGAACTAGGGACTTCCCTGATGGCTCAGTGGTAAAGAACCCACCCGCCAATTAAGGAGACACAAAGTGTTGGACATGACTGAAGTAACTTAGCATGCATGCACTAGATAACAAAGGAAGGAGAATATATCCTATTGGAGAGACATATGACCTGGTGAGATTTCATGGTAAAGAAAAGTCTTACAGCTCAATGATTTTCTCTTTTCTTTAGACAGTATGCATTGCTGGGAAGAATCTGGTGGAACCTGGCTCCAGCTATGTTGGACTCTCCTCTTAAATTCTCACAATTTTCTCCCACCTCACAAATTTTTTTTTTTTGATTGTAGATAAATAAAGAGAGCTGTCTTAATCCCTTTAGCATAGATTCTATGCTTTAAAGTACATTAAAAATGCCATGTTGATATCAATGTAAATATATCACATAGATTATAGATGTAAAGAATATTAAATATCTACCACAAAGATCTCTCTTGGTAAAAGTCACATTGCACCTGAAAATACGTGGATTATTTTCAAATATCTTTTGATATTGATTTCTAACATAATTCTAGTGATAAAGATAATAGATCGTATGATTTCCTTTAGACCATTAAATTTTTGCACCTTGTTTTATGTCCCTGGATATGTTCCAGTGTCTCCAAGTTTACAGTCTATGGGATCTTGAAGAGAACTTTTATCCTTCTGTAGTGTAAAACTGTATAAATCTTAATTATGCTGAATTGGTCCATAGTACCTTTCAGATCTCCTATCCTGCTACTTTTCTGTATATTCATTCTATTAATTTTTGAGAGTATGCTATTGAAACTCCAACTAAAAATCTTAATTTAGCTACTTAAAAAATAATTGTAACATATAGTGGAACTATATGTAACTTGGTCTGTATATTCCACGTCTCCTGTAAATGTGTTATCATACTTTCATGATTTAAAAAATAAAAAAAGGGAAAAACAAACAAATAAAAATGATCTATTATTACTTTGGAAAATCAGAAATAGGGAGGATAAAAAGTATATACATTAAAAATAGCAAGGTATATTAGTAATATGAAAAGAGGTACATAAACAAGATCACTTCAGACTGACTAGAAGTCTAAGATTGTAAAAGAAGTAAACTGATAAAATCATATACCTTCTCAGCTGCTGATACACTCCAGAAGGGTCATCTCTGAACAAAGATAAGCCAGTAAAGGAAAGCAAAGGTATTAAATAAATTGAAGAGAATATTAAAGCAAAATATAAAATGATCATATAGCACTATTTTGAAGAAATCCAGGAAATTATTTTTTAATTCATAGAGAGCTACATCTTGCCAATACTTCAATACTAAATATTTTGACATCATCACTATTTCTATCTACTTACTATGAGAATTTCTGAATACTGTTCATTCAATCATTAAGTATTTATTCAGTGCCAACAATATGCCAGTAACTATTTTAAATATGGGGTATAGAGAACAACAGAGGATGAGATGGCTGGATGGCATCAATGGACATGAACTTGGGCAAACTTTGGGAGATGGTGAGGGACCAGGAAGCCTGGTATGCTGCAGTCCATGGGGTTACAAAGAGTCGGACACGACTTGGTGACTGAACAACAACAAATACAGCAGTGAATAAGAAAGAAAAAGCTTCTTCCTTTATGGAGCTTAAAACTAGTAAGAGAGAAAAGCAGTAAACAAACATATGATTGGCATTACATCAGATAGCATTAAGTGTCATGAAGAAAAGTAAAAAAGATAAAGTGATATAAATTCAAGATGGATGGTCTATCTCCATAAGAGCATATGGTCGAAATCTAACAGAGTCAACACTGTAAAATGTAAAGTGAAATGAGTGTTATTTGTTCAGTTGTGCCCAACTCCTTGCAACCCCATGGACTGTAGCCCACCAGGCTCCTCTCCACGGAATTCTCCAGGCAAGAATAATGGAGTTGGTAGCCATTTCCTTCTCCAGGGGATCTTCCTGAACAAGGGATCAAACTCTGGTCTCCTACATTGCAGGCAGATTCTTTACCATCTGAGTCACCAGGGAAGCCTTATTCTCAACACTTGAGTGCATGAACTCTCTCCCTCTATGTTCCAAATTGAGTTCAGTTTGACTTCAGACTTCCTTATCTCTGACGTCTCCTTAAATGTTTAATGAGAAATTCAGCCAGGCACTTTGCAGGAGATCCTTTCCCTTCCTTAGAATACTTAATAACTTAGGAAAGCTTGAAGAAAACCCATAGATCTCTATGCCATGGTCTCCACAAAGATGTTCACTGTCTGAGAACCTTTCATGGTTCTCTGCATGGACCTTTCAAAGGCCTTACTCTGTTGATTCTCTGAACCAACACCTAGAATTCCCATTGCTATGATTCCCACGGTTGTACAGTTTATATTTCAGCCTCCAGTCTAAATATTTCTTTAAATGTTCCTACCACCTCTGGGTCAATAAGGAAATTGAGAGTGCAGGTTTGTTTAAAAACTCAAAGCACACAGTTTACAAGATTTAAGGAATAGATATGTTCTCAGAGTCATCTCTCTTTTTTTCAAAACCCAGAATTCAATCAGTCTCAGCCCATCATTTATTTCCCTAAGACTCTTATCTATTCAGTGAGAGTAAGGGAAAAAGAGGCAACAAATACTTGCCATCCTTTCCTGTTAAGTCCATGGGAAGGTACCAGAGCAAATTTCTCAAACAGGTTATCTGCCACAAATAAGAGAAAGAAGGACTGAATCAGCTTCTTCTATTTTGTACAGAACTGTGGATGCATGCATGCTAAGTTGCTTCAATCGTGTCTGACTCTTTGCAATCCTATGGACTGTAACCTGCCAGGCTCCTCTCTCCATTGGAACCTTCCAGGCAAGAATACTGGAGTGGGTTGCTATTCCTTTTTCCAGGGGATCTTCCCAACCCAGGGACCAAACCTGGATCTCTTACATCTCCCATTTGGCGAGCAGATGCTTTATCACTAATGCCACCTGGGCAGCCCTTTCATGGAATTACTCTTGTCAAAATTGAGAAATTAACTACTAGTCATGGCAATATATTTGCAGCAAGACAGAGTATACTGGAGGAAGGTAGGAACATGACATTAGACACATATTTGGTGTCAAGGAGAGTCATTTGTGTAAGAAAAGCTCCTGTTAAGAAAAGCATCCTTGCTTATAGTCCACCTGAGATGAGGCAACCTGAGTTTCTAGGGTCAGGCATATGACAATCCTGCTTTTCTTTCTCTATTAAAAGTTCAACATTCAGTGTCAACATTTAGAAATAAAAGTAAATTTGTTGATTTTATGTTTTTACAGGGATTTGAACTCTTATTTCCTGTCCAAAGTGGCCATAAAATATTTTAACTGCCCTTACAATACTGATGTTGCAATTCCTCATGAATTTAAACAAACACTGATCTGCAACACAGCAATTCCATTTTTAGGTATGTTCCTGTGCAAGAACTGTCAAGCCAATTTTATTCATAACAAGCCCAAACTGAAAACAGTCCAAATATCTATCAATAGCAGAATTAACTGTAGTATATTCATGGAATAGAAGGCCATTCATCCACTAACAAAATTCAGGTATTAATGAGTGTAAAGATATGGATAAATGTCAAAAATATTATAATGAGCAACATAAGCTAGGCACAAAAGATTCATAATGCATGTATGATGTATTAACAATGTATGATACATTATTCCATTTATATGAAGTTCAAACACAGGCAACACCAATCAATGTGATAAAATTAGAATAGTGATTGCCTGGGGAAGGCGATGGGTTGATAGCAAAGGGAATAAGGGACCTACATTAGGTGGTGAAAAGATTCTATATCTTGATGTCAACATTTGTCAAGCTGTGAACTTAAGATATGTGCATTTTACAGTATATAAATTGACCTCACAGATAGAAAGATACTGCTGCCAAAGTGATGTTGTCAGCAACTGTCATGGGAGTTTTCATGGCAGAATCTATTTTTAGTTAAAAAGTAACTTTTTCTGCCAAGAGGAAAACACTCTATAATTGTTACTGCCACAGAAAATTAGAGGAGGATGCTGATGGAGGAGGCAATCATGCTCCAGAAAGAGAGAAAGCAGCCACGCCAAGCTGACTGACAAAACTACCCAGCAGAGAAGGCACCTGTTTTGTGTACAATATAAGGAGATCAGACAAACCACTCCAAAGACTGAACACAGAGTGAAACTTGACTATGTAGAGGAGCTACATAAATGACCTAAGTGAAATCACGATTCAAGTCATGAAATGAGGCAACAGTATCCTAATGGCAAATGACAGATGATCAGATTTCAAGGACTCAGAAAAAAAAGGGTCAGTTCAGTGGATGCAGCCTAAGAAAAATGGATGTCCAGCCTCATCAAGAGCAAAGATTATGACTTAACTCAGTGGGTTAAGGGGGCTTGTCTGATGGCTTAGATGCTAAAGAATCTGCCTGCAATGCGGGAGACCCAGGTTCAATCCTGGGGTCAGAAAGATCCTCTGTAGAAGGGAATGGCTACCCATTCCAGTATTTTTGCCTGGAGAATCCCATGGACAGAGAAGCCTAGCAGGCTGTGGAGAGGACTCTTGAGAGTCCTTGGGGCAGCAAGGAGCTCAAACCAGTCAATCTTAAAGGAAATCAACCCTGAATATTCATTGGAAGGATTGATGTCGAAGCTGAAGCTCCAATACTTAGGCCATCCCCACCGCCCCCCACCGATGCTAAGAGCTGACTCACTGGAAAAGACCCTGATGCTGGGAAAGATGGAGGGCAGGAGGAGAAGACGATGACAGAGGATAAGATTGTTTGATGTTATCATAGACACAATGGATATGAGTTTGAGCAAACTCCAGGAGATGGTGAAGGACAGGGAAGCCTGAAATGCTGTAGTCTATGGAATGGCAAAGACTTGGACATGACTTAGTGTCTGAACAACAACAACAGTAGGATAAGGAGAATAACTGTGTCTTTAATAACAATGGACCGTGTATTCATGGATAGATTTATGTTCATGTGAATAAAACCATATAAAACATAAATTTTATATAATGAAACATTATCTTCATATTCTTTTGAATGGCTTCATTTTACTCCAATTAATATTTTGGATAGCACCTACAATTAAAGAACCCTTCTAGTCATTATCCGAAGTATTGACTGCGATTATGCAACCTATTGATTCTATCTGATTGTGCTAAAGATTACTCTTCAGATCACCAAACATAGTTCTTCCTCCCAGCAATCTATTCTGACCTAAGAACTAGAGCAAGACTGAATCTAAAGGCAGTAAGATAGACCAGTGAACAAGGAGAAAGTAATTTGAGGACAGATTTATAATTTAGCAACAGCCTTGGTCACCTCTACACCTGATTTTATAAGATACAAGTAACAAAATCAGATTTAGGTTAGAATGTATTTTGTTAGCATGTTACAAGTGAAATACAAGGATGGGTAAGAGAAACACAGTGTATTTTTCTGTCAAATTAAGTGAAAACAGGAAACCATTTGTGTCATAAATGCATTCAAGAAAATTAGAGATACCAAGAGAAGGTTTCATGCAAAGATGGGCTCAATAAAGGACAGAAATGATAGGGACCTAACAAGGAGAGGATATTAAGAAGAGGTGGAAAGAATACACAGAAGAACTGTACCAAAAAGATCTTCATGACCCAGATAATCACAGTGATGTGATCACTGACCTAGAGCCAGACATGCTGGAATGTGAAGTCAAATGGGCCTTAGGAAGCATCACTACGGACAAAGCTAGTGGAGGTGATGGAATTCCAGCTGAACTATTTCAAATTCTGAAAGATGATGCTGTGAAAGTGCTACACGCAATATGCCAGCAAATTTGGAAAACTCAGCAGTGGCCACAGGACTGGAAAAGGTCAGTTTTCATTCCAATCCCAAAGAAAGGCAATGCCAAAGAATGCTCAAACTACCACACAATTGCACTCATCTCACATGCTAGTAAAGTAATGCTTAAAAATCTTTAAGCCAGGCTTCAATAATACGTGAACCGTGAACTTCCAGATGTTCAAGCTGGTTTTAGAAAAGGCAGAGGAACAAGAGATCAAATTTCCAACATCCACTGGATCATGGAAAAAGCAAGAGAGTTTCAGAAAAACATCTATTTCTGCTTTATTGACTATGCCAAAGCCTTTGACTGTGTGGATCACAATAAACTGTGGAAACTTCTGAAAGAGATGGGAATACCAGACCATCTGACCTGCCTCTTGAGAAACCTATATGCAGGTCAGGAAGCAACAGTTAGAACTGGACATGGAACAACAGACTGGTTCCAAATAGGAGAAGGAGTACATCAAGGCTGTATATTGTCACCCTGTTTATTTAACTTACCTGCAGAGTACATCATGAGAAACGCTGGGCTGGAAGAAGCACAACTGGAATCAAGATTGCCAGGAGAAATATCAGTAACCT
The DNA here is from genome assembly GCF_029407905.1 of Bubalus kerabau. NCBI lineage: Eukaryota > Metazoa > Chordata > Mammalia > Artiodactyla > Bovidae > Bubalus > Bubalus kerabau. The sequence goes on along the minus strand of NC_073627.1, from coordinate 77,819,055 downwards.
CAGATATGCAGATGACACCACCCTTATGGCATAAAGTGAGGAAGAACTAAAGAGCCTCTTGATAAAAGTGAAAAGGGAGAGTGAAAAAGTTGGCTTAAAGCTCAACATTCAGAAAACTAAGATCATGGCATCCGGTCCCATCACTTTATGGGAAATAGATAGGGAAACAGTGGAAACAGTGGCTGACTTTATTTTGGGGGGCCTCAAAATCACTGCAGATAATGCTTGTAGCCATGAAATTAAAAGACACTTACTCCTTGGAAGGAAAGTTATGACCAACCTAGATAGCATATTCAAAAGCAGAGACATTACTTTGTCAACAAAGGTTCATCTAGTCAAGGCTATGGTTTTTCCAGTGGTCATGTATGGATGTGAGAGTTGGACTACAAAGAAAGCTGAGTGCTGAGGAATTGATGCTTTCGAACTGTGGTGTTGGGGAAGACTCTTGAGAGTCCTTTGGACTGCAAGGAGATCCAACCAGTCCATCCTAAAGGAAATCAGTCCTGAATGTTCATTGGAAGGACTGTTGCTGAAGCTGAAACTCCAATACTTTGACCACCTGATGTGAAGAGCTGACTCATTTGAAAAGTCCCTGATGCTGGGAAAGATTGAGGGCAGGAGGAGAAGGGGATGACAGAGGGTGAGATGGTTAGATGGCGTCACTGACTCAATGGACATGGGTCTGGGTGGAGACTGGGAGTTGGTGATGGACAGGGAGGCCTGGTGTGCTGCGGTTCATGGGGTCGCAAAGAGTCGGACACGACTGAGAGACTGAACTGACTGACTGAAGTGAAAACAGGAAACCATTTGTGTCATGAATGCATTCATGTAGTCACTTTTTAACGAACACATTTAGTGTATTCATGTTGCTTATCACTTCCACTCTGATTTTATTCTTTTCTTTGGTAACATAAATGAAAATCCATCATTTTCTTGAATAACAGGCTTTCTCAGACTTGGTCTTGTGAGTAAAGCTAAGATTTTTATGAAGTTCAAACTCCAGCTGTCAAGACTCTGGGGTTCACTACCAATTTTAAAGTCTACCTAACCAGTCTGTCTTCAGCTCCCCAGGTTTGTGTGAAAATAGTTATGATGATGAAAAAGAGTAGAAAAATACTGAAAATATATACTGATTATTCCTTCCCTAGCAATTACCAACGAAAGCTTTATTTAAGACAATGGTTGGGACTTCCCTGGTGGTCCAGTAATTGGGATTCTGTGTTCTCAATGCAAGGGCCTGGGGTTCTACCCCTGCTCAGAGAACTGCATTCCACATGCCACAACTAATGAGCTTGCATGCTGCAACTAAAGATCACACAGGCTGCAATCAAGATCAAAGATCCTGCATGCTGCAAATAAGACACAGCACAGCCAAATAAAGATATACTAAAAAAAAAAAAAAAAAAAAGACAACGGTTGTCTCTTCTTTTCATTACTACCTACCTAAGCAACATTTAAATGAGATACCATCCGTGTTTAGGGTGGTAATTAAAGGAATGATACATTAGTGTGCAAACATGAGTAGGCAAATGCACCATTAAGTTTTGCATTCACTTAGACAAATTATTGCATCTTTCCATGCTGCACTGAAATTGTGGGACACTGGGTAAATTCCCTCATTTTCCTCCTCTGTACAATTAAGATAAATATGTATGTGCTAAGATGCTTCACTCATGTCCAACTCTTTGTGACCCTATGGACTATAGCCTGCCAGGCTCCTCTGTCCATGGGATTCTCTAGGCAAGAATACTGGAGTGGATTGCCATTTTCTTCTCAAGGGGATCTTCCCCACCCAGGGTTCAAACCCACATCTCTTATGTGCATTGGCAGGCAGATTCTTTACCACTGGTGCCACCTGGGAAGCCCTAGGATAAATATAATCTTCCAAAAAACTTAAACCTAACAAAACTCTGTGGGGTTTCTGGGCGCAGAAGCCTTTCAGTCCCCTGTCAGTTTTCTTGTAGGATACACTTTGCCTTCCATGAATTTCCCTGATCAAAAGGTACAATTCAAACTGTCGTAAGAGAAGGGATGCAAAGACTAAAGGTAGCCAATAATCAATAGTGCAATAGTGCAGCCTTGGGGAAGGGTCCTGATACCACCTCAAGGGTATACATATATATATAACAATGTCTTTAAGCTCTGTAAATTGTCATCATTCTTCATACCAATGAAAGACCACTTGAGGCTACACTAAAGGAACCAGAACATATCAAGCACATTAAGAAGATTACTTGAGACCACATTAGAGGAATACAGGAGCTGCACACACCCTACTCTTGTCAGTGACCCCACCCTTGAACTATTGCTATAAAACTCCTCAGCAAATCCTCCCTGGTTGGGACACATGGTTTTTGGAGAGCAGGAGCACTGTGCTCCCCTTTGCCTGGCAAAGCAATAAAGCTATTCTTTTCTACTTAACCAAAAACTCAGTCTTCAAAAGAAAGTCAATTTGGCACCAGTGCACAGACGCAAAGCTTTTAGCATCAAAACTATAGATAATCCTGAAGAATAAGTAGGATAACATAACAGAACACCTACCACATATTTAGGCCTTCACCATAGTGGGCTGGTATATTAGTTTCCGGTGGTTGCCTTAACATAGTACCACAAACTTGATGGCTTAAAATGAGTTTATTTTCTCACATTTCTGGAGGTCATAAGCTCAACATTTCCAAGGAGCCAAAATCAAGAATATGCTTCTTGCCTCTTCCAGCTCTGGTGGTTCCCAACCTTCTTCTGCTGGTATCCACATCATTCTGATCTCTGCCCTTTTCTTCACAAAGCCTTCTCTTACGTGTGTGTGTCTGCTCCTTTCTCTATGACATTTCTGATAGCATTCAAGTCTCACCCAGATAATTCAGGATGACCTCCTCGTCTCAACATCCTTTGTCATATCTGAAAAGACCCTTTTTCCAAGTAAGGTGGCATTTATAGGCTCTAGAGATTAGGACATGGGCATATCTTTGGTGGACTGGGGCATTTTACAGCCTACTGCTGTGCTCACTAAACATTAGGAAGCTTTCTTTGTCATATATATGATCCATCGAATATGGATTATTCTATTCATGTCTACCATGTGAACATAAAATTCTAGAACTTTATCTTCTTCACTGCTTGAAGCCATTTCTGTGGGATGTCTACCAGCAATGGGTGCAGAAAAAATTATTTTTTCACTAAGTCTGAGGATAACCAAAAGTCAAGAAAATTTTAAAGGCTTTTTTCTTTTCCAGCCATCAGAAAGTATTCTTTTAACCAAAAGACAAATGTTCAGATTACTTTATCGAGAAGTAAGCACTTAACTAAATACAGTTTAACAAGAAATATTTCTCAAGTAATAATAGTACGTATATTTTCTGTGGTGCTTATATTTGTATAAAAATGTGGAACATTCACACATTCAGTTATTTGAATTTTGTGTCTGTTGAAAACAAAGCTAGACAAATGTTGAAACTTTCAAAGTAGGTCACATGTATAAAATAAAACGTGGTTAAAGTACCTAGGTTGGCAGATGGCTGAGAGTAAAATTACAAAGTAGTGTGGTGAGACATTTGATTAAAAAAAAAGCAATGGTAATTTGTCAGTTGATGCATTATTAATTGCTCTAAAAACTTCTCACCAAAATATACTGAGGTAAAATCTTCTGCTAATAAATATACGCTAAAACACTTTCCTTATCACATCAAAGAAAATGAATTTTTTTCAAAGAAGTAGATTAGAAATGTTAAATGTTATACTTTCATAACCAATCTACACAATAATTTTTTTTAATTTTATTTTTAAACTTTACATAATTGTATTAGTTTTGCCAAATATCAAAATGAATCCACCACAGGTATACATGTGTTCCCCATCCTGAACCCTCCTCCCTCCTCCCTCCCCATTCCATCCCTCTGGGTCGTCCCAGTGCACCAGCCCCAAGCGTCCAGTATCGTGCATCGAACCTGCACTGGCAACTCGTTTCATACATGATATTTTACATGTTTCAATATCATTCTCCCAAATCTTCCCACCCTCTCCCTCTCCCACAGAGTCCATAAGACTATTCTATACATCAGTGTCTCTTTTGCTGTCTCGTACACAGGGTTATTATTACCATCTTTCTAAATTCCATATATGCGCATTAGTATACTGTATTGGTGTTTTTCTTTCTGGCTTACTTCACTCTGTATAATAGGCTCCAGTTTCATCCACCTCATTAAAACTGATTCAAATGTATTCTTTTTAATGGCTGAATAATACTCCATTGTGTATATGTACCACAGCTTGCTTATCCATTCATCTGCTGATGGACATCTAGGTTGCTTCCATGTCCTGGCTTTTATAAACAGTGCTGCGATGAATATTGGGGTACTCGTGTCTCTTTCCCTTCTGGTTTCCTCAGTGTGTATGCCCAGCAGTGGGATTGCTGGATCATAAGGCATGTCTATTTCCAGTTTTTTAAGGAATCTCCACACTGTTCTCCATAGTGGCTGTACTAGTTTGCATTCCCACCAACAGTGTAAGAGGGTTCCCTTTTCTCCACACCCTCTCCAGCATTTATTACTTGTAGACTTTTGGATCGCAGCCATTCTGACTGGTGTGAAATGGTACCTCATAGTGGTTTTGATTTGCATTTCTCTGATAATGAGTGATGTTGAGCATCTTTTCATGTGTTTGTTAGCCATCTGTATGTCTTCTTTGGAGAAATGTCTATTTAGTTCTTTGGCCCATTTTTTGATTGGGTCATTTATTTTTCTGGAGTTGAGCTGTAGGAGTTGCTTGTATATTCTCGAGATTAGTTGTTTGTCAGTTGCTTCATTTGCTATTATCTTCTCCCATTCTGAAGGCTGTCTTTTCACCTTGCTAATAGTTTCCTTTGATGTGCAGAAGCTTTTAAGGTGAATTAGGTCCCATTTGTTTATTTTTGCTTTTATTTCCAATATTCTGGGAGGTGGGTCATAGAGGATCCTGCTGTGATGTATGTCATAGAGTGTTTTGCCTATGTTCTCCTCTAGGAGTTTATAGTTTCTGGTCTTACGTTTAGATCTTTAATCCATTTTGAGTTTATTTTTGTGTATGGTGTTAGAAAGTGTTCTAGTTTCATTCTTTTACACGTGGTTGACCAGTTTTCCCAGCACCACTTGTTAAAGAGATTGTCTTTAATCCATTGTATATTCTTGCCTCCTTTGTCAAAGATAAGGTGTCCATATGTGTGTGGATTTATCTCTGGGCTTTCTATTTTGTTCCATTGATCTATATAGCCTTGCTATACTACATTTAAAGTACCTCCTGGTGCCATCATTTCCTCTGTATTTTATGCTGGGTCCTTGTGATGTCATCTGGCTATCCTCCAAAACATCTCTGCTCAGGTTTTTCCCTTTTTCTTTTTTCTGTTTTTTTTTTTTTTTTTTTTTTTTTACCCTAATTATCTCTTGAGTAAAGAGAAAGATCTAGACTGTATTGGTGGTTCACTCTGTTCCCTCTTCTGGTAGCCTAGGGAGAAGTTAATTCTGCAAATCTGAAAGAGCTTCATTGCCTCAGGAAAGATAAGGGATTAAAGTTTTGCAATTACTGAACCCTTGTGAAGCCTTGACAGATAGGATACAAAATGCCCAGTTAAATTTTTATTTCATAAAAGCAATGAATACTAGTTGAGTATTTATACTCACGTATTACTCAAATTTCATATAGGGTATTTGTTGCTGTAAACACACTAAAAAATTACATTTATTTTTTAATCTAAATTTCAAATGTAACTGCATGCTCTTATATTTTCTTTCTAAATCTGACCCAGGATCACTCACTCCTTCCCTTCTTTTGGCACCTTTTATACTAGCTCAGTGGGAACATGGATGACGGTTCCATAAAAGTATTCTGTGGTTCAATAGAGGTACCAAGTATAATTTGAAAAAAAGTTATGCATAAGAAAGTATTTCTCTCCCCTCCATTTAACAAAAGCTGGAGAAATTTTCTTTGCTTTTGATTCTGAAACATGCTTGCTTTCTTTCATACAATCACAGTTTTCCTTTTACAGGAATGTTTTTATACTTGTTTATATTTTTCTGTTACATATATAATTCAGGTTCATTACAGAAAAACTGAAAATTCAGAAATGAATGAAGTCAGTCACCTTTGGTGCTTCTGCTCAATGATGAAAATAATGCTTTCATAGTTTATAGTTATTTAATTCATGATCTCAGTTGACTCTCACTGTAGAAGTGTTAGGTTCTATTTTATTAGGTTCTTCTATAGTATTAAGTTCTTCTGAGGAAACAGGAGCTAAGCGAATAACTTGTTAAAGGGCACAAAGCTGATAAACAGCAGAGAAAGAGTCTAAATGATTAACTCTGTAACTCTAGCCCACTCACTGTGCTCCTTCTATGCTATTAATGTGTTGGTGTATTTCATCTAAGGCTTCTTTCCAAGGGACACTTTCCATATTACTAGTCATGATGAATATGCATTTTTCCTAAACAAAAGACTTCTTACAAACATTTCCTCAAGGAGATATCATTTGTAAATTACGCAGTAAAATGCCCCAGCCTCTGCCATGAAACTTTATTCTCCTGGTCACCCTGATCCTTTCCTAATCAATATGGTTCATGTACACATTATCTTTTCCACAAATAATTCATAATCTCCCAGAAGACGTTATATAAGGCATATAATTGTTCGTACATAGAGCTAAGCACAAAGCAATAGTCCTCTTTTTCTAACAGCCTCTAATCAGGTGCCTGTACTGTGGAAGTCACTTCACATACATTCTCTATAATGGTCACAACAAGCCCACAAGGTAAATAGTATTATGTACATGCGTAAGATGAAGAAACTGAGTCTCAGAGATGTTAACTAGCATACTCAGAACACAAAATGCCTTTGTGGAAATGAGAAAAAGGCTTCCTTACTTCCAGGTAGAAGAAGTTCTGAGTGTCTCCTGGCAATCATTGACTAAATCTACTGGCTGGGAGAACTTGGGCAGTATATACCTTGCACAACCATACACAGAGGCTCCATTCAATATGACACTCAGTTTAGTTCAGTTCAGTCACTCAGTCGTATCTGACTCTTTGTGACCCCATGAACAGCAGCACACCAGGCCTCCCTGTCCATCACCAACTCCCAGGGTCCACCCAAACCCATGTCCACTGTGTCAGTGATGCCATCCAACCATCTCATCCTCTGTCGTCCCCTTCTCCTCCTGCCCTCAATCCTTCCCAGCATCAGGGACTTTTCAAATGAGTCAGCTCTTTACATCAGATGGCCAAAGTATTGGAGTTTCAGCTTCAGCATCAGTCTCTCCAATGACTCTGCTGCTGCTGCTGCTGCTGCTGAGTCACTTCAGTCATGTCCAACTCTGTGCGACCCCATAGATGGCAGCTCACCAGGCTCCCCCATCCCTGGGATTCTCTAGGCAAGAACACTGGAGCGGGTTGCCATTTCCTTCTCCAATGCATGAAAGTGAAAAGTGAAAGTGAAGTCGCTCAGACACTAGTAAATAACAAATGAGTTCTAAAGTCAAGTTATCTGACACCAAAACACATAGGCATCCACTATGCTGTGCAATCTTTGAATCCCTAGTTCCTCCCATTTCGGTATGAAGCTGAAGTGAAGTCGCTTCAGTCGTGTCCAACTCCTTGAAACCCCATGGGTCCTCTGTCCATAGGATTCTCCAGGCAAGAATACTGGAGTGGGTTGCTATTTCCTTTTCCAGGAGATCTCTCCAACCCACAGATCAAACCCGCTTCTCTTACACTAGCACTAGCAGGCAGATTATCTACCACCTTCACTTCTTTACCCATTTCAGTATGAAAGTTGGCAAATAAGTTTTGTGTCATCTTTGGAGCTCATTTATCAACTTTTCTCCCACAAGCATCTTACAATTCCTCCAGATTCTGCTCTAGACTTAATAACAACACTCACGACCACTTCTGCCCTTGAATCACATTGTGCTCAATGTTTCAAGGATAAAGACATTATAGTATCAGGACTACTCACATTAAATACTATTCAAACCCATCATTCCCTGATTGAAGATGTGGATATACTTGTTTCATGTGTTTCAGTTCAGTCACTCAGTCGTGTCCAACTCTTTGTGACCCCATGAATCTCAGCACTCCAGGCCTCCCTGTCCATCACCAACTCCCGGAGTTCACTCAGACTCACGTCCATCAAGTCAGTGATGCCATCCAGCCATCTCATCCTCTGTCGTCCCCTTCTCCTCCTGCCCCCAATCCCTCCCAGAATCAGAGTCTTTTCCAATGAGTCAACTCTTTGCATGAGGTGGCCAAAGTACTGGAGTTTCAGCTTTAGCATCATTCCTTCCAAGAAATCCCAGGGCCCTAAAAATGTGGAAGTTTTAATTTTTAACATATACCTTGATATTTTAATTGTTCTCTTTTTTTTTAATGTAAGGGACACTTATTTTGAACAGAGAGTAGCCTATAGCTAGACCTGCCGGAGGAACCGGCCAGTGTGTTGAATTGTGCACCAATAAATCAACTGACTAACTGTATGACCTTGATTATGGTAATGAGGAAAGCCCTTCAAGCAAAGACATCCTTTCCTCCCCAGACTCTAGGTTAGAGTCTATAAAACAAGCACTCCCAGAAACATGGGGTCACCTAACAGGGTAAATTACCAGGTAATTTATTTCACTATTGGTCATAATTGTTTTCCACCCTAAACCAACAGTGGAAGGATAGAATAAAAGTCCATGAGCAGAGTCAGGTGGTTTCATTCACACAAAGAATGTCTGTTCTTTATCCAGGGTGGCTTACTGACCTGGGGAAGCACAATGTCACTGCACTGATTGGATCCAGAGAAGACATCAGATAAAAGATCTCATTGTTTTAGAGAAGCAAAAGCCATGAAAGTCCTGAGAAGAAATAGGTTCTGCTGCTATCAGAGACTATGTCACAGAGGATGTACAGGTGACCACTGTGAGTGTCAATGGCAGGAAGTGTACAGGTAAAGTTTCTCTGGTGTTTGTCCTGTTGTTCTCAGTTGCTGAACACTAGAGACTTCATTAAGATTGGAACACAGATGAATGAAAACTTATATATGAAGCTACATACACGGCTTCAGTCCAGAGTTTGACAGTGGAGTACTGGTCATCCTGAATTTATCCTGTGACTAACATGAGCAAAGATCAATCAAATTCAGCATTTAAACCAGTCTCCTGCAATCTGGAAAGAAATGTCATACTGGTCAGTGGGAGCAATTAACTTGCCAGGCTTGGACTCAAAGCTGGGACCCTTAGGTGCTGTGAATTCTGGAGATTATTGAGGCATCTGGTCAACCCCTTGAACGCAGCAGAGTTAGGAGTATCCAGAAGCATATTGGAAGGTGGGACTCACACAGGTCCTGGCACTGGTTTGGGGCAGCCAGCTAAACACCATCACCCCTGACTGGTCCCAGGTAACTGAGAAATACTTAAAATTTTCAACAAAGGTGCTCCAAAGTACAGTTCTATCTGAGCACTTGGCTGGACATAAAAGAGTTACTAAACATATTAAAACTGTGCTTAAGTGATGTGGCCAAAGGTCAGTGAGAGAACTAAAACTCTCAGGTCTTTTGACATCTAGGGTTCTGATCTTGCCAATAAATTTTCATTCCTCAAACACACAAGACTTGAAAAAATTCTGAAGTTTGTTTTGTCAATCTGAAAAATTGGTTTTCACCTATAACATTGTCAGTCAACAGTCATCTATCACAGTTACGGAAAACTCATCACCTACTAATATAACACTTGCTTTCGAAAGAGTGGTTCAAAGAATGTGGTATTAACAATGTGTTCCCCTGGTCTTCAGTACATGTTTCTTCCAATATTTGATAGCAATAATAAGTCTTTTTGCAATCTCCCCTTTCCTAGGTTGAAAATATCCTGTTTCCTTTGTGCTGTATGATATAATTTTGAGCTTGCTCAGCATTCTGATTTTTCTACTTTGCCAGTACTCCTTTTAATGTTTGTTACACAAGACCTAAAATTTTCATTTTAAAAGATATTTTTCAGGATTCTCCTATAATGCAGTTTTCTCATTTCATTAGTTACCATATTTGACCAAAAGTAAACTTTAAAACATTTGAATTTATTTAGTGTTTAATTCCTCTAATATATTATCATTGTTTTCTCGATGGAAAATGAGTAATTCAGAGCTATATCTCCTGGGCAAATTGTATAAAGAAACTTATGAAGAGGACAAAATATAAGTTTGCTCTAAGTCTAAAAGAAATACTCAACATTACATAAGAACTATAGAGACAAATCAAATGAGCATAAAATGACACTAACAGAAGAAAAGGAAAAACTCATACTCACATAATGTCCTGCTTATATCATGAAAAAGGCTCCAGGACTGGCACTCATATAAGTAAGTTATATAAAAAATATTTTAAGGTTAAAAAAAAAACCCTCAATTTTGTCAAGCAATGCCTGAAACAATTATAAAATAAGCACATATGGCTTTGCTTAAGTCATTTTCTTTCTAACAGCTGCGCATTAAATCCCGAGAGTTCACACCCGGCAAATATGTTTTAATACTGAAATCAGACTCAATATAGCCACGTTTCTCTCTGGAGGTCATGCAAAAGTGGGTTGAAAGTTACCGGCTTCATGAAGCTACTGCCCTGCTACTCTTTCACCAGTCCTTACTTGGCGTGTCCTTAGTCATTTCAAAGTAAGGTAAAAAGGGAAGAATGGTTCACGGTGGCAACCAACTGTGGCAATCCCAACCAGCCATGGCAATCCAAGAGATCTTAGACATTAACAAAAAGTTAAATGGTCCATACCAAGTTCCTAAAATGAGTTACAAAGTTTCCCAACTCATATTGGACTCTACTGGAAGCCCTGATTTACTGAAGTGTTTTGAGCTTATCAAGAAAGAATTGTCTGGTTTGCAGTAGTTGGTCCTTACCATCTTGCCTAGTTTCTGTAGTCTCATGCATGTGACTGCAGTTAAATGACCACAATTATAGGCCTTTGAGGCAGACTGTCCAGCTTCAGAGTCTAGTTTTGCATAATAGCTCTTATAACTTGGGGCAAGTCACATAAAAGTGTTAAGATCTAACCAATAATAGTAATTTGCAATGTACTTTACAGTTCAGGAGATGTGTTCATCTCTGATACCTTATTTATCCTCATAACTTGTTACCTTATTTGTCTTAGAATGATATGGTAGTAATTTTTTTTTCTCCATTAAATCTATGTTTATTGACCATCTACTTTGCATCAGGATATAAGGCTGACTGAAGCTACAATACTTTGGCCACCTGATGTGAAGAACTTACTCACTGGAAAAGACCCTGATGCTGGGAAAGATTGAAGGCAGGAGGAGAAGGGGACGACAGAGGATGAGATGGTTGGATGGCATCGCCAACTTGATGGGCATGAGTTTGAGCAAGTTCTGGGAGTTGGTGATGGACAAGGAAGCCTGGCGTGCTACGGTGCATGGGGTCACGATGAGTCAGACACAACTGAGTAACTGAACTGAACTGATGGCTGAGAAACACTTTCTTCTATGTGAAAAATAACAGTAATAAATTACACACTTTTTATAATATCTGAAATGAACTGATTATGCATTAAAAAAGGTGGACAAGGCCTGGGCTTTAATAGAAATATCATTTTGCCAGGGATAAACAGACAACAGCATGCAAACAAAGTTTAACCAAAAGATAATTTCAGATAATAATGATTGTTAAGAAGCCAGTAAGGTTGGAGGCTGAGTCAGGTTTAAGCAGGGTAACCAGTGAAAACATCCTATGGAAAGGAGTTATTTAAAATGAGAACCTGAATGGAGAGAAGTCAAGCCAAAGATCCGGTGGGTAGGTTTAAGGAGACTTTCCCAGATAAATGCCCTAAAAATATTAAGTACTAAAGAGGTTTCAGAACAAAAAAGTCACCCAAGTAAATCTGTGTAGTTTTTCTTTTATTAACTAATCCTTAACAAAGCTATTTTTTTAAGTAGGTTGAAGAGTAGTGAGGACAAGGAGAAGAGAGAAAGAGGGTGTCAGGGGGCTAGCCAGGATCAGGACCCTTCTGCAATGTGCAGGGTCATAATCTAGAAAAGACCTTTGCAAGGTCATTCAAAAGCCAGGACAAGAGTCTAGGTTTTCTCAGTCCAAATATATCACTCTTTAGACATAAAACTATTTAGAATCTAAAGTAAAGTAACACATTTAGCAAATGGGGAGATTAATATAGAAATGCAGGTTCTGTGATAGACATTTTGATGTAAGTTACTTTAAGTGGGAGGATGGGAGACTACAAATACATATTCATTAGACATCACTCAAGCTCCTCATTCAAATATCCTTCTTAAATATTTAAGAATATCTAGGGTTAGAGGTTTATGATATAGAGTTTGTTATAGAAAAGCTCAGAGTGCAGCCAGTGCATGATTAACACAAAAGTTAATTAGGCAACGCTCTTACTACCAGAAGGCTTATGTTTATTTCTGTTGACAATAAAAATGATTGAATAGGGACCTTATTTTTCAAGCATGAACAGATAGGTTTAAAGATGGTTCTGAATGTTAATCTTATATGGATCAGATTATTTGCAGTGTGTGTATGTGCTGGGCGGAGGGTTAGGGAGTGTACACAATGGTGGCAAGGTTTATCTTGTAGTGAGTAGCTGAAGTTGATTTGGATCGACCACTTAGAAGGATATTTGTCAATTTCTTTATTGTCTTTTTTAGAAATAGATGCAAACTGTAAGACAAACACAAGAGCATTCTGCTGCTTTCACCATTTTACGATATAATGATTATAGTTATAGACCCTGAAGTCAGACTGCATGGGTTCAAATTCTAGTTGTTCTGTGTAAGAGTAGCATAGTAGTAGTAGAGAAAGTCACTCAGTTGTGTCTGACCCTTTTGTGACATCAAGGACTGTAGCCCACCAGGTTCCTCTGTCCATGGAATTCTCCAGGCAAGAATACTGGAGTAGGTAGCCATTCCCTTCTCCAGGGTATCTTCCCAACCCAGGGATTGAACCTGGGTCTCATGCATTGCAGGCAGGTTCTTTACTGTTTGAGCTGCCAGGGAAGCCTGTAAGAGCAGCAAAACTTTGGACCAAGTACCAAACTTCCAAGTACTTTGGTTTCCTCACCTTTAATTGAAAATAGCAACACAGGAACTTTATTGCAATATTTACATATAAATAATAATTATATATGTAAATATATTAAAATATATTAAATAGTACCTGATACATAATAATGCATTCAATCTTGAAATATAATTATAATTATCATTGTTATTGTATTTTAGGTATTTTACCAACATTATATTGTATTTTCTAGTATCAAAAATATTAGCTCATAATAATTACCTATCATTATAGTGAATTTTAGGAGAAGGCAATGGCAACCTACTCCAGTACTCTTGCCTGGAAAATCCCATGAACAGAGAAGCCTGGTAGGCTGCAGTCCATGGGGTCGCACAGAGTCAGATACGACTGAAGCGACTTAGCAGCAGCAGCAGCATAGTGAATTTTATGGGAACTGTGTCAATGTTCAGACAAGCCCTGTGATTTTTTGTTCCACTTAAACATTATTTCTCTGAATCCTGGTTTTCTTTCTGTGTTATTTAAAATAGCAGAACAAATAGAAGTTACTTTGAACAGTTTGACATTTGATATCAGCTATGACTCCTGAAGTTCTTTTCATCGTCCACAAAATATATTTATATATACTGTACCTATTAAAGTAGAATCATCAGGTATTTTTGCTTATTTTAATTTAAACAAAGTTTTATTGTGAACTATGTGCAAAACACTGTTTTGGCTTTGAATCACAGAAATAATTTGTATAGAGTTCCTTTGCTTTTTAAAAACTCCAATTTTTTCCCTCCATTTCTGGTAATTACATTTTTCTGTTACTCTCTTTTAGTCTATCTGAGAATTAACAAAGGGGAAAAAAAGAATTCATAAATCAACCTTGTTAGGAATTAGTCCAGCAGCCACTAGAATAGTAGAGAAGATGGTATTCATTCATTAAGCTATTTAGCTTAAAAGTTGCTTTGAGAGACAAGTTATTAGTTTCTCTTTAAACACAAGTTCTTGGTTTCTCTTCTCTTTTGATTTATGTGGCAATGATGGTATCCAATTGTGGCTTCCACTAATTTTATAAAGGCAAAATATATGCCAAATGTTTGACCCTCTATATCACTTGATATTGTTCCAAAAATTAAATAAGCTCTTCCCATTGTGCAAAACTGAGGACATCATGATCTAGAGATTTTAGTGACTCATCTAAATTCATTGCGTGCAGTGGCAAGGCTAGTCAGAAAGCCTGTCTTTCTTTTTCTTCTTTAGAAGTATCATCGATTTGCCATGTTGTCTTAGTTTCTGGTGTAAAGCAAACTGATTCAATTTTACAGTAAGTCCCCTACATACAAATGAGTTCCATTCCAAGAGCAGTTCATAAGTCCAATTTGTTCACAAGTCCAACACAATTAGCCCAGGTACCTAACTAACACACTCAGCTAAATAGTACTACTGTACTATAATAGGTTTATAATAATTTCACCCAAATAATGGATACAATCAAACATAAAAAATAAAACATTTTTAATCTCACAGTAAGTGCCTTGAAAGTATAAAAGTTCAGAACAATAGCAGGCATATAGGGGCTGGCACACACACTCATATCTTTGAAAGTTCCCAACTGCAAGATTTGTATATAGGGGACATACTTTACACATACACGTATTCTTTTCCATTATAGTTTATCATGGGAATTGACTATTATTCCCTGTGCTATACACAGGACCTTGTTGTATATCTATTTTACATATAGTAGTTTGTATCTGCTAATCCCAGACTCCTAATTTATCCCTCCTCATACTCTCTTCCCTCTTTGCTAACCATAAGTTTGTTTTCTATACCTGTGAGTCTGTTTGTGTTTTGTAAGTAACTTCATTTGTTTCATATTTTAGATTCTATGTATAAGTGATATCACATGATATTTGTCTTTCTCTGTCTGACTCATTTCACTTAGTATGAAAATCTCTAGGTCCATCCATGTTATTGCAAATGGCATTGTATCATTTTTTTAATGGCGAGTAGTATTCTCCTGTATGTATGTACCACATCTTCTTTATCCATTCATCTGACGATGAACACTTAGGTTGCTTCCCGGTCTTGGCTACTGTAAATAGTGATGCTATGAACTTTGGGGTACATGTGTCCTTTCAAATTAGAGTTTTAATCTTTTCCAGTACATACGCCCAGGAGTGGGGTTGCTGGATAACATGGCAATTCTATTTTTAGTTTTTTAAGGAACCTCTACACTGTTCTCCATAGTGGCTATCCCATCAGGGGTGTAGAAAGGTGCCATTTTCTCCACATCCTCTCCAGCTTTAGTTTTAATCATAGCCATTCTGATCAGTGTGAAGTGATACCTCATTGCAGTTTTGATTGGAAAGAAATCCTGTCTTGCTTTCAATACCATTACCTTTCCTATAAGTTTATGTCTCCTTTATTAAACATCAATCTATATATTTCCCAGTATCTTCTCCCTTGATGCAACAGTTAATTCAATACATTTATGGAGACTGAGAATAAACCCATGAAAATTTTAGATTCCATAGTATAATAAACTCCTAAAGGGCAATGAATATGTCTTACCTATGTCATTTAGCACACTCCTGCTGAATGACACCAATAGTGAACCAATAAATAGGAAAGAAGAGCTGAGTTTACAAGGAATCTACTCCTTGATGGTGAAGAACATATCATTTTAATATACTTTAAAGGACTTTATTTGATTTTATAAGGCATATGGAACACACAGAGCTTCCCTGGTGGTTCAGCAACAAAGACTCCACCTGCAGTGCAGGAGATGTGGGTTTGATCCCTGGGTCAGAAAGATGCCCTGGAGAAGAAAACGGTAACTCACCCCACTATTCTTGCCTGGGAAATCCCAGGGACAGAGGAGCCTCGCGGGCTACAGTCCATGGGGTTGCAAAAGAGTCGGACACAACTTAGTGACTAAACAACAGCAAAGAACACATAGCCTTTGCTTAGTGTATTTGTGGAAATTTTATAGGAGCAAATTGTATCAAAAACTTTTGATATCATGAGAGAAAACAACATAGAATTCTATGATTGTCTCAAATATTTAAGATAACTTGAACTTGATTGCAAATTTCTCATGTATGATGAGCAGAATGTGTAACAAATGGTATAGCAGGAATCATCAGCAAGACTAGCAAACACAGATTGAATCTTGGCATAATGAAATCTCTTCTCCTTAGTAAGTAATGAATTTGTACCAGACAAGTAAATGTATAGAGGTTAAATGTGAAAATACAGTGACAATGATCTTTACATGAAAATTCATCTAATAATGACAATAGATGCATTTTCTCTTTCTATAGCCTATTGGTTTTCAGCTAGCAATAAAACACAAACACTAAAAAATTATCAGCATGGGCTTGACCCTTACAAAGAAGATAAACTGCTTTGTGACGCTTGGTTTCTATGTTAGGCCAATGCCATGTCTGAGCTATTTGAATTCAATAGGCAAAGAGATGCATAGATGACTGACAGCTCACCCTGGCTTTCCCCGTACAGCAGGGAGTCTGTAATATGTAAAAGCTACCCTTGATAAATATAAATATAGCCTTCAATGAGAACACTGACAAATTCACTCCCTCGTTTAACGAAAAGCTGCTGAGTGAGATGATATTTCCAGGAATGGTGCAAATGACCTGCAGTGGAGATGGAGAAAACAAAGGTCCAGCACAGACATTTTCTACCTAAAAATGGAAAGCTTCACATTTGTAGAGCTGTAAGACTAGCTGTTAGATGAGCTCCTCTCAGATGTAATGCAACCCTGTTTTTAGCAAGATACTGAAAGTATCCATTCAAAAACATCAATCAAGTACACTGCTTAAAAATCAGGTACTTAAAAAACACAGTTCTCCCTTTGATAAAGTGAAAAAGGCTCTGTTCATCTTGAGCTATTGTGAAGATCACATAGACGTAACATGGCACCGGTATTTTTCATTGAAACACTTTGATAACTTGGCTGGGAAAAAGAAATATGAATGCTCATAATCACATGGGGAGGAATGCTAGGAATTTCAGGAGCTGAATTTAAAAGCACCCCTTCTTCTTGCAAACAACAAATGAAAGTCCAAGAGTCTAGATGCAATGACCCATGTCATAAACAGAGAGGATACCAGTGTTGTCTAAACTAAAGCTCTTGGGGGTTTCTTTTAGCACTTCAATAAACTATTTTGCAATGTGGATCATTTAACAAAGGTTGAAAACTGGCTATGGCCTTAGTCCCAGTCTAGTCATAAGATTTGCTTTTGTCCTGAAATGTTCATATGTGAGGCTCCCCTCACAGGCTGTCAGAAAAGGCAAGAGCCATCTCCTGGTGCTCCAGACTATTCCAAGGTAGTTGATATAGCCTGAAATCCCAGCTGTCCTGCAAATAAGTGTGGTTTGCAAGAAAGATAGTGGCCCAAATATACATGGATCCTCACAAACTTTTCACTGTTGCTAGAAAACCATTTTGAAATGACTCTGTATGAAGAACATATGAAGAAATAGTATTTCTATTTACCCAATGGGAAGCTCTTTGAAGTAAAAGCCTCCATGGAGCTTATCTAAAACCATTATGAGTTTCATAGACTGATTTAAGAACTTCTGTTTTCCAGAGAATAAACACAACATGAACAAATAGAGCAACAAAAATCTCAACTCTACCCTACATCAAACAAATATATACTACCAGTTCTCTGATTTACTAAAAACAAGTGGACCTCACAGGAGCCTGGATTTAGAAAGATTTTTTTTGTAGTTTGACAAGAAGTGTTTTCCTACTGATAATCAGATTTAAGGGAAAAGTGCTGCTGGGAAGCTGAGCTCAAGATTAAATGGATCAGGATCAGATAAACATTTCAAAATGATTTCTTTCTGTTCTATTTGATTTTTTCCTTGAAAAGATCGGACTTAAGAACAAGAATATTGCAAATATTCTATTTTTAAGAAACAGGTAGACAAGAGATAATCACAGGGTTTGTAACATCTGTTTACTTCCAGACACACACACATACATACACACACAGTGAAAGAATGCTCTGACTCCAATTTTCACTATGCTTCATCAGATTTATTATCAGGGTTATGATTTTTTTTCTCCTTTATAAAATTAGACTCCTGGAAATATTTTTTATATTTATATCTTTCACAAACATTTCAGAAAAATAGCATTGCTCCTACTTTTGCAGAAATGAGCAAGGGTGCAGATTTTAAATGATAATTTAAAAATTTGGTTATGCTGTTATCATTAAATGAAAATTATAATACCTGTAAAGGTAATGATGGCATTTGTACTTTAGAAGCAAATTAAATCAATAAGCAAAATGATTTTAAACAATTTTGGAGGATATATGAGAAACTTGAACATTTATAAAATACGTTATTTTACTTTTGTCTACAACTTACAGACATTTTGCAAGAGATGCATTCCTCCATTTAACAAAAGATAACCACAATAACCAGTGACACTGAATCCAGGCACAAAACACAATTGGCAAGCTTCCTGAGTGAATGTACTGATGAATTTAAGAATATAGTTCACGTGTCAGCTTAAAGCTTTTCAGATCATAAAAAAAAATCAGTCAATACATAAAACTTAGCAGACCAAACAACTTGAAAAGTGAAAGTGAAAGTCGCTCAGTCATGTCTGACTCTTTGCAATCCCCTGGACTGTATAGTTCATGTATAGTTCATGTATTCTCCAGGCCAGAATACTGGAGTGGGTAGCCTTTCCCTTCTCTAGGGGATCTTCCCAACCCAGGGATTGAGCCCAGGTCTCCCACATTGCAGGCGGATTCTCTTGAGGAAATGTTTAAAAAATATTCCTTGAAATTAAGGAGTACATGAATGTGTGCTAAGTAGCTTGAGTTGTGTCCCAACTCTTTGCAACCCTAGGGACTGTAGCTGCGAGGCTCCTCTGTCCATGGGATTCTCCATGCAAGAATACTGGAGTGAGTCCCCATGCCCTCCTCCAGGGGATGTTCCCAACCCAGGGATGGAGCCTGCACCTCATGTCTCCTGTATTGTCAGGTGGGTTCTTTACCACTAGCACCACCAGGGAAGCACCAAAATTGAGGACAGGATATTTTAAAACTCATTTGACACATTTATTGCATTTTGTAGAACTTTAAAATATATTTAAAATGAAAAGTTTTGTTTGTTTGCTTGTTGAACTTCTCTGTGGAAATGGGTTTAACTTCCCTTCTGTAAAACTGGATTTGTTTCATATAAACAATCAGTATCCCATTATGTATTGTAGTATCCTACATCATTCACTGTACAATCTGTCTTTATGAACTATCTTGGTCAAGGTAGCTGTGTATAGTTGGAGGTGGAGAATCAAATAAAGAAAAGTAGTCCTTTCTTTCTGGGTTTTTTCTTTTGGCTACTAGAACAATAGTCTCAAGCCAACTTTCAATTATAGAGGAAGCCAGGTCAGCTTTCGTGATACCTCTTTCCTCAAGGCTCATAATGCAGACCACAGTATAGCACAACCATAATGCTAATTAGCTAAGAAAGGTGGAAGGGAAACACTGTATGTTTACATACTCCAGTTCAGAAGAAACATCTGCATTGGTATTTGAGGAAAAAAAAACAGGCATATATCTGTATCATCTGTATCTATATCTATATCAACTATGGCTTCCCCGGTGGGCTCAGTGGTAAAGAATCTGCCTGCAGAAAACACAGGAGAGGAGGGTTTGATCCATGGGTTGGAAGATCCCCTGGAGGAGAAAATGGCAACCCACTCCAGTATTTTCAACTGTAAAATCCCATGGACAGAAGAGCCTGGTGGGCTACTGTCTGTCCATGGGGTTGCAAAGCACACACACATCTCAATTCTATCTATAACATTTTTAACTGTTACTTGGATTTCTGCAGCATTATCTCCTGTTCATGTCCTTCCCACAGAGATGTCATATGGACACTTATTGGGATCAAGTAGGGACAAATAAAGGTCAAATCAAACAAAGGCATCTCTTGCTTAATATCAGTAAACTGCTCATAACAATCAAACGTTCTTCCAAAAAACACAAACTTGGAGCTTGCTGTGCTGTGTCGTTCAGTCGTGTCCGACTCTTTGCGATCCTTTGGACTGTAGCCCATCAGACTCCTCTGTCCATGGGGATGCTCCAGACAAGACTACTGGAGTGGGTCGCCATGCCCTCTTCCAGGGGATCTTCCCAACCCAGGAATTAAATCCAGGTCTCCTGCATTGCAGGTGGATTCTTTACTGTCTAGGCCACCAGGCAAGGTCATTTCCATTATATTAAAGGAAAAAATTATACTACATTGTATTACTGCTTCAAATCTCCACCTAATTTCCTAAAATATAACCAAATAAACTGACTATAATTTTTCATTAAGAGGTAAAATGATTAACACATCACTTCCTGATCACTAAACAGTACGGTTAAAAAACATTCTTTTTTTTTTGTCATAACAAGCAGGCATGTCCTACATTTACAATTCAACATGGGAAAAAACTACACAGTAACAAATATATCTGATAGAATAATATCAGGAAAGTTTGCAATAAAATACAAGCTAATCTACTTATCTAATTCTTTCACTTCATGAAAGATGGAAATCTAATCAAGAAGGAGGTTGAAGCAGGTTTTTTTGTTTTGTTTTGTTCTGTTCTGTATTGTTTTGCAAGTCATTCATGGTGTTTCATGTATAGATTCCTTTTTATTTGTTCCTATCAATTGCTGAATATAATGACATTTTATGATTATATCACAGTCTTTTACTCATTCTTTAGTAGCTAATAGACATAGGAAATTTCCCAGGTTTTTGCCATAATGGATAGAATATGACCAATATTTTGTACATGTCATTTATGCATCATATCTTTTAAGTAAATACCAGAAATGGAAATGGTAGATAAGATAAAGGTGTGTGTTTAATTGTGTAAGAGACTACAAACATTTTCCCACAGAGGGTGTTCTTTTATACATTCCTCCCAGCAATACATGAGATACAGTTTTTTCCTCTTCCTCCCCAACATTTGACTGGTTAGTCTTTTTAAAATATTAACCACTTTAGTGAGTGGTGGCATCTTATTTTGATTTAATGTGCATGTCCCTGATGAGAGATAATGCTGAGATGCTTTTCATGTGTTTATTTTACATATTTGTACATTCTCTTTTAGGAAGTACCTGAGAAAGTATTTGCCTACTTTTTACTGAGTTGTTGTCCTTTTTGTTATTGATTTATAAGAGCTCCTTACATAATGTATTATTCCTTCAGTAAATATATGTACCAAGAATCTGATTACCCAGTCTGTGGTTTGCTTGTCACTTGCTGTGTGTTTTGATGAGTAAAATTTTTAACTTTGCTGAAGTGCAGTTAATGCTTTATGTATTCTCTCTGAGAAATCTGAAACCTCTTTCATGTTGCAATTGCTTTCTTCCATGAACTTTTAAATTTAGCTTTTACATCAAATCTGTAATCTACCTTGAGTTATTTTTTGTACTGTAATTGTGTGTATAATGTGAGGTATAAATCATAATTCAATTCATCCCATACAGATATTCAACTGGTCTAATATCAGTTGTTTTAAAGCTTTCTCATCCCCATTGAATTATACTGGTGCCTTTGTTAAAAATCATTTTTAGTGGGTTGACCAAAAAGTTTTTCCAGGTTTCTAAACAGCAGTGTATGGAAAAACTTGAATGAACTCTTTGGCCACCCCAATATATGTGTAAGTCTATATCCTGGGTACCTTCATTTCATTCTTTGTTCATCTATATTTAATCTTATTATGATTTCTGTACATCTTTGCTTATGACTCAACCTGTCCTTGTTTCTGTGCTTTATATACCTCCTTCAATAGTATCCACAACCTCGTCTATAATCCTTAAGCAGAATTTTAAAGGTTTCCTTTACCTTGGCTTAACTTATTCCTCAAAGACAAAGCCAGCTGTCTCATAACAGATATCACTTTATTGTTTTCTAGCTTGCAGTGCTTGATAAAAATTCAGTTGTTTTTCCTTGTATTAAATATATAACTTCTAACCTGGGATAGTGTTAGAATCTACTCTTTTGTTTTTAGTATACTGTAGTTTGGCAGTGATATGCCTAGATGTGGATTTCTGAACATTAATTCTGTTTGTGATTTGTGGTCCTTAGATCTGTAGATTAAAGTTTTTATCAAATTGAATAGGTTTGTCTAATATTTTTTCTAATGTATTTTTTGCCCTATTGTGTCTTCTCTGAGATTCAAACTCTACATCTATTAGAATGCTTGATATTGCCCTAGGATCACTGGTTCAATTCAGGATTTTCTTTAGTTACTTTTGTCCTCTCACTTTCAGTCTATATGTGTCTCGAGGTCTAAAGTGGGTTTCTTGTAGATAGCATATATATGGGTCCTGTTTGTGTATCCATTCAGCCAGTCTGTGTCTTTTGGTTGGAACATTTAATCCACTTACATTTGAAGTAATTATTGACCTTGCAGAGAGATAAATAACAACACATATAGCACTTCTACCCATTTCTCTTATTTTCTGCAGAAAACAAGTCTAGTTGTAAAACAGTATTGTAGTTACAACACAGAAATACAAAGGATCATAAAAGACTACTATCAGCAACTATATGCCAATAAAATGGACAACCTGGAAGAAATGGACAAATTCTTAGAAAAGTATAACCTTCCAAAACTGAACCAGGAAGAAACAAAAAATCTTAACCGACCCATCACAAACACGGAAACTGAAACTGTAATAAAAAATATTCCAACAAACAAAAGCCCAGGATCAGACGGCTTCACAGGTGAATTCTACCAAAAATTTAGACAAGAGCTAATACCTATCCTACTCAAACTCTTCCAGAAAATTGCAGAGGAAGGTAAACTGCCAAACTCATTCTATGAGGCCACCATCACCCCAATACCAAAACCAGACAAAGATGCTACAAAAAAAAAAAAAAGAAAGAAAGAAAATTACAGGCCAATATCACTGATGAACATAGATGCAAAAATCCTTAACAAAATTCTAGCAAACAGAATCCAACAACACATTAAAACGATCATACATCATGACCAAGTGGGCTTTATCTCAGGGATGCAATGATTTGTCAATATTTGCAAATCAATCAATGTGATACACCACATTAACAAATTGAAAGATAAAAACGATATGATTATCTCAATAGATGCAGAGAAAGCCTTTGACAAAATTCAACATCCATTTATGATTAAAAACCCTCCAGAAAGCAGGCATAGAAGGAACATATCTCAACATAATAAAAGCCATGTATGACAAACCCACAGCAAACATTATCCTCAATGGTGAAAAACTGAAAGCACTTCCCCTAAAGTCAGGAACAAGACAAGAGTGCCCACTATCACCCCTACTATTCAACATAGTATTGGGAGTTTCAGCCACAGCAATCAGAGAAGAAAAAGAAATAAAAGGAATACAGATTGGAAAAGAAGAAGTAAAACACTCACTGTTTGCAGATGACATAATCCTCTACATAGAAAACCCTAAAGACTCCACCAGAAAATTGCTAGAGCTAATCAATGAATATAGTAAAGTTGCAAGACATAAAATTAACATACAGTAATCCCTTGCATTCCTATACACTAACAATGAGAAAACAGAAAGAGAAATTAAGGAAACAATTCCATTCACCATTGCAATGAAAAGAATAAAATACTTACGAATAAATCTACCTAAAGAAACAAAAACCTATATATAGAAAACTATAAAACACTGATGAAAGAAATCAAAGATGACACAAATGAAGAAATATACTGTGTTCATGGATTGGAAGAATCAATATAGTGAAAATAAGTATACTACCCAAAGCAATCTGTAGATTCAATGCAATCCCTATCAAGCTACCAACTGTATTGTTGAGAGAGCTAGAACAAATAATTTCACAATTTGTATGGAAATACAAAAAACCTCAAATAGCCAAAGCAATCTTGAGAAAGAAGAATGGAACTGGAGGAATCAACCTGCCAGACTTCAGCTCTACTACAAAGCCACAGTTATCAAGACAGTATGGTTCTGGCACAAAGACAGAAATATAGATCAATGGAACAAAATAGAAAGCCCAGAGATAAATGCATGCACCTATGGACACCTTATCTTTGACAAAGGAGGCAAGAATATGCAATAGAGAAAAGACAATCTCTTTAAAAAGTGGTGCTGGGAAAACTGGTCAACTACTTGTAAAAGTATGAAACTAAAACATTTTTTAACACCATACACAAAAATAAACTCAAAATGGATTAAAGATCTAAAGGTAAGACCAGAAACTATAAAACTCCTAGGGGAAAACATAGGCAAAACACTCTCTAACATAAATCACAGCAGGACCCTCTATGACCCACCTCCCAGAGTAATGGAAATAAAAGCAAAAATAAACAAATGGGACCTAATTAAACTTAGAAGTTTTTACACAATTAAGGAACCTATAAGCAAGGTGAAAAGACAGCCTTCAGAATGGGAGAAAATAATAGCAAATGAAGCAATGGACAAAGAATTAATCTCAAAAATATACAAGCAGCTCATGCAGCTCAGTTCCAAAAAAATAAATGACCCAATCAAAAAATGGGCCAAAGAACTAAATAGACATTTCTCCAAAGAAAACATACAGATGGCTAACAAGCACATGAAAAAATGCTCAACATCACTCATTATTAGAGAAATGCAAATCAAAACCAAAATGAGGTATCATCTCACACCAGTCAGAATGGCTGCTCTCAAAAAGTCTACAAACAATAAGCACTGGAGAGGGTGTGGAGAAAAGGGAACCCTCTTACACTTTTGGTGGAAATGCAAACTGGTACAGACACTATGGAGAACAGTGTGAGATTCCTTAAAAAACTGGAAATAGAACTGCCAAATGACCCAGCAATCCCACTTCTGGGCATATACACTGAGGAAACCAGAATTGAAAGAGACATGTGTACTCCAATATTCATCGCAGCACTGTTTACAATAGCTAGGACATGGAAGCAACCTAGATATCCATTGGCAGAGGAATGGATAAGAAAGCTGTGGTACATATACACAATGCAGTATTACTCAGCTATTAACAAGAATGCATTTGAATCAGTTTTAATGATGTAGATGAAACTGTGAGCCTACTATACAGAGTGAGGTAAGTCAGAAAGAAAAACATCAATGCAGTGTATAAATGCATATATGTGGAATTTAGAAAGATGGTAATGATGATCCTATATGCGAGACAGCAAAAGAGACACAGAAGTAAAGAACAGACTTTTGGACTCTGTGAGAGAAGACAAGGGTGGGATGATTTGACAGAATGGCATTTAAATGTGTATATTACCATATGTGAAAGAGATCGGCAGTCCAGGTTCGATGCATGAGATAGGGTGCTCAGCCTCGTGCACTGGGATGACCCTGAGGGATGGGATGGGAAGAGAAGTGGGAGGGGTGTTCAGGATGGGGAACATATGTACACCCATGGCTGATACATGTCAATGTATGGCAAAAACCACTACAATATTGCAAAGTAATTAGCCTCTAACTTAAAAAAAAAAATAGTATTGTTATTGAGAGACCCTTTAACACGCCAGTATTCCCTGTCTTCCTAAGGACACCATGGCCATTCAGTATCACAGAAGATCAGGCATGTCTTCTTAAATTCTGGGGATCAGTCTTGTCCCAGCTTGTTTGTTAAAATACATTTTAAAGGATCGATTCTGGAACTTCTAGCTCCCATCTGTAAGACAGAAAAAAGAAGCATCCAGAGCCATGGCTTCTTTCCACCAGAGGCATCCCTCCCTGCTCTAGATGGGGGTGTAGACAGACCTTCCACTGAAGCTTTCCTTCCTTGGTTGGAGTTAGTCTGCCCCTTAACGATGCAAGCCTCTTACTCATCCCTCCTGATTCTACACTGAGATGAGGTGGAGATGCTCCAGGGATAGACCTGATGGCATCCCAGATTGATTTAGTTCCATACCACTAAGACCTTTGTTTGATTTGCCCTTTTTTCTGATGCTACCTGGGGTGGAGCAAAGTAACATTATGGAATGTTTCCCAAACTATGACTACTAGAGGAAGCATCTGTCTTACGTGTGCCCATGCACACATATTCCTGAGTACAGTCCTGACCATAGTAGAAATGGTGAGTCATAAAGAGATGAACAACAACCAAGATGTCCCTACTGAGTGTCACCATGTCAGTATATGTGATAGCAAAAGAAGTTATGGAGGGCTGGCCAGTGAGGAAAAAGTGATTTCTGTCCTCAAGCTACTAGGACCAATCCTTCCAGTTCATTTCCACGGATTCCACAAAAGAAATATCTAAGGAGTTGAGACAAAAGCCATCAGAGAGCCTCCTCTGCTCTGCTAAGAGCTAGTACTACCAAAAGAAGTCCATATCACTTCCAATCTGACCACATCTTGCAATTCCCAATCTGTGTCCTCAAAAACCTCATAGTCACCAGCAGCGTTTCTATCCACATAGATAGGAGACACAGCCGTGACAAAGACTCACTTTCAGGTTGCTGGCCCCTGAGGCAGGCAGCCAAGACCACTTGTCTGAGAGACGTTCCTGGAGCTAGAGTTCCACCTCAATCCATACTGCTCCTAGTAACTTTCCAGCAAGGCTTGCCTAGTCTAGCAAGGCTAAGCACTTCCATACATGGGGTCTAAGTAAAAGTACACAGTAACAGCATGGATCACAATCCTTGAAAGTCTGTGATCCAACAGATTAGGTTAGTAACATAACCTAGTTCAGTTCAGTTCAGTCGCTCAGTCGTGTCCGACTCTTTGCAACCCCATGAATTGCAGCACAGCAGGCCTCCCTGTCCATCTCCAACTCCCGGAGTTCACCCAAACCCACATCCATCGAGTTGGTGATGCCATCCAGCCACCTTATCCTCTGTCGTCCCCTTCTCCTCCTGCCCCCAATCCCTCCCAGCATCAGAGTCTTTTCCAATGAGTCAACTCTTCGCATGAGGTGGCTAAAGTACTGGAGTTTCAGCTTTAGCATCATTCCTTCCAAAGAACACCCAGGACTGAGCTCCTTTAGAATGGACTGGTTGGATCTCCTTGCAGTCCATAGGACTCTCAAGAGTCTTCTCCAACACCACAGTTCAAAAACATCAATCTAACATAATTCCCCATGCAATTACAAAATGGTCAAAGAGACCAGAAAAGGTGACAAGAAAGGAAAGTTCGGTACACATGCTTTGCTCATCTCTGGGCGTTCCCCTTGCAGGGACATTGGGTATCTCTTGGCATTGGCAGGTAGGTATAATCCCCCTACAGGGTTTCTGCCATAAGGCTTATGAGGTCACCTCAGAACCACAGATTAAGACACAGCACTTGGTTCGTGCAGGTATCTCTTTTAATCAATCACACACAAGCACACTGTAGAGTTAGTCAAGTACAGCAGACAACATGTATTCTGAGAAAGCAGAGAGGCTAGAGCTCTGAATGTTCTTACCTTGTCCTAAAGATCCCGGACGAGCCCCCAAGACGATAGCTTATAGTGAACGATGTCGGATTTGTGATTTCTGGAGAAGAAGATTTAGCTTCGGGACCTGGGACCAGGCTTGATCAAAAAAGCGCTTTTGTGTAGCAGAGTTTTATTAAGTATAAAAGGGAAAGAGAAAGCTTCTGATGTAGACATCGGAAGGGGAACAGAGAGTGCCCACCATTTGCCTCATTTTTGTGCATTAGTTTGGCCTGTCTTCACGTTAATTATTTCCACAGCAGTAGTCATTATCCTGCCAAATCTTCCAAAGTTTTAGATTTTGGTTATTCTATATTTTTCAGATCTAAAATTTCTATGGTTTCTGTTTTATGGTTTACATGTCCATATTCGTTAACTCATTTTGCCATTTTTTCCTGTAATAATTTGAACATATTAAGAATAATTATTGTAAAGTTGTTTTCTATATCTAATATCCAGGTTATCTCTGAGTTGGTTCTGTTGAATAAGTTTTGCTAAAACATAAGTTCTAGATTCTTGTTTCTCTGTATAATTTGTATTCTTTCAGTATATACTACATATGGTATACATAGGAATACTGCTGATTGGATAACAATATTATATATTTTCCTTAGAGAACAGAAGTTCTGTCTTAAGTCTCCCAGATAAGGGGAAAAATATTAGCGATAGCTGACTTGACCTGTGATTGCATTTTAGTTTACAAGTTTGAGCACAGGGGTACAATTCTAGATAATTCAAACCCAAGATTTCTAGCTGCAGTTGTCAGTGACTACTGTTTGGTCTGCTCAGGGATTATTCCACTTAAAAAGTATTTGAGCATGGAGTCAGGATGGTATTAGGACAGAGTACTGTAATATTCAGATATTTTAGGCATCACTTTGCCAGCAAATTTTCAACATCCATTGGATCACTGAAAAAGCAAGAGAGTTCCAAAAATACATCTACTTCTGCTTTATTGACTATACCAAAGCCTTTGACTGTTTGGATCACAACAAACTTTGGAAGATTCTGAAAGAGATGGGAATACCATATCACCTTACCTGCCTCCTGAGAAATCCGTATGCAGGTCAAGAAACAACATAACTGGGTGTGGAACAACAGACTGGTTCCAAATCAGGAAAGGAGTATGTAAAGTTCACATATTTAACTTATATGCAGAGTACATCAAACAAAATGCCAGGCTGGATGAAGCACAAGCTGGAATCAAGATTGCCCAGCAGAAATATCAATAACCTCAGATATGCAGATGACACCACCCTTATGGCAGAAAGCAAAGAAGAACTAAAGAGCCTCTTAATGAAACTGAAAGAGGAGAGTGAAAATCTGGCTTAAAACTCAACATTCAAAAAACCAAGATCATGGCATCCATGGCATCACTTCATGGCAAATAGATGGGGACACAGTGAAAACAGTGAAGGACTTTATTTTCTTAAGCTCCAAAATCACTGCAGATGGTGACTGCAGCCATGAAATTAAGACACTTGCTCCTTCAAAGAAAAGCTATGTCAACCTAGACAGCATATTAAAAAGCAGAGACACTACTTTGCCAACAAAGATCCATCTAGTCAAAGCTATGGTTTTTCCAGTAGTCATGTATGGATGTGAGAGTTGGACTATAAATAAAGCTGAGCACCGAAGAATTGATGCTTTTGAACTGTGGTGTTGGAGAAGACTCTTGAAAGTCCCTTGGACTGCAAGGAGATCCAACTAGTCAATCCAAAAGGAAATCAGTCCTGAATATTCATTGGAAGGACTGATGCTGAAGCTGAAACTCCAATATTTGGCCTCCTGATGCAAAGAACTGACTTATTGGAAAAGACCCCAATGCTGGGAAAGATTGAAGGCAGGAGGAGAAGGGGATGACAGAGGATGAGATGGTTGGATGGCATCACTGACTCAATGCACATGAGTTAGAGCAAGCTTCAAGAGTTGGTGGTGGACAGGGAAGCCTGGCATGCTGCAGTCCATGGGGTTGCAGAGTCAGACATAACTGAGTGACTGAAATGAACTGAGGCATCACTTCCTTTTATTTTATATAATTAAGGGATTATGAGGGGCAAGGATGATTGATATGTTAAATAAATTATTGTCTCCTTTGGACCTTCCAGTTATGAATCGACCCCAGTTGTCCCTGCATTAAATAATAATTCAGCTTTTACTTCTTCCCCCAAGACCTTCTCAGATCCAGTATGTGCCCCCCTGAGGCTGGCACAGCTCACTGTTCAGCTATGAAATGGTCCTTTCTTAGATACTAATGTTAAGAAAATGGGGAGAATTAAGGGTCACATATCTGTGAACCTTGGGCAGAGAAGTCAGCAGAGAATTATTCAATTAATAGTAGGGACATAGTTAATAGTAAAGAAACAAGTGACCAACAGAAAAAATTTTTCATGAGACAATATATTATGATAAAGTATTTGTATCTTTCTGGTCCTGATATAGTAAAGAAAGAAAATATGATGTTTCAAAAGATAAGAGAAATTTGGAAAAATAAAGCTCTCAGATATGAAAGAGGAGATGTGATTTACAGCAGGAGTGAATGGATTGGAATCAGTAGGAGAGGGACCATGTTTTACATTGGAAAGGAAGGGTAAGTGGTAATGTAACTACATAGGTAAGTTTCTATCTCCAAATTCCATCTATTTTATTACTGAAGTATCATCAGCTAGCAGCAATGGGAAAAAGAATGTGTTTTTTTGTTTGAGAAAGTTTGAAAGAGTCACTTTGGAAAATAAGAAAGCAAATACATTAAGGAAAAATGAGGTCAGCATAAATGATGAGTAATCATCTCTAAAAATTCTCTCCTTCTTAAAAGCAATGAGAAGAATTATCAAAATCATCTTTTGTGAACTTTGGAAATTAAAACAAAGGCTTCCAACACTGGAAAATGATTATTCAAGAAAATGGTTGCATTTTTATATTTCTAGATAAAAGAAATCTAAGTGAATTAACAACCAAATGCAAGGCATGAACCTTGTAGGGATCCTAACCCTAAAATAACAATCTATAAAATGAGATTTTGGAGACTACTAAGGAAATTTTGATATAGATTGAGGATAAATTATATTAACGATGGATTAATTTCAAATCCTGAAAAATGATGCTGTGAAAGTGCTGCACTCAATATGCCAGCAAATTTGGAAAACTCAGCAGTGGCCACAGGACTGGAAAAGGTCAATTTTCATTCCAATCCCAAAGAAAGGCAATGCCAAAGAATGCTCAAACTACTGCAAAATTGCACTCATCTCACATGCTAGTAAAATAATGCTCAAAATTCTCCAAGCCAGGCTTCAGCTATATGCGAACTGTGAACTTCCTGATGTTCAAGCTGGTTTTAGAAAAGGCAGAGGAACCAGAGATCAAATTGCCAACATCCGCTGGATCATGGAAAAAGCAAGAGAGTTCCAGAACAACATCTATTTCTGCTTTATTGACTATGCCAAAGCCTTTGACTGTGTGGATCACAATAAACTGTGGAAAATTCTTCAAGAGATGGGAATACCAGACTACCTGACCTGCCTCTTGATAAATCTGTATGCAGGTCAGGAAGCAACAGTTAGAACTGGATGTGAAACAACAGACTGGTTCCAAATAGGAAAAGGAGTACGTCAAGGCTGTATGTTGTCAGCCTGCTTATTTAACTTCTATGCAGAGTACATCATGAGAAACGCTGGACTGGAAGAAACACAAGCTGGAATCAAGATTTCTGGAAGAAATATCAATAACCTAAGATATGCAGATGACACCACCCTTATGGCAGAAAGTGAAGAGGAACTAAAAAGCCTCTTCATGAAAGTGAAAGAGGAGAGTGAAAAAGTTGGCTTAAAGCTCAACATTCAGAAAACGAAGATCATGGCATCTGGTCCCATCACTTCATGGGAAATAGATGGGGAAACAGTGGAAACAGTGTCAGACTTTATTTTTTGGGGCTCCAAAATCACTGCAGATGGTGACTGCAGCCATGAAATTAAAAGATGCTTACTCCTTGGAAGGAAAGTTATGTCCAACCTAGATAGCATATTGAAAAGCAGAGACATTACTTTGCCAACAAAGATCTGTCTATTCAAGGCTATGGTTTTTCCTGTGGTCATGTATGGATGTGAGATTTGGACTGTGAAGAAGGCTGAATGCCGAAGAATTGATGCTTTTGAACTGTGGTGTTGGAGAAGACTCTTGAGAGTCCCTTGGACTGCAAGGAGATCCAACCAGTCCATTCTGAAGGAGATCAACCCTGGGATTTCTTTGGAAGGAATGATGCTAAAGCTGAAACTCCAGTACTTTGGCTACCTCATGCGCTACCTCATGCAAAGAGTTGACTCATTGGAAAAGACCCTGATGCTGGGAGGGATTGGGGGCAGGAGGAGAAAGGGACGACAGAGGATGAGATGGCTGGAGGGCATCACTGACTCGATGGACGTGAGTCTGAGTGAACTCTGGGAGTTGGTGATGGACAGGGAGGCCTGGTGTTCTGCGATTCATGGGGTCGCAAAGAGTCGGACATGACTAAGTGACTGAACTGAACTGAATTTAACTAAGGAAAGGATGGTGTCATACTTTATAGAAGTACATGATAAGTTTATAGGTTTAATACCAGCATATCAGTATTTTTCATTAAAATTCTTCAGCAAAATTAGCAGATGAGACAATGTTAACAATTTATTTTAATTTTAATATATAATGGCTATGTTCGTGCCTGCTAAGTTGCTGCAATCATGTCCAACTCTGTGACCCCATGAATTGTAGCCTGCCAGTCCATGGGTTTCTCCCAGCATGAATACAGGAGTGGGTTGCCATGCCCTTCTCCAGGGGATCTTCCCAACCCAGGGATTGAATTGGCATTTCTTAACGTTTCCTGCATTGGCAGGCAGGTTCTTTACCACTAGTGCCACCAGGGAAGCCCGTATAATGGCTATATGTAAGTTTAATTCGCAATTCTCTTCACTTTAAAGCATGGAGACATATTATATGGCATGGGAAAAAGCACCTGCAAGTAGAATGCTATACTCAAGACATGAAGTAGCAGTAGGAAGGAGGATTTACACCACTAAATACGGATCAGAAGCCTTGGATGTAATGTGCATTTGCATTTTGCATATGATGAAAGATATTTGCCCTTATACTTTAAAGAAATCTGAGACAATGACATAGTAAGTGAATAATTAGTTTGGTGAGTGTCCTAGATAACCTCAATTTGTCCCCTGGAACCACTTTGTATCTTTTTACTCTCGGCTCTTCCCATCGAAGTTGACTTGTATGACCTGTATTGATAGGCTCCCTTGAAAAGACTCTTGAGAGTCCCTTGGACTGCAAGGAGATCAAACCTGTCAATCCTGAAGGAAATCAGTCCTGAATATTCATTAGAAGGTCTGATGCTGAAGCTGAAACTCTAATACTTTGGCCACCTGATGTGAAGAACTGACTCATTGGAAATGACCCTGATGCTGGGAAAGTTTGAAGGCAGGGGAAGGGGATGACAGAGGATGAGATGGCTTGATGGCATCACCAACTCAATGGACATGAGTTTGAGCAAGGTTTGAGAGTTGGTGATGGACACAGAAGCCTTGTGTGATGTAGTCCATGGGGTTGCAAAGAATTGGACACATCTGAGTGACTGAACTGAACTTGTCCTATGGCTTCTGATTCAACTTCACCAAAACATAGCAGTGGTAGAAGGTCAAGGGGAGGGATGAAAGATACTACTGGAGTATTTAATCAGTTTCCATCCTTAGAAGGAAAGAAGTTAATAGTAGGCAGGCTGTATCCTTCCATCAAACTCTTAGTTGAAGGCCCTAGCTACTGTTCAGTGTCACTCTCCACATAAAACTCTACCTTGAATTCACCACACTGCTCCTCTGCTATTCTGGTCTATGGAAGCGATGACACCCTAGAGTTACTATAGTTACTATCCTTTGTATCTGAGGCTTTTTTACACTATGCTCTTATTTTTGTAAATAGTCCTCTAACTTCATCCCAAATTACCCAATTTAACTCTGCATCTATTTACTGCTTAGATCTGGATAAAAATAGAGTGAAATAAATCGATAAATACTACTGCATACTATCACAGTTGACAATAGGCTGAAGAAGGGAAATACTTCTTTTTTTTTATTGTGCAGGGCAAATGCTATCTTTTGTCTGCTCAAGTAGTACACAGATTTGATGAGCAAATTTATCTTTGTGTGATGAAAAATCTGTCCCTTCTTCATGGTAGGTGAAACTCTACACCAAGGTACACTGCCTGGTAAGCTAAGCACAGGCTTATTTTTTTCAGCCTCCAAATTTTAAAATTTCTGATGTTTACAATTTGGTGTGTGGTAACACCATTCAAAATGGAAGAAAATGATCAAATTTGTTGATCTAGTTCCAATTTTACTAAATTTAATACACTTTTGTGACCTCCCACTAAAGGAAGAGAAAAATCAGGGAAGAGTAATATAAAAAAGCCAAAGGAGGTAGCAGTTTCAGAAAGGAAAGAGCCTTTCCAGTTTAAAGCTTGAGATCAGGTAAGGTAAAGACCGCTGGATACCCACTGATTTTAGCAACTCTGAAATCACCGAGAATCTTATCAATACTGCTTTCTTCTGAGTATAAGGAAATCTAGTCTTGACTGTTTTAAAGAGCGAAAAGTAGTGCTCTCATAAAAATGGTAAGTAATTTTTCTTTCAAAAACTTAAGGAAATAGAAAGAAATTTTATCAGAATGATTACAGAAAAATCAAGGTCAGATCATGCTTTCACACAATTATAAACAAGTAGAGATTCGAAGATCAGTCAGAGATGATAAAGTTCTATGCTTACACTTTACAGAGGAAAGCTGAGCACCTCCCCCAACCCAAGCAAACAATGGGGATTAGTTTGCTTAAGATCACACACTCTGTCAGGAATTCTGATTCTCAGAGCAATGACCCACCACCAACACTGTATTTTCAAGTCATTGGAATTTCACTTTTTAACTTTGTTACCTAAAGTGTGTATTTGCATTTATCTTAATTTAAATGTCAGTTTGAATGGGTCAAAATGATGAATTGTAGATACAATTTAATACTCTATATATGTTAAACCAAACAAGCACTTGAATTAACTGAAAATTAAGAGTGTTTTATATGGGCTTCCCAGGTGGCTCAGCGGTAAAGCATCTGCCTGGCAGTGCAGGAAACATGGGTTCAGTCCCTGAGTCAGGAAGATGGCTCTGGAGAAGGAAATAGCAACTCACTCCAGTATTCTTGCCAGAATTCCATGGACAGAGGAGTCTGGCGGGCTACAATCCTTGGGGTCACCAAAGAGTTAGACATGACTGAGTGGCTAAACAATAACAACAACAAGTACAGTAGGAATTTTACGAATTTCTCTTGCTTTCAGGGCAAATGTTTTGTTTACAAATAGAAACATATAGAATCAATGATATTCTTTATGAAAATCTTAGTAAATCATTGTACATTTCAAATGTTTTATTTGTCTTAATTTTTTTTATGGCTGGCAACATTTTTATTTTTAATATATTAGATATTGCATAAACTTGAAGTGTTCCATATGTTGATTTGATACATCTATGTATTGTAACATGACTGCCATTATAGCTTTTGTCAGCATCTATGTCACATAACTATCATTTCTTATTTGTTTTGGGAATAACCAAGACTTTTACCAAGTTTGATGATTATAAAAACAATGTTGTTGTTTGTAGTCACTCTATTGTGCATTTAGGGCTTCCCTTGTAGCTCAGTTGGTAAAGAATCTGCCTGCAGTGCAGAGACCCGGGTTCAATCCCTGTGTTGGGAAGATCCCCTGGAGAAGGAAATGACAACCCACTCCAGTATCCTTGCCTGGAAAATCTCATGGACAGAGGAGCCTGATGGGCTGCAGTCCATGGGGTCACAAAGAGTCAGGCATGACTGAGCGACTAACACTTACTTAGACTATTGTGCATTAGACCTCTAGGATTTGTCTGCTAGTTATAAGTCACATGAAATAAAAGATTCTTAATTTGTTTGTTTCATAAATGTAAATGAGCCAACTAATGGCATATGTCATAAGATATTCAGCTGACTATTCCATGAGATCTTAAAAAATAAGAATCTATAAACAATCTTCATCAGAAATGTTGCCTTTTTTTCCTTTGATTTTAAAATGGCGGTAAAGCTGCCATTTGATTATTCTTTTTCTTTTAAGGATTAAATTAATGATACTCATGATAAATTTAAGTGCTGGGATGGTCATAGTTTTGCAAGCTATTTGACCTTCTAAAGTCGCCTCATAGCAATCCAACAAATCAAAATATATCCATAACTTAAACATGGGATTTTAAACTCTTAATGAAATGGGAATACAGCAAAATAAAATCTGCTTATATCTGTTCTGACCCCATGAGTAGGAACTATTTCTGAGAAAGAATTTGGTAAAACAGTGTAAAACCCCATTCTGTTTTCATGGCAGAGGGGTTACTTGTCTGTACAGGGTGTTACAAAATTCCAAAACTTTATTTTTCAACAGAATTGAGTATAAAAATCTAAATGCATGCTACCATCATTTAACTTCAGTATTTCAAACTCTAAGTGGACAATTACCATTTTAACCAAGTGATTGAATTTCAGTTCAGTTTCTGTTTAATGGAAATTCTATTAAGCTGTCATCATAGACTCTATATCCTCTTCCATAAAATAACCCAATATCTTTTCTCAATTACTTATCTAAAATTCCAGCTAGATAGAAATGTATTAGGATACAACTGAGTACTGGAAAATTGGTGCTTTTTTTTTTCTTTTTTTTTTTTACCAAAAATCAGACGTTTGAAGCAAGTGATTAATATTTAAAGTATGAGAAGAACTAAAGCTTTGGAGTTAAACTATACTTTAGGTATATAATTTGCATAATGTACTTTGCCTAAGTCATCATGAATCATTTTAAAATATGTTTTAAAATGAGCTGAGTGCACAGCACAATTATGAGCACCTGAAACTGTCTCATTGCAAGAAAAAATACATTTTTTCATACTTCACTGACATACTAAATACTATCTCCACAGAGCTATAGAAATTCTTAAGACATGCTAATTTGCAACAGGGAGGGAGGTTTTGGCAGGAGCACCATAGTGTGCCACACAAACCTATGTCACAGGCCTTGAGATATTTATTTTCTCACTCAACAGCTGTTATTATTACCACTTCCTTCTATGTGCCAGAGGTGTGCTAGGCCCTGGAGTGGAAGAGTGGTCACCATTTGCACCGAGGTTGGTAATGGAGAATGCTATGAGGTGAACATAAGAAACAGAAAGCAAGGCCACTGGTGGAAAACGAAACACGAGAGCAGGCCAACGGTAAAGAGAAAAGTCTCTTGCTCTCTCCTCCCTCCTTACTTCTGCTTCCAGTGAGAGCACTATCAGAAGTCATTGAAAATCTTAGCAGGACACCATATACAATATGTTGTTTTTTACACAAGAAGGATGTACTTGAATATTTGTTGTTTAGTTTCTAAGTCGTGTCCTACTCTTTTGCAACCCCATGGACTGTAGCCCACCAGGCTCTTCTGTCCATGAGATTCTCCAGGAAAGAAAACTGGAGTGGATTGCCATTTCTTTCTCCAGAGGATCTTCCCAACCCAGGGATCAAACCTGCATTGGCATGTAGATTCTTCACTACTGAGCCACCTGGGATATATAGATATATTAGTTTGCATTTGCCTTCAAAGCACTGGAAGCATAATAACATACTAGAATTATTAGAAAAGAGTTCTCTTTCCTGGAAAATGGGGACAAGATAGGAGTCAAGCTCCTCTGCATAAGCATTCTTTTAAATATGGTTTTGACTCTTGGGCCAAGTAAACTAGCAGTTTGTAAGGACCCATCTATAAAGGAAGCAATTTGGGATCTTAATGAAATGGTAAGTGTGCTAGAAGTTACTTAGAGATAAAATCTATTATTTATATTATAATATGCTTTAATACATACCTCAGTGCTGTTCAACTCCTGAGTGATTGCGTCTGGAATGCGATAATAGCTACCATTATATTCAGGACAATCTCTATGCCAAGCCACATAATAAGGTTTTAACTTAAGACATTCAGCAAGTTTAAGACATGGTTTTAATTAACTCTTATTTTTTAGATGATGAAACCAAGTGGAAGAGGATGTATAAGCGTGCAGTAGCTTACTCTGGGTTGCTTGAGTTGCTGGAAATTTAGGCAGCCATTCTCCAAATAGAATGAACTGCTCCAAGAAAAATACTCTGGCAGAAACTGAGGTTTTCTCTCTGAAGAGCATCCCCCAGGACTCTGAGTACATTTCTCAGATAACACCTGTAAAAAGCTGGCTCCCAGCTTCTGACTTCTAGGAGTCAAAATCATCTGAATATTCCCCCATGGACAAAGTTGAATTTTTTTTTTTTGAACTCTAATTCCTACCCCACCTGTCCAAAAGAAAAGAAAATGGAACTCATGGAAATAATGGATTCTTCTTCTAGAATATAGATCCAAATTTGAGATAGAGAAGGGTGCCCTCACCCCCACTGTGCCCTTAAGTCAGATAACAAGAGATGTGGAACGTATGCCTTACTTTATTTTCTTACTGACTCAGACTTAATACATTTTCCGTTCTACCTGACTCTTTAATCCATGCTATGTGATGTGAACTTTGGTTCTAATTGAAAGCACAGCAGGTAGGGAACAAGATGGGATCTACCTTGTAGGATATTGACAGGTAGGTTTGTACACCCAGTCTTGTCCAATACCCAATCTGAGCACCAAGGCTCTGATGGTTTACCAACACCATCATGGGTGTGTCCATAACCAAAATTTCTGTGCCTGAACCAGGCAGGAAGTGTTAAATGGGTTCTGCAGAGATGAGACTTGCAGTCCATGTGCCTTTTAGACCTCTGCCTTTCAAAACAGCATACTATAAATACTTATCACACTAAAGCTACAGATATTGGTATAAAATGGTTATAGCACAGTTTGTTGAATATCAGGATAGAAGAGGCATGGGCACTTTAAATCCATGTATGTTATAAAAATGAACACAGTTTAATAGATACTTTGCAAATGCCAGATTCTATCCTCTACAAATGTTATTTATTTACACTATCATGGCAAGATAATATAACTGCATTGACCCCTTTTACAGATGAGGAAAGCAAACCTCTCCCAACTAACACTGCTTTTCCCAAGTGACCCATCCATTACTACTTGATAAAACCAGAAACCAATTCATGGTGTTTCAGATTTCAAAGCCTGTGTTTTCTTTTTTCTATATTTTCAGGCTGCTACTGCTTTAGAAGAGGAATAAATAAAACAAGGGTTATTAAACAGTAAATTTGGAATCAGTCATAAGGCAGAGCAGCCAATGGCAGCTACTCTGAGCATCACTTGCAAACAAGCTAAACAAAAACTGATTCCATGAAAATAGAGCTTTTATCTCATAAATTCTGAATCTCCGCTGGGAGGCTAATAATCTCCGAAAGGTTCACAGAAGCTCCATGCTGAGAATGCCGCATTTAGCGAAGGTTCTGATCAGTTAATGGGAGCCCCAGAGGAAGTCAAACTGCATGGTGCACATTCTAGAGAAGAAGTCATAATGATATGAGTTATAAATACAGTGTTTCATTTGGGAAAGAGATAAGGAGATATGAAAAATGTCTGCAGAATATTAGAGTGGTGTTGTGAGGAAAGGGAAGGAGTTCTATATGAATCTGCAGCAACCTTTGCTCACCCTGGCTAAGGACTAGAGTCATCTGAGGAGCTCATTAAAAACTCTCACTCTAAGTTGCTCAGTCGTCTCCAACTCTTTGCGATTGTATGGACTGTAGCCCACCCGGCTCCTCTGTCCATGGGCTTCTCCAGGCAAGCTTACTGGAGTGGGAGTCCATTTCCTTCTCCAGGGCATCTTCCCCACCCAGGAATTGAACCCGCTTCTTTAAGTCTCCTGCACTAGCAGGCGTGTTCTTTACTGATAGAGCCACCTGGAAAGCCCCCAAACCCTAACACCTGGGCCCAATTCTAGAGAGATTGTTTTAAATGTTTTTGGGGGGCTTTTGAAAGATATTCTGACCTGAAGCCAGGGGTGATAGCCAATGCACTAGAAAGAAAATAGAGGACTAACAGGTATGAGTAATGGTGAGGCAGATTTCACTGATCCCAAGATTCACATCAAATTCAAGAGTGATTTTGAGTATCTAAGGCAAAAGGATAATCATATGAACATGTTATAGTCCTTCACAGTTTTTATCCACCAGGAATATCAATAACCTCAGATATGCAGATGACACCACCCTTATGGCAGAAAGTGAAGAGGAACTAAAAAGCCTCTTGATGAAGGTTAAAGAGGACAGTGAAAAGTTGGCTTAAAACTCAACATTCATCACAGCACTGTTTATAATAGCCAGGACATGGAAGCAACCTAGATGTCCATCAGCAGATGAATGGATAAGAAAGCTATGGTACATATACACAATGGAGTATTACTCAGCCATTAAAAAGAATACATTTGAATCCGTTCTAATGAGGTGGATGAAACTGGAGCCTATTATACAGTGTGAAGTAAGCCAGAAGGAAAAACACCAATACAGTATACTAACGCATATATATGGAATTTAGAAAGATGGTAACAATAACCCTGTGTACGAGACAGTAAAAGAGACACTGATGAATAGAACAGTCTTATGGACTCTGTGGGAGAGGGAGAGGGTGGGAAGATTTGGGAGAATGCCACTGAAACATGTAAAATATCATGTATGAAACGAGTTGCCAGTCCAGGTTCGATGCACAACACTGGATGCTTGGGGCTAGTGCACTGGGACAACCCAGAGGGATGGGATGGGGAGGGAGGAGGGAGGAGGGTTCAGGATGGGGAACACATGTATACCTGTGGCGGATTCATTTTGATATTTGGCAAAACTTATACAATTATGTAAAGTTTAAAAATAAAATTAAATTAAAAAAAAAAAAACTCAACATTCAGAAAACGAAGATCATGGCATCTGGTCCCATCACTTCATGGGAAATAGATGGGGAAACTGTGGAAACAGTGTCAGACTTTATTTTGGGGGGCTCCAAAATCACTGCAGATGGTGACTGCAGCCATGAAATCAAAAGACGCTTACTCCTCGGAAGGAAAGTTATGACCAACCTAGATAGCATATTCAAAAGCAGAGACATTACTTTGCCAACAAAGGTCCGTCTAGTCAAGGCTATGGTTTTTCCTGTGGTCATGTATGGGTGTGAGAGTTGGACTGTGAAGAAGGCTGAGCGCCAAAGAATTGGTGCTTTTGAACTGTGGTGTTGGAAAAGACTCTCGAGAGTCCCTTGGACTGCAAGGAGATCCAACCAGTCCTTTCTGAAGGATATCAGTTCTGGGATTTCTTTGGAAGGAATGATGCTAAAGCTGAAACTCCAGTACTTTGGCTACCTCATGCAAAGAGTTGACTCATTGGAAAAGACTCTGATGCTGGGAGGGATTGGGGGCAGGAGGAGAAGGGGACGACAGAGGATGAGATGGCTGGATGGCATCACTGACTCGACTCGATGGACGTGAGTCTGAGTGAACTCCCGGAGTTGGTGATGGACAGGGAGGCCTGGCGTACTGCGATTCATGGGGTCACAAAGAGTCGGACACA
The DNA here is from genome assembly GCF_029407905.1 of Bubalus kerabau. Classification (NCBI taxonomy): domain Eukaryota; kingdom Metazoa; phylum Chordata; class Mammalia; order Artiodactyla; family Bovidae; genus Bubalus; species Bubalus kerabau. The sequence continues at coordinate 77,777,972 of NC_073627.1, read as the reverse complement.
ACTGAGTGACTGAACTGAACTGAACTTATAGATTAGGAGAAAAATGTATTAGGAGGTAGTTTAATACACTGCATACTATATATAAGGAGTTGTGCTAATGTCCAAAGGACATCATAAAATCTAATGAACAAAAAAGAAACTCTAAGCATATTTAAATAAATTTTAAAGATCACAAAAAAATTAAGCTGGAGTAATGATTTTAATATAAAGTTTTATTATGAAGCTTAAAATGTAGAATATTGAAATAAATCAATTAATACAACAATGCAAATTAAATATACTCAATAAATGGAGGACTTTTGTCATATATGTAAAATAAATGTTGGCATTGAGTAAGAAATCAGACTAGACAGCAGTAACAGTCAGGCTTTTCCAAAAGAAATCAAATCAGAAGAATCAGTAAGAATCTAATGACAAGTAATAGATGATAGATAGATAGGTATAGACATTTAGATCCATAGATCTACTTGTAAAAATACATATAGACAGGTAGATACATAGATAGATTATCTAGGTGCATGGATGTATGGACAGAGAAAAAGAGATTAATTTTAAGGAATTTGCTTATGCAGTTGTGGGAATGAGCAAATCTGAAATCTAAAGGCCAGGCTAGCAGCTTTTTAAGTCTCAGGCAAACGCAGAAGCTGATGCCTCAGTCTTGAGACAGAATGTCTTCTTGGTGGAAACTCCAGTTTCACTCTTAAGGCCTTTCAACTAAGCAGATGAGGCCTACCCACACTATCAAGGATAATCCCCTATACTTAAAGTTGATCTAATATGGATGTTAACTACATTTACAAACTACCTTTACAGTAACACCAAAATTAGTGTTTGATTGACTAGTGAGCATTATAACCTAACAAGTTGACACATAAAATGAACCATTATAGAAACTGGTAACTGTTTTTCCAACTCTAGGATTTTATGACTCTAATGAGAAAAACAAGTAGAAAACAAAATAAAACTTATTCTTCTCGCTTGTAGACCAACTGTCCAGAGGTAGAATACGCAGCTGCTACTATGTTCTAAAAGGCTGTCATTCTTCCCATTATTGCCATGCATCTCACGTAGACAGTCTCATTAGATTGAGATAGAAAATTGTCAGAAAGGGCCACATCTATCCAAACTCTACCCTATCTATATCGTTGTATCTCTCCACTTACAATGTTGACAATGTGGATAGGTGAAAGGAAAAATAGTCACCCTTGAAAATAAAATACCAAGTTATTTTTAAAATCATATTATCATTATCCCAATATAGAACTCTGTAAAAATGGGTTTTAAATCCCTATAAAGGAGACCTAAGCAGAGCTTTGACTCTTTGGTTGTTTGTGCAGCATAAGAACTTGAGCCACGCACCCACCATTGAGCCCCGAGTGCATGGTGCTAGCTGGTAGAGCCCCCAGCAGGTAGGGGGAGAGTGAAAGAGAGTGAGTCAGGCATGAGTTAATGATTTTTTTTCTCAAACTGATGTAAACTGGGAGCTTGGCCCAGAAGGGAACTGGATTTCTGCTCATTCAGATTAGTAGTGTCTCCTTTATAGCATAAAGTATGAAAGAAGAGGTAATAAGCTTTTTTTAAATGAAGTACTGTGATATCCTCACTACAATAGAAAAAAAAAAAAAATAAGCTACTACTAGTGTTCTGAATAACAGGGAAAAACTGACAGGTGTGTATTTGGGTTTGGCTTTGGGCACAATTATGAGATAAGCCTTTATATAATTTTCTTTTTTTAAATTTATTTTTAATTGAAGGATAATTGCTTTACAATGTTGTATTGATTCTGCCATATAACAGTGTGCATCAGCCACGAGTACACATATATCCCCTCCCTCTTGACGCTCTCTCCCACCTCCTTTATCTCCTAGGTTGTCACAAAGCACCAAGCTGAGCTCCCCACGTTAGTGTTATACAGCAACTTCCCATTAGCTCCCTATTTTACATATGATAATATATCTGTTTCAATGCTACTCTCTCAATTTGTCCCACCCTCTCCTTCCTCCCCTGTGTCTACAATTCTGTGCTCTATGTCTGTGTCTCCATTCCTTCCCTGCAAATAGGCTCATCAGTACCATTTTTGTAGATTCTATATACATATATTAATATATGATATTTGATATCATACATTTGATTAATATATGATATCTGTTTTTTCCCTTTCTGACTTACTTCACTCTGTAAAACAGGCTCTAGGTTCATCCACCTCAGTTAAACTGACTCCAATCCATTCCTTTTTATGCCTGAGTAATATTTCATTGTATATATGTAACCCAATTTAATTATCCATTTCTGATGATGGGCATCTAGGCTGCTTCCACATACTAGCTATTATAAATAGTGCTGGAATGAACACTGGGGTACATGTGTCTTTTGAATTATGGTTTTCTCAGGGTATATGTCCATTCATGGGGTTACTGAGTCATAAGATAGTTTTATCCCTAGTTTTTAAAGGAATCTTCATTCTGTTCTTCACAGTGGCTATATCAATTTACATTCCCACCAACCGTGCCAGGGGGTTTCTTTTTCTACACATCTTCTCCAGCATTTATTGTTTGTAGATATTTTGATGATGACCATTCTACCTCATGGTAGTTTTGATTTGCATTTCTCTAACAATGAGGGATGCTGAGCATCCAAGAAGACATAACAATTGTAAATATTTATGCACCCAACATAGGGGCATCTCAATACATAAGGCAAACACTAACAGACATAAAAGGGGAAATCAACAGTAACATAATAAGAGTCGGAGGATTTAACACCCCACTTTCACCAATGGACAGATCATACAGACAGAAAATTAATAAGGAAACACAGGCTTTAAACAACACATTGGACCAGTTGTACTTAACTAGTATCTACAGGACATTTCATCCAAAAACAATAGATTTCATTTTTTCCCCAAGGGCACATGGAATATTCTCCAGGATAGATCACATCTTGGGCCACAAATTAAGCCTTGGTAAATTTTAAAAAACTGAAATCAGTTCAAGCATCTTCTCTGACCACAATGCTATATAATTTTCTAATTCATGACATTTTAAAGATGGTTGGGTTAGGACATGTTGAACGTGTTAAATAGCCAACAAACTAGGTTACACTGAATCAGTGAGTAACAGACCATATTTCCATGCATGAAAAGTCAGTGAGCCCTTTACTCACATTTGTACTCTAAAAATTTGACTAAAATCATGAAAAATTCAAAAAGTGACACTATTTACATAAACATAGCTGATTTTGAAAAGAAATGATGTAAATATAAAACTCTGAGGAGAGAAGTAAGAAGAAGAGGCAATTTGTAATAGAATGATCCAGGTCTGAGGCAAGTCTCTAAGCATCTGGGGTCTTTTCATTTCTTCCTATATAAGTGGAGGAAATGGACAACATTTCTAAAATCCTCCTATTTCTAAAATATCACAAATTTTGGTATTTAAACAGGTGAGTTAATGCAGATGGAAAGCAATCTTTCTGTAACTTCTGAACTTCAACCCTCCTCTTAAAAATTGTTCAAAGAACCCCCATTGTTTCTACAACAAAGCCTTAATTAGCATGAGATACCCATATCTCTTTGCTATATAGTGCTCCACTCTCTTCCTAGTTCATTCTCCACTGCAATAACTTCCAAGCATCCTGAACTGCTCACATATCCTCTTATGCCCATGTTCCTTTGTCTAGATTTGCCCACAACAAACCTTAAGAGGTTGAATTAAATTTTTATACTGAATGAGACAACTTTCAATGGTAAAAAGAACGGATCTGAATTTGCAGTCCTAATCTGAGGGGATATTTGTCTTGTTCTCATATGCAATCCTTGAGCTTGTCCTCTAGGGAAGAAAAGCAGCCCCCACTACAGATTTCCTGAATGTGGTCTACAGGCTAAGAATCATGAAGGACTTTAGGAAAAGCAATCACCCTTAGGATAACTAAATCTATTTGAAATGTCTTTAAACTGTTGTCTATGTACATGTACACACCACTATATTTAAAATGGATAACAAACAAGCACAGGGAACTCTGCTCAATATTATGTAACAACCTAATTGTGAAAAGAATATGGATAATTCAATTTTGCTGTCCACCTGAAACTGACACATTTTTAATCAACTATACCCCAATATAAAATTAAAGGTTAAAAACCATATCAAACTGTTATCTGTAAATAACAGAGGTGAGGTGTCCTGTTAAAGGAGTTCTTTACTCTGCATTCAAGGATTGTGGGGGATACAAGAAGAGTGAATATGATCATCTCAGTAGCACTGGGAAGACACAGGGTTTTACATGCTGCACGGACAGTAATTACAGGGAGGGGGAGGCCTGAGAATGCCCTCAAAGACCAGGAGAAGCACCAGGTCATGAACAATGAACAATGGTCTTCCTTACCATCTAAAAACCTAGAAATTCCCTGATGCCTGAGAGATTGGAGACAAAGCCCCAGGTAAAGAAAGTAACAGAGATTTAGAGGGAAATCTGAACTTCTATTGTAATAATCAGGAATAAAGTGGAGAAATGTTCTCTGTAAACGTAAGATGGAGCATGACCCAAAAGAACTGCAGTTTTTACAGAAAAAGGTTTCTAAAAGTTTAGATTTATCAAACTCTACTATTTATTAGACACTATACTAAATAGCATGTATTGTGCAATACTTAAACCTGTAAAGTAGCTATTACCATCCTCATTTTACAGACAAAGGGATTGAGACACAGAAAGATTCATCAACTGACCACATAATTAAAAGGAAAGCTGGAATATGGATTCAGATATATCTCACACAAAATGTGTGCTCTTAACCAATAACCATGCCTGTATTTCACCTGGAATAATGTTATTATACAGGGCAGACTTACTGTTCTAACATCCCAAATCACAGTGGCTTAATACAGAAACATTATTGCTCATTCACATCACAGTCTAACATCCAGTGTTTGTATGTGTGTATGTGAATATGTGCCGAGTACTGGGAGGAGAGATGAGAAGTCCAGTGGCCCATTTCAATTTAAAACTCACCCTCTATCACACTTGGCTTCCAGGTCTGTCTACAAAAGGGTGAAGATGACGTTACCATCACTTAGGTGGTAATATCACTTCTACCCATATTTCATTGGCCTAAGTTCGGTCCTATGGCCCCACCTAACATCAAGGGGTTGAGGAAGCATGTAGCTCTGAGCACAAGAGCAAGAGATACACACTTTGGTCATCAAAAACAGAGGTTACATAGCGAAGAAGTGAAAAATCTAAAGAAGTGACACCATCACACAACATTATTATTCACCAAGAATATCTCTTTCCTATGAAAAATCCATTTCATGCTTGTCTACTTTGGTAAATCGCAAAATTGAGTTTAAAATTGGTTAAAAATGAGAGTGATCACAAGAAAATGAAAAAGCATTTGATACTGATAATCAGGCTGGAATGTGCTCAGATGTTAACATAATCTAATTCTAGCTCATGATCATATCAGTGCTATTTCTCTTCTTAAAAGAATGAGTGCTCATTTCTTGCATGTTTTTCTAATCCTTATAAACGCTGCTTTTTTCCAAACATGGGAAAAGTTTTGCAATAAATACTACTATAAATTATATCATTAAATATTTAGTCGAAACTAGACAGCATTTAGAATATGTCATAAAATACCGGGGGGGGGGGGGGGTTGCGGGACAAAGAAATTAAAACAAACAAAATTATCAAAAACCGGGCCTTTCACAATTGCTATGTTACCACTGAATCCTAACACTGAAGTAACTATTAAACAAATGAAGATTTACCCAGATAGTTTCTTTTATACCGACCACAGAGCAAATCATATGATTTGAAAGGGAGCTGAATATAAATCTTATTGAGTTTCATTATTGTTACACTGTAATAATGTTTTCATTCATAAGAATTTATATTCATCTTCAACAGTGTAAGACAATATCTTGCTGCTGATGATCAGTACATTATAATTAATGAACCATCAGATACTTTATATTTCATAAAATCCCATATTCATATTTAATGGCATCACTTAAAGATCACTGTAGTGTATTAATGATAAACAACTTTTAAAATTTAAACTGAGGGAAGTGTGATTTTTGCAAAACTGTCAATTTAGAGACAAAAAAGCCACAAAGTGAAGAGTATATTAAGAGATAAACATAAAACCTGGAAAAGGAGCAAATACTGGGACCAATATGTAAAATTGTTGCTTTTTTTCTTCTTCTAATAAGTAGGGTCCAAAGACTGAAAACTATATAAAAGCCATTGTTTATTTTTATTGCTTATTTTTCCCTACCATAGGGGTGGGTAGGTAGTGATTTTGAGTTTTGTATTTTTTTTTATAAACATATAATAACAATAAACAATTCAGTGAAAGAAGAACAGCATGTTGATCTCTCACTTACTGGCTCTGTGATCTTTGAGAAGCTACTGAAACTTTCAGAAGTTCACTTTACCTGTCTGTAAAAAGAGGGATAAGAAGAGTCACTAAGTTATGGAAGTATTGTGAACCTGAACTGAAGTAATACATATATATAAAGTATTTGTTACAACCTCAATGCATGCATGTTATCAATATCATCAATATTAGCTACGATGATCACTCCAAAACATCATCTACATTTCCATCTACCACTTTTCATTCAACATCTGTTCACAGAACATTAAAGCAGAAATTTGAACTATCCAAAACCCTTAGGGAAAAAAACGGTGATGGTAATTAAAAGAATGTACACTCAGGAGACCTCTGAATAAAGCCTGCAGGTTGCATTCCCTTTGGTCCTGTGTCATAGCTCTAACTATTTGTAGGAGGGAATACATGGTACTCATTGGTGTTTTCAACAATATTAAGTCAGAAACTGTTGAAAAATATGTAATTGAGAGAAATAGAGTTGAAATATATGCAAAAATCTCAGAACTCTGAGCCCAAAATAACAAGATATAATTCTGTCTGGAAGGATGCAAACGAATATCTCCAGGGATGCATAAATAGTAATAGATATTCAATGAGCAGAGAAGATAGAAAACATTACTATTGAATGATTCCTGGGAGTGCTAATGGGAAACAAATTAAATGTGAATTTATATTGAAACATAAGAGCTATGGAAGTGAAATACTAAAGGCTTAATAGCAGCAAAATATTCATTTCAGTTGAAACAGCTGATGGGATCCATCATGATGCAATTATATATGGGTAACTCTGTTTTCTGAGATGGATGTCCACCCAGAAAAAAATCTCATAAGTACAATTCTTTTTGTGGAGGATGGTGAGAATAATTGGCAAATGGCATATTCTGATTTACCAGTAGTTTCACTGGGAGAACATTAGGAACCACTCTTGCTGGGAGATAAGACAGTGTAAGAGAATCAAACAAGATGAAGGGAAAGTAAATTTAGAATGAGTTATATAAAAGAAGACTACTTAACAAGAGTTCTTGTGTCCAGTTTCCCAAGGAGTGAAATACGAATTAATCCACTGAATTGATTATAAATTTGGATGAAATTTATACTACCTGAGAAAGTATGGAAAAGTATGGGGAAATTTTTTTTTTAGGGAAATTAAGTGTCTCTTTTTATTGAAGGTGAAACATGTTACATAATATAAAAGGCCAAAGTAAGAAAATCCTATGTATCATTATAATCTACCACACAATGATAGTTTTCATTATAAAGGTAGCATTATCAAACTTTTGGGTGAAGACAGTGGTAAGTGAGAAGCATTAGCTTTGCCTTCCCCTGAAGATTCCATAAAGTATTTCATCATTTCATACCTCATTTTCCATCCATCTTTGATACCACCAGGACCAACACCTAACCTAAGCAGCTTTTATCGTGTCTGCTATACTCTACTCTGCTTTCATGTCTCTTGACTCCAAAGTAGGCTATAAATCACAGCCTGTTTTTTTTTTTTTTTACTTTAATTACCACTAATTTGCTCAAATCTGTTAATGGCTTTAATTTACAGATAAAGGTCATATACCTCATAGTGAAAAAATGATATTTCAACTCAGGTAATTCTGATTTTAAACTCTATATTCCTATCACTATGATACCTTGATATTTGCATTTATTTATTCATAGTTCTGAAACAATCAATATTCTTAATAGTAAGAATCAACACTTACAGAGCTCTTAGAATTTGATATGGAGTGCTTTATATACACTTTCTTTTCATCCTTTTTAATCAAACCTTTATCTTAGCTTAAGGTCCACTTCAAATCCCAGCCTATATTTAGTACATATGGAAGTAAGCAAGAAACTGGATTTATGATATAATAAAATATAATATAATATAAGATAATTTTTTTGTATCTTCTCTGGATTATGACAGGAAATAGCATACTGGGTTCCATGAGTCTTCCTCACACTGCTTAGCTACCCTTTAAAGTAGAGTGGACCTCAAATCATTACCTGGTCATAATCAGGGAGAGGATACCTAGAGCAAAGTTGGGCTTCCGCATAAGATGCTTATTAAACTTCCAGTGCTTTATTTTTTACTTGAACTTCCCATTTAAACATTCCTTAAAGAGTAAGAGATTGAAAGTTTCATCAGTGTGGAAATATCCATAAAACCTCAGGAGCCTTTTCTACTAATGGAAGTACCAGTGGTTAAATCAGAACAATAAGGCCAGAGAGGCAGGAAGTGAGAAACATTCACACACTCGCTCAGCTCGCTATCTCAAAACCAGGGACCCCATTACTAAAAGGCAAAGGGAAAATATGCTTCTACATAATGGAAAGAATAGAGTATTTTGGCTCCCCTTTGGCACCCCACTCCAGTACTCTTGCCTGGAGGGTCCCATGGATGGAGGAGCCTTGTGGGCTGCAGTCCATGGGGTCACTGAGAGTCGGACATAACTGAGCAACTTCACTTTGACTTTTTCACCTTCATGCATTGGAGAAGGAACTGGCACCCCACTCCAGTGTTCTTACCTGGAGAATCCCAGGGACGGGGGAGCCTGGTGGGCTGCCGTCTATGGGGTCGCACAGAGTCGGACACGACTGAAGCGACTTAGCAGCAGCAGCAAACTGCTGTTGGGCCTACCCTTTCTGAATTAGTTTATCCATTTGATGGGTTATAATTTCCACTAAGAAACACAGGAAGCTGCAAAAGTGAAGAAGTAGTAAAAAACAAAACACACACACATATCACTGGATTGAAGGACTTTATATGAAGAGAAACAAGAAAGGGAATATCTATGGGTAAGTGTATTAAAGCTATGTCGTTGTCTTCATTATTTTTTTTTGGCTTGTTTTTTGTTTGTTTTTCCCAGGCATTATTTCCTGCAAAGAAAGAGCTACAGACTTCTTACAATTACGGTGGAATAAATTCCTCTTTACATCCTCAGATGATCTGGAAGAAAAATAGGGGAAATAAAATCTCTTCTCTACCATGAAGACTCAAAGTATAAATATAAAAGTATTTGGTTAGCATTTATACACACATACAGATTTTCTGAGTTTTGATCTGAGAAAAATGAAGAATTCTTACCAAAAATGGATAGAAAGTAAGAGAAATAAAAGGTAGCAAATTCACTCTGGTTATTAGAACTGGGATAGGAGGTAAGGAATGTTATATCACCTAGGCAGACAGAATTTTATAGATGGGTCATGGTTTTCTAAAAATAAAATATATATGTATATACATTTAAGATTGAGTTGTACTTTTAAAAATTATTTGTTTGAGCATATCTATAGCTTTGTAACTTTATTTTACCAGTGGTAAATAATCCTCCTCAAATTGGCCTCAGATTACTATCTCCTTAAGAAACATAAGCAAATAGCCTGGGTACTATAAAAAGATTAACAAATAGAAGTCTCAATTAAATGGAGTTGTGAGACCAGATGCTGGTAGGGAGTTCTCATGCCCTATGACCATAGCAGAACCCAGCAGGAGAAAGAGACGCTTCTTCCTTTCTGGCAAGGATCAGTCAATAAATAGTCATGAACTTGGTTTATTTTGGCCTTCCCAACTTCCTTTTACCCTTTATAAAAGAGTTCTACTTCCTGGCTGTATAGGGGACCTGCCCTTAGCCTGACTTGGCTGCAGGCCTCAAAACACAATATTCTGCTAATCCTAAATAAACTCATCTTTGCTGGGAAAATATCTGACAGTCTGTTCAGGTCAACAGTATCTAATGGGGTTTCTATCTCTTTCTTTCCTAAATTTCCACAAGTAATCTCTGGGATCTCATTTCCCAAACTCCCTTAAACCTCATTCCACATGAAGGCATTAACCAGTGCCTTTTCACCTGAAAATCATGATTCAGTGCAAAAGTATTCAGCCCCCCTTCCATAAATATAATGGACTATTATTCCGTAATGAAAAAGAAGAACATCCTGCATTTGTAACAACAGGGATGTGTATCTTGTGTGCACAATGCTAAGTGAGATAAATCAGACAGCAAATGACAAGTACTGTATGATATTACTCATATGTGGACTCTAAAAGAGCCAAACTTGTAAAACAGTTAGCAGGTGGTTAGCAGGGGTTGGGGTTGAGGCGACAGGATAGACGTTGTTCAAGGCATGAACTTTCAATGAATAGTAAATAAGCCCTAGAGATCTAACCCACGGTATAATGAATATGGACAACAACAATACACTCCAATCAAACTTGATACGAAGTTAGAATTGAATCATTCCAACCACTAAAAAGAAAAGATAATAATGCGACATGATGGAGGCTAATTATGGCTGCAACAGCAATCGTGTCTTCCTCAAAGGGAGAGGACCTCATCTGTAGTCATTTTTTGGTTTGTTTATGACTTCCTTATCTTGTCTTAGAAAACTTCTCCCTTTCTGTAGCCTTTGGAGCTCTCTTCTGCTTGTTAGATGGGATGGTGTCTGATCTATGAATCACTGAATACAAGCCAATTAGATCTTTAAAATATACTTGGTTAAGTTACTGTTATTAACAGGACCTCTTAAGAGCCTGTGGAATGTGTTATAGATTTATATATCACTTCCTGTCACCTGAGGTTTAAGAGTTGATCCATGAGGCAGTAGTTCCCTGAATTTTGGAGTCACATATTCGTGAGTGCATCAGCTCTTTTTCAGAGAAACTTCTGGAAGGGCAAGGTGAGGCTTTATGCATATTTGAGGCAAGGTGCCAGTATTCTTGCCTGGAGAATCCCAGGGACAGAGGAGCCTGGTGGGCTGCCATTTATGGGGTCGCACAGAGTTGGACATGACTGAAGCGACTTAGCAGCAGCAGCAGCAGCTTAAAGATGTTGATTAAAGATGATTAAAGATGTTGAAGCCTATAGGGAACACTATAGCTTTGACTGGGCTCAGTGACCCAGCCAGTAAGTTGTGTCTAGTAAGCATCCAATATAAAAACAGAGCCATGGACATGTGATAGATGCTTGACCGTTCATACCATCACAGACCAAAGAATACTCAACATAACAAAACGGGGGAAGAGAATGTACAGGTCCCCATCCCCACACTCCCCTCCCATGTTTGCTGCTGTATCACTGTCACATTGACACTGACCAGCAAAACAAGACAAAAATGTTGATGCATCTCTCTAAACTTTCTCTTAGAAATGTGTCCTCTTCTTGTCTGAATTATCCAGTCCCTGATCAACACATTTCCTAGAAAAACATAGTCTATGTGGAGAAAGGAGTTGGTAGAATTTGGTAAAATCAGACAAAGCAAATTAAACATCAATTTGATGCCTAAATTAACCCAATAATTACTAACCCTCTGCTTCCTCTCATATTATGTGAACTTGGCTAGGAATTATCCTGGGAATCTATGCATATGGATGTCAACCACTGTAAGAAGCTCTATAATGAACTATATGTAAAACACATGTAAATTAATTCTTTTGAATTGCATATGGTTCAGAACATCCATAGTGTATATGTAAGTGGCATAGCGATGTTTTGTAAATTACTAAATGCCAGAGAAATTCCTGGCAACCCAAGTGGTTACTGTATTCTATGCCTAATGCTTGCAAAGATTCTGATTCATCCAGGGAACATTTACATGCAGACTGTAAAAGCAAGCAAAGCTTTGTCACTCCTCTGATTAAAGGAATTGATTTGACTTTAGGAAGAGTGACTTTAATTAGCTGTGCAAATGCCATTAATTCCAATTAATCTTCTCACACTGTCAAGACAAAAATCCTGGGAGAAGATAAATTGCAGCAAATCAATATAGCCCTTGTTTTTACCAGGAACAGGTGCTTGAGGAAAGAGGAATGTCATTAATGAGTGTCTATATCAAGAAGTATTTAAACAAGACAGTAATTCAATGTGAAAAGCTTATAGATGATTTCTTATATCCTATTTATATATCCCTTAATTGCTTTCAATTGGATAGGAATTATGTACCATAGAGATTCTGAGAAATATTATTATAATTCTGTGGAAAACTGTATTATAAATTCAAATCATCTTTGCTACGCTACAAAATATAAAGATTAAGACATGTGTCCAACAGCATTATACTCACCATGTGTTTTTGGTTCAAATGCAAATACAATTGGTTAACATGGTATGAATGATTAATAGTTGCTATATCAAATCAAGTAGTTTGCTATATCAAAACATCAAGTAAAATACATACGAGAATAAAGACAAAGTTAAAGTAAAAAATTTCCATATGTCAAAGTCAGACAGATTATACATGTGAACACAAAATATCAAGAAAAAATATTTTTAGATAATATATTATATCCTCCAAGCTCAGATTTAAATCCTTACTAACTTTCTTCTCATTCATTTATTCTACAGTCAAAGTAGTTCTTTTTTTATTTAAAAGAAAATACTCAATTCATTCCCACCATCAAGGCCTTTACATTTGCTTTTCTTCTACCTGTATGCTTTTATATTCCTTCCAGAAAGCATCTCTTCCTATGGACACCACACCATCTACATTGCCCACCCCTCTCACTCTCCCAGCCACTCTGTCTCTTGGTGAATTTGTTTGTATTTAATGATTAGCACTTGTCATCCCTGGGATTGTCAGCTTGCTCTATAGTTCTGAGCTCTATGAGGCTACCCTGTAGAACGAGGCTCACCACTCCATGTTCTCTGCCTAATACAGTACCTGGACCACAGTGGGAACTGCATGCCTAAATAAATAGTAAACAAACAAACGACTAAACTATAAGGGCAGACACTTTCTGCTGCTACTGCTAAGTCACTTCAGTCATGTCCGACTCTGTGCGACCCCATAGACGGCAGCCCACCAGGCTTCCCCGTCCCTGGGATTCTCCAGGCAAGAACACTGGAGTGGGTTGCCATTTCCTTATCCAATGCATGAAAGTGAAAAGTGAAAGTGAAGCCACTCAGTCGTGTCCGACTCTTAGCGACCCCATGGACTGCAGCCCACCAGGCTCCTCCCATCCATGGGAGTTTCCAGGCAAGAGTACTGGAGTGGGGTGCCAGAGGAGTAAATAACACTGACCTGTTGGACAGGATCCCCAAAGTCACCTTCGGGTTCGATGATTTGCTAGAAGAACTCATGGGCCTCAGGATAGCTATTGTACTAATGGCTACATTTCTGTTACAGTGTAAGGACAGAGATTAAAATCAGCAAAGCCAAAAGGTGTATGGAGTGACATCCAGGAGGTGCCAGGAGCAAATTTCCAGGTGACCGCTCTCAGTGGAATCATATGAGAACACATTTGCTTTTTCCAGAAGGGATGTATGACAACATGATTGACAAGTTACCACACACGGGAAGCTACTCAGGCCTCCATGTCTAGGATTTTATTGGGGAGGCAGGTGGCCCCCACGTGACTGGCTTCAGATTCTCAGGCCTCATTCCCTGAGAGCAAAAACAGGTGTGATCCATAAATCACATTGTTAGGATAAACTCATCTGGTCACATGAAAACATTCTTCTCAGGCAGCATATTCGGAGGGCTCAAAGCTTATCTCCCAGGAGAGAGCCAGGGGCCAGTTCTAGATAAAGGCCTTTCTTTGCAATGGGAAAGTTTTCAGCAAACCAGAACTATTGGTTAACCCTTCCTGCATAACTTGCTTGCCATGTGTGCACCTAACTGGCTTGGAATTTTCCCTGATTATCTGAAATATCCTGCTGCAGAGCCCGTAATATCCTTGATTGCTGAAGTTCTGATCAGATTCATCAGGAGTTTTCCTGGTGGCTCAGAATCTGCCTGCAGTGCAGGAGATCTGGGTTTGATCCTTCAGTTGGGAAGATCACCTGGAGAAGAGAAATAGTTACCCACTTCAGTGTTCCTGCCTGGAAAATTCCATGGACAGAGGAGCCTGATGGGCTACAGTCCATGGGGTCACAAAGAGTCAGACATGACTGGCTGACTGACTGATTAGATTCATCAGACTCTAAGTCTCGGGGTCATGAGGTTCCTTCTACTTTGTCCCTATTGCAATTTACCCTCAACTCACTTTTTTAAATAGTTGCCTTGGTCTTCCTCTGACATTCAATCCTTTGCTTGTTACTCCTGACTGAAACTGAGCCCTGCGTCGGGGCTTTGGTACCTTCCCGTCACCTTAGTGTCCTTCTCTATCATCACACCTACTTATCGGGTTTTCAGTTTGCTCTCTCTCTTGGTTCCTGCTTGTAATCATCTCATACATTTTTTAGTCAATATCACTTTTTTAATTAACCAAAAAAAAAGAGCAAAATAACAGCAATCACAAAGAAAATGAAAACCCTCTTGAGATACTTTCTTGAGCAATTATTCTGTCCATGTCTTTCCTTTGCATCAAGTTTTCCCAGATGATGTACATTTTCTCATCTCCCATTCATTCTTCTACCTCGAGCACTCTGGTGCCCTTCTCTGCCTTTGCACTAAAGTGAGTTTTACCAAGTCCACCAGAACTCTCTAACTCCCAAATCTAATTACCACTTCCTCATCTCAACTTATGTAATTCTCTCTGATACTTAACTTAATGGATGAGTTCTCTCAAAAAACTCTTTAATCCAACATCCCTAAAACCACTTTATTCTGGTTCTCCTCTCTTTCCCACTTGCATCACTACTTACACACTCTCCTTGGCTCTTTTCATTCTTTCCAGACACCTTGTGCAGTTTCCTCACTTCCAAAACAAGGATAATAACACCTTTCATTGACTTATTGTTAGGAATTAGTGGAGAAAAAACCTGAGAAATCACTTACATATCCTTGTCACCAAACTGATAAAATCCCTTGAGTTCATAATTTACTAGAGTCAAATCATCTTAAATCATATAATTTATTTATTAATAAAATATATGTTTCCTAGAAATGCAGGTCTTAATGTAGTCTTTGTAATATCAGTTAAGGCTTTATCTTAAAAGAGCAAGAACAAGACACAACAAACATGAAATCACTGTTAAATCACAGATCAGTAATGGAAAGGGAAGATGTTGGGGAGGGTTGACTTTACATTGTCAACTCAACTGCACTAACTGATCTTTGAGTGAGTGAGTGATTATAGCTGTAAGTTCTTCCAGGGAAAGTAATTTTCATAAACCACAGAACAGCTAGATAATGAACTACAGTTCTGAGAACTTATTAGGAACATGTGACATGGTCTTCAGGGCCACACAGAACTCTCTTGCTGAATTTTATAAATGATGATAAAAACTTTTTTGTTTATGAAGAGATGCCTTTCCTTAAAATTTACACTTAGCATTAATAAATTTACACTTGGTAATCCAAACAGGCAAATAGAGCAGCTGCTTTTGCATTTTATAAGAATTTAAGACATTCATTCATTCATTTAATATATATCGAGTACCACCTAAATCCTTAACATCAGAAGGATGTGTACATGTTGCAGACATAAAAAGACAAATCAGACACAAAGACAAATCAGAAATAATTATTTCCTAAGTTAAAATTTTAAGGACTTCTCAACATATGTAAAGCTCAACTTGTATTTCCAGGACAAGCTCACATTGGTTTCTGTTCCAGTTGAGACTAAAGACATCTATTTCAAAGTTATCAGCAGAGAAATGGTATTTAAATTTGGGAGGTAGATGAAGCCATTGAAGTTATTATGATAAGGGAAGGGATAATAAAAATGGAAGTGAACAGAATACTTTGTTAGGCAGATGAAGATGAAATTTCAAATAAGATAAAATGGGTAGCCAGAGAACTCTACCAACGAGAACGGGCAGCTGTGCTTAAAGACACCAAAAGCATGAGTAAATGAGACAGAAATGGCTCATTGTTTTAACTGTGTGATGGCTATCCTTTCATTACAGCTAAAATCAGTTACTGAAATGATTAGCCAGTGCGGTTTAGATGTTAATGCTTTCTGAGCTCTTTTGTTTCGTGTTTTAATAAAAAGAGCCCTAAAGACAGAAGTCAAATTGCAGGAAAATGGGTGGCAAACAAGAAATGATGAAGGAAGCACAGAGGCTTATATGTGAAGAAAGGAAAGTTTATAGGAATACATGATTAGATGTGTTTTATTACTATCTTTATTATTAAATGATACATGTAAATGAGATTCCATCTGCATTTCCCTGGAAATTCACCAGTTGTTTTCATCCATGTCTTACAGAGACAGTCACATAACAGGCAGCTGCTACAGCCCTATGGTATTAAGCATTTTACTGGTTCCTCAGAGCAGAATCACACTGCAGTCACTCTGGAGGGGTATTTGTGTTTACTAGATATTGCTTTAACTTGGGGTGACTATTTGAAAAACTCCATTTTGTTCATATTCTTGTGTCATAAATGTCATACTCAATCCTACAACTTGTTTGCCTTAATAAAATCCATGAACGTGGGTGTGGAGAAAGGCACCTCCCTTACACTCAGTGGGAATGTAAACGGGTGCAGCCACTATGGAGAACAGTGTGCAGTTTCCTCAGAAAACTAAAAACACTTACCATATGATGCTGCAATCCCACTCCTAGGCAAACACCCAGTCAAAACTGCAATTTGAAAAGATATACGCACTCCTATGTTCATAACAGATCTATTTACAAAAGCCAAGACAGAAGTGATCTAAATGCCCAGTGACAGGTGAATGGATAAAGATGTACTGTGTGTGTGTGTGTGTGTGTGTGTGTGTAATGGAATACTGCTGCTGCTAAGTCGCTTCAGTCGTGTCCGACTCTGTGCAACCCCATAGACAGCAGCCCACCAGGCTCCCCCGTCCCTGGGATTCTCCAGGCAAGAACACTGGAGTGGGTTGCCATTTCCTTCTCCAATGCATGCAAGTGAAAAGTGAAAGTGAAGTCGCTCAGTCGTGTCCGACTCCTAGCGACCCCATGGACTGCAGCCTACCAGGCTCCTCCATCCATGGGATTTTCCAGGCAAGAGTACTGGATGGGGTGCCATTGCCTTCTCCAATAATGGAATACGACTTAGCCATAAAAAGAATGAAATAATGGCATTTGCAGTAACATGGATAGACCTAGAGATTGATTATTATAGTAAGTGAAGTAAGCCAGACAAAGATAAATACCATATAATATCACTTATATGTGGATTCTAAAATATGACATAAATGAATATATCTATAAAACAGAAAGAGACCCAAAGGCATAGAGAATAGACTTGTGATTACCAAGTGGTAAGGATTGGGAGCTTGGAATTAGCAGATGCAAACTAGTATAGATGGATAAACAACAAGTTCCTACTATACAGTACAGGGAACTGTATGCAATAATTGAGTTACTTTGCTGAACTGGAGATTAACACCTTGTTGCAAATCAACTATACCTCAATAAAATCTTTAAAAATGTCCATGAAAAAGAAGATTTTGGGGAAGACTTGACAGCTCTTTTATAAACATGATCCTGGTGTACTGACTGGAGAGTGCAGAAAAACATCACCTCCTGGGGAACCTAATGCTGAATATGCACTAACTAATTACTGTATTCCCAAGTCGGAATAACAGTAATATTAAATAAACACACGGGCTTCTCAGGTGGCTCAGGGGTAAAGAATCAGCCTGCCAACGCAGGAGACACAGGAAGCATCGGTTTGATCCCTGCGTCAGAAGGAAATGGCAATCCACTCTGGTTTTATTGTCTGGGAAATCCCATGGGCAGACACTGTTGGGTTACAGTCCATGGGGGCACAAAGAGTGAGACATCACACACACACACATATACACACACACACAAACAAGCATATAATGCCTCCTACATGACAGGTACATTTCCCTGGCACGCTGTGATTATTTAATCATCACAATATTGTGAATTGAGTGCTATTACAATCCCCATTTTATAGATGAGGAAATTAAAATTAAGTAGTTTGTATGTGATCATATTAATAATACTGGCAGAGCTCATAACTGAATCTGGAGTCTGGATCCCACACTGCATTGTCTCTAGATAGGCAGTAACATGGCTGTTTTTATATCCTGTCTCAGCAACATGACTTTCCCTAAGTAGAACAGAATATAAGGAAGATGACAAAATGAGAGTTCCAGCTGAATCCCATATCAGGGTCAAAATTGCTGACATAATATTAGAAACTGGAGGGAAAACTGAAGATCCTATTTATGTTCTGAGTGAATATCAAAAAGTTTTGTTGTCACATAATTCTCAAAAAATAAATGCTGCCAAGATATATTAAGCTGTAAATATCAGATGTGAATTCACTGAACCAGGAAACAAGTTCTCTGGTCTTAGAAAAATGATCTAATTTCTATAAGCCTCAGTCTTCTCATCTGCAAAACAGGAGAAATAACTAACAACTAACCTTTTAGATGTAGCGGTTATCACCATATCATCAGTTCAGTTCAGTCGCTCAGTCGTGTCCAACTCTTTGTGACCCCATGAATTGCAGCATGCCAGGCCTCCCTCCATCACCAACTCCTGGAGTTCAACCAAACTCAAGTCCATCAAGTTGGTGATGCCATCCAGCCATCTCATCCTCTGTCATCCCCTTCTCCTGCCCCTGATCTCTCCCAGCATCAGAGTCTTTTCCAATGAGTCAACTCTTCACATGAGGTGGCCAAAGTATTGGAGTTTCAGCTTTAGCATCAGTCCTTCCAAAGAACACCCAGGACTGATCTCCTTTAGAATGGTCTGGTTGGATCTCCTTGCAGTCCAAGGGACTCTCAAGAGTCTTCTCCAACACCACAGTTCAAAAGCATCAATTCTTCAGTGCTCAGCTTTCTTCACAGTCCCACTCTCACATCTATACATAACCACAGGAAAAACCATAGCCTTGACTAGATGGACCTTTGTTGGCAAAGTAATGTCTCTGCTTTTGAATATGCTATCAAGGTTGGTCATACTTTCCTTCCAAGGAGTAAGCGTCTTTTAATTTCATGGCTGCAGTCACCATCTGCAGTGATTTTGGAGCCCAAAAAAATAAAGTCTGACACTGTTTCCACTGTTTCCCCATCTATTTCCCACGAAGTGATGGGACCAGATGCCATGATCTTAGTTTTCTGAATATTGAGCTTTAAGCCAACTTTTTCACTCTCCTCTTCTACTTTCATCAAGAGGCTTTTTAGTTCCTCTTCACTTTCTGCCATAAGGGTGCTGTCATCTGCATATCTGAGGTTATTGATATTTCTCCCTGCAATCTTGATTCCAGCTTGTGCTTCTTCCAGCCCAGCATTTCTCATGATGTACTCTGCATATAAGTTAAATAAACAGGGTGACAATATACAGCCTTGAGGTACTCCTTTTCCTATTTGGAACCAGTCTGTTGTTCCATGTCCAGTTCTAACTGTTGCCTCCTGATCTGCATATAGGTTTCTCAAGAGGCAGGTCAGGTGGTTTGGTATTCCCATCTCTTGAAGAATTTTCCACAGTTTATTGTGATCCACACAGTCAAAGGCTTTGGCATAGTCAATAAAGCAGAAATAGAT
The DNA here is from genome assembly GCF_029407905.1 of Bubalus kerabau. Lineage (NCBI taxonomy): Eukaryota > Metazoa > Chordata > Mammalia > Artiodactyla > Bovidae > Bubalus > Bubalus kerabau. The sequence goes on along the minus strand of NC_073627.1, from coordinate 77,758,221 downwards.
GTTTTTCTGGAACTCTCTTCCTTTTTCCATGATCCAGCAGATGTTGGCTGTCCACTATTTTAAGGATAATGCTTCAGGAACATTAAGTAATGAATTGTTTTATAATAAAATATTTTTTAAAGAATCCATAAATTATTTTTGTGAGTGAGGTTTTCAAAGAATAAACTTATAAAAAATAACTCTAGAAAGGTGGAAACATGCATACAGTACAACCTAGCAAAGCCACATCTGCTACGGGAAAACTGTTCAGGTATACAGCAGGTACAAAATTCAAATGGCACTGTTTTGAGCAACAATCAAATAGGAATACAACATAACTGTGTACCTTACTTTGGAAATGTTATGAAACACTCAGCATCCAATATACTGCCCCCCAAAATAAATTAGATGTAAAAGTGTCAAAAGAATAAATCTAAAAAAAAAAAAATGTTGAGTGAAACAATTTATCAGCAAATAGACACAGGCATGTGATAATACTCATGTGTGTATAGCCTGTACATATAATATAGGAAAACTATACAAAAAAAGCTAAGGAATAATACATGACTTCTTCAGACACTGGTTCTTTCCAGAGGCAAAGTAATTACTGGGAATACTGGTGAAAATGGAGTCTGACACTCTAGGTGAATTTATAATATTGTCTTTTTTGATACAGAAAACACAGCTCCACCAATTTTAATCTAATGTTATTGTGTATCTAAACTAATAATGAGAGAATGGGTATCTGTTATTTCCTGTTCTTTCTATATGTTTGAAATATTTTGTGAGTTAAATAACTGTTACAAAAATAATGTAAAAGATACTAACAAAGACACCTGCTATAACTATTGTATTAGTGATTTATTTAACATCTTGAAGTTAACATTTTAACTTATTTAGATGTTTTCTAGGTATTTGCAGGTGGGGAAAGCCAACTAGTGCGAGGTTGTCCATAGTCACTAAGGTTCCTTCAGCTTCAAAAAATAGATGATGCGATGAGATAAATCTTAGAAAATCCTTTAGGTCAAGTTTAGTTTGCAAAAGAACAAAAATGATCTTTTGAACTCTAATGCATGTGAAATTCTGACTGCTTTGGGCCTGTTTGGCTGTGTTAGTCCCAGAATTGTTTTGTTCTCATCCTAGGCAACCAAGACAGCATAGTGGACCAGTCAGTATTCTGCTGCCATGATGCCTGTGGATATTGTTAACCCTGTCTGTCCACGCCTGCCTTGAATTTTATGTGCCTTGGGATTTTCTTCTTCTAATGACCAGGTTCTATGGCTGCTCTCAAATGGCTGCCCTGGTTGCTGGAGCCACTTTACCTATTCGGGCAGCTAAAAGTGTCTAGGAGTTGACTCTGTCATGCCCAAGCTAGGGTAGCCTCAGCCAATGACTAGTGGGAAGTATGAGAGCCCAGCTCCTCTGATACGAAATGCTGAATGAAACCTAATTTGCACATCAGAGCTCCCCACTGGATCAGACTGGGGCTGAGATTTTACCTAATCACAGCTTTGTTTGGCCTCTCCCTGGCTAGGTTCTGCTTCTGCATGCCCTTATTGCTTTTTCCCATGGATATTTAATTCATTCACTCTTTGCTCAGAAATCCTTGTTTCAGGGTCTCTGAGGAAAACTGACCCAAAGTAAGCATTAATGAATTTATTCACTTGTTTCTCATTACACTTCATACAACAAATCACCAATGACAGTTATGGTATTCAAATCTGAGCATCTCCAAACTCCCAAGGACTCTTTTGTAGGACTTAGGCAAAACAGGGCTTTTGAGTAAGAAATGAACACACTTCAGTAAATCTCAGTGAGAAACAGAAGGGTCCTTTAAGACCCCTTTTTCAAAGTATAATATGAAGAGATGAAGTGGGGTCATTTTTCCCCAGTGTTATCACAGACCACTTTATAGGTTTAAATTTTGAGGCTTCTTTTCCAGCAGCTCTTGGAAAGAGATGGCAGAAGCCACAGGGCCAGGTGGTCCACCGTTGTGCCTGGCAGGTGATGTCAGCAAGGCTTGGCGGACGTGGTGCTATTGAACGAAAGCAGGAGAAATGAGTGGCTATCATGCTGATACATTGCCAAAGCAACAGTGTACAAGTGGCTATGATCCCGGTGCCCAGGAGAGGCAGAGCTGTCCGGTGGGCAGACATTTCCCACCATAGGTAACAGAAGCCATGTCTGACAGAAGCCATATGGTCCCTGACAGGGGCAGTCTGAGAGCACATGTGAGTGATTCCTTGGATGAAGATTTGGCATGGGGCTGCAGGATGGCCTGATGAGTGGCAGACAAGAGCAAGTGAAGCGGGAAACTGTTACTGAAGTCCATGCTGAGGGCAACATAGAGAAACAGTTTAGGCTTAGAAAGCCGTCACAGGAAAGGAGAGAAAAATGGGGCTTGAAGCCCATAATCACATTTTTTTAAGCATAAGAGATGGCATTGCTTCTGAGAAGAACTCACACTTAAGAATGAATGATAGAGAGGTGACTTTTACTTATGAAACAGAAGGGAAGAGGCAAGTTCTTTTAAACAACTTTCAAAAGAATGGCATGGCTGGAGGCCATGATAAAAACTAATTAGAACCAACTAGGTGCAAGATGGTGGAAGATTCGACTTCCACTAGACTTGAGCCTTATCATATGCTTATTGTAATACATAGTTGTTGTCATTCAGTTACTCAGTCGTGTCCAGCTCTTTGTGCCACAGGGACTACGGCACGCCATGCTTCCCTGTCCTTCACTACTCCCCGAGTTTGCTCAAACTCATGTCCATTGAATCAATGATGCCATTCAACCATCTCATCCTCTGTCATCCCCTTCCCCTCCTGCCCTCAATCTTTCCCAGCATCAGGGTCTTTTCCAATGAGTTGACTCTTTCCATCAGGTGGAAAAGTATTGGAGCTTCAGCATCAGTCCTTCCCATAAATACTCAGGGTTGATTTTGTTTCACAATGTTTGGTGTTGGCTATGGATTCATGATCTCCATAGGAAAGAATTCACTCTGGGACCAAAGGAATGTAATTGCTCAGGTATTTACAGAAGTGTAACAGCTTTATTCAGAGAAGGCAGTGGCAACTTACTCCAGTACTCTTGCCTGGAAAATCCCATGGACAGAGGATCCTGGTAGGCTGCAGTCCATGGGGTCACAAAGAGTCTGACATGACTCAGAGACTTCACTTTCACTTTTCACTTTCATGCATTGGAGAAGGAAATGGCAACCCACTCCAGTGTTCTTGCCTGCGGAATCTCAGGGACAGAGGAGCCTGGTGGGCTGCTGTCTATTGGGTTGCACAGTGTCAGACATGACTGAAGCGACTTAGCAGCCGCAGCAACAGCTTTATTTAAAGTCAGAAAGTAACAGAGACAGCTTCTGGCACAGACACCAAAAGAGGGTGGGGAGAGACCCACCTGTAGTCTTCAAGACATCTTATTATGTAGCTTTTGACCTGTTACTAAAAATAGCTTTTGTATTGGACTGGACAGTTAACATTAGGTCAGTTTGTTTCCTTTAGATTTTGTAATGAAGGTTGGTCTCCTGACATCAAGGAGCCTGTTCCTATGGCCCCTTTATTATAAACTAACCAGTTTCCCAGATGTCACTTCTGCTGTGGGTAACGAGCCATAGATTCCAAATGGCCATAAATTCTAGGACATAGGTGACTATGACTCGGCCCAATGGATTCCCTATCAAACTGTGTAAGGAATCCTACCAGTTTCCTTTAGAATTGACTGGTTTAATCTCCTTGCTGTCCAAGGGATTTTCAAGAGTCTTCTTTAGTGCTACAGTTCGAAAGCATCAATTCTTTGGCATAATGCATTAGCATATGCTAAATAACACACTGACCAATGCCATGACAGTTCTGAGGCCACTCATAAGTGCCAAAAACTGGGTGGTGGCCTAGTTTGTGGAAATCCCAGCTCCTTCCCCCAAATAACTGGAATAACCCTCCCACTCATTGTTGTGTGTTTAGTTGCTCAGTTGTCCAACTCTTTGCAACCCCATGGAGTGTAATCCACTAGCCTCCTCTGTTCATGTAATTTTCCAGGCAAGAATACTGGACTGGGTAGCTGTTTTCTTCTCCGGGGCATCTTCCTGACCCAGGGATCAAACCTGGGTCTCCTGCATTGCAGGCAGATGCTTTACCACCAGAGCTACAAGGGAAGGCTGTGAAATTACCCAACCCATAAAAACTAAGCATGCCATATTTCAGGACTTTCTCTCTCACTTTCTGAGATGGTCCACACTCTGTCTGTGAAGTGTGTTTCCCTATAAATACATTCACTTCTTACCTATCATTTCAACTTTGAATTTGGGGGGCACAAAGAAAGAACCTTAAATTCACTTGCAACACTGAAGTATCAAACAGTAGAAAAGAAGATGGAAAAAGGGAGTTGGGTGATGAAAGGATAGATATAGAGATCGCATACATTGAAGGCCAGTTTGGGATCAAAAGTCATAAATGTGAGCAAAATAATATGATTTTCTTTGTTAATGTTAAATGTTATGTAAAAGATGAGTTTGAATTTCTTGAAGCCTAGGAATGAATAGGTGAGTGATTCACTAGGATTCTAGATGGTACAAAGCTTCTTTTGGGCTAAAGAAGACACGGCTGTAACTCAACACTTCTACCTCATCTTCTTCTAGCATAAATGGCATTTTTGGATCATTTCATATAATGGAAGAAAGTACATTAGACATACTGCAGGCAGAACAGATGAACACAACTTTCTATCGCCCCATTGTAATGTTACCTCACTCTTTTGAACTAATGGCTATATTATAAAAAACATGCTTTGGAAAACACTGGATGTTGCTTTGTTAACATCAAATTTCATTCGGCTTCTGACACTTCTAGACAGAAAATATAATTCACAAAAGCATCTGTTACTCAATATAAATTTCACTGAAATGAGTATATAAATAGATGGTGAGTAAAGCCATGCCTGGTCTAATTTCCATCCTATAGCCTTATTTTATTAATAATTACTAAAGATCCTCTATGTTTTAACATATATCTCCCTTATTCTCATTTTGGAATTATTTCTGTAACATCAGCAATTTCAGAAGTTGCACGTGGTCTTATGCAAAATCATTTAAAATATAGTGCTTCCTTCTGGTCTCTCTTAACAAGGAACTTTTGCTACTCAATTGGACTATGCCTTCTGGAGATGTATTCTGTTGGGAAATTATGAAAATAGAAAATTTTAAGTCATCAACTAAAATTCTTATACCGAGGCTCCAAGTGTCCATATATTCTGAGAAAAAAATTCACTAGATTTTCAATAGTACCCTGACAACAAAACTTTAATAATACTGTTTTATACTGGATATTAAATACTGTCCTTTCAGACATCAAAACAGAGTGAAAATTCCATTGTAAAATGTGTATTTTAGCATAATTATGATCAGATCTTCACAATGACAAATAAGAGTAAATACCTTTCAGAATTCTGAATATTTATTCTAATATTAGTACATTAAGCACAGACTTCTTTGTGAGTTTTTGGCTTTAAAAATGAAAGCATAAGTATGTTGACTATATAGTGTGGGCCCATTAAAAAGTATATTAACATGCATATTAAATATATGTACCTTTTCAGGTACCTAAAAGGGTAATCTTAGAAATCCTACAAGCCAATGAAAATACCAAAACCCATCACATCATTTTAAACAATAAAATGATGGCAATTTTTCCTTTATCAGCTTGCTTTCTCTTAACATTTTCCATGATTCCATATGTCTTAAAAATTATCCATCTTCCCCACTTGTTATGGATGGGAGGGTTCCTTCCTAGTCATTATTTCAGGAACTTTTGCACATTTCCAGAGCACCCAGTTCAGTTTCTGGCTCTCAGGATCTCCCAACATAAGTCAAAACCTTTTTTAGTTGGGAGAGAGGGAGAGATGGTAGAAAAATTTAAAATATTAGATGTCTGTGCCCCTTGGGAGACAGCAGTGTGGTATTTTTATATTAGGCATTTTCCATGTGACAGCCACCCTGCTAAGTCTGGACCCAGGCTTGATCAGAGAAGCCTCACCAAGCTTTGTGAGTTTTCTACTGGCTCTACTTCTTTCTCCATATGTCCCTGGAATTCTGCCTCACTGAAACTGAAGGGTCAGAAGAGATACTGTGCAGTCTAGTAGCCTGTATCTTCCTTTGATATTTACAAAAGTGGGCAAGTTTAACTTTATTAAGTGCAATAGTGAATTGCTTGAAGTGATGTGAGAGACAAGTCATCCTGTGGTTACAGAATGAGTGTGGCTGTCACATGGATGAGGTGTGAATTCTTATTCTTCTACATGGTAACTTTAAATTTGAAAATCACACAAATCAATGACTCCCTCACCAGATATGCCAACTTACAGCAATCATTTCATTTTGCAGTTCCCCATATCACCAATGACCATACTACATAATCACATACAATCTGAAGAGTCAGTTGTGATAGATAATGGAAAGCAGACAAACTTTGATCGCTAGTTTATGTGTCAGCTTAGCTGGAACCCAGCGCCCAGATATGTGGTTAAATGTTCTGGATGTTTCAGTCTATTGCAGAAGTGTAAAATAAACTTGTGCTGAATGATATTAAGCAATACTGCAATAATTAATTTTTTTAAGTTCTATGAATTCAAGTGATTATGTTATACTACAAAATGTCAGGATTGCCCTGTCTATTACAGTATGTTAATGTGCTTATCATTTTTAAATTACTTATACTTAAAATGATAAAGTGTTTGATACATAAGATTCTGTTTAAGTGAGAACAGCAACAAAGTACAGAAATAATAATGAGAGCAGTATTAAGACTCCACAAATTGAAAAATTTTAGATAAATGTTTGTGCCTTCAAATTAAAATTTTCATTTGAGTGGGGGTATTAGCAAGTAGGTTAATTTCAGTTTCTAGCATTAAATAACGGAGAAGGCAATGGCAACACACTCCAGTACTCTTGCCTGGAAAATCCCATGGATGGAGGAGCCTGGTAGGCTGCAGTCCATGGGGTTGCTAGGAGTTGGACACGACTGAGCAACTTCACTTTCACTTTTCACTTTCATGCACTAGAGAAGGAAATGGCAACCCACTCCAGCATTCTTGCCTGGAGGATCCCAGCAACGGGAGCCTGATGGGCTTCCATCTGTGGGGTCGCACAGAGTCGGACACGACTGAAGCAACTTAGCAGCAGCAGCAGCATAAAATAAATATTTTTCAATTAGTGAGTAAACTTGAAAATGGGGCTTTCCAGGTGGAGCACTGGTAAATAACCTGCTTGCCAATGCAGGAGACTCAAGAGATGAGGGTTTGATCCTTTAGTCAGAAAGATCCCCTGAAGGAGGAAACCCACACCAGGATTCCTACCTGGAAAATTTCATGGACAGAGGAGTCTGGCCAGCAACAGTCCATGGGATTGCAGGTAGGACATGATTGAGCATGTATATCATACTTGGCACGATCAAAATATTTTTTGCAATGAGCATTTGTTTAATACTAAAATAAGATTTAGAAGAAAATGTTTATCTACTTAAAAGATCATATGAAATTTGACTTGTGAGAAAGTGAATGCAAAACACATAAAACAATCAAAAGTTCCACTATCCTAGGTATGGACTTTTATGAGACTTCTGTGATGGCTCAGTGGTAAAGAACCAGCCTGTAATGCAGGAGACACAGGGTATGTGAGTTTGATCCCTGGGGAAGATCTCCTGGAGAAGGAAATGAAAACGCACTCCAGTATTCTTTCCTGGAAATCCCATGGACAGAGGAGCCTGGTAGGCTGCAGTCCAAAGGGTCACAAAGAGTTGCATATGACTGAGCACGAGTATGCATTTAATGGCAAAGTACATTTAATAAGGACATCAATATATCATATTTAAAATTTATTAAAGGTAAAATGTGTCAGTGTATCTATGCATTTAAATGCTTTACTAAGAACTAGAATTTGAAAACTATGTAAAACTCCATAACCTGTGAAGATATTGGGCGCTGGAGTGTCTGTGTGGATTACCTTATTATGGCAATTACCACGGAATGGCTTAAGCAACAGAAACTTACTTTCTCACAGCTCTGAAGACTGAAGTCTGACTTCAGGGTGCCAGCATGATGAGGTTCTAGTGAAGATCCACTTCCTGGCTTACAGACACCTCTTTCTCACAGTGATCACATAACCTTTCCACAATTCAGTCCACAGCATGTGTTTTCTCATAATAAAGTTCAGTTCACTCACTCACTTCTGTCCAGCTCTTTGCAACTCCATGGACTTCATCATGCCAGGCTTCCCTGTCCATCATCAACTCCCAGCGCTTGCTCAAACTCGTGTCCATCAAGTTGGTAATGCCATCCAACCATCTCATCCTCTGTTGTCCCCTTCTCCTCCTGCCTTCAATCTTTCGCAGAATCAGGGCCTTTTCCAATGAGTCAGTTCTCACCAGATGGGCAAAGTATTGGAGTTTCAGCTTCAGCATCAATCCTTCCAATGAATATTCTGGACAGATTTCCTTTAAGATTGACTGGTTGGATCTCCTTGCAGTTCAAGGGACTCTCAACAGTCTTCTCCAACACCACAGTTCAAAAGCATTAATTCTTCGGCAGTCAGATTTCTTTGTAGTCCAACTCTCATTTCCATACATGACTGCTGGAAAAAACATAGCTTTAACTAGTTGGACCTTCATCAACAAGATAATGTCTCTGCTTTTTATTATGCTGTCTAGGTTGGTCATAGATTTTCTTCGAAGGAGCAAGCATCTTTTAATTTCATGGCTGCAGTCACCATCTGCAGTGATTTGGGAGTCTAAAAAAAGAAAATCTCCCACTGTTTCCATTGTTTCCCCATCTATTTGCCACGAAGTGATGGGACCAGATGCCATGATCTTGGTTTTTTGAACGTTGGGTTTTAAACCAGCTTTTTCACTCTCATCTTTCACTTTCATCAAGAGGCTCTTTAGTTCTTCTTTGCTTTCTGCCATAAGGGTGGTGTCATCTGTGTATCTGAGGTTATTGATGTTTCTCCTAGCAATCTTGATTCCAGCTTGCACTTCATCCAGCCAAGCATTTCACATAATGTACTCTGCATATAAGTTAAATAAGCAGGCTGACAATATAACAGCGTTGATGTACTCCTATCCCAATTTGGTACCAGTCTCTTGTTCCATGTCTGGTTCTAACTGTTGCTCTTGACCTGCATACAGATTTCTCAGGAGGTAGGTAAGGTGGTCTGGTATTTCCATCTCTTTAAGAATTTCCCACATTTTGTTGTGATTCACACGGTCAAAGGCTTTGTCGTAGTCAATAAAGCAGAAGTAGATGTTTTTGTGGAACTCTCTTGCTTTTTTGATGATTCAATGGATGTTGGCAATTTGATCTTTGGTTCCTCTGCTTTTTCTAAATCCAGCTTGAACATCTGGAAGTTCACAGTTCACGTACTGTTGAAGCCTGGCTTGGAGAATTTTGAGCATTACTTCGCTAGCGTGTGAGATGAGTACAACTGTGCGGTAGTTTGAACATTCTTTGGCAGTTTGAACATTCTCATAATTAAAGTCAGGGTAAAAAAAATGCAGGCATGGGGCCCATGAATAGAGGGAATATTGGACCATGCCTTTTATAATGACTCCAATAGGATAGATAGTTTTCCTAAATGTAATGGAATTCCAGACTGGTAAGGAATATGTAGTTTCTCCCCATACCAAGGAGGATGTAGAAAAGAATGAGAGGATTAACTAGAGGAGAAGAGCCAGCAGACAAATTCTGGAACTAAGAAGGTTAATTGTTGAGGGACTAAAGAGGTAGAACTAAAGAGCCTCTTGATAAAAGTTAAAGAGGAGAGTGAAAAAGCTTGCTTAAAACTCAACATTCCAAAAACCAAGATCAGGGCATTTAAATGGCCATCCCTTCATGGCAAATAGATGGGGAAACAATGGAAACAGTGGGAGACTATTTTGGGGGGCTCCAAAATCACTGAACATGATGACTGCAGCCATGAAATCAAAAGATGCTTACTCCTTGGAAGGAAAGTTCTGACCAACCTAGATAGCATATTCAAAAGCAGAGACATTACTTTGCCAATGAAGGTCCATCTAGTCAAGGCTATGGTTTTTCCAGTGGTCATGTATGGATGTGAGAGTTGGACTGTGAAGAAGGCTGAGCACCGAAGAATTGATGCTTTTGAACTGTGGTGTTGGAGAAGACTCTTGAGAGCCCCTTGGACTGCAAGGAAATCCAACCAGTCCATTCTGAAGGAGATCAGCCCTGGCATTTCTTTGGAAGGAATGATGCTAAAGCTGAAACTCCAGTACTTTGGCCACCTCATGCGAAGAGTTGACTCCTTGGAAAAGACTCTAATGCTGGGAGGGATTGGGGGCAGGAGGAGAAGGGGACGACAGAGGAAGAGATGGCTGGATGGCTTCACCAACTCGATGGACATGAGTTTGAGTGAACTCTGGGATTTGGTGATGGAGGGAGGCCTGGCGTGTTGCAATTCATGGGATCGCAAAGAGTCAGACACGACTGAGTGACTGAAATGAACTGAACTGAACTGAACGCTGTCTTAGTATTGGGCTTGTCTTGTGGAGATTTACAGATTATCTATAAGTGATTCAACCCAAATACTTTTATATTGAAGGAATTAATATCCTAGAATGAATGAACAATTCCCTCTGCATTTAAAAGAGTATCTACTTCCTCAGATACTCAATACTGATAAGAACTGTATAGGCAACATTGTGTTTTAAAAGCAGATTCACATATAATGTCATGAAGAATAAATTATGACATCCCCTTTCTCTCTTTTCCATCTCACTCACAATATTACATATATACAAACAGAAACACATATTACAGTTGATCCCATATAAATATGAGAAATTTTAACTAAATATGTGTGTATGTACTAATATATTTGCCTCCAAAATCAATTTATAAACAGAACACAAAAAAAGACACTGCATAGTTCTATGAATAAAGATGATGTACAATGGTTGTTTGGCTCCCCTGAGACAGAGTAAGAACTTCCAGGTCATCAGTCAACAAGTGTTTATTGAGTTCCCAGAGTCCTCTGACAAATGTAAGAAACAGACAAGATCAATAATGCCATTTACCCAATCCCATTACAGTAGCAAAAAAACCCAAAAAGTCTTAAAAATGCATACTTCTGCTACATGGATATTTTTTCCTAGTAAGTCATTCCTGTTTTCCCCCAAAGATCAGTTTCATCTGAACACTCTCCAAATCGAACATGTTTATTCGTAGCAACAGTGAGATCTGTTAATAATCTCAATTGTATGAATATTTTGTTTCAAGTACAATGAGAAAAGGTGGAATTAAAGACAATTATTAGAAAATATTCTGGAAAACATGAATGAACTCTCTGTTAGTAGAAGTGGAAATGAAGGTGAGGCAGAGAAATGAACTGCCTGCAAGAGCATTAAAGGTTCTTCCCAAGATACACACATAGACCCTTAGCAAGGGTGAGTGGCCAACAGAAACAAGGCATTTAATGAAATCTCTGTCCGGTCATTAGTTGATTACTAAGCCAACCAAGTGGGGATTTCATTGGCCACACATACCAAGAATAGAGACTTAATGGAATTGGTTCAGGAAAGTCAATAAACAAACAGCATTATTAATAACAACAACAAATATCAGCTACACAAAATCCTGAGGCTTGGAGAGTCAGATTTACAGAGTAGCCACATTATGTAAGCATCCAATATTCAACAACAACAACAACAAAATCATGTGAAACTTAAAAATCCCAGGCAAGTGCATGAATGCTTCTTTCAAGAAAAACTAGGCTATCCACCAATGGAAAGGTGAATGACAGAAACTTTAAGCAGAATGGAGAGACTCCTTTAATGTTAGGCAAGATTTGAACATGCTTTAGATTGTTCATTTTTATAGAAAACTGATGATTGTTCATTTTTATAGAAAACTGATGCAGGGCCTGTTGAAGCATGGCCAAAATGAAAGCCCTAAGCAATTGTTTGACTTTAAATTATCATGCTATTTATTAGTCTGGAAATATTCATTAAAAAGGGACACCTTGAAAATAAAGATCATGGAAAGAGAGAAATTAATCTGCTGTCAGAATGTGGTGTACAATATTGTATATAAATTATTGTTGAAGGTTGTTTTGGTACTTCTGTATATTTATTTTACCTGCTGTTACCTCTTATCAAAGACAAGTTGTATATAAAATTGGCCTGAATCAGCATTTAGAGAATACAATAATTGAGCAAGACAATTCACCAAATTGACACACTGTAACATATAAAAACATAAATTCCCAAACAGATTAAATAAAGATGGGAAGGAACCTCCTTTATCTTAATTTTAATATATTTTAAGGAAAATATATGAGAAAAGTCTTGTATAAGAAGTGAAAATTTCAAAAAACAAAGATTTCATTATAACTGCATCACATATGTGTGAAGTATGTATGATGTACTTTCATTTTTCACTTGGAATTTCAGTTAGGAAGAGAAAAGAGCTTCATCTAAATTGTCTTATGATGAGTGAAGAATATGGTTAACTCTAATTGTTCCAGATCTGTTAACTCCTGGGTGCTTTTCAGTCTCATAAAGTCTGAGTCTGTGTGTGTAAGTGTGTGTGTGTGTGTGTGTGTGTGTGTGTACTAGATTCGATGTTGCTGCTCCTGAAGTTAAACCTCTTTTGATTAGAAATGTTTTCACACATGACTATATTTTAGCATAGCCTTAAAAATTTTTCAGTAAGTATAATGGAATTTTGGAGCAAAATATGAATAAATCTTCTTGTCCAAATATTTCACACCAAGTAGAGGAGTCCTAAATTATTAAAGCCATTTGATCCTAGTCATCATCAGATACTGGGTTACTTAACACCAAAATCCATATGTTTCTAGGCTCAGGGTTAAGAAATAAAACCTTGATTCTATTAAGGATCTGTCTTGGTTACAGGTCTTGAATCTTCTTCACATTATTCCTCTTGGTGATCCCTCCGATTTTTAACTCTCTATGGGTCACTGTTACAGCAGAAAAGTGAAACTATACCAGTTAAAGAAAAAAAATATAGGAAGCTGCTTAAACATATGCTGGATATTCAACTGGGAAAAATGGGTTACAGAGATAATAGCAAGAAAAATTAACCTCTCCTTAGGCTGAAAGAACAAAGCTAGGGTCCAGACTGCTAAGAAAGGAGCCTGAATCTTGCCTCAGAAAGTCAGAACCTGGCTCTCAGACCTGTAAGGCTGGATGCTATTTGGCTAGTAATCATATATTTGAAAGGTATCATGAGGTTCTCTGGGGGAGTCTAAAAGAATACTGGAAATTGGAGCCATCTGCTGCTATAGGAGCTGACTGCAGCTGCTAGAAGGAACACTGCTGGGGTGCTGCTGACAGTAACAACAGGCAAGTGCGTGCAAGCCCAGTCTTCCCCCATAGTCTTTTGGTCTCTTTCTAGTGCCCTCTGTGGGAAGAACCCAACAGAAGACCAGCCAGCAAAGGAGAAGTGTGATTTGCAGAGTCCCTAAAGCACAAGGTAGAACATTCAATGATGGGTTTGGAAGACGACTGTTTTTATGATACCAATCATTTTTCTTTAATATTGATGTTAGCAACACTCAATAAAACTACTAAAATTATATATTTCTTTTATCCTTTGGACTTTTTGTAGGGTTTATTTGTAGAGTTAATAATCCAGTATTGTCCTTCAAGGTTTAAAACATTACTCTGATGAATCTGTTTTATGTAGGTAAAATTTTTCATTTATAAGCTCCCATATTGTGCCAATTATACATGAATAATCATATTTATATGTATTAATTCTCTTAAAGAAAAAATCCTTTGTTTAATTGTGTGTGGAGAAATGAAACATCCCGGGATTTCTCAGTGATCATGGTAGACCCTAGCCTCAAGAGACTCTTCATGAGAATCAGATCTGTAGCCTTGCTTAATTTCTCTGATCTGAAAGTATGAGGCAACCTGTCTTATCTACTAGGACAGGCCATATGGTTACAGAGCAGGCAAGGTCCCTAGATGAAACCACAAGAAAGGCTTTCGTCCCCATTTCCAGTGTGTGTGTGGGAGGAGGGTTCCCCACTTTACCAAGACCTTCTCTGGTATTAGCTGAGTGTCCTACAATTTAAATCAATTGTGACAGTATTTACTCAGGTGGTTCAGATTCTAAAGAATCTGCCTGCAATGTGGGAGACCTGGATTCAGTCCCTGTGTTGGGGAGATCCCCTGGAGTGGAAATGGCAAACCAGTCCTGTATTCTTGCCTGGGAAATCACATGGACAGAGGGAACTTGCAGGCTATAGCCCATCCAGTCACAGAGAGTCAGACACAACTTAGTGACGAAACAACAAAAATAATTTATTATTTTAGGAAAATAGACACTATGCTTGAGTTGATAGTTTGACATAAAATCATCATTAAACTCTCCTTGTGTAATACATCAGAACAATACTTGCATCTCTGGCTTAATCAATAGGTTATTTTTCCCCTTTCTATTACCAAGGTGGTTTAGTAATTTAATTAGAAGCTGACTTTGAGTAATCCTGTGAACCACTAGCTCATTTGCTTTGGTAAAAAAGGCAAAAGACTGCTATCTATATTTTCCCGATGAAAAATTGTAGCTAAAACATTCTGACTTTCTCTGCCAAATAAAACTCAAACAATTTCAAATAGCTTAGCTCCAAGACACCTTTTTCCAAAAAGTGACTCATTCTGTAAAGATGGAATCCATCACCCTGTGATGTTTTTTCTAGAACCACTGCTTACTCATTGCAAAAGTAACAGTATTCTGTCCTATATTATTAAATGCATGCATGTCTATCTTGCTCCACTAGATTATAAGTTTAATGAAGACAGAACTCATATCTCTTTTCACTTTGATATCTCTCAAGCATCTATTGATGCTAAAATTTTGGCCTCTGTACACCGGTGCCAAATTGAATCTTGGAGACAGAGTTTTAGGTGAAGTAGAAAAGAATAGCTTTATTGCTTTGCCAGGCAAAGGGTGACACAGTGGGCTCCTGCCCTCAAAAGCTGTGTGTCCCAATCCAGGAGGATTTGGTGAGGGGTTTTATAGCAGTAGTCCACGGTTGGAACTCCTTGCAGCCCAAGGGACTCTCAAGACTCCTCTCTAACACTGCAGTTCAAAAGCATCAATTCTTCAGCACTAAGCTTTCTTAATAGTCCAACTCTCACATCCATACATGACCACTGGAAAAACCATAGCCTTAACTAGACGGACCTTTGTTGGCAAAGTAATGTCTCTGCCTTATAATATGCTGTCTAGGTTGATCATAACTTTCCTTCCAAGGAGTACGCGTCTTTTAATTTCATGGCTGCAATCACCATCTGACAGTGATTTTGGAGCCCAGAAAAATAAAGTCAGCCACTGTTTCCACTGTTTCCCCATCTATTTCCCATGAAGTGATGGGACCGAATGCCATGATCTTAGTTTTCTGAATGTTGAGTTTTAAGCCAACTTTTTCACTCTCCTCTTTCACTTTCATCAAGAGGCTCTTTAGTTCCTCTTCACTTTCTGCCATAAGAGTGGTGTCACCTGCATATCTGAGGTTACTGATATTTCTCCAGGAAATCTTGATTCCAGCTTGTGCTTTCTCCAGCCCAGTGTGTCTCATGATGTACTCTGCATATAAGTTAAATAAGCAGGGTGACAGTGTACAGCCTTGAGGTACTCCTTTTCCTATTTGGAACCAGTCTCTTGAGAGTCCCTTTGACTGCAAGAAGATCCAACCAGTCCATCCTAAAGGAGATCAGTCCTGGGTGTTCATTGAAAGGACTGATGTTGAACCTAAAACTCCAATACTTTGGCCACCTGATGTGAAGACCTGACTCATTTGAAAAGACCCTGATGCTGGGAGGGATTGGGGGCAGGAGGAGAAGGGGACGACAGAGGATGAGATGGTTGGATGGTATCACTGACTCGATGGACATGGGTTTGGGTGGGCTCCAGGAGTTGATGATGGACAGGGAGGCCTGGCGTGCTGTAGTTCATGGGTTCGCAAAGAGTCAGACATGACTGAGTGACTGAACTGAACTGAAGGATGGGGTTGCTGATAAGACTAGGGTGTGTGCAGAATCTGGCTTCAGATGGTCTACTAATCTTGATGACCTTCTCTGGTTCCTAGAAACTGGCCTCAGGTGGTTTTTGGGCTGCTTCTTCCCTCTCTTTGCAACCCCTCCCTGTCCTGATTAGCAATTATTCATATCTGTGCTTTGAAACTCAAGAATTGATGCTTTTGAACTGTGGTGTTGGAGAAGACTCTTGAGAGTCTCTTGGACTTCAGGGAGATCCAGCCAGTCCATCCTAAAGGAGTTCATTCCTGAATATTCATTGGAAAGACTGATGTTCAAGCTGAAACTCCTATACTTTGGCCACCTGATGCGAAGAACTGACTCACTGGAAAAGACCTTGATGCTGGGAAAGATTGAAGACAGGAGGATAAGGGGACAACAGAGGATGAGATGGCTGGAAGACATCACCAACTTGATGGACATGAGTTTGAGCAAGTTCCAGGAGTTGGTGATGGACAGGGAAGCCTGGTGTGCTGCAGTCTATGGGGTCTCAAAGAGTCGGACACAACTGAGTGACTGAACTGGCTGACTGATGATTTGACCCCCAGAACTTATTTACCTTTTAACTGAAAATTTGTATCCTTTGACCAACATAACCTCAATTCTTCCACCCCCAGTCCTTGGCAGCCAAAGAGATTTTGTTGAGAGGAGTCTCTACAGACCAACTTCATTTTAAAATTAACAGTGATTTTTTTTTAAGTTGCAAACTGAAACATTTCTGTTTTATTTTTAATTGGAGGATAGTTATTTTACAATGTTGCATTTCTTTTTGCCATAAAACAACACAAATCAGTCATAATTGTATGTAGGATATAGGTATATTGCACCATATACATATATTACAGCTTCTTTATCCATTCATCTACTGATGGACATCTAAGTTGCTTTCATGTCTTGGCTATTGTAAATAGTGCTTCAGTGAACATTGGGGTAAATGTGTCTTTTTTATTATGGTTTTCTCAGGGCATATGCCAACTAGGGGGTTTGCTGTGTCATATGGTAGTTTTTTTCCTAATGTTTTAAGGAATCTCCATACTGTTCTCCATAGTGGTTATATCAATTTACATTCATATCAGCAGTGCAAGAAGGTTCCCTTTACTCTAAATCCTCTCCAGCATTTATTGTGTGTAGATTTTTTGATGATGGCCATTCTGGCTGGTGTGAAGTAATACCTCATTGTAGTTTTGATTTGAATTTCTCTAATTATGAGTTATGTTGACCATCTTTTCACATGTTTATTGGCTATCTGTATGTCTTCTTTCAAAACATTTCTAAACTTCATTTTACTTAAGACTTCAATCTACAAATCTTGTCTACTTTGAAAATTTAGCAATTTCTCTACAGAAAGAACATTTAACTTATTCTTTAAACAATGTTAATCATCTCAAGTTACAAAGACCAAATTTCCTTAAATGTTTAGCTCCATTCATAAAATTCATAAAATTTCCTTAATTTTCCTTCCTTTAAATTATTTTAATTATAGATTTAATATATTTTCTCTTTGAGTGCCTGCCAATACATTACCCAAAGAAGCAAAATATTTGTGACCTTTTAACAGAATAAATCTAATAAATTAAACATATAGTAAATCAATTGATTTAAAACATTCAAATAATTTATATATTTAATCAGGCTTTCTTTATCTTTTCTAACTTAACATCACAAGTTTAATAACAATGATGACATTCAAACTTAAACTCCAAGGTTAAAATGCTGAATTCTATAAAGAGCAGAATTCTAACTTTAAAGACAGATTATCCCAAATTTACACAAATTTAATATTTACTTTTGTAAGATATATGAATGTGAGAATTGGACTATAAAGAAAGCTGAGCACCGGAGAATTAATGCTTTTGAACTGTGGTGTTGGAGAAGATTCTTGAGAGTCTCTTGGACTGCAAGGAAATCCAAACAGTCAATCCTAAAGGAAATCAGTCCTGAATATTCATTGGAAGGGCTGATGCTGAAGTTGAAACTCCAATACTTTGGCCACCTGATGCGAAGAACTGACTCATTGAAAAAGACCCTAATGCTGGAAAAGATTGAAGGCTGGAGGAGAAGATGACAGAGGATAAGATGGTTGGATGGCATCACTGACTCAATGGACATGAGTTTGAGTAAGCTTCGGGAGTTGGTAATAGACAGGGAAGCCTGGTGTGTGGCAGTCCATGGGGTTGCAAAGAGTCGGACACGACTGAGTGACTGAACTGAACTGAATATTCACTTTATTTATCTTTCCAGTTCTATAGTCAAATCTTTACCCCTTATACACTTAAGAGGGCTTCCCTGATGTCTCAGATGGTAAAGAATATGCCTGCAATGAGGGAGACCTGGGTTCGATACCTAGATCAGGAAGATCCCCTGGAGAAAGGAATGGCTACTCACTCTAGTATTCTTGCCTGGAGAATTCCACAGAGAAGCCTGGTGGGCTACAGTCCATAGGGTTGCAAAGAGTTGGACATGACTGAGTGACTAACATTTTTACTTTCTTTCTTAACACTTAACACAATTACTCTCTCAGATGGCCTAAAATTATTTTAACCTCTAAGCAACAGTTTTCAGTCCCTACCTAGCCCTCAGGTAGACATACTGAGTAGATTTTACACCTGCTACATCTCAGGAAACCCCAAGTATCCAATTCCTAATAGTCCAAATTAGGTACATAATTTACTTAGACTTTATTTACAGTTCCGTCCACACTGAGTCCATCTCATTTCTTTGCTGATGGATTGAATTCTGAATTCCTTCTACATTCTTCTTGGCTTCTCAGCCACAATCTGTGACATTTTAATAGCTTTTTTTTTTAATCAAGTTTTTTTCCCATATCCTTTGCTCCTAGTTTAACACTCTACACTCACGTATAGTGGCTTTAGCTAGATGTTTCTAATATTTCCAATTTTTCATTACTGTGAAAGCGCATTTATACCTGTATATTCTGTTCGGTTCAGTCACTCAGTCATGTCCGACTCTTTGCGACCCCAAGGACCACAGCACACCAGGCTTCCCTGTCCGTCACCACTCCTGGAGCTTACTCAAACTCACGTCCATCAAATTGGTGATGAACAAATTTAATTTAAGCATAATTAGTTTAAATATAATTATTAAATATGATTTATCTATTGTTATTATATTTGTTAAATATAATCTGTATATTGCCTCCTTTTAAATTATTTATTTTGATTAGAGGGCTGCTCTGTTAGTTCAGACAATAAAGAATCTGCCTACAATGCAGAAGACCTGGGTTCAATCCTTGAGTCAGGAAGATCCCCTGGGGAAGAAATGGCAACTCACTCCAGGATTCTTGCCTGCAGAATCCATGGACAGAGGAGCCTGGCAAGCTTCAGTCCATGTGGTCACAAAGAGTTAGACATGACTGAGCAACTAACACTTTCAGTCAGTAATATTTAAGTATTCATAAAATCGTACTTAATATAAATATGTATTTTAGCAAATTGTGTTATAGAAATACATTCACACCATCACTGAAGAAATTACTCTATTTAAAATTAATGCTTAAGAGTAGGCCTGGTATATTCCTGAAGAATTTTGAAGCTTTGCAAACTTCATGTAACCCATAATTGCACCAAGTACCATTTATGAACTAAATACATAATGCTTCCTAGATAATTTATGCCTTTTAAAATATATCTAGATATTACAACTAATTAAATATAATTAGTTTTAACTATTTCTAAGTTTATATCTTTTTATTATTAGGTATTCTTCAATGGATACTAAAATGCAATTTCATATATCTGAGATTCCATAGAACATTTTGATATTAAAACATGGCCTTTTTATTTTGAAGTTGGGAAACAAATATGAATAATACATAATCCTTGATTTAAAGGAGTTCACATTTTAGTGAAGGAAAAGTACCTGTGTGAAACGGACACCAGTAAAAAACACACTGCTGAACAGGATGCATGAGATGACTGGGGAAAATGAGGGGAGACTATATTATTCTGGAAAGTTTTAAAAAGCTTCATGAAGTTTTAGTAAGAGTTTAAATAAGTGAAATATACAATTGCTTAAATTGAATATGGTCAATTTCTAACTAAAACTTAGTATCTATCAACTTGTTTAAATCTATTCCTTCATACAGACCTGCTAAAAATATTATAAATGTTTACTTATACATTAACCAGGGCATAGCAAAATATAGACCAAAGGCCAAATTTGGCCACCCCATTTATTTACTATTGATGTATATTTTAGGATAGTGACATATTTGAATAATGTAACTAAAACCACGTGGCCAGCAAATCTAAAAATATTTACTCTTGGTCCTCTCTGGCAACATTTGCTGACTCCTGTTCCATTTATATTAATATTAGGCATTTCTGGGATATTCACCCAAGACTTCTAGTTTTCCTCACCTTTCAGTGCTTCTGGTTAATTATCACAGCAGCTGGCCATGGGATTGGTCTCATTCTCCTCAACCCCATTCCTCTGAAATATCTAATCAAGAAAGGCAATTGTCCAATGGTCTATATTATTTATTTTTTTAAATGGCAAAACTGCTCCCCCTTTCCCTTTTAGACTTTAGCTGACTGAATTAATTTATACCTGAAGGTTAATTAGTTCCCTAACTGGATCTCCTATATGTTGTTTTTGCTACACTTGGAAAATGGCTACATTTAATTGCCTTTGAAAAAGGCTTTCTCAGACAAGAATAAAACATATCATATGGAAATATGTAAGATTCTTAAATGGAGCCAAAATATTCCTGTACTCTGGGAACTTACTATCTAAATATATTGAAGAGTTTGGCTATAAATTATTCTTCTCTAATAAACCACAGATTCTTCATCATAAAACAATACCAACATATATGGTGTGGATGTAATTTTTATACTTTCAAAGTCTATTCATAGAATAGTAAATATGAGTTTGATTCAAGATTTCTGTCTTATGTGCCTTTTTTTTTATTTAAAAGAATCAATTTATGAACATTCATTAAAGGCTTTCTCTTCATTCTGCCTTAAGGACAATGAATGGGCTTCCCAGGTGGTGCTAGTGGTAAAGAATCCACCTGCCAGGGCAGGAGATGTAAGAGACGTGGGTTGGATCTCTGGGTCGGGAAGATCCCTGGATTAAGAAATGGCAACCTGCTCCGGTATTCTTCCCTGGAAAATTCCATGGACAGAGAAGCCTGGAGGGCTACAGTCCATGGGGTCTCAAAGAGTCGGACACAACTGAGTGACCGAGTAAACCAGGACAATGATAAAACAGGGAGCAAAATATTTCCCTAGCTCCAAAATGTTTATGTTTATAGAGAAGATGCGTATCTCCCAAGATAATTGTGACAAAACAGGCTGCTCTTAAGTTCTGCAAGAAGTAAATTTTGCATGATGAGAGCATGAGATATTAACTCAGACTGGAAAATCCAAATGGGTTCACTGAGAAAGTGACATTAACAGGACTTTGAAATGTGGGCAGATATTTTTTGAAGCAGAAAATAAAAAGAGTTTTCTTGATGAAGAGAACAAACAAGTAAACCAAGTATCCAGATTATCATCGTTTGGTGTTACTAACTTCTGGATATATTGTTATTGCAAATGTTATTACTGTATCTAGGTCAGTAATAAAATTATTTGGTCAGTCATGTATTCAAATGTTGGCACTATATTTAAATAACGGTTGATCATTTTAAGGAAAAAATTCTAATTTAAGACCTCACTACAATTTTTTTTTTAAAAGAAATAAATGGATAATAGCACTTTCCATGGTATTGTCTCAGAGACACATTAGCCTGCTTCAGTAGCATTTAAACATAACAACAATAGGCAGCATACTGCCTTTTCTCCTTTGCCCTACCAGGTTCTTTCTTTCTTATATTCTCAATAGTATTATACTGATAAAGTACAAATGTAGTTATTTGAGTATATGCACTGTGAGTGTCAAAAACCCATTTTGTTTATGTTTAAAACTAGAAAAGCGATTGATCCTATATTTTCTTAAACCATATTTTATTTTTTTTTTAATTTTATTTTATTTTTAAACTTTACATAACTGTATTAGATTTGCCAAATATCAAAACTAATCCGCCACAGGTATACATGTTTTATAAACAAAGAGCGATTATTTTTTCTATGAGGCACTGATCTCACATTAAATACATGCAAAGCACACCATTTATAGAAGGACAGAAAGTGCCTCTCACTCAAGAAGCCATTTGAATTGAAGGAGCCACAATACCATCTAGTGTCAGCTAAGCACAGTCTCTACTAATGTGGAGAAGAATGTAGGCTAAATTAAAATGAAGAAAAGAATGGAAAACAAAACCTGTGCCCTCTTTATACAATAATCTGAGAAATATTAATAAAAGTGTTGTCTGGCATGAGCACTCTCTGCTTCTCCTCTTTTATTAATTTTTGAACCAAACTTGTCCAAAAAATTTGACCAGTCACCTCAGTATATTTTACATCAGTATCCAATAGTTTGCCATTTTGCTGTTAAGGCTGAGCCCACAAATAAAAACCCATCACATTACTAAAGTGGTATTTCTTAACAGTGTGACTGTTGGATTGAGACTCTCTTGGACCATAGTAATATCACTCAGCAAAATTATCAGTGGTAAATTCAGCAGTTATTCATCCTTGTTTGTATCATCTGGGCTAAGGCTTTTTTTAACCGATTCTTGCTTCCTGTCCTTCATGGCTATCTAAAAGTTGATATTTCTCCAAATTGGGCTGAACTGCTCCAGGAAGTTGTGTATCTCCGGGAGTATTTCATTTAAACCTAAATGAAGTCATCTACATGGAACTTGTAACAAGGAGTCATGTTTATACCGTAGGATCCATGAATGTCAGAGCCTTGTCTTTTTAATTTATCCTTCTAACAATGAAAGCTCTAGCAATTGTTTACATTGGATGGTCACCCAGTAAATATTTTGAACATATTTATGATAACACCTCTCATGTCATCTTTTTATACATCATGGAATGTCTTAACAATCAGATCATGAGATCTCTGATTTGAGAAAGGGATTTGTATTTCTTCAACAGACAAAGGTTTGCCCACAAAAGTCACCCCCAAAATAGCTGATATTTTGCATCCAGCTTGGAATATATCCTGCCATGTTAAAATGGTCGGAGAAGGCAATGGCACCCCACTCCAGTACTCTTGCCTGGAAAATAAATGGACAGAGGAGCCTGGTAGGCTGCAGTCCATGGGGTCGCCAAGAGTTGGACATCACTGAGAGACTTCACTTTTCACTTTCCTGCATTGGAGAAGGAAATGGCAACCCACTCCAGTGTTCTTACCTGGAGAATCCCAGGGACGGGGGAGCCTGGTGGGCTGCCGTCTATGGGGTCGCAGAGAGTCGGACACGACTGAAGCAACTTAGCAGCAGCGGCAGCATGTTAAAATGGTACAGATAGAATTTACTCTTGTGTTGTAACACGTTTTACATTGCTTAAGTCACATCTCTTCTAACATATTTTGACAGCTTTATTAAGATATAGTTGACACAATAAGCTGCATATATTTAAAACGCACAATGTAAACATTTTTAACACACATATATATGTGCTACCATGAATCCACCATTATAACCAAGACAATGAGCATACCTGTTGTCCCCCCAAATTTCCTCCCGTCTTTGTGAAGTCTTGCCCTCTGCTTTCCATCCCAGATGTTACAGGATGAATTGAGGCCCCCTTCCAACTCTCTGAGTCTCCATGGACTGTAACTCATCAGGCTCCTCTGTCCACAGGATTTTCTCGGTTAGTGGGTTGCCATTCCCTTCTCCGGGGGATCTTCCTGATCCAAAGATCAAACCCGAGTCTCTTGCATTGCCGGTAGATTCTTTACCATCCGAATCACCAGGGAAGCCCACTCCTCAAACCGTATGGTGAAGCTCTAACTCGCAGTACCGCAAAATATAACTCCACTAGGACACAAGGTCTTCAAAGAGGTGATTAAGTTAAGGTCATTAAGGTGGACCCTAATCCAACCTGACTGGTGTTCTTACAGTAAAGAGGAATTCAGACACGCAGGAGACAGGAAGGCCACATGCGCACTGAGGAGAGACTATGTGAGGCCTCCGCAAACAAAAGACAAACGCCGCAAAATGAAAGAAGCCTCGCCGGGAACCTGGCCTCAGACTTCTAGTCCTCA
The DNA here is from genome assembly GCF_029407905.1 of Bubalus kerabau. Taxonomy (NCBI): domain Eukaryota; kingdom Metazoa; phylum Chordata; class Mammalia; order Artiodactyla; family Bovidae; genus Bubalus; species Bubalus kerabau. The sequence goes on along the minus strand of NC_073627.1, from coordinate 77,734,039 downwards.
GAAAGATGAGAAGATAAACCACCCAGTCTGTGGTATTTTTTAGGACAGCCCTAGCAAACAAGGCAACAACTTTCTTTCGGTCGCTACAGATGAGGTTGAATTTTCTACAAGTGTGTGCGCTCCATCGCTAAGTCGTGTCTGACCCTTTGTGACTCTATGATAGACCGTAGCCCCCTAGGCTCTTCTATCCATGGGATTTCCCAGGCAAGGATACTGGAGTGGGTTGCCATTTCCTTCTCTAGGGCATCTTCCCAACCCATGGATCAAACTTGTGTCTCCAGCATTGGCAGGTGGGTCCTTTGCCACTGAACAACCAGGGGAGCCCCAGATTCAACTTTCTAGAGTTCTATAGAAATGTACTGTCTTTGGTCTGGCTTTTTTCACTCAACATTACTTCTTTGAGATACATCCATGTTGTGCTGTATCAATACATTCATTTTCGTTCCTGAGCAATATTCTACTGAGTGTGTATACCACAGTTTATTCATCCATTCACCTAATGCTAGACATTTGTGTTGTTCTCTGGTTGGGACTACTACAAATAAAGGTTATGTGGACGTTTATTTACAAGTCTTTTCATGGAGATGATTTTTTTTTTAATCTTCTGTGAATATCTAGGACTAGAAAGGCTGGGTAATATGATCTGTGTATGTTTATCTTTTTAAGAAACTGCTAAACTGTTTTCCAAGACTATTGCATTTTAAATTCCCACCAGAAGTCTTTGAGAGTTCCTGTTGCCTCATATTCAAAAATTGGTATTGTCAATCTTGAAAAATTTTAGTCTTCATAATAGATATATAGTAGCATGTCAAGTGACTTAGCAGCAGCAGCAGCAGCATGTCGAAGTGTTTTTTAATCTGCATTATATTAAGACAGCAGCATTGAGCATATTCTAATGTGCTTATCTGCCAAAAGTATATCTTCTTGGGTGAAGTGTCTACTCAGTTTTTTGTTTTTTTTTTTTGCACTTTGTATTGGGCTACTTGTTTTCTTTTTACTGAATTTTGAGAGCTCTTTTTATATTCTGAGTATGAGTCTTTTTTTTTAAATCAAATTAGTGATTTGTAAATGTGTCCTGGTCTGTCTTATTGTTTTATTCTCTTCTTAGTGTCATTCACGAAGCAGAAAATTGTGATTTCAGAAATGTCAGTTTATCAATTTATTCTTTTATGGATCATGCATTTGGTATTGCATCTGTGAAATCTTTGCTTAGCCTCAGGTCAAAAAGACTTTCTCCAACGTTCTTCTAGAATTTGTATAATTTTCAGATTTAAATTTAGGTCTGAATACAATTGGAGTTAATATTAGTCTATGACTATTTTTTTTTGCTTTCATAGATAAAATCCTGAAGGTAATAACGCTTTCATGCTTAAATGTTCTGTCACCACCATTACCTGTTTCCATCCACATTCTACCTCTTTCTCCTTCTTCACATTCTTTTATCTAAGTGTTAGATCCTATCTCCTCCTAAGTCAGCATGTTTCTTGCTGTACTGACGACAGTAACATGGTCCAAATGCTTTCCTGGTTTCTTTCCTTCACATGTATGCAAGCTTAAGTTCTTTCTAGTAAAAATAAACAGTAAAATAACACTGTTGAAACTACATAGCTTTCCAATGACTTAATATTAACTTGCCTTAATTCTTTCCCTATCTGTATAACCCTCCTCACTCTTCCCCCTTCTCACTCTATATCATCTCTCTCTTTATGTTGCTTGAAATACGTTTTCCCGTATTTTCCCTTCTCATTGTACTGGTGACCATATGCAAAATTGGGGATTCTTCTGCCACCTTTAAAACAATGAATCCCCTGTGTACGCTCCAGACTGTTATAATCTGACCTATAATATAACCAAACCTGTGTTAACTTCACACTATTTCCAGTAGGAATGTCAGTTGCAATATATGTCAAATTTAACTCATTCTTCTTGGACCCAACATATGACTTGTTCTGTATTTCCTGTGCTAGTAGATGGCTTAACACTTACCTTATCACCTAAATCAGAAAGCTGTGATTCCTCTGTAACCTCTCCTTCATTCTCCATGAAAAAAATTATGAATTTCTTTCAATTATATTTCTTACCTATGTCTCCAATTCACATTTCTTCTCTATATTCTCTGTTCTACCCTTATTATATCTCTTCTGAAGTTTTGGAACAGTATTCAAATGGTCCCACAGAATCCGGTCCTTATTCTCTACAAATCCAACTTTCATACTGATGCTCAGATAAAGTTTCTGAAAGATAAATCTGTTCATAGGAACAACGTGTAAAAGCATGTATACCCACTGTGTATAGGAAGAATCGCACCCATTCTCATTTAACAGAATATGCCTTCCATGATCTGAGTACCTTATATTTGTCAGTCACTCTCTTAAATCTTTTCACTTACAATAAAGTCCTCTAAATGAATTCTAAGAGCCATCTACAACTAACTTCTTAGATTTCCTTGAACATGGCATTTTTAATATACCACTAATCCTTAATCCATGACATATACCTCTTCCTGAAATGGCCTTCCTTTTCATGTCCATTGGCAATCAACATAATTCCTGAAAAGGGTGGCTCATGCTTTCTTTTGCATAGAGCTTCCCATGACTCAGTAAAGCCAAGGTGAGTATTCCTGTTTTCCCTAAGTATGTACTTCCATGGAGCCCTTAACCCAGTATAACCATGATAACTATAATTTGGCCTATTATTCCCCATTGCTACACTTCAGGGCACAAGCCAGTTCATACTTTTGTTTACACATTCAGTATCTAGGACAATCTTTGGCACACAGAAAGCTGTTGACATTTTTGTTAAATGAGTAATTCATTTTTCTCTTTTTGTGGAGAATATTGTTCAAGGAGAGATACCTTTGCAATAAAAGGTAAAAAATTTCCCTTTCTTTAAGGACACAGGCATCAGATTTGTTCTACAAACTCTGATTGAAACTAGAAAATATTTTCTGAATCAGATATGACAAAAGTAGTTTGAGAATACAATAAACATTTAAGCCCTTAAAGTTAGGTATTCACTCATAAACTCAAAAGACAGCAAGGTATTCAAACCCAGCAAATGTTCCTATTCATCTGAAAAGGTAAACATATAGTCTATTTGCATAGAAACCAAATTCTGCTTCTGCTAGTTTCTCCCTTTATGAGTAGAGAAGTAGTAGTGGTTTAGTCACTAAGTTGTGTCTGACTCTTGTGACCCCATGGACTGTAGCCCACCAGGCTCCTCTGTCCATGGGATTTCCCAGGCAAGAGTACTGGAGTGGGTTGCCAGTCCCTTCTCCAGGGCATCTTTCCCACCCAGGGATTAAACTCACATCTCCTGCAGTGGCAGGCAGATTCTTTACCACTGAACCACCAAGGAAGATGATTATAGAAGTAACACTTGATTATTTAGATGTAGTGGGATTTTTTTTTTAGTTCTGTAATTTATTTGAACATAATAGTTAATGTTTGGACGTAACTTAAAAATTAGAATAATAGGTGCAAACTTAAGAAAATATTTTATTTCACATAGTTCATTAATATGATGTGAAAGCCTATTTATTAAGAACTATAGCCCTTAATTTTTAGGTAAGAAAATATAGAAAAAGGCTAAAGAAAATTATTGTAAAATAATCATAAATCCTAAGCTAACTTATCTCATTATTTTTATCTTACTGTTCAATAGAAAAGGTCCTTGTCATCATAAAATTGTCAGTGACAAAATGAAACATTGAGTCCACAACTGATAAAAATCCCAATAAAAGGCTACAAAGTAAGAATGCATATACTAAAGCCATCTCTGCCATTTCAATTACTGTCCTGAAGCCAGCCAGCAGTGCTCACCAGAATGACCTATTAAAACGTGAAAACTAGAGTACAAATCTGGATTCCATTGCTTGCTAGTTGTGGGGTTCATGGCAGATCATTAACCTCTGACTCTGTAAACCCACTCACAGTTGACAAAAACAGCAAGGCCTATTTAGCAGAAGAATTTAATGAAATATGTGTCAATCAGGACATTCCGAGCTATACTATGGCCAATTAACAACTCCAAAACATTTGCGGCTTAAAACTGCACACTTGATTCCCAGTTAAGCTTCAGGTATGGCTGGCCAACTGCTCATTCTGCCCACCATAACTCTCCAGGATGCAGGTTCACATATCCATCAGGAACACTGCCAGTCTGCCAAGGAAGGAAATGGAAATCTGGCAAGTTGCATATTGACTTTAAAGTAACATCGACATATATACACTCCCAAGTGTAAACTAGATAGCTCGTGGGAAGCTGCTGAATAGCACACGGAACTTGGTACTGTGCTCTGTGACGACCTAGTGGGGTGGGAGGGAGGTTCAAGAGGGAAGGGATATATGTACACATGTACTGATTCACTTTGTTGTACAGCAGAAACTAATACAGCATTGTAAAGCAATAATACTCCAATTAAAAAATAATAAAAAATAAAGCTTCAACCTAGACATAACACGTTACCTCTGCTCATATTTCATTGATCATATCACAAGAGGACAGGGAAGTATAATCCTATCATGTGCTACAAGGGATACTTAGGAGCTTGTATTTTATACACATAGCATTTTGATAAGCTCAGGGATCTTGGATAGATCACAATAGTTAATAGCTTGCTGTACTCATAGATTACTCTGTTCAGGGCACTCTGGTAAGGGCTTTGATCCTGTCATCTCAGCGAATTCTCATATTGGTCTGTACGGCAGGTACCCTGCTCTATCAGACACTGCTACTTACCTTTCCAACATCCATTCCCTCTATACTGATGTGATTTCTAGAACTGAGATTTCATCTGGGATAACAGTATATAAAGCTTACATTGCTGCTGCTGCTGCTGCTAAGTCGCTTCAGTTGTGTCCGACTCTGTGCAACCCCATAGATGGCAGCCCACCAGGCTCCACCGTCCCTGGGATTCTCCAGGCAAGAACACTGGAGTGGGTTGCCATTTCCTTCTCCAATGCATGAAAGTGAAAAGTGAAAGTGAAGTCACTCAGTCATGTCCAACTCTTTGCGACCCCATGGACTGCAGCCCACCAGCCTCCTCTTTCCATGGGATTTTCCAGGCAAGAGTACTGGAGTGGGTGCCATTGCCTTCTCCGATATAAAGCTTACATTATCTCTATATAATAACTATTTGGAGTCAAATGGAAAACTTCAGGCTAAACTATGGTATGTGGATTCTCTGAAAATAGCATCCCTTAAAAATATATAAATACATAAAGTAAAGCCATTCACTCTCCCCTCATCTTTCTATGGAAGGCAGAAATAACATCAAGTGATACAATGGTTATCAGGGGTTGTTCAGTCACTATTCAGTCACATGCCGGGTTATTTGCAACCCCATGGACTGCAGCACTCCAGGCTTCCTTGTCCTTCACCAACTCCCAGAGCTTGCTCAAACTCATGTCCATTGAGTCAGTGATACCATCCAACCATCTCATCCTCTGCTGTCCCCTTCTTCTCCTGTCTTCAATCTTTCCCAGCATCAGGGTCTTTTCTAATGAGTCGACTCTTTGCATCAGGTGGCCAAAGTATTGGAGCATGGGGTTAGGAAGGTAATCAGGGACATGCTGGCCATAACATCACTGCTGGTGATGCAGATCTGATGCCAGCAGTGAGTTACCTCGACCTTCCTGTATGTGAGCTAAATAAATAAGCCTCCTCTTCTTTGAGATGACTTCTAAAGTTCTCTATTTTCATCTGAATCATTTCTAATGGATACCATTTATATCTGCCTAGATTATTAATAAAATAAAACTAGTCATAGAGGAGTTATCTATATTGGCTAAAATAACAAGACCAATTAAGGCTAGATCTATATTGGCCTAATGATAAAGCCAGTTGGTTAACAAGGGACTATCCAATCAATTCTAACAACTGTGAGTCAAATCACACATATTTGATATTTCAATAGATATGTTATAACCAAGTGATTAATAAAATTTAGGTATTATTAAGGAACAGAGAAATTCTCAATGTTAATAAAATAGAGTTCAAATAAAATACACATGCTTCAATTAAGTGTATCCAAGTTTTCTTATTGATGTAACTTTGGCAGTGTGATTTCATTGTATAAATATAGTTTTCAGTAAAAGATTAACAATATAAGTGAATATAGGGTAACCAGTACCTTTATTAGGCTGAGGTTCCCTCACTTATGAATTGCAGTAGTTGATTAGATAATATGTATTACTTTCTAGCCTGTGGAATCTATGATTTTATTGTGGTGAGAGCAGGTGCTTTTAGAAACCTAACCATTCTTTGTGTATGATTCCTATAGAACAAATAGGAATTATTTGTTTTAATATCTTTCTTCTACAGGGATGCAAATTTTATCATAAAGGCATGCTTGCCTTTGTCACCCTGTGCTTCTAGCACTTAGTAGAAAATCTGCTCAAAGTATATTAATTGATGGATAAAGTGTTAAATACTGTTCTGCCTGAAAACGGGGCTAGATAGATAAGGAAAAGAATCACTTTGAATTAATCACAGCAATTTGTATTGATTAACTTGGAACCAATGTGACTATTACAAATAGGCAAATCTAGGCTTAACTAAATAAAAATTTCCTCACCATTTAGAGCTGCTTTTTGATTACTTATCTTGGGATCTTGTGAAGACTCAGTCTCAGGATATAATAGAAATAATAAATATTGACCTTGAAAAAGAGACACTTTTCTGGATTGACTGATGGTAGTCTATTTGTTAATATTCCATTGACAGTAAATACACTTGAAAACGTGGGTGGTTTAAAAACAATTAAAATCATTATTTTGCTCATGTAACAATTTTGTGTATATTTTCTTCAGTAGGGGGGCCTTTCTCTCTAAAATAACTCAGGGATCCAACTTTCTTCCATCTCTGGCTGTGCCATCTCCTTGGCCCCATCTCCCTCTGGATCCAGTTGGCAGAGGAGGAAAAGTATGAGGGAGAGTCCATCACAGTGTTTTATGGTCCAGGCAGGAGAGAGATTCAGATTACTAGCATTCACCCTCACTGATGCGAACTTAGATATATGGCCACACCTAACAGGAAAGGAGCCTTAGAAGTATACACTGTCTTTTCAAATAAGGAAATAAAGAATTTCAGTGGACAATTGGTCTTTGTTAATCTTGCATTACAATTCTGTAATCTGAAATTCTACATAGATACAATGGAAGGATATGTATGTATTTTGGGTCCTTCAAACACTCCCAATCCATCTTCAAGTATGAGTTATTTTCCCTTCTTGACATTAAAGCTTGAGAAAATAATGTGAATCTACTCTCAGAATTTCAGTATTGGAACTGAAAATGATATTCTTAAAGCTGTTTGTATCACATTCTCTTTTTTTCCCTTAGAAAGCTCATCAGTGGAACATTTTATGATGCTAATTCAATCTAAGCTTCTGTACTAATTCACATTATTTTCGTTAGAAATTCTATTCATCATAGAGACTAGATAAGCATAGAAGGCACAGAACTGGAAGTGCTTGTAGATGGACTGTAATGAAATAGTGGCTTTTATATTCTCATCCAGTCAGATTCTCATTATTATCTCCCAATACCAAATGAAACTTTCAGTAACAGGCACAGACCATTGTTGTGTTTTATGACCATTGCACATTTGTTCAAAAGTAAATTGAAATAATTGCCTTGGTTAAAATAATTGAAGGTCATCTGTAAATGGATTTATTCCATGTGTGTGCATGCATGTGTGTGTGAGTGTGTGTATCCTCCTTATAAACAAGCACCTGCAAAGAATTTTAGACTCTCTTCTTCCATTTAAGGGAAAATAAAAGGCAACTAAATAATAAAAATGAAGGGAAAGAACATTGTGAAGCTATTTCTTATTAAGTTATAATGCTCATTTTATAAGCTTTCACATACACATCCTTCCCTAGGTTTTTTTTATTTTTTTAAACCAGTTTTTGCCCAGTTAAAATTTAAATCTCAAAGGTCAGGATTATGTCTCCCTTTCAAAAAGATTTCCCCTATACCTATACACTGAGTGCATTTTGGATACTTTGTAACTTAAGTGTTGAATATGTATGTAATTTGATTTCAAGTATTAGGTTCACCTTGACATACACACACACACACACACATATCCCTGTCTCTCACAGGTTATTTTCTATGTAACTTACAAAAAGAACAGGCTAAATTTCAATTATTTATGTTATTTTTACAAACTGTCCCTTTTGAATGGTTGTTTCACAATACTGACATCATTACAGAAATCTTAAATAACAGTAACAAATTTTGTGGACACATGAAAATTATTTTTAATCTTGAATATTATTGCTTTAAAAGGAGAAAGAATAGTCATAGAGCTAAGAATATACTTTAAAGGAAACTGCATTTAGCATCCATGTTGTCCTTGACACAAGAGCTAGTATCATTTTATAAACTATAAAATACAGAGGATTATTTTATGTGAAACCAATATAAAAATATTAAAAAGAATCAACCACGTATTGATTTGAACCATTATAAATAAATAACTATGCAACTTAAATAACTTATACATTATAATTATGTGGTTTATCCAAAATATTTTCCATTTCTAATATCCTAATATTTCATTACATATAGATTCTAATACATACACACACAAACAGCATGAATATTCTCCTTCCCTTTCACTCTCATTATCACCACTGCCCCTTCCACCACCCCAATGTACCCTCAAATATAAGTTTACAGAAAAGATCAGTCAGAATCTGACTTATCAAGGATGTCAAGATGACTCATATGACCAGACATACAATATTTTGAACAGTTTGAGATCATTTTTGGCAGAACTGCGGTAATGAGCCTCCTAACCTCTGACTCTAAAGAAGTAGAGGAATATCTGAGAGATTATGTCAAATATCTTCTCCAATGATTCAGAATACTTTTCTTGCATTCCCCAAATATTCTTCAGTTCAATTCAAATAAAATTTCTCTTGGAAAACTTTTGGAACAATAAGACTCAGTCTGAGTCAGATATCACTTTACAGCAAATTGCATTTCCAGTGTTTATTCATTATCGTTTAATTTTTTGAAAGCTGACTCACTGTTATGCACTTCTCACTGTTACTGTTGAGAACAAAATAAAATAAAAGACAAGTTTGCTTTGACAACTCCATTATTGGTATACTTGTTACAAGGAAACAGTACTTGCTGATGATTGAAAAATGGCAATGAAAACAGACTGCTTCTCACTTCTCATTGTTACCTGCACTTTTGTAGGCTATGGATCAAACTAATGTCTCAAAACAAAAATTCAGAAACGTCATAGAGAAAAGGCAGGTGGTAGACAAAAGTCTGATGTCCTTCCAAGATTCTGATATCCTGATGATTTAATCAAATGGTAAGCTAGATACTGCTGTAAGGGACTCTGTAGATGAGATTAAGGCCACTAATCAGCTGACCTTTAAAAAGACTATCCCGGATCCAGATGTGTTAATATAATCATGTGATGATGGCTAAGTCACTTTAGTTGTGTCCAACTCTACAACCCTATGGACGGTAGCCCACCAGGCTTTTCTGTCCATGGGATTCTGCAGCAGAGAATACTGGAGGGGGCTTCCATGCCCTCCTCCAGGGGATCTTCCTGACCTGGGAATCAGATTGAACCCATATCTCTTAAAGTTTACCTGCATTGGCAGGTGGGTTCTTTACCACTAGCACCACCTGGGAAGCTCTAATATAATAACTGCTGCTGCTAAGTCGCTTCAGTCGTGTCCGACTCTGTGCGACCCCAGAGACAACAGTCCACCAGGCTCCCCCATCCCTGGGATTCTCCAGGCAAGAACACTGGAGTGGGTTGCAATTTCCTTCTCATGAGCCCTCAAATGTAGAAAAAAAAAAGGGTAAAGAGTCAGAGAAACTGCAGAACAAAGTAGGAGGTAAAGTTAGAAATCTGATTCTCTGCCTTTTCTGGCTTTGAGTAGGACCATGAACCAAAGAATGCCAATAGTTCCCAGAAGATGAGATCAGCATGAAACCAAGTTCAGTCAACAATCTGAATGAGCTTGGAAAGAGGATTCTCCCACAGAGCCTGCAGATAGGAAAGTACTCTAGCTGACATCTTAAGTTGACCTTGAAAAATTCTAAGAACCAACTGAGCCACTCCATATCCTTGCTCAAACAAACTGTGAGATAATGAATGTATTTGAAGCCACAAAGTTTATGGTAATTTGTTAGTGTAGCAATAAAAACCTAAAACAGGCAGCTCAACAATGAGTGAGTATGTGTGTGTGCTACTTACATAGTATCTCTAATGCTTAGAGCAGAGACTGGCACATATATTAAAGTGCATAAATATTTGACTAATGAAATTTGCTAATTACTTTAGAGCCTAAAAGTTAGGAAAAATTATTCTAAGCATAATCAGATTGTTAATATAGATTTTGTGTATGTGATCGAACCATCCTGAAATGAAAATATTGGTACTTTTATGTTAGAATCAAGTAATGCATGGCTTATGCATTCTCAGTTTTGTTTCACTCTTTGAGATGCTTTGGATTGTAGCCCACCAGGTTCCTTTATCTATGGGATTTTTCAGGCAACAATACTGGACTGGATTGCCATTTCATCCTCCAGTGAATCTTCCCAACTTGAGGATCGAACCTGTATCTCATATGTCTCTCCAATGTCTCCTATATTGCAGGTGGAATCTTTACTGCTAAGCTATTGGGTAAGCGCAATACATAGTTCAGGAAAAGATAAAAGCACACCTGAGGTCAGGGGCGGCAGCCGAGGGGAATGGCAAACCACTTCAGTATTCTTGCTTTCAGAACCCCATGAACAGTATGAAAAGGCAAAATGATAGGATACTGAAAGAGGAACTCCCAGGGTTGGTAGGTGCCCAATATGCTACTGGAGATCAGTGGAGAAATAACTCCAGAAAGAATGAAGGGATGGAGCCAGAGCAAAAACCATACCCACTTGTGGATGTGACTGGTCAAAGAAGCAAGGTCCAGTGCTGTAAAGAGCAATATTGAATAGGAACCTGGAATTTCAGGTCCGTGATTCAAGGCAAATTGGAAGTGGTCAAACAGGAGATGGCAAGACTGAACATTGACATTCTAGGAATCAGTGAACTAAAATGGACTGGAATGGGTGAATTTAACTCAGATGACCATTATATCTACTACTGTGGGCAAGAATCCCGTAGAAGAAATGGAGTAGCCATCATGGTCAACAAGAGTCCGAAATGCAATACTTGGATGCAATCTCAAAAACGACAGAATGATCTCTGTTTGTTTCCAAGGCAAACCATTTAATATCACAGTAATCCAAGCCTGTGCCCCAACCAGTAACGCTGAAGAAGCTGAAGTTGAATGGTTCTATGAAGACCTACAAGACCTTTTAGAACTAACACTCAAAAAAGATGTCCCTTTCATTAGAGGGGACTGGACTGCAAAAGTAGGAAGTCAAGAAACACCTGGAGTAACAGGCAAATTTGGCCTTGAAGTACAAAATGAATCAGGGCAAAGGCTAATAGAGTTTTGCCAAGAGAACGCACTGGTCATAGCAAACACCCTCTTCCAACAACGCAAGAGAAATCTCTACACATGGACGTCACCAGATGGTCAACACCAAAATCAGATTGATTATATTCTTTGTAGCCAATGATGGAGACGCTCTAAACAGTCAACAAAAACAAGACCAGGAGTTGACTGTGGCTCAGATCATGAACTCCTTATTGCCAAAATCAGACTTAAATTGAAGAAAATGAGGAAAACCACTAGACCATTCAGGTACGACCTAAATCAAATCCCTTATGATTATACAGTGGAAGTGAGAAATAGATTTAAGGGACTAGATCTGATAGTCAGAGTGCCTGATCAACTATGGATGGAGGCTTGTGACATTGTACAGGAGACAGGAATCAAGACCATCCCCATGGAAAAGAACTGCAAAAAGCAAAATGGCTGTCTAAGGAGGCCTTACAAATAGCTGAGAAAAGAAGAGAAGGGAAAAGCAAAGGAAAAAAGGAAAGATATAAGCATCTGAATGCAGAGTTCCAAAGAATAGGAAGGAGAGATAAGAAAGCCTTCCTTAGCAATCAATGCAAAGAAATAGAGGAAAACAATGGAGTGGGAAAGACTAGAAATCTCTTCAAGAAAATTAGAGATACCAAGGGAACATTACATGCAAAGGTGGGCTCAATAAAGGACAGAAATGGTATGGACCTAACAGAAGCAGAAGATATTAAGAAGAGGTGGTAAGAATACATAGAGGAACTCTACAAAAAAGATCTTCATGACCAAGATAATCACGATGGCAGATCACTCACCTAGAGCCAGACATCCTAGAATGTGAAGTCAAGTGGGCCTTAGAAAGCATCACTACGAACAAAGCTAGTGGAGGTGATGGAATTCCTGTTGAGCTATTCCAAATCCTGAAAGATAATGCTGTGAAAGTGCTGCACTCAATATGCCAGCAAATTTGGAAAACTCAGCAGTGGCCACAGGACTGGAAAGGGTCAGTTTTCATTCCAATCCCAAAGAAAGGCAATGCCAAAGAATGCTCAAAGGCAATGCTGCACAATTGCACTCATCTCACATTCTAGTAAAGTAATGCTCAAAATTCTCCAACCCAGGCTTCAGCAATACATGAACCGTGAACTTCCAGATGTTCAAGCTGGTTTTAGAAAAGGCAGAGGAACCAGAGATCAAATTGCCAACATCCACTGGATCATCGAAAAAGCAAGAGAGTACCAGAAAAACATCTATTTCTGCTTTATTGCCTATGCCAAAGCCTTTGACTTTGTGGATCACAATAAACTGTGGAAAATTCTGAAAGAAATGGGAATACCAGACCACCTGACCTGCCTCTTAAGAAACCTATATGCAGGTCAGGAAGCAACAGTTAGAACTGGACATGGAACAACAGACTGGTTCCAAAGAGGAAAAGGAGTTCGTCAAGGCGGTATATCGTCACCCTGCTTATTTAACTTATATGCAGAGTACATCATGAGAAATGCTGGGCTGGAAGAAGCACAAGCTGGAATCAAGATTGCCAGGAGAAATATCAATAACCTCAGATATGCAGATGACATCACCCTTATGGCAAAAAGTGAAGAGGAACTAAAGAGCCTCTTGATAAAAGTGAAAGAGAAGAGTGAAAAAGTTGGCTCAAAGCTCAACATTCAGAAAACGAAGATCATGGCATCCGGTCCCATCACTTCATGGGAAATAGATGGGGAAGCAGTGGAAACAGTATCAGACTTTATTTTTTGGGGCTCCAAAATCACTGCAGATGGTGATTGCAGCCATGAAATTAAAAGATGCTTACTCCTTGGAAGGAAAGTTATGACCAACCTAGATAGCATATTCAAAAGCAGAGACATTACTTTGCCAACAAAGGTCCATCTATTCAAGGCTATGGTTTTTCCAGTGGTCATGAATGGATGTGAGAGTTGGACTGTGAAGAAAGCTGAGCACTGAAGAATTGATGCTTTTGAACTGTGGTGTTGGAGAAGACTCTTGAGAGTCCCTTGGACTGCAAGGAGATCCAACCAGTCCATTCTAAGGGAGTTTGGCCCTGGGTGTTCTTTGCAAGAAATGATGCTAAAGCTGAAGCTCTGGTATTTTGGCCACTTCATGCAAAGAGTTGACTCATTGGAAAAGACTCTGATGTTGGGAGGAATTGGGGGCAGGAGGAAAAGGGGACAACAGAGGATGAGATGCCTGGATGGCATCACCAACTCGATGGACGTGAGTTTGAGTGAACTCCAGGAGTTGGTGATGGACAGGGAGGCCTTGGGTGCTGCGATTCATGGGCTCGAAAATAGTCAGACACCACTGAGCAACTGAACTGAACTGAACTGAATTACTCAGATATAAAAATAGAGAATTTTTTCACTTTTATGGTTCATAAAATTTGCTTGGTACCCAAGAAAAGTTAGCTGTTATCTGCCTTTTTTTCTATTTCTTCTTCCATCCTATAATTAGACTTAAACATGAACTATTAAAACCCAGTGATCATATATTATTTCACATAGCAGCTCACTCAATGTTTGACAATGAAAAAAACTTAAAGGGTGAATTGCATTCTAAATATACAGTTGCAGAATTAGAAAACCTGACAATTGGAGAAGGGAACACTTATCTCTTACCTCTTAGGTTCCATTATGTACTAACCTAGGGAAAGCCAATATGGAGTATCCACGGTGACTCTAAAGAACTAAGTGTTCTTTTCTGACTTCATGAATTCATAACAATAGTTTCCTATTGAAATTGCAACAGCATCCATTAGCCATTCTTAATTGACTGCATGTTGTTGTTTATCAGTCACTCATCATGTCCAGCTACTTGCGACACCATGGACTGCAGCATGCCAGGCCTCCCTGTCCCTCACCATCTCCCGGAATTTGTCCAAGTTCATTTCCATTGCATTAGTGAAGCCATCAAGCCATCTCATCCTCTGATACCCTCTTCTTCTTCTGCCCTCCATCATTCCCAGCATCAGGGACTTTCCCAATGAGTTAGTTGTTCACATCAGGTGACCAAAATACTGGCACTTCAGCTTCAGCATTAGTCCTTCCAATGAGTATTCAGGGTTGATTTCCTTTAAGATTGACTGATTTGATCTCCTCACTGTCCAGGGGACTCTCAGGATTCTTCTCCAGCACCACAGTTCAAAGGTATTAATTCTTTGCCCTTCTGCCTTCTTTACTGTCCAGCTGTCAAAACTATATGTGACCACTGAGAAGACCATAGCCTTGACTATACAGACCTTTGTCAGCAGAGTGATGTCTCTGCTTTTCAACACACTGTCTAGATTTGTCATTGCTTTCCTGCCAAGAAGGAATAGTCTTCTGATTTCATGGCTTCAGTCATCATCTGCAGTGATTTTAGAGCCCAGGAATAGGTAATCTGTCACTGTTTTCACTTTTTCCCCTTCTATTTGACATGAAGCAATGGGGCTGGATACCATGATCTTAGATTTTTGTAATATTTAGTTTTTTTTTTAATTTTATTTTATTTTAAACTTTACATAACTGTATTAGTTTTGCCAAATTTAAGACAGATTTTTTACTCTCCTCCTTCACCCTCATCAAGAGGTTCTTTAGTTCCTTTTCACTTTCTGCCATTAAAATGGTATCATCTGCATATCTGAGGTTGTTGATATTTCTCCCACCTATCTTGATTCCAGCTTATAACTCATCCAGCCCAGCATTTCTCATGATGTGTTCAGCATGTAAGTTAAATAAACAGGGTAACAACAGACAGCCTTGTTGTACTCCTTTCTCAATCCTGATCCAGTCAGTTGTTCCACACAGGGTTCTAACTTTTGCTTATTGACCCGCATGCAGGTTTCTCGGGAGACAGGTAAAATGGTCTGGTATTCCCATCTCTGCATATGTCATGTGAAATATACATATATATATATACACACACACACATACTCATCATGGAATGTTTTATTTCCTCTTTGAGAAATAAGGAAACCAAAGTATAAAGAGTAAATACTTTAGACACAATTGTAAAATTAGTAAATGACTGGAATGGAATTTGAATTCAGTTCTATGTGGCTCCTTAGCCTTCGCTCTGGCTAGCCTACCAGATTATGTTTCTAGGCAAAAGGTTTTAAAACCTGTTAGAATATTTTATGATGTGTTCCAACAGAGAATAATGTGTGGTTTGAGAAATAATTGGTCCATCCACTATCTTTGCAATCTATTGTTTCTGTGACTAGATATGATTACTTTGGCTCTCTGAATTCAATTTTTTCATACATAACATAGAGTATTACTTTCCTAGCATGTGAGATGAGTGCAATTGTGCGGTACTTTGAGCATTCTTTAGCATTGCCTTTCTTTGGGATTGGAATGAAAACTGACCCTTTCCACTCCTGTGGCCACTGCTGAGTTTTCCAAATTTGCTGGCATATTGAGTGCAGCACTTTCACAGCATCATCTTCCAGAATTCGAAATACCTCAACTGGAGTTCCATCACGTCCACTAGCTTTGTTCGTAGTGATGCTTCACTTGACTTCACATTCCAGGATGTCTGGCTCTAAGTGAGTGATCACACCATTGTGATTATCTTGGTTGTGAACCTCTTTTTTGTACAGTTCTTCTGTGTATTCTTGCCACCTCTTCTTAATATCTTCTGCTTCTGTTAGGTCCATACCATTTCTGTCCTTTATTGTACCCATCTTTGCATGAAATGTTCCCTTGGTATCTCTAATTTTCTTGAAGAGATCTCTAGTTTCCCCTTCTGTTGTTTTCCTCTATTTCTTTGCACTGATCACTGAAGAAGGCTTTCTTATCTCTCCTTTCTATTATTTGGAACTCTGCATTCAGATGCTTATATCTTTCCTTTTCTCCTTTGCTTTTCACTTCTCTTCTTTTCATAGCTATTTGTAAGGCCTCCCAGACAGGCATTTTGCTTTTTTGCATTTCTTTTCTATGGGGATGATCTTGATTCATGTCTCCTGTAGAATGTCACAAACCTCCATCCATAGTTCATCAGGCACTCTATCTATCAGATCTAGTCCCTTTAATCTATTTCTCACTTCCACTGTATAATCATTAAGAATTTGATTTAGGTCATACTTGAATGGTCTAGTGGTTTTTAGAAACCTATATATAAGTCAGGAAGCAACAGTTAGAACTGGACATAGAATAACAGACTGGTTCCAAATAGGAAAAGGAGTATGTCAAGGCTGTATATCGTCACCCTGCTTATTTAACTTATATGCAGAGTACATCATGAGAAACACTGGGCTGGAAGAAGCACAAGCTGGAATCAAGATTGCTGGGAGAAATATCAATAACCTCAGATATGCAGATGACACCACCCTTATGGCAGAAAGTGAAGAGGAACTAAAAAGCCTCTTGATGAAAGTGAAAGTGGAGAGTGAAAAAGTAGGCTTAAAGCTCAGCATTCAGAAAATGAAGATCATGGTATCTGGTTCCATCACTTCATGGGAAATAGATGGGGAGACAGTGGAAACAGTGTCAGACTTTATTTTAGGGGGCTCAAAAGTCACTGCAGATGGTCATTGCAGCCATGAAATTAAAAGATGCTTACTCCTTAGAAGGAAAGTTATGGCCAACCTAGATAGCATATTCAAAAGCAGAGACATTACTTTGCCAACAAAGGTCTGTCTAATCAAGGTTATGGTTTTTCCGGTGGTCATATATGGATGTGAGAGTTGGACTATGAAGAAAGCTGAGCACCAAAGAATTGATGCTTTTGAACTGTGGTGTTGGAGAAAACTCTTGAGAGTCCCTTGGACTGCAAGGAGATCCAACCAGTCCATTCTAAGGGAGTTTGGCCCTGGGTGTTCTTTGGAAGAAATTATGCTAAAGCTCAAACTCCAATATTTTGGCCACCTCATGCGAAGAATTGACTCATGGGTAAAGACTCTGATGCTGGGAGGGATTGGGGGCAGGAGGAGAAGGGGACGACAGAGGAAGAGATGGATGGATTGCATCACCGACTCGATGGACATGAGTTTGGGTGAACTCTGGGAGTTGGTGATGGACAGGGAGGCCTGGGGTGCTGCAATTCATGGGGTCGCAAAGAGTCTGACTGAGCGACAGAACTGAACTGAACCTAGAATAATCATAATACCTACTTAATTGTGCTTTTGTGAGGAGTATGCAATATATGCAGAGTGAGATAGTAAAGTACTTAGTCCAGCACCTGACACCAAGGAAATGCCCTCAGAAGTTAGCAGACACCACTATTATCATCACCTGCTACACTGCTGGAGGAAACCAGGACTACAATACAATATTAAGATGGAAATTACAGCTGCCCACTAGGATAATCAACTGCCATTATCTCAAAGAATAGAGCCAGTTAAGTATCATAAACACTTCTACGCATTGATTGTAAACATGGACAAGTACTCAAGAACCACTGCAATAGTATGCAAACACCCTGTATTCCTTGAAGAACTTATGTAAATATACAAGTGGACAATGTAAAACAATGGATGATTCACATCCATTTTGTTTGAAGAGCTTAAGAGGTTTGTTGTTGTTTAATAGGAATTGCTACAAGCTGACAAAGAATGAAGATGGAAGTTAATTCCTTCTTCTTTTGCTTTCGGCAGTCAGGATGACTGGTAGCACTGTGTAAATTCAAGAAAGGCTGTTGACGATACATTGGTGAGCAGTAGAATAGTAGCACTGAAGAGAAAACCAGAGGTGGTGCTGATAAATTAGAATGGGAAAATAAGCATCATGAATCCTCAGGAGTTAGGTGGTAGTCAAGCAACATGAAAGCAGATCAGACATTCATAGCATAGGACTCTGTACCACCATGCTGTGCACCACTCTTTTGAAGGAGCCTGTTAAATGACAAGGGCAAAACTGAAAAATATTAAAATTTCTCCAAATGCCTGTCATCTGGTGTTGAAATATAGCCTCGTGGACATGAGCTACTATGATCTAAAGGACCCACGGGGGCAGATTACAAGTCAGGAAGCTATCTAAAGCGCCCTGGGAATGCTCTCCATCGTGAGGCTCTAGAAGGGGAGAGTTAAGCTATACTGTTTGCACCTTTGTGCCATTATCATATCTTAAACTTTGAGGAAATTACCACTGTTGTCAGTGCACAGCAAAATGGACAAGTTTAGACAAAATGCAAAAGAAAGGAAATCTGCTAAGCAGAACAAAAAGGTAATTTTTGCCTCCTAAAAATTAATGTATCATGTCAGGACTGCCATTGTGGTCCAGTGGTTAAGATCTGCCTTCCAATTCAGGAGACACAGGGTCAATTCCTGGTCCAGGATGATTCCGCACACCATGAGGCAACTAAGCCCATGTGCAACAACTGCTGAGTATGCACTTGAGAGCCTGCCAGCCACAACTACGGAGCCCATGTGCTGTGACTGCTAAAGCCTGTGAGCCTAGAGCCCGTGCTCTGCAACAAGGGAAGCCACCACAATGAGAACTCCGAGTACCGCCAGCAAAGAGTAACCCCGGCTCGCTGCAACTAGAGAAAGTCTCTCCACGACAACAAAAGACCCAGTGCAACCAAAAATAAATATTTTAAATGAATAAAATATTACACCAGTGCTATATGGCAATATTCATCATATCCTTTGACTCAGGTGGGGTTGGCCCATTCTAAGATGTACCCCAAAATTCTCGGCCCCAATATGACACACCTTTTCGATTCATCACATGAACTTTGTGTTATTCTGTTTAAAGTCTAGGCAGTGCTCTGAAGGAGTATTCAAGAAGTAAATAAGGTCCCAAATCAGTTGACTTTGAGAGACAGAGATTCTTTGTGGATCTGATATGACCATATGAGCCCTTAAAAGATGCAAGACTTTCCCTGGTGAGAGAGTTTGAAAGCACAAGAGGATTTGATATGAGGAAGTATCACAGACTGAATTGTTTCCCACCAAAATGTATATGGTGAGACCCTAACTTCCAGTGTGACTTTAGAGACAAGGCCTATAGGAAGGCAGTGAATGTTAGGTGAGGTCATAGTGTGGGGGCTTAATGCGATATAACTAGTGTCTTTGTAAGAGGCAGAGACACCAGAGTCCAGCCCTTTTTCTGCACACACATAGAGGCTGCAGCAAGGGGGCAGACATCTGCCAATCAGGAAGAGAGGCTCTCACCAGAAACCAACCTTGATCTTGGACTTACAGCCTCCAGAACTGTGAGAAAATGAACTTCTGTTGTTTAAGCCACCTAGTCTGCGGTGCTCTCATTGTAGCATCCCAAGCAGAGTCAAAAGATTTTCCATCGAGTGTTTTGAAGACTGAGAGGGTCACATGACAGGGGAACATGGACAGTGGCCTCCAGCTGACAGCCATCAAGGAAACAGGAATGCTCGTTCTATAACTGCAAGGAAGTGAATTCTGACCCAACCCAACTTAGAGCCTTGGAATCTGAATGAGAGCACACAGGTTTCAGCCTTATAAGCACTTGAGCAGGGAACCCAGCCACCTCAGCCCAGGTGTCTGCCTGACAGTACTGTGAGTTAATAAAAGAGTTTTGTCCTAAGGTGCCAAACTTGTGGTAATATATTTAAAAGGAAAGCAAATGAAAAGCCACTTCGAGACTAATTCTATTTTTAAAACAGCTTTATCAAGGTATAAACTGACACACAGAAAACTGTCCATATTTAAATGTATACTAGTTTGAAGATATGCATATACCTGTGAAAACATTACCACAATCAAGGTAACAGACATATTTTATATATCTATAAACTTCCAAAAATGAGATTCAGAGATATTTTTAGTGGGTTGCCCCAAAGTTTTCTGATGAGAAGTTCCTTTTTGTACTTCTCAATCATATACCTCAACATGAGATAGGAGGTGCAGGCTGCAGGTATCACTCCCACCTAGAATACAAAATGGATGCTCACATATTTTTGTAGCAGGACATATTTTTCTTACCAGGGCCTAAGCATCAGGGACATAGTTATTTATTTCACAGGGATTAGATCAATGTTGACATTATTTTTTGCAGTTCCTAGAGTATTTTTAAATACATTTCTGATAGCTTACAGATTTAAGAAATGAACTCAGATGGGACATTCTGATTACATTAATAAATTAGACATATAAATACAGGCAGTGATAAAATGGGATGGGGTAGTGTGGGTAGGAGAGCACTGAGTTCTCTAATGATTCAATGCCCTCAGTACCCGAGTACCAATTGATAGATAGCACAGAAGAAGTTCAATGATGATTTAATTTAAAAGTTCCCTGTGCTTTATCATTCATGTTTAATTAGAGTTAGTCCATTAATTACCTTCTTGAGAAGTGAGACTGGAAAGAAAATTAAGTGGTACTTTCAAAAGCTAATTTTGCAAACAATTAAATGAAGCCAAATGTAATTGATAATTGCTATAACAACTGACCCTGAGGCATTCCTCTTTAGAAAAATTGTTGTTTGGACTTTGATAATATGAGAGAATAAAAAAAATCTCTTTATAAATTTAAATAAGCATGGAAAAGTCAAAACAAAGACAATTAAGCTTCTCATAAAATTTGACTCAAGCTAAAGGTGGCAATTTTAGCGGCACAAATTTTAACATAGTTTCTGAAAAAACATACAGTTGATGATAACCAGGTCTGAAAACTGGGGAAAAACTGAAATATATTTCAATTATCACAAAAACTTGAAAAAGGCAATGAATCATGTGCTACTCTTGTGTCTTTTTGAGGGAAGCTAAATCTTTCAACCATTTCTTTCCCAGTGCTTGCATGTATCTTTTAAAGTTTTTAAACAGGAACTACATAGCAAACTGAGTATACCATTTTAAAATACCGTTATCAATGGTAAAAAAACTGGAAGCTTTTCCTCTAAAATTAGGAAGGATTCCCACTCTCATCATTTATATTTAACAAAGTGTTGGAAGTTCTAGCCACAGCAATCACAGAAGAAAATGAAATAAAAGGCATCCAAATTATAAAGGAAGACGTGAAACTGTCACTATTTGCAGATGACATAATACTGCATATAGAGAACCCTACAGTCTCCCCATTAGTAAATGGATTCAGTAAAGTTACAAAAAAAGATTAACATATAGAAGTATTTTGTTTTCCTACACACTAATAATGAACTAGCAGTGAGAGAAAGCAAGAAAACAATCCCATTTATAATCATCAGTTCAGTTCAGTCACTCAGTCGTGTCTGACTCTTTGAAACCCCATGAATCGCAGCATGCCAGGTCTCCCTGTCCATCACTAACTCCCGGAGTTCACTCAAACTCAAGTCCCTCCAGTCGGTGATGCCATCAGCCATCTCATCCTCTGTTGTCTCCTTCTCCTCCTGCCCTCAATCCCTCCCAACATCAGAGTCTTTTCCAATGAGTCAACTCTTCGCATGAGGTGGCCAAAGTATTGGAGTTTCAGCTTCAACATCATCCTTCCCATGAACATCCAGGATTGGTCTCCTTTAGGATGGAGAAATTTTAAAATATAATATGATCCAGCAATTCCACTCCTGGGTACATATCTGAAGAAATAAAAAAACACTAATGCAAAAAAAAATATATATATAGGCACATCACTATTCTTAGTAGCTTTATTTATAATAATCAAGATATGGAAACCACCTAAGTGTTCATCAAAGGTAAATGGATGAAGGGGATGTGAGAAATTATATATACATATATACACATATCTCATGGCATCTGGTCCCATCACTTCATGGGAAATACAAAGGGAAACAGTGGAAACAGTGTCAGACTTTATTTTGGGGGGCTCAAAAATCACTGCAGATGGTGATTGCAGCCATGAAATTAAAAGACGCTTACTCCTTGAAAGGAAAGTTATGACCAACCTAGATAGCATATTCAAAAGCAGAGACATTATTTTGCTAACTAAGGTCCCTCTAATCAAGTCTATGGTTTTTCCAGTGTCATGTATGGATGTGAGAGTTGGACTGTGAAGAAAGCTGAGCACCAAAGAATTGATGCTTTTGAACTGTGGTGTTGGAGAAGACTCTTGAGAGTCCCTTGGACTGCAAGGCGATCCAACCAGTCCATCCTAAAGGAGACCAGTCCTGGGTGTTCATTGGAAGGACTGATGCTGAGGCTGAAACTCCAATACTTTGGCCACCTCATGCGAAGAGCTGACTCATTGGAAAAGACCCTGATGCTGGGAGGGATTGAGGGCAGGAGGAGAAGGGGACAAGAGAGGATGAGATGGCTGGATGGCATCACCAACTCGATGGACATGAGTTTGAGTGAACTCCGGGAGTTAGTGATGTATAGGGAGGCCTGGCATGCTGTGATTCATGGGGTTGCAAAGAGTAGGACACAACCGAGCGACTGAACTGAACTGAACTGAACTGATATATAATTCCAAACTAAAATTATTTTGCCAAAGAGAAACTGTTGAACTGTAACAAAAATAAGTGTAGACTAGATTTTGTGTATATGTAGAGAAAACCCCCGAGGTTATCAATTGTGTGTCACAGTCCTCTTCTGTAGATATATGTGTGCATGTGTATCAGTTCAGTTCAGTCACTCAGTTGTGTCCAACTCATTTCAACCCCACGGACTGCAGCATGCCAGGCCTCCCTGTCCATCACCAACTCCCACAGTTTACTCAAATTCATGTCCATTGAGTCAGTGATGACATCCAACCATCTCATCCTCTCTCATCCCCTTCTCCTCCTGCCTTCAGTCTTTCCTGGCATCAGGGTCTTTTCAAATGAGTCAGTTCTTCACATCAGGTGGCCAAAGTATTGGAGCTTCACCTTCAGCATCAGTCCTTCCAATGAATACCCAGGACTGATTTCCTTTAGGATGGACTGGTTGGATCTCCTTGCAGTCTAAGGGACTCTCAAGAGTCTTCTCCAACACCACAATTCAAAAGCATCAATTCTTTGGTGCTCATCTTTCTTTATAGTCCAACTCTCACATCCATACATGACTACTGGAAAAGCTATAGCCTTGATCAGACGGACCTTTGTTGGCAAAGTAATGTTTCTGCCTTTTAATATGCTGTCTAGGTTGGTCATAACTTTTCTTCCAAGGAGCAAGGGTCTTTTAATTTCATGGCTTCAATCACCATCTGCAGCGATTTGGGAACCCAAAAAGATAAAGTCTGTCACTGTTTCCATTGTTTACCCATCCATTTCCCATGAAGTGATGGGACCAGATGCCATGATGTTAGTTTTCTGAATGTTGAGTTTTAAGCCAACTTTTTCTCTCTCCTCTTTCACTTTCATCAAGATGCTCTTTAGTTCTTCACTTTCTGCCATAAGTGTGGTGTCATCTGCATATCTATAGTTATTGATATTTCTCCTGGCAATCTTGATTCCAGCTTGTGATTCCAGCACAGCATTTCTCATGATGTATTCTGCATATAAGTTAAATAAGCAGGTTGACGATATATAGCCTTGATGTACTCTTTTTCCTATTTGGAACCAATCTATTCCATGTACAGTTCTAACTGTTGCTTCCTGACATGCATATTGGTTTCTCAAGAGGCAGGTCAGGTGGTCTGGTATTCCAATATCTTTAAGAACTTTCCAGAGTTTATGGTGGTCCACACAGTCAAAGGCTTTGGTATAGTCAATAAAGCAAAGTAAATGCTTTTCTGGAACTCTCTTCCTTTTTGATGATACAACAGATGTTGGCAATTTGATCTATGGTTCCTCTGCTTTTTCTAAATCCAGCTTGAACATCTGGAAGTTCATGGTTCATGTACTGTTGAAGCCTGGCTTGGAGAATTTTGAGCATTACTTTACTAGCATGTGAGATGAGTACAACTGTGCAGTAGTTTGTGCATTCTTGAGGATATATATATGTACATTATATGTAATTTATATACATGGTGGCTCAGACAGTAAAGAATCTGCCTGCAATTCAGGGGTCCTGGGTTCAATCCCTGGGTCAGGAAGATCCCTTGATGAGGTGAATGGCAATCTACTCAAGTAGTCTTGCCTAGAGAATTCTATAGACAGAGGAGTCTGGTGGCTACTGTCCATGGGGTCACAAAGAATCAGACACAACTGAACGACTAACACATTCATTTTTATATGTGTATATACACATATGGTAAAATATTACTTAGCCATAAAAAGAATGAAATTTTGCCATTTTAAACAACATGGATGGACTTGGAGGTATTATACTCAGTGAATTAAATTGGACAGAGAAAAATAAATACTGTATGTGTTCATTTATATGTGGTATATTAAAAACTAAAATGAATGAATATACTAAATGGAAATCGATGCACAGATATAGAGAATAAACTAGTGGTTACCGGTGGAAAGAAGTGTTGGAGGAGATGTAACATAGGGAAAGGATATTAAAAGGTACAAACTACTAGGTATAAAATGAGTGAGACACAAGGAAGTAATGTACAGTATAGAAAAGATAACCAATGTTTTATACCAACTTTAAATGGAGTAAAATCTATAAACATATTGAATCACTACTTTGTACACTTGAAAGTAATATTGTAAAGCAACCACTCTTCAAAAAATAAAATTAATTATAAATAAAATGTCATTATCAAACACTGACTCTGTGACAGGCACTCAGTATGCTGTTAGTGATACACCTAACTTTTCACTGAAACAGCTCAGAGTTCAGCAGAGGATAAATATGCTGACACAGCAAAGCATAGAAAGGACAAGCAATAGAATAATCCAGAAAGAAAGGACACGTATTCTGTCTGGGTCAGCCAGAGCAGGCTCTACAAACAGGGGTGTGGGAGGTATAAGTCTCTTACTGAAGAGATTGGGTAGTATTGAGACCCTGGCAAGGAAAAGCATTCCAGCAGAGGGAATGGCCTGGGTAAAGACTGACAGCTGTGTGCAGACTCTGTGGGAGAGCTTCCTGGTCAGGCATCTTACAAACTTTTTGCAGAGGTGATTCAGAGGTTTTGAAAAGAATCCTGACATCAACTTTTATAAATTTATTAATTTCACTTAATAGCCAATTAGAGATATTACTGATGCTATTGTGGGTTCAGTTCTAGACCAATGAAATAAAGAAAATATCACAATTGACTCAGACAGTGAAGAATCTGCCTGCAATGCAGGAGACTCAGGTTCCATCCCTGGGTCAGGAAGATCCCCTGGAGAAGGAAATGGCTACCCACTCCAGTATTCTTGTTTGGAGAATTCCATGGACAGAGAAGGCTGGAGGGCTATCATCTATGGGTCACAAGGAATCACACACGACTGAGCAACTACTAAGGTAAGTCCAGTGAATTTTTTTGGTTTTTTAGTGCAAATAAAACTTACACTGTAGTCAATTAAGTGTTCAATAGGATTGTGTCTAAAATAAATACATATCTTAATTTTAAAAACTTTATTGCTAAAAAAAAATGTTAACCACCATATAAGCCATCAACTTACCGCAACAAACATATACTGAAAAAGTTTTAAATATTGTGAGAATTACGAAAATGTGACACAGAAACAAGAAGTGAGCAAATGCTGTTGGAAAATGGCACTGATAGACTTGCGTGACACAGACTTGCCTCAAACCTTCAGTGTGTAAAAGTCACAATATCTTCTAAGCACACAAAAAAGTGAGACACAATAAAATAAGATATGCAATTTTGGCTATTCATGCAGTTCACATTGGGCTCAGATGACAAAAAATTTTACCAAAACCATGTTTTCCCTTTGGGAATTTTACAAGGCATCAGAGAACAGGAAATCAGGCAAAACAACATGAGGCAACATTAACTCTGGGCAGCCCCCCAGCTGTGGCCCTTCTTTTTCCTGCATCTCAGAACACAGTCTTCTTTTCTTTAAGATTTTGTTTTCAAGTGGACCATTTTTAAAGTTTTCATTTAATTTTGTTATGATGTTTCTGTTTTACATTCTGTTTTTATGGCTTCAAGGCATGTGGCATCTTAGCTCCCTGACCAGGGACTGAACCCACACTCCCTGCATTGGAAGATGAAGTCTTAACTACTGAGCCACTAGGGAAGCTCCAAACACAGTCTATTTTAAAAAGCACCAAAATGCCAGTCTTGATGAATGAATTATGATTGGTTAGAATTATCCGGAGAAGGCAATGGCAACCCACTCCAGTACTCTTGCCTGGAAAATCCCATGGACAGAGGAGCCTGGTAGGCTGCAGTCCATGGGGTCGTGAAATGTCAGACACGACTGAGAGACTTCACTTTCACTTTCCTGCATTGGAGAAGGAAATGGCAACCCACTCCAGTGTTCTTGCCTGGAGAATCCCAGGGATGGCGGAGCCTGGTGGGCTGCCATCTATGGGGTCGCACAGAGTCGGACACGACTGAAGCAACTTAGCAACAGCAGCAGCAGCAGAACTATCAGTTTCCCACACCCAAATATCTTTTTCTGGCCCCCTCACAGCTGGGACTACCCAGAAAGCAAGTTAATACTGAATTGTAAAGATGAGTGGGTCCTAGATAAGTTTTGACGTTATGTTTACATATATTATACATTATAATGTACACAAGCATACATGGATCTCCATATATGACTCTGTGTGTACATGCTCAGTCATGTCTGACTCTTTGCAACCTCATGGACTGTAGACTGTCAGAACCCTCTGTTAATGAAATATACAGGCAAGAATACTAGAGTGGCTTGCCACTTTCTACTCCAGGGTATCTTCCAGACAGGGATCGAATCTACATCTCTTGCATTGGCAGGCAGATTCTTTACCACTGCACCACCTAGGAAGCCCTTATATATGACTACACTTACATATATATACTATGTATATGCAAAGGTCATCTCTTCTACATAACAGTTCTTTTTTTTTAATTAATTAATTAATTTTAACTGGAGGCTAATTACTTTACAATATTGTAGTGGTTTTTGCCATACATTGACATGAATCAGCCATGGGTGTACATGTGTCCCCCATCCTGAACCCTCCTCCCACCTCCCTCCCCATCCCATCCCTCAGGGTCATCCCAGTGCACCAGTCCTGAGCACCCTGTCTCATGCATCGAACCTGGACTTGTGATCTGTTTCACATATGATAATATACATGTTTCAATGCTATTCTCTCAAATCATCCCACCCTCACCTTCTCACACAGAGTCCAAAAGACTTCTTTACTTCTATGTCTCTTTTGCTGTCTCTCAGTCATAGTTACCATCTTTCTAAATTCCACATATATGCATTAGTAAACTGTGTTGGTGTTTTTATTTCTGACTTATTTCACTCTGTATAATAGGCTCCAGTTTCATCCACATCATTAAAACTGATTCAAATCCATTATTTTTAATAGCTGAGTAATATTCCATTGTGTATATGTGCCACTGCTTTCTTATCCACTCATATGCCAATGGACACCTAAGTTGCTTCCATCTCCTAGCTATTGTAAGCAGTGTTGCAATGAACATTGGAGTACATGTGTCTCTTTCAATTCTGGTTTCCTCAGTATGTATGCCCAGCAGTGGGATTGCTGGGTCATATGGCAGTTCTATTTCCAGTTTTTTAAGGACTCTCCACACTGTTCTCCATAGTGGTTATACTAGTTTGCATTCCCACCAACAGTGTAAGAGGGTTCTCTTTTCTCCACACCCTCTCCAGCATTTATTGCTTATAGACTTTTTGATAGCAGCCATTCTGACTGGTGTGAAATGCTACCTCATTGTGGTTTTGATTTACGTTTTTCTGATAATGAGTGATGTTGCACATCTTTTCATGTGTTTGTTAATCATCTGTATGTCTTCTTTGGAGAAATGTCTGTTTAGTTCTTTGGCCCATTTTTAGATTGGGTCATTTATTTTCTGGGAATTGAGCTGCATGAGCTACTTGTATATTTTTGAGATTAATTCTTTGTCAGTTGCTTCATTTGCTATTATTTTCTCCCATTCTGAAGGCTGTCTTTTCACCTTGCTTATAGTTTCCTTTGTTGTGCAAAAGCTTTTAAGTTTAATTAGGTCCCATTTGTTTAGTTTTGCTTTTATTTCCATTAGTCTGGGAGGTGAGTCATAGAGGGTCCTGCTGTGATTTATGTCAGAGTGTTTTGCCTATGTTCTCCTCTAGGAGTTTTACAGTTTCTGGTCTTATGTTTAGATCTTTAATCCGTTTTGAGTTTATTTTTGTGCATGGTGTTAGAAAGTGTTCTAGTTTCATTCTTTTATGAGTGGTTGACCAGTTTTCCCAGCACCACTTTTTATAGAGATTGTCTTTTCTCCATTGCATATTCTTACCTCCTTTGTCAAAGATAAGGTGTCCATAGGTGCATGCATTTATCTCTGGGCTTTCTATTTTGTTCCATTGATCTATATTTCTGTCTTTGTGCCAGTACCATACTGTCTTGATCACTGTAGCTTTGTAGTATAGTCTGAAGTCAGGGAGGTTGATTCCTCCAGTTCCATTCTTCTTTCTCAAGATTGCTTTGGTTATTTGAAGTTTTATGTATTTCCATACAAATTGTGAAATTATTTGTTCTAGTTCTCTGAAATATACCATTGGTAGCTTGATAGGGATTTCACTGAATCTTTGGGTAGTATACTCATTTTCACTGTATTGATTCTTCTGACCCATGAACATGGTATATTTCTCCATTTGTGTCATCTCTGATTTCTTTCATCAGTGTTCTATATATAGGTCTTTTGTTTCTTTTGGTAGATTTATTCCTAAGTATTTTATTCTTTTTGTCACAATGGTGAATGGAATGGTTTCCTTAATTTCTCTTTCTGTCTTCTCATTGTTAGTGTATAGGAATGCAAGGGAATTCTGTGTGTTAACTTTACATCCTGCAACTTTACTATATTCATTGATTAGCTCTAGTAATTTTCTGGTGGAGTCTTTAGGGCTTTCTATGTAGAGGATCATGTCATCTGCAAACAGTAAGAGTTTTACTTCTTATTTTCCAATCTGGATTCCTTTTATTTCTTTTTCTTCTCTGATTACTGTGGCTAAAACTTCCAAAACTATGTTGAATAGAAGTTGTGAGAGTGGGCACCTTTGTCTTGTTACTGACTTTAGGGGAAATGCTTTCAATTTTTCACCATTGAGGATAATGTTTGCTGTGGGTTTATCATATATAGCCTTTATTATGTTGAGGTATGTTTCTTCTATTCCTGCTTTCTGGAAGGTTTTTCTCATAAATGGATATTGAATTATGTCAAAAGCTTTCTCTGCATCTATTGAGATAGTCATATGGTTTTTATCTTTCAATTTGTTAATGTAGTGTATCACATTGATTGATTTGCGGCTACTAAAGAATCCTTGCATCCCTGGGATAAAGCCCACTTGGTCATGATGTATGATTTGTTAATATGTTGTTGGATTCTGTTTGCTAGAAATTTACATAACAGTTCTTATCTGCTTAACACTATCAAGCCATTATCTGTATAGATACTGGAGCCTAAACTTCCTCTGGCCCATAACCATATGCCACATAATGATAAATTTCACCCCACTTGCTTCCTGTTGGCCCTTCTAGATACACAGTGCTATATAAATTCAGTTCAGTTCAGTTCAGTCAGTTCAGTTCAGTTCAGCTGCTCAGTCATTTTTGACTCTTTGTGACCCCATGGACTGCAGCATGCCAGGCCTCCCTGTCCATCACCAACTCCCACAGTTTACTCAAACTCATGTCCATTGAGTGTGATGCCATCCAACCATCTCATTCTCTGTCATCCCCTTCTCCTCCTGCCTTCTATCTGTCCTAGCATCAGGATCTTTTCCAATAAGTCAGTTCTTTGCATCAGGTGGCCAAAGTATTGGAGCTTCAGTTTCAGCATCAGTCCTTCCAATGAATATTCAGGACTGATTTCCTTTAGAATGTACTGGTTGGATCTGCTTGCTGTCTAAGGGACTCTCAATAATCTTATCTAACACCACAGTTCAAAAGCATCTGTTCTTCAGTGCTCAGCTTTCTTTATGGTCCAACTATCACATCTATACATGACAATGCAAAAACCATAGCTTTGACTAGACAGACCTTTGTTGGCAAAGTAATGTCTCTGCTTTTTAATATGCTATCTAAGTTGATCATAGCCTTTCTTCCAAGAAGGAAGTGCCTTTTAATTTCATGGCTGCAGTCACCATCTGCAGTGATTTGGGAGCCAAAAAAATAAAGTCTATCATTGTTTCCATTGCTTCCCCATCTATTTTCCATGAAGTGATGGGACCAGATGCCATGATCTTAGTTTTCTGGATGTTGAGTTTTAAGCCAACTTTTTCACTCTCCACTTTCACTTTAATAAAGAACTATGTCAGTACCTTTTAATAATAGTGTTTCTCAGAGATAGGACCTACCAGAACATAGTGGAACTACTTGATCCTTTGGTAGTATGTAATAGTCCTTAATTTTACTTAAAATAATCCTGATCACTGAACTGAGATTGACTGAAAAAATACTCATTGACTTTTAATGATACCAAGTTTGCATACAAACCTCATCATAATAATGAATAATGCTTTTATCTTTGATACAATTTAGAGATTATCAAAATTACATCAGTCCCTCTATTAACAGTTAGATCCATTTTTATCACAAGATAGGTTTCTGAAAAGCATTGAGAGAAATGTACTCTTTGTTTCTAAATACCATTACTATTTCCCCCTGTATTTATATTACTCTGCATATGAGATCAGATCATAATATAGTCTCAGCCAAGGATACTCTGGGACCTCCCTCAGTAAATGTGCTGGATTCGACTTTTCCTCTTTACCTTGGATTATTTATTGCTAGTCCTCAGGGGTCTGCTAAGATTCTCTTTCAATGAAGTATTGAATTTCTTTCTTTCTCCAGGTGCTCACAAGCACAGAAGCATTCTGACCAATAGTACAGCAAAGACTTAGAGCAGATGACTCATTCTAACCCCCTTAGTGTCCCATTCTCTATAAGGACTTCCTAACATGAAGATCTTTTTTGTACAGTTCTTCTGTGTATTCTTGCCACCTCTTCTTAATATCTTCTGCTTCTGTTAGGTCCATACCATTTCTGTCCTTTATCAAGCTCATCTTTGCATGAAATGTTCCTTTGGTATCTCTGATTTTCTTGAAGAGATCCCTAGTCTTTCCCATTCTATTGTTTTCCTCTATTTCTTTGCATTGATCACTGAAGAAGGCTTTCTTATCTCTTCTTGCTATTCTTTGGAACTCTGCATTCAGATGTTTATATCTTTCCTTTTCTCCTTTGCTTTTCACTTCTCTTCTTTTCACAGCTGTTTGTAAGGCCTCCCCAGACAGCCATTTTGCTTTTTTGCATTTCTTTTCCATGGGTATGGTCTTGATCCCTGTCTCCTGTACACTGTCACGAACCTCATTCCATAGTTCATCAGGCACTCTATCTATCAGATCTAGGCCCTTAAATCTATTTCTCACTTCCACTGTATAATCGTAAGGGATTTGATTTAGGTCATACCTGAATGGTCTAGTGGTTTTCCCTACTTTCTTCAATTTCAGTCTGAATTTGGCAATAAGGAGTTCATGGTCTGAGCCACAGTCAGCTCCTGGTCTTGTTTTTGCTGACTGTATAGAGCTTCTCCATCTTTGTCTGCAAAGAATAGAATCAATCTGATTTTGGTGTTGACCATCTGGTGATGTCCATGTGTAGAGTCTTCTCTTGGTTGTTGGATGACCAGTGCATTTTCTTGGAAAAACTCTATTAGTCTTTGCCCTGCTTCATTCCGTATTCCAAAGCCAAATTTGCCTGTTACTCCAGGTGTTTCTTGACTTTCTACTTTTGCATTCCAGTCCCCTATAATGAAAAGGACATCTTTTTTGGGTGTTAGTTCTAAAAGTTCTTGTAGGTCTTCACAGACCCGTTTAACTTCAGCTTCTTTAGCATTACTGGTTTGGGGCATAGACTTGGATTACTGTGATATTGAATGGTTTGCCTTGGAAACAAACAGAGATCATTCTGTCATTTTTGAGATTGCATCCAAGTACTGCATTTGAGACTCTTTTGTTGACCATGATGGCCACTCCATTTCTTCTGAGGGATTCCTGCCCGCAGTAGTAGATATAATGGTCATCTGAGTTAAACTCACCCATTCCAGTCCATTTCAGTTCGCTGATTCCTAGAATGTTGACATTCACTCTTGCCATCTCTTGTTTGACCACTTCCAATTTGCCTTGATTCATGGACCTGACATTCCAGGTTCCTATGCAACATTGCTCTTTCCAGCATTGGACCTTGCTTCTATCACCAGTCACATCCACAGCTTGGTATTCTTTTTGCTTTGGCTCCATCCTTTCATTCTTTCTGGAGTTATTTCTCCACTGATCTCCAGTAGCATATTGGGCACCTACTGACCTGGGGAGTTTCTCTTTAAGTATCCTATCATTTTGCCTTTTCATACTGTTCATGGGGTTCTCAAGGCAAGAATACTGAAGTGGTTTGCCATTCCCTTCTCCAGTGGACCACATTCTGTCAGATCTCTCCACCATGTACAAAAAAGATCTTCACGACCCAGATAATCATGATGGTGTGATCACTGACCTAGAGCCGGACATCCTGGAATGCGAAGTCAAGTGGGCCTTAGAAAGCATCACTACGAACAAAGCTAGTGGAGGTGATGGAATTCCAGTTGAGCTATTTCAAATCCTGAAAGATGATGCTGTGAAAGTGCTGCACTCAATATGCCAGCAAATTTGGAAAAGTCAGCAGTGGCCACAGGCCTGGAAAAGGTCAGTTTTCATTCCAATCCCAAAGAAAGGCAATGCCAAAGAATGCTCAAAGTACCGCACAATTGCACTCATCTCACACGCTAGTAAAGTAATGCTCAAAATTCTCCAACCCAGGCTTCAGCAATATGTGAACCATGAACTTCCTGATGTTCAAGCTGGTTTTAGAAAAGGCAGAGGAACCAGAGATCAAATTGCCAACATCTGCTGGATCATGGAAAAAGCAAGAGAGTTCCAGAAAAACATCTATTTCTGCTTTATTGACTATGCCAAAGCCTTTGACTGTGTGGATCACAATAAACTATGGAAAATTCTTAAACAGATGGGAATACCAGACCACCTGGTCTGCCTCTTGAGAAATTTGTATGCAGGTCAGGAAGCAACAGTTAGAATTGGGCATGGAACAACAGACTGATTCCAAATAGGAAAAGGAGTTTGTCAAGGCTGTATATTGTCCACCCTGTTTATTTAGCTATATGCAGAGTCCATCATGAGAAATGTTGGACTGGAAGAAACACAAGCTGGAATCAAGATTGCCGGGAGAAATATCAATAACCTCAGATATGCAGATGACACCACCCTTATGGCAGAAAGTGAAGAGGAACTCAAAAGCCTCTTGATGAAAGTGAAAGTGGAGAGTGAAAAAGTTGGCTTAAAGCTCAACATTCAGAAAACAAAGATCATGGCATCGGGTCCCATCACTTTATGGGAAATAGATGGGGAAACAGTGGAAACAGTGTCGACTTTATTTTTCTGGGCTCCAAAATCACTACAGATGGTGACTGCAGCCATGAAATTAAAAGACGCTTACTCCTTGGAAGGAAAGTTATGACCAACCTAGACAGCATATTCAAAACCAGAGACCTTACTTTGCTAACAAAGGTCTGTTTAGTCAAGGCTATGGTTTTTCCTGTGGTCATGTATGGATGTGAGAGTTGGACTGTGAAGAAGGCTGAGCACCGATGAATTGATGCTTTTGAACTGTGGTGTTGGAGAAGACTTTAGAGTCCCTGGGACTGCAAGGAGATCCAACCAATCCATTCTGAAGGAGATCAGCCCTGGGATTTCTTTGGAAGGAATGATGCTAAAGCTGATACTCCAGTACTTTGGCCACCTGATGCAAAGGGTTGACTCATTGGAAAAGACTCTGATGCTGAGAGGGATTAGGGGCAAGAGGAGAAGGGGACGACAGAGGATGAGATGGCTGGATGGCATCACTGACTCGATGGACATGGGTTTGTGTGGACTCTGGGAGTTGGTGATGGACAGGGAGGCCTGGCGTGCTGCGATTCATGGGATCACAGAGAGTAGGACATGACTGAGCGACTGATCTGATCTGATCTGAACATGAAGATGGAGGTACAGGTACCAGAAGTAGAAGGACCACGTCATGCAGGAAATAACTTCAGCCTAAACCTGGGACCAAGTATGGTAATGTCAGTGTCTCATCTTTGAAGCACCCAAATGGCCTAGGGCTGGAGATAAGAAAAGACTCTTTCTCCTACTGAAATCTAATCTAACCATGGTAAAGAGTAGCAGAAATATATGCATGATATACATAGGAAATAGAATCCGAGTGCATCATTTGGTATATAAAGAGATAATATAAGAGACATTCTGAATATGCTCCAAATGATGGCGATCCCTCATATCCTGTTGTGAGGAAAGCTACTCCTGCAGCAAAAGTTTTGTTTGGGTTTTGGGTTTTGGGGTTTTTTATTTATTTATTTATTTTTGTATATATAATATATATTATACTGGGTCAGCCCCAAAATATGTTTTTTCATAAGATGTTATGGAAAAACCTGAACAAACTCTTTGGCCAATCCAATAATGTATTATATGTGTGTGCTAAGTTGCTTCAGTCATGTCTGACTCTTTGCGACCTAATGGACTGTAGCCTGCCAGGCTCCTCTGTCCGTGGTATTCTCTAGGCAAGAACACTGGAATGGGTTGCCTTGTCTTCCTCCAAGCAAAAGTTATTATATGTATTCTGTCCTGCTGCTGCTGCTAAGTCACTTCAGTCATGTCCGACTCTGTGTGACCCCATAGGTGGCAGCCCATCAGGCTCCACCGTCCCTGGGATTCTCCAGGCAAAAACACGAGTGGGTTGCCATTTCCTTCTCCAATGCATGAAAGTGAAAAGTGAAAGGGAAGTCGCTCAGTCATGTCCGACTCTTAGCGACCCTATGGACTGCAGCCCACCAGGCTCCTCCATCCATGGGATTTTCCAGTCAAGAGTACTGGAGTGGGATGCCATTGCCTTCTCCGGTACTCTGTCCTACATGGATAAATGAGGAAGTTGTCAACCCTTTGGCCATTGAAAGAAGCAAGGCAGGCAGAATAGCAAGGATGAAAGACCTGAGAGGAGAGCACAAGGAAAACAAAGCCTTTTATGGTAGGTACCCCAGTGGTAGAGTGGGTAAAAGTTCCACCTTAACACGAGAGCCACTGTCAAATTGCTCTGCTAAAAAAAAGAAAACTTGTATAAATTTGCAAATCCATGATTAGTGTATGAAAGTTAACAATTCTCCTACATCTACCTAAACTGGATTTAAATGTTCACTAAAGATGTTTATAATCTCATTTTGCTTTATTTTTTCATTTAAGGGCTAGAGAAAATTTTCATACATTTATTGATGATGTATATTTATTTCTCTGTAAATTGGTAAAAACAATTGACAGTAAATATTGCAATAATCATAATCGATATTAAGTGAGATTCCACTATGCTCCCTTGAGGCAGGTTTCAAATGGGCATGCTGTTAAGTCAATAAGTCACCCATGGAGCCCACTCTTCTGACATTTGTGATTGAGGTGATGGACATTCCAATATTTGGATGGGTGAAGTGGGAATTCCCTGCTTCATGTAGCAGTCACCAAATTAATTTTAACTTGCTCATTGTTTTGTGTCAACAAATCTGTGTACATCAAGATATCAGATTAGATGAAAGGAGAAGGAATGGGACCTGATCCAGGATATGGGGATATTTATGATGCTTTAAATCTAATTGTTTTCTGGTAACAAAGGTAGGCACAGACATAATAATTGTCTTGCATTTTATCTGTAATTGCTTCGAATCCTTTTTGGATGAAGGTGCAATGAGTTCTCCTTGACTGTGAGTTTCTCTGGAGCCAATTAAATTTGTATTCCCAAGGTTTAGAACAGTTCCTGGCACATGCAGTTATTAATAAGTATTACTAAATGGTTTCTGATTATATGAATGGGCTTAAAAGAATTAGTATAGTAAAATAATAGCAATATATAAATGACATCTAAGACTATAAATTCTTAACAACATGACCAAAAAAATTCACCCTGACATCTCTTTTTTCATGCAGTTGAAATTCTAAAAATGTCACTTTATTGACATAGTGCTTTCCTCTCCTCTTCATTCATGACAATGCATCCTTCTCTCTCTGTTTATGGGGAGAAGCTATTGGCATTTTTCTATAGAAGCATTTGCAGGGATTATACATCCTCACAGTTTGGCACGTTCTTTGATAGAAAAATGTGCTGAATTGACCTGCTCGTTATAAAATACTAGAGATTTACTGTCCTTCTCTTCTGTGGATGGTGAGAAATAGCTCTTCTTTGCTAAATAGTAAAGAAAAATTATTTTTCTACATAAATATTATCACTAACAGCATTCATCTTCTTGATAAATATGAAAAATAATATCTATCTTTAAGAACTGCTGGAAACTCAAGGCCAATAAACAACTTAGAAAGCCTCATTAATCTTTATGAATTGAAAATAAATCCTATAGGAAATATAATTTCCCCTTTTAAAAAATATTCTTCTCTCATTTCATTTTTTATGACAAAGGAAATGCAATCTCATTTTCTTCAATTAGAGAGTATAGATTTCTTTTCAAACAAAATTAAAAACCATATACAATGCCTCATCACATAGGGATAAGATCAAGTAGCAATTTATTATGTATCCTTCTCTTATTTTCCTATATATGAGTATATATTTATAAAAGATAACATTAGTGAATTCCATTTGCAAGTTTGTGAAAAACAAAATCGCTATGTCATGACCATATTCCTATATTAATAAATATTGGTTTAAAAGACATTGTGAGGATTTAACTACAATTTATTTAACCATATGCATCCTTAAGGAAATTTTAATTGTTTACACCTTTGGTTATAATAAATAATACTACAGGAAATATTTATGACTCTTCTGAATTTAAATCCTAGCATTCACACCAACTACACATATGTTTGGGGAACTTTCTATTTAGTCTCCTCAGAAGGAGGATCTATAATAATTTTAAAATTTTTAAGTGTTTAATATTTAATGTCAAACTATTTTCCCAGAAGCCTATACATGCTTACATTGCTGTCTATAGTATATGAATGCTTCCATAAGATTTAATATTTAATTTTAATAATATTTCTCCCTGAAAACTCAGCTACCAAGTATATTTTCAAGTATTGAAAGTGTGTTTAATAAATTTGTGCTTTCACTTGACATAGCACGTTTATTACATACACTTTTCCTCCATAATAATGAAATAAAGGCACTTTTTAAAGATAAACTAAAACCATACAGTTATAAATAAAATAAATCACAAAATCATTTGCCCCCAGTAGTACTATTTCCCAGAGAAAATAGATTTACATCAGTTTTGTACCTACATACACACACATGTATGTCTGTATACACACACATTCTCTCTCTTTACACAGACACACACACACACACATACACACACACACACACACAATATATGTTTGTAGAAGTAGCTTTTCCTCTTTCCAAAATTGGTATCATATCCAATACACTGTTCTGTGTTTTTTCCTAAACACTGAATACTTCTATACTTTTCCTTTTATTTGCCAAAGCACCCTTCTGAGTATGAACACGTTTCACTTATCCCAACACACCCAGATCACATCTCTTATCTCAGCAATCTGAGGAATCTCAGATCTCAACTTACCAGAAAACAAGTATTTTGATTTTCTATAGACTTTCCATTTCTATTATTGTTAGCATCATCAGAAAAGGCCAAGAATTGAATACAAGGCAAATATAAGTTTCTTATGGAACTATCTCTAAATGGAGTTTTGAAAAATAATTATGTTATCAACAAAATTATAATAAAAATAATTTCTCATATGATTTATTTTAAAAGGAAGAGAAAGGAATTATGCACTTTTGTTGTTGTTTGTCTTTGGATGGTGATTTGGAACAGTGTAAAAAGGTGAACTTCTTCAATCCATTCCATCAGCTACACTGAGGGCCAGAAGAATTGAAGAAGTTCAACCAATTGAAGTTCTCAGATCAGAGTGAGTCTTTGTTTTCATCAATGAGGATACTGCAAGGATGAAGAAATGAAGTGTGCCTCCTTGCTACCTGCGGATAAACTTTGAAAGCTTTATGCAGAGTGAAATAAATCATACATAAAAGAACACCCAGATTGCCCTCTTGCTCTTCTAGTTGTGATGTCACTTCCTCTTATTACTCAAATATTGTGTTAAACGTGATTATGTGGAATCTAGAAAAAATGGTGCAGATGAACCTATTTGCAAAGCAGAAATAGAGATACAGATGTAGAAAACAAACTCTATCCTTTGTATGGATACAAAGGGGGTAAAGGGAGGTGAGATGAATCAGGAGGTTGGGATTGACACATTTACGCTCATGCTCATTTGTGCTCATGCTCAATAATGTCCAATTCCTTGCAATCCCATGGACTATAGTCCACCAGGTTCCTCTGTCCGTGGGATTCTCTAGGCAAGAATATTGGAGTGGATTGCCATTTCCTACTCCAGGAGCTCTTCCCCACCCAGGATTTGAACCCATGTCTCTTGTATCTCCCACATTGGCAAGTGGGTTCTTTACCACTGTGCTACCTGGGAAGCCTACACACACACACACACACACACACACACACACACACACACACACTCACACACACACACACACACACACACACACACAGTACTATGTATGAGATAGATAACTAATGAGAACCTATGGTATAGCACAGGAATCTCTGCTCAATCCTCTGTAGTGACCTAATGGGAAGGAAATCCAAGAAATAGGGGATATATGTAGACATATGGCTGATTTGCTTTGCTGTACACCAGAAACTAACGCTACATTGTAAAGCAACTATACTTCAATAACAATTTTAAAAAAAAGTGAAGAAAATAAGTGAACATTCTTCAGATGTGAGGAATTCTCCAAGAACAGCAACCAGCACCCAATGAGCCTACAAGAGACACCTCAATCCCTGAGTCACACCATGATATACTTCCTCTAGCCCACCCTCCATCCCCAATTACAGCTCTAACCCTATCTGTGGCTGTCACTACCCACCCACATCCTCTACTTGCCACATGCATTTCAGTAGCACTTGCATTCTCTTGCCCACAGTGTTTTGCAGGACATACCCTCCAGCTGTGAATACCTTTTCCAACCTCTTCTTGTAATCTAGATATCGGTCAGATACATGTGACTGATATTCCCATAGAAGTATGTTGATCCCAGAACACCCCAGTCTTGTAGTCTCTGATCAGTGATGTCTATCACCCATCAGGGTGAACAGACTCATGGTCATTGTCTTTTCTCACATCTGAATATTTCCACCCCCATTCTCACCCATTTCTGTGCTAGAAATCTTCAGCAAGGTCAAGCAATGAGCCAATATTGATTTAGGGTCAATATTCTCTTTATTTTAAGCTATCCATGCATTGAGTAACTGTGCAATAGGAAAACAGGAAATAAAAACTGAGTCCCCACAAAGTGCTCACAGATAAGCATGTTTCCTGAGGAATTACATGAATAGATAGAACATTTTTCCATATAGATTGTTTTCTTCTTTATAAATTATTAAAATAGAAAAAAGAGTAAATAGACCAAAAAAATGTAGAGAGGGTGACAAGACTTCAGCCTGAAAGTACGTTTTATTGCAAAATAATGCAAATGATTTGCTAAAAATACAAGAGTGTAGGAAGTAAAAGTCAAATATTTCTGTTTCTCTTTGCATAATTCTTGAGAATCATTTTGCCTATACCTTTCCATTTTTCCTTTTACAGATCACATCAATGTTTATAGACAATATTAGCCCTTTTCAAATGTCTTTGCAAATACATTTTCCCTTATTACTTTATTTATTGTGCTCATGTGCATGTGTTATAAAGTGCATTAGCTTTTTTCCCTTTATGATCCATAGGCTTTGTGTCATTCTTTGAAAAAAAATTCCTACTCCCAAGATGATATGATTTTTTGTAATTTGTGTGTGGTAGTAGAGCAAAGCATTATAGAAAAACTTTCTTTTTTTATATAGCAACCTTTCACTGACACTGAAATAAACTGGCCCCTGGGAAAAGAGTGACATTACATTTAATGGAGCTGAACATGTTTGGAATCATCAAATACAAGATCAATTAACCAGAAAATTGATAGCCCCATAAATTTATACAGAAGCCTCTCAGTGAACCTACACACAATTTATGAGCACTTGGCAAGAAGGACACTTGCAGAAATAATCCACACATCTCACTGTTAAGTCACATTGAGACTCAGAAATGTAAACACACACACATGAACTGTGTAGACTTAAAATGGGTTCCTAACTGTTCTCAGAAAAACTCATACTCAAGACATGTCAGGTTTTATATATTTTATGTCCATGTATACATGATTTGTTGACTTTATCCATTATACATCAAGTTTTCTGACATCACCTCTTCAGTGTCTTTATAAGCAACTAGCTGTCCTAGACTTGAAGCCAACAACCTTTGTTGGGCAACAACTTATAATACCCATGTCTATGGGTTCGAAGAAATACAATCACTTTTCAACTTCTTGCTCTATCTAAAACCACATAATGCTTGTTAGATATCAGACCTTGTCTTCTTTGGTGTGATGTCAGCTTGTTGGGTACCTTATTACTTAAATTATTATAATCATGTCATCTGTTTTCACTAATGAAATTGTTAAATAAAATATAGTCAGATTTAGAACATTAAACATCAATCTACCTACTTTCTGGTGATCATTTAAAAACTATGACTCCACCTAATCACACTGAAATCCTGCCAACACTTCCCAATCAAGTCTTTAGGGATATTATCAGAAATAATCTGCTGAAAAATGTGCCATATGCACTGCACTCCATATTCCAAATAACCCTATCAATCTAAATGAGTGAAATTAATCTTGAAATTATCATTTTGTTTCTCATCAAAGTTATGGAATGCTACTGTATCAAGGGAATTTTCTGAGAGTGGGATTAAGTCTTCTAGTTAATCTGTTTTTTCTTACCAACTATGTAAATGTCTCATTAGTATAAATTTTTCATACTGTATGTTTACATAAATTGTACCTGCTAACTATAGAAACTAGAATGACAAAAAACACAGAGAAATGAAAATTAATTCATAATTTCAATATCTGGAGATAACCTGTATTAACATTTTATTGAATATCTCTCTAAATGTATAATCATGTTTTAACTATATATATTCTTTTATTTCAAATATGGTGCTAGCTCTACCAGTTAACATGTTGAAAATAAACAAATGTACTGCCAAAAGGCAAAAGCAAAACCAAAGAATAATGATATACATACAGAGATCTTAATGAATATATACATCTCAGGTATCTGCAGAGGTTACTGAAGAAATCTTATCTTTGTCACCCATATTGATCATGACCTACTGAGCTACACATTGGTTCTTGGAAATTATAGTTTAATATCAGCTCCAGGGGCATCTCTCTAAAGAGTATCTTGCTTTCCTCCCTGGTAATCTAGCAACTCAAGAAATTAAATTCAGTCTCTTAAGAAAATTAAATTACTTTCTCTTTGAGACCTTAATTTCAATTCTTTTGGATATATATTCAGAAGTGGATGGCTAGATCATAGGTAGTCCTATCTTTAATTTTTTGAGAAACTTCTGTACTGTTTTCCATAGCAGCTTCAACACTTTACATCCCCACCAACAGTGCTGTGTTGTGCTTAGTTGCTCAGTCGTGTCCGACTCTTTGCAATGCTGTGGACTGTACCCAGTCAGGCTCCTCTGTCCATAGGGCTTCTCCAGGCAAGAAAACTGGAGTGGGTTGCCATGCCCTCTTCCAAGGGATCTTCCCAAACCAGGGATCAAACCCAGGTCTCCCGCATTGCAGGCAGATTCTTTACTGTCTGAGTCACCAGTGCACATGGTTTCAACTTCTCCAATCATCACCAATGTGTATCTTTACTTTTTAATCTTTGAGACTAGCTAACCTAATATGTATCAGGCAATATCTCATTGTGGATTTGATTTGTATTTTCCATGTACATGTTGGTCATTTGTATATTTTCTTTAGAGAAATGCTATTCAAGTCCTTTGTCTATTTTCTTAATCAGGTCTTTTGTTTTCTTTTTGTTACTGACTTATAGGAGTTTCCTATATATTTTGTACATTAATGTCTTTATAAGACATACAGTCTAGACATATTTACTCCTGTTCTATAGGTTGGCTCTTAGTTTTGTTGATAGGATTTCCAGGTTTGTTTTGTTTCTTTGTTTTGTTTGCTGGGCAGAAGCTTTTATTTTATTTTATTTAGTTTGATGTAGCTCTACTTCAGAGAAGGCAATGGTATCCCACTCCAGTACTCTTGCCTGGAAAATCCCATGGATGGAGGAGCCTGGTAGACTGCAGTCCATGGGGTCATGAAGAGTTGGATGTGACTGAGCGACTTCACTTTCACTTTTCACCTTCCTGCACTGGAGAAGGAAATGGCGACCCACTCCAGAGTTCTTGCCTGGAGAATCCCAGGGACGGGGGAGCCTGGTGGGCTGCCGTCTATGGAGTCGCACAGAGTCGGACACAACTGAAGTGACTTAGCAGCAGCAGCAGCTCTACTTACCTAATTGTTTCTTGTGCTTTGATGTTATACCCAATAAGCAACTGCAAGGCCAAAATCTGAAATCCCATATGTACTTCAGCAATATTCATAATATCCAAGATAAAGAAACAATCTAAATATCCATCAATAAGTGAATGAATAAAGAAAATGTGATATATGCATAATGGTTCTCAGTCTCTCAGTCCTGTCCAACTCTTTGCAACACCACAGACGGTAGCCCACCAGGCTCCTCTGTCCATGGGATTTCCAGGCAAGAATACTAAAATGGATAGTCATTCCCTTCTTCAGGGGATTTTCCCAACCCAGGGATTGAACCTGTGTCTCCTGCATTGGCAGGCAGATTCTTTACCATTGAGCTACCTACGTAGCCCAACTCATATTAGGTACTTAAAATTGTCAAACTTATAGAAGCAGAGAGTATAATGGTGGTTTCCAGGGGCTCAAGGGAGGAGAAAATGGAGAGCTATTGTCCAAAATGCAGAAAGTTTTTTATGCCAGATGAATAAATTCTAGAGATGTGCTGTACGATATAGTGTCTATAGATTTCCCTCCCCCCTTCTCCATTTCTAGAAATGAGAAGTTATACAGGACAGCCAATCTAACTATAAAAATTTTTTCAATATCTAACATAAATAAATTTTGAGCCATAAACAAGAGAAAGATTCTTAGGCAACAATCGTTTGTCCACCACTACTAATACATTTGAATTTCAATTAATAAATAGTCAATTGGATGTGATAACTTCGAGGAAGATAGTTCCCTGAAAATCAGGTACTATTTTTGATGATTTGCACTTTGAGAAATGAGTACATGATTAGAGGCTGGTTAGGATGGTGAACAAATGGTGTGTAACACACAAAATGAGGTGACTAAACCCCGGCCTGGACACCACAAGTACATTCTTCTTGCTAAGAGGCACTGAGACATATTCCATTCTGGAAGAATCAGGGGTTTTGATGCAATTAAATTCTTATCTCAAAGGGGTAACTGTAAAACTTTCATCAATAGCTGGACTCATCCTAAGAATGCTATGCTTTGGGTTTAGGGATAAGAGATGAGGGAAGAAGTAACTGGTTCTTCCTTTGGTAAAAATCTGTTGTTGTCAATATTTAAAAATTCCTGCCCAACTGGGTTAGTAACCATTGACCAAACCAAATGTTTTCCACCATCTCATCGCACCTGCCCTGGGCCTACTTATTCTTTCTAATTCAGGGACTATATGAAATGGCATATCTTCCCGTGTTCCACAGACAGGTCTACTGATGTGGTATTAGACATTTCAATGGAGGTGTTGAAAAAGGAAGATTCAGGTATGTGTACATGTGTTTGCAAACATATAC
Source organism: Bubalus kerabau (assembly GCF_029407905.1). Classification (NCBI taxonomy): domain Eukaryota; kingdom Metazoa; phylum Chordata; class Mammalia; order Artiodactyla; family Bovidae; genus Bubalus; species Bubalus kerabau. The sequence continues at coordinate 77,689,795 of NC_073627.1, read as the reverse complement.
ATACAAACACACACATATATATGGAGTTTGGGAGAGATGTCTAAGCTGGAGATATAAATTAAGAAATTATCAACATGGAGCTGATATACAGGTATTGAAAGCATGAAACTGAATAATATCACCAATGTGGTCTGTGCAGAGAAAGATGTGTGAAGGCTAAGTAAGGGACCACTGGCATCCTAACATCATGAAACCAAGGATTTGTGAGGGAGCCAGGAGAAGGGACAAAGAAATAATCAGCAACCATAAGAAAACTGAGAGTGGTATGTAATATAAACGAAGTGAATAAATTATATAAAATAGAAATGAGTGATAAACTTTTTAAAAACATTTCTGATAGGTTAAGTAATGTTAAAGCCAGAAATAGACATTGGGTTTTGTATGACAGTATTCATTACATGTGAATGGAAACATTCTGGGGAATTTAGGGGGCCAAGTATTGATAGGAAAAGTATAAACAAGTGGAATAGGATTTAAAGTGTTGAAACTGTTTACAGAAATTTTTCCACAAATGATAGAAAATAAATAGACTTGTAGGCATTTGAAGTGGGTCAAGATAGATTTTTTGAATTTTTTTTAGGGTGACGAGATTGTTAACAGCACACATGAATTCAGTAGAACCATATATGAGAAAAAAGGCTTTCTGGAATAGCACCCTTGTACAGGAAAGCAGGCAAGCATCCACTATATAAGTGTTGTAATTGGCTTTGGATAGAGACATCAACAATCTGTCTCTGGTAATAGGCAGGAAAAAAGAGTTCATGGTCAGATGTTGATAGGTCTGTATGTGGATGTTTTCTGTTGATTTCATACATTTTCTCAGTGATGTATAAATACAGACCAACAATCAAGTGGGAGTAAGGATGGTAGAAAAAGCATTGTGAATTTAGGGATACATGGAAATTAATCGGCCAGTCAAATGGAAGGGAGAATGTATGAATATTTGATAGCACTAAATCTATCTTGTGAATGATTAGTCAGTGTGATGGTATGTTCTTTTCTAGCAGTATTTAGCTACACAAGTATAAAAGGTAGACTAGAGATGGATGGTTGTATTTAACCAGACAGTTCAAGAAATTAAATTCAGTTTCTTAAGAAAATTAAATTAATTTCTCTTTGAGACCTTGATTTCAGTTCTTTCAGATACATATTCAAAAGTGGATGGCTAGATCATTCAGTAGTTCTATTTTTAATTTTTTGGGGAACCTCCATACTGTTTTTACAAGAGCAAATATAATGAAGGATCATGGGAAAAGAGAGTTGAGGTATATACAGATTGCTTTTATTATGATTAATCATGAGATTTACTCTGGGCCTAGAGGGAAAGGAGGACACCTTGGTTACAAGGAAAAGTATAGAGGTGTTAGGACCAATGCATTGGAAATCCTGGAAAAAGCCAATGGATTATAAGAGCTAGGGTACTAAAGAGAGTAAGCTAGAAGTCAGGAGGTGGCATTCAGAGTAGTATGTAGGCAGGATGTAGGGTAGAAGGCAAGATCATTGAAGAAATGATCACTGGAGAGAGTGACAGGGAACCAGGAGCTACCACTATAGACAGCTGATGGAACACAGGTTTGATGGAACACAGAGTGTGTGATCAAATCTGATGTTTGAGATTCAAAGCCAGGGATACAAGAGACAAGAAAGAGAATGCTCTGCAAGTGTCAGGGAAGACACTGAAATAAGGAGAGAGGAAGAAACAGCCATCACGAGAAAGTGCTAGTGGGACATGTAGAAAGAAGAAAGAATAGATCTATAGTACTTTATGGAGATTAGGCCACAGTAAGAGAAGGGTGACCAGAAAATCCAGGTATCCTTTACTGTCTGATATGACATAGTGGCATTTATCCTGGTAAGTTCAAGGCAGCAGGTATAGAAGGGTAGAGAAAAAAAAATGTGTTTCTGGAACTTTCTCTGCAACTCAGAAAATGGAGTAGAAATCAAACATTGCATTTTAAACACTTGCTTGTAAGAGAAAGCTTGCTCTGAAATTAATATCATGTAATTTTTTTCTTGTGTTTATTTTCTTCTCCATACCAGATTGTATCCTCAGCAGCTTTTTTAACATTTACTCTTCTTTTCATTGAACTATAGTTGCTATACAATGTTATGTTAGTTTCTCCTGTGTGATGAAGTAAATCAGTTATACGTATTCATATATCCCCTCCCTCTTGGACCTCCTTCCACCTGCCCCATCTTCTTTTGTTAGAAAAATTGTGTGAAATGTATAAGCATATGAAATTCTTTCACTATAAAAATTTTCCCTCTAATCCACTAGTATAGATAAATATAGATAAATATTTAATTTAAAAGTATTTAATATACTTTTAAAAAGACAGTTTACAGATGAATAGGCAAAAGAAATCTATGATGACTCAAACCCAAATATTCAATGAACCTGTGAAAAGACTTTTAATTTCAATAAGTTCAATAAGACTTTGAATCTCTTAGATTAAAACAAAAAGAGGACATTATTAGCTTCAATGTTTTTCATAAAATGTGAATTTTTGGAGCTACTGTACAAAGCAAACTGTAATAATTAATGTAACTAAATACAGTTATATCCCTGAACCCAGCAATCCTGCTTTTAGAATTCTAACCCATAGAAATAAAAGCAGTAATCCATAAGAACATGTACACACTGAGGCACTGTTGGGACAGCAGACTAAAGATGTTCAAAATTCACTTCATCTATAAAAGTAATGAGAATGCTGGCAGAAATGATTAAAATCAACTTTTCAAAATGCTGTAAATTAACCAAGGGCAGAAATCCAAGGAACAATCTGTTCAAACTCTTACACCCGTGGTCTCCCATTGAACACATCAGAAAAATGACCGAGTTTTACAAGAACAGAGAGCTTCATAGCATTTAATCTTCGTACCATTCTTATCCCTGCTCCCCAGTTCCACATGTGTGCATGTTAAGTCGCTTTAGCTGAATCCAGCTGTTTGTGACCCTATGAACTATAGACCGCCAGGCTCCTCTTCCATGGAATTTTCCAGCCAAGAATACTAGAGTGGGTAGCCATTTCCACCTTCAGGGGATCTTCCCAACCCAGGGATAGAACACATATCTCTTATGTCTCCTGTACTGGCAAGCAGGTTCTTTACCACTAGTGTTATCTGGGAAGCCCTAGCTTCACAGAAGCCTTGAAAATTAACCTTACAACCATAACAGTTACATACCAGCTACCCAGGAGCCACCAGAGGAAATAGAACAGGTTTGGGGCTTCCCCCAAAAGCCCACTTCCTGAGAATCTGCTGTTTTTTATTGAGGTAAATTGGTTTATAACATTATATAAACTTCATGTGTATAACCTTATATTTCTACTTCTGTATATTCTACAGTGTGGTGATTTAAATAACCAAAAATGTAATTTCCATTCATTACTGTACAGTTAGTAATGTTGATAACTTTTTACCCATTTAGTGTTTGTCCTATTCCTCCCCGCTCTGACAATTTACACTGCTCTGTTCTCTGTATCTACATGCTTATTTTTGTTTGGTTTGTTCATTTATTTGAGGTTTTTGTTTGTTTGCTTGCTTGTTTTTTATAGACCACATGAGTGAAAGCATATGGTATTTGTCTTTCTCCACCTGACTTATTTCACTTAGCACAGTTCTCTCGTTTCATCCACATTGTTGCAAATGACAAGATTTTATTTTTTTAATGGCTAAGTAGTATTCCAATGAGGAGAAGGCAATGGCACCCCACTCCAGTACTCTTGCCTGGAAAATGCCATGGATGGAGGAGCCTAGTGCGCTGCAGTCCATGGGGTGGCTAAGAGTCAGACACAATTGAGCGACTTCACATTCACTTTTCACTTTCATTCATTGGAGGGGGAAATGGCAACCCACTCCATTGTTCTTGCCTGGAGAATCCCAGGGACGGGGGAGCCTGGTGGGCTGCCGTCTATGGGGTCACACAGAGTCGGACACGACTGAAGTGACTTAGCAGCAGCAGCAGTATTCCAATGTGTGTGTGTGTCTATCACATCATTTGTATCCATTCATTTTGTTTCAGGTTGTTTCCATATCTTGGCTATTGTTAACAATGCTGCAATGATCATAGGGGTACACATATGTTTTGAATTAGTGTTTTCATATTCTTTGGATTAATACCCAGAAGTGGAATTGCTGGATCATATGGTAGTTCTATTTTTAATTTTTTGAGGAATTTCCATGCTATTTTCTGTAGTGGTTGCACCAATTTACATACCCATAAATAGTGGAAGAATGTTTTCCTTTCTTCATATCCTCACCTTATTATTTCTTGCATTTTTGATAATAGCCATTCTAACAGGCACAAGGTGATACCTCATTGTGGTTTTGATCTGCATTTCACAGATGATTAGTGATGTTGAACATATTTTCATGTATCTACTGTCCATCTGTATTTCTTTGGAAAAATGTCTATTTAGTTTCTCTGCCCATTTTTAAAATCAGGTTGTTTGGGTTTTGTTTTTGAGTTGTATGAGCTGTTTATATATTTTGTATATTAACTCATGGGATATATGATTTGTAAATGTCTTCTCCCAGAGACTGTTTTCTATTGCCTGGAAGATTCCTGAGAACGCACCATTCAAAGAATTTGTTTTTATTTGACCTGATTCAGAACTTGCTTACTATAAACAGTCTAATCTTCAAGGCATTTGTTGAAATCAATCTGGGGCATCTGCTAACCAAACAACTGCCTAGGGTAGTGAAACCAGTTGGGCCAAACAAATGTCTTATCAAAGAATCAAAAAAAATAAAGAAAGAAAGAAAACTGGTGAATGAGAACAGGGAATTTGAAAAGCTCTGACAAATTCCACGGGATGTGGAAATCCACGTGTGTAGGGCTATATGTGTGCCCAGGGAACATAGGCAAAGGCCTGAAGCTCTTCCCTCTGACTGAGCTCAAGGACTTGGTCAAGCAAGAGGTGAAAACTAATATTGCAAATCATAGGAGAAGGAATATCGATCTTTAAGAATTAGTTCAGCAAATTCACTAAATGAATGTTAATGACAATAAACTATAACAAAAAGAAACTCTAAGTAGAATGGGAATCAGATTTCTAAAACTGAAACATTATACTATTTAAAATGTCATTTCAAAAAAATCGATATATATATAAAGATAAGTGTATATATGCTTATATATATATATATATATACATGAGAAACACAAACAGCAAAGCATGGAACATACAGACAAAAAAGTAATTAATGGAAACTATCTGTGAGGAACCTTATTAGTGAAATTATCAGAAAAAAACCTTTAACCAGCTATTTTCAACATTTTTCAAATAACTGAAGGAAATAATATTTAAAGAATTAAAAGGGACTTCTAGTTCCCCGGTGGCTCAGATGGTAAAGTGTCTGTCTACAATGCCGGAGACCCGGGTTCGATCCCTGGGTCGAGAAGATCCCCTGGAGAAGGAAATGGCAATACACTCCAGTACTATTGCCTGGAAAATCCCATGGACAGAGGAGCCTGGTGGGCTACAGTCCATAGGGTCGCAAAGAGTCAGACACGACTGAGCGACTTCACTTTCTAGTTCCTAACTCTGTATGTCAGAAGTTTGGAAGAATTATAGATACTCCATCCTAACAAATAAAACTCAGCATTTTGGAGAATTATATATCTTGGATCTGGAAGAGAGAGGAGGACAAAGGGAAAACTGTGGTGGGCAAATAAGGGGAGCCACTGAAAATTACAAAACATTGTTGAAAGAAATAAGGAAGAATTAAATGAATGGGAAGACCTCCCATATCCATGGAGTGAAGAATTTAGTAACATTAAAAGGGCAACATGCTCAAATTAATCTAAAGTTTCAATCCATTTGTTATCAAAACCCCACCTGGCTTTTTTTACAGAAGTTGATAAGTTGATCCTAAAATTCGTATGCAAATACAAAGGACCCAGAAGAGTCAAAGCAATCTTGAAAAAGAAAAACAAAGAAGCTGGACTTACAGTTCTCTATTTCAAAACTTACAACAAATCTACAGAAATCAAGACAGTGTAGCGCTGATGGGAGGGCAGACATATCAATGGAATACAACTGAAAGTCCAGAATAAACCCTTATATTTATGGTCAGTTTGTTTTAGACATGTTACCAAAGAATTTAATATGGAAAACATAATCCTTTCAACAAATGGTACTAGGACAATGGCTTATCCACCTGCAAAAGATTGAATTTGGACCCTTAGATCATATAGAAATTATGCATATAGAAATTAACTCAAAATTAATTAAGGTGAGTAGTGGTTGGGGCAAGGAGTAGAGAAAAAGCTTCAGGAAGGCTACATAGGGGAACCAATGTTTTGGCTGAGATATAAACATGTCACTGTAGTGAAGAAGAAGGGGCAGATGGAAAAGTGAGTATGTAAAGGTCAAAAAATATGACACTGAAAGATAAACTCCCAAGTTCAGTAGGTGCGCAATATGCTACTGGAGAAGAGTGGAGAAACAGTTACAGAAAGAATAAAGAAGCTGAGCCAAAGCAAAAACATTGCCCACTTTTGGATGTGACTGGTGATGGAAGTAAGGTCTGATGCTGTAAAGAACAATATTTCATAGGAACCAAGAATGTTAGGCCCATGAATCAAGGTGAATTGGAAGTGGTCAAACAGGAGATGGCAAGAGCAAAAACTGAGATTTTAGGAATCAGTGAACTAAAATGGACTGCAATGGGAAAATTAACCTAAGATGACCATTATATCTACTGCTGTGGGCAAGAATCCCTTAGAAGAAATGGAGTAGCCATCATAGTCAACAAAAGAATCTCAAAAACAACAGAATGATCTCTGTTCATTTCCAAGGCAAACTATTCAATATTATAGTGACTCAAGTCTATGCCACAAGCAGTAATGCTGAAGAAGCTGAAGTTGAATAGTTCTATGATGACCTATAAGGCCTTATAGAATTAACACCCCAAAAATGATGTCCTTTTCATCATGGGGACTGGAATGCAAAAACAGAAAGTCAAGAGATACCTGGAGTAATAGGAAAGTTTGGCCTTGGAGAAATGAAGCAGAGAAAAGGCTAATAGAGTTCTGCAAAGAGAATGCATGGTCATGGCAATCATCCTCTTTCAACAACACAAGAGACAACTCTACACATGGACATCACCAGATGGTCAAATCTAAGATCAGATTGATTATATTCTTTGCCTTTGAAGATGGAGAGGTTCCATATAGTCAGCACAAACAAGACCAGGAACTGACTGTGGCTCAGATCATGAACTCCTTATTGCAAATTCAGACTTAAATTATGAAAATAATTATAATAAAGTATGGAAATAAAGCATGGAACTCAGAATAAAGTATGGAAAACCCCTAGGCCATTCAGGTATGACCTAAATCAAATCCCTTATGATTACACAGTAGAAGTGACAAACAGATTCAAGGGATTAGATCTGATAGATAGAGCACCTGAGAACTATGGACAGAGGTTCATAACATTGTACAGGAGGCAGTGATCAAAACCATCTCCAAGAAGAGATGCAAAAAGGCAAAATGGTTGTCTGAGGAGGCTTTACAATAGCTGTGAAAAGAAGAGAAGCCAAAAGCAATGGAGAAAGAGAAGGATATACCCACCTGAATGCAGAGTTCCAAAGAATAGCAAGGAGAGATAAGAAAGCCTTCTTCAGTAATCAGTGCAAAGAAATAGAGGAAAACAATAGAATGGGAAAGACTAGAGATAGCTTCAAGGAAATTAGAGATACCAAGGGAACATTTCATGCAAAGATGGGCACAATAAAGTACAGAAATGGTATGGACCTAACACAAACAGAAGATATTAATAAGAGGTGGCAAGAATACACAGAACTATACAAAAAAGATCTTCAAGACCCAGATAGCCATGATGGTGTGATCACTCACCTATAGCCAGACATCCTGGAATGTGAAGTCAAGTGGGCCGGGCCTTAGAAGTCATCATTAGGAACAATGCCAGTTGAGCTATTTCAAATCCTAAAAGATGATGCTGTGAAAGTGCTGTACTCAATATGCCAGCAAATTTGGAAAACTCAAGCAGTGGCCACAGGACTTGAAAAGCTGTTTTCATTTCATCCCTAAAGAAAGGCAATGCTAAAGAATGTTCAAACAATCAGACAATTGTGTTCATTTTACATTTTAGTAAGATTAGCTAAAAATCCTTCAAGCCAGGCTTCAAGAGTATGTGAATTGAGAACTTCCAGATGTACAAGCTGGTTTTAGAAAAAGCAGAGGAATCAAAGATCAAATTGCCAACATCTGTTGGATCATAGAAAAAGCAAGAGAATTCCAGAAAAATATCTACTTCTGTTTCATTGACTATGCTAAAGCCTTTGACAGTATGGATCACAACAAACTGTGGGAGATTCTTCAAGGGATGGGAATAACAGAGCACCTAATCTGCCTCCCGAAAAACCTGTATGCATGTTTGCATGCAGGTCAAGAAGCAACAGTTAAGACTGGATATGGAACAACAGACTGGTTCCAAAGTGGGAAAGGAGTACGTCAAGGCTATATAATGTCATCTTGCTTATTTAACTTATATGCAGAGTACATCATGTGAAATGCCTGGCTGGCTGAAGCATAAGCTGAAATCAAGATTGCTGGGAGAAACATCAATAACCTCAGATATGCAGATGATACCACCCTTATGACAGAAAGCAAAAAATAACTAAAGAGCCTCTTGATAAAAGTGAAGGAGGAGAGTGAAAAAGCTGGCTTAAACCTCAACATTCAAAAAACAAAGATCATGGCATTTGGTCCCGTCACTTCATGGCAAATGGATGGGGAAACAATGGAAACAGTTATAGACTTTATTTTCTTGGGTCCAAAATCACTGCAGATTTTGACTGCAGCCATGAAATTAAAAGATGCTTGCTCCTTGGAAGAAAAGTTATGAGAAACCTAAACAGTAAAAAGCAGAGATATTACTTTCCTGACAATGGTGTGTATAGTCAAAGCTACAGTTTTCCCAGTAGTCATGTATGGATGTGAGAGTTGGACCATAAAGAAAGCTAAGCACCAAAGAATTGATGCTTTCGAACCGTGGTGTTGGAGAAGACTCTTCGAGTCCCTTGGACAGCAAGGAGATCCAACAAGTCCATCCTAAAGGAAATAAGGCCTGAATATTCATCGGAAGGACTGATGCAGAGGCAGAAACTCCAAAACTTTGGCTACCTGATGAGAACAGCTTACTCATTGGAAACGACCCTGATGCTGGGAAAAACTGAAGGCAGGATGAGAAGGGGATGACAGAGGATGAGACGGTTGGATGGCATCACTGACTCAAAGGACCTGAATTTGAACAAGCTTTGTGACTTGGTGATGGACAGAGAAGCCTGGCGTGTTGCAGTCCATGAGTTCACAGAGAGTCAAACATGACAGAGTGACTGAACTGAAGGTCGAAAAATAATAAAATATTCTCCAAATAAAAATTTTCTATACATATATGTGGTGTTGGAATAGGCAACTGTTTCTGAGACGTAACACCAAAAGTCTAAGTGGTGAAGAAAACAGAGTTATGTTAGGATTCAAAAAAAAAAAAATTATTGTATTTAAAGGACAGCATCAAGAAAATGAAAAGATAATCCACAGAAGGAAGACAATATTTAGAAATAATTTTCTGATAAGACATTTATATTCTGAATATATGAAGAACACGTGTAACTCTACAATATACAATTTTTAAAGGACAGAATAGACTTTATACCAAAAAACTTTATACTACACTTTATACCAAAAAAGAGATGTATAAACGACCAATAAACACATTAAAGATGGTCAGCATCATTAGTGATGAAGGAAAATGCCAATCAAAGCCACAATAATAGCTTACCTCACACCCTCTCAGTATTAACATTCACAAGACAGGAAATTAAAACTGGACGTAAGGATGTAGAGAAATCATTCTTACATACTGGTGGAACTGGAAAAATGTAGTCACTTAGGAAAACAGATTGGCCATCCGTCAAATTTTAGACATAGACTTACGTATCCAATAATTCCACCCCAATGTATGTACCCAAGAATATTGAAGGCAAATTTCCCCACAAAATGTTGTACACCAGTCTTCAAAGTACCATCGTATATTTTAGCCAAAAGTGAAAAGAATTCAACTGATGAATAGATAAAAACTATGGTATATCCTTAGAATGTAATCTTACTCATCAATAAAAGAGAATGAAATATCTACACATGCTAACAACATGGATGAAGTTTGAAAACTTATGAACTGAACAAAGGCAATCACAATAGGTCACATGTATGATTCCATCTCTATGAAACATTCAGAATACACACATTCATAGAAACAGATTAATTGGGGGAAAGGAAGTGGGAGTGACTGCTAATAGATTATAGTATTTCTTTCTGGGATGTTGACAAGGTTTTAATTTTAGATAATGGTGATGTCTGCACATACCCGTGAGCATACTAAAATCCATCAAACTATACACTTTAAAAGGGTGAATGTTATACCTGTGGCAGATTCATTTTGATAGTTGGCAAAACTAATACAATTATGTAAAGTTTAAAAATAAAATAAAATTTAAAAAAAATAAAAGGGTGAATTTTTTGATAAATGAATTTCACCTCAGTGAAACTGTCATTAAAAGGTGTGCACATATCTATACACACTCAGTCCATAAGAATATATATACTCATTCATTGCAGTCCATAAGATTGTACACATCACAAATACCAGGATGTTTATTATAATGTAGTTTGCTATGACAAAAAAATCTTCAAAAAAGGGATCACTGGAGGAATAGAAAAATTATGGAAAAATTATAATGATAAATAAATTCTATGAGAATTAAGTACCTATAAAAGAACAATACTGTAGAGGATCTGCCTGCAATGTGGGAGATCTGGGTTTGATCTCTGGGTTGGCAAGATTGCCCGGACACGGGAACGGCTACTCACTCCAGTATTCTGGCCTGGAGAATTCCATGGACAGAGGAGCCTGGCTACAGTCCATGGGGTCGCAAAGAGTCTAACACAACCAAGCAACTTTCACTTTCAAAAGAACAATGTGCTAAAATATCACTTTGGTATTTATCTGTCATCAGAAGAAACTGAATAAAGCTAGAGATACAAAAATATATACAGTGTAACCCCAGTTTTATAAATGAATAATAACAATTACCAAATCTGTGTGTGTATATATGTGTGTGTGTGAGAGAGAGAGAGAGAGAAGGAGAGAAAGAGAGAGTGTATGTATGTATAGGTATATATGTATATATATATAGAGAGAGGCATGTATGTATGGCCTAATTGCATTGAAGAAAGCTTGTGTAATACTAATTGCCTGCTAAACAGGAAGAGACAGGTTAGATATGTCAAGAAAAAAGAGGCCCTAAAATGTTACCTTTTGTATAATCCTATGTCTGATATGAGTCTGTGTAAATATGTAATATAATATGTAGGTTATTTAATATATATGCTCATATTTCTAAAGATATTTATTAGAGAACAACCAGCAAAATACCAGTATGCTGTGTTTCAAAACATTGAGATATCAGGTTATTTTTATTTTTGTGTTATTAAATTAATTTTTATAATCCTATTTAGTACATACAGTCAGAATTAAAAGGATTCAACTATTTTTTTATCAATGAAATTAAGCAAAAATTATCCACTTGAATATGTCTGCAATGCATTAATTTGTGTGGGATTTAGCCTATATTTCTCTTTGCCTTTGTCTATGGAAAATGCTTTAACAAAAGTAGTAAGAATAGAAAACAGTGTGTTATTTTCAGTATTTAGTATTAAATAGGTCATAGTCTTCATCCAACATCTTGTCACACTGGGCATTTAATTTAAGCTCTTACAGTCTGTTTCTTCATTGATAACTGAATATAAGTGTAACACAATCAAGTTGCCAAGATATAGAATATTCCAAGTGGGCACTATTATATGCCAGATACTTTACAAAAGATATATTGAAATGAGTTCCTTTCCTATGAGTAAATTCATGTTAAAAGTCAAAATCTCTTTTTTTTGTGGCATCTTTGTCAGGTTCTGGTATTAGGGTGATTGTGGCCTCATAGAATGAGTTTGGAAGTTTACCTTCCTCTGCAATTTTCTGGAAGAGTTTGAGTAGGATAGGTGTTAGCTCTTCTCTAAATTTTTGGTAGAATTCAGCTGTGAAGCCGTCTGGTCCTGGGATTTTGTTTGCTGGAAGATTTCTGATTACAGTTTCAATTTCTGTGCCTGTGATGGGTCTGTTAAGATTTTCTATTTCTTCCTGGTTCAGTTTTGGAAAGTTGTACTTTTCTAAGAATTTGTCCATTTCTTCCAATTTGTCCATTTTATTGGTGTATAATTGTTGATAGTAGTCTCTTATGATCCTTTGTATTTCTGTATTGTCTGTTGTGATCTCTCCATTTTCATTTATAATTTATTGATTTGATTTTTCTCCCTTTGTTTCTTGATGAGTCTGGTTAATGGTTTGCCAATTTTATTTATCCTTTCAAAGAACCAGCTTTTGGCTTTGTTGATTTTTGCTATGGTCTCTTTTGTTTCTTTTGCATTTATTTCTGCCCTAATTTTTAAGATTTCTTTCCTTCTACTAACCCTGGGGTTCTTCAATTCTTTTTCTGGTTGCTTTAGGTGTCCAGTTAGGTTATTTATTTGACTTTTTTCTTGTTTCTTGAGGTATGCCTGTATTTCTATGAACCTTTCCCTTAGCACTGCTTTTACAGTGCCCCACAGGTTTTGGGTTGTTTTGTTTTCATTTTCATTCATTTCTATGCATATTTTGATTTCTTTTTTAATTTTTTCTGTGATTTGTTGTTTATTCAGCAGCGTGTTGTTCAGCCTCCATATGTTGGAATTTTTAATAGTTTTTCTCCTGTAATTGAGATCTAATCTTACTGCATTGTGGTCAGAAAAGATGCTTGGAATAATTTCAATTTTTTTGAATTTACCAAAGCTAGATTTATGGCCCAGGATGTGATCTATCCTGGAGAAGGTTCCATGTGCACTTGAGAAAAAAGTGAAATTCATTGTTTTGGGGTGAAATATCCTATAGATATCAATTAGGTCTAACTGGTCTATTGTATCATTAAAAGTTTGCATTTTCTTGTTAATTTTCTGTTTAGTTGATCTATCCATAGGTGTGAGTGGGGTATTAAAGTCTCCAACAATTAAAGTGTTATTGTTATCTCCCCTTTCATACTTGTTAGCATTTGTCTTACATATTGTGGTGCTCCTACATTAGGTGCATATATATTTATAATTGTTATATCTTCTTCTTGGATTGATCCTTTGATCATTATGTAGTATCCTCCTTTGTCTCTTTTCACAGTCTTTGTTTTAAAGTCTATTTTATCTGATATGAGTATTGCTACTCCTGCTTTCTTTTACATGCCAATATCACTGATGAACATAGATGCAAAAATCCTTAACAAAATTCTAGCTATAAGAATCCAACAACACATTAAAAAGATCATACATCATGGCCAAGTGGGCTTTATCCCAGGGATGCAAGGATTCTTCAATATTCATAAATCAATCAATGTAATACACCACATTAAAAAGTTGAAAAATTAACACCATATGATTATCTCAATAGAGGCAGAAAAAGCCTTTGACAAAATTCAACATCCATGTATGATAAAAACCCTCAAGAAAGCAGGAATAGAAGGAATATTCCTCAATATAATAAAAGTTATATATGAAACCCACAGCAAACATTATCCTCAATGGTGAAAAATTGAAAGCATTTCCCCTAAAGTCAGGAACAAGACAAGGGTGCCCACTCTCACCACTACTATTCAACATAGTTTTGGAAGTTTTGGCCACAGCAATCAGAGCAGAAAAAGAAAGAAAAGGAATCCAAATTGGAAAAGAAGAAGTAAAACACTCACTGTTTGCAGATGACATGATCCTCTACATAGAAAACCCTAAAGACTCCACCAGAAAATTACTAGAGCTAACCAATGACTATAGTAAAGTTGCAGGATATAAAATCAACACACATTTGGCAAAACTAATACAGTTATGTAAAGTTTAAAAATAAAATAAAATTAAAAAAATAAATAAATAAAAATACAAGAAATGCGAAAAATAAATAAATAAATAAAATAAAATCAACACACAGAAATCCCTTGCATTCCTATACACTAATAATAAGAAAATAGAAAGAAACTAAGGAAACAATTCCATTCACCATTGCAATGAAAAGAATAAAATAGGAATTATCTACCTAAAGAAACAAAAGACCTATATATACAAAACAATAAAACACTGGTGAAAGAAATCAAAGAGGACACTGATAGATGGAGAAATGTACTGTGTTCATGGATCAGAAGAATCAATATAGTGAAAATGAGTGAAAATGAGTGAAAAGGGAACCCTCTTACACTGTTGGTGGGAATGCAAACTAGTACAGCCACTATAGAGAACAGTGTGGAGATTCCTTAAAAAACTGGAAATAGAACTGCCTTATGATCCAGCAATCCCACTGCTGGGCATACACACCTAGGAAACCAGAATTGAAAGAGACATGTGTACCCCAATGTTCATCGCAGCACTGTTTATAGTAGCCAGGATATGGAAGCAACTTAGATGTCCATCAGCAGATGAATGGATAAGAAAGCAGTGGTACATATACACAATGAAGTATTACTCAGCCATTAAAAAGAATATGTTTGAATCAGTTCTAATGAGGTGGGTGAAAATGGAGCCTATTATACAGAGTGAAGTAAGCCAGAAAGAAAAACACCAATACAGTATATTAACTCATATATATGAAATTTAGAAAGATGGTAACAATAATCCTGCATGCGAGACAGCAAAAGAGATACAGATGTATAGAACAGTCTTTTGGACTCTGTGGGAGAGGGTGAGGGTGGGATGATTTGGGAGAATGCCATTGAAACATGTATATTATCATATGTGAAATGAATAGCCAGTCCAGGTTCAATGCATGATACAGGATGCTCAGGACTTGTGCACTGGGAAGACCCAGAGGGATGGGATGGGGAACACGTGTACACCCGTGGTGGATTCATGTCAATGTATGGCAAAACCAGTACAATATTGTAAAGTAATTAGCTCCAATTAAAATAAATAAATTATACTAAAATAAATAAATGTTTTTTAAAAAGTCAAAATCTCTAGCATGTTAATTTAGTATTTTCTGTGTCTTTTGAGTTGAATAAGTCAGAATCTTGATCTCAAGTTTTTAGCATGATTAAATTATCCTAGGCACATACAAACGAATGAGACATATCAAAATGCTTCTTGTATTAAGGGGAAAAAAAAACTATATTCTAAAAACTTTTATTACAGAAATATGTGTACTGCCAGTTTGCTTTTAGGCTGTTAAGCAGTACACTCCTTTGACGCTGGAGTCCAACCTCTCTTAATGGATGCAAGGTCTGTATTTGCCCTTAATAGGGTGATTTAGGTTTCTGGAGAATCAGTTTGATTTTATTATGTTTACAGGGAAATCAACGGGTTATAGGTTGTATTCAAAACAAATAGAGGTCAACACAGGCTAAAGAGGTCAATATGTGGCATCTCTTTTTTAGGTACCCAGAGGCTATACATGTGCAGGAATGAGATTCTAAAAGAGATAGGATTTATTATCCCAAATATGTGTTAAAATTCTATTCTCTTTAAAGCTGGGACTATGATTTTTAAAGATCAACAACCTTAATTTTTAGTCAAGTCCAGGACAGGCAGACTGATGATATATTTTTAAAGTACTCAGAGCTGTTACCTTAGCCTTTAAAATTCAGCTAAATAACACCTCACCTCAGTCCTCTGGGTGCCTCTCTTTGCTCCTTTATACTCTGTGTATACCTCTCTAACCATGCATGGCATCTTTCCATTGCAAAGATTTAAAACAAAGGGCCAATTGGTTTTATACCTTACTGGAAGATCTTTAAGAGCAGAAGCTTATTTCTGTTTTTATTTGTGAGATCCATTTACTTATTATAGTACCTGCATCACATATTTTTTTTAAAAAAGCAATAAAATGAATCTAGAGATTATCATATTAAGTGAAGTAAGTCAGAGAAAGACAAATATCACATGCTATTACTTACATGTGGAATTTAAAAGGTAATATAAATGAACTTATTTACAAAACAGAAGAAACAGAATCACAGAGAAAACCAACTTACAGTTATCAAACAGGTAACTGGGGGCAGAGTGGAGGATGAATCAGAAGTTTGGAATTAACAGATACACACCACTATATATAAAATAGGTGAACAACAAGGACATACTGTATAGCACAAGGAACTATATTCAATATCTTGTTATATCTATAATGGAAAAAATCTGAAAAATAATATATATATATATTAGTATATATAGATATATAAAACTGAATCACTCTGCTATACACCTGGAAATAACACAACATTGCAAATCAACTATAAAAGCAATAAATATTAGCCAAATTTATGAATTCATTAATTGCATATGTATGAAAGAATGAATTTACATATATAAAATAAATAATGTGGGGCTGAACAAATTAAAATGTACTTAAACTATAAGTTGGGGGCTTCCCTGGTTGCTCAGTGACAAAGAATCTGCCTGCCAATGCAAGAGATGTAGGTACAATCCTTGGTTCAGGAAGATTCCTTGGGGAAGGAAATGGCAACCCACTCCAGCATTCTTGCCTGTGAAATCCCATAGACAGAGGAGCCTGGCGGGCTACAGTTCATGGAGTCACAAAGAATTAGACACAACGTAGTGGCTAAACGATAACAAGAAACGACCATAAATTAGGACACAACTTGAAACCCATTATATGGAAAAGATAGAAGAATGGCCAGAGAGTGACAACAACAAAATATCTCCATCTCTGTGCACTACTAAGGAGACTTTGGGAATGCATATAGGAAACCATGTGAGAAAGGCACTCTCACTCTGAAAAGAGAAAGCAATATTTGAAAACGTACTGCTTAATTGGTAAGTTAGAAAATAATTGCCTGAATACAAACATCCCTTTCCACAAAACACACATACACACACAGTCATCATTTTCATTTTTGCCCAAGTTGGAGGAACACAGAAAAACAGGCATTCTGTCTTTAATATTAATAGGTCTGGGGCTGAGAAGAATAAAGAGGAATTCTACTAGATATAAAAATATTTACTAGATATAAATGTCTTTTCTATATTTGAATAAAATAAGAAACATTCTTAGTTATAAAATATTGCTTTGACAACCACCTGTTTAGACACAATATATCTCTTCTATTTAACATAATTGAAACTATACTGACAACACCAATTCATGTAGAGAAAATGGGAAAAAAGAATAGGAGACTTGAAAAAATATACTAACTGTTTTGCAAAGGCTTTTATATTATAGTAATAATTTTCTTTTTCATTTTAATTATAGTCCTAAGGCCTTTGACATTCAGAGTCACTTGGACTGCAAGGAGGTCAAACCAGTCTGTCCTAAAGGAAATCAGGCCTAAATATTCATTGGAAGGACTGATGCTGAAGCTGAAACTCCAATGCTTTGGCCACCTGATGCGAAGAACTGACTCACTGGAAAAGACCCTGATGCTGGGAATGATTGAAGGCAGGAGGAGAAGGGGATGACAGAGGATGAGACAGTTGGATAGCATCACTGACTCAATGGACATGAGTTTGAGTAAACTCCAGGAGTTGATGATGGACAGGGAAGCCTGGCATGCTGCGGTCCATGGGGTGGCAAAGAGTTGGACACAGCTGAGTGACTGAACTGAACTGAAACGAAAGTCTTCCACATTTAGCCTAGAGAAAGTAAAAGGAGATATTTTTCTGACATTGTAGATTGTAATTAAGATGGTAAGAATTTTATATTAACAGACAAAGACATACTTGATGTGTAAAATCAATGGTTGCTCATTTGTTTGTTTTGAGGTTGTTGGGATAAAGTCAATTTGATAGATGTAGAGGAACAAAAAAAAGGGAGGGGGGGAATGGAGCCAAAGCAAAAAGAATACCAAGCTGTGGATGTGACTGGTGATAGAAGCAAGGTCCGATGCTGGAAAGAGCAATATTGCATAGGAACCTGGAATGTCAGGTCCATGAATCAAGGCAAATTGGAAGTGGTCAAACAAGAGATGGCAAGAGTGAATGTCGACATTCTAGGAATCAGCGAACTGAAATGGACTGGAATGGGTGAATTTAACTCAGATGACCATTATATCTACTACTACGGGCAGGAATCCCTCAGAAGAAATGGAGTGACCATCGTGGTCAACAAAAGAGTCCAAAATGCAGTACTTGGATGCAATCTCAAAAATGACAGATGATCTCTGTTCGTTTCCAAGGCAAACCAATCAATATCACAGTAATCCAAGCCTATGCCCCAACCAGTAACGCTGAAGAAGCTGAAGTTGAACGGTTCTATGAAGACCTACAAGACCTTTTAGAACTAAAACCCAAAAAAAGATGTCCTTTTCATTATAGGGGACTGGAATGCAAAAGTAGGAAGTCAAGAAACACCTGGAGTAACAGGCAAATTTGGCCTTGGAATACAGAATGAAGCAGGGCAAAGACTGATAGAGTTTTGCCAAGAAAATGCACTGGTCATAATAAACACCCTCTTCCAACAACACAAGAGAAGACTCTACACATGGACATCACCAGATGGTCAACACCAAAATCAGATTGATTCTATTCTTTGCAGCCAAAGATGGAGAAGCTCTATACAGTCAGCAAAAACAAGACCAGGAGCTGACTGTGGCTCAGACCATGAACTCCTTATGGCCAAATTCAGACTGAAATTGAAGAAAGTAGGGAAAACCACTAGACCATTCAGGTATGACCTAAATCAAATCCCTTATGATTATACAGTGGAAATGAGAAATAGATTTAAGGGCCTAGATCTGATAGATAGAGTGCCTGATGAACTATGGAATGAGGTTTATGACATTGTACAGGAGACAGGGATCAAGACCATCCCCATGGAAAAGAAATGCAAAAAAGCAAAATGGCTGTCTGGGGAGGCCTTACAAATAGCTGTGAAAAGAAGAGAAGCGAAAAGCAAGGGAAAAAAGGAAAGATATAAACATCTGAATGCAGAGTTCCAAAGAATAGCAAGAAGAGATAAGAAAGCCTTCTTCAGCGATCAATGCAAAGAAATAGAGGAAAACAACAGAATGGGAAAGACTAGGGATCTCTTCAAGAAAATCAGAGATACCAAAGGAACATTTCATGCAAAGATGAGCTCCATAAAGGACAGAAATGGTATGGACCTAACAGAAGCAGAAGATATTAAGAAGAGATGGCAACAATACACAGAAGAACGGTACAAAAAAGATCTTCACGACCCAGATAATCATGATGGTGTGATCACTGAATTAGAGCCAGACATCCTGGAATGTGAAGTCAAGTGGGCCTTAGAAAGCATCACTATGAATAAAGCTAGTGGAGGTGATGGAATTCCAGTTGAGCTATTCCAAATCCTGAAAGATGATGCTGTGAAAGTGCTGCACTCAATATTCCAGCAAATTTGGAAAAGTCAGCAGTGGCCACAGGACTGGAAAGGGTCAGTTTTCATCCCAATCCCAAAGAAAGGCAATGCCAAAGAATGCTCAAACTACTGCACAATTGCACTCATCTCACACGCTAGTAAAGTAATGCTCAAAATTCTCCAACCCAGGCTTCAGCAATACATGAACTGTGAACTTCCTGATGTTCAAGCTGGTTTTAGAAAAGGGAGAGGAACCAGAGATCAAATTGCCAACATCTGCTGGATCATGGAAAAAGCAAGAGACTTTCAGAAAAAACATCTATTTCTGCTTTATTGACTATGCCAAAGCCTTTGACTGTGTGGATCACAATAAACTGTGGAAAATTCTGAAAGAGCTGGGAATACCAGACCACCTGACCTGCCTCTTGAGAAATTTGTATGCAGATCAGGAAGCAACAGTTAGAAACTGGATATGGAACAACAGACTGGTTCCAAATAGGAAAAGGAGTTCATCAAGGCTGTATATTGTCACCCTGTTTATTTAACTTATATGCAGAGTACATCATGAGAAACGCTGGACTGGAAGAAACACAAGTTGGAATCAAGATTGCTGGGAGAAATATCAATAACCTCAGATATGCAGATGACACCACCCTTATGGCAGAAAGTGAAGAGGAACTCAAAAGCCTCTTGATGAAAGTGAAAGTGGAGAGTGAAAAAATCGGCTTAAAGCTCAACATTCAGAAAATGAAGATCATGGCATCTGGTCCCATCACTTCATGGGAAATAGATGGGGAAACAGTGGAAACAGTGTCAGACTTTATTTTTCTGGGCTCCAAAATCACTACAGATGGTGACTGCAGCCATGAACTTAAAAGACGCTTACTCCTTGGAAGGAAAGTTATGACCAACCTAGATAGCATATTCAAGAGCAGAGACATTACTTTGCCAACAAAGTTTCTTCTAGTCAAGGCTATGGTTTTTCCTGTGGTCATGCATGGATGTGAGAGTTGGACTGTGAAGAAGGCTGAGCACCAAAGAATTGATGCTTTTGAACTGTGGTGTTGGAGAAGACTCTTGAGAGTCCCTTGGACTGCAAGGAGATCCACCCAGTCCATTCTTAAGGAGATCAGCCCTGGGATTTCTTTGGAAGGAATGATGCTGAAGCTGAAATTCCAGTACTTTGGCCACCTCATGCAAAGAGTTGACTCATTGGAAAAGACTCTGATGCTGGGAGGGATTGGGGGCAGGAGGAGAAGGGGACGACAGAGGATGAGATGGCTGGATGGCATCGCTGACTCGATGGACATGAGTCTGAGTGAACTCCGGGGGTTGGTGATGGACAGGGAGGCCTGGCATGCTGCGATTCATGGGGTCGCAAAGAGTCGGACACGACTCAGCAACTGATCTGATATGAGAGGAGCAAAATATCAATATTAAGTCACAAGCGTACACGTGACTGTCAGGACTTCTACTGTGAGGGACTCTATCCTGAATTACATAGGAACTTGTTTTTTATACTATTCCTGTGAGTAAATGACCTGGGTTCAGGCTGAAGCTATTTGATATAGGAAATTATAAGTTTTAGCTTTAATAATGTTTCATAAGACCAGTAAATATAAGATTTTCCTGGGGGTCCAGTAGTTAAGAATCTGCCTTCCAATGCAGGCAATGTGAGTTCAATCCATGATTAGGGAACTGAGATCCCACATGACTTGGAGCAACTAAGCTGGCCTGCCACAGCTAGAGAGCTCAGTGCAACATGATGAAAGATCCCATGTACTGCAACTAAGACCTGACACAGCCAAATAAATAAATAATAAAAAAGAGGAAGATTAGTAAATGCATGTTGAAGGTCCAAGGGGTAATTTTCAAGCTCAGAAGAAAATTGAATTCAATGGAAAGAATAGCCCTGCCCTCATCTCTGTTGCTGCTGCTGCTGCTAAGTCGCTTCAGTCATGTCCGACTCTGTGCGACCCCATAGACGGCGGCCCACCAGGCTCCCCCGTCCCTGGGATTCTCCAGGCAATAACACTGGAGTGGGTTGCCATATCCTTCTCCAATGCATGAAAGGGAAAAGTGAAAGTGAAGTCGCTCAGTCGTGTTCGACTCTTCGCGACCCCATGGTCTGCAGCCTACCAGGCTCCTCCGTCCATGGGATTTTCCAGGCAAGAGTACTGGAGTGGGGTGCCATTGCCTTCTCCACCTCATCTCTGCACTCAGACTAAAATTCCAAGGACCCAGAATATCAGGCAGCAAAGGTTTTCCAGGATCAGTCATGCAATAGCTCTGGAGGAAGTGGAAACATGACCCCTCCAGCATGGTAGGACCAACCTCTATTTCACTTAGTGCCTACAATGTCTCATTGGTGTCTGGTGACCAGGTGTCCTCCTAGCAATAGGGAAATCAGGATACAGACCTAGAACTGGGCCAGATTTGCTCACTGAGGAAACCTTTGACTGCTTCATAGACAGTTCTTTTCTCCCTAGCCCAGGAACAAATAAAATACATTCATCTTTCTAGTTACTGGTTTGTGGTTAGAATCTTAAGGTCTTCACAGAGAAGCACAAGGACATCCTATCACCTATCCAAGTAGATACCTACACAAAGTGAAATCAGTCAATCCTAAAGGAAGTGAAAGTGAAGTTGCTCAGTCATGTCCAACTCTTTGTGACCCCATGGACTGTAGCCTACCAGGTTCCTCTGTCCATGGGATTTTCCAGGCAAGAAGACTGGAGATGGTTGCCATTTCCTTCTCCAGGGGATCTTCCCGACTCAGGGATTGAATCTGGGTCTCCTGCAATGTAGGCAGACGGTTTACCATCTGAGCCACCAGGGAAGTCATCCTAAAGGACATCAACCCTAAATATTCATGGGAAGGACAGATGCTGAAGCTGAAACTCCAGCACTTTGGCCATCTGATGCAAAGAGCTGATTTTTTGGAAAAGACCTTGATGCTGGGAAAGATTTAAGGCAAAAGGAGACGACGATGGAAGAGGATGAGATGGTTAAATAGCATAACCAACTCAATGGACGTGGATTTGAGCAAGCTCTGGGACATAGTGAAGGACAGGGAAGCCTGGCATGCTGCAGTCCATGGGGTCACAAAAAGTTGTATATGACTTAGCAACTGAACAACAACCACCTTCTCACATTCAAATGTTGTGAAACCTGTTCACAGTTGTTTTGTTATCAATCCTAACATTGAAAGTTATGACCAACCTAGATAGCATATTCAAAAGCAGAGACATTACTTTGCCAACAAAGGTCTGTCTAGTCAAGGCTATGGTTTTTCCAGTGGTCATGTATGGATGTGAGAGTTGGACTGTGAAGAAGGCTGAGCACTGAAGAATTGATGCTTTTGAACTGTGGTATTGGAGAAGACTCTTGAGAGTCCCTTGGACTGCAAGGAGATCCAACCAGTCCATTCTGAAGGAGATCAGCCCTGGGTGTTCTTTGGAAGGAATGATGCTAAAGCTGAAACTCCAGTACTCTGGCCACCTCATGCGAAGAGTTGACTCATTGGAAAAGACTCTGATGCTGGGAGGGATTGGGGGCAGGAGGAGAAAGGGACGACAGAGAATGAGAGAGCTCGATGGCATCACCGACTCGATGGGCATAAGTTTGAGTAAACTCTGGGAGTTGGTTATGGACAGGGAGGCCTGGCGTGCTTCGATTCATGGGGTCTCAAAGAGTCGGACACGACTGAGTGACTGATCTGATCTGAACATTGAACATAGTAACAAAACACTGAACATTTTTTTTTCCTGCAAAAATCTTTATTTCCATTTGGTCCATGATTTGGGAGATCACTCCAAGGTGGTTAAAAAGCTGCTTAGGGACCGCAAGGAGAGGCTCAAGAAGTGTACAGAAATCTGACTCTGCTACTTTCCAACACGTGGCTTTGGGTAAAAGCTTCCTCAGTCTGTAGGCCATTATCCACACAATGGTGATGAGAAGATTTACCTCAGACATTTCTCAAGCATACTACCCATCTTCCCAGCCCCAATTCTTATTTTAACCAGCACTGTAGTGGCAAGTCATCTACTGACTGTCTAGTTTCATGTATGTACAACTTAATAGTATATTGAATTATATTAACTTGTATGTCTCCTGATTTCTGGCCTGGGGCTTTTCCACTGGACAACTTGGAGCATTCAGAGCAACCATCTGGGCATTCCTGCATACTCAACTCATATGTGAGGGGAATTAATGCCCCATGGAGTCACCTTTGATCAACAGTGGATAGGATTCAATTGACAAATGTTTCCTCCTTTAATTCCTTGGGTAGAAAGTTGTGCAATGTACTTCATAAGGTCTTCCTAATGACCTAGTGTGATCACACAACATTTAACCTTAGTAGTGGCTAGCTAACTAATGCATTTTTGTATCAGCCCTCCAGGTTAAGATACATATATATATTTTTTCCATTGGGGTATATGCGATCTATTACAGGAACAAAGACTTAATGTTGTGAATGCCAGATTAACCAAGGGTATACATATATACATGTATAATCAATGCACTTGACTGAACAGCAAAAATAAAACATTATAAAGAAAATATATATAACACAACTATAATCCAATAAAAATTTAAAAAATAAATTCCCCTAATTAAAATAATATGTATACATATATTTATATAAGAGAAATTATTAGAAATATTTTAGAATTAGAACATAATTAGAAATTAGATTATTCAAATTAACACTACATTATATACACATTTAGTTGGTATATAATTGGGGATAAAAAGAAAATCAATATCATAATTATTTCAATGAGCATCTGTTTCATAATTAGCTATTTTTGATTAATCCCTCCTGAGAGATGGTGAGGTTAGACATTGCTCCGAACCATGGTTTGGATCTGTCTCCCTTTAATTAGTTTACTTACAACCTTAGTATTTGGTCTCAAAATCTTTTCATGGTGAGGGAGAGGATGGAAGTACATGTGTGACCTGGGCAAGCTCTACTCATTTCTCTTAGGAGCCAGTGTCTACACATCCAGACTCCAGTGACCTTCTTTACCACGTGTCAGCTTGCCTCTGACAATCTGACCAAGTGTTTTACTTCTTATTTACCTGAAGGCAATGGCAACCCACTCCAGTACTCTTGCCTGGAAAATCCTATGGATGAAGGAGCCTGGTGGGCTGCAGTCCATGGGGTGGCTAGGAGTTGGACACAACTGAGAGACTTCACTTTCTCTTTTCACTTTCATGCATTGGAGAAGGAAACGGCAACCCACTCCAGTGTTCTTGCCTGGAGAATCCCAGGGACGGGGGAGCCTGGTGGGCTGCCATCTATGGCGTCACACAGAGTCAGACATGATTGAAGTGACTTAGCAGTAGCAGTACTTGAATCAATTTAAAATGAAATTGTATCATGTCATAAATGTATACACGAAAAGTGGTGTGTTTGTGATTAATTTTACAATGATAAAAGTTTATTTTGGTAAATCTTTTTCCTTTGCAAAGGTATATATATCATTTGCCTGTTTTGTTTTGATATCTGTTAGATCTCTGAATGCTAATCAAATTACTAAAAATACATTTCTCCTTTACACTCTTTTTCAGTGATTCTAAGTTTTCCCTCATGAAAAAGTATCTAAAATTACCATTTGCCTTATAATTAATACCAAATACACCCCAAAGAGATATTATTAATTTAACCAGCTGTCTTTCAATCTTTATTGTTTAAGTTGAAGTCTACTAATTTAAAAAGTAAGAAAAGATGAAATATCTATTCCACTTACCTAAGAAGATGGTAACTGCAAAGTGCCTTGCTTCCTGTAAGACTTTCTGATCATGTAAAATATTAATTTATAAAATAATTTCCCTGGTGCTAAAATCTTGCATTATTTATTAAAAATACTTCCTTACTTACAAATAATATATACATCTATCTATCTATCTATCTTCCCTGGGCTTCCCTGGTGTTTCAGACAGTAAAGAATCTGCCTGCAATACAGAAGACCTGGGTTTGATCCCTGGGCCAGGAAGGTCCCCTGGAGAAGAGAATGGCTACCCACTCCAGTATTCTTGCCTGGAGAATTCCATGTACAGGGGAGCCTGGCGGGCTACAGTCCATGGGATCACAAAGAGTCGACAAAACTGACTAACACTCAATCTACTGATTCTACTAAAGTAGGGTCTTCATTAATCACAGTGAGAGTATGCAAATAAAACACAGATAAAATGGAATGAAAACTGTTTAAATATTAAATTTTATTTGATACTATTAAGCCTCTCTAAACATCTTAAAATTATTGCTTCAGTAAGAGAAACAGAAGCAAATGCCACAAAGTCTTCAGTAGACAATATTTTATTTCAAAGTATAGCTTAGGACTAAATGTTAAAAAGAGAAATAAGTTTCCAGGGCATTTATGATTAGATTTTCTTTTGTAATGTGAAGGACTCATAAGGCACTTCCCAAGAAAATCACATTTCTTGAGTTTTATGTAAAGAAGTTGAGTTGTTTGGAGCATGGACATAACTATATGAAGTACTAACAGGCCAGCCTAAGTCACCATGTTCCATCACTCAGATAAATGAAATGACCTCCTATTTCTCTTCCTTTACATCTACATACTCCATCATAGCCCAAATTATTCTCCATTTCACATCCAAGAAATAGGTAGTCTATCCAAAATTACATTTTAACTCTATTATTCTTATGTTTAGTGTCTTTTAATAAGTTCTCACAGGCTTCAGGATAAAATTAAACCTTGCTAAAATTGTTTTTAAGACAGACTCTCAACTGAAAAGTCTCAGGTACCTCAAATTTCATTTGTCCTGAAATATACTCTATCTTGGCCTTCCCTGGTGGCTCAGATGGTAAAGAATCCACCTGCAATGCAGGAGACTTCAGTTCGATCCCTGGATTGAGAAGATCCCCTGGAGGAGGGTATGGCAACCCACTCTAGTATTCTTCCCTGGAGAATTCTCAAGGACAGAAGAGTGAGGCGGACTATAGTCCATGGGGTCCCAAAGAGTCGGACACGACTGAGCGACTAAGCACACACATGCACATGTTCTATCTTGTCTTCAAATACGTTATACAGAATTCTTTCTGAAATCTTATCTTGTAATTCTATCAATCACCTGAACCCAACTACCATAAGACAAAGGAGAATCTTTATGAAAGATGCTCCAACAATGCCCTGAATTTGTGCTTTATAACATAAATGACTACAGAAAGAGCTTGTTTATTATTAGTTTTTCTTACTGAAATGGACATTCATGGGATTATGAAGGAAGAACATCTCTGTGTTATTCACAGATACAGCATCACTGATTAACACAGTGCTGGCATATAGGAGATGAATGATAAAAACACATTTAGTAAATGAGTGAAAGAGAGATTACATTGAGATTTTCCTGCCAAAACATCCTGCAAATAAGTATCTGGAATAATCAAAAAAATCCAAAGAAAGTAGAAAAAGCCCAGCATTCAAATTTCTCCAAAATATTAATATGGTTCACTCTGAAACTGGTATTTACACGAGAGAATAACTGAAACAAGACAGAGGAACAATGCATTCAAGTCAAATCAAATAACAGAAATGAAATTAATTGCTCTGTATATTTAGTATATATTAAAGGCAATGGCACCCCACTCCAGTACTCTTGCCTAGAAAATCCCATGGATGGAGGAGCCTGGTAGGCTGCAGTCCATGGGGTTGCACAGAGTCGGACACGACTGAAGCAACTTAGCAGCAACAGCAGCAGCAGCAAAGGCTAATGAACAGTATGAAAACGCAAAAAATTAGGACACTGAAAGATGAACCCCCAAGGTCGGTAGGTGCCCAATATGCTACTGGAGATCAGTGGAGAAATAACTCCAGAAAGAATGAAGAGGTGGAGCTAAAGCAAAAACAACACCCAGTTGTGGATGTGACTGCTGAAGCAAGATCTGATGCTGCAAAGAGAAACACAGCATAGGAACCTGGAATGTCAGGTCCATGAATCAAGGCAAATTGGAAGTGGTCAAACAGGAGATGGCAAGAGTGAACGTACACATTCTAGGAATCAGCGAACTAAAATGGACTGGAATGGGTGAATTTAACTCAGATGACCATTATATCTACTACTGTGGGCAAGAATCCTTTAGAAGAAATGGACTAGCCATCGTAGGCAACAAAAGAGTCCAAGATGCAGTACTTGGATGCAATCTCAAAAACGACAGAATGATCTCTGTTTGTTTCCAAGACAAAACATTCAATATCACAGTAATCCAAGTCTATGCTCCAACCAGTGAAGAAGCTGAAGTTAAATGGTTCTATGAACACCTACAAGATCTTCTAGAACTAACACCCAAAAAGAGTCCTTTTCATTATAGGAGACTGGAAATCAAAAGTAGCAAGGCAAGAAACATCTGGAGTAACAGTCAAATTTGGCCTTGGAGTACAGAATGAATCAGGAGTTTTGGAGTACAGAATAGAGTTTTGCCAAAGAATGCACTGGTCATAGCAAACACCCTCTTCTAGCAACATAAGAGAAGACTCTACACATAGACATCACCAGATGGTCAACACCGAAATCAGATTGATTATATTCTTTGCAGCCAAAGATGGGGAAGCTCTATAGAGTCAGCAAAAACAAGACTAGGAGCTGACTGTGGTTAAGATCATGAACTCCTTATTGCCAAATGCAGACTTAAATTGAAGAAAGTGGGGAAACCACTAGATCATTCAGGTATGACCTAAATCAAATCCCTTATGATTATACAGTGGAAGTGAGAAATAGATTTAAGGGATTGGATCTGATAGACAGAGTGCCTGATGAACAATGGACGAAGGTTCATGACATTATACAGGAGACAGGGATCAAGACCATCCCCAAGAAAAAGAAATGCAAAAAGGCAAAATGGCTGCCTGAGGAGGCCTTACAAATAGCTGTGAAAAGAAGAGAAGTGAAAAGCAAAGGAGAAAAGGAAAGATATACCCATTTGAATGCAGAGTTCCAAACAATAGCAAGGAGAGATAAGAAAGCCTTCCTCAGTGATCAGTGGAAAGAAATAGAGGAAAACAATAGAATGGGAAAGACTAGAGGTCTCTTCAAGAAAATTAGAGATACCAAAGGAACATTTCATGCAAAGATGGGCTCAATAAAGGACAGAAATGGTATGGACCTAACAGAGGCAAAAGATATTAAGAAGAGGTGGCAAGAATACACAGAAGAACTGTACAAAAAAGACCTTCATGACCAAGATAATCAAGATGGTGTGATCACTCACCTAGAGCCAGACATTCTGGAATGTGAAGTCGAGTGGGCCTTAGAAAGCATCACTACGAACAAAGCTAGTGGAGGTGATGAAATTCCAGTTGAGCTATTTCAAATCCTGAAAGACGATGCTGTGAAAGTGCTGCACTCAATATGCCAGCAAATTTGGAAAACTCAGCGGTGGCCACAGGACTGGAAAAGGTCTGTTTTTCATTCCAATCCCTAAGAAAGGCAATGCCAAAAAAGGCTCAAATTACCGCACAGTTGCACTCACCTCATATGCTAGTAAAGTAATGCTCAAAATTCTCCAAGCCAGGCTTCAGCAATACATGAATGATGAATTTCCAGATGTTCAAGCTGGTTTTAGAAAAGGCAGAGGAACCAGAGATCAAATTGTCAACAAATGCTGGATCATTGAAAAAGCAAGAGAGCTGGGAAAATAACTATTTCTGCTTTATTGACTATGATGAAGCCTTTGACTGTGTGGATCACAATAAACTGTGGAAAATTCTGAAAGAGATGGGAATACCAGACCACCTGACCTGCCTCTTGAGAAACCTCTATGCAGGTCAGGAAGCAACAGTTAGAACTGGACATGGAACAACAGACTGGTTCCAAATAGGAAAAGGAGTACGTCAAGGCTGTATATTGTCACCCTGCTTATTTAACTTATATGCAGAGTATATCAAGTGAAATGCTGGGCTGGATGAAGCACAAGCTGGAATCAAGATGGTCAGGAGAAATATCAATAAACTCAGATATGCAGATGACAGCACCCTTATGGCAGAAAGTGAAGAGGAACTAAAAAGCCTCTTGATGAAAGTGAAAGAAGAGGGTGAATAAGTTGGCTTAAAGCTCAACATTCAGACAACGAAGATCATGGCATCCGGTCCCATCACTTCAAGGCAAATAGATGCAGAAACAGTGGAAACAGTGACAGACTATTTTTGGGGGCTCCAAAATCATTGCAGATGATGACTGCAGCCATGAAATTAAAGAATGCTTACTCCTTGGAAGGAAAGTTATGACCAACCTAGATAGCATATTAAAAAGCAGAGACATTACTTTGCCAACAAAGGTCCATCTAGTCAAGGCTATGGTTTTTTCTGTGGTCATGTATGGATGTGAGAGTTGGACTGTAAGGAAAGCTGAGTGCTGAAGAATTGATGCTTTTGAACTGTGGTGTTGGAGAAGACTCTTGAGAATCCCTTGCACTGCAAAGAGATCCAACCAGTCCATCCTAAAGGAAATCAATACAGAATATTCATTGGAAGGACTCATGCTGAAGCTGAAACTACAATACTTTAGCCAGCTGATGCAAAGAACTGACTCATTTGAAAAGACCCTGATGCTGGGAAAGGTAGAGGGTGGGAGGAGAAGGGGACGACAGAGGATGAGATGGTTGAATGACATCACTGACTCAATGGACATGAGTTTGAGTAAACTCCGGGAGTTGGTGATGGACAGGGAGGCCTGGCCTGCTGCTGTCCATGGAGTCGCAAAGAGTTGGACATGACTGAGTGACTGAAGTGAACTCAACTGAACTGAAATGCTAACAGGTAACATGATCTAGTGGTATTCTATTTTCCCAAATGGCAAAGAATTGATCTTATTTTGAACTGACCACTTTGAATCTTTTTGAAAGATTTAAAAAAAATATGGAAATGTCTGTTTCATTTCTTTTATTTAGCTGACTTTCTAAAGGAGCTGTGTAATTTATTTCAAATTCTGATTAACCTTGACTCTGAGCTGCATTTGTGAAAATGAGTGTTTTGAGTTCTCTGTGCCTTAATATAAGTAGTTCACATATTTTTATATACTATGGATTTAGAAGACTTTGCAAATAATGGAAAATATTGATTTGGTAATTTAAAATTTGATTATTTACTGAAAGACAAGTCTCTGTGTGTATATGATTTTTCTAAAATACAGTATTGTGACCTGGCAAAATGGGTATTCTACTTGAATTTAATGCTTCTTTATTGACATAGGATGCTGTTGTCACTCCAAGACACATTTTATTGTCTGCTTTTGTCTGAAGCTTTATATTTTTCTTTGGTATAAATCCTGTTTATTGCTACCCTGTAAGAAGCATGAAAGTGAAATTTTGTCAGAACCTCTTCAACTTGTCCAAAATTTGAAATTACTAAGGCTTCATTTTCCCCAGAAGTCAGTCACTTAAAAAAAAAAAAATTGATCCTCCGTTCTTATGCAACAGAATTTCAATTCATTCCTGAGAACAAGCACAATTTTAACATGTGCTATTTTCTACTCACATATAATTGTGTTAAAATATGCATGCAATTGAAACACGCATATTACCATATGTGAAATAGATCGCCAGTCCAGGTTCAATGCATGAGACAGGGCACTGAGGGCCTGTGCACTGGGATGACCCAGAAGGATGGGATGGGGAGGAGGGGTTCAGGATGGGGGACACATGGATGCATGGCTGATTCATGTCAATGTATGGCAAAAACCACTAAAATATTGTAAAGTAATTAGCCTCCAACTAAAATAAATAAATAAATTTTAAAAATAAAATAAAAAATGTATGCAACATATATATAAAGCTTAAGTATTTCATATTACTCAAAAACCCTGCTTATTACATTTAAAAAATTGAAAGCATTTTGATTATATTCTGGATTTTAATTAATTCTACCCCATTAAAAATTTAAGGGTAGTGTATGAGGATTTGATGAATGAAATTGAAACATTTTGACTCGACTCCCCCTTCTGCTGCCTTAATTTTCACATATGTATTTCAGAAGATCTTCCACGATAGAACCAGATTCATAAGTATTAGCAACAACACACAGCAGGAAGTTAGGAAGATAGGTGCACCAAAGAGGTCTATTTCTTAGCCCCATTAATCAACAGCTGTGTGTTTTTAGGAAACACAGTTTAATAAGAGACACACTGTTTATTCTATGTTCCAATTTAGCCATCTGTAAATGAAGATAGTAATAACTCTTTGCAAAGCTCGAGGATTAAATGAGACAATGTTTAAAGTGCTCCGCACAGTATTTGAAGCTCAGTAAGTCATCAATGGGCTTCCCAGGTGGCGCCCATGGCAATGAACCTGCCTGAACCTGCCTGCCAATGAAGGTTAGCAGCAAGAGACCTGGGTTTGATGCCCTGAAGGAGTCATGGCAACCCACTCTAGTGCTCTTGTCTGGAGACTCCCAAGGACAGAGGAGTCTGGCAGGCACAGTCCATAGGATCACACAGAATCAGACACGACAAAAGTGACTTAGCACACACGTCATCAATAAATGGCAATAGTATTGCCATTAATATTGTCATTAACACTACTAAGGAAATGGCAACCCACTCCAGTATTCTTGCCTGGAAAATTCTATGAACAGAGGAGCCTGGTAAGCTACAGTCCATGGTGTTGCAAAGAGTTGGACACGACTGAGCGACTTCACTTTCGCTTTCAATTGAAATTTAGGCCCACTGTTTTCCTTCAGACCTGGAGTCCTGCTGCCTCCTGATGGTTTATTTTATTTCTCAGTCGCCTTTCCTTATTTTATTTCCTTATTATATATATATATATAATATATATATTTTATTATATTTATTTATGTTATTTCTCAGTCACCTTTCCTTACAGTTCCAGTCTCTGCAGCTTAACCTCTGACCACCAGGAAGACTTGGGAGCTACTAACAATCTTCCCTGATGTGAGAGCTCCTTGCTTCTGGGTTCCCTGTTACTGGACTCTCCCGATCCATAGACACTCCATGTTTGGGCTTCCCTGCCACCTGGGGATTGCTCAAATAGTTTTCAGACACAACAATTTGCTGGACTGGGTTTCTTGGAGACAGGTCCCTCTCACACTTCCAAGCTGCTCCAACTACCCACCTCAGACCCTCTTCTGAGTCTTAGCGCCACCTAGTGGAAGTAGTGTGTGAGTGTTGTTCGTAAAAAGTGAAGGGAAACAATTTCTCATTTGTTTTCCTTGTGTAGCCAAGGAAAGTGAAGTCGCTCAGTCGTGTCCGACTCTTTGAGACCCCATGGAGTGCAGCCTCATAGGCTCCTCCGTCCATGGGATTTTCCAGGCAAGAGTACTGGAGTGGGTTGCCATTTCCTTCTCTAGAGGATCTTTCCGACTCAGGGATTGAACGCGATTCTGCCGCATCGCACGCAGACGCTTTACCCCCTAAGCCATCAGGGAAGCCCAGGGGCAAGATTAATCAGAATATGCAAAATGAATTATTTCACTGCCTTCAAAGAACCAACCCATCCTTGACTTTTAATATAATCATAACAAATCTATGGAAGAGAAAGAGTAACTTTTTCCACGTAAAAGAATAACTGACAATATATCCTAAAGATTTTTGAACTGTGTTTACAAGTGATATTAGTTGGAAATTTTATTATCTTAGCCTGGTGTTGTAATCACCAATATGCATGCCTCAAAAAAGGGAACTGTTTTCTTCTGTTCTATTTTCGGAAAACCTTTGAAAACATGGTTATAGCTTTCTCAAAAATTTGAGAGAATTCACTAATGAAAATGGACATCCGTTCAGTTCAGTTCAGTTGCTCAGTCATATCCGACTCTTTGAGACCCCATGAACTGCAGCACGCCAGGCCTCCCTGTCCATCACCAACTCCCGGAGTTCATTCAAACTAAGGTCCATCGAGTCGGTAATGCCATCCAGCCATCTCATCCTCGGTCGTCCCCTTCTCCTCCTGCCCCCAATCCCTCCCAGCATCAGAGTCTTTTCCAATGAGTCAACCCTTTGCATGAGGTGGCCAAAGTACTAGAGTTTCAGCTTTAGCATCATTCCTTCCAAACCACACCCAGGGCTGATCTCCTTTAGAATGGACTGGTTGGATCTCCTTGCAGTCCAAGGGACTCTCAAGAGTCTTCTCCAACACCACACTTCAAAAGCATCAATTCTTCAGCGCTCAGCTTTCTTCACAGTCCAACTCTCACATCCATACATGACCACTGGAAAAACCATAGCCTTGACTAGACGAAACTTTGTTGGCAAAGTAATGCCTCTGCTTTTCAATATGCTATCTAGTTTGGCCATAACTTTCCTTCCAAGGAGTGTCTTTTAATTTCATGGCTGCAGTCACCATCTGCAGTGATTTTGGAGCCCAAAAACTAAAGTCTGACACTGTTTCCACTGTTTCCCCATCTATTTCCCATGAAGTGATGGGAAAAGATGCCATGATCTTCGTTTTCTGAATGTTGAACTTTAAGCCAACATTTTTACTCTCCTCTTTCACTTTCATCAAGAGACTTTTTCATTCCTCTTCACTTTCTGCCATAAGGGTGGTGTCATCTGCATATCTGAGATTATTGATATTTCTCCCGGAAATCTTGATTCCAGCTTGTGCTTCTTCCAGCCCAGCATTTCTCATGATGTACTCTGCATATAAGTTAAATAAGCAGGGTGACAATATACAGCCTTGACGTACTCCTTTTCCTATTTGGAACCAGTCTGTTGTTCCATGTCTAGTTCTAACTGTTGCTTCCTGACCTGCATATAGGTTTCTCAAGAGTTCGGTCAGGTGGTCTGGTATTCCCATCTCTTGAAGAATTTCCCACAGTTTATTGTGATCCACACAGTCAAAGGCATTGGCATAGTCAATAAAGCAGAAATAGATGTTTTTCTGGAACTCTCTTGCTTTTTTGATGATCCAGAGGATGGTGGCCATTTGATCTCTGGTTCCTCTGCCTTTTATAAAACCAGCTTGAATATCTGGAAGTTCACGGTTCGTGTATTGCTGAAGCCTGGCTTGGAGAATTTTGAGCATTACTTTACTAGCGTGTGAGATGAGTGCAATTGTGTGGTAGTTTGAGCATTCTTTGGCATTGCCTTTCTTTGGGATTGGAATGAAAACTGACCTTTTCCAGTTCTGTGGCCACTGCTGAGTTTTCCAAATTTGCTGGCATATTGAGTGCAGCATTTTCACAGCATCATCTTCCAGGATTTGAAATAGAAACTGGACATATGTTGATAATGAATTACATTTCTTTAATAAATGTAGAGCTAATCAGATTTTCTATTTATCTTGTGTCATATATGTAGAATCATATAGTATTTGTCCTTTGGTGACCGGCTCATTTTCCTTAGGAAGTTCCTCAAGGTTTATTCATGTTGTAGCATGTGTCAAAATGTCCTTCCTTTTTAAGCCTGTGTGATATTCCATTGTATACACAGCAAATCTGTTTAACCATTCCTAGTGATGGACACGTGAGCTGCTTCCATTTTTTGACTATTGTGAATAATATTGCTATGAACATGGCTGTACCAGTATGCCTTTGAGACTCTGCTTTCACTTGTTTGGGCTCTATACCTAGTGCTAGAATTGCTGGATCGTATGGTAATCCTATTTTTAATTTTTTACGGAACTGTCTTATGTTTTCCATAGCAGCTACACCATTTTACATTTTCCTAGGACAGAAGAACCTGGAGGGCTACAGTCCATGGAGTCACAAAGAGCTGGACATGACTTAGCAACTATACAACAACAACGGACAGTATATAAAGGTTCCAATTTCTCCACAACTTTGCAACAATTATTTTCTGTGTATTATCACAGTAGCCATCCTGGTGAGTATGAAGCAGTGAGCATGTTATTTTTCCTTTCCTGTACCAGGCACTATTCTGAATTCATTACACATATTCCTTAGCTCATTTTGTATTTACTATAATACTATGAGCTGCTGCTGCTGCTGCTTCAGTTGTGTCCTACTGTGCGACCCCATAGATGGCAGGCAGCCCACCAGGCTCCCCCATCCCTGGAATTCTCCAGGCAAGAACACTGGAGTGGGTTGCCATTTCCTTCTCCAATAATACTATGAGCTAAATATCATCATTAGGCCTATTGACAGAATGTTTCTGGATGCAGCTAAGACACTCAACAGCAGTGTTATTTTTCAAGACTGGATTTTGAGCTTTGTTAATTATATGAAAGCACACTTCAATCAAGGTCTAACAGGCCATCTTCTCAGGGAGCACCCTTCTGAATACTCTTCCAAATGTCTTACGTATCAAGAGGTTGCTCCACTCTTATTGTTGGGTAAGTGATCTATTCCTAGCCCCATGCAAGCACCAAAAATTGTTCTTTCTCCTTTAGAATTGTTTTTTCTCAAGTTTCACATGCTAATACTCAACTGAGAACATGAGGGAACCCTCCACCCATCTCTGGAGATTTAACTTTGTACAGCTGTCCTCTCTGATACTCTACCTTGCACACACTAGCCAAATAGGTTTCCTTAAACTTGCAAATCTACTTCTTCACCCCATAAGACCACTGGCCTCCCTCCCTCCAGGGAAAAGTAGGGCATTCATTGGTTTCTCTCTCTCAGAGATCACAACTAGCATGCTCAATATCTGAATATTGTTTCATATATTTCATTTTTTTTTTATGGTTAAGACAAGAAAGTTAGATACCATTCCTCTTATTCTATCAGGGACAGAAGCAGAAATCTCAAGTCTCCCCAGGATTTTTATCAGTTTTCTAAGTCAGTTGTGCTTTAAATGATACAATAGACCAGTTAGACCTAACTGATATCTATAGGACGTTTCATCCCAAAACAATGAATTTCACATTTTCCTCAAGCACACACATAACCTTCTCCAGGATAGATCACATCCTGGGCCATAAATCTAGCCTTGGTAAATTCAAAAAAATTGAAATTATTCCAAGCATCTTTTCTGACCACAGTGCAGTAAGATTAGATCTCAATTACTGGAGAAAAACTATTAAAAATTCCAACATATGGAGGCTGAACAACACGCTGCTGAATAACCAACAAATCACAGAAGAAATCAAAAAAAGAAATCAAAATATGCATAGAAACGAATGGAAATGAAAACAAAACAACCCAAAACCTATGGGACACTGTAAAAGCAGTGCTAAGGGGAAAGTTCATAGCAGTACAGGCATACCTCAAGAAACAAGAAAAAAGTCAAATAAATAACCTAACTCTACAGCTAAAGCAACTAGAAAAGGAAGAAATGAAGAACCCCAGGGTTAATAGAAGGAAAGAAATCTTAAAAATTAGGGCAGAAATAAATGCAAAAGAAAGAAAGGAGACCATAGCAAAAATCAACAAAGCTAAAAGCTGGTTCTTTGAAAGGATAAATAAAATTGACAAATCATTAGCCAGGCTCATCAAGAAACAAAGGGAGAAAAATCAAATCAATAAAATTAGAAATGAAAAAGGAGAGATCACAACATACAACACAGAAATACAAAGGATCATAAGAGACTACTATCAGCAATTATATGCCAATAAAATGGACAACATGGAAGAAATGGACAAATTCTTAGAAAAGTACAACTTTCCAAAACTGGACCAGGAAGAAATAGAAAATCTTAACAGACCCATCAGAAGCACGGAAATTGAAACTGTAGTCAGAAATCTTCCAGCAAACAAAAGCCCAGGTCCAGATGGCTTCACAGCTGAATTCTACCAAAAATTTAGAGAAGAGCTAACACCTATCCTTCTCAAACTCTTCCAGAAAATTGCAGAGGAAGGTAAACTTCCAAACTCATTCTATGAGGCCACCATCACCCTAATACCAAAACCTGACAAAGATCCCACAAAAAAAGAAAACTACAGGCCAATATCACTGATGAACATAGATGCAAAAATTCTTAACAAAATTCTAGCAGTCAGAATCCAACAACACATTAAAAAGATCATACACCATGACCAAGTGGGCTTTATCCCAGGGATGCAAGGATTCTTCAATATCCGCAAATCAATCAATGTAATACACCACATTAACAAATTGAAAAATAAAAGCCATACGATTATCTCAATAGATGCATAAAAAGCCTTTGACAAAATTCAACATCCATTTATGATAAAAACTCTCCAGAAAGCAGGAATAGAAGGAACATACCTCAACATAATAAAAGCTATATGTGACAAACCCACAGCAAACATTATCCTCAATGGTGAAAAATTTTCAAAGCCACTTGTTTTTTATGATGTGTGTATATGTTTAGTTGCTCAGTCGTGTCCAGTTACGACCCCATGGACTGTAGCCCACCAGGCTCCTCTATGCATGGGGATTCTCTAGGCAAGAATACTGGAGTGGGTTGCCATTTCTTTCTCCAGGGGCTCTTCCCCTGGATCTTCCCAGTCTAGGACCCAGGTCTCCCTCATTACCATCTGAGCCACCAGGGAAGCCTTTTATGATATGCCAAGACAATTATTAAAAACAAAAACAAAAATACAGCTTTTGTACTGAAACTCTTATCTCACATTGGGGGATGTAGATTAATGGAGTGAGCTAGTTACTGAAAATTCCTATTTCTTATCTGTAAAATAAAGGGAAATCTGTAATATGAGGAAATTGTTTCTATCATATGCACTTCCTGCAAAGATGACATGCAATAATGTTTGTGAAGGTTTCATATACTTTCTAACACAGTGGATCCCCAAGGGTGGTCCACAGAGCTCTATGGGTCCCCAAAGACATTTTCAACTGAATCCAGTAAAGCAAAACTATTCTCATAATAATATTAAGATATTGTTTACTCTGTTGGCATTTGCACTGATCACGCATAATTCATGATGTGACCAAATGAGAAATATGCATAAAGTGAGAACTTCTGCTTTCTGAATTATGATGTCTCAAGGAAAAATATTTGTGCAATAGTTTGAGCTGAAAAGTAAACTGGTTCCTTTTTTCTTTTTTCCCCCCGAGGAACATTCAGTTCAGTTCAGTTCAGCCGCTCAGTCGTGTCCGACTCTTTGCAACCCCATGAATCGCAGCACTCCAGGCCTCCCTGTCTATCACCAACTCCCAGAGTCTACTCAAACTCATGTCCATCGAGTCTTTAAAAGAATGACTAACAGACAAATATGATTTTCAAAGCTTGAGTGTGTTATTTCTTGGAAAATGAACAAGAGGAACTTATCACTTCAAGAAAAGCAATTGACGAGTATTTGTTACCAAAAATATAATTGAAGATTTCAAACAAAAGTTAGGATTTTTGAAAACTTGTGTCTGTTACAGTGAACTGAACAAGACATCAGAACTTTCTGATGAGATCAGTGGTGATATTAACGTGTGACTTTTTGCCTGCAATGCGGGAGACCTGGGTTCGATCCCTGGGTCAGGAAGATCCCCTGGAGAAGGAAATGGCAACCCACTCTAGTATTCCTGCCTGGAGAATCCCATGGACAGAAGAGCCTGGTGGGCTACAGTCCATGGGGTTGCAAAGAGTTGGACACGACTGAGCGACTTCACTCACTCACTTTTGGGATACTATAAAATGAAATCTGTCAACATTTGGATGAGCTGTGTAGTTCAGTGAATCAGTAATTTCCAAATGGTGCAAATCATGCACAGGTAAAAGATTTATTAAAAGGAAAAGGGATATGGAGGGATTTTTATGTAACAGTGTATGAAAAGTCCATTGTTATGGTTTCAGATTCCATATTGTGACTAACCTTCAACAAATACCACTAGTCAAGTTTTGGTATAACATCAGGGAAGGATATTCTCAATTATATGAATGATTTTTCAGTATTTCTCTTTTTCTATCTTTCATTCATATCTGAGTGAGGCTGCATTTTTTCACACGCTGAAATAATACATTGCAGCATAAAGAACACAGAAAAGTTGATGTTAAGTATTCAGCTGTCTTTTATTGACAGGCATTATAGATATCTACAATATATAAAACAATTTCACTTCTAACTAACCTTTTTATTTTAAAAATATATTAAAAAATATATATATATCTCTGAATCATTTTGCTGTACACTTGAAACTAACACAGCATTGTAAATGAATTATATTTCAGTAAAAATTTTTTAAAGATGGCATTTTTCATGAAATTTGCTATTTAGGGCAATTTTTAAAGGGTGACTATGTATACATTGTTTTATGTGTAGCTGACTTATAATATTACATTCATTTCAGGTATACAACATAGTTTTGTAATATCTTTATAGATTATATTATATATAAAGTTATTACAAGACAATGGCTATAATCCCTGTGCTCTAAATTATATCCTTGTAACTTAGGTATTTTACACTTAGCAGTTTATACCAGTCCATCCTAAAGGAAACCAGTCCTGAATATTTATTAAAATGACTGATGTTGAAGCTGAAGCTCCAACACTTTGGCCACCTGATGTGAAGAACTAACTTATTTGAAAAGACCCTGATCCTGGGAAAGATTGAAGGCAGGAGGAGAAGGGGATGACAGAGGATGAGATGGTTGGATGGCATCACCAACTCAACAGACATTAGTTTGAATAAACTCCAGGAGTTGGTGATGGACAGGGAGGCCTGGCGTGCTGCAGTCCACTGGACTGCAAAGTGTCAGACATGACTGAACAACTGAACTGACTGACTGAATGAGTCTGTACCCCTTAATCCTCCTCATTCATCTAGGGTGACTTTTAATGGATTTAATATAGATATTTAAAAATAAATCAATTCATACATAAAATGCATATTTCATGATATTAATATATATATATATATTTTTTTAAGTCTCAGCTCATGTTGCACCATCATTTTTCTAGTCAAAATAATTGACTCTAACTACAGACAGGAAACTTTCTTATAATGAGGAAACACAACTTAGGAGAATCTTTAGAATATTCCATCAAGTTCTTTCTTTTCTCACTAGAGACTCCTGATACTCATCTTTTGATCTTTCATAGCTCTCCAACTTGAGAGATTCAGATATGGCAGCTAAATCGTTGCAGACTTCTAAGTGTGATAACACCAGTAATACTTTCCATTTCTCTTTCAATTTCACACTTCAAAAAATATTTCTTGGGACTTCCCTGGTGATCCAATGGTTAAGACTCTGTGCACTCACTGTAGGGGTACACGTGTTCAGTCCCTGGATGGGGAACTAAGATAACACATGCCATGCAATACAGTCAAAAGATTTTTTTTTAATCTTCTTAAGCAAAATAAAAATAAATGCAGAGTGAAACAATCAAAAAAGAGAAACCAAGAAAGTTATCTTCACAAGCCTTATTGAATAAATTAACTGACTGCTGAGAAAAAAAAAAAAAATCAGCAAAGCAACTACCAGAAAATTAGCCTAAAATGGAAATAAAAACAATCACAGACTACCACTTCATCATACCATATGTTAAGTAGGCTCCAAAAAATCTTGCTGTTTCTAAAATAAGCCACTGAAAATCTTAAATAGTGCACAGAGTGAGAAATGAACATTTTGTGGTGTTATACATTTTTGATGCTGTTGTTAAGTGCGAGGTAGAAAATGAATATTCACAACCACTGAACTGATAGCATCTTATTTACAATATACTGTGTTTACCCCAGCAGGTTACAGTGTTAAGTGCGAGGTAGAAAATGAATATTCACAACCACTGAACTGATAGCATCTTATTTACAATATACTGTGTTTACCCCAGCAGGTTACAGTCATAATCTTTCGCTACTGACATTCAGGAAGAAAAATTTTCGGTACCAGAAAGAAAACAGTGATGAAAGAATCTATGCGGTTATATTTTTCAAGTTAGTGTGAGTATTTCTTTAACAAAACCTCAAAAGCAAATCTATAGAATTCTAAAACAGAAAAATACAATGAAAACGCATTTTAGGAAAGCTAAATTATGTTTTCAACTTAATTTCTGCAATGTTTTTTCTTTTAACCTAAGGAAAATGTAACAAATCCTCTGGTCAAATAAGTTTCTAGTCCCCTTTTTTCCTTGAAGATTTCCTTGGAGATGTTGGTTTTTAATATTTTCCATGAATGTAGTTAGTTAGAATTCAATGCAGTTAAAAACTACTGGATTTCCATGGTGGCTTAGGGGTAAAGAATCCATCTACCAGTGCAGGAGACAAGTGTTCAACTCCTTGTCCAGGAAGATCTCACATGCCATGGAGCAGCAAAGCCCATGCACCAAAACCACTGAGTCTGTGCTCTACAGCCTGGGAGCTGCAACTACTGATCCCTTGGGCCCTAAGTACTGAAGCCTGCGCACCTAGAGCCCACGCTCCCCAAGATAAGCCATGGCAATGAGAAGACCGCTCACTGCAGCTAGACAGTAGCCCCCGATTACCACAACCAGAGAAACGTCCATGCAGCAGTGAAGACCCAGCACAGCCAAAAATAAGTAAACATTTAAAAAAGAAACTATTAGTTGATTGTCATTTTTATGTTTGTGAACAGCTTCTAAATTAGATGATAGGATAATGAAAGGAAATTAGTACTTTCCACTTTTATTTGGCATTTTGGGGTTTTTTTAGTCCCATCTATAAGACAGATTTTACTATGAAATTTAATCTCATAATAAATGTATTTATAAAAATTTATAGTATTTTGTGGGGCACTTAGTGCATTTTTAAATAGAATGAATAATCTTTCTGCCTGTTGATGTGTTATTCAAAGTGCTTCATTTCTGAACTACTGGCGATTCAGTTAAACAAGTGTATATTTTTGACAGATGTTTAGCCTAGATCAACTTCAGATTTATATTGCCACTGGAGAAATACAGAACATCTGGCATTTTTGAAAATGAACATTTCTTGATTTATTTAAGCATAACAAATGTATTTACGTGACTACACGATGGTGATTCTGAACTTTATAGTAACAGATACTAAGACTAATGAATCTGAGAGTAACTTAAATATCCATTCACTCCACAGCTTCATTGAAATGACTCTATAATATGTATTTTCTCCTTTTAGCTCTTATTCTAATTCATTACCTAATTGCCTAAGATATAAAGAGGCATTTTGCCTAAATGAAGCAGCATCAGTAAAACAAATGAGGCTAGACTCTGTCTATGATGTCCATTCTAGTGCTTAATCATTTATCTAAAGAAGATCATCTCTGAAAGGCTCTATCACCTCTTCTATTTCTCTCCAACAACACTCCTGTACTTAATCTAGAAGCATTTTATTTGACTCACATTTTAGCCAAGTAAGCTCATGTATGGAAGAATCTGCAAAGCGAAAGTCACATGGCAGGTAGTTTTTTTTTTAAGTATTAAAATATTACTTAAGCCTCCTACCCTCCATTTCTCTTCCATCAATATTTGGAAAATAGTTTTGAATAACTAAAAAAAAATAATTGCTTTTCTATAAAAGAGAAAAACATGTATCTACAGGCTTCCAGGAGAATAATCAGGAACTACTGTCAGGTTTTATCGGAAAGTCTATAGCAAGGGCCTCAC
The DNA here is from genome assembly GCF_029407905.1 of Bubalus kerabau. Classification (NCBI taxonomy): domain Eukaryota; kingdom Metazoa; phylum Chordata; class Mammalia; order Artiodactyla; family Bovidae; genus Bubalus; species Bubalus kerabau. Next base: position 77,646,985 of record NC_073627.1, on the reverse strand, counting down.
AGAATGAAGATAAAATAAGCAAATGTAGCCACACTTGCCCCAGGTCTGTTTCTACTGGCTATCACTCATTAGCTGTTTAATAGAATCTTCATCTCTCTGATTCCATTCCTGAGTTGTGTGACTGCATTCATCAGATTCCTGCTGAAAATGCAAGGTAACTAAAGGTGAGGTTTTAAAAATTATTTAGTGAAGAAAGAAATTACAGAGATGAGGAAAGAAACCAATAAGGAATATTGAAGCAAGCTAAGAAAGCGCAGTGGAAGGTGTAGACTACAGCCATCAGGATCAAATCCCAGCCTCAGAGTCCCTGCCTAGGGGGAGACTGTGAAAGCGGCAATGCAATGCAGTCTCATCAATGGTATTATATTTGGGGGGCCACTTGATATGCAAGGCAGATTTCATGCAACTCATTTGTTATATTAGAGACAATATGGAAATCTTAAAGTGCCCATCCAGTCAGAAGGGAAGTTATCTTCTGGCCCAGCCACTGACAATCCCCATGTTAGGAGTCACATGTAGTGGTGTCTGCATGATCTGCAGTGAAGACCCATCAAGCTTTCTTCCTCCATACTATATTTCACAAAATTTTCTCATCAAGTCTACAGAGAGCTGATACCAGAAAGGAACACAAGTCTTTGTTCCTATTAAATCTGTTGCCATTAGGGCAAAATGTAAGATGCTTTTAAATTCTTAACCTTATATACTAGGCTTCTAATCTCTCTTGGACTCTTTCTCTCTCTTTCTCTTTGCAATAAACATACATTCTTGTATGGAAAAAAAAAAAAAAGAAGAAGAAGATCTGGGTCTGAAAAAGCAGGAGAGGAAACAGTAGGAGTCTGATGAAAATTGGAGCCACAGAAGTTCCTGAAAGGAACTATAATTTTAGAGGGAGAATAAGACCAAAATCAGGGAGCCAGGGCCTTGAGTGGGTAGAAGAAGAAATAACCCATCCTTTCTCCTCCTTACTCTGATCCGCCACTGGCCAAACTTAGCTAGAAATGTAAATTTAAAGAAGCCCTGGTGATGCATCTGTAGGACCAGCCCTGGGGGCAGAGAGGCAGGGTAGAGAATATATGGTGGGGGTGGGGGTCAGCAGACAGAAATCAATTAAATTTTGAAAATTGTTGTCATTTTATAAATCAGATCACATTATAAAGTCAAAAGGGTATTTGCCTACTTGAAGAAATTGTGAAGCAATTCCTCATAATAGGCAAATTTTCAATTATTTTAAAAATATTTTATATCAATATGCAAAATATTTGAATTTTTAAACATCTTACAAAGGAACACTAATTTCTGTTAAAAAAAAGTCTTTTAGAAAAAGACTTATTGAAAAACAATGGCTTCAATTTATTCATCTGAAAATTATTTAATGTCAGTAAATGACTTCTAAATGCTACTACAGAGCTACAGTGCTAATTTATAATACTGAATGATCCCTGCTGCTAAGTCGCTTCAGTCGTTTCCAACTCTGTACAACCCCATAGACGACAGCCCACCAGACTCTGCCGTCCCTGTGATTCTCCAGGCAAGAACACTGGAGTGGGCTGCCATTTCCTTCTCCAATGCATAAAAGTGAAAAATGAAAGTGAAGTCGCTCAGTCGTGTCCGACTCCCAGCGACCCCATGGACCGCAGTTTACCAGGCTCCTCCGTCCATGGGATTTTCCAGGCAAGAGTACTGGAGTGGGGTGCCATTACCTTCTCCTTAGACAGCATATTAAAAAGCAGAGACATTACTTTGTCAACAAAGATCTGTCTAGTCAAGGCTATGGTTTTTCTAGTGGTCACGAATGGATGTGAGAGTTGGACTATAAAGAAGGCTGAGTGCCGAGGAATTGATGCTTTTGAACTGTGGTGTTGGAGAAGACTCTTGAAAGTCCCTTGGACTGCAAGGAGATCCAACCAGTCCATCCTAAAAGGAGGCTGTTCTGGGTGTTCATTGGTACAACTGATGTTGAAACTGAAACTCCAATACTTTGGCCACCTGATGCGAAGAGCTGACTCATTGGAGAAGACCCTGATGCTGGGAAAGATTGAGGGCAGGAGGAGAAGGGGACGACAGAGGATGAGATGGTTGGATGGCATCACCGACTCAATGGACATGGGTTTGGGTGGACTCTGGGAGTTGGTGATGGACAGGGAAGCCTGGTGTGCTGCTGCCCATGAGGTCACAAAGAGCTGGGCACGACTGAGTGACTGAACTGAACTGAACTGTATGGATGTAAGAGGTGGACCATAAAGAAGCTGAGCACTAAAGAATTGATGCTTTTGAACTATAGTGTTGGAGGAGAGTCCCTTGGACTACAAGAAAATCAAACCAGTCAGTCCTAAAGGAAATCAACCCTGAATACTCATTGGAAGGACTGATGCTGAAGCTGAAACTCCAATAATTTGGTTGGCCATTTGATGCGAAGAACTGACTCATTGGAAAAGACCCTGATGCTGGGAAAGATTTAAGGCAGGAGGAGAAGGGGATGATTAAGGATGAGATGGTTGGATGGCATCACCGACTCAATGGACATGAGTTTGAGCAAGCTCTGGGACTTGATGATGCACAGGGAAGCGGGGAATGCGGCTTGCCCATGGGGTCACAAAGAGTCGGACATGACTGAGTGACTGAACTGAACTGATGATCCCTATGTTAGCAAATCTCCTGATTCAAGGTGGAGCATATATTCCTAAGTTTTATGCAATATTTGAAGCCATATATAATGCTATGTAACTAAGCAAATGGGATTTCCCAGTTGGTATTAGAGGTAAAGAACCTGCCTGACAATACAGGATATATAAGAGACAAGGGTTTGATCCCTGGGTCAGCAAGATTCTCTGGAAGAGGACATGGCAACTCATTCCAGTATTCTTGCCTGGAGAATTCCATGGACAGAGGAGCTTAGTAAGCTACAGTCCATGGGTTTGCACAGAGTAGGACACAACTGAAGCAACTTAGCACACAGTTAAGCCTCTAAATTAGATGTTTGTTTCTTTCCTTTTTGTCCTCTTGCTCTTAATTACTAAGTATAAATGGCTTCTGGTAAAAGATAAAAATTAAACACCATAAAATTATATATATATATGGACATCCATATATTATACCTATTGATATATCTATAGCTACATCCACATAACCACACCAGATAAAGGTATAGAACATCAGTAAAAATTTTACTCAGGATCCATCAGCCTTGTTTATAAGAGAATTTTCACAATGAACTGCTCATTTTCAGTTCAGGACAATGTCCTCTTGGGCATCGGTAGTGTGAACAGAGAGGTATAACCATTTGGCGATCATCACATAAAAACTAATTCAAACAAAAACATCAATAGATGTTAAAAAGTGAAAGTGCAATGAAAAATAAGATATTTATCATCTCAAAGTATTTATTAATCACTATATATATATATATTAATAACAAAAGAAAATAGTAACTTCAAATGCAGTAACTTGGCAGAAAACCCAACTGAGAAGGGCTAATGTCATCAGTAATTCTTCCTAATATGATGAACTGAGAATGTAAGTGTATTCCTGTCAAAGCTAAATATATGATTTCAATCAGGATGAAGCATTAGACAAACCTAAATAGACAGTCATTCCAGGAAATATAAGGCCAGCACGCTTCGAATATGCCAATGCCATTAAAGACACAGGAAAATAAGAAACTGTTCCAGAATAAAGGATGCTAAAAAGACCTGATTCCTGAATACAAGGCATGGTTTGGAATTGTCTTTCTCTGTAAAGGATACTGGGACAAATGAAAACCTCTAAATATGTATCAATGTTAATGCTCCAATTTTGATTATTATGTGGTTATGTAAGGGAATGTCCTTGCTTTTAGAAATGTACAGTGAACTGTGTCACATAAGGAAACATGAACTGTTCTGCATAAAATGATGTGAATTGTGTAACATGGATGACACAGAAAAAGAGTGACAAGAGCAAATCTTGACACTTAGAAAATCTTGATGAAGTAGTATAGAACTAGTCCGTACTACTATTGACATTTTCCTGAAGTCATGCCAAAATAAAACGGGAAGCCAAGGGTAATGAAAAGGAGGAGATGGTTGGGCAAAGGAGAACTATGGCAGAACAACAACAACAAAAACTATTCCTCAACCGAAAGTAAACCAAAGATTATGAAATGAAAGTATTCGATCAACAGCCAATGATGTTGATGTCTGACTCCTACCAGAGGTTATTTTCTATTCTAGAAAAAGCCAGGAATGGAAAGATCTCAGGATGGAGTGGAGTAACTGTAGAGTACTGGGTAGAGTACTACCACAGGACAGAGTAACTGTGGGAGGCTCCAAGGAAAGCAAGGTCCAGGTCTGAGCATGTCCATTGACACATGGACCCCCTAACCCTACGTCCATCCACCCCCAAAGCAAAAAACTATGAAACAGCTGCCCTGAGGGACCAGACTTGTTGCCACAATGGGTACGCTCTCTGTTAACAGTGAGGACTGCCTGATGCTGATCAAAGATACCTTCAGCGCCTCACCCCTAACACTCAACCATGCTAGTGGGATCCCTGAGTATGGCTGATATTCATACTTTCAGCAGCATGGCAAAGGGTTAGGGTTTTCTTAAGTAAATAAGGAGTTCCAATTTTTCCAGTCTTTGCAAACACTTGATGTTTTTTGTTTGTTTGTTTTTGATAATAGCCATCCTTGAGCAAACTCAGGAAGATAGTGACGGACAGGGAGGGCTGGTGTGCTGCAGTTCATGGGGTTGGCAAAGTCAGACATGACTTAGTGACTGAACAACAACATTGAGCATCTTTTCATATACCTGTTGACTATTTGTATGTCTTCTTTGGAGAAATGTATATTCAAGTCCTTAGTCCATGTTTGTTTTTATTAAACTTTTTATTTTGTATTGGAGTCTAGTTGATTAACAATGTTGTGATAGTTTCAGGTGGACAGCAAAGGAACTCAGCTATACATATATATGTATCCATATTCCCCCAAACCTCCAGGTGGCTGCAGTCCCAGACGACATCATGTGAAATAGACCATACACCCACATGAGCCTGCTCAACCCTCAGGATCGCAAGAGGTCAACAACAAATAGTTATTGCTTTAAGCCACCAAGTTTTAGAATAGTTTGTTATGCAGCAAAAAACAACCATGATATCCTTTTATATACTCAAATTCGTAATGATTCCATTCATTCAATAAGTGTTTTATTCGGCATTAAGGAGCCCAGTAGACTTCTTGCTGGTGATTTCTGTCTAGTTGGAAAAGAAACATCAAACACATAAAAATGTATCAACACATAGATAATAATATGTGCAACTAAAGGGGGGTGTATGGTATGATGAGGAGATGAGACCAGGGATGATAGTCAAGGCAGTGAGCGTTACACTGAGATCACAAGAGGTGGAAGTGAGTAACTGAACATGGGTGAAGCAACCACCTGTGAGAAACGGTTCTAGAAGTACAGAGCAGGGCACACTGAGGACTAAAGGGAGGTTACTGTGGCTTGGTTCAGCACAGTGGGGGCTATGTGGGCAGGCGAGGCCAGAGTCAAAGACAGAGGCCAGAACTAACTTAATAAACAACTGAACAGGGGCTGTTCTGTGCGCCTTGTATTTTTACTACCTGGCACATTTTCTGACACATAGTCAATGTCCAGTAAATGTTAAAAGCTTCCAGGAAAGATGGAAAAAAAGAGAGTGCAGGGGAAGTCAGCTGTTCTTGGATCCCTTGCTTACATAGGAGTACACTCTAATTTAGTGGTTTTCAAATTTTGCTGCTTATTAAAATAATCTGGGATTTAAAAATGAACCTTCATACCCAAGCTGGACCCCACATCCAGGTTGGACCATGTACCTAATAAACTAGACTCTCTTAAGAGGGACCCAGGCATCACAGGTGATCCCAACATGCAGTTACACTTACACCAAGGAGTAGTGGTTCCATCAGTCTAGACTTCTGTGTGGTAAAGTGGGGAATGGTACTTCCTGACTGATTTTTCTACATAGACCTCGAAGTTTCAAAGGTCAGTGAGTTAATATAGGTCCTTAATGCAACCCAACACTTTCAAGTGACGGGTAAGAAATGGAGAGCAAAAGACCAGCACTAAGTATCATTGGCTATTACTGAAAATGTACAATCTAATCTGAAAAATGTCTCCATATTAATGAATTATGTAAGTAGACTATGTAATAGTTATTTACTGAAACTCAGTGGAATACATTGAATAAATATGCCATAAAAACTGAGCAAATCTAGTTAAAAGACTATTGCATCATGGACTGTTCAATGAAAAAGTATATTTGATCATAGATCTCAGAACCAACCCAGTGCAAAAATGTAATTAGTGTTCCAATTGATGGCCCCACTGTTGCAGATAAATTAGCAATGCTAATTCAATTACTAAATCAGTAATGATTGTAGAAAATACCCATAAATGAACACTAATTTCAATTATTCATAAAAGATAGTTTTGATGTATATGCTGAGTAATCTTCATTGTCTCACTCCTTACTGCCTATTCCGATGTGTTCTATGAAAAGTGATTCTGCAAAACTTCAGTAACTTCATGAGGAACTTTTTCATTGAGGATTTGAATATAAGAATTTCTCAACATGTATAGTTATATAGATATGGATGCTTTGAAGACATAAAAATGCCCAGCATTCAAAACCAAAAATACTACATTATTTTATCAATAATATACTTGTGATATTAGTTACCTTTTACACTGAAGCCCACTATTCTAATACAGAAACATTTTCATAGAAAGAATTTATCTGCTTCTTAGAGATCTAGCACTTTCACGGCAAGACAGGTCCTTGGCTGACAATGGACACCTTCATTTTTCCCTAAATCCAGGAAGCCATGTTTCCTTCATGGTACATTGTATAGAATTAACTATTTGACAATCTTCAGTTGAGTTTCATATCTATGTACAATTAACCCTGAAGTTGTGGCTACCTCTTTACTACTGATTAGATGTATGTCTATATTCCTCCCCTCTGTGTGTCTTGAATTCCTCCCCTCTGTGTGTCTTGAATTCCTCCCCTCTTGTTCACTTGAAAAGTGAACATTTCCATGACATTAATTGCCTGCAATTTAAGCACCATTCCAATATGACTCTTCCTAACATCTTGGTGACGGACAAGGCAATGGCAACCCACTACAGAACTCTTGCCTGGAAAATCCCATGGACAGAGGAGCCTGGTGGGCTGCAGTCCATGGGGTTGCGAAGAGTCGGACATGACTGAGCAACTTCACTTTCACTTTTCGCTTTCATGCATTGGAGAAGGAAATGGCAACCCACTCCAGTGTTCTTGCCTGGAGAATCTCAGGGACGGGGGAGCCTGGTGGGCTGCCATCTATAGGGTCACACAGAGTCGGACACAACTGAAGTGACTTAGCAGCAGCAACATCTTGGTGATGCCCCTCTCTTCACATACATTTTCCATATGATCATCATATTTACCTCCTAACAGGGCTATTTCTATGCCATGGTGTTGGCTGTATGAGACATGCATGGTTAATTACTTTTCATGACAAATATCTGAGATGGACATTATTTTTCTGGTTCTAAAAGTGAGCAGGTGGACACACAGGGATTCTAGTGACATGTACAAGCTCACTGAGTCAGAAAAGAGCAGAAATGTGATGAACCAGAATTTCCAACCATTAGCCGTGTGCTGTTTAATTGCAATCCCAATGGAGAGGATCTGATTTTACTAACTTAAGGAGACATTGTTTCCAACATTCATTCTAATAAATTAAAAACTTAGCTTCAAAAGATCCCATCACTTGAAATGATGCTATAAATTGAATTCTTGTTTCTAGATATTTGTTTTTATCTTTAAAAGAAGATAAACATTTAAAAAGGAGATCAACACCTTAAATTTAAAAAAAGGGAATGCCTTTTTTCCCCCTTGCTAGTCCACTACTGCTTTATGACAATTGTTTTTCTGTATATTTTCTTTACTAGGTCTTTTGTTTGACATTATTAACTCCCTAAAATTATGGACTCAAAACTCAGGCAGATTAAATTCAAGAATCACTATATCCTGCCCAAGGGACTTTATTCCAGCTCTTTAACCTCTTGGTGTCTCAATGTTCTCATTTGGAAAATAGTGTTAAATGTAGAGCCTTCAGGATCTATATTTATTGGGTGATAAAGCAATGGCACCCCACTCCAGTACTCTTGCCTGGAAAATCCCATGGATGGAGGAGCCTGGTAGGCTCCAGTCCATGGGGTCGCTAAGAGTAGGGCATGACTGAGCGGCTTCACTTTCACTTTTCACTTTCATGCATTGGAGAAGAAAATGGCAACCCACTCCAGTATTCTTGCCTGGAGAATCCCAGGGACAGAGGAGCCTAGTGGGCTACCCTCTATGGGGTCGCACAGAGTCGGACACAACTGAGGTGACTTAGCAGTAGCAGCAAAGAGACCTAATTAAGATAATGTATACAAAAAACTTAGCACAGTGCTCAAAAAATACTAATAATGAGGAAAGTGATAATAATAATACTTAGAATAATTGATCCTTCATTGGATAGGATTTGGGTGAACTCATTTTCTGCAAATGATCACTTTGCTTCACCAACTGTAACGCAAGGAATGTCACACTACAATCTCAGTTGCCCTCCCTCCTTCCCTCTCTCCTTTTCTCTTTCTTTCCCTCTGTCTGTCTCTGTACCTCCCTCCTCCTCTTCTCTCACTCTCTCCCCCCTTCTCAGCTAAAGAGTCCTATTATTACCCAAGCACTACAAAAGTTAGCTGACTCTGAAATGTGTGATGCATAAGTGGAATTTTCTTTGTTAAGTTCCATTTTGATAGATGAATCTCAGAAGACAATTCTTCATAGCCCCTAACTTTGATCAGGGTCTAGTGTAAAAAAAAAAAAAAAAAAAAAATACAGGGCCCTTTGTTCAAAAAACAGGAAAATATGGTTTTAAAGCTACTAAGTTATCAAACATCTTCCTTTTTTCTGCAATCAGTCCCCCTCTCCCTCTCCTTCCTGGTTTCTCTGGAGCAAAAATCGTGCCTCTCTCCTCTTAGTATCTACCACAATTTGGACTGTGCATAAAAGCATTTAGTTAAATAGGATATGATGGATGAAAAGTAAATCCCTGAATCCATGGTGTCTATGCTTCTGGGCCCCACCTGCAGCCAATAGCATCTTTCTTAACACACCAGCAGTAGTTCCCAAACAGTCACCCTTTCTCTAACTTTACCTCACCACAGATCTATACACTGCCCCACTACCTAACAACTTTGTGAAACGTATGTTCTCTTTATATTAATAACATTGAAAAATGGTGTGACATCACATCAGGTACTATATGAATCATCTTCCCTATAAAAACTTCTATTACACAGCATTTTTAGTAATAGGATGGGGTTTTGTTTATTTGTCTCTTTGAATTTATTATTTTAGGTATTTAAACTTGTTTTTCCTCTCTTCTTGGAACATTATCCTGAGCTCATGCTCCTCTCATTTGATCCCACTTATCCAACTCATACAAATATTTTATTTTACAATGTAATTTACATGAACTTCCCTACCTCTCCTCTCAGTTTAGATACACTCTCCTACATGTGTCCATGATACGTCTCCTTGTTCTTTCATCTCACTCATCAGACTTTCATTAGAAGTTCAAGGTCTTTCTTCTCTACCACTCTTCTAAGCTTCACAGGGACAAAGTCAAATTTTGTCCTATAGTACATCATGGGAAACACTGGACTGGAAGAAACACAAGCTGGAATCAAGATTACCGGGAGAAATATCAATAACCTCAGATATGCAGATGACACCACCCTTATGGCAGAAACTGAAGAGGAACTCAAAAGCCTCTTGATGAAAGTGAAAGAGGAGAGTGAAAAAGCAGGCTTAAAGCTCAACATTCAGAAAACGAAGATCATGGCATCCGGTCCCACCACTTCATGGGAAATAGATGGGGAAACAGTGGAAACAGTGTCAGACTTTATTTTTCTGGGCTCCAAAATCACTACAGATGGTGACTGCAGCCATGAAATTAAAAGACGCTTACTCCTTGGAAGGAAGGTTATAACCAACCTAGATAGCATATTCAAAAGCAGAGACATTACTTTGCCAACAAAGGTTCGTCTAGTCAAGGCTATGGTTTTTCCTGTGGTCATGTATGAATGTGAGAGTTGGACTGCGAAGAAGGCTGAGCGCCGAAGAATTGATGCTTTTGAACTGTGGTGTTGGAGAAGACTCTTGAGAGTCCCTTGGACTGCAGGGAGATCCAACCAGTCCATTCTGAAGGAGATCAGCCCTGGGGTTTCTTTGGAAGGAATGATGCTAAAGCTGAAACTCCAGTACTTTGGCCACCTCATGCGAAGAGTTGACTCATTGGAAAAGACTCTGATGCTGGGAGGGATTGGGGGCAAGAGGAGAAGGAGATGACAGAGGATGAGATGGCTGGATGGCATCACTGACTTGATGGACGTGAGTCTGAGTGAACTCCGGGGGTTGGTGATGGACAGGGAGGCCTGGCATGCTGCGATTCATGGGGTCGCAAAGAGTCGGACACGACTGAGCGACTGATCTGATCTGATGTGATCTGATGTCACAATTTCTCTAACCTCCCGCAAAACACCCCGCATGGGTTTTGTTGCTGTTGTTCAGTTGCTCAGTCATATCTGACTCTTTGCGACACCATGGACTGCAGCACACCAGGCTTCCCTGTCCTTCACCATCTCCCAGAGTTTGCTCAAACTCATGTCCACTGAGTCTGTGATGCCACCTAACAATCTTACCCTCTGTCATCCCCTTCTTCTGCTTTCAATCTTTCCCAGCATCAGAGTCTTTTCCAATGAGTCAGCTCTCACTGGGTTTATGAATGAATAAATAAACAGACAGATGAAAAACTGCCCTGCCCATGGTGGATATGAAATATAATTTATATTTTACATTTTTCTAGGCTTCTCAGAAATTTTCTAATCCTGCTCAAAGAGTTCCTTCCTGGAAGACATTCAGAAAAAGAGTCAGGAAGGAGAGTTGGAACTACAGACTTTCACTACAGACTAAAACCTCCCCTTGTACAGGACTCTCTGAAGCACTCAGGTGTGGATTCTTATCCTGGCAATGACTACCACACAGTACATGGGAGAGCTGGAGACTTTGAGGCCAATAACTCATGGGAAAGCAGCCTTTAGGCTTGAAAAATTTATATTCTACCAACTGTGATGACCTTGATACATGTGTGTGACACAGATTGGATTAGTGTTTCTTTTGCTCTTGTGATAAATTTATATCAAACATTAAAGCTACCTGACTTCCCTGTTCTTATATGTTAAGTATGACCTTGGAGATTTCACATCTCAGGCAGTGGCTTTATACCACAAATAGAAATAAGAATAAGGAAAGGAAAAATGAGAGGTAACCAAATAAATAATTTTCCTAATGATAATATTAATGGTAGTAGAGGTATTAATGCTGTTTGGAGAAGGAGCTTACATTTTTAAAGCGTATACTATGTTATTCATTTGATTCATGGGGTCGCAAAGAGTCGGACACGACTGAGCGACTGATCTGATCTGAAGCATTTTATGTATATTATCATATTTAATTTACAAGACATCCCTATAAAGAATATTCTATTATTTCCCTACTCTGTAGATAAGCAAATAGATTTGAAGGATTAAGATACCACCAGCCAACAGATCATTACATATGGCTAATAAGGACACACACTAAGATCTCTTTGCTTGACTATAAGGCCAACACATCAATGTTGATTGGGAATAATGGCTCTAGGTCCAAATCCTAATTATCTGGGGCATGTATGTAGCTCCATTTTTGGCAAATAATTCCTTCATTTGCTTTGTCTCCTTTGGATGCCTGCAGGCAAGTTAATGAAATACCATTTCATACTGACTTCCTTCCCAAAAATTGGCTCAGTCAGAATCTATGATATGCACTCCAAATTGGATGGATAACAGTGTCATTTTACACAACAAGAACACTGGGTATGTTTACAAATAACTGCCTATTATCAACCAAGAAAATAGCATCTTATCTCCACAAACCCACAGAAAACAGTTATATTCACTAGATATAAGTGCTTTACATTAACACAAAGGCAATAGTTCTTTAAAAGTATCCCTAGATATATATTTTAAGTGACTGTCAAAATTCCTGGTATCTTGTAGCTTCAATGCTGCACTTAGGTTCTAAGTCATTGAATAAAAGTAGATATCAAATCATTATAATGAGATTTTTCTGATGTATTTCTTCAATAAAAACAAAGCCAAAAAGCTAATCAAAATACCAAAACATTATCTTAGCTACAATACAAGAGGTGTCTGATATTTTTATATTTTCAAAAGCAATATAGTGCTTGCTTTTGGTTAACAGCAATTTCTGAAATCTTGAATGCAAATGCATTTTTCTAAGATTTTTGAAGAATCACTTTCATCACTTGTATTGGTGAGTTTCAAAGCACGGAAGAACAATTTTTAGTTTTCCCAAAGAAAACACAGTCACCATCATGCCAAATTATGACAATGAGTGGCTCTAATTTTCACTTTCTTTGAAGGACTTGAAGACCATAGATGGGTCTGAACTGGGATCTTCCCCAGGATAAAAGATACTGCCCGTTTCAGTACTGGCATAGAGGTCTTTAGGAAGCTAGACTGTTTTCAGGGATCCTCAAAAGACATTGTTTTCAAATTAAAAATGTACCAAAGTGATATTTATGCAGTTTGTTATTTTTCTTTCTTTTGCATTTAAAAAAAAATTCTTAACATATACCAAGAAATGTAATAATTGCTTTAAATAGCTCTTTTAATTTTTCTCTTTAACAAGGACTACATGAGATAAAATAATTTGCTAAGAAAGAGTGGTGGGTAAGGGATTTATTGTAAACTCTTTTCCTATGACTGTGTGTGCCCTGCTTTTAGCGGTTAAGTCATTACTTTCCTCATTATGGTTGCTTTCTAAATTGGACTTGTGATGCTTAGGGGTGTCATATTTCCTTCCTGAACTTCATACATCTTAACTGGGGACCCTGACCTGACCTGAAACCAAACTATTCCCAATTGTTCATTCATTTGTTAACATATATATCCATCACCAGGCATCCACTGACCATGATAACAGAAACATGCTGAGGTATATTGTTTCCAAACAGAATTAGCTGGGGTATCCAGCAGAGTGTAATGAACTTCCTTGGGCCATAAGGAAGTGTCTGATAGAAGCAAAGCCAGATCCCAACTAGCTAGGTCCAAATCACAGAAGCAGGTAGCCTGCCCTATTTTCAGGATAATGATAGTCTCAATGTGGTTCAGATATTCAGGAAAGAGTGGCAAAAAAACGAGGTGGCACACCGAGCCATCATGTGCAACAGTGATACAGACAAAACAAAGGTGCGCAAGAAGCAGAAACAGTCCAAGAAACTTACCTGCAGAAAAGTGAGTGCTGGAAACCGTGGAGCGTGTACAGCAGAAAAGGAGCTGGACCTCAGGTACAAAGTGACCAGAGATGGTGAAACAAGTTCTGATGGACTCGGTCTACTCAGCTACTTGCTCAGGCCACAGAGTCAAGTGTGATGCTCCTGATAAGAGGTAAAAATCTGTGAAAGGAATGAAATTTCAGAAATTTTGTTCAAGTTCAGAACAAAAGCTGTCACAGGATTCCTAAACAGAAAACAATAAATAAATATGTACATATTAACACATAAAGGAAAACAAACTTTCCATATATATATATGTGTGTGTGTGTGTGTGTGTGCATGTGTGTGTGTGTGTGTGTGTGCATGTGTGTGTGTGTGTGTGTACTGAGGAGAATAAAACTAAATCCAAATTTAAAAAAATGTTCTTCTTCCAAAACTTCATGTACACTTTTTTAAAATGATGTCATAAGCAATTTTCTCATGAAATATTCTTTATGGAATCTTTCTTCATGACTGCAGATATATTCAATGGTTACACCATTAATACATTCATATTGATATGAATATCTTAATACTTAAGAATCTACTTATAAGAATAACTATGACAGTGTTTCTATTTTTAAAGAATCTAAAAACAAGACATATACAGAATGGATCAACAAGGTTCTGCTAACACAGGGAGCTATATTCAATATCTTGTGATAAATCATAATGGAAAAGAATATGAAAAAGAATACATGTATGTATATATGTATAACCGAGTCACTTTGTTGTACAGCATATATTAACAATAATCTAAGTCAAATATACTTCAATAACTTTTTAAAAATAATCTATTTCCAAAGATAAACACTATATATGTTCATATTCATAAAAAATAAGTTTATATTTAAATTGTCGCTTTTAACTAGCCTAAAATAAACATTTATCTTCAGTAGGGAGTGACAGAAAGGTTATTTGACTGCACAGCTTGTTCAATTTGGTTCTACTTTCTAGAAACACTGACAATGGAAGGTTAATAAGCTCCCCTAGTGGTAGCCAGGGCATGCACACTAGAGAGGAGGAAGAATGAATTCTTATTTCCATCCAATCTGTGTTTCTTTTCACTCTAATGCAACATGCCAAGTGCTCCTATTATAGTAATTTACTATAATATATATGCTGAGATGACCCTGATGCTGAGCAAAGCAAGGGATGTGTCTATTTCTCAAATAATTGAAAAACAGACACTGCAACATTTTCTTTAGAAATGGACCATTAGATTGTCTACACAGCGTGGTGACTAGTGGAATACTTAATGAACAATGCCACCTGTATTTATATATTTCTGGACAGGTACAGCTGTTGGTATAAACTCATTTTATGGGACTGCTAAAACAGCTGCAGGAAAGAGATAAAGACATTTTATCATTTTAATTTGCTATCACCTAAACATAATGGCAGTGTAACAAAATTGCCTGGGATTATTGCAAATAATCTGTCATCAGAATTGATGGTATTTACCAAAGCTGTTTCACTAGCAAACTTAAGTCTGTTCTTAGGTTTGAAAAATAAAAATCTACTTCACACCATATGAAAATGCCCTTGGTTCTACCTGTACTAATAAATAATAACAACATTAACTGCAACAAAACTGATTTGGGGTAAAGAACATTATTCTGCTGAAAAACAAGTAATTATCCTGAAAAGGTTTATCAAAAGAAAGTATATCCAGACTGTCTGACTTAATAGAATTACTACCTAAAGTCACATTTATACCTAGGTTTTAAAAGCACCTTAATTCTTATTCACTGAACTGCAACTCGGCTTATGTAATTCTTTGCATTTGTTAAAAACCAACAATCTTGATCAACTCAATGACGAAATTGATTCCCAGAGCCTTACAATCAGTTCCAGCCAAACTGTTTTGATGTTGAATTTTGTACTATACGAATACCATAAGGTCAGAGACAGACTATCTGTCATGATGGCAACATAAAAATTAGGATAACTCCATCAGGGGTTTACACTGGGTATAGGGTGGGAAGGTTATTGGTTTCTCTTTTCCAATAAGAGAAGAATCTTTGCTGACATAGACCTAAGGACCAAAGATACACCAGCCCTATTTTGTACCCATTTGAGCACCTGCAGCTCTCCTAGAAGAATATTCCCCCCACTCTTCCATAGCTGCGATGCTTCTTCCTTGAAATACAAATAGCATTATTGTTTGTACAATTCAGTTCAACATAGGTCATATCTATTCTCAGTCATAGAACTGAGAAAGGTTTGGGGCAGAAGGGCAACTGAAAATCACATCGTTGGGTATTATGTACCAGACACATCTCACAGACAGAGCACTAATGTTGGAAGAAAGCTGGGAATTGAGAACATTTTTCTCTGACTCCAAAACATCTCCATAATTATATCGTTGCTGTTTCTGTCAAATGTCTAGATAGGTTTGTAAGTAATCTGAAATCAGTGATAAGGTCTTACATATTTCTGTGCATCCAGGACTACCCGCTCAATCATGCATATAAAATCATTCATTAGAGATTTGTAAACTATAATTTACAACTAAATGTTGCTAAAAAAGAAGACCTAAATAGACATTTCTCCAAAGAAGACGTACAGATGGCCCACAGGCACATCAAAAGATGTTCAACAGAGTTAATTATGAGAGAAATGCAAGTCAAAAGTACAATGAGATATCATCTCACACCAGTCAGAACAGCCATCAGCAAAAAGTCTACAAAATAATGAATTCTGGAGAAAAAGGAGCCCTCCTACATTGCTACTGGGAATGTAAATTTGGGCAGCCACTTTGGAGAACAATATGGAAGTTCCTCAAAAAACAAAACAAAACAAAAAAACAACTAAAAATAGAGTTATCATACAAGCTAGCAACCCCATTCCTAGGCACACAACCAGAGAAAATTAAAATCTGAAATGATACGTGCACCCCAGTCTTTGTAAAGCATTGTTTACCAGGACATGAAAGTGACCTAAATGTCCATCCACAGATGAATGGATAAAGAAGATGAGGTATATATATATACAATGGACTATTACTCAGCCATTAAAAACTATGAAATTCTGCCTCTTGAAGCAACATAGATGGACCTAGAGATCATCATACTAAGTGAAGTACATCATACAGAGAAAGATAAATAGACATTTTTGGTTGTCTTACTATTTGGATTGGCTTCTCTCTATTTCATGACCATTATCTGGGTATTACCTCTGCTTAGATAATACACAGTTCCTTTTGTATTCCTCTTGGTTTGAATGCCTATTTTCTGAAGTCCATAGCTTCATCTTTCTTGGATTACTCTCCTGTTTTGATGTTAAAAATGTTGTCCCAGTCATTTACTGATACAGGCTGAGTTCTTTGAGAAACAGACTCTGAAATCTGCTATTTTAATGCAGGAAGATTTTTGAGAGTATTTTCAAGGACAACGCCATGGGGTAAAGGAAGCATGATTAGGGGAATGGAGAAGCTGAACCGGGATTCTGTTGCAAGAAAGGACTCAGCCTAATCTACTAGGAGCTCTGGAGCTGCCCCACATCCAGGAAAGGGCTAGTTCTTTAAAACCACATTTATGAGTCATTGGTTGCAGATTATCTCTGCAGAACTACCTAATAATTAATTAAATACAGACACACAACACACTTGTAGTTAATTTTTGTATATGGTGTAAGGGATGGATTTTTTTTCTTTTTTTGGCTATGAGATTTCAGTTGTTTTGGCGCCATTTGATTAAAAAAAAAAAAAATCCTCCACTGAATTACCTTTGTACATTTTGTGGAACTCTATTTCTGTATAAGAGGGGAGCATATTTTTGGCCTGTTCTGTTGTATATCCCATTAATATATTAGTCTGCTTTTATATTGATACCATTTTCTCTTGGTCAGTATGAAAGTAAGTGAAAGTAGAAGTTGTTCAGTCGTGTCAGACTCTTTACAAACCCATGGACTGTCCATGGAATTCTCCAGGCTAGAATACTGGAGTGAATAGCCTTTCCCTTCTCCAGGGGATCTTCCAAACCCAAGGATCAAACCCAGGTCTCTTGCATTGCAGGCAGATTCTTTACCCACTGAGCTATGAGGGAAGCTCATATTCTTGGTCAGTATAGGTTTATAATAAATCTTGAAATCAGATAGTGTTAGTTCCCCAACTCTGTTCTTCTTCAAAGCTATCTTGACCATTTAGTAGTTCAGATTTTCTTAAAATTACTTTACATTTTAGAATAAGCTAAAACTCTACTGGAATTTATTTGCTAAATCTTACTGGAATTTATTTGAATTTTATAAATCAATTTGGAGCGAACTGACATCTTAGTAATTTGGGGTGATCATGTTCATGAACAGAGTATGTCTCTATTTAGGTCTTCTTAATGCCTCTCAGTACCTGAAAATTTGTCATTTTCAGTGTACAAGTTTGTGACATATTTTTTAATTCAAGTTTGTAATATCGTTTGGCAGATTTATTCTTATGTATTTAATATATGTTGCCTCTACTTTTGTTGCTAGTATAGAAATATAACTTTGCATATTAATAACCCATCATAAAACATCGTTAAACATACTCATTAGCCTTTTTAAGAATCCATGAGATCATGTCTGCTGCAAAAGACATTTTTATTTATTTTATTCCTTGCTTCATTTTATGAGCTAGCACTTCCAACATGTGGAGTAGAAGTAGCAAAAGCAGATATTCTTAATTTGCTTCTAATCTTAAAGTGAAAGCATTCAATTTGTCAGCATTAAATATGTTAGCTGCAAGGTCTGTTATGAAGATGCTTTTCAATTGGTTTAAGGAAAATCTCTTTCATGCTCAGTTTTCTGAGTGGTTTATTAAAAAAAAAAAGTCTTGGATTTTGTCAAATGTTTTCTGCATTTAGTGTGATAATCATATGGCTTTTCCTTTTTAGCTATTTTTATGATAATTAATTATATTAATTTTGAGATATGAAACAAACTATTTTTGTAATATATTTTACTTGGTCATGATATAGTATCCTTGGTATTTGTTATATTATTCTATTTAATGTACTAAAATATTCTTTCCAGTTTTTTGCATATGTGTTTATGAGGGTTATTGTTCTATAGGTTTCTTTTCTTAATCTATTTTTCCTTTTTTTCATACCCGGGTAATGCTGGTCTCATTAAGTAATTTGGGAAGGGGTCCCTCTTCTTTAATTTTGCCTAAGAGTTGGCATAGAATTGATATTTCTTCCTTAAGTGTCTGGTAGAATTCATTACTGAAGATATCGATGGAGAAATACTTTCCTTTCATGGAGATATTTACCTACAAAATCATTTTATTTAAGGATATAGGGCTATCTATTCCTTCTTGAATGAGCTTTGGCCATGATGGCCTTTCAAAGAATTTCACCTGGGTTGATTCCCCAGCCCTTCATTTTAACCTACCCTCAGTAATCCACCACAGCCTAGAATTTTTCTCAAGGCAGTAAACTCGGGCAATTGTAGTACAGTGTTTTACCTGATCTCGGTGTCATGAAAACTGTTATTTCATATGTTTGGTCTGCTTTTCTTTTGGTGGTATTGTTTCAGGTAGATAGGTAAACTCACTCCTTTAGCATAAATGGGAAATTCACAATTAAATCTAAAATATATTAGAAAACACAAAGATTGATGGGTATGTGATGGTTATGTGAATCAAGTTAGTAACAGAATACAGATAGCAGATATTCAAGTATTCACTTAAAATTTTTTATATGTTTGCTAATTTTCATATAAAATATTAAAGTTACCAAGTAAGATAATCAGAATTACATGAATCATATAAACCAAACTGATAGAATTACAATTTATTCTTTTTACTAAAGTATATGGTATTTATCCTAATCTTTAAAAAGTTC
This sequence comes from Bubalus kerabau, assembly GCF_029407905.1. Classification (NCBI taxonomy): domain Eukaryota; kingdom Metazoa; phylum Chordata; class Mammalia; order Artiodactyla; family Bovidae; genus Bubalus; species Bubalus kerabau. The sequence continues at coordinate 77,627,737 of NC_073627.1, read as the reverse complement.
ATTATTTAAATTTGATAAAATTCACGCTAGCAAAACTTTTTTATTCTGTTTACTTTCATTTCATTTTGACCTCTAGAATTCTTAGTGATAGTACTGATTTGTCTAGGTTTCAGACTTTCAGTGAGTTTCATTAGAGTTTCAAAAATTATTGTAATGAATCTCATATACAAAATGTAATCTGAAACATGGCAGTAAATGTAATGTTGCATGGAAGTTGGTTCCCAAGCCAAGAGTCAAACAAGTTTGCAGGGCTTAAATTAATGGAATCAACATTTGACCAATACCCCAAACTAGGAAATTAGAGTCATCCTTGATTTTCTTATTTAACCAACAACTACTATAGACAAATACACAAATAATACACAAAATCTGTCCTTTCACATCTATCTCCATCAGAGATACCTTGACTTGGACTTTCATTGCCTCTTATCTGAGTGATTTCAGTGGGATCTGGAATGTTCTCTCTGTTCTCTCTCAGGTAAATACAAGGTTTTTCATAGCTCCAGTCTTTTCATCTTGATGTTCTTTACTCAGTGCTTTGAAGATCAATTCAGTATGGCAGTCCATCTGATCTGCTCCCCAAGCCCATGAAGAGTTGATTATTCTGGTCCCCTGCATTTCCATACCAGCTGTTGCTATTCAGTCACTAAGTTGCGTCTGATTCTTTGTGACCCCTGGGCAGCCCACCAGGCTTCCTGTCTTTCACTATACCAATACAAATACCATACCAATGAATACGCCTTTATTATAGTCCTTGTATTACTGTATTATTTATATTGTGATTATCTCTTCTGAAGGGCAACCATAAGGTTTATCATCTCTTTGAATTCAAAGGATTTGGTCCATGCATAGAGCAGGCAGTCAATCAATCAATGCTTGAGCAACTGAATTGAATTCCAGGCTGTTAGCAGTATTTTAAGTGTCTCAGTTCACTCCACCCAACCCAACAGGAGTGGAGAACATGACTGGAACTGACATGCTTTGCTCCTGTCACTCACTTCCACTTCCATCCCCAGCTAGCAGACACAGTGCAAAGCTGTGTGAAATTGAAAAAAAAAAAAAAAAATCACAGTCCAGAGGTTTTAGGTATATGAACCATTTGATTATTTTCATCCCAACAACCTTATCAACACGGTTTATAACAAGGAAGCTATTCAGCCAAATTAAAAAGAATAGAAAAAAGAAATGTGTTAGGAAATAATTTCAGGAATAAAAAACTGGAAGATATACTATGTCAGTTTTCTTGGAATATATTCTCCAAGCTCTTATCAACTGAAAATACTAAGAATTTTGATACTTATACCAAAATACTTGCCATGGTTGCAACTCAAATTATTTTGCTTGTAAACATCTCTGATACTAAAAGATTTTATCCAATATATATAATTCTTTAGAAATATTGCTTTTTTAAACCAATCACTACACCCCAAATGAAGACTAAATCACTATGCATTTTTACAGCATCAAAATATCATTAATATATTAAGGCTAAAAATTTATTTTTAAAGATAGTCTTTAAAATTACCTTTGCATTGTTCAAATAGTTTACTCATTCTCAGATACAACTTTGAAGCAGTTTTTTCACATAATACTGTTTTATATGAATTTTCATTTCTTCCCTGTGTTAGTCGCTCTGTTGTGTCTGACTCTTTGTGACCCCATGGACTGTAGCTCACCATACTCCTCTGTACATGGAATTCCCAGGCAAAAATACTGGAGAGAGTTGCCACTTCCTTCCCCCAGGGGATCTTCCTGACACAGGGCTTGAACCCAGGTCTCCTGCATCAAAGGCAGATTCTATACTGACTGAGCCACTCTTTTTTTGCTATATAATTTCTTCCCTAGCTTCCATAATAATCCCCTGAATGGCTGAACACAATCCAAGTTGACATCTTCTGTTGTTAGCCTAAGTTATTTGATTATGTAATGACATTACTTCATTCATATAATAAAGCTCCAATATTTTTTTCTTTTAAAATTATTTGAATTTTTTCCCTTAGGATATATTCTTACAAAATAATAATTATATCAAAGAATCAAAGAATATAATCATTTGCCTGGCTCCTGACATATTTTTTCCAAGTATTTTGAAAAGAGTTGTGTTGATTTATTCTGACTCTAAAGAAGTTGAGCAGATCATGTTCCCAGGACCCCTTCTCCTAATGCTCTACTAAAGAACAGAATCTTGACTCCTAGTACATTCAGCACTGCATCTATCTGTGGATAGATTCACATGAGACAAGAGCCTGAGAAGGCCTCCATGGCCACCATCACTTCCCCCTGTTTTGATGCTCATACCACCATTCTTGCAATAGGGTTTCAGTTCCATTACTGAAACTCTTCTCAGATGCAGGCAAGGAAAGTCTTAAGAGCCCTGACCTGCAGCGTACCCCCTTCCTAGTCCTCTAACAAGCCTTTTCAGCCTGTGACTATTCACAACTCTAGAAGATACAGATGTCTCAGCAAAGAGGGTCTTGTCATTTTTCAGTCAATAAGTCATGTCTAATTCCTTGCAACCCCATGAGCTGCAGCACGACAGCTGTCCTCCACTATCTTCTGGTATTTGCCCAAATTCATGTCCATTGAGTTGGTGATGCTATTTAAACGTCTTATCCTCTATTGCCCCCTTCTCCTTTTGCCTTCAATCTTTCCCAGCAAAGAGGAATGGATGACAAAATAAATAAGTAAATACAATTTAAAACAGGTCTCCAAAATGTGATCCTTCTTCACCCAATCCACCTGTTCTTATTTAATTTTTAGAGATCTCCAATAGTTGACTTATGGAGTTTGTCTAAGGTTTTAGCTGAAGTCAATGGGAGAGATAGAATGGAGTGTACTTATTCCTTCTTTACTATAAGATGAACCTATGAATAAGTTTTTAATTGGGGAAATGTGAAAATGGATTTATCCTTTGTGTCACTAACTGATTTCAAAGTTAGTGGGCTGGTAACAACATACATCTGGTTTTGAGTTGGTTTGATCCAGTGATTATAAAATTTAATACCAATTCATTTCTCGGATATGTGGTATACTAAAATTACATCAGTTTGACAATTAACTCTATGTTAAATAGTGCGAGATAAGAAATATACAAGCAGTTCCCCCCATCCTTATTGCAGGAGCCCCAGTCTGGCGTCAGTAAAATGTTTTCTGTGAAGGGTCAGAAAGTAATTTAGGATTTGTGGGACATTTAGTCTCTTTTGCAATTATTCAGCTCTGTTGTAATATACAAACAGCTGTAGGTAACACGCAGATGAATGGGCATGGCTACATTAGGCAACAAGCTACTGTTTGCCAACTCCTGACTTAGAATATTGAACATCTTTGTGCCTTTTTATTGATCCACTATTAAAGCTGTCACAGAAAAATTCTTCATTAATACTTCATGAAGATTCAGTGAGTGAAATGTGTGTTTTGTTATTTTGAGGTAAGCAATGACTGGCATTAGAGTGGACAACTAGAGAAAGCATGGGTCCAGGTTGTGAGGTTTGCAGGAGCCAGTCACTAATTACTTCAACTTACATTTGGTTGATTATTTATGTGTATCCTTCCTGTTAATCATAAATTAGATGGTCTAAATTAAGATTGCCAACAAAGGTCTGTCTAGTCAAAGCTATGGTTTTTCTAGTAGTCATGTATGGATGTGAGAGTTGGACTATAAAGAAAGCTGAGCGCCGAAGAAATTATGCTCTTGAACTATGGTGTTGGAGAAGACTCTTGAGAGTCCTTTGGACTGCAAAGAGGTCCAACCAGTCCATCCTAAAGGAAATCAGTCCTGAGTGTTCATTGAAAGGACTGATGCTGAAGCTGAAACTCCAATACTTTGGCCACCTGTTGTGAAGAACTGATTCATTAGAAAAGATCCTGATGCTGGGAAAGATTGAAGGCAAAAGAAGAAGGGCAGCAACAGAGGATGAGATGGTTAGACAGCATCACCAACTCAACGGATATGAATTTGAGCAAACTCCAGGAGACAGTGAATGAAACTGGCATGCTGCAGTCTGCTGCTGCTGCTAAGTCACTTCAGTCATGTCCGACTCTGTGCGACCCCAGAGACAGCAGTCCACCAGGCTCCTCCATCTATGGGATTTTCCAGGCAACAGTACTGGAGTCTATGGGATCACAAAAAGTCAGACACTATTTAGTGACTGAACAACAAATATTCCATTATGTATACGTTACATCTTTATTCATTCATCCCTTGGTGAAGACTTAGTTTGCTTCCATATCTTGGTTATACAATAAATAGTGCTGCAATGAACATAGGGGTACATGTATCTTTTTAACTCGTGTTTTTGGGTTATTCAGATAAAATATAGAAGTGGAATAGCTGGACCATACGTTAGTTCTAGTTTTAGTTTCTTGAGGAAACTTCCTACTGTGTTTCACAGCACCTGCACCAACTTACAATACCACACAAGTGTTCCCTTCTCTCTACATTCTCCCCAGCACGTGTTTCTTATCTTTTTGATAACACCCATTCTGACAGGTATGATCAGTTTTGATTTGAAGTTTTGATTTAAATTTTCCGAATGATTAGTTACGTTGAGCACCTTTTCATGTGCCTGTCGGTCACCTGTATCACTTCTCTGGAAAAATTTCTATTCAGGTCATCTGCCCATTTTAAATACAGCTTCTTCTCTTTTTTGGAGGTTGAGCTATATGAGTTATGTGTATGTTTTCAATATCAGTCCCCGATGGTTTTATCATTTGCAAACATCTCCCATTCAGTAGGTTGCCTGCTCATTTTATTTATGGATTCCTTTTCCCTGAATAAGCTTTTGAATTTTATGCAATTCCATTGGCTTAGTTTTGCTTGAGGAGACATCTAAAAAAACATTGCTAAGATCCATGCCAAAGAGGTTACTGCTTATGTTTTCTTCTAGGAGTTTTATGGTTTCAGAAACTATTATTGTATGACAGCTTTAACTAAAAAAGTGATATAGGAAAATAACATTTAAGTTGGTTTGAATAGAGAATTCCTGGATTTCAGGTCGAAGCATCATCTTACTAAAGACAGAATTTTCAGAGGTTAAAGTACTTATAAGGATTAGTAAGAAATTATTTAAGCTCCCATTCTTAGTATAGCATTTCAAACAAGAAACAAACTATATTTGGCCTTTTGACCATTAAAAATGAAAGTGTTAGTCACTCAGTCTTGTCCAACTCTTTATGACCCCGTGGACTGTAGCCTGCCAGGCTTCTCTGTCCATGGGATTTCCCAAGCAAGAATCCTGGAGTGGGTTGCCATTCCTTTCTCCAGGGAATCTTGCTGACCCAGGGATCAAACCCAGGTCTCCTGCATTGTGGACAGATTCTTTACCACGCTAGCCACATAAGCCTTTCTTCTTTCCATATGGAAACCAACTCTAACATACGAGTTGGAAATTATCTTCACAGAGTACTCATAATTTTAGTTGACCTAAGTTGAGGGGCTTATTTATAAAGAAAAAAAGTGTTCTCAATTTCCCAAATTCACAATTCAAAATTATCTAGTTCTAATAGCATGTTATATACCACGGGTCTATCACTCATAGTTCAGAAAACAGATATGACAGGACTAGAAAAAATTATAAAACAAAACATAAATTTTGGAGTAAGAAAGACCTGAAAAAGATGAAATAAGCACTGTCATAAAGCAATATATATCTTACTATAAAAATATAAATGGCAATTCATGTTATCTAGGTGGCAATTCATGCCATAAATTAGGTCACCCCACAAACACTCAGTACAGTTCCCTTTGAATAATTACAATTCAGAAGAAAAGAACCCATTATAAACTTGTGCCAAGCACTTAATAGGGGATTAATAAGAAACCTAATTGCATGAAACATGAATGTAAAAATGTTCAAACACAGAGGAGAGGGCTCTGCGAAAGGCAAGATTTGACTTAAAGGTATGAGGTTTGAGAGTACCTGAAAGAAAATAAAAGGATCAGAATACCTCCTGAAGTTATGGAGGAGCTGGGCCCATTGTTTTTTTCCCCAGGTTATAGTCATCCATTTTCTTGCCCCCAAAGTTATTTCAAATCATTATTTGCCACTCCTTAGAATAACAAAATCACATATTCATTAAGCCTCACTTTCTTATAAAAGATCTAAGAATATAAATGTAAGACACACTGAGAAGCAGTTTACTGGCTATATAAAATTATAGAACACTGTAAGAGAATGGCAATTCAGTATTAAACTGATTTTTAAATGACTACAAAAGCAATTTTAATTACCATGAGTGAGAAATCATACTATGCTGTCAATAATAATGGTGATAATAATATTAATAAAAATTTCACTGCAGGATGAAATATTACTCTTTCATGCACAGTACAGTCTTTTAGGACTTTTGACTTGCTCTGAGAACTTACTCATTTTTTATTTTTTTTTTTATTGGAGTATAGTCGATTTACAATGTTTTGTTTCAGATGTACAGCACAGTGATTCGATGTGTATACATTCTTTTGTATATATGTATATATTCTTCTTCAGATTGTTTTCTCATGCAGGTTATTACAAGATATTGAGTATTGTTCCCTGTGCTGTACCATAGGTCCTTGTTGCTTTTCTACTTTATATAACACAGCATGTATATGTTACTCCCATATTCCTAATTTACCCCTGTGCCTCCTTTTCCCTTTGGTAGCCAAGTTTGTTTTCTATGTCTGAGTTTGTTCCTGTTTTATAAATAAGTTCCTTTGAATCATTTGTTCTTTCATAAAATTCTAGGTGTCATAATACAAATCATATTTCTTAAACTCATTCACCTTGTTATCACTTATGACATCCTTATTACAAGGATGAAATGGAGAAGATTCAGTCACTATACCTGTTAACCTCTCCAAACCTCAAGGCATCCCTCACACTTGGCTAATCGGGACCCACTGAGAGGGAACCCTGCATAGATCCCGGGCTTCAGGAATGAAGATCATACTGAATCCCTCCTCTCTAACTTCATTTAATATGATTTGAGCACCAGGACAGATTTTCACTTTGGCTGGAGCAAACCTCACAAAGAGCTTTCTTTACAACTCTGGCAGTGTCCTTTGGTTCCTTTCTCATAACATTTCAGGAAAATACCAATGCTCTTGAAACGATGTTGAGTGCTGGGAAATCTGCTATCATAAACTATTAGGGAAGAGTATATCCAATGAGTCTCCATGTTCATTTAAATGTTGGTGCAATAATTATTGGAAAATTTAACTCTGGTTTTAAGTTTTCTCATCTACAATATGAGCAGACTAATAATATCTATTTCATTGAGAATAGAATCTAAGAAGTATTAGAATAGGTTCAAAAACAGCTGAGGGAGTGATAAATTTGCCTTGGGGAATGTTGGATTGGGGGATATGGGGGGTGAATATGAAGAATGTTTGATTCTTTGTCTGGATATGGGGAACGTTTGCTTCTTTGTTTACTTCTGGGCCAGGAAACATAGGGTTTTACACAATAGAGAAGAGTAAATGCAATACAGAGAGAAACACAGCCTAATACATTAATACAGAGATAGAAAGGGCATGGCTAATTCACTGTGGAAGAACATAGGGTTACAGGTCGTGATGCTTGAAAATTAATGTGGGGTACAATTGTGAAGTGTTTCATAGCCTTGCTAATGAGTTTGAAATTTATGTTTTCCATGGAACCCATAAAATATTTTCCACGAGCAGACTGATATGACCATACAATGTTTCGTAATGACCTACACAAAAACACCACAGTTTTAGCAGAACAATGATGGAAACACGTCATTTGGCTCTGTTGAACTAAATCAGACCATACAAAAATCAATTCCAGATAGGCTGTAAATCTAAATGTAAAGAGTAAATAAAATTTTTAGAGAAAAACATAAGATGTATTTGTGACCTTGGGTAGGCAAATATTTCTTACACAGGCACAAAAGAATGCTTATTATAAGGGGAAATTAAAATCAGGCTATTAAAATTAAAAACTATTATTCACCAAAAACACTGATTCATGTCAATGTATGGAGAAAACCACTACAATATTGTAAAGTAATTAGCCTCCAATTAAAATAAATAAATAAATTTTTAAAAAGTTATAGAAAAAAAAATCTCCAATACTTATGTCTGAAAAAGTACATATATCCAGAAAATATAAAGAACTTTGCAAGTCAATAAAATGCAAACAACTCAATAGAAAGTAGGGTAAAAACAAGCACATAAACAATACAGAAATTATACTGAGAGATACATATAATAAAAACCATGTACATATGTTCACCAAAAGACATGTCCAGGGATGTTTAGAGTATACATATCAACTAAATGTTTATCAAAAGGGTAAATTCTCATGCACATATATAATAGAATGCTACGCAGCCATAAGAATAAACAACTGCACCCATATATATATATAGTATGGGCACTTCTCACGAACATAACATGGAGTGTGAGAAGTGTGACACAAAGAGCACATTCCACTTGATTCCACTTCTACAAAGCACAGAGAAGACTACCCTATGGTGTTGGAAGCCAACAAGGCAGTTATCCTTGTGGGGATTGGCAGGAGGACAGAGAGGGAGCAGGCTGAGGCTCCAAAGATGCTGGTGGTATTGTCTCTTGGTCTGCTGTTAGTTATATTTTGTGCTCACTTTGAAATTCATAAAATTGAATTTAGGATTTTTGTACTTTTCCATATGTCTACTTGAATAACAATGACCAAAAAAGAAATCAGAGGAACTTCTACTTCCACCTTTATGGCTAACTAAACTTTCTGAAAAAGCCTCCAATGCAAACGCTGATAGTGGATAAATTACAAATATCATTTAGAAAAGCATAGCTGAGCTCACAAGAAAGCACTGTAAGTATGCATAGAACAGATAAAAACAAGGAAGCAGCTGAAACCAGAGATGTGTTATCTCTGCTGTCTGTGCTGACCTGAAGGCATGCATTTCCTAAGAATCCAAAATTTGGTGATTAAATTATTTTCCGGGGTTACCTCTGTGTGGGACTTGACTCTTATGGTCCCCTCCTGCTCACCTCTCCCTTTTCTTCTGTCTCTCTTTAATAGGACTTTGGGATAACAAAGTAGTTAAAACCAAACTGATGAACATAAAGAATTCTCTGTAAGAAGCATATGTGTGACTCTTAGTTGACTGCTTTCCTCACCCAAGTTTCCTCCAAATATATCAACAATTCTCTTGCTCTTCTCGTTTTCTGGCAGTGAATGGTTTGGACTCTGGGATCTTCTGATTTATATTTAACCCATCAATTACATTCTTTCTAACTCCATTTAAGGTACCTGATGATTTTCTGTTTGAGAGACATCTCGTGTACATCTAATTCTGAAAGATAAAAATATTAAAAAAGAGTTCTACACTGGAACTCAGGGGAGAAAGAAGCACCAGGCATGGTTCCAGTACTCCCACTAATTCTGGCATGATGCTGCTGCTGCTGCTAAATCGTGTCAGTTGTGTCCGACTCTGTGCGACCCCATAGAAGGCAGCCCACCAGGCTCCCCCGTCCCTGGGATTCTCCAGGCAAGAACTGGAATGGGTTGCCATTTCCTCCTTCAATGCATGAAAGTGAAAAGTGAAAGTGAAATCGCTTAGTTGTGTCCAACTCTTAGCGACCCCATGGACTGCAGCCTACCAGGTTCCTCCATCCATGGGATTTTCCAGGCAGGAGAACTGGAGTGAGTTGCCATTGCCTTCTCCAATTCTGGCATGACCTCAGGCTGGTTACCTGTTCTGTTTCTGGCCTCAGTAACTTTATCTGTCAAATTCAATGAGTGGACTCTGATTTTCTAGACATTATGTTGGAGAAAGAGCATCAGCTTTGGAGTCAGGAACATCGAGAATCTGTCTCTGCTCTGGACCAGGTAAATCAATGAACATAATTATACACTGAAACCCCAGGCAGCCCTTAAAGACATGACATAGATCTGTATACCTCAAATGGAAAGATAACATATTATTATGTAATAAAGAGCAGAGTAATATGAATGGTATTTTACTTACTAAATATATATAATGAATAATATATATATATATCATACCATCATCAATAAATTCCTACAAGGAGCTATATAAATCAAGTTTCTTTCCTCCATGGATTTTAAAGAAGGAATTCAACCTTTCTGTGATTGAATAATTAACATGTGGATTATAATGTGTCATACATATTATAAATTATAAATGTAGTTAAAATTTTTTTCAATGGGCTGGCACAACGTTGAAATTAAATAAAATTTAGTTTACTTTTCCAGAGCAAACAGTCTGCAAAGCTACTGATTTGGGGACTTAAAAAAAAAAGCTAAGAGAAAAGGGGGAGCTTGGGATGAATTGGGAGACTGAGACTGACATGTGTTAATACACACTACTGATTCTGTGTATAAAATAGATAACTAATGAGAACCTGCTGTATAGTTCAGGGAACTCTGCTCAGTGCTCTACTGTCACCTAAATGGGTTGGAAATTCAGAAAAGAGGGGATATATGTGTACGTATACGTGATTCACTTTGCCATATAGTAGAAACTAATATAACATTGTAAAGCAACTATCAGTTCAGTTCAGTTGCTCAGTCGTGTCTGACTCTTTGCAACCCCATGAACTGCAGCACGCCAGGCCTCCCTGTTCATCACCAACTCCCGGAGTCTACCCAAACTCAGGTGTATCAAGTCGGTGATGCCATCCAGCCATCTGATCCTCTGTCGTCCCCTTCTCCTCCTGCCCCCAATCCCTTCCAGCATCAGGGTCTTTTCCAATGAGTCAACTCTTCGCATGAGGTGGCCAAAGTACTGGAATTTCAGCCTTAGCATCAGTCCTTCCAATGAACATCCAGGGCTAATCTCCTTTAGGATGGACAGGTTGGATCTCCTTGCAGTCCAAGGGACTCTCAAGAGTCTTCTCCAGCACTGCAGTTCAAAAGCATCAATTCTTCAGTGCTCAGCTTTCTTCACAGTCCAACTCTCACATCCATACATGACCACTGGAAAAACCATAGCCTTGACTAGACGGACCTTTGTTGACAAAGTAATGTCTCTGCTTTTCCATATGCTATCTAGGTTGGTCATAACTTTCCTTCCAAGGAATAAGAGTCTTTTAATTTCATGGCTGCAATCACCATCTGCAGTGATTTTGGAGGCCCAAAAAATAAAGTTTGACGCTGTTTCCACTGTTTCCCCATCTATTTCCCATGAAGTGATGGGACCAGATGCCATGATCTTAGTTTTCTGAATGCTGAGCTTTAAGCCAACTTTTTCACCCTTCTCTTTCACTTTCATCAAGAGGCTCTTTAGTTCCTCTTCACTTTCTGCCATAAGGGTGGTGTCATCTGCATATCTGAGGTTATTGCTATTTCTCCCGGCACTCTTGATTCCAGCTTGTGCTTCCTCCAGCCCAGTGTTTCTCATGATGTACTCTGCATATAAGTTAAATAAGCAGGGTGACAATATTCAGCCTTGATGTACTTCTTTTCCTATTTGGAACCAGTCTGTTTTTCCATGTCCAGTTCTAACTATTGCTTCCTGACCTGCATATAGGTTTCTCAAGAGGCAGGTCAGATGGTCTGGTATTCCCATCTCTTTCAGAATTTTCCACAGTTTATTGTGATCCACACAGTCAAAGGCTTTGGCATAGTCAATAAACAAGACTGGGAGCTGACTGTGGTTCAGATCATGAACTCCTTATTGCCAAATTCAGCTTTAAATTGAAGAAAGTAGGGAAAACCACTAGACCATTCAGGTATGACCTAAATCAAATCCCTTATGATTATACAGTGGAAGTGAGAAGTGGATTTAAGTGACTAGATCTGATAGACAGAGTGCCTGATGAACTATGGATGGAGGTTCGTGACATTGTACAGGAGACAGGGATCAAGACCATCCCCAAGAAAAAGAAATGCAAAAAAGCAAAATGGCTTTCTGAGGAGGCCTTACAAATAGCTGTGAAAAGAAGAGAAGTGAAAAGCAAAGGAGAAAAGGAAAGATATAAGCATCTGAATGCAGAGTTCCAAAGAATAGCAAGAAGAGATAAGAAAGCCTTCCTCAGCGATTAATGCAAAGAAATAGAGAAAAACAAAGCAACTATACAAAAAAAAATTGATTAAAAAAAAAGCCAAGAATGAAAATACTTAAAATTAGTAGACTATCTTACAGTATCATAGTAATTTCTCAAAAAGTCAAATGAATTTTACACTGAGACCTATTTCTTGAGGGTTGGGTGGAGCTTTGATGTGCAATGAAGCTTCATCAAGTAGAGTTTGAAAACAGACAGGAAAAGGATAAAGGATTTAGCCAAATCCTTTTCTTTGGAAAAGAAGACCAAGACAGATTAGGTGATGAATGGCCTAGAGACAGAGCAAGATGAAGCAGGAGGTTGTTACAGCCTCTTCTGGAGATGATAGAGACAGACAAGCAAGCATCCTCGGTGGAAGGATACAGAAGCTGCAAAAAGGAACTGTGAATTTCTAATAGAGGCTCTCTAAGTGATTACAGTAATATAAGGAAGCAACAGCATTATGTAACCTAGTGTAAGGTTTTTTAATCGAATTTTAAATTCAATTTAGGGTATAAAATCCTAAAATTTTATTCCTGCTGAGTATAAAACCATAAGGTGTACCGGAGAGAGAAAATTCTCAGATATGAGTGCTACTGACCACTGAGAAGCTATTTAATAGAACCCCACAGTCCGTTCTGAAGGAGATCAGCCCTGGGATTTCTTTGGAAGGAATGATGCTAAAGCTGAAACTCCAGTACTTTGGCCACCTCATGCGAAGAGTTGACTCACTGGAAAAGACTCTGATGCTGGGAGGGATTGGGAGCAGAAGGAGAAGGGGACGACAGAGGATGAGACGGCTGGATGGCATCACTGACTCGATGGATGTGAGTCTGAGTGAATTCTGGGAGTTGGTGATGGACAGGGAGGCCTGGCGTGCTGCGATTCATGGGGTCTCAAAGAATCGGACATGACTGAGCAACTGAACTGAACTGAACTAGAAAAATAAGCAGTCAATTTTTCTGACTCTGAGACTGAATCAGATAAACACCCTGTGCTCTGAGGGACAAAACTGTAAGATGAGCGTTATTTCTCTTAAGCGTCCCCTTTGCCAAGAACTCACAAATAGTAGGTTGTCTTATTGAAGGACTCATGCGTCAATGATGCTGCCACTTTGTCTTTTGGCCTTTCATAAAATCAGTCATTTTAACTCTTAAAAGAATGGTCTTCTTTTCTCAGATATATTAGTTCTCTATTATCCATCAGATTGTCTTTAATTCCTATGATTTTTTTTTCTTCTTCTTCAACCCTGCTTGTTGTAGAGAAATACGGAGAACCTCTTCATGATGTTCGAGTAAGGAAGGCCTTCCTTAGTCTGACAGGAAACTAACTAACCACAAAAAGATGAAATATGGCAAAAACAAATGGTGACATATCCCACACCATAACTAACTCAAAAACCTTCTATCAGTCAAAAAAAAGTTTTTTAAAACAATCATCATTTCAGGAAAATCTGAATATCTTCAGAAATGGCAAAAGTCCTTAACAAAAAAAGATAGACCAAGGAATGCCTCAACAAGTGAGATTAAGAACAAGGCTGAAAATCTCAGAAACAAAGTCATCAGAATATGTGAAAATTCTCTAAGAATTTAACTGAGATTCAAATTAGGGTCGTAAATAATTTTTTAATAATGTGAGAATTAAAAGTCTGAGAGTATACATTTTTAAGCACAGTTAAAGGGCAATTGGTTAACACTATGTATCAAAAAGATGCAAATTATTTTAATCAAAATTAAACCTTTGATATCCTCAAGTCTAACAAGGAGCAAATATGGCTGTCAGCATCAACTCTGCATGAGAAGGTAACACATTTACTGTAACCTGAAGAAGAAACAGACTGAACCAAGCAAAGACCAATCAGTGCGTAAACTGTCCATGCTCATAAATTCCCCATTTCTCTAATTTTCCAGCCTCCTTTGCAGTTCAGTTGGTGCATTATGACTGAGTTCTAGAATATGACACATGGGCATAAATGATATATGCTATTCTGAAGCTTTATCTTGAAAAACCCATTGAATCATTCATTTTCTATTTACACTGACCATTGAGATGACGTGTTGATGAGAAAAAAATTAAAGGAGTTTGGATCTTTGAACTCGGGGGACAACCCCTAAGTGAAGTCACCTGATCTACATTGATGAACCACTGCCAAGAATAAACATTTATTCTGTTAAGCCATTGAGATTTCAAGACTTATTTGAAACATTATAGGAATGACCTAGAACAATGCTTCTGAAATTTTGGAGGACATAAAAATTCTCTGAAGATCTTGTTAAAACATAGGTTTTTGGGTGACCTCCACAGAGATTCTGAAAAGTGAGAAAGACATTTTGTATTTCTAAAAATCTTCTCGTTTTTGTTGATGCTGCTGGTCCAAAAAATACATTGATCTAAGTATCCTGAATGGAATACTAGGAGTAGAATTAAATAATACAGTCAATGTGAAAGATGTGATTTCCTGAGATAGAAAGGAGCCTCAACCTTACATGTTCAACAATCTGAAGGCAGATGAGTGTGGAAGAATTATAATAGGTAAAGATTATGAATCAAGAATTATACTGAAAGTTTGACCCAGGAACCTTGAGATCAAATGGGAAGCAAGTCAGAATTTCCAAAGAAAGCTTGTGACACTAATCACTTCTAATTGACCCCCCAACATTTTAAGGTATTGATAGAGTACAAGATTTAGTCACAAATAGAATACACGTGAATGCCAACATACCCATGTCCTACAGGTCTCCAGGACAAATTGAATATGTTCTGAAAAACCTGAAAAACCAAACATTTTCTATCAGGTGTGAAAGTTTTAATGTGAATGGGCATTTTGTCACAGAGGCCTTCTGTATGAACAACTCTACTATCAATCATGAATTATGGCTGGGAAAGGAGTCAGGGGCAAGAGTGGCATTAGCTTGGAGTCACCAGAGACCTCATATAGGAGCAGTGATGAATTCATTGATGATGAAGATCCCAGGCGGTAGAAGATTAATACCCAAAGTACTCTTTCTCAATGCCAGGTACTCACTAGAATCCTATGGGGAGTTTTCAAAATTACTTCGTCTGGACCACTCCTAGAGATTCTAATTCTGGGTTAAGGGCATCCAATAGGTCTTGCCATACCTTAAAAAACATTCAGTTGCTTTTCATAAATATCTAAATTCGTTTAGTCATTAAAATGTTCATCGTGGTTCCTAAAATCTCAATGCTAATTTAAAGAGTCAGTGTCCTGAAGCACTTACTTGCCTCTCCTCCCCAGCACAGGTTAGGACAGAGTAGTAGCAGCTTATCGAGGAGAGAGATTGGGCAGGTGAGAGGAGAATGTGTTTGTACTTTCACCTTTCTGTTTCTTTTTTTCCCTTTCTGCTTCTCTGGACATGACTCACTTCTATGTGGCACGTGGGTGGGGATGGGCTCTTCAAAAAGCCTTATGAGATTATCCTTTGCTATGGGCTGAATTGTGTCCCCTGAAAATTCACATACTGAGGTCATAACACTCAGTACCTCAGAAAGTGACTACCTTTACAGATAGTGTCTTTAAAGAGGTGTTTAAGGTGACTTCCCTGGTGGTCCAGTGGTTAAGACTCTGAGCTTCCAATGCCTGGGGCATGGGTTCAATCCCTGGTAGAGGGACTAAGATCCCACATGCCAAAGGGCATGGCAAAATAATAATAATAGTAATTAAGTGGTAACGAAGTTAAAACGCATGAGTTGGCCCTAACCTGATATGACTTCTGTCCTTATAAGAGGAAGCGATTAGGAGACAGACAACACAATGACCAAAGGCAACCATAAGAGGACCCAACAAGAACGCAGCCAGCTGCAAACCCAGGTGAGAGGCCTCAGAAGAAACGACATTGCCAATACCTTGATCTTAAACTTCTATTCTCTGAAACTGTGAGAAAATAAATTCCTGTTGTTGAAGCCACCCAGTCTGTGTCTTTTTCCTTATGAAACCCGAGCAAACTAATATACCTTCTGTATGGGCACTCTATCTTCTTGGGAGCAGTCCCTTTATGCCTCCTAGCCTTCACTGAATGTGGACTATATAGATGTGCCCTGTTGTTCAAAAATCATTTGTCCACTGATACCTTGGGGAAAATTTAAAGATATTCACTCCTTGGAAGAAAAGCTATGACAAACCTAGACAGTATATTGAAAAGCAGAGACAATACTTTGCTGACAAAGTCCAACTAGTCAAAGCTATGGTTTTTCCAGTAGTCACATATGGATGTGAGAGTTGGACCATAAAGAAGGCTGAACACCAAAGAACTGATGCTTTCAAACTGGGGTGTTGAAGACAACTCTAGGCACTCAAGAGTCCCTAGGACTGCAAGGAAAGCAAACCAGTCAATCCTAAAGAAATCAACCATGAATACTCATTGGAAGGACCGATGCTGAATTTCTAATACTTTGGCTACCTGATGTGAAGAGCTGACTCATTGGAAAAGACCCTGATGCTGGGAAAAACAGAAGGCAAGAGGAGAAGGGGATGACACAGGACAAGATGGTTGGATGGCATCACTGACTCAATGGACATGAGTTTGAGCAAGCTCCAGGAGATGCTGCAGGACAAAGAAGCCTAGCATGCTGTAGTTCACGGGGTCATAAATAGTTGAACATGACTGAGCAACCGAACAACAACAATCCTGAAGAAGGTCTGACAAAATTACTCTTGACACTTCATTGTCAAAAACCTCCATTCAGACCATAGAGAATCTGCAATCCAGAAAAAAAGAAAAGAATGCACCACCACCACTCATCTCTGCCTCTCCTCACTCAGCATTTATTCCTTTCCCAATGATCCTGGGGGATTAAGGACTCTAGAGCAGGGGCTCAGTGATGCTAAGTCAGTGAACAGAGAGAATGGTGTCAACCACCCCAAATTTTATGTGCTCTTCTCTAAGGGGTACCTTACCTCACCCCTGGTAAGAAAGAATCATATCTTCTTATGAATTTTCTGCTCTTTTATGAAAGAGAGTTCCTACATAACTCGCCCTCAATTCCAAACCCTGAAGTGGCCTCAGGGTTCAACATGGATGAATCTTAAAAACTATAATCTTGAGTAGGTACACAAAAGGATACATACACTATATGATTTCATTTACATAAATATCTTAAAACAAGTAAAACAAATAGATGGAATACAGTCAAAACAGCAGTTAACTTGGAGGGATTACTGACTAGAAGAGAAAAAGATAAACGTTTTTCTTGTTCTATGCAACATTTTTATAATTTGATCTTTGTAGTAGTTGATGATTAGAAGATGGTAAGAAGGTGATACTGGGTAACTCAGTTAAAGTCTGGATCAAGATGCACCAAACTTAAGTATTAATAAAAGTGTAATAAATAAGTTGATTATAAAATTTGCTTAGAAGTTAGTTTTCCTGAGCACTCAAGAAAATTTATTAGTACTTAAAATGTCATAATAAACTATTAATTAATTTATTTAATTCAACTGGTAGTTGTATTAGCACTAACAGGCTCCACATAAGGAACAAGGAAGGAAGGAGGAATTGTTAGCTGTGAGATCTTCAGCAAATCACTTTCATAATATGAGTCACTTACAAATTGCATAAGTTGTTTCTACAAGTGCTATGCTTGTCAAATGCTCATTAAGGACAGTGACCTGAGATGCTTTGGTGTAAATCAACAGCTTAATTTCTAGTCATGTTCCTGATTTTACTTAAATAAGTTATCACTTTATGTATAATAATCCTTTTTCCCCACATTTTTGTACCAATCTTAATTCATTCCCAGGCATTCTTAAAGCACTGAAAGATGAGACTGCCATATTTCTTGAATGGTCTAATCCTGTAGTGGGAAAACATTTCAATAAAAAAACTAAATGTGTAGGAACCATGAGGGATTTATAAATTTGATCATGTAAAGTAAACTTTAAAATTTGATGAAGTTCAACCACAAAATAAGTAAATAAACAAAAAATTCTACCATTAACAATATCAGAAGATCATCTGTAATTAATTTCAGAGACATACATTAGCAAGGAAAGGAAAAGGCAACCTTGTTCAGTATGCTTACCTGGGAAATCCCAGGGACAGAGAAGCCTGGTGGGCTATAGTCTATGGGGGTTGCAAACAGCTGGACATGAGTGAGCAACTGAACAACCACAACATTCAATACAACTTTCAGCCCAGTAGAAAACTGGGTAAAAGTATGAGGTTAACTCATATGAGAATGAATATAAATGCTCAATAAGACTATAAAATTCTCAACATTCTTAATCATTAAAGAATTCAATAGCTACTTTTTCAACTTTTAAGTCTGGTGAAAGCTTAATAAAATCATAAAATTCAGATTCAGAGGGCATGTAAACTGGTATTTTTTAAGAGAAATCTTTATATACCTGCAAGGTCAGTTTTCATTCCAATCCCAAAGAAAGGCAATGCCAAAGAATGTTTAAACTACCACACAATTGCACTCATCTCACACGCTAATAAAGTAATGCTCAAAATTCTCCAAGCCAGGCTTCAGCAATATGTGAACCATGAACTTCCTGATATTCAAGCTGGTTTTAGAAAAAGCAGAGGAACCAGAGATCAAATTGCCAACATCTGCTGGATTATGGAAAAAGCAAGAGAGTTCCAGAAAAGCATCCATTTCTGCTTTATTGACTATGCCAAAGCCTTTGACTGTGTGGATCACAATAAACTGTGGAAAATTCTGAAAGAGATGGCAATACCAGACCACCTGATCCGCCTCTTGAGAAGTTTGTAGGCAGGTCAGGAAGCAACAGTAAGAACTGGACATGGAACAACAGACTGGTTCCAAATAGGAAAAGGAGTATGTCAAGGCTGTATATTGTCACCCTGTTTATTTAACTTATATGCAGAGTACATCATGAGAAATGCTGGACTGGAAGAAACACAAGCTAGAATCAAGATTGCCAGGAGAAATATCAATAACCACAGAAATGCAGATGACACCACCCTTATGGCAGAAAGTGACGAGGAACTAAAAAGCCTCTTGATGAAAGTGAAAGTGGAGAGTGAAAAAGTAGGCTTAAAGCTCAACATTCAGAAAACTAAGATCATGGCATCCGGTCCCATCACTTCATGGGAAATAGATGGGGAAACAGTGGAAACAGTGTCAGACTTTATTTTTCTGGGCTCTAAAATCACTAGAGATGGTGACTGCAGCCATGAAATTAAAAGACGCTTACTCCTTGGAAGGAAAGTTATGACCAACCTAGATAGCATATTCAAAAGCAGAGACATTACTTTGCCAACAAAGGTCCGTCTAGTCAAGGCTACGGTTTTTCCTGTGGTCATGTATGGATGTGAGAGTTGGACTGTGAAGAAGGCTGAGCACCGAAGAATTGATGCGTTTGAACTGTAGTGTTGGAGAAGACTCTTGCGAGTCCCTTGGACTGCAAGGAGATCCAACCAGTCCATTCTGAAGGAGATCAGCCCTGGGGTTTCTTTGGAAGGAATGATGCTAAAGCTGAAACTCCAGTACCTTGGCCACCTCATGCAAAGAGTTGACTCATTGGAAAAGACTCCGATGCTGGGAGGGATTGTGGGCAGGAGGAGAAGGGGATGACAGAGGATGAGATGCTGGATGGCATCACTGACTCGTTGGACGTGAGTCTGAGTGAACTCCGGGAGTTGGTGATGGACAGGGAGGCCTGGTGTGCTGAGATTCATGGGGTCACAAAGAGTCAGACACAACTGAGTGACTGATCTGATCCGAAAACCTTTTGCTTGCTTTCAATCATCAATTTCAATTTTAAGTGCTTTCTGGGTTTCAGAATTACAGATAAGATACCTTAGACCTATGTTAGAAAAACATCTGGAAACTAAACAAATGTTCATAAAATAATTATCTTAAATTATGATCCATTTTAACATGTATACTAAGCACTATTTTTAAAAAGTAAGATAATCAGTGTTTATAAATGCCCAAGATATACAATAAAATAAAACCAACAAGTTTTAGGGTTAAAGCAGTATTCATTTTATTTTTTCATATGGTAGGACTTCTGGTAATATTTCTTCTACCTTTAGAGGAATAATTGGAATGCAAGACCAAAAGTCTACTCAGAGGACACATACAGATTTTATATGTTTTCCAGAGTCTTTTCCTGGAGTCTCAACTCCTTCTTGCAATACATATCATCTATTCTACCTAAAGGTAATAAAACATTAGAATGGATCAAGATGAACTGGAATGACCAAAGATGAGTCACAGCAGGGACAATGAGGGATCCAGGACACATCTCCATGAAGGCAGAAAGAGTCAGGTGTGAAGAATAAATGTAAACTTAGTTACATCTGAAAACTGAATTTTCATGTTTTTTTTTGGGTAAGTTTACATTGATTTTTTTAATTATATGGACTATATTTTTTTGCTTATTTGTATATCTAGTAATTTTGGATTGGATGCCTAATTTAGTGAATTTTACTTTGTTGGGTGCTATATACTTTTTTCATTCCTATAAATACTCTTGAGCTTTATTCTGAAATGTGGTTGTCACTTGAAAGACAGTTTATTTTGGGTCTTGCTTTTAAGACTTGTTAAATGAGACTAGAGCAGTTCTCAGACTAGGGTTAATTACTTCCCATTGATGACAAAGATCCATCTGTTCCTGTATTGAGTGCCCCCTGAGTATATTCAGTTCAGTTCAATTCAGTCACTCAGTCATGTCCGACTCTTTGCGACCCCATGAATTGCAGCACGCCAGGCCTCCCTGTCCATCACCAATTCCCAGAGTTCACTCAAACTCATGTCCATTGAGTCAGTGATGCCATCCAGCCATTTCATCCTCTGTCATCCCCTTCTCCTCCTGCCTCCAATCTCTCCCAGCATCAGAGCCTTTTCCAATGAGTCAACTCTTCGCATGAGGTGGCCAAAGTACTGGAGCTTCAGCTTTAGCATCATTCCTTCCAAAGAACACCCAGGACTGATCTCCTTTAGAGTGGACTGGTTGGATCTCCCTGGAGTCCAAGGGACTCTCAAGAGTCTTCTCCAACACTACAGTTCAAAAGCATCAATTCTTTGGTGCTCAGCTTTCTTCACAGACCAACTCTCACATCCATACATGACCACTGG
The DNA here is from genome assembly GCF_029407905.1 of Bubalus kerabau. Lineage (NCBI taxonomy): Eukaryota > Metazoa > Chordata > Mammalia > Artiodactyla > Bovidae > Bubalus > Bubalus kerabau. The sequence goes on along the minus strand of NC_073627.1, from coordinate 77,606,655 downwards.
AAAAACCATAGCCTTGACTAGATGGACCTTTGTTGGCAAAGTAATGTCTCTGCTTTTGAATATGCTATCTAGGTTGGTCATAACTTTCCTTCCAAGGAATAAGCGTCTTTTAATTTCATGGCTGCAGTCACCATCTCTAGTGATTTTAGAGCCCAGAAAAATAAAGTCTGACACTGTTTCCACTGTTTCCCCATCTATTTCCCATGAAGTGATGGGACCAGATGCCATGATCTTCGTTTTCTGAATGTTGAGCTTTAACCCAACTTTTTCACTCTCCTCTTTCACTTTCATCAAGAGGCTTTTGAGTTCCTCTTCACTTTCTGCCATAAGGGTGGTGTCATCTGCATATCTGAGGTTATTGATATTTCTCCCAGCAATCTTGATTCCAGCTTGTGCTTCTTCCAGCCCAGCGTTTCTCATGATGTACTCTGCATATAAGTTAAATAAGCAGGGTGACAATATACAACCTTGACATACTCCTTTTCCTATTTGGAACCAGTCTGTTGTTCCATGTCCAGTTCTAACTGTTGCTTCCTGACGCCGCATATAGGTTTCTCAAGAGGCAGGTCAGGTGGTCTGGTATTCCCACCTCTTTCAGAATTTTCCACAGTTTATTATGATCCACACAGTCAAAGGCTTTGGCATAGTCAAAGTAACTGTGATTTTTGCATTTTTGAAATTTGTCATTTGTTATTAGAATACATTCTAAATAAATGTTATGTCATTTTAATGCACATTTCTCACTTTATGATTTTGCTAATAATTTATTACTTGCTGTGTATTTTATATTTATTTTAGACTAGGGAAATTATTTTAGACAAGAAGCAAATTTAAGCAACTTTCTAATTTGAGTTCAAGATGAGTCATAAAGCAGTGCAGACAACTCACAACATCAACAATACATTGGACCCAGGAATGGCTAATGAATGTACAGTGCAGTGGTGATTCAAGAAGTTTTGCAAAGGAGACAAAAACCTTGAAGACAAGGAGCATAATGGTCGGCCATCAGAATTGACAACAACCGAGAGCAACCATCAAAGCCGATCCTCCTACAACTACAGAAGAGGTTGCCAAAGAACTCAGTGTTGACCATTCTATAGTAGTTCAGCAATTAAAGCAAATTGGAAAGATGAAAAAGCTTGATAAGTGGGTGCCTCATGAGTCGACTGGAAATAAAAAAAAAAAATTGTTTTGAAGCGTTGTCTTCTCTTATTTTGTGCAATAAGAAAGAACCATTTCTTGATCAGACTATGATGTGTGATGAAAAATGGATTTTATACAACAACCAAGCATGACCAGCTCATTGATTTGACTGAGAAGAAGCTCCAAAGCATTTGCCAAAACCAAACTTGCACCAAAAAAGGGTCATGGTCACTGTTTGGTGATTTGATCCACTAAAGCTTTCTGTATCCCAGTGAAACAATTACATCTGAGAAGTACGCTCAGCAAATCAACGAGATGCGCTGGAAGCTGCAATGCCCACAGCCAGCATTCATCAATGGAAAGGGCCCGATTACTCTCTCCAACAGTGCCCGACCACACAGCGCATAACCTAGGCTTCAAAAGTTTAATAAATCAGGCTTCAAAAGTTTGCTTCCTCTGCCATATTCACCTGACCTCTCATCAACCGACTACCACTTCTTCAAGCATGTCAACAATTTTTTGCAGAGAAAACATTTCCACAACCAGCAAGAGGCAGAAAATGCTTTCCAAGAGTTCGTTGAATCCTAAAACACAGACTTTTATGCTACAAGAATTAGCAAACTTATTTCTTGTTGGCAAACTGTGTTAATTTTAATGGTTCCTATTTTGATTTATTAAGATGTGTTTGAGCCTAGTTATAATGATTTAAAATTCATGGTCTGAAACCATAATTACATTTGCACCAATCTGATACATTTTCAAGACTGACAGGAACAGACACCATTCCTGGTGCTGTGTATCAGAAATTTTTTCCTCTAACTCTGTGGAATGGATCTTTCCTGGCCTTGGATATTCCTCACGTGAACTTAACAGTTCTGAAGAGAAAACAAGAATTGATAACCTAGAATTCTGTGATAAGCAAAAATATCTGTGAAAAACAAAGGTGAAATACTTTTTTGTAAATACAAAAGCTGAAAGGATTCATCAGCAAAGACTCTCATAAAAGAAATGAAAAGCATCAGAAAGGGCAACTACAAATACAAATATATAAAAAGTTTCTCATTTTAAAAAGCTAATTAAAATATAACTGTTTAAAAAAATTAACAATGTAACGTGACATTTTAACCTATATAAATGTAATAAATCTACAACAGCACAAAGATTGGGAGGAGAGAAGTGGAAGTTGACTATCGCAGAGTTCCATGACTACATGTAGAGTGTCATAATATCAGCTGCAAATAGATGCATATAGTAAACAATAAACCTTAAAGCAGTCACATAGAAAATAGAGCTGTAGATAATAAGCCAAAAAAGGAGATAAAGTCATTAAAGTATTTGATTCATGTGGCTCAGCTGGTAAAGAATCTGCCTGCAATGCGGGAGACCTGCCTGGGTTGGGAAGATCCCCTGGAGAAGGGAAAGGCTACCCACTCCAGTATTCTGGCCTGGAGAATTCCATGGACTCTATAGTCTATGGGGTTGCAAAATGCTGGACACGATTGAGCGACTTTCACTTTCACGTTTTCACTTTCAAAGAAGGCAGAAAATATGAAGGATGAAAATAAGAAGAGCTGGAGCAAATAAATCTAGCTATAGCACAGATTTAAAGCAAATCATGTTAATAATTACATTAAATTTGGCCTAAATACCCCAATTAAAAAATAGAGGTTGTCAGATTAATTAAAAAGTAGGGTGCAAATATATGCAACCTACAGGAAAAGAACTTTAAATACAAGGTTCAAATGGATTAAAGAATAAAAATGTATACCATCCTCACACTAATGGAGAGAAATATGGAATGGATATATTAACATCAGAAAACATATTTCAGATTAATAAATATTATCAAGGACTTTTTAAAAGGTAATGGCACCCCACTCCAGTACTCTTACCTGGAAAATCCCATGGATGGAGGAGCCTGGTAGGCTGCAGTCCATGGGGTCGCTAAGAGTCGGACACTACTGAGCGACTTCACTTTCACTTTTCACTTTTATGCACTGGAGAAGGAAATGGCAACCCACTCCAGTGTTCTTGCCTGGAGAATCCCAGGGACGGGGGAGCCTGGTGGGCTGCCGTCTATGGGGTCGCACAGAGTCGGACACGACTGAAGTGACTTAGCAGCAGCAATTTTATAATGTAAGTTGGTAATTTTATTAAGAGAACATAGCAATACTATTTATGTACTCAATAACTGAACCTCAAAATACACAACAGAATTCCCCAGGGAAACAGCAAATCCACAATTATAATTGGAGATTCGTACCACTAATTAGCAGAAAAATAGATACAAGATCAGTAAAGGCAGAAATTTAAATAATACAACTAGTCAACATGATCCAACTATTATTTACACAACATTAGGTACACAAGAAACCTGTAACAATTTAGACTATATTTTGGACCATAAAACAAGTTTCAACAAATCTTTGAAGAATCTACCTGCAATGTGGGAGAACTGGGTTCGATCCCTGGATTAGGAAGATCCCCTGGAAAAGGGAAAGGCTACCCACTCCAGTATTCTGTCCTGGAGAATTCCATGGACTATACAGTCCATGGGGTCGCAAAGAGTCAGACACAACTGAGTGATTTTCACTTTCCACTTTCACTTTTAAAGGATGTAAGCCACACACAATATGTCCTAGAACCACAAAAGGAGCTAAATTAGAAGTAAATAACAGGAAAATCCCTCAATATTTTGAAACTAAATAACACATTTATAAATAAGCCATAGGTCAAGAATAAGGCAAAAAGGATTTTTAAAGTAACTTTGAATTAAATAAAAATTTTTTAAATATCAAATTTTATACAATGCTTTAAAGTAGTATTTAAGAGGAAATTTATAGCACTGAACCCCATTAATTAAAAAAGAACAAAGTTCTCAAGTTAATGGTCTTAGCCTCTACCTTAAGAAAGTAGGATAACATGGGAAAACTGCAAAGTAATTAGAAGAAAAGAAATGCTAAAAATTTAAGACATAAATGAATTAAACAGAAAATATAAAACAACAAAGAATCAATAAAATGGAAAAAAAGCAACAAACTATTATTAATAAATACTACACAAATGAATCTCAAAATAATAATGCTGACTAAAAGAAAGTGGGAAACAAAAGACAAACTTTATGATTCCATTTATATACAATTATGGAAAATAAAAACAATCCATAGTGACAGAAAGCAGGTCAATGGCTGCTTGGGAGTGGGAGAAGGGAGAGAAAGGAGAGAGAAAGGGATTACAGAGAGGCCTAAGGAAACCTCATGGTGATGGTTTCATGGTCATACACGTATGTTACAAGGCATCAGATGATGGCTTCAACATGGGCAGTTTACTGTATGTCAGTTATTTCTCAATAAAGCTGTTACCAATACAGCTACACTGAAAATCAAATGCCAGATGACACGTGTACAACGTTATTGTGCATGAGGAATAAAAGCAATAAATTCAATGCAACCTAAGTGTCTAGAAAAAGGGATTTGTTAAATTATGCTCCTCCAGCTCTGTGGACAGAAAACAGGTATTTCTAGGCATGACTGTGATGCAATCTCCATGACTGATTATTAAGAATACACACAAACACAGGTAGATACACATATCTCAAAACACAATATAAAGAAATTCAGAGCAGTATATATTTTATGTCTCTGCTTTTGGTATTGAAAAAAAAGGATTGACATATATACACTACTATGTATAAAACAGATAACTAATGAGAACATACTGTGTAGTTCAGGAAACTCTACTTAATGCTCTGTGGTGACCTAAACGGGAAGAAAATTCAAAGGAGTGTATATCTGTACATGTACAGCTGAGTCACTTTGCTGTACAACAGGACCTAACACAACATTGTAAAGTAACTCTAATCCAATAACAATCGAGTTAAAACATTGCTATACCTGGAAAGTATACATTATAAAGTAAAAAAGTAACAGCAAGGTGACTGGTGTTTGGAAGACAGGAGAGTGAGAGCAATTTTTTTTCTTATACAGTTGACCCCTGAAGTAGTATGTTACATTACTACACAATTGGAGGTTAATTAAATTGGTGAATGTGAAACCAAGAAAAAGGAAGAATCACATATACACAGGGCCCCATAAATTATAAAGCATAATCGAATGCGCAGAGGGTGAGGGTCCCTAACCCACACTGTTCAAAGGTCATACAATCTTTGATCATCTTGATCAAGAAATTTTAAAATCTCTTATCTATTTAAGCATAATTTTTAAGAGCCCTAGCAATAAAGTATCATACTATTGAAAAGTTAGTCAAGTTGTAAAATCAGATAGCTTGTACTAACTCTGTGACTTGGGTAACTTAAACTCATTTTTCTTAAAAAGATACCACAGAAAATGGTAGTATCTTTAAAAGAAAATTGTTAGTTGCTCAGTCATATCCGACTCTTTGCGACCCCCTGGACTGTAGCCTGCCAGGCTCCTCTGTCCATTGGATTCTCCAGACAAGAATACTGGAGTGGGTTGCCATTTCCTTCTCCAGGGGAATCTTCCCAACCCAGGGATCGAATCTGTGTCTCCTGCATTGCAGACAGACGCTTTAACCTCTGAGCCACCTCAGAAACCCGAATAAATAAGCACTTGGAACAGTACCTGTCACTATAGTAAACAAGCAATATTTTTATTAACATACAGTTTAATACAATATTATGTTAGTCTTTGGAGTACTCCATGATGATTTGATACTTGGATAAATTATGAAATGATCACCAGCATAGTGTAGCAACCATTCGTCACCATACAAAATTATTACAATATTACTGACCATATTCTTTGTGCTATGTATTAATCCCCATGACTTATTTAATATATAAGTCAAGGTTTCTCTTTCTTGGTCCCTTTTACCTATTTTGCCCACTCTCCCATCCCCCATTTTTTCTGACAACCGCCTATTCGTTCTCTACATCTATGAGTCTGATTTCATTTGAGTTTGTTTTGTTTCTTAGTTTTCACATATAAATGATTTCATGCGGTCTTTTTCTCTGTCTGGCTTATTTCACTAAGCATAGCACCCTCTAGATCCACCCATATTGTCTCAGATGACAATATTCCATTTGTGTTCTTTATGGCTGAATAATATTCCATTGTTTATGTATACCACATCTTCTTTATCCATTCATCTATCAGTGGACACTTAGGTCACTTCCATATCTTAGCTGTTGATAACAATGCAGCAGTGAACATAGGAGTGCATATATCTTTTTGAATTAGTGCTTCATTTTCTTCAGGTTTACTTTCAGAAGTGGAAATGCTGAATATTATGGTAGTTTTATTTTTCATTTTTAGAGGAACCTCCATACTCTTTTTTATGATGGTTGTACCAATTTACAACCACACCAGGAGTCCACAAGGATTTCTTTTCCTCCACATCCTCAGAAATATTTGTTAATTTTTGTCATTTTGATAATAACCATTCTGGCAGGTGTGAGGTGGTGTCCCAATGGATTTTTTCTTTATGAATGAAGATGTTTATGTAATAAAAGTTTCAGAGGAAAAAGACAATACATTACAAATACAGATTTTGTAGTCATAATTTATTAAAGCACATCTGATTTAAAAAGAGAGGCAATTTATCATAATTTTATTCTACTATATAGTTTTACTCTTTAACATTGTTTTTAGTTGTTTATTTTATTAAACTATAATATACTTAAATATTAGTTTTAGGTGTACAACAGAGTGATTCAGTATTTTTATACATTACAAAACGATCACCATGAAAAGTCTAGCTATCATCTGTCACCAAATTTATTAATAATATTATTGAAAATATTCCTCTGTTGTACATTCCATCCCTGTGACTTACCTCTTTTATAACTCCAAGTATGTACCCCTTAATCTCCCTCAGCTAATTCAGTCATCCCCACACAACCCTCCCCTCTAGCAAACACCAGTTTGTACTCTGCATCTACACGTAGTTTTTATATTTTCATGTCTGTTCATTTGTTTTGCTTTGTAGATTCCATATACAATTGAAACTGTAGGGTATTTGTCTTTCTCTGTCTGACTTCATTCAGTTAGCATAGTAAATACCCTCTAGTCCATCTACATGATTGCAAATGGCAAGATTGTATTCTTTTTATGGCTAAGTAATATTCCATGATGTGTGTGCTTTTATGTATGTATGTATTACATCTTTATCCATACATCTATCTGTTCCCATTTAGATTGCTTATCTTGGCTATTGTAAATAATGGTGCAATGAACATAGGTTTGCATGTCTCTTTTTCTAAGTAATGTTTTTATTTCCTTCAGAAAAAAATACACAGAAATGGAATTTCTGAATCTTATGATAGCTCCATTTTTAACTTTTTGAGGAACCTCCATACTGTTTTCCAGAGTGGCTTCAACAATTTACATTCCCACCAGCAGTACACAAGCGTTCCCTTTTCTCTACACCCTTGTGTTGAATCTATATATTGCCTAGGACAGTGTAGTCAGTTTAACAATATTAATTCTTTTAATCCATAAGCACAATGTATCTTTCCATTTGTGTCATCGTTAGTTTCATCAGTGTCTTATAGATTTCTGAGTACAGGTCTTCAACGTCTTTGGTTGGGTTTATTCCTAAGTATTTTATTCTTTTTAAAACAATTGTACACTGGATCATCTTCCTTATTTGTCTTTCTCATAGTTTGTCGTCAATTTATAAAAGTGCAACAGATTTCTGTATTAATTGTATATCCCCCAACTTTACTGAATTTATTATTTTCACAGCTTTTTGATGGTAGCTTTAGGATTTTCTAGGGCTTCCCTGGTGGCTCAGAGGTTAAAGCGTCTGTCTGCAATGCGGGAGACTCGGGTTCGATCCCTGAGTTGGGAAGATCCCCTGGAGAAGTAAATGGCAACCCACTCCAGTATTCTTGCCTGGAGAATCCCATGGAGAGAGGAGCCTGGTAGGCTACAGTCCATGGGGTCGCAAAGAGTCGGACACGACTGAGCAACTTTACTACTTTTACTTTAGGATTTTCTATGTATAATATTCTGTCATATGCAAACAGTAAGATCTATCTCTCTTTCCAATTTGAATTCTTTTCATTTTTCTTGTCTGATTCCTGTGACTTTCAATACTATGTTGAATGGAAGTGGCAATAGTAGGCGTCTATGTCTTGTTCCTGATCTTAGAAGAAATGCTTCTAGATTTTCACTATTGAGAATACTGTTGACTGTGAGTTTGTCACATATGATCTATATTATGTGGATGTATATTCCCTTTATGCTCATTTTGTTGAGAGTTTTTTTTTATCATAAGTGGATAATGAATTTTGTCACAATTTATTCTGCATTTATTGAGATGATCAGATGATTTTTATCCTTTATTTTTGAATGTGGTAGATCATGTTGATTAATTTGAAGATATCAAATCCATCATCTCAAAAATAAAACATCAAATCATATTTATCTTTGGGATAAATCACACTTGATCATGTGGTATGATCCTTTTATTTATTTATTTATTTTATTTTTTAACTTTACAATATTCTATTGATCCTTTTAATATAATGTTAAATTTAGTTTGGTAATGTATTTTTGAAGAGTTTTGCATCTGTGTTCATAAGTGAAATTGGCCTGTAATTTTCTTTCATGTAGTGTCTTTGTCTGGCTTTGGTGTCAAGGTGATGCCAACCCAGTAAGATGACTGAAAATGTTTATTCCTCTTCAAGTTTTTAGAATATTTTGAGAAATATTTGGGCTAACTCTTCTTTAAATATTTGGTAGAATTTACCTGCAAAGCCATCTGGCCTTAGACTTTTGCTTGTTGGGAGTTTCACCATTCAGATCAGATCAGATCAGATCAGTCCCTCAGTTGTGTCCGACTCTTTGCGACCCCATGAATCGAAGCATGCCAGGCCTCCCTGTCCATCACCAACTCCCAGAGTTCACTCAGACTCACGTCCATCGAGTCAGTGATGCCATCCAGCATCTCATCCTCTGTCGTCCCTTTCTCCTCCTGCCCCCAATCCCTCCCAGCATCAGAGTCTTTTCCAATGAGTCAACTCTTCACATGAGGTGGCCAAAGTACTGGAATTTCAGCTTTAGCATCATTCCTTCCAAAGAAATCCCAGGGCTGATATCCTTCAGAATGGACTGGTTGGATCTCCTTGCAGTCCAAGGGACTCTCAAGAGTCTTCTCCAACACCACAGTTCAAAAGCATCAATTCTTTGGCACTCAGCCTTCTTCACAGTCCAGCTCTCACATCCATACATGACCACAGGAAAAACCATAGCCTTGACTAGAGGAATCGTTGTTGGCAACGTAATGACTCTGCTTTTGAATATGCTATCTAGGTTGGTCATAACTTCCTTCCAAGGAGTAAGCGTCTCTTAATTTCATGGCTGCAGTCACCATCTGTAGTGATGTTGGAGCCCAGAAAAATAAAGTCTGACACTGTTTCCACTGTTTCCCCATCTATTTCCCATGAAGTGATGGGACCGGATGCCATGATCTTCATTTTCTGAATGCTGAGCTTTAAGCTGATTTTTTCAGTCTCCACTTTCACTTTCTTCAAGAGGCTTTTGAGTTCCTCTTCACTTTCTGCCATAAGGGTGGTTTCATCTGCATTTCTGAGGTTATTGATATTTCTCCCGGCAATCTTGATTCTAGCTTGTGTTTCTTCCAGTCCAGCGTTTCTCATGATGTACTCTGCATATAAGTTAAATAAACAGGGTGACAATATACAGCCTTGACATACTCCTTTTCCTATTTGGAACCAGTCTGTTGTTCCATGTCCAGTTCTAACTGTTGCTTCCTGACTTGCATACAGATTTCTCAAGAGGTAGATCAGGTGGTCTGGTATTCCCATCTCTTGAAGAATTTTCCACAGTTTATTGTGATCCACACAGTCAAAGGCTTTGGCATAGTCAATAAAGCAGAAATAGATGTTTTTCTGGAACTCTCTTGCTTTTTCTATGATCCAGCGGATGTTGGCAATTTGATCTCTGGTTCCTCTGCCTTTTCTAAAACCAGCTTGAACATCAGGAAGTTCACGGTTCACCTATTGCTGAAGCCTGGGTTGGAGAATTTTGAGCATTACTTTTACTAGCATGTGAGATGAGTGCAACTGTGTGGTAGTTTGAACATTCTTTGGCATTGCCTTTCTTTGGGATTGGAATAAAAACTGACCTTTTCCAGGCCTGTGGCCACTGCTGAGTTTTCCAAATTTGCTGTCATATTGAGTGCAGCACTTTCACAGCATCATCTTTCAGGATTTGGAATAGCTCAACTGGAATTCCATCACCTCCACTAGCTTTGTTCATAGTGATGCTTCCTAAGGCCCACTTGACTTCACATTCCAGGATGTCTGGCTCTAGGTGAGTAATCACACCATCATGATTATCTGGGTCATGAAGATCTTTTTTGTACAGTTCTTCTGTGTATTCTTGCCACCTCTTCTTAATATCTTCTGCTTCTGTTAGGTCCATACCATTTCTGTCCTTTATTGAGCTCATCTTTGCATGAAATGTTCCTTTGGTATCTCTGATTTTCTTGAAGAGATCCCTAGTCTTTCCCATTCTGTTGTTTTCCTCTATTTCTTTGCATTGATCGCTGAAGAAAGCTTTCTTATCTCTTCTTGCTATTCTTTGGAACTCTGCATGCAGATGTTTATATCTTTCCTTTTCTCCTTTGCTTTTCGCTTCTCTTCTTTTCACAGCTATTTGTAAGGCCTCCCCAGACAGCCATTTTGCTTTTTTGCATTTCTTTTCAATGGGAATGGTCTTGATCCCTGTCTCCTGTACAATGTCATGAACCTCAGTCCATAGTTCATCAGGCACTCTATCTATCAGATCTAGGCCCTTAAATCTATTTCTCACTTCCACTGTATAATCATAAGGGCTTTGATTTAGGTCATACCTGAATGGTCTAGTGGTTTTCCCTACTTTCTTCAATTTAAGTCTGAATTTGGCCATAAGGAGTTCATGGTCTGAACCACAGTTAGCTCCTGGTTTGTTTTTGCTGACAATATAGAGCTTCTCCATCTTTGGCTGCAAAGAACATAATCTGATTTCGGTGTTGACCATCTGGTGATGTCTATGTATAGAGTCTTCTCTTGTGTTGTTGGAAGAGGGTGTTTGTTATGACCAGTGCATTTTCTTGGTGAAACTCTATTAGTCTTTGCCCTGCTTCATTCCATATTGCAAGGCCAAATTTGCCTGTTACTCCAGGTATTTCTTGACTTCCTACTTTTGCACTCCAGTCCCCTATAATGAAAAGGACATCTTTAACTCAGATGACCATTATATCTACTACTGTGGGCAGAATGGAGTTTTACTATTACTTATTAAATTTCGTCACTGGTAATTGGTCTGTTCATAGTTCTATTTATTTCTAATTCGTTCTTGTGAGAACATACAGTTCTAGGAATTTATCTCTAGGTTGTCCATTAAATTGGTGGAAATTGTTCAAAGTAACCTCTTATGATCTTTTGCTTTTCTGTGGTGTCAGTTGTAACTTCTCTTTCCTTTCTGATATTGTTGGTTTGGACCTTCTCTTTTTTTCTTGATGAGATTGGCTAAAGGTTTATCAATTTATCTTTTCAAAGAACCAGCTTTTAGTTTCTTTGATCTTAATAAGGGATTAATTTTTTATTCTTTCATTTATTTCTATGCTGATCTTTATGATTTCTTTTCTTCTACTAATAGTGGGTTTTGATTGTTATTTTTCAAGTTCCTCTAGGTGTAAAGTTAGATCGTTTGAGATTTTTCTTATTTCCTGTGGTAAAATTGAATTCCTGTAAACTTCCCTTTTAAGACTACTTTTGCCATGTCCCACAAATTTTAGAATATTGTGCTTTGTTCTGTCTCCAGATATTTTTAAATTTTGTCCTTGATTTCTCCAGTGATCCTTTGGTCATTTAATAGCATATCGTTTAGCCTCCACATATTTGTGTTTATTGAACTTTTTCGCTTGTAGTTGATTTCCAGTCTCACAGTGTTGTGGTCATAAAAGATGCTTGATATAATTTCCATTCTCTTAATTTTTTTTCACCTCTCTGCCCACATTTAAAGTTTTTGACATAGTTTACACCTTTTTTTGTGTGTGTATCCCTTAACTACTTATTGTGGATATAGACAATTTTACTATTTTTGTCTTCTAACCTTCCTATTAGCTTTATTAGTGATTGGTCTTCTATCTTTACTGTATGTTTGCCTGTACCAAGGAGATATTTCCTTATATAATTTTCTTATTTCTACTTGTAGTCTTTTCTTTTCCATCTAAAGAAATTTAACATTTTTTGTAAAACATTTTATTGGTGCTGTACTCTTTTAGCTTTTGCTTATCTGTAAAACTTTTTGACTCCCCTTCAAATCTGAAAAATAGCCTTACCAGGTAGAATATAATTGTTTGAAGATACTTCTTGTTTCATCATTTTGAATATATCATATCATTCCCTTCTGGCCTCAAAGTTTTTGCAGAAAAGTTAGCTGATGGTCTTATGGGTGGTTTCTTGAACACAATTATTTACCTTTTTCTGCCACTGTTAAGGCTTTTTATCTTGAACTTTTGCCATTATAATTGTAAGATGTCTTGGTGTGAATCTCCTCGAGCTGATCTTGTTTGGGACTCTCTATGGTACCTGGACCTTGATATCTGTTTCCTTTCCCAGGTTAGGGGAGTTTTCGGCTATTATTCAAATAAGGTTTGTTTGGTTTTTTTTTTCCCCCTACTCTGGGACCCTGTAATGTGAATGTTAGCATCCTTGATGTTATCCCAGAGATCTCAAACTATCCTCGTTTCTCTGGGTGTTTTTTTTTGTTTTGTTTTGTTTTTTTTTGTATTCAGCTTGGTTGATTTCTACACCTCAGTCTTCCAGGTAGCTGATCCATTCTTCTAATCTACTGTTGTATCCTGTTGAATACTGTTGTATCCTGTATACTGTTGTATCTAATCTACTACTGTATCCTCTAATCCACTGTTGATTTCCTTCCTGTGTATTTTTTTTTTAATTTCAGTTATTTTTCCTCAGCTTTATTTTATTCTTCTTTGTATTTTCTAATTCTTTGTTAAAATTCTCACTTTGTTCATCCATTCATCTTCCAAGTTTATAGAATATCTTTATAATATTTACCTTGAACTATTTATTTGGTAGATCGCTCATCTCTTCTTTGTTCAGTTCCTTTTCTGAGATTTTTGTATTGTTCCTTTGTTTGTAACATATTCCTTTGCCTTCTCAGTTTTTCTAATTCTCTGTGTTTATTTCTATGAATTAGGTAGGTTGGTTATGTTTCTTAATCTTGGCGAAGTTATATTATGTAGGAGACATCCTTTGGGGTCCAACAGTGAATTCCCCTTGGCCTCCAGAGGTATATGCTCTAGGGCTGTCCCTTATGTAGGCTGCATGAGCCCTTCTAATGTGGAGGGGCTACCTACTGTAGGCACACTGGTAGGTGAGTCTAGCTTCTGGCCTAGTTGGCCATGGCAGGCCATGCCCTGCCTCATTCAATGACTGCTGGCCCACTGAAGGGTGGAACCAGGTACCAGTATGGCTGGCTGCATGGCTGATGGGATCCTAGGGCTGGTGGCAGCCCACCGGTGGACTGGGCCAGGTTTCAGGGTAGCTTGCTGTGGGTCCCAGACAATGTATTTTAGATATTATTATTGTTTTAAGTTCAGTGAAACATGGGTGGTTATTGAAGAGGGCTACTTGATTTGGTTAACATTTGTAAGTTGCAAATGTCTCCAAATATTTCAGATTGATTAAATTTATTCTCACCTCTTTTTTCACATTAGACTGACTTGCTAACTCTACAAAGCTCAGTATTTATAGAAGCACATCCATTATTTCAAATAGAAGATGCCTCAAAAGTAGGTGAGGGCTCTTGGAAACTATTATCTTCATTATTCTGAAGAACTGTATAATGTGTTATCATTATTCATCTTGCAATCTATTAAGGTTAACTTCAGCCTAACCAGAGTATTCAAACCTCTGAAGTGTGAAGTCTGAATAAGATTATATAGATATTCATAGAAAAATATATAAGTAATTATATATGTATATAATATATTGTACACACACAGAGAACCAAACTTGAGTCCTACTTCGTAACATACAACCTCTTTATCTTCCCTTCTCTTTCCCAATATGTAACATACATGCAAGAGTTCAAATCTATGTTACACTTCCTAAGAAGAGTGAACTGACCTCATTTCTTGTTTACAAAACCAAACCGACCAACCAAACAACAACAACAACAAAAAACTAAGTGGCCTGGAAAGTAGACCAATATTACAAAGCAAGTGACTGGAAGAGGTGGAACAAGATCCCAGGTTTCCTGACACCGTTTTTATTTTTTTAGACCATATTGTCTTCTCTTTCTTCCCCTTAACCCTGAACAGGCCAAGTGAAGTCACTGAATTGCAGAATCTCAGAAAGGCCTGAGTTCTTGCACTTTCCATTTCTGAATAAGTACCTGTGATATATTTCCTAGCTGATTAGTGATGCACTGATCTTTCTAACCTTTTAAAGCAAGAGGTTTATGACAAGAAAAGAATAATAAAGAGAAGGAAGAAGAGGACAGATTCAAACCAACATCATATTTATCACCTATTGCTCTATTATATTGTATATTATTTTATCTCCATTACAATATATTACAATGTAATCATCATTGCTAAGTCACCAATGAAAGAAGCTTATACATCAAGTTTGGGGGTCTAGGTCATTAATTGGTTACTTTATTTTTGATTCTTGTGTTGCATATTACAAAGATTAATTATGAAAACATGTGGATAATTGTCATCTTCTGGAAAGACATTGGCTGAAACATGGATAGATCTAGAGCATGTCATACTGAGTGAAGTAAGTCAGACAGAGAAGGAGAAAATTCATATGGCATCCCTTTTATGTGGTATTTTAAAAGAAATTATATAAATGAACTTACTAACAAAACAGAAAAAGACTCACAGACATAAAATGAACTTATGGTTGCCAGGGGGACGGGATAGTTAGGGACTTTGGGAAGGTTATGTACAGACTGCTATATTTAAAATGGATAACCAACAAGGACCTATTGTATGGCACAGGGAACTCTGCTCAATGTTATGTGCCAGCTTGATGGGAGAGGGGCTTGAGGAAGATTGTATACATGTATATGTAGGGCCAAGTCCCTTGGCTCTTCACCTAAACTACCACAACATTGTTAATTGGCTATATCCCAATACAAAACAAAGAGTTTAAACTTTAAAAAAAAAAAAAAAAAAAAAGACATTGGCTGAAAGGCTCTCACTCTTTGTACTCACAGCATCCCCAAACCAAGTGTAAATGGGGTGTTCTCTGACAACAGTGTGAACACTCATATGCCCTTGACTTAGCACAACGTTTTTATAAGCAGAGATTCTTGGATTCTACACTTTCTCTAGAATAAAAGAGTTGACCCTTATCCATATTGAGTCTTTTAAGTCTCAGAGACTTGCAAACTACTTTGCATGCATTGCTTCATTTAATCCTCAAAACAGTGCTCTGAGGAGGACATTATTTTCATTTCTGTGTAGTGGATGAAATTATTAGGCACAGAGCAGTAAATTACCTTTCCCCAGGTCACACAGCTAGTATGTGGCAAATTCCATGATTTATACCGAAGTATTCTGATAAATGGCAACCCACTCCAGTATTCTTGCCTGGGAAATCCCATGGACAGGGGAGCCTGGCAGGCTATGGGATCGCAAAGAATTGGACACAATTAGGCAACTAACAGGCACACACATATTCTGATTTTCTAGTACTTTGTTCTTCTTCTTTGTCTAGAATTAGAAATTAATGTGCTTTTCCTAAACAATGATTATTTATATCTAATAGACACATACACGCTAGGATCTGTGAGATCTACTAGGACCTCATTTTAATCCATGGATGTGACAAAGCTTGCTTGCCTACAGTTTTAATTTAAGATCTCTGCGTTAGTTATTTATTTGCTTCACTTCCTGTATTTCTCTTTTTTGTTGTTGTTGTCCACCTCTCATTGCTGCTTTCTTACTATACCTTATGTGTTTCCTGCATACTCTCTTATACCCCTTCTATAGTAAATACACACACACACACACATAAACATATTCATCTCAGAAAGAGGATGGTAGTGACTTATGAGTCATAAACCTGCAATTAGCAAGTAATTACTTCATTATCTTCTCTTCATTTCCTTTCATTAAAACTTCATTATCTCTATATATGTCTGTAAAATTATCACCAATTTATCATAAATTAAGGATTTAAATCCCTGAATTTTGAATAAAGGCTTTAGAGCAATATAAATAAATAAATTTGTCACTTGGGAAAGCCAATGAAGCAGCCAGAATCAATCCTGAAAAAGCAAGTGTCTCTAGAAAAATCCTTGACAAATATAATGTGTACTACAACTTAAAAGTAAAGAACTGGCTCACCAAGACTTCATATGAATAGTTTAGAATTGTTAAATTTGTCTTCAAGTTCCAGATTCAAACAACCTTCCCCATCTCTTTTCTTATCTTAAAATGGATCTCCATCTCACATGCCAAGTGCTACATATATGGCCTTTACTATGTTGAGGTAGGTTCCTTCTAGGTCCATTTTTTCAAGAGTTTTAATCATAAATGAGTGCTGAATTTTTTCAAAGGCTTTTTCTGCATCTATTGAAATTATTATATGGTTTTTACCATTCAATTTGTTAATATGGTGTATCACATTGATTGATTTGTATATACTGAAGAATCCTTGCATCTCTGGAATAAACCTAACTTGATCATGGTGTATGAGCTTTTTGATGTGTTGCTGAATTATGTTTGCTAAAATTCTGTTAAAGATTTTTGCATCTATGTTCATCACTGATATTGGCCGGTAGTCTTTTTTTGTGTTGTCTTTGTCCGGTTTTGGTATCAGGGTGATGGTGGCCTTGTAGAATGAGTTTCGAGGTGTTTCTTCTTCTGAAATATTTTTAAAGAGTTTTAGGATAGCCATTAGCTCTTCTCTGAGTGTTTGACAGAATTCTCCTGTGAAGCCATCTGGTCCTGGGCTTCTGTTGTTTGGGGGATTTTTGATTACAGCTTCAATTTCAGTTCTTGCAATTGGGTTGTTCATAACTTCTATTTCTTACTGGTTCAGTCTTGGAAGACCAAACTTGTCTAAGAACCCATCCATTTCTTTCAGGTTATCCATTTTATTGCCATATAGTTGTTCATAATAGTCTTTTATAATCCTTTGTATTTCTGCATTGTCTGTTATAACCTCTCCTTTTTCATTTCTAATTTTGTTGATTTGATTCTTCTCTCTTTTTTTCTTGACGAGTCTAGCTAAATGTTTGTCAATTTTGTTTATCTTCTCAAAGAACCAGATTTAAGTTTTATTAATCTTTACTATTGTTTCTTTCACTTCCTTTTCAGTTTTTCTGCTGGGATCTTTATGATTTCTTTCCTTCTACTAATTTTGGGTTTTTTTATTCTTTCTTTTCCAGTTGTTTTAGGTGTAAAGTTAGGTTGTCTATTTGATGTTTTTTCCTGTTTCTTGAGGTAGGATTGTATTGCTATAAACTTCCCTCTTAGGACTTGCTTTTGCTGCATCCCATAGGTTTTGAGTTGTCGTGTTCTCATTGTCATTTGTTTCTAGAAATTTTTTGAATTCCTTTTTGATTTCTTCAGTAACCTGTTGGTTATCTAGAAACATGTTCTTTAATCTCCATGTGTCTGTGTTTCTTATAGTTTTTTTTTTTTTTCTTGTAATTGATATCTAGTCTCATAGCATTGTGGTCGGAGAAGATGCTTGATATGATTTAAATTTTCTCAAAGTTGCTGAGGTTTGATTTGTGACCCAAGATGCTGCCTATCCTGGAGAATGTTCCATGCGCCCTTGAGAAGTTGTATTCTTCTGCATTTGGATGGAATGTCCTGAAGATATCAATGAGATCCATCTCATCTAATGTATCATTTAAGACTTGTGTTTCCTTCTTAATGTTCTGCTTTGATGATCTGTCCATTAGTGTGAGTGGGGAGTTAAAGTCTTCTACTATTATTGTGCTACTGTCAATTTCTCCTTTTATGTCTGTTAGTGTTTGTCTTATGTATTGAGGTGCTTCTATGTTGGGTGCATAGATATTTACAATTGTTATGTCTTCCTCTTGGATTGATCCCTTCATCATTATGTAGTATCCTTCCTTATCTCTTGTAATCTTCATTTTAAGGTCTGTTTTGTCTGATATGAGGATTGCTACTCCAGCTTTCTTTCGCTTCCCACATGCATGGAATATATTTTTCCACCCTCTCACTTTCAGTCTATATGTGTCTTGAGGTCTGAAGTGGGTTTCTTGTAGACAGCATATTTGGGTCTTGTTTTTGTATCCATTCAGCCAGTCTGTGTCTTTTGGTTGGAGCATTTACTCCATTTACATTTAAAGTCATTATTGATATATACATTCCTATTGCCATTTTCTTAATTGTTTGGGGTTGACTTTATAGATCTTTTTTCTCCTCTTGTATTTCTTGATTATATAAGTCCATTTTACACTTGTAAATCTGGTTTGGTGTGACTGAATTCTCTTAACTTTTGCTTGACTGAAAAGCTTTTGATTTCTCCATAAATATTGAATGAGATCCTTTCAGTACTGTAGTCTTGCTTGTAGATTTTTTCCCTTTCAGTACTTTAAATATATCCTGCCATTCCTTTCTGGCCTGCAGAGTTTCTCCTGAAAGGTCAGCTGTTAAGCATATGAGATTTCCCTTGTATGTTATGTGTTGCTTCTCCCTTGCTGCTTTTAATATTCTTTCTTTGTATTTAGACTTCGTTAGTTTGATTAGTATATGCCTTGGCTTGTTTCTCCTTTGGTTTATCCTGTATGGGATTCTTTGTGCCTCTTGGTCTTGATTGACTATTTCCTTTTCTATGTTGGGTAATTTTCAACTACAATCTCTTCATTGTAGAGAAGAGATTTTCTCCTACCTTCATTTTCTCATACCTTTTCTTTTTCTCTTCTTCTTAAGGGACCCCTAGAATTCAACTGTTGGTGCATTTGATATAGTCACAGAGGTCTCTGAGACTATCCTCAGTTCTTTTCATTCTTTTTACTTCATTCTCCTCTTCAGAAATTATTTACACCATTTTATCTTCCAGCTCACTGATTCATCTGCTTCAGATATTCTGCTATGATTACTTCTAGAGTATTTTTAATTTCAGTAATTGTGTTGTTTGTCTCTATGTTTATTCTTTAATTCTTCTAGGTCTTTGTTAATTGATTCCTGCATTTTCTCCATTTTTGTTTTCAAGGTTTTTGATCATTTTTACTATCATTATTCTGAATTATTTTTCAGGAAGTTTGCCTATCTCCTCTTCATTTATTTGGACTTTTTTTTTTCTAGTTTGTTCCTTCATTGTGTAGTATTTCTCTGCCTTTTCATCATTTTTTTTAAACTATTGTGTTTGAGGTCTCCTTTTCCCAGGCTTCAAGGTTGAATTCTTTTTCCTTTTGATTTCTGCCCTTCTAAGGTTGATCCAGTGGTTTGTGTAAGATTTGTGAGTTTTGTGCTGAGATTTTGTTTGTTTGTTTTTCCTCTGATGGGCAAGGCTGAGTGAGGTGGTAATCCTGTCTGCTGTTGATTGGGTTTGTATTTTCGTTTTGTTTGTTGTTTAGATGAAGCATCCTGCACAGGGTGCTACTTGTGGTTGGGTGATGGTGGGTCTTGTATTCAAGAGGTCTCCTTTTTGTGAGTTCTCACTATCTGATACTCCCTAGGGTTAGTTCGCAGGCGGCTGTGACCGGCGCACTAAGCATAGGCGAGAGGAGCTACACCACGTCCGAGGTCAGGGCCATAAGCTGGGAGGACCCCATGCCCAAAGGGCAGTGGCCAAGAGGAGTTATCCCACGTCCAGGTCAGGGGAAGCGGCCGAGAGTGCCAGGCTGTGACGGCGCAGGAACGGCCGAGAAGAGCTACCCGAGTCCAAGGTCAGGGGCGGTGGCCGAGAGGAGCTACCCCACACCCCCACGCCCGAGGCCAGGGGCAGTGGCCGGGAGGACCAACCCCACCTCCAAGGAGCCATGGCTGCACAGGAACAGGAGGGCTGGGAGGAGCTATCCCACGTTGAAGGTCAGGAAGGGCAGCGGTGAGGAGATACACCTCGTCCAAGGTAAGGAGCAGCGGCTGTGCTTTGCTGGAGCAGCCATGAAGAGACACCCCACGCCCAAGGTAAGAGAAACCCAAGTAAGATGGTAGGTGTTGCAAGAGGGCATCAGAGGGCAGACACACCGAAACCATACTCACAGAAAACTAGTCAATCTAATCACACTAGGACCACAGCCTTGTCCAACTCAATGAAACTAAGCCATGCCCGTGGGGCAACCAAGACGGGCGGTTCATGGTGGAGAGATCTGACAGAATGTGGTCCACTGGAGAAGGGAATGGCAAACCACTTCAGTATTCTTGCCTTGAGAACCCCATGAACAGTATGAAAAGGCAAAATGATAGGACACTGAAAGAGAGACTCCCCAGGTCAGTAGGTGCCCAATATGCTACTGGAGATCAGTGGAGAAATAACTCCAGAAAGAATGAAGGGATGGAGCCAAAGCAAAAACAATACCCAGCTGTGGATGTGACTGGTGATAGAAGCAAGGTCCGATGCTGTAAAGAGTAATATTGCATACAAACCTGGAATGTCAGGTCCATGAATCAAGGCAAACTGGAAGTGGTCAACAAGAGATGGCAAGAGTGAATGTTGACATTCTAGGAATCAGCGAACTGAAATGGACTGGAATGGGTGAATTTAACTCAGATGACCATTATATCTATTACTGCAGGCAGGAATCCCTCAGAAGAAATGGAGTAGCCATCATGGTCAACAAAAGAATCTGAAATGCAGTACTTGGATGCAATCTCAAAAACTACAGAATGATCTCTGTTCATTTCCAAGGCAAACCATTCAATATCACAGTAATCCAAGTCTATGCCCCAACCAGTAATGATGAAGAAGCTGAAGTTATATGGTTCTATGAAGACCTACAAGACCTTTTAGAACTAATACCCCAAAAATATGTCCTTTTCATTATAGGGGACGGGAATGCAAAAGTAGGAAGTCAAGAAACACCTGGAGTAACAGGCAAATTTGGCCTTGGAATATGGAATGAAGCAGGGCAAAGACTAATAGAGTTTTGCCAAGAAAATACACTGGTCATAGCAAACACCCTCTTACAACAACACAAGAGAAGACTCTACACGTGGACATCACCAGATGGTCAACATCAAAATCAGATTGATTATATTATTTGCAGCCAAAGATGAAGAAGCTCTATACAGTCAACAAAAACAAGACCAGGAGCAGACTGTGGCTCAGATCATGAACTCTTTATTACCAAATTCAGACTTAAATTGAGGAAAATAGGGGAAACCACTAGACCATTCAGCTATGACCTAAATCAAATCCCTTATGATCATACAGTGGAAGTGAGAAATAGATTTAAGGGCCTAGATCTGATAGATAGAGTGCCTGATGAACTATGGACTGAGGTTCGTGACATTGTACAGGAGACAGGGATGAAGACCATCCCCATGGAAAAGAAATGCAAAAAAGCAAAATTGCTGTCCAGGGAGGCCTTACAAAGAGCTGTGAAAAGAAGAGAAGTGAAAAGCAAAGGAGAAAAGTATAGATATAAGCATCTGAATGCCGAGTTCCAAAGAATAGCAAGAAGAGATACGAAAGCCTTCCTCAGCAATCAATGCAAAGAAATAGAGGAAAACAACAGAATGGGAAAGACTAGAGATCTCTTCAAGAAAATTAGAGATACCAAGGGATCACTTCATGCAAAGATGGACTCGATAAATGACAGAAATGGTATGGACCTAACAGAAGCAGAAGATATTAAGAAGAGATGGCAAGAATACACAGAAGAACTGTATAAAAAAGATCTTCACGACCCAGATAATCATGATGGTGTGATCACTGACCTAGAGCCAGACATCTTGGAATGTGAAGTCAAGTGGCCCTTAGAAAGCATCACTATGAACAAAGCTAGTGGAGGTGATGGAATTCCAGTTGAGCTATTCCAAATCCTGAAAGATGATGCTGTGAAAGTGCTGCATTCAATATGCCAGCAAATTTGGAAAAGTCAGCAGTGGCCACAGGCCTGGAAAAGGTCAGTTTTCATTCCAATCCCAAAGAAAGGCAATGACAAAGAATGTTCAGACTACCGTACAATTGCACTCATCTCACACGCTAGTAAAGTAATGCTCAAAATTCTCCAAGCCAGGCTTCAGCAATATGTGAACGTGAATTTCCTGATATTCAAGCTGGTTTTAGAAAAGGCAGAGGAACCAGAGATCAAATTGCCAACATCTGCTGGATCATGGAAAAAGCAAGAGAGTTCCAAAAAAAAACCATCTATTTCTGCTTTATTGACTATGCCAAAGCCTTTGACTGTGTGGATCACAAGAAACTGTGGAAAATTCTTCAAGAGATGGGAATACCAGACCACCTGACCTGCCTCTTGAGAAATCTTTATGCAGGTCAAGAAGCAACAGTTAGAACTGGACATGGAACAACATACTGGTTCCAAATAGGAAAAGGAGTACATCAAGGCTGTATATTGTCACCCTACTTATTTAACTTCTATGCAGAGTACATCATGAGAAACACTAGGCTGGAAGAAGCACAAGCTGGAATCAAGATTGCCAGGAGAAATATCAATAACCTCAGATATGCAGATGATACCACCCCTATGGCAGAAAGTGAAGAGGAACTAAAAAGCCTCTTGATGGAAGTGAAAGAGGAGAGTGAAAAAGTTGGCTTAAAGCTCAACATTCAGAAAATGAAGATCATGGCATCTGGTCCCATCACTTCATGGGATATAGATGGGGAAACGTGTCAGATTTTATTTTGGGGGGCTCCAAAATCACTGCAGATGGTGATTGCAGCCATGAAATTAAAAGAGACTTACTCCTTGGAAGGAAAGTTATGAGCAACCTAGATAGTATACTGAAAAGCAGAGATACTACTTTGCCAACAAAGGTTTGTCTAGTCAAGGCTATGATTTTTCCAGTGGTCATGTATAGATGTGAAAGTTGGTCTGTGAAGAAAGCTGAGCACCAAAGTATTGATGCTTTTGAACTGTGGTGTTGGAGAAGACTCTTGAGAGTCCCTTGGACTGCAAGGAGATCCAACCAGTCCATTCTGAAGGAGATCAGCCCTGGGATTTCTTTAGAGGGAATGATGCTAAAGCTGAAACTCCAGTACTTTGGCCACCTCATGCGAAGAGTTGACTCATTGGAAAAGACTCTGATGCTGGGAGGGATTGGGGGCATGACGAGAAGGGGATGACAGAGGATGAAATGCTGGATGGCATCAGCGACTTGATGGACGTGAGTTTGAATGAACTCCGGGAGTTGGTGATGGACAGGGAGGCCTGGAGTGCTGTGATTCATGGGGTCACATAGAGTCGGACACGACTGAGTGACTGAACTGAACTGAATGCCCAGTGGTGGCATTGTTGGGTCATATGGTCATGTTATTAATGGCTGTATGACACAGGTTAAAGGATCCCCAGTTCTGTATACCAATTCATCTGGAAACTATCCTAATATTTAGTTTTTTCTCATATATGTCAAGCACAGTGTGCTATAAGCTGTCTCCTTTTCTACCCTAAGGAATTAATGATAAATTAAAGATGTTTACCTCTTCCTGTAGGTCAAATGTTCTGCCCCTAGTTTGTCTGAAATTATCATATCATTGATAGTGAAATGTTGACACTGGCCCCTACAACCCTGGGATCTGTTAAGCCCAAATTTTCAAAAACCTCATTTCTAGTACAACATCACCCATCATCGTCTCAAGCCTACTGACTACATGCTACTTGGCAGATTTTCAAGGATAATGATGCTCTTCACCAGCACTTATCCTTATGCTGAGTGAAGGGAGTTTCTTTTAGGCCCTTCCAAATTTGGGCAAAATTAGTACTTTGGCCACCTCATGTGAAGAGTTGACTCATTGGAAAAGACTCTGATGCTGGGAGGGATTGGGGGCAGGAGGAGAAGGGGACGGCAGAAGATGAGATGGCTGGACGGCATCACCGACTCGATGGACGTGAGTCTGAGTGAACTCCAGGAGTTGGTGATGGACAGGGAGGCCTGGTGTGCTGCGATTCATGGGGTCACAAAGAGTCAGACACGACTGAACTGAACTGAACTGAGGAAAAGGCAAAGGAAGTAGATGATAGACTCACTACTCCCATTTCCTGGAACATCCGGATTCCTTCCTGTGTTCTACCAGGGAGGTTACAGCATTTCAACCACACTGACTTTAGGCCACTTCTAAGGTCAACTTCAATCTTTTTCAAACTAGCAGATGTTACCACCACTGCTAGGTACTGTGGGCAACATAGGATATCCCATTATCGAAAATTGTAGAAGAAACAATGGGATGGAAACTCCTAGTGTGGAAAATGAGTGCTGAGATTTCACAGTTCTCAATGGAGGCAGTGCCTGTAATTGCGGCTTTAATGTCATGTAGCTGCTTATACTAGGTTGCTCACCTAGAGCTAGACATCCTGGAGTGTGAAGTCAAGTAGGCCTTAGGAAGCATTACTACAAACAAAGCTAGTCAAGGTGATAGAATTTCAGCTGAGTTATTTCAAATCCTCGGAAATGATGCTGTTAAAGTATTGCATTAAATATGTAGCAAATTTGGAAAACTAAGCAGTGGCCACAGGACTGGAAGAGGTCAGTTTTCATTTCAATCTCAAAGAAGAGCAAATGCCAAAGAATGTTCAAACTACTGTACAATTGCACTCATTTCACATGCTAGCAAGGTAATGCTCAAAATCCTTTAAATTAGGCTTTAGCAGTACATGAACTGAAGACTTCCAGATGTGCAAGCTGGGTTTATAAAAGGCAGAAAAACCAGAGATCAAACTGCCAACATTCTCTGGATCATAGAGAAAGCAAGGGAATTCCATAAAATCATCTACTTATGCTTCACTGACTATGCTAAAGCCTTTGACTGTTTGGATCACAATAAACTGTGGAAAATTCTTCAGGAAATGGGAGAACCAGACTACCTTACCTGCCTCCTGAGAAATCTGTATGCAGGTCAAGAAGCAACAGTTAGAACCAAACATGGAACAACTGATTGATTCAAAATTGGGAAAGGAATATGTCAAAGCTGTATACTGTCACTTTTATTACTTAATTGGAGAAGGCAATGGCATCCCACTCCAGTACTCTTGCCTGGAGAATCCCATGGACAGAGGAGCCTCGTAGGCTGCAGTCCATAGGGCCACTAAGAGTGGGACATGACTGAGCGACTTCACTTTTACTTTGCACTTTCATGCATTGGAGAAGGAAATGGCAACCCACTCCAATGCTCTTGCCTGGAGAATCCCAGGGACGGGGCAGCCTGGTGGGCTGCCGTCTATGGGGTCACACAGAGTCGGACACGACTGAGGTGACTTAGCAGCAGCAGCAGCATGCAGAGTACATCATGTGAAATTCCAGGCTGGATGAATTATAGTTTAGAATCAAGACTGCTGGGAGAAACATCAACAACCTCAGATATGTGAATGATACCACTTTAATGGTAGAAAGTGAAAAGGAACAAAAGAGCCTTTTGATGAAGAGGAAAGAGGAGAGTGAGCTGGCTTAAAACTCAGCATTCAGAAAACTAAGATCATGGCATCCAGTACTACCATTTCATGACAATAGATGGGGGAAAAGTAGAAACAGTCTTTTTTTTTTTCCCCCCCTTGGGCTCCAAAATCAGTGCAGATGTTTACTGCAGTCATGAAATTAACAGGCGCTTGCTCTTTGGAAGGAAAGCAATGACAAGTCTCGATCGCCTATTAAAAAACAGAGACATCACTTTGCTGACAAAGGTCCGACTAGTCAAAGCTATGGATCTTAGAGTAGTTATATATGGATGTGAGAATTGGACTGTAAAGAAGGAGAAGGCTGCAGTCATCAAGACAGTATGGTACTGGCACAAAGATAGAAATATAGATCAATGGAACAAAATAGAAAGCCCAGAAATAAACCCATGCACTTATGGACACTTTGTCTTCAACAAAGGAGGCCAGAATATACAATAGAGAAAAGACAATCTCTTTAACAATTGGTGCTCGGAAAACTGGTCAACCACTTGTAAAAAAAATGAAACTAGAACACTTTCTAACACCATAAACAAAAATAAACTCAAAATGGCTTAAAGATCTAAATGTCAGACAAGAAAATATGAAACTCCTAGAGGAAAACATAGGCAAAACACTCTCTGACATAAATCACAGCAAGATCCTCTATGACCCACCTCCCAGAGTAATGGAAATAAAAACAAAAATAAACAAATAGGACCTAATTAAACTTAAAAGCTTTTGCACAACGAAGGAAACTATAAGCAAGGTGAAAAGATAACCTTCATAGTTGGATGTTAAATTTTGTCAAAGTCTTTCTCTGCATCTATTGAGATAATCATATGGTTTTTATCTTTCAATTTGTTAATGTAGTGTATCACACTGATTGATTTGAAAATATTGAAGAAACCTTGCATCCCTGGGATAAAGCCCACTTGGCCATGATGTATGATCTTTTTAATATGTTGTTGGATTCTGTTTGCTAGAATTTTGTTGAGGATTTTTGCATCTATCTTCATCAGTGATATTGGCCTGTAGTTTTCTTTCTTTGTGGCATCATTTTCTGGTTTTGGTATTAGGGTGATGGTGGCCTCATAGAATGAGTTTGGCAGTTTATCTTCCTCTGCAATTTTCTGAAGAGTTTGAGTAGTATTAGGTGTTAGCTGTTCCATAAATTTTTGGTAGAATTCACCTGTGAAGCCATCTGGTCCTGGGCTTTTGTTTGTTGGAAGATTTTTGATTACAGCTTCAATCTCCATGTTTGTGATGAGTCTATTAAAATTTTGTATTTCTTCCTGGTTCAGTTTTGGAAGGTTTACTTTTCTAAGAATTTATCCATTTCTTCCAAGTTGTCCATTTTATTGTCATATAGTTGCTGATTGTAGTCTCTTATGATCCTTTGTATTTCTGTGTTGTCTGTTTGATTTCTCCACTTTCATTTCTAATTCTGTTGATTTGATTCATCTCCCATTTTTTTTTTTTTTTTTGGATGAGTCTGGCTAATGGTTTGTCTATTTTATTTATCTTCTCAAAGAACCAGCTTTTAGTTTTGTTGATTTTTGCTATAGTCTCCTTTGTTTCTCTTTCGTTTATTTCTGCCCTAATTTTAATGATTTCTTTCCTTCTACTAACCCCGGGGTTCTTCTTTTTCTAGTCACTTAAGGTGTAAAGTTAGATTATTTATTTGATTTTTCTCTTGTTTCTTGAGGTAGGCTTGTATTGCTATGAATCTTCCCCTTTGCACGGCTTTTTACTGAATCCCACAGGTTTGAGGTTGTCGTGTTTTCATTGTCATTCGTTTCTATGCATATTTTGCTTTCTTTTTTTGATTTATTCTGTGATTTGCTGGTTAATCAGAAGCGTGTTGTTTAGTCTCCATATATTTGTATTTTTAATAGCTTTTCACTGTAGTTGACATATAATCTTACTCCATTGTGATCAGAAACGATGCTTGAAATGATTTCAATTTTTTTTTTAATTTGCCAAGGCTAGATTTATGGCTCAGGATGTGATCTATCCTGGAGAATGTTCCGTGTGCACTTGAGAAAAAGGTGAAATTCATTATTTTGGGGTGAAATGTCCTATAGATATATCAATTAGGTCTAACTGGTCCATTGCACATTTAAAATTTGTGTTTCCTTGCTTATTTTCTGTTTAGTTGATCTATCCACAGGTGTGAGTGGGGTATTAAAGTCTCCAACTATTATTGTGTTGCTGTTAATTTCCCCTTTCATACTTATTACCATTTGCCTTACATATTGCGGTGCTCCTATGCTGAGTGCATATATATTTATAATTGTTATATCTTCTTCTTGGATTGATCCTTTGATCATTATGTAGTGTCCTTCTTTGTCTCTTTTGATGGCCTTATTTCAAAATCTATTTTATCTGAGTATTGCTACTCCTGCTTTCTTTTGGTCTCCATTTGCATGAAATATCTTTTTCCAGCCCTTTACTTTGAGTCTGTGTGTGTCCCTTGTTTTGAGGTGGGTCTCTTGTAGACAGCATATATAGGGGTCTTGTTTTTTTATCCATTCAGCCAGTCTTTGTCTTTTGGTTAGGGCATTCAGCCCATTTACATTTAAGGTAATTATTGATAAGTATGATCCCGTTGGTATTTACTTTGTTGTTTTGGGTTTGAGTTATAAACCTTTTCTGTGTTTCCTATCTAGAGAAGTTCCTTTAGCATTTGTTGAAGAGCTGGTTTGGTGGTGCTGAATTCTCTCAGGCTTTGCTTGTCTGTAAAGCTTTTGATTTCTCCTTCATATTTGAATGAGATCCTTTCTGGGTACAGTAATCTGGGTTGTAGGTTTTTCTCTTTCATCACTTTAAGTATGTCCTGCCATTCCCTTCTGGCCTGAAGAGTTTCTATTGAAAGATCAGATGTTATCAGCTGTTATCCTTATGGGAATCCCCTTGTGTGTTATATGTTGTTTTTCCCTTGCTGCTTTTAATATGTGTCTTGGGGTGTTTTGCCTTGGGTTTATCCTGTTTGGTACTCTCTGGGTTTCTTGGACTGGGGTGGCTATTTCCTTCCCAATTTATGGAATTTTTCAACTATTATCTCCTCAAGTTTTTTCTCATGGTCTTTCTGTCTTCTTCTTCTGGGACTCTGCCATACAACCCAGTAATCCCACTGCTGGGCATACACACCGAGGAAACCAAAATTGAAAGAGACACGTGTACCCCAACGTTCATCACAGTACTGTTTACAATAGCTAGGACATGGAAGCAACCTAGATGTCCATCAGCAGATGAATGGATGAGAAAGCTGTGATAGATATATACAATGGAATATTACTCAGCTATTAAAAAGAATTCATTTGAATCAGTTCTAATGAGGTGGATGAAACTGGAGCCTATTATACAGAGTGAAGTAAGCCAGAAAGAAAAACACCAATACAGTATATAAACACATATATATGGAATTTATAAAGATGGTAACGATGACCCTATATGTGAGACAGCTAAAGAGACACAGATGTAAAGAACAGACTTTTGGACTCTGTGGGAGAAGGAGAGGGTGGGATGATTTGAGAAAATAGCATTTAAACATATATATTACCATATGTGAAACAGATCGCCAGTCCAGGTTTGATGCATGAGACAGGGCGCTCAGGGCCAGTGCATTGGGATGACCCTGAGGGATGGGATGGGGAGAAAGGTGGGAGGGGGGTTCAGGATGGGGAACACATGTACACCCATGGCTGATACATGTCAATGTATGGCAAAAACCACTACAGTATTGTAAAGTAATTAGCCTCCAATTAAAATAATTTTTTTTTTTAAAGGCTAAGTGCCAAAGAATTTTATGCTTTTAAATTGTGGTGCTAGAGAAGACTCTTGAGAATCCCTTGGACAGTAAGGAGATCAAACCTGTCAATCCTAAAGGAAATCAACCCTGAATATTCATTGGAAGGACTGATGCTGAAATTGAAACTCCAATACTTTGGCCAATTGATATGAAGAGCTCACTTACTGTAAAAGACCCTGATGCTAGGAAAGATTGAGGGCAAGAGAAGTGGGTGACAGAAGATGAGATGATTGGATGACATCACCGACTCAATGGACATGAGTTGGAACAAACTCTGGGAGATAGTGAAGCACAGGGAAGCCTGGAAGCTGCAGTCCATGGGGTCACAATTTTCAGACATGACTTGGGGACTGAATGACAACAAAGCTGCTTATACTATGATCCTGCACACATCACTTGGCCCATTTTATCTGCATGAGATGAAATAACTTCTAAATCTTTGGCAGTAAATATGTGGGGCTTATTCTCTTTGTCTAAACAACAACAGCAACAACAAAGTTTATCAATTCCTTTAGTAATAGATTCTTTGCTGTGTGAAACTATTGGCTATTTATGTTTTCCCTGATTTCCCTGAATCTAGACTTCTTAGTAAATTCTACATTTTTCTGCTTTGTGTCAGTTTTCATGGAGTGTCTGAGTGACTCTACTAACGACTTTTATGAATTCTCTCTCTCCATTTTTTTTCCTTCTAGTATGTGGGTGGGAGGGGTTATGCCTTTAAAAGTTTCATTTTCTCCTCAGGTGACTTTCGTAGAAGATATTTTCACTTAATAAGGAAGGGAAAGGAAATCAAGGATGTGAATACATTTAAACAAGATGTGGTTATATAGGGAAGGAATCTGAGGCAGATGGTGGTGTACAACTGGAATGCTTTGGCTAGGCTGGCTTGTGCATTTGTTATAGTAGGTCATTTATTCAGAAAGTGAAACAATTCTGTGAGCCCTGATATTGAAGATTCAGAGAGCAAAAATTACCTGTAATTAAGAGACTCCAGGACAAAAACCTCTGAACTCTACTGTTGGAATTAATAGATAACTACTTATAGTCCCATTTGCTATGCTAGGCTCTTTAACGAGGGATCTCACCCCTGTTCACTTCTCTCTTCCCACTCCACAACTAACAAAACTTATTTTAAGACATGTCAGAACATCAAATTCATTAAATCACATCTGAAGCATGAAAATAAGCTTAACTTCTAAGAGTGAATACAGGTAATTTAAAAATAGCACATTTTCCCATACATGTATTTAACTCGTTGCTTGTCTATAAATATAAGGCTGAGAAAATTCAGGAATTCCCATATCCAATCAAAATCACCAAAGGTTCTGATAAGAAGCAGGATTTAAATATAATTCTAGCTAAGAAAACAAAATCTAATACATTGTATAATTGAGTTCATATAGACTGCTAACAAAGAAAAGATAGACCATATGAAGATTAGAAGTTCAAGGGGTTCAGAAGAAGAATATACCAATATTTATTTAGCCTATATAAATAACAGTGGAACTGGAAACAAGAATATTCTGATCCTTAAATGTCTAAGGTCTCCTCTGAGACAGAAAAATGTCCTTTTTTTTTTTTTTTATGAGTCATGGAAAGAGCCCCTTGAACTGCTCTGTCTGTTCAGTAAGCAATCTACTGATCACTGAACCTTTACTCTAGGAACGCCTTGCAAACCTCCCACCATTGCCACCTGATTGGTTTCTCATTAGGATTACTGGAAATAGTAGAGAAAATGCCCTTCTCATAGCACCTGGCACTCACTGCTATAATTAGGAATATCTTAATCCAGAGTTTGTAGGTTAACCTGGCAGCAAGACCATTTTACCCCATATAAGGTAAAAGATGGCACAATTGAGATCTCAACTGGAATTATTCAATACAATTCTGTCCTGTTGATAGCTTGCAGTGAACCATGTCAGATTTGTGATCTCTGAAGATTTAGCTTTGGGACCAGGGACTAGGCTTGATCACTCAAGAGCTTTTGGGTAGCAGAGTTTTAGTAAAGCATGAAAAGGGTCAGAGAAAGCTTCTGACATAAACATCTGAAGCAGGACAGAGAGTGCCCCCCACTAGTTAGTCTTATCAAGACCTTACATTCTTTTACCAGACCCATCCCCATAACATGCATCTTAAATTAATAAGATTAGAACTAACAGTAGACTGGCAACTCATTTCATACATGATAAACCAGACTCACTCCCACAATATACATCTTAAGATAACAAGATTAGTCAGAAGGTTCTAATCTTAAGGAGAAACATGTCCTCGAGCAAGATATGTTGTTACATTGACTAAGACAAAGCAATGCAGAAAAAAAGTCTGTCCTTTTCTCCTCCTTGAGGGTCCCAGACCCCTTTCTTCTCCACAAGGTCCCTGGAACTCCTTATCAACCTACCTAAGGATTAGCTCTCTCAGTATGAAGTGAAATAACAAAAAGGTTGGAAGATCTTTACTTCTTTTTGTCTAAAATTAGGTCTGAAGGTGGAGGCTACACATACAACTTTCATCTTAATTCTTTGCCATGACAGAACAATGCCACTTTGGGGACCAAGATTACACAAACCAAATATTCCTGTTGTTCAGGGCCTATGCAGCTGTCAGCCCCCTCTCCCTACTTTCTCCTTACTTAAGGATCTCTGACTCGCTCATGGAAGCAGCAGTCGGTCCTTTTAAAGTGAAATCACTCAGTCATGTCCAACTCTTTTTGACCCAATGGACTGTAGCCTACCAGGCTTCTCCGTCCATGGGATTTTCCAGGCAAGAATACTGGAGTGGGTTACCATTTCCTTCTCCAGGAGATCTTCCCGACCCAGGGATTAAACCCGGGTCTCCCACATTGTAGGCAGACGCTTTACGGTCTGAGCCACCAGGGAAGTCAGTCCTTTAGATTGAGGGAAAGTATGTCCCTTCACTGGTTCCAGTAAATAAATCAAGATTAGTCAAAGCCAATCATGATACCAGTACTCCTCTTTTCTATGCATTTTCCCACCGTCTTTTGATAGTGTGTGTAACCATGGAATTCAGGTTCCAGGTAAAATGACGAGAACTTCCTTGTTCTATTGGGGAATTTTGAGGAGAGATTATCTCTGCTGATAAATAGCCATAACTTTCAGAAAGAAAACTCACTTTTCCTAGATCTTTCTTTTTAGCTTAAAATGTCAGGATGGATAAGTGATGCCTGGAGCTGTGGTAACTATCTTGCAACACTGAGGCAATAAAGCAAAAGAATGAAAAGTCGACACTTTGAGTATTGTAGAGCAGAACCATGGAAATCCTGCGTTCTTGACATTGTTGAACTTCTGAAATAAATCTGAATATACATGACATGAGCAAACTCTGGAAAACAGTGAAGGACAGGGAAGCCTGGTGTGCTGTAGTTAATGTGGTTGCAAAGTCTCAGACATGACTTAGCAGCTGAACAACAACACTTTTTTTTACTATATTAAATATTCTTAGAACAAAGATATTTTCAGGTTTCTGGTTATTTGCAGCCAAATTAATCCTAATACACTCAACTTCAAGCAGAGAACAGGAGAAAATGCAGATGACAGTCAAATATTTGGACATCGCATTTGATAAAGGTATATGGAATTCTCTGACAGGCCTTCCATTCTCTGACTATATAAATTTGTTTCACTTTCTTTCAAATAATATAAATTACATTCATAGACAAAGAAGAGCAGCATCCCAAAGACTTGTGACTCCTAGAATAAAGAGGTTTTATGGGCTTCCCAGGTTGCGCTAGTGGTAAGGAACCTGCATGCCAACGAGGAGACATAAGAGATGCAGGTTTGATCCCTGGGTCTGGAAGATCCCCTGGAGGAGGAAATGGCAACCCACTTCACTAGTCTTGCCTGGAAAATCCCACAGACAGAGGTACCTGGCAGGTTACAGTCCATAGGATTGCAAAGAGCTGGACATGACTGAAACCACTTAATACACATGCACGTGCACACACACACACACTCTTTGAACTTATTGTAAATGGTAGTCTCTGTGGACACAGTTTCATTAACACAAAGCTCTAACTCTGGCTATAATAAACAGACATTTTAATCTTAGGTTCCAAAATCTAAGCCTCTGCTCTGCCCTATAAACTCAGTATAGGAGGGAATGGCAATTTTAGTCTAGACATTGTAACAAAGCCATCTGGTTAATTTTTTGTGCTGCCATCTTGTTTGTTTTGAACTCCACTGGTCCTCCTTTTCAAATCCAACACCTGCATCTGAAAAATAATTCATAAGGAAAATGGTATTGGTTAGAAATGTAGACTAGACTTATTTTCAAAGTGAATGTTTGTATTTTTAGCTAGCCAAATAATGTATCAGCGCCTTCACATAGCTAAAAATTCAAATAACACAAATAAAGTCAAAGTGTCTGTTGGTATTCTTACCAGAGGTGACCTCCACTGTATGTGATTCTTTCAGATCTTTCCTACTTATGTGTTTACAAAAGCTTTACCTAAATAAATAGCAATGTTATATATTCATATTTATGTATGTATGCATATATATGTATACATATAATACTTTTGTGTGTTTTCTATTTACATAAAAGATTTGTATTATGTGCATCATTTTTTTCCCACCCTATATGTCTCTTCTTTAACCCAGATCTCCTGCATTGCAGGCAGATTCTTTACCATCTGAGCCACTGCACATCAAAAAAAATAAATCTCAGCCAGGTTTAAAACCTGAAGGTAATATTTATAACAAGACAGTGAGACTGCAGCTGGATCAACAGGCATCACTCACGAATACCCAGCACAAAGGTGACCTGGCTTAAGACTTAGAGCAATGCCCTCACCTGAAATTCTAGGAAATCTACATTGGAATCTCTAATACAATCACATGAGACTCTGATTATGTGCAAATCTAATAAACCCATTATACGGATGAAGTGAAGTGAAGTGAAGTCGCTCAGTCCTGTCTGACTCTTTGCGACCCCATGGACTGTAGCCTACCAGGCTCCTCTGTCCATGGGATTTTCCAGGCAATAGTACTGGAGTAGATTGCCATTTCCTTCTCCAGGGGATCTTCCCAACCCAGGGATTGAACCCGGGTCTCCCACATTATAGACAGACGTTTAACCATCTGAACCACCAGGGAAGTCCATTATATGGATACCTGAGGCCTAATGTATTATGCCCTTGCTCCAAAAACATGATTAGCAGCATAATACTTTATGCTCATATTTTTGTGAACATAAGCTAGTTTTGACAGGGGAGAGGTCAAACATTCCACTGAGAAAAATAAATCCTGTAATAAAATCATTTTGTTAAAAGAAATTTCTAGACTCAAGAAATAAAACACTAATTGAATTTTTTTAAACTGAAGGAAAGAGTTGGCTTCATGCCATATCAGATGACTGTAAGTTTTGTACAATGCAATTTATCTAATTATTGGCACTGGGTTTCACAGAATATGGTCAACAGAAAGTGGATATGTTGCTGGAACACGGAAACTAGAACAGGTTAAAAATGTTGTGACAGGTTTTTGGTTAATGACTTCATATCCTGTAAAAGGCATTAATTTTCTTCAAGAGAGTGCTTATGGTTTGCCTTTTATGAACCACTATGTCTAATTTGTTTTATGCTCTAGCAGTGGAAATTATTTTCTTCCTTCCAATTTATATGGCAAACACAAATGAATACTCAAGTGAGGAAAAAAAAAATTGTTGGCTTAATTTGACCATTCTCTGCTTCACCATAAAAGTACATACTTTATTTTGAACTAAGTGGGTAGAAATAATAACTGGTCTTCAAATCATTGAAATGCATTAAGCTTACAAAAAAGTTACTTTTGGAAAATAATTATCATTCTCATTCCAGGAAGACTTAAAAGGATCAATGTACCTGGGAGAAGCTGAAGCAATAGTAATATTTTAAATCTAGCAGCTGGATGGGACCTTGTTTTAGCTAATTATTTCTCATAAGAAAGAGGCAGGAAACCTGGATTACTAGGAAAACTTAGCCAGTCATGTCTAATAAAATTAGGTCTGAATAATTCTTCTTCATATATTAAAACAGTTGTGTATACATTTATTCATTTTTTCAAATTAAGCAAGTCCAGATTGATTATTGTGAGAAGCTGAAGGAATTTTGGGTGTCAGAAGTTTGAAGAGTTTTAAATTTTTGCTGCAAGTTTCCTTTTTTACCTCATGAGTGAGTAAAACTTTGGAAAAACATAAAATTAATACCTTCATTTTAAAAATGAGTTCCAGAAAAACATCTACTTCTGCTTTACTGACTATGTCAAAGCCTTTGACCGTGTGGATCACAATAAACTGTAGAAAATTCTGAAAGAGATGGGAATACCAAACCACCTTACCTGCCTCCTGAGAAATCTGTATGCAGGTCATGAAGCAACAGTTAGAACTGGACATGGAACAACAGACTGGTTCCAAATAGGGAAAGGAGTACGTCAAGGCTATATATTGTCACCCTGTTTATTTAAATTATATACAGAGTACATCATGAGAAATGCTGGGCTGGATTGTTCACAAGCTGGAATCAAGATTGCCGGGAGAAATATCAATAACTTCAGACATGCTGATGACAGCACCCTTATGGCAGAAAGTGAGGAGGAACTAAAGAGCCTCTTGATGAAAGTCAAAGAGGAGAGTGGAAAAGTTGGCTTAAGACTCAACATTCAGAAAACTAAGTTCATGGCATCCAGTCCTATTACTTCATGGCAAATAGATGGGGAAACAATGAAAACAGTGACAGACTTTATTTTGGGGGGCTCAAAATCACTGCAGATGGTGACTGCAGCCATGAAATTAAAACACGCTTTCTCCTTGGAAGAAAAGTTATACCAATCTAGACAGCATATTAAAAAGCAGAGAGATTACTTTGCCAACAAAGGTCCATCTAGTCAAGGCTATGGTTTTTGCAGTAGTCACGTATGGATGTGAGAGTTGGACTATAAAGAAAGCTGAGCACCGAAGAATTGATGCTTTTGAACTGTGGTGTTGGAGAAGACTCTTGAGAACCCTTTGGATTGCAAGGAGATCAAACCAGTCAATCTTAAAAGAAATCAGTCCTGAGTGTTCATTGGAAGGACTGATGCTGAAACTAATACAATTATGTAAAGTTTAAAAATAAAATAAAATTTAAAAAAAAGAA
This sequence comes from Bubalus kerabau, assembly GCF_029407905.1. Taxonomy (NCBI): domain Eukaryota; kingdom Metazoa; phylum Chordata; class Mammalia; order Artiodactyla; family Bovidae; genus Bubalus; species Bubalus kerabau. The sequence goes on along the minus strand of NC_073627.1, from coordinate 77,570,000 downwards.
AAATTAAAAAAAAATTCATGTTTAAAAATAAATATAATAAAACTTCAAAAAAAAAAAAGACTCTAATACTTGGGCATCATATCATCTGATGTGAAGAACTCACTCATTGGAAAAGAGCCTGATGCTTGGCAAGATTGAAGGTAGAAGAAGGGGATGACAGAGGATGAGATAGTTGGATGGCATCACTGATTCAATGGACATGAGTTTGAGCAAGCTCTGGGAGTTGGTGATGGACAGGGTAGTCTGGTGTGCTGCAGTCCTTGAGGTTGCGAAGAGTTGGACACAACTGAATAATTGAACTGAACTGACAAATTCCCCTGCAGTGAACCTTCACGTACGAGTCTTTGTGTGGACATATCCTTTCATTTCTCTTGGACAGACAACTAAGAATGAAATCTGGGTCATAGGATTGTTGTTGCTGTCGTTGTTTAGTCTTTCATTCATGTCCAACTGTTTGCAACCCCATGGACCACAGCACGCCAGGCTTCCCTGTCCTTCACCATCTCCCAGAGCATGCTCAATGTCCATTGAGTTGGCAATTACATCCAACCATGTCGTCCTCTGTCATCCCCTTCTCCTCCTTCCTTCAATCTTTCTCAGCATCAAGGTTTTAGTATGTTTAACTTTATAAGAAACTGCCAAACTATGTTTCAAAGGGGTTGTACTATTTTATATTTTAGATTTCCACAAGCAGAACATGAGACCTCTGATATATGTTTAAGATTAGGTAGTTTTATATTAAAAAATTATTGATCACTTGCAGTTAACTTAAATGTTGTTTCCAAAAAATATCACTTAAAAGATTTACTTGTTTACTTTTGTTGTTGTTGTTCATTCTCTAAGTTGTGTCCAACTCTTTGCAATCCCATGGACTGCAGCACCCCAGGCTCCTATGTCCTTCACTGTCTCCCAGAGTTTGCTCAGATTCATGTACTCTGAGTCAGTGAAGCTATCTAACCATCTCATCCTCTGTCGCCTCCTTCTCATTTTGTCTTAAGGAAGGATAAACGCACAGTGGTTGCCAAGCATAGTTTGATGTTTAAACTCCTGAGTTTTTGTGACTTCCTTCTGGACTCCCTGCTTTTGGGAATATCTGAGAAATTACATGATCTCCTTATGACTGTTCTGATGTGACCTTTCCCTTATGCCATGTACACCTAAGAGAGTAGGATATCAGTAGAAATCCAGACTCTGGAGTTCAACAAACCTCACTCCAAGTTGGGTACAGCAAATGCAAGAGAAATTAGTGTCATCCTATTTATAATTTTATGATTCAAGAGTCTGAAGGAAAAGTACACTAAGTTTATTCCAATCACTCATGGAATGCATAAAATTAGACTATAATATACCATTGAGTGGTCTGGCTTATCATTATTGCTATTTATTTATTTTTTGCTGGATTTTTAAAATTTAGGTATAACTGACAAATATTTTAAAGTCTGTATCAAGATGATTGGATGTATGTATGCATTGTGAAACAATCCCCCCCGCATCAAGTGAATAAACACATCCAGCCCCTCATGTGTGTATCATTTTTTGGTGACAACATTTAAGCTCTTTCATTTATCGAAAGCAGCGTTACTGATTGTAGTCATGTCACCATGTTATATGGTAGATCCCCATGACTTCATATTATAACTGAAAGTTTTTACTCTTTTACAAACTTCTACCTATTTTCCCCACCATGAAGCCCTTGGCAACGACTTTCTACTGTGTTTTTATTGGTTCAACTTTTTTTTTTTTTTTAAGGTTCATCTATGTGTGATACCATATTCATTTCACTTCATTTGATGTTTTAAACCATGGAAGTAATTCTTGCTTATTCAGGCAAGGCAAATAATTCAAAGTATAAACTTAATAATCTGCATAAGTCCACACTTCCTTATGAAATCAATACTTTGGAGTAATATTATTAATAGTCATATACTATTTCACATTCATTTTTATGCATATACAAACACTACAGTCATACTCAAAATTACTTTCAAGCTTAAGTCATTCTGACCTTAAATGACTGACTTTCAGAAACTTTTTAAAATTTTCTGTTATTTTAGAAACTGAGATCAATTTAATTAATGCAATAATTATTTTTAATAAACTTTATTTTTAAAGAATTGTGCCCTCTGACTTTATTTATGCATAACCATACTCAACATAACAAAAATGTAGCTTAACTTATACAAAAATACTAATTAACACAATTCTTTAAAGCAAAGTTATGAAAAAGATATTAAGTAAAAGATATAATTCAAGTATTTATCATAGAACTGTACAGTTTTACATCTCTATACAATTCAATTTAGGATCAAGAGAAGGATGCTTCCCTCACTGTTCCAATTCAACATTTTTTATATCAGAATAAGAGATATAAAACAACACTAGAATGGAGAGAAAAATTGTCAACTTTATTTACTATATTATGATTCCATAAAAATTCAAGTGAGTCTACAGTTACATATTTGGAATCAATAAAAGCTTAGCAATTATTTAAAAGTGGAAAAATCATTTTTTTGTATTTAGCAACAATTGATTAGAAATTCTAATTAAAATAGATAGAAGTAAATAGTATTGTTGGCTTCCCAGGTGGTAAAGAGCTTGCCTGCCAATGCAGGAGACACAAGAGACACAGTTCAGTCCCTGGGTTGGGAGATCCCCCCAAGTAGGAAATGGAAACCCACTCTACTACTCTTGCCTGGGAAATCCCATGGAAAGAAGAGTCTGGTGGGCTACAGTCTATGGGGTCACAAAGAGTTGGACATGACTGAGTGACTGAGCACACACAGTACTATTAAGAACAACAACAAAAGGTATTTAGAGATACATTAAACCAAATATATGCAGACTTTATATGAAAAAGAAAAAGATATGAAATAATTTTCATATTATTTTACTAAAAGATACAAAATAATTCCTAAATAGTTTCTATGTTCTTGGGGAGAAAAAATTAAATCTTGCTAATGTTAATTATCCAATAATTAATTTATAAAATCAATTGAACAAAGAAACCTGCATAATACTATGCATTGTAGCATTGCTTGCAATGATGAAAGACTGAAAATGAAAACTTGGTTCATTTATACAAGATTAGATATATAAACTGCAACTTATTTATATAATGTGATGCCACATAGTAAATGCATGAATTTTACTTCAATGTTCAATATGGTGCGAAAAAAATGTGAAATGAAAAATCAAGTTTTTCATGTAGAAGTATATATGTAGTATGGTACAATGTTCATAATTACATGGAAAATGAAGACATTATTTATGTTTCTTTACAGATAATAGATAACTTCACAGGATAACTTCAAAGTGTTAAAATGGGCACATGAAACACTAAAATGGGCACATGTAAGGCAGAGATTTCTTGGGATGTAGAAAAAAAGAGCGTGGTATCTGGAAATAAAATTTCATAGAGCCATGGGTGTTTAATGGGTGTAGTTAATCTGTATGTTTGAATTTTTTCTTTAAAAAAAAATTCAATACAGCAAAATTGTCGTCCATCCTTAAAACAGATAATGCCTCTTGTTCAAGTTGCAGCAGTAAATATTTGGTTTGTATTTAATTTTTTTTCATTTTTTTAAAATTTTATTTTATTTTTTAACTTTACAATATTGAACTCTATTGTGCAATATCACTGTATTCTTAATCATATTCAGCATCACTTGATTTCCAGAATATGAGAGACTAAAACCAAGACTCCGCTGTGAGGTTGATACATTTACATCTCTTAACCTATACTCATCCCAATGAGTCTCTCTCAATCTCCTCCTAGACAGAGTTGGCAAAGAGTTTGAATTATAAACACTGGGCTCATTTATGTGTTTATGTATAAACACTGGAAGCATTTATGTATGCTTCAGTTTGTTGGTATTCCCAAATTTAATCCTTCATGTACTCAAGCTCAGAAACCTAAGCAAGGGTATTTGGATGCCTTCTGCTGTAATTTCCTTCCCTTCCTAAATATCTATCTTGGATACAGCATTATTAAAACCAATAGCATTGTGCAATGGTCCTTCACCATTTATGTGTCTGACACTAATGAATATTGGTGGCAAAGGCAATAGAATTCAATGGAATTCATATTTATACTGGAGTGGGTTGCCATTTCCTTCCCGACCCAGGGATCAAACCCGGATCTCCCACATTGTAGGCAGATGCTTTACCATCTGAGCTTCCAGGGAAGCCCTTATGTCCCTTTACCATCATTTAAATAGAGTTCTTGACAAATACTGTATAATATCATTTATATATGGAATCTAAAAATACAAAAACAAACAAACAAAAAACACTGAATATAAGAAAAAAGGGGTAGACTCACAGATATAGAGAACACACCAGTGGTAACCAGTGGTTGGGAGGGTGCAATATGTGGGTAGGGAAGTGGGAGGTATAAACGATTGGATGTAAGTTAGGCTCAAGGATGTATTGTACAACACAGGGAATACAGCAAATGTTTCAGAATAACTGTAAATCGAAAGTAACCATTAAAAACTGTATAAAAATTAAAAATAAAAAATTTTAGTTAGAAAATATTTTTTAATAAATAGATCTCTTGAGTACCCTACTCACGCTACCTTATATACTCAAAAACTCTTACGTATCTTCATGAAACCTACAGATTTTCTGAATTGTTGACCTGACATTACATCATTACATTTGCCCATTCTGCTTTGACAGGCTTTGCTATATGAGTGTGTGCACACAAGTGTGTGTGTATGTGACTTCCCTGGTGGCTCAGATGGTAAAGAGTCTGCCTGCAGTTCGGGAGACCTGGGTTCAGTCCCTGAGTTGGGAAGATCCCCTGGAGGAAGGAATGGCTACTCACTCCAGAATTCTTGCTTGGAGAATCCCATGGACAGAAGAGTCTGGCAGGCTACAGTCTGGGATTGCAAAGGATTGGACACAACTGAGTGACTAACACAGTGATTTCATATACATATATATGTGTGTGTGCGTGTGTGTGTATATGGTTTACATGTGGGTATGTGTGTTACATTGAAGCAATAAAATTAGTAGGATATAAGATGTTTATTATAACAACATGTAATGGTAGAGATAAAAGTTATGAGAAACGTTAATCTAACCCAAAGATACCTATCTAATTGGACAGATAGCCATGACTCTATGTCAAAATCTATTCTAACTGAACACTTAGGGCATACTTATTAATTCAAAGGGTTTTAAATCACAGTATTTTGCACAGGACACATTCTTCTTTAATTTATCAAGACTTTAATATTTTAAGACATTTCTCCACCTAGTCCCAATGCAATTCCAACTCCCAACAAAGAAAAATAAGGTGTCAAAGACATTTAAATTTTCTAGTCTTTAACTTCTAAGGGTTTCTGTTCATCCAACTCCAACCAGAGCCTTTCCCTTCTAAAACATTTCTTAATTTCTGCATTAAACTTCTTAACATTAAACTTGCTTCTAGTGTTGAAGATTGTACATTCTGGAGTCAGACTACCTGATTTGGTTGGAGTTTCTGCATTTTTCTCTGGTGGCTCAGTTGGTAGAGAATTCACCCGCAAGGCAGGCCTGGGTTTGATCCCTAGGTTGGGAAGATCTCTTGGAGAAGGGAACGGCTACCCACTCCAGTATTCTGGCCTGGAGAAGCCCATGGACTGTATAGTCCATGGGTCACAAAGAGTGGGACATGACTGAGCAACTTTCAATTTCACTTTCTGCATTTTTCTGCCTATTTTTCTGCCTAAACCTTGTTAAATCTCAATTTCCTTAACCAGAATATGGTGATAATAGTGATACCCACTTCAGTGGATTGGCATGGGAATTAATCAATCCCCTTATAATTTTTAGAACTATGGTCAGCATTTAGTCAGCTGCTCAACATATTTTAAGTATGACTGTTATCATGGTTATAGTCTCCCACATTATCACTGAAAAAAGCAAGTTACTCTTACAATCTGCAATCAAAGCTATACTCCTTGGTTGTCAATATAACTATACAGCTCTTATACCAAGTATCTAGCAAAATCATCTCCCTCTCTGCTTAACAGTCCTCCTCTTTTGTCCCTATGCCCAGGTTGCCCCTCAACATTCCATTGCTGGTCAAGCTCTCAGAATGCTCTCTACTAAAGTTTACAAAAATACTCTTCTTGTCCTGTTTTGCTCACCATAATTTAAAGTCCATAGGATCCAGAACCATGTCTTTACATTCACCAGAACCTGAAAAATTCACCAATATGACAGGAAGGACTTGTATGCAAATTCAAACAAGTTAAGAGAGTTTATGTGTACTCTTCACTGCAGAATCTCTAGTGTTGAGAACAAATCTGAAATAAATAAAATTTGGAAAACATAAAATAATATGGTTAAGAGAGTCAGGTTATCTGGTTCTGGTAAACTTGGTTTTCTCACACGCAAAATAGAAATTATAATATTGCCTATCTCACAGGGTATTGTAGTAAATGAGCTAACACATGTAAAGCACTTTGAACTAGCTTTGACATGAGTACTCAGTAATAATAACCAACACCACCATTATGATTTTATTAAATACTGAAGCTTCATCTTCAATATAAATGGAATGGCTCCAAAGATAGGATTAGAAAAACCTTGCCCCCTCTCTAATGAAATATGAAGCTCATTTTTTTAAAGCAAGGGAGAAAATACAAAAGGTCCGTTGAAATACAAAATATGTTAAACCTTCAAAAGCCATTTGAAGACTTCAGCTTTCTCCCATGATGTAGCAACAAGGACTGAATTTACCTCCCCACCTTAAACAACTAAAGGACCAGACAAAATATATGAAATTATGCTTTTCGGACATTGAACATCAAGAGAGTAATTCCTGAAAGAAAGAAACTGAGTTGAACCATGAAATTGTCTGAGTCCACTCCTGAAGTGTCCCCAGGCCTCAGGGCATGAAGGAAGAAACACTAAAAGACTATGGTCTCTTGAGGTCAGAATATAGACTTCGGAGACAGAGGAGACCAAGGCAGCTAGATCACCTATAGATAAAATTATGGGATGTCTATGAGAAAATATGAGAACATTTTCATTATAATCAGGTAGGCAAAGAATTCATAAAAAGGCACGAAATTCAAGTTTAGTTAAAAATGATAAACTGACCAGCATCATTAAAATGTCTTATTTTTCAAATGACACTGTTAAAAAAATAGAAAGGCAAGCTATAGACTAAACAGAAACATACACAAAATAAATACCCACAAAAGAGTTTATATTCAGATTTTACCCAAGAGTTCAAATCTGTTGCCATTTTTAGTGGATGTCTTCTTGTGGGTTTTAAATATATGTATATATATATATTTAATTATCTGAGTAATGTATTTAATATATATTTACTGTAATAATTAATTATTATATAGGTATATATTTAATATACATAAATATTAAATTATACATATTTGAAATCCATAAAAGAAGACAACCAAGAAATAGGGCAAAAGATAATGATACTTCTCCAAAGAAGATGTATGAATGGCTAATACACACATGAAAAGATGTTCAATATTCTTATTCATTACAGAAATCCAAATTACATTCAAAATGAGATACCACTACATCCTATCCACTAGAATGGACAAATAAATACCTCCAAAGGATCAAGGGTGTTAGGTTACAGGGAAACTCTCATTCTGCCAGAGGGAATGTCAGATAGTACAAAAACTTTGGAAAGCATTTAGGTATTTTCTTAAAAAGTTAAACAAATATATCATATGACCTCACTCCATTCCTAGATATTTATTCCTAAGGGGAAAAAAGCATATATTCACCAAAAGTCTTCTATGTGAATATCTATAGCTACTTTGTGGAAACAGTGACAGACTTTATTTTCTTGGGCTCCAAAATCACTGCAGCCATGAAATTCAAAAATGCTTGCTCCTTGGAAGAAAAGCTTTAACCAACCTAGACAGCATATTAAAAAGCAGAGACATTACTTTGCCAACAAAGGTCCATCTAGTTGAAGCTATGTTTTTTCCAATAGGCAGGTATGGATGTGAGAATCAGACTATAAAGAAAGCTTAGTGACAAAGAAATGATGCTTTGGAACTGTGGTGTTGGAGAAGACTCTTGAGGGTCCCTTGGACAGCAAGGAGATCAAACCAGTCAGTCCTAAAGGAAATCAATCCTGAATATTCATTGGAAGGACTGATGCTGAAGCTGAAGCTCTAATACTTTGGCCACCTGATGCCACCAACTAACTCATTGGAAAAGACCCTGATGCTGGGAAAGACTGAAGGCAGGAGGAGAAAGGGACAACAGAGACAAGATGGTTGGAGGGCATCACCGACTCAATGGACATGAGTCTGAGCAAGCTCTGGGAGTTGGTGAAGGACAGGGAATCCTGGCGTGCTGCAGTCCATGTGGTTGCAAAGAGTTGGACACGACTGAGTGACTGAACAACAACAAAAGTATAAACAATCCAAATGTCCATGATATGGAATACTAAAATGAAATACTACTAATCAATAATAAGGAATGCACTATTGATACATTCTACAACTTGGTTAAATCTCAGAATTATTATGCTGAAAAAAGCCAGACTAAAAAGCATATATATATGATTCTATCTATGTAAATTTATAGAAAATTAAAACATATCTGCAGTAACAGAAAGCAGAGTGGTGGATGTGAAAGGACAGTGTGAGAGGAAGGGGAGGATTGCAAATGAGCACAAGGAAATTGGGGACAGGAAAATGTTTGCTGTCTCTTGTGATAATGGTTTATGAATGTGCGTGTATGGCAAAACTCATCAAATGGTAAACTTTATATGAATTTACTGTGCATCAGTCATCACTCACTTGAAAAATAAATTTCAATTTGATTTTCTATGAAAATATTTATTGTTTATGCTAGTAAAATACAGATAATGCAGATAAGGCAAAGAGCCTCCATGACAACCACTCTCAAATTTTACTTGCTTCCACCAAGTTAGCTACTATTATCAGTTGGGTACATATGGCTCCAAGATCTTTTTCAAAGCATTTTCCTATATTAGTCTGTGTGTGTTAGAAGATTATTTATAGGCACACATCCATTTGTGTAGCTTAGGATTTCATAATTACGTGTGTGTGTATATGTGTTTAGAAGCAGATGGTAGTTGTTGTAGGGCAGAAACCAACACAACATTCTAAAGCAATTATCCTCCCATTAAAAAAGTAAAAAAAGAAAGAAATGATATTATAAAATACTTTGGGATGTCACCACACAAGCACACATATATTCTCACATTTTTAATTTCTGTAAGATATTCCATATATTGGAGAAGGCAATGGCAACCCACTCCAGTACTCTTGCCTGGAAAATCTCATGGATGGAGGAGCCTGGTAGGCTGCAGTCCATGAGGTCGCTACGAGTCAGACACGACTGATCAACTTCACTTTCACTTTTCACTTTCATGTGTTGGAGAAGGAAATGGAAACCCACTCCAGTGTTCTTGCCTGGAGAATCCCAGGGATGGCGGAGCCTGGTGGACTGCTGTCTATGGGGTCACACAGAGTCGGACACAACTGAAGCGACTTAGCAGCAGCAGCATTCCATGTATGGCTTTATCATATTTTGAGTGCTCCCATAGATATGAGTATTTTCAATTTTACAATTTTAAAAATAGATGTAACATACACCATTATAAATCTAAGTATATGTATAAAAGTTTTTCCAGAACAATATCAGGATGTAAAGGAACTATGTTCAAGAATGCATTCCTCACTTAAATGGGACAGATACAACCAGATCACTCTTTGATCTATTATCAATTCCCTAAATTGCTAAATAAATAATGTAGTAATGCAACCCTGAATATTCATTGGAAGGACTGATACTGAAGCTAAAATTCCAATACTTTGACTACCTAATGAGAAGTGCAAACTTATTGGAAAAGCCCCTGATGCTGGGAAAGACTGAGGGCAGGAGAAAAGGGCAACGGGATAAGATGGTTGGATGGCATCACAGACTCAATGGATATGAGTTTAAGCAAACTCCACTGAACTGAACTGAAGGGGCGGTGAAGAACGGGAAAGCTTGGCCTGGTACAGTTCACGAGGTCACAAAGAGTTGGACGTGACTTAGCGACTGAACAAAAACGAAAGATAATATCCACCTATAATGTCTTTGTCTCATTTAAAAATACATTCCAGGGGCTTTAATTTTATATAGAGCTATGCATCTCAGGAGACAAATCAATAAAACTAACGCTTCTGTGTGATACTAAATTTGATCTTTAAACAAGTGTCTATTGCTAATGCTAACCAACTTGGAAGTGACTAGGAAAAACAGAAAGTCAAAATAACAGTAATTTGGCTAATGAATTGCTGTTTCAAATGACTATCACCCAGACAAATCCACAGTTGACTTTAAGCAGTCAAACTTCATTAATGCTTGACGACTAACACAGAAGATGGACTGTCAACTTAAAAATTATTGGTGTCTTCCAAACAACTGGCTGCTGCTGCTGCTAAGTCGCTTCAGTCATGTCCGACTCTGTGCGACCCCAGAGACGGCAGCCCATGAGGCTCCCCTGCCCCTGGGATTCTCCAGGCAAGAACACTGGAGTGGGTTGCCATTTCCTTCTCCAATGCATGAAAGTGAAAAAGTGAAAGTGAAGTCACTCAGTTGTGTCCGACTCTTAATGACCCCATGGACCGCAGCCTACCAGGCTCCTCCATCCATGGAATTTTCCAGGCAAGAGTACTAGAGTGGGGTGCCATTGCCTTCTCTGAACAACTGGCTACAGTGAGGCAGAAGTCATATGTGAAAACATTATCTAATTATACGTGGAAAGGGAAATCTTAAGGGTTATAAGCAGAATTTGCTCAAATCCAATGAATCGAAACCTGTGTTTTTCTTTGGACAAAACAATCAAACATTCTGTTACTTGCTATTCTGTACACCAAGAGAAATTAATAATCTTTAAGATTGTTTTCACTTTTTTTACTTGATTGAAATAACCTTCATTTGACCTATCTTAAGGGACTATTGGTAATGAACTTACAACCAAGAAGAAATAGAATTTGATAATTTCTGAAGATTTTTTTAATCTTTAAATGCAGAAATGCAATGTTGAAACTGTATTTTACATTTTTTATAAAGCCTTCTCTGGGAAAAGAACACTCATTCATAAGAGGATACATACTTTATGGAACATCTATATTTCCCCTAATATAGTCCATTTTTTGACATTTGCAACACATTTCTTTTGTTATTTTGGACATTGTGAAGTGCAAGGCCAAATGTGTCCTTATTTCAACATTTTCAGAAAATCATATCTTATGCATATTGTATTTGAATGTCACCTTCATTTTTATTTTCTACTTGTATTTTTTATCTCCACGGTGAGTTATCTCATTATCACCACCATTTAAAATTCTTGAGTATCTCTGAAGAATTACAAATCCTTCTGGGAATATATTTAGAACTATACAATATGGTAGATTGCATTATTGACCCCAATTCTTTACTAATTTCTGTATCCATAACTTTGGACATGTGACTTTGGGGTTCTTCCCTTTGACTTTGGGTTCAGCCATGTGACTGACTTTGGCCAATTGACTGAGGGAGATATGAAGTGTGTCAGTTCAGAAAGTGAAAGTCTTAGTTTCTTAATCATGCCTGACTCTTTGCAATCCCATGGACCCACCAGGCTCCTCTGTCCATGGGATTCTCCAGATAAGAATACTGGAGTGGGTAGCCTTTCTCTTCTCTAGGGGATCTTCTTGACCCAGGGATCGAACCTGGGTCTCTTGTACTGCTTGCAGATTCTTTACCGTCTGAGCATCAAGGAAGCCCATAGTGAAAGTGAAGTCGCTCAGTCGTGTCCTACTCTTTGTGACCCCATGGACTATAGCCTATCAGGCTCCTCCATCCATGGGATTCTCCAGGCAGGAATACTGGAGTGGGTTGCCATTTCCTTCTCCAGGAGATCTTCCCAACCCTGGGACTGAACCCAGGTCTCCCACATTGTAGGCTGACACTTTGCCATCTGAGCCACCAGCCCATACCTGGCCCTTAATGGGTTTTACCCGTTTTGACATGAATTCTTATATTTTTGTCATTGCTACTGGAAGAATATACCTGGATAATCTGCTGTTCCAAGATTAAGGATAAACACAAAAGACTCAAAGTGCTGGAGCATGAAACAAAACCTCTCTGGCTGTTGTAACTTAAATTAGCTAAGCCAGAGACATGTAAGAGAGCCCGGCTGAGATAAGCAGAGGCACACCTGTTGCTCTCTAAATAAGATCCCCCTTTTTATCCCTCACATGTGTGAATATCACTGAGAATTTTTTTGCTACTGTTTGTTACACAGCATTACTGTGTCAATAGCTAACTGATCCATATCATGTGATTTTGTTTGTGTGCGTGTATGTGTGTTTTCTCTTAAGCTTACTTGTTATTCTACATTCTGTTGCCTGGTTATGTGTTACCCGTTGCCACCTAAAATAGAGTGAAAATATTAATAAACATTAATCCACAAGTAAATGGATTTTACTTGTTAAATATGAGAATTCTAGTAACCTTAGCTCAAGCCTTAGCTCCAGAATCCATCATCCACATGAAACCTTAAATGATCTTATCTCACTCTGAACTTTGGTTTTTATCATCTATAGGCAGGGGATGTTTGAGTATTCAAGCCCAGCCTTGGGATAGTCAACAGAATCATACTATATAATCAATTAATGATACTTATCATCACCACAAGGCTGAAAAGGGGGAGTGGGCTATCTGCCAGGTATTTTGCTTCCCTCCTCTACATCTAACATGAACAGTTACCTAACATTTTGTGCTGTGTGTTGTATGTTCAGTCACTCAGTCATGTACTACTCTTTGGGATGGTATGGACTGTGGCCAGCTAGGTTCCTCTGCCCATGGGATTTGCCCGGCAAGAATACTGGACTGGGTTCCCATTTCTTCCTCCAAGGGATCTTCCTGCCCCAGGGATAAAACCCACATCTGCTGTGTCTCCTGCATTGCAGGCAGACTCTTTACCACTGAGCCACATGCTAACAACATATTACTCCCATATTACTTAAATAAAAAGTTTTATAAAAATAAAATATGATATTATAAATAATCATAGTCAATAACACTTATACAACCCCCAGATTTAGAATCTTAGTCTCATACTATGGTCGGTAGAATCATTTCTTCCATTGCTCTTATTTTATATGTGAGAATATAGAGAACTCTAAAAATAAAAGCTATCACATGTAGCAAAACTTAAACTAGAAATCTCCTCTTTATCACTAGTTCAACATCATAACCAGGAGGCCTCTCTAAACCTCTTGTGGCCATTAAGTCATCTCCATGATTTTACTAACTGCCACTTTATGAAGCCTCTGTCTTAATTTATAGCATTTTTTCAATGGACTAATGGTAATGAAAATGAGAGAATTTTACACATGTGGGAAATAAATCCACAATTAACCAATAAGCCCCTACTTTCTACATTACTGAATATAAAAAAGCAAAGACTAAAAAGTTAAAATATCTTCCAATGTTTAATTAAAAGTCAAAGTATCTCATCATCTTTTTTTCTTGCTTGCTTTAACTAATTCTCTGACTGCTGCATATGTAAATCTTACTTCAAATGTAACTCTTGATTTTTTTTAGGAAAAAAGACTATATATGAATTCCATGTAAGTTTAAATTTATAATTCCCCTATGAGGAAAAAAATAGAATCTGAAGTGTGTTTTTAGAGGTACATAACAAGAGAGCCTCTTAGAATTATTCTTACTCTGAAATTATTAAGAAAAGAAAAAGAAAATGGTACAGGTTTGGGAATAAAGAAGAAAAAAATGAAGGATGAATTAAAAGTATCACTGTGTACCTCATCTAGCATAAGGCTCCTGAACTTGGTTAACTGAAGAATAAGATTCATATCTATATTTGATCCAATATTGATTTAATGGGAGAAATAAATTTGTTGTTAGTGAGATGTGGAGATAAACCCCAGGAGGTTAAGCAATGTAACAACCAATCTGTCAAGTAGCTTCATTGACTTCAAGATACAGAAAGGCAATTCAGACAGAAAGGATGCACAATCAGAAGTGATACCTAGTTTCAGGAGGTAATGATGCATCAAACAAGGGGTCAAAGCAACACTGTAAATCAGCTTCCTCTGTGTAAGAAAACTTATTTTCTGGTTTAGACTTCCAATAATGTTTTGGCTCACCAGCTAAAGTTTTCTAATTATATTTGTATCAGAACATTGTTTTCTGATTAATTATATCAGAATTTGCACCCCTCTCTGCAAAACCTATGCTTGGGCACAAGTGGATGCATGTGTGTTCATGCCCATGCACGTGCAGCATGAATAAATAGGCAACAATCACACAACTCCTCTCCACTTCTATAATGTCTCATCTATTGATATGACACTAACTGTGTACATCTGATGCTCAAAACACCCATCCTTTATCTCCATGGCCACCATCTGGAGCTACCACCAAAAAAAAGCCAGCTAGTCTATGGACTTACTCTTGATAGTCTCAGAATCCAAACTAGAAAATAAAGAAGGGCTTAGTAATTCAGGGCCAATACTACAAAAGCAGTGCAAATAAAATCCAACGGGCCTTTCAAAAACACTCAGTATTTGCCTAACCCTAGGTGTCAGAAATTGAAAGGTGAGTAAGACACATCTAATTTCAAAGTATTTGTGGTCTGGTAAAGAAATGTCATAGGCTGTCTGGATGGTGTACAGCAGGCTGGACTTATATGTGAAGAATGGAAAGCTATTAAATTAATAGTTAAAGAGGTCGTTAGGGTGGGGTGAAGCAAGATTTTCATTCTCCCTAGCATTTACTGACAGTCATAGGATAAGAAGTAGTGAATTTAAGATAACCACCTACCTCCCACAACCAGTCCTGTAAAGGATTTGAGACTGCTTTGCATATAATCAACCCATAAATTGCACTCATATTTTTCTTGCCTTCTTAATCTTGAAGAGAGCAAAATTATGCCTACTTTGACCTGTTCTGGAGATATCTCTTAAATTGATCTTCTGTGGTTGTTCTCTTCTTAAATATATTTTAAGCCAAATTTTTAAAATTATAAAATATTACACATATATTAAATGTTATGAAAAGTCTGGACTATCAAGTAGGAAAAAGACAATTTTAAATGACTCGTAATTCAAATACTCAAAGAAAATCACTATTGACATATCCTTACTTCATTTGGTCATTCATTTATACTTTCAGCAAATCTCACTAAAAGCTTACTATGTGCTCTACATGCTAGCCTTCTGGAGGTCTTCCTTGCATAAACAAACACTGTCCTTCACAAAACTGGGATCATGTATGTAGATACATAATTTTGTATTTTTACTTGTTGATATGTGGTGAACATTTTCAGGTATCATTAAACATTTTTGTAACATTTATCAAGAAATTCAGGGTTTTATTATTTTTTTAATTTTATTTAACTTTACAATATTGTATTGGTTTTGCCATATATCAAAATGAATCTGCCACAGGTCTACATGTGTTCCCCATCCTGAACCCTCCTCCCTCCTCCCTCCCCATACCATCCCTCTGGGTCGTCCCAGTGTACCAGCCCCAAGAATCCAGTATCGTGCATCGAATCTGGACTGGCGACTCGTTTCATATATGATATCATACATATTTCAATGCCATTCTCCCAAATCATCCCACCCTCTGCCTCTCCCACAGAGTCCAAAAGACTGTTCTATACATCAGTGTCTCTTTTGCTGTCTCGTACACAGGGTTATTGTTACCATCTTTCTAAATTCCATATAAATGCGTTAGTATACTGTATTGGTGTTTTTCTTTCTGGCTTACTTCACTCTGTATAATAGGCTCCAGTTTCATCCACCTCATTAGAACTGATTCAAACATATTCTTTTTAATGGCTGAGTAATACTCCATTATGTATATGTACCACTGCTTTCTTATCCATTCATCTGCTGATGGACATCTAGGTTGCTTCCATGTCCTGGCCATTATAAAAAGTGCTGTGATGAACATTGGGGTACACATGTCTCTTTCAATTCTGGTTTCTTCAGTGTGTATGCCCAGCAGTGGGATTGCTGGATCATAAGGCAGTTCTATTTCCAGTTTTTTAAGGAATCTCCACTGTTCTCCATAGTGGCTGTACTAGTTTGCATTCCTACCAACAGTGGAAGAGGGTTCCCTTTTCTCCACACCCTCTCCAGCATTTATTGCTTGTAGACTTTTGGATTGCAGCCATTCTGACTGGTGTGAAATGATACCTCATAGTGGTTTTGATTTGCATTTCTCTGATAATGAGTGATGTTCAGCATCTTTTCATGTGTTTGTTAGCCATCTGTATGTCTTCTTTGGAGAAATGTCTATTTAGTTCTTTGGCCCATTTTTTGATTGGGTCATTTATTTTTCTGGAGTTGAGCTGTAGGAGTTGCTTGTATATTTTTGAGATTAGTTGTTTGTCAGTTGCTTCATTTGCTATTATTTTCCCCCATTCTGAAGGCTGTCTTTTCACCTTGCTTATAGTTTTCTTTGTTGTTCAGAAGCTTTTAATTTTAATTAGGTCCCATTTGTTTATTTTTGCTTTTATTTCCAATATTCTGGGAGGTGGGTCATAGAGGATCCTGCTGTGATGTATGTCGGAGAGTGTTTTGCCTATGTTCTCCAAAAGTACAACTTTCCAAAACTGTACCAGGGAGAAATAGAAAATCTTAACAGACCCATCACAAGCATGGAAATTGAAACTGTAATCAAAAATCTTCCAGCAGACAAAAGCCCAGGTCCAGACGGCTTCACAGCTGAATTCTACCAAAAATTTAGAGAAGAGCTAACACCTATCCTACTCAAACTCTTCCAGAAAATTGCAGAGGAAGGTAAATTTCCAAACTCATTCTATGAGGCCACCATCACCCTAATACCAAAACCTGACAAAGATGCCACAAAAAAAGACAACTACAGGCCAATATCACTGATGAACATAGATGCAAAAATCCTTACTAAATTCTAGCAATCAGAAACCAACAACACATTAAAATGCTCATACACCATGACCAAGTGGGCTTTATCCCAGGGATGCAAGGATTCTTCAATATCTGCAAATCAATCAATGTAATACACCACATTAACAAATTGAAAAATAAAAACCATATGATTATCTCAATAGATGCAGAGAAAGCCTTTGACAAAATTCAACATCCATTTATGATAATAATTCTCCAGAAAGCAGGAATAGAAGGAACATACCTCAACATAATAAAAGCTATATATGACAAACCCACAGCAAACATTATCCTCAATGGTGAAAAATTGGAAGAATTTCCTCTAAAGTCAGGGTTATATTTTAGCACACCCCTTCACAGTGTCTACTGGGAATGGCTGACTGTATGCATTGTTTTCAACATCTAAAATCTACAAATGACCAAAGCTAAAAAATGCCTTCATGAAATTAGTGGAAGCTCCTTGAGAGCAAAGATTATATTTCCTATCTTCCTTTGTCTCCTATAGCATAATACACAAAATTAAAAATTAATAAGTGAAACTCTGAGTGACTACCAATTTGTCATTTCATTTAATCTTCCTACCCTTTAATCTTGTATCTATCATGTACCTTTATCACAGAAAACATTGCTTCAATATACTCAATGATTAACCTGTTTATTTTTCCCTCTTCTTTTTGCCTATTCCCAGACAAGACAGAATGCTCCAAATTTCAGCTGATTTCATTATTTAAAAAGTAAGGTATCCTCAGATGAACTTATTTGAAAAGCAGAAATTTCAAAAACAGATGTAGAGAACAAATTTGAAAAACAGATGTAGAGAACAAACATGGACTCCAAGGGGGTAAGAGTGGATGGGATGAATTGGGAGATTGGGATCGACATATGTACACTCTGTTGTTGTTTAGTCACTAAATCGTGTCAGATTCTTTTGCAATCCCATGGACTGTAGCCCACCAGGCTTCCGTGTCCATGAGATTTCCCAGGCAAGAATACTGGAGTTGGTTGCCATTTCCTTCTCCAGGGATCTTCCCAACCCAAGGACCAAACCCATATCTCTTGCAAGTGTATTGGCAGGAGACAATCAACAGACAATTGCCAACAGACAATCTTCCTGTTGGCAGGCAGGTTCCTTACCACTGAGCCACCAGGGAAGCCCATACACTATTGATACTATATATAAAATAGGTAACTAATAAGAACCTATTGTATAGCAGGGAACTCTACCCAATGCTCTCTGGTGACCTAAATGGGAAGGAAATCCAAAAGGAGATTTAGGCGTGCTGAAGTTCATGGGGTTGCAAAGAGTTGGAGAAGACTGGGTAACTGAACAACAGCAACAGCTGATTCACTTTGCTGTATAGCTGAAGCTAACACTACAGTGTAAAGCAACTATTCTCCAATAAAAATTAATTTACAAAGTAAGGTGCATTTCTCTGATAATGAGTGATGTTGAGCATCTTTTCATGTGTTTGTTAGCCATCTGTATGTCTTCTTTGGAGAAATGTCTATTTAGTTCTTTGGCCCATTTTTTGATTGGGTCATTTATTTTTCTGGAATTGAGCTGTAGGAGTTGCTTGTATATTTTTGAGATTGGTTGTTTGTCAGTTGCTTCATTTGCTATTATTTTCTCCCATTCTGAAGGTTGTCTTTTCACCTTGCTAAAGTTTCCTTTGTTGTGCAGAAGCTTTTAAGTTTAATTAGGTCCCATTTGTTTATTTTTGCTTCTATTTCCAATATTCTTGGAGATGGGTCATAGAGGATCCTGCTGTGATGTATGTCAGAGAGTGTTTTGCCTATGTTCTTCTCTAGGAGTTTTATAGTTTCTGGCCTTACGTTTAGATCTTTAATCCATTTTGAGTTTATTTTTGTGTACGGTGATAGAAAGTGTTCTAGTTTCATTCTTTTACAAGTGGTTGACCAGTTTTCCCAGCACCACTTGTTAAAAAGATTGTCTTTAATCATTGTATATTCTTGCCTCCTTTGTCAAACTTAAGGTGTCCATATGTGTGAGGATTTATCTCTGGGCTTTCTATTTTGTTCCATTGATCTATATTTCTGTCTTTGTGCCAGTACCATAGGAGGGAATGGTAAGACATACTTAAAGTGATGAAAGAAATAACCTGCAGCCCAGATTATTGTACCCAGCAAGAATCTCATTCAAATATGAAGGAGAAATCAAAAGCTTTACAGACAAGCAAAAGCTGAGAGAATTCAGCATCACCAAGCCAGCTCTCCAACAAATACTAAAGGATATTCTCTAGACAGGAAACACAAAAACGGTGTATAAATTTGAACCCAAAACAATAAAGTAAATGGCAATGGGATCATACTTATCAATAATTACCTTAAACGTAAATGTGTTGAATGCCCAACCAAAAGACAAAGACTGGCTGAATGGATGCAAAAACAAGACCCCTACATATGCTGTCTACAAGAGACCCACCTCAAAACAGGGGACACATACAGACTGCAAGTGAAGGGCTGGAAAAAGATTTTCCATGCAAAAAGGGACCAAAAGAAAGCAGGAGTAGCAATACCCATATCAGATAAAATAGACATTAAAACAGGCTGTGAAAAGAGACAAAGATGGTCACTACATAATGATCAAAGGATCAATCCAAGAAGAAGATATAACAATTATATATGCACCCAACACGGGAGCACCGCAATATGTAAGACAAATGCTAACAAGTATGAAAGGAGAAATTAACAATAACACAATAATACTGGAAGACTTTAATACCCCACTCACACCTATGGATAGATCAACTAAACAGAAAATTAACAAAGAAACACAAACTTTAAACAATACAATAGACCAGTTAGACCTAATTGATATCTATAGGACATTTCATCCCCAAACCATGAATTTCACCTTTTTCTCAAGTGCACATGGAACCTTCTCCAGGATAGATCACATCCTGGGCCATAAATCAAAAAAATTGGTAAATTTGGTAAATTCAAAAAAATTGAAATCATTCCAAGCATCTTTTCTGACCACAATGCAGTAAGATTAGATCTCAATTACAGGAGAAAATCTATTAAAAATTCCAACATATGGAGGCTGAACAACATGCTGCTGAATAACCAAAAAATCACAGAAGAAATCAAAAAAGAAATCAAAATTTGCATAGAAACGAGTGAAAATGAAAACACAACAACCCAAAACCTGTGGGACACTGTAAAAGCAGACCTAAGGGGAAAGTTCATAGCAATACAGGCATACCTCAAGAAACAAGAAAAAAGTCAAATAAATAAACCTAACTCTACACCTAAAGCAACTAGAAAAGGAAGAAATGAAGAACCCCATGGTTAGTAGAGGGAAAGAAATCTTAAAAATTAGGGCAGAAATAAATGCAAAAGAAACAAAAGAGACCATAGCAAAAATCAACAAAGCCAAAAGCTGGTTCTTTGAAAGGATAAATAAAATTGACAAACCATAAGCCAGACTCATCAAGAAACAAAGGGAGAAAAATCAAATCAATAAAATTAGAAATGAAAATGGAGAGATCACAACAGACAACACAGAAATGCAAAGGATCATAAGAGACTACTATCAACAATTATATGCCAATAAAATGGACAACGTGGAAGAAATGGACAAATTCTTAGAAAAGTACAACTTTCCAAAACTGTACCAGGGAGAAATAGAAAATCTTAACAGACCCATCACAAGCATGGAAATTGAAACTGTAATCAAAAATCTTCCAGCAGACAAAAGCCCAGGTCCAGACGGCTTCACAGCTGAATTCTACCAAAAATTTAGAGAAGAGCTAACACCTATCCTCCTCAAACTCTTCCAGAAAATTGCGGAGGAAGGTAAACTTCCAAACTCATTCTATGAGGCCACCATCACCCTAATACCAAAACCTGACAAAGATGCCACAAAAAAAGACAACTACAGGCCAATATCACTGATGAACATAGATGCAAAAATCCTTACTAAATTCTAGCAATCAGAATCCAACAACACATCAAAAAGATCATACACCATGACCAAGTGGGCTTTATCCCAGGGATGCAAGGATTCTTCAATATCCGGAAATCAATCAATGTAATACACCACATTAACAAATTGAAAAATAAAAACCATATGATTATCTCAATAGATGCAGAGAAAGCCTTTGACAAAATTCAACATCCATTTATGATAATAATTCTCCAGAAAGCAGGAATAGAAGGAACATACCTCAACATAATAAAAGCTATATATGACAAACCCACAGCAAACATTATCCTCAATGGTGAAAAATTGAAAGCATTTCCTCTAAAGTCAGGAACAAGACAAGGGTGCCCACTTTCACCATTACTATTCAACATAGTTTTGGAAGTTTTGGCCACAGCAATCAGAGCAGAAAAAGAAATAAAAGGAATCCAGATTGGAAAAGAAGAAGTAAAACTCTCACTGTGTGCAGATGACATGATCCTCTACATAGAAAACCCTAAAGACTCCACCAGAAAATTACTAGAACTAATCAATGACTATAGTAAAGTTGCAGGATATAAAATCAACACACAGAAATCTCTTGCATTCCTATACACTAATAATGAGAAAACAGAAAGAGAAATTAAGGAAACAATTCCATTCACCATTGCAATGAAAAGAATAAAATACTTAGGAATATATCTACCTAAAGAAATTAAAGACCTATATATAGAAAACTATAAAACGCTGGTGAAAGAAATCAAAGAGGACACTAATAGATGGAGAAATATACCATGTTCATGGATTGGAAGAATCAATATAGTGAAAATGAGTATATTACCCAAAGCAATTTATAGATTCAATGCAATCCCTATCAAGCTACCAACGATATTCTTCACAGAGCTAGAACAAATAATTTCACAATTTGTATGGAAATACAAAAAACCTCGAATAGCCAAAGCTATCTTGAGAAAGAAGAATGGAACTGGAGGAATCAACCTACCTGACTTCAGACTCTACTACAAAGCCACAGTCATCAAGACAGTATGTCATGATTCTTTACCAACTGAGCTAACAGAAGCAGAAGATATTAAGAAGAGGTGGTAGAATACACAGAAGAACTGCACAAATAAGATCTTCATAACCCAGATAATCACAATGGTGTGATCACTCACCTAGAGACAGACATCATGGAAAGTGAAGTCAAGTGGGCCTTAGGAAGCATCACTAGGAACAAAGCTAGTAGAGGTGACGGAATTCCAGTTGAGCTATTTCAAATCCTGAAAGATGATGCTGTGAAAGTGCTTCACTCAATATGCCAGCAAATTTGGAAAACTCAGCAGAGGCCACAGGACTGGAAAATGTCAGTCTTCATTCTAATCCCAAAGAAAGTCAATACCAAAGAATGCTCAAACTACCACACAATTGCACTCATCTCACATGCTATTAAAGTAATATCAAAATTCTACAAGCCTGGCTTCAACAGTACATGAACTGTGAACTTCCAGATGTTCAAGCTGGTTTTAGAAAAAGCAGAGGAACCAGAGATCAAATTGCCAACATCTGCTGGCTCATCGAAAAAACAAGAGAGTTAGAGAAAAACATCTACTTCTGCTTTATTGCCTATGCCAAAGCCTTTCACTGTGTGGACCACAACAAACTCTGGGAAATTCTGAAGGAGATGGGAATACCAGACCACCTGACCTGCCTCTTGAGAAATCTGTATGCAGGTCAAGAAGCAACAGTTAGAAATGGACATGGAACAAGAGACTGTTTCCAAATAGGAAAAAGAGTACATCAAGGCTGTACATTGTCATCCTGCTTATTTAACTTCTATACAGAGTACATCATGAGAAATGCTGGGTTGGAATGAAGATTGCCAGGAGAAATACCAATAACCTCAGATATGCAGATGACACCATCCTTATGGCAGAAAGTGAAGAAGAACTAAAGAGCCTCTTGATGAAAATGAAAGAGGAGAATGAAAAAGTTGGCTTGAGGCTCAACATTCAGAAAACTAAGATCATGGCATCTGGTCCCATCACTTCATGGCAAATAGATGGAGAGACAGTGGAAACAGTGACAGACTTTATCTTTTGGGGCTCCAAAATCACTGCAGATGGTGACTGCAGCCATGAAATTAAAAAACGCTTGTTCCTTGGAAGAAAAGTTATACCAATCTAGACAGCATATTTAAAAGCAGAGACATTACTTTGCCAACAAAGGTTCATCTAGTCAAGGCTATGCTTTTGGCAGTAGTTATGTATAGATGTGAGAGTTGGACTATAAAGAAAGCTGAGTGCCAAAGAATTGATACTTTTGAACTGTGGTGTTGGAGAAGACTCTTGAGGGTCCCTTGGACTGCAAGGAGATCCAACCAGTCCATTTTGAAGGAGATCAGTCCTGGGTGTTCATTGGAAGCACTTATGCTGAAGCTGAAACTCCATTACTTTGGCCATCTGATGCGAATAACTGACTCCTTGGAAAAGACCCTGATGCTGAGCAAGATTGAAGGCAAGAGGAGAAGGGGATGAGAGAGGATGAGATGGTTGAATGGCATCACCGACTCATTGGACATGAGTTTGAGTAAACTCCAGAATTTGGTGATGGACAGGGAGGCCTAGCGTGCTGCAGTCCATAGGTTTGCATCGAGTTGGACACGACTGAGTGACTGAACTGAATTGATGTCATGATGATCATCACTATCTGGGGCTATTTCCAAGCCTGCCAGATTTGCCCTCACAGTAGTTCTTCAGATTTAGTCTTGTGTCACTCTCCACAAATCTGTAACCTACTACTCCCCACACTCCCATCTCAACAATAACATTGAAGAACTGATTCACTGTAGCTATGTGACATGTTACAAAATTACCTTAAAACAGGAGCAAGCCAAACTAAAAACACTGAAGAGCCAAAGAAACAAATTAAGTATATTTTCAAGAGCGCTTATACAGATCTTGTATTTACCTTAAGAATCAAATAAATAAACAATTTTTAAGCATATTTCAGTTAATTCTGTAACTTTGTATTAATATTCTTATTTTATTTTGTAATGGTCAAGAGAAGACAATGATTAATGCTACCATGTCTGAAAAAGCTCTTTACAGTTTTCTTGTTTCTGTCAATTTTATATTACTAGGACAATGTTTTTTACCATCTTAACCATTTTTAAGTATTAAGTATATTCAAATTGATATTCAGAATCAGATTTGTTCATGATCTCAGAGGGTAATACATGTAACATTTTGACTTTGTGTTTGGGAATATGGAAAATATAAGAGAGTGAATTTGATAATTTTTAATTTGACTTTAAAAATAATGATGAAAATTAAAAGAAGCCTCATAGATCTAATTGACAAAACATCTAAAATTCCCTTATTAAACATAATTTGAATCTGGAAAATAGATATTTTTAAGGGGAAAAATGATCTCATATAAAAAGGAAAAAAAAAGATCCCATATAAAAATAATGATCTCATATCAAAATAATTAAGGAATTTATGAGAGTTGGTCCAGGAAAATATTTTGTGTCTTCTCTAAACTTCCTAAAATATCTTTAATTGGCTTTTTAAAAATTAACATAAGGATAACACTTCTATAACTGAAAAAGCACTTCATCTTTTATTTTTACAAAAGGCTGAGCCTTGTTTAGGTGAAGCAGCTAATTAGTGAATAAGACCATATTTAGATAGATATAAATGTATGAATATCAATACATGTACATCATTTCTATTCATATAAAATGATGGTAACAATCTGAGGGAGAATAGGCTAGTTTACCAGAGAATACCTTCACTTTCTGACACAGGCAGGCTCAAATTAATCTTTCTGTGGTTATATCAAATTCTTCCTCATTCTTGACCTCATTCTTAGTGTCCTTAGAAATTCTTTCCAAATCGCCCTGACCCCCAACACACTCCTTGCAAGTTTACCCCAGAATGGAGCTAATTGAGATTTCCTGCACTTAATTACCGAAGAACTCATTTCCACTTTTGTTTGTTATTTGTTTCCTCTAATGCCGTTATTATAAAGTCAATTCAATTGGCAAGACATATGTATGCAGTTTAAGCCATGAAACTTCGGTTGAGCCCTTTTATCTACCTGACTACTTCCTCATATACCAATTGAGCTACCTCCACTTTTGTGGTTGCTGCAGCTGCTGCTGCTGCTGCTGCTAAGTCGCGTCAGTCATGTCTGACTATTTGCGACCCCATGGACCACAGCCCACCAGGCTCCCCCGTCCCTGGGATTCTCCAGGCAAGAACACTGGAGTGGGTTGTCATTGCCTTCTCCAATGCAGATGAGATCAGATCAGTCGCTCAGTCGTATCCGACTCTTTGCGACCCCATCAATCGCAGCACGCCAGGCCTCCCTGTCCATCACCAACTCACAGAGTTCACTCAAACTCACGTCCATCGAGTCGGTGATGCCATCCAGCCATCTCATCCTCTGTCGTCCCCTTCTCCTCCTGCCCCCAATCCCTCCCAGCATCAGAGTCTTTTCCAATGAGTCAACTCTTCTCATGAGGTGGCCAAAGTGCTGGAGTTTCAGCTTCAGCATCATTCCTTTCAAAGAAATCCCAGGGCTGATCTCCTTCAAAATGGATTGGTTGGATCTCCTTGCAGTCCAAGGGACTCTCAAGAGTCTTCTCCACCACCACAGTTCAAAAGCATCAATTCTTCGGCGCTCAGCCTTCTTCACAGTCCAACTCTCACATCCATACATGACCACAGGAAAAACCATAGCCTTGACTAGACGAACCTTTGTTGGCAAAGTAATGTCTCTGCTTTTGAATATGCTATCTAGGTTGGTCATAACTTTCCTTCCAAGGAGTAAGCGTCTTTTAATTTCATGGCTGCAGTCACCATCTGCAGTGATTTTGGAGCCCAGAAAAATAAAGTCTGACACTGTTTCCACTGTTTCCCCATCTATTTCCCATGAAGTGGTGGGACCGGATGCCATGATCTTCGTTTTCTGAATGTTGAGCTTTAAGCCGATTTTTTCACTCTCCACTTTCACTTTCATCAAGAGGCTTTTGAGTTCCTCTTCACTTTCTGTCATAAGGGTGGTGTCATCTGCATATCTGCGGTTATTGATATTTCTCCTGGCAATCTTGATTCCATCTTATGTTTCTTCCAGTCCAGCGTTTCTCATGATGTACTCTGTATAGAAGTTAAATAAACAGTGACAATATACAGCCTTGACGACCTCCTTTTCCTATTTGGAACCAGTCTGTTGTTCCATGTCCAGTTCTAACAGTTGCTTCCCGACCTGCATACAAATTTCTCAAGAGGTAGATCAGGTGGTCTGGTATTCCCATCTCTTGAAGAATTTTCCACAGTTTGTTGTGATCCACACAAAGGCTTTGGCATAGTCAATAAAGCAGAAATAGATGTTTTTCTGGAACTCTCTTGCTTTTTTGATGATCCAGCAGATGTTGGCAATTTGATCTCTTGTTCCTCTGCCTTTTGTAAAACCAGCTTCAACATCAGGAAGTTCACGGTTCACATATAGCTGAAGCCTGGCTTGGAGAATTTTGAGCATTACTTTTCTAGCGTGTGAGATGAGTGCAATTGTGCGGTAGTTTGAGCATTCTTTGGCATTGCCTTTCTTTGGGATTGGAATGAAAACTGACCTTTTCCAGGCCTGTGGCCACTGCTGAGTTTTCCAAATTTGCTGTCATATTGAGTGCAGCACTTTCACAGCATCATCTTTCAGGATTTGGAATAGCTCAACTGGAATTCTATCACCTCCACTAGCTTTGTTTGTAGTGATGCATTCTAAGGCCCACTTGACTTCACATTCCAGGATGTCTGGCTCTAGGTCAGTGATCACACCATCGTGATTATCTGGGTCATGAAAATCTTTTTTGTACAGTTCTTCTGTGTATTCTTGCATCTCTTCTTAATATCTTCTGCTTCTGTTAGGTCCATACCATTTCTGTCCTTTATTGAGCTCATCTTTGCATGAAATGTTCCTTTGGTATCTCTGATTTTCTTGAAGAGATCCCTAGTCTTTCCCATTCTATTGTTTTCCTCTATTTCTTTGCATTGATCACTGAGGAAGGCTTTCTTATCTCTTCTTGCTATTCTTTGGAACTCTGCATTTAGATGTTTATATCTCTCCTTTTCTCCTTTGCTTTCTGCTTCTCTTCTTTTCACAGCTATTTGTAAGGCCTCCCCAGACAGCCATTTTGCTTTTTTGCATTTCTTTTCAATGGGAATGGTCTTGATCCCTGTCTCCTGTACAATGTCACGAACCTCATTCCATAGTTCATCAGGCACTCTATCTATCAGATCTAGGCCCTTAAATCTATTTCTCACTTCCACTGTATAATCATAAGGGGTTTGATTTAGGTCATACGTGAATGGTCTAGTGGTTTTCCCTACTTTCTTCAATTTAAGTCTGAATTTGGCAATAAGGAGTTCATGGTCTGAGCCACAGTCAACTCTAGGTCTTGTTTTTGCTGACTGTATAGAGCTTCTCCATCTTTGGCTGCAAAGAATATAATCGATCTGATTTCAGTGTTGACCATCTGGTGATGTCCATGTATAGACTCTTCTCTTGTGTTGTTGGAAGAGGGTGTTTGTTATGACCAGTGCATTTTCTTGGCAAAACTCTATTAGTCTTTGCCCTGCTTCATTCCATATTCCAAGGCCAAATTTGCCTGTTACTCCAGGTGTTTCTTGACTTCCTACTTTTGCATTCCATTCCCCTATAATGAAAAGGACATCTTTTTTGGGTGTTAGTTCTAAAACGTCTTGTAGGTCTTCATAGAACCATTCAACTTCAGGTTATTCAGTGTTACTGGTTGGGGCATAGACTTGGATTACTGTGATATTGAATGGTTTGCCTTGGAAACAAACAGAGATCATTCTGTAGTTTTTGAGATTGCATCCAAGTACTGCATTTCGGACTCTTTTGTTGACCATGATGGCCACTCCATTTCTTCTGAGGGATTCCTGCCTGCAGTAGTAGATACAATGGTCATCTGAGTTAAATTCACCCATTCCAGTCCATTTCAGCTCGCTGATTCCTAGAATGTCAACATTCACTCTTGCCATCTCTTGTTTGACCACTTCCAATTCATGGACCTGACATTCCAAGTTCATATGCAATATTGCTCTTTACAGCATCAGACCTTGCTTTTATCACCAGTCACATCCACAGCTGGGTATTGTTTTTGCTTTGGCTCCATCCCTTCATTCTTTCTGGAGTTATTTCTCCACTGATCTCCAGTAGCATATTGGGCACCTACTGACCTGGGGAGTTTCTCTTTCAGTATCCTATCATTTTGCCTTTTCATACTGTTCATGGGGTTCTCAAGGCAAGAATACTGAAGTGGCTTGCCATTCCCTTCTCCAGTGGACCACATTCTGTCAAATCTCTCCACCATGACCCGCCCATCTTGGGTTGCCCCACAGGCATGGCTTAGTTTCATTGAGTTAGACAAGGCTGTGGTCCTAGTGTGATTAGATTGACTAGTTTCCTGTGAGTATGGTTTCAGTGTGTTTGCCCTCTGATGCCCTCTTGCAACACCTACCGTCTTACTTGGGTTTCTCTTACCTTGGGCGTGGGGTTTCTCTTCACGGCAGCTCCAGCAAAGCACAGCCATTGCTCCTTACCTTGGACGAGAGGTATCTCCTCACCACCGCCCTTCCTGACCTTCAATGTGGGATAGCTCCTCTAGGCCCTCCTGTGCCCGCACAGCCATGGCTCCGGGTAACTCCTCTCATCTCCAATGCATGAAAGTGAAAAGTGAAAGTGAAGTCACTCAGTCGTGTCCAACTCTTCGCGACCCCATGGGCTGCAGTCCACCAGGCTCCTCCGTCCATGCGATTTTCCAGGCAAGAGTACTGGAGTGGGGTGCCATTGCCTTCTCCAACTTTTGTGGTTAAAATTGGGCAAATATCCCACTGTTTCCCTTTCTCTCTTAATTTTTTGTTTATATTTTTTTTTTCCTCTCCCAGAGTCTGCCTCCTTTATAGTTTCCAAATTCATTAGTTTACCTAACCTACCTAACCATCATGCCTTTTCCTTCTTCTATATAATAGATTGTTCTAATTAATGCCTCCCCAAGATAGGACGGAAGAGCCTGGTGGGCTGCAGTCCATGGGGTCACCAGGAGTCGGACACGACTGAGCAACTTCACTTTCACTTTTCACTTTCATGCATTGGAGAAGGAAATGTCAACCCACTCCAGTGTTCTTGCCTAGAGAATTCCAGGGACGGGGGAGCCTGGTGGGCTGCCGTCTCTGGGGTCGCACAGAGTCAGACATGACTGAAGAGACTTAGGAGCAGCAGCAGCAAAATAGTCAAGAAAAGTTGTCATTCTGAGCATTAATATTAGCAACTAACATGTAATTTTAGTTCAAGTTTTAATACTCGGGATCCATGGAATATCCAAGTTTAATACAGAGAACATTTGGGGAACATCCATATTAATGCCATTTATAAAAGATGTTGATTACAGTCTTCAAAACTAAAAATATTATTGAGTTTTTTTCAGAGCATATGGACAAAGCTTGATCATAAATCAGGAACTTTTTCTTTGTCACCCTGGCACCATTATAGTAAGCCAACATTACATATTTCTTAGTATTTACTTTATTTTAATGGACCAGCAGGGGATTAGGAGATGGGGAAAGTGAACGTTAACAACCTTTACTTAGAGAACATCATTGGTCTCCTTTGGAAACTGTGATTTATCTTGTTTCATCGAGCAAGGTAATAAGTATTTTGTCTTTCTGGCTAAGCGTTGGTGCTTATTTTATTGAGCAGTCCTTTTCTCATGATTAGATATTTCAGCAAATTTTA
Source organism: Bubalus kerabau (assembly GCF_029407905.1). NCBI lineage: Eukaryota > Metazoa > Chordata > Mammalia > Artiodactyla > Bovidae > Bubalus > Bubalus kerabau. Next base: position 77,540,309 of record NC_073627.1, on the reverse strand, counting down.
AAACAGTTTCAAAATGCTTAACTTGTTTTTTCTACTTCCTGGACTTCCTGGATTAACTATCTTAATCCAGCCAGGTCCACATCTGCATTTGAAGGATAAGCGAGAGTATACTCATTCACTTGACTGATGGATAGTCAAATTTTACTCTAATTATCAAAAGTCCTTTGGAATTCTCAGACTCACTGTGAGGATAGAGCTTATTGTGCTCTAAACTGAGATCATTTTATTTTAAAACTAAGACCCTGGGCAAATGTGGATGCAGTAGAGGTATACTTATATTAGTCTTAGCTCTGAAAAGATCCTTACCTGTAACAATTAAACAAATCAATGTTATCACCACAAGGGACTAATTTGGTTCTAGGACAGTTTGTGGCAAGTGTCCTGAGAGTTCCAAGCATGCCTCTGGATTCAGGCTGCCTGGGTGTTACTTCTTCTAGAGCAGGGCATTTAATTTCCCTGGGCCTCACTATTCTCAATGAATACTGTGAAATGAATAATAATAATACTTATAGCATAGGCTTGTTTCATGGATTACAGATGTAGACCAGTGCCTGGAAATGAAAATTCACTGATATACTGATAAAAGTTACACATGGTATCATCAAAAGAGGCGGAAGTGGAATAGCTTCACCCCATTAGATAACCCTTATCCTTCAATACCTGTGTTTTATCAATGCTTGGTTCAGCTTACCTTAACCATTTTTCTGCCCCATTACCAGGGACTTGGTAAGGCACCCATTCTCACGGATTTGGGGATAGGGGACATACTCCCCTACCAGGTTCATTAGGAGTTTACTCGGTCATGGGTAAGTCTTTTGTTTTGACTAGGCCCAATTTTTGTTTTGACTAGGCCTAATTGCTTCCCCGGTGGCTCAGATGGTAAAGAATCTGCCTACAAAGCTGGAGACCTGGGTTCAATCCCTGGGTTGGGAAGATCCCTTGGAGGAGGGCATGGCAACCCACTCCAGTATTCTTGCCTGGAGAATCCCTATGGACAGAGGAGCCTGATAACAGTCCATGGGGTCACAAAGAACATGATTGAACAACTAAGCAGACACACACAAGCAAAGCATTACAAAAAAGTGGATATGTAGGCTTACAGCTCCCTATGAAAATCCCACCATAGTTAGCACAGGATAGCATTTACATCAGTGGCAATGACAGTTACAGTGACTCTTTGCAGAATGCCTTTGTGTATATTTGCTAACACCAACCTGGTCTGGCTACCATCACTTCTTCCTTGGTCAACTGAGAGTGAGAGAGTGTTAGTTGCTCAATTGTGTCTGACTATTTGTGACTCCATGGACTGTAGCCCACCAGGCTCCTCTGTCCATGGGATTCTCCAGGCAAGAACACTGGAGTGCGTTGCTATTTCTTTCTCCAGGGGATCTTCCCAACCCAGGGATTGAACTCTTATCACCTGCATTATCAGGCGGATTCTTTACCACTGAGCCATGCGGGAAGTCAAGTAGCCTCTAAATTGGTTTTACCCAATCCATTCTCAGTTCCCATTAGAAAGTATAGCCAGGGAGATCCTTTAAAAATACACATTGATCATTCCACACTTCTACTTCAAGAAGATGATTGCTCTTAATATAAAGATCTGGCAAGGACCTGAATCAGCCCCTCAGTCTATTTCACTAGCTTGAGTTTGCCGAGGTCCAGCCCCGGCTGATCCAGGGAGTTCGAAGTGGGGATGGTGTTGGCGAGGATCAGGATACAATAGCTTTAATTAGATGTTAATTAGAGATATAAAGAGTAATAGAATGAGGATAGCTCAGTAGGAAAATTCAGTGGAGAAAAGAGGCTGAGTAGCTTGGTTTACGCGGGAGACCAATAAAACTTCAAGACAAGAAGCTTGCACCACTTACGTAGGCCGCAGTCGTCCTTCCGTTTTCCGGAAGGAGAGGAGACACTGAGGACTCCCCGGTCGGATCTTAGAAGCCCAGGCAAAATTAGTAAGCTTGGTGGGTTCCGCGCTCCAGATGGAGACTCAGCCAGAGTTTGAGAGAGACAGCGACATGGGGAGACCAGTATTTCGAGGAACTGATCCCAATTCTTTATTTTCCATGGTCTACTTTTATACATTGAGATGTTATGCAAAAGTCATGCGGGGTCAGCAGTCCTGACTTTTGTCAAAGTCAAGTGCTTCATACAAATGTATACAGAGGTCTTAGGGATGTTACATCATCTTCTGGCCAAGGGGCCTGCTGACAATTTATGACCCTCTCCTAGTGACAGTGGTCAGTCAACCAGGACACTTATTTCTCCAGGGGTGATTATTCTTAAAAAGACTCCACCTTCCAAAGGTACCAGATAAAGTTACATTCCTATAGGGTGAGGGGTGTAGTGGGTTTTAATTAAGGAAACAATTTACTTAGCCTAAGGTCTAACGTGATTTATATCAAAGGTTAATACTTATTTCTTCTATATATTCATTAATGTGTATTAGGGAAGGGGATATGGAGACTTAGCAACAAACATTGGCTCAACAAATGAAAAACCGTTCACCAATACAATTTCTAATCAGCCCACTATACTTATACTAATGGTTTTCTAACTTTTCTAAGGAACCTGTTTTTAGAAGGTTTAAAGCATCTCGTGCCTCTCACGGTTGGGAGGCTGTGAGCAATCACATGTGGCCGGACAAGCCTGTCAGGCAGGCTAGAGAACCTTCAGAGGAGTTTGTAGGTTAAAACACTCTTGTCACGCCCAGGAGTTTTTATTAACTGGAGCTCTAAGTTAACTCCTTCTCCGAAAGAGGTGGTGGGGGACAGCCCCCTGTAAAGTCAGAGGTGTAGGGGAGAGCGCAAAGTAGTAAAGTAGGCAGGCTCTGGTTATGGGGGTAGATGCTCGAGGATTTCCAGGGGGACTCCTGAGGCTCGATCCCGCCTTTCCGTATGTCGAGCCTCCTTCCTCATGACCTTTGCCACGGGCGGAGTGCCTCACGCTGGCCCCCAACATGAGTTTATGCTATTCACACTGTATTTTCTGACAACCAACCTCACATTTATATTTCTGTTCTCATAATACAACCTAATTTTCCCCATCTTAGAACGTTTGAATGTGGCCTTTCCCCTGCATGGAGCTGGTTCCCTCTGTGTCTAATTAATCTAACTCGACCTTCAGAGCTCATGAAGTGTCACTTTCTCAAGGTAACCTTCACTGCCTTCCTAATCCAGATCAGAGTTTCTTAGCAATACCACAATTATAAAGGATTGATGGCAAAATTTGGTGTTAGTATGTTTCCTCCAAAAGAATGTATGTTCCACACATGCTAGAATTTCACCTTGGTTATTACTATGTTCCTATTCCTAGTACAGAGAAGTAATCAGTAATTGCATGAGTGGAATTTATGAAACGAAAGCTGAAGAGTTCACAAAATGTTTTCACATAGTTTATCATATTTACTTCTCTACCAAAATATTTAATAAATAACAATATTCCCATCTGATAAATGAGAAAACTTAGTCCTACTATGAAGGTAAAGAAGTGTCTTTCTTAGTGAGACAAATATTTCACACTGCTCAGTTTCTCCCTGACAGTAACATTAAGGAATGTTTTGTGAATAAATCTGACTGTCTCCCCCCAAAGTTGTATAAATACTTGGATAAAATTATTTTCCTTAGTAACAGGATGTAGAAGTATCATCAGTTTATTGGTCTATGCCTTCTTAAATTAATGTTATATTTATTTTAGCTTATATAATTTATTGGGCCTTAGATTTAGTCCTACTGATTTAAAACAGAACTTTCTTTTATTTATCCTAAAACATCATCTTGTTTCATGAGTGCTGTGCTTAGTTGCTAGGTTGTGTCTGACTCTTTGCGACCCCATGAACTGTAGCCCACTAGGCTTTGCTGTCCATGGGATTCTCCAGGCAAGAATACTAGAGTGGGTTGCCATTTCCTTGTCCAGGGGATCTTCCCAACCCAGGGATCAAACCCAGGTCTCCCGCTTTGTAGGCAGATTCTTTACCATCTGAGCCACCAGGGAAGTTGAAAGTAAATCTATCTGAATCCCTCTTTTAATGTTTCTGTAGTTAATAGAATACTTCTGTTAATTTAGTAACATCAAATATTTTTTTCATATGTAACAGAAATAATGGATCCATAGTATAAATATCAGTCTATAGCCCAAAGTACTCAAGATAAGAAGTCAGGGTGGTTTGTTATGGGGCTACTTGTTTGAGTGTGTGTTTGTGTATGTGTACAAATTTAATTTTCTTTTTCAACGTAAATGTCATTTTTAAGCATTTACTGTATTTCCCCTTATTCCCTAGAGAATTTAAGGCAATTTCTCCTTTGGTACTTTTATTAATATGCCTTAACTAATAATTTCAGTGTGTTCAATCATGAAATTCCTCTTCCAGTTTGCTCTCAAACCTATAAAATGGGCAAGTCTGAAACTTCAAATGCTTACTTTCTCAACATAAGATTTGACATTTATAAAGTATGCCAAGTGCCCTTCTGCTGGTTTGACACACGTCCGTATAGTGTGTCCTAAACAATCGCAGCCACCAGGCACTAGAGAATGAAACTGCAAGTCTGTTTCTTATGCTCTTTACATGTTTTTCTACTTAAGCACAGAGAGCTTTACATAATATTGAGCCTGAAATGAATTTTAAAAGCTCACATCATCACCTCATGCCAATACTTTTAACAGACTCTTTTGTCAATCTTGTTGGCATTTCAGCAAGGAGAGAACAGATACCAGAATTAGAGTTCTGGTTCTACTTTATTGATTCACAGCATGTTAATAATTTTTTTCGTGAGTTAATTTGTACATTAAAAATATAACAATAATTACAGCAAGATGTCCAAAGATCCAAATTACAATGATGCAAGCCATTCCACAGTTTCAAAAGCAAGCACTGAGGTCTTGAACTATAAAATGATATTGATGGGAGCAGGTCACTTATAATTGTCTTACAAAGTAAAGCAATAGAAACACTGACTGTGTATCAGCTTTCTATAACTTCTAAATGTACAACCACTCTCCCCCACTATTTCTAGCTCATCTCTTCCCAAGTGCAGTGTTTTCTTTCTCTTACTCATATTTTCTCAATCAAGTCAATGGCATTCTTGTGGCAATTATTTTAACCTATATCTGTAATAATATCACTTTTCCTATAGATACCAACCTGTTACATTTTCTTCAGATAACTTTCTAAGATTATCTATTTATTCCAGCTGGTTTCATAATCCCTGAATCAAATAATTTTTCTATTGTTGTTTTGCTTTTCTAAAATAATGTGTCTACTTTATGTAATAATTAAAACCTCATGCAATTTTATTTAAAATATTTGAAGTGAGGGAATACTTGGGTCTCTTAAAATTTGAGATCAAAGTTATTTAGAAGTTGAGAAAAAACATAAAAATCCTTTTCTTAAAAGATGTAACAAAAATTAAATAAACATAATCATGTCACTTGAAAATAATGACAGCTTTGTGCCCTCTTTTACTAATGTATTCTCTGTGTGTGTATTCTATGTGGGTGTATGGCTTTTTTTCTTTCATTGTTACACTGGCTGGGAGTTCCAAAAAATGTTGAATAGAAGTATTTGGAGTGGATATCTTTGCCTTACTCCAGTACAATTTGTACATAGAAAATTCCCAAAGCAATCTTCAAATAGTAGTCTGTTGCAATAAAAAGGAATTCAACAAATTCACTAAGTCAAAATATTTGTACATCCAAGCAATGAAAACTTAGAAAAGGAATTCTAGAATAAAATTATTTAAAATAGCATCAGAAGACATGAAACACTTGAGAATAAATCTAACAAAAGATTTGCAAGACCTCTACACTAAAAATCGTGAAACATGGGTGAAATAACATTCAAGAAAATCTAGGTAAGCAAGGAATACTATGTTCACTTAAATACTCAATATTGTTAAGAGGTTCATTCTCTTCAGATTAATGCATAGATTAAATGCAATTCTCTATCAAAATTTTAACACCTTTAATCATCAAAAAGTCTACAAATAATAAATGTTGGAGAGGATATGGAAAAAAAGAAACCCTCACACACTGTGGTGAAGCAGTCACTATGGAAAATAGTTTGGAGGTTCCTTAAAAAACTAAAAAGAAAAAAACCTAAAAATAGAACTATGCCATGACCTAGCAAATCCACTCCTTTGGTCTATCCAGAAAAAAATGAAAACATTAATTCAAAAAGATACATGCACTCCAATGTTTATAGCAGCAGTATTTTCAATATCCCAGATGTGAAAGTAACCCAAAAGCCCATCCACAGGTGACTGGATTAAGAACACGTGGGTAGATATGTGTGTGTGTGTGGGGGTGGGGGGTGGGGGGGCATGTGTGGGGGGGTGTGTCTGTGTGTGCATTGGAGTAATGTGTGTGTGTGTGTTTGGTCAGACTCCCAGTCATGTCTGACTTTCTGTGACTCCTTGGACTGTAGCCCACTAGGCACTTCTGCCCGTGGAATTTTCCAGGCAAGAAGACTAGAGCAGGTTGCCATTTCCTATTCCAGAGTATCTTCCTAACCCAGAGATTGAACCCCTGTCTCTTCCATCTCCTACACTGGCAGGCAGATTCTTTACCACTGCACCACCTGAGAAGGTTCATATTGGAGTAATACTTAGTCATAAAAAAAGAATGAAGTATTGCTATTTGCAGCAATGTGGATGGACCTCGAGAATATTATGCTTAGTAAAATAAGTCAGACAGAGAAAGACAAGTGCTATATATCACCTATTTGTGGAATAAAAAAAATAATAGAAATGAATGTATATAAAATAGAAAGACTCACAGACATAAAAAAAGACTTGTTGCTTCCAAAGGAGAGAGGGACAGGGGATGGGTATGAGATTTAAAAATATAAATTCCTATATGTAAATGATTTCCCATATAGCACAGGAAATTGTACCCAATATCTAATAATCTATAATAGAATATAATCTGCAAAGATACTGATCACTATCCTGTACATCTAAACCTGACACAATATTATAAATCAAATGTATGTCAGTAAAAAAATGAGCTGCCTATTTAGAAGAAATAGACAAAATAAATCTAAAATTTATATGCAAATGCAAAAAGACATGGAAAAGCCGAATACACTTTTAAGTGAGGTAAAAATTGGAGAATTTATCACTGAAGGGAAGTAGAAACATATGCCCACAGAACTATATCAAAGTACATTCTTATTCCCAACATCCAAGAAATGAAAATAACATGAATATGCATCAAGAGGATTAAATAAAACAATATATCCAGGTGTTCATACAATGAAATAATAATCAACAATAAAATGAATAACTCTTGACCCATGCAGTAACATAAATAAATCTCCCAAATATCAGATAATATAAAAGCAAACAATGAAGAGTTCAAACTGTATGATTCCAATTATATTAAATCAAAATATAAGCTACCTAACATTTTGATAGTGTTTGGTGAGGAAGGGATTATGAAGGGCTGGGAAGTTATAAATTGCAACATTGGGGGGCATAAAATTGTCTATATCTGGCTTAATGCAGATGTTACAAAGATTCATACAATTGTCAAAAACCCAAACTAAACAGTAAGATCATGCATTTTTCCAAATAATAATTTCATTTCAATAAAGCAATATTAAGTAATTAAACATACAAAGCAAGCAGAATGGGTCTTGGAACATAGTATTTTGTAATCTTTTCTATTGGATAAGCTGCATATTACCTATGACCAGGAGTAGAAGTATGAACACTTCTGCCCACTACATCTTAGTACCGGAGTGACCAAGCAAAGCATAGCACAGTCAAGCACTGGATGGAACAGTGATTTACTCACAAAGCAAAGAGGCAGAGAAAGACCAGCTCCAATAGTGGGCACTGGTTCCCCATAGCCAGTTAGTTCCTCTCGCTGCTGTTGTGGGGCCATTGGCCTTCTTATACCAAAGAATAGCAGTCATATCTCCTCCCTGTGGGAGCCTTCCCTCATCGCTCAGATGGTAAAGAATCTGCCTGCAATGCCAGAGATCCGGGTTCGATCCCTGGGTTGGGAAGATTTCCTGGAGGAGGAAATGGCCACCCACTCCAGTATTCTTGCCTAGAAAATCCCATGGATGGAGGAGCCTGGCAGGCTACAGTCCATGGGGTTGCAAAGAGTCGGATGGGACTGAGCGACTAACACTAACTCCTCCCTGTGGAGGACAGATTTAACAGTGAGGTTGACCGGATGCTGTGTGATACACACACACACACTTAAATAGAACAGAGTGTACACACTGTGTCTAAAACAACAGAAGAGATCTTCTCACAAAGTGGTCAGTCCGGCACAGACTATGAGGATTGCCTCTTAGTAAGGAAGTCTTCCAGGCCCAAGGTTGATTCTTATTCAGCCATCTGGGGATCACAAGACTGTTCATATGAGACTGCCTTTCCCAACACTTTCCTTTTCTCTAAAACCCAAACACTGGGTTCAATCTGTACTTACTGCATGAACACACAGGGTATGGTCTTGACCAAATGAAATCTATGACCTGAACTTTGCAATGATCCCATGGTTTGCTAGCATAATGCAGAAGAACATTCAAAACTGCTGGCAGCACTTTGTTTTTCCTATCGACCAGTGTGAAAATTATCAGTTTCTATAACCTCAAGGAATATTCCCACATGCTAACTCTAACATCCATCAAATGAGCATTTTCTATTTGTAAGCACAAACACTTTGACTAAGGAATTTTGGTTATTATGGCTGCAGCTATACTTGGTGTCGGAGGATGGCTATGAGATACCATGAGTACACTGTATACACCACCGCTGTATATCTTTGCAAGTCCTCACACAAATAAGAAGTTTCATTATGATAACTTTTTTAAAAAAGGTGCTTTATGCAAATAATCAGCAAGTTAACTTTATAGAGCATAGTTAGTCATCATTATTGTTTCTACATTGAATTTTCAAAGTGTTTTCTACATGCAGGCTTATTGCTAGTCTAAGCTCATAGGAAAGTGAATATGAAAAATGAAAGATTCGACTATAGGAAAATCTGAGGAACCCCAAGGGGGAAGTCCGACTGTGCCATTAGGAAATCTGTAGTGAATAATGCTGGAGCTTGCTCCAGATCCCCTCATATTCCTCTTCTGATTTTTATGTACACTCACACCTCTGCTCAGTTTCACTGTACTTCTTCCAAAGGCCAGAACCCAAGGCTCTTTTTATAAACTCGGATCCTTAGGTAAGAATGATCTAAGTACTTCTGTCCTCAATGGAGAAGAGAGGTGAGTTTGGAAGTATGCAAGTCCAGCTCCCTGGTCTCAAGTTCCTCTATGGGATCAGACTGAAGCTGCCTTTCTTGGAATTCACCTGAGATCTGCCCTTTGCTCCCCTGTTTCTCCTTTCCCAGTTTCCTCTGAGATCATTTCCTTAATATTAATAATTCAGGCAGGAGACCTCACTCCAGGGTCTCATTTTGGGGAACTGAACCTCAGACAGGACCCCGAAGCCCTCTGGACATATGGATGTGAATGGACTAAAAAAAGAGCTAGACACAACTCCCATTCTTAGAAAACTATGCATCATCAAGCTGACACTTGCCTCCTACAGCCAAGAAGTAGAGACATTTCACTCCTAAACCAGTAACTTAAAGAAAATGACAGAAAGGGGTTTCCATCCCAACTTTACCACCTTATAAAGTTTACCTCTGTTTGCCTCAGAGAAAACAGAGAATATAAAAGATCCTAAGAACTATAATTCATATCTCTAAATTGCTAAAATATAGACTAAGAGAGCAACTTTAGTGCAAGTCAATTAAAATCTCAAGACATAGGAAGGGCTATTGGGGCTTATTCTTTGCCAGAGTGCTGGGACTAATTGGGAGAATGAGTCAGAGTCCATGGGTATAGATGCACTCCTGACTTGGTAAAACGATCACTAATTCAACACATGTAAAGGCACCTCAAACGAGAAAGTGACTTCCCTACTGGCACTAGTGGTAAAGAACCAGCCTGTCAATGCAGGAGACAAAGAGACATGAGTCCAATCCCTGTGTTGAGACGATCCCATGGAGGAGGGCATGGCAACCCATTCCAGTATTCTTACCTGGAGAATCCCATAGACAGAGGAGCCTGGTGGATTCTAGTCCATAGGGTCGTAAAGAGTTAGACACACTGAAGTGACTTAACATGCATGCATGCAAACAATAAAGAATCAGGCTTATAAACAAGGGTTACACATGGCCCCAGCAGAGCTATGTCCCCCACAGAACTGATTTCCTAGATTAAAGGTTAATAAAAAGTGGTATCTATCAATTTATCTGGGGACCGATGCAAGCTATAAGTTGGTCCCCAGATAAATTACAGGGCATTCAAGGGATTTTAATCTGTAATACATCATAATAATTAGAAAGAATGAAGATTATTATTAACCAATGGAAAAGAAATGGTATATGAACTATGCAAACATAACAAAGCCTGGAATAAAAAAGAATCCAAATGACTTTTATACCTCTTGCTATTTGCTTGGTATGAACAACCTCATGAGGGAGGTACTACTATTACAGATTAAAGAAAAGTGTAGTAAGCAACAAGTCCAGGACCTCAAAGTAAGTGGAAGATCTGGTACTAATACTAGCATCAGAAACAGACATAGGTTAATAAAATGTCAGATGGTGAAAATAGAAAAAAAAAATTGACACTGAACAATGATGAGAATTATGTTTACAGAACAGTGCACAATGTCATTTGCCCCAACAAACAAACTAAAAATATAACAAACAAAATTCAAGAGGTGGGAAAACTCCCAGAGAGCTAATGTTCTCATCCTTCATACCAGTGAGTAAACTGATGCTCTCTATAACTAACTGTAGTTGACATTTCAAGATGTTAATTTCTTAACACAGAGTAAGTGGAATCACATAGGGTTCTAATATCGTCTACTATGAAACATACTTGTAGAAATTTAGCCATTCCTTTAGTTTCACATCAGGTTTTTCCCAATGTCAAGTTCAGTCAGAATGACATTTAATACATTTTAGCTTGAGATTACATTTTTATATCATCATTATCTATTTTTTATGTATCAAGAGAAGACTAGAATGATATTACCAAATGCTAACGCTGTTAAGAATTCTCAGTGGTGGTATATTGCAAAATTTGGTGTCATTCTTCTTAGAAATGTTTGGTATTGTTTTATTTATATAAAGAATATGAACTTTCTTTCTTTAAAAATATAAACAAAGTAATAATATTATATTTTCATTATTGATTGGACTAATACTTAATTGAACAGGGGAACAATATCCTAATTTCCAAAAGGTCCACTTGTGTATACAGTTTCATCCTGACTTGAAATCCTAATTTAAGTCAAGTGTTCTGGATTCATTCCTTTTTTCCCTATTGATGTGTGAAAAACAGAATTAAACAAATAAATAAAAAGTAGACAAAGCAATCAATGGTGCTAGAGAGAATGTCAGTAAAATAATTCACCGTGAGATACAGGCTGACTGAAGGGTGAAGGACAGTGCAACCAGAAAGAGGATGACTTTACCCAAACATCCTCTTCATTGTCCCGTATCTTATCAAGAGAGTGTTAAGTGGAAGTGAAAGGAGGAAGTACTTGAGAGAGGCAGGGTATGAAATATGGTCTGAGCATTTAAGAGATCAACATTTCATTGAGAACAGCTCTGCCTGGTAGAACATAAAAAGATTTAAAACATAGTTAGATGAGCAAATAGCTAAAGATGAAAACCATTGCATCAGATAGAATCCTAGAGTTGTGTGGCTATGCTGGGATCATAAACATTAACTATGAACTAAATTAGGAACTCAGGTGGCTCAGTGGTAAAGAATCTGCCTGCAAACGCAGGAAACACAGGTTCAATAACTAGATCAGGAAGGTCCCCTGGAGAAGGAAATAGCAACTCACTCCAGTATTCTTGCCTGAAAAATCCCATGGACAGAGGAGCCTGGCGGGCTGCAATCCATAGGATTGCAAAAGAGTTGGACATGACTTAGCAACTAAATATGGGCTTCCCTGGTGGCTCAGCATCACTATGAACAAAGCTAGTGGGGGTGATGGAATTCCAGTGGAGATATTTCAAATCCTGAAAGATGATGCTGTGAAAGTGCTACACTCAATATGCCAGCAAATTTGGAAAACTCAGCAGTGGCCACAGGACTGGAAAATGTCAGTATTCATTCCAATCCCAAAGAAAGGCAATGCCAAAGAATGCTGAAACTACCGCACAATTGCACTCATCTCACAAGCTAGTAAAGTAATGCTCAAAATTCTTCAAGCCAGGCTTCAGCAATTCATGAACCGTGAACTTCCAGATGTTCAAGCTGGTTTTAGAAAAGGCAGAGGAACCAGAGATCAAATTGCCAACATCCGCTGGATCATGGAAAAGGAAGAGAGTTCCAGAAAAACATCTCTTTCTGCTTTATTGACTATGCCAAAGCCTTTGACTGTGTGGGTCACACTAAACTGTGGAAAATTCTTCAAGAGATGGGAATACCAGACCACCTGACCTGCCTCTTGAGAAACCTATATGCAGGTCAGGAAGCAACAGTTAGAACTGGACATGGAACAACAGACTGGTTCCAAATAGGAAAAGGAGTACATCAAGGCTGTATATTGTCACCCTGCATATTTAACTTCTATGCAGAGTACATCTTGAGAAATGCTGGGCTGGAAGAAGCACAAGCTGGAATCAAGATCACCGGGAGAAGTATCAGTAACCTCAGATATGCAGATGAAACTACCCTTATGGCAGAAAGTGAAGAGGAACTAAAAAGCCTCTTGATGAAAGTGAAAGAGGAGAGTGAAAAGGTTGGCTTAAGGCTCAACATTCAGAAAACTAAGATCATGGCATCCGGTCCCATCACTTCATGGGAAATAGATGGGGAACAGTGGAAACAGTGTCAGACTTTATTTTGGGGGGCTCCAAAATCACTGCAGATGGTGACTGCAGCCATGAAATTAAAAGACGCTTACTCCTTGGTAGGAAAGTTATGACCAACCTAGATAGCATATTCAAAAGCAGAGACTTTGCCAACAAAGGTCCGTCTAGTCAAGGCTATGGTTTTTCCAGTGGTCATGTGTGGATGTGAGAGTTGGACTGTGAAGAAGGCTGAGCGCCGAAGAATTGATGCTTTTGAAGTGTGGTGTTGGAGAAGACTCTTGAGAGTCCCTTGGACTGCAAGGAGATCCAGCCAGTTCATTCTGAAGGAGATCAGCCCTGGGGTTTCTTTGAAAGGAATGATGCCAAAGCTGAAACTCCATTACTTTGGCCACCTCATGCGAAGAGCTGACTCATTGGAAAAGACTCTGATGCTGGGAGGGATTAGGGGCAGGAGGAAAAGGGGATGACAGAGGATGAGATGGCTGGATGGCATCACCGACTCGATGTACATGAGTTTGAGTGAACTCCGGGAGTTGGTGATGGACAGGAAGGCCTGGCGTGCTACAATTCATGGGGTCGCAAAGAGTTGGACACGACTGAGTGACTGAACTGAACTGAACTGGTGGCTCAGAGGGTAAAGCGTCTGCCTGCAATGCAGGAAACTTGGGTTCGATTCCTTGGTCCAGAAGATCCCCTGGAGAAGGAAATATCAACCCACTCCAATACCCTTGCCTGGAAAATCCCATGGATAGAGAAGCCTGGTAGGCTACAGTCCATGGGGTTGCAAAGAGTTGGACATGACTGAGAGACTTCACTTTAGCAACTAAATAGGAAGACCAGGAACTCAGGTGCCAAAGAACTTGATTTCAGTCAGACTAAATTCATGTGTTTAAATGTATGGCATACTATAGAAAAAAAAAAAAGATGGACAATATTGACTTTCACAGGAGCCAGAGAAATGCTGACTATACATGATGCTTCAAAGCAGTTAGTTATGAATGTGGGATGTGAGAGTGAGTATGTGTGTGTATAAATGGGAGTCTCTAATGGAATGGTTGTTCAGACTAGTATGGTAAATGAAAGATAATTAAGGTCCAGAGGGAAAACCAATAGTCAAGGGAAAAGTTTGAGTGTATAAAAATCCTTCATTAGCAGTGCATCTGGGTTATTAGAAGGCACTCTGGAAGGGAACGGCACTCCACAGGGATCTGCAAGAGGTTGTCACATCAGATAGGAAGGCAAAAACGGGATGTGGGGACAAGAATTTGAGGATGGCGCTGACTGAGTTGAAACCCGTTCAATTGGTGGACCTGTGACAGAGGGTGGAGACTATTACAAGGCACACTGTAGGTACCTCGTAAACATTATTTAAAGAGTAAATAGATGAACTAGTTAGATACCAGCCTCAGGTTTGCACATGAGAATTTGGTACAAAATTTTAATCTACTTTCCAGAGGCAAGCATGGGTGCTGAAAAAGACTAAAAACTACCATCAGCTTACACTTCTTGTTAAAAAGGAATACCAAGAAATTGGAAGGTGTCAAAGAAAAAGATTTCCAAAATGACAACTAGAAGAAAAACCTTCTCTCTAGGTTTACATGATGTGTGTGAGCAAAAGCAGGGGTGGGTCAAGAAGAAAGAAGTGAAATGGGTTATTTTCACCTTAATGGGCATTAATGTGCAATAGGGGTGTTCATAGGTTGCCGAAGCTTGGTCCTGGCTTATCTGGTGATTCCTGGTAGAGGATGAAGTCTTAAGTCTTCCACATAACATTTTAAGCTTAGAAAAATTTGGATGTTTGAATTCTAGGCTATTAAAATGGGTGAAACTAGTAAAGCTATCTTGGAATTAAAACTAAGGCAAGTTCCTTTTTGGTTAATAGCCAGATGATGTTGGAAATTCTATCAGATACTTAGAAGCTATCAAGGATACTCAATATGAGAAAAGCTTGCATTATAACATTCCTAACTCATCAGTTTAATATATTTTGGATTTAGTTACACTGGGTATTATGTTTTTAATTTAAAATTTAATCACTATAAAAATAATGAAATGAAAGACATACCAATGAAATTTCACTCACCCAATCAAGCAGCTTTATTTCCATGGTTCCCTCCTTTCTTCTTTCTCTCTCTCTCTCAACATAATTTCCTGTGGTGGCTTGATTTTCCATTGAATATTTATAATTGGTTAAAATATTCCCCCACTAGTATTTCTTTCCTCCTCTCTCCTTTATATGTAATTAAAAATAAATATCTTTATCCATTTTCTTCATTTTACATAATTTCAAAGCTTATAAATGACAATATTTGTATTATATAAACATTTTTACAGCCCTTGGAATCTACTGCCAAATTTGGAACAGTCCTCTGGAAAATAGCCACAAGTGACAGTAATAAATAATGGCCAATTTTTTTTTCCAACTTTAGGAACTCTTGAGTGTTACAAATGATGCATTCATATTTGGCAATTAAGTGTAAAAAAGTTATTTGTATTTCTTTGGTAACTAGAAGGTTGGATGGTAAATCTAGTAAAATTTAATTCATTCTCTCTTTGCAAGTGTGTATTACTTGAATCGTGATCCATAGCATGACAATGAAATTACGTGAATGTTGATGTCAAAAGACCTGGCCTTGAAATCTACTTTGCCTTCTTTTGTGACTGTTTTCTAGACTCCTCCACTAAACTATATGCAAGATCAGAGAAAGAAAATTGTCTTATCTAGTTTTGAAATGGCTAGCATTTAGTTCAGTCTCTATTACTAGCAGGAGGTCAAAAAATGTCTACTTATTTGAATTCAGGTGACTTACATAATTTCTCTGCAATGAAAGGAATCTAAAAGGTAACAGGTAAGATCTCAATCCTTCATGTTCATTCCTTTTCTATATTCCTATATATTCTATATTTCTATATTTTCTTGGGCTCCAAAATCACTGTGGATGGTGACTGCAGCCATGAAATTAAAAGATGTTTGCTCCTTGGAAGAAAAGCTATGACAAACCTAGACAGTATATTAAAAAGCAGAGATATTACTTTGCCAACAAAGGTCCGTTTAGTCAA
The DNA here is from genome assembly GCF_029407905.1 of Bubalus kerabau. Classification (NCBI taxonomy): domain Eukaryota; kingdom Metazoa; phylum Chordata; class Mammalia; order Artiodactyla; family Bovidae; genus Bubalus; species Bubalus kerabau. The sequence goes on along the minus strand of NC_073627.1, from coordinate 77,524,400 downwards.
GGCTATGGTTTTTCCAGAAGACATATATGGTTGTGAGAGTTGGAGCATAAAGAAGGCTGAGCACCAAAGAATTGATGCTTTTGAACTGTGGTATTGGAGAAGACTCTTGAGAGTCCCTTGGACAGCAAGGAGATCAAACCAGTCAATCCTAAATGAAATCAACCACAAATATTCTTTGGAAGTACTGGTGCTGAAGCTGAAGCTCCAGTACTTTGGTCACCTGATGTTGAGACCCGATTCATTGGAATGGACTCTGATGGTGGGAGGGATTGGGGGCAGGAGGAGAAGGGGATGACAGAGGATGAGAGGGTTGGATGGCATCATGGACTCAATGGACATGAGTTTGAGCATGCTCCGGGAGTTGGTGATGGAACAGAAGCCTGGTGTGCTGCAGTCCATGGGGTCTCAGAGAGTCAGACAGGACTGAGCAACTGAATAACAAAGGACCTCAATCCTTCCTGTTCATTCCTTTTCTATGAGTTATTTGTTAATATCAGTGGTAGGTTTTCCCTGTGTTTCTCATATGGACTGTTTTCTACTTTCTTTTGTATGAGATCTTTACGTGGTATAGTTATCAAAACTTTGTGTCACTGACAAATGCTACACTTTTTACATGCCTGTTCAGTAATACCTTTAATAATATTATAAGTCAAAGAAAACTTCAGTTTAAATGCTGATACATATAAATTACATGCAAATTAACTTGGACAGAATGCCCAATTTCATAGCATTTAGTGGAACTAAAAAAAATGATTCAACTCTCCAGTTATCTTTTATTTAGTTAGTTTTAAACCTTGGAAACAAGGAGATGAATTAAACGTGCTCCTCTGTTCATGATGTGTCATTGCTATTGTTTTGGACAAGGTTCTATTCTTCATTTTCTTTCCATTCATAACAAATCTCTCCTCCATGCTCACCCATTGACACCAACTATGATGTATAAGATATATACCCTTAAGCATGTCTTAATTTTGTCATTTTCTTTATATAGTTCATCTGGATTGCTGATTATTTATTCCCCCTAATATTTATATCTGTATTATACTGTAAGTAGTATCCATTAATTATATAATTTTTTCAGTTCAGTTCAGTTCGGTCACTCAGTCATGTCCAACTCTTTGCGACCCCATGAATCACAGCACGCCAGGCCTTCTGTCCATCACCAACTCCCAGAGTTCACTCAAACTCATGTCCATTAAATCAGTGATGCCATCTAGCCATCTCATCCTCTGTCATCCCCTTCTCCACCTGACCCCAATGCCTCCCAGGATCAGGGTCTTTTCCAATGAGTCAGCTCTTCGCATGAGGTGGCCAAAGTATTGGAGTTTCAGCTTTAGCATCAGTCCTGCCAAAGAACACCCAGGACTGACCTCCTTTAGGATGGACTGGTTAGATCTCCTTGCAGTCCAAGGGACTCTCAAGAGTCTTCTCCAACACCACAGTTCAAAAGCATCAATTCTTCAGCGCTCAGCTTTCTTCAGAGTCCAACTCACATACCTACATGACCACTGGAAAAATCAAAGCCTTGACTAGATGGACCTTTGTTGGCAAAGTAATATCTCTGCTTTTTTTTTTTTTTTAATTAATTTATTTATTTTTTTACTTTACAATATTTGTATTGGTTTTGCCATACATCAACATGCATCTGCCATGGGTGTACACATGTTCCCCATCCTGAACCCCCCGCCCATCTCCTCCCCATACCATCCCTCTGGGTCATCCCAGTGCACCAGCCCCAAGCTTCCTGTATCCTGCCTCGAACCTGGACTGGCAATTCATTTTTTATATGCTATTATACATGTTTTAATGCCATACTCCCAAATCATCCCCCCACCCTCTCCCACAAAGTCCAAAAGACTGTTCTATACATCTGTGTCTCTTTTGCTGTCTCGCATACAAGGTTGTCATTACCATCTTTCTAAATTCCGCATATATGCATTAGTATACTGTATTGGTGTTTTTCTTTCTGGCTTACTTCACTCTGTATAATAGGCTCCAGATTCATCCACCTCATTAGAAGTGATTCAAATGTATTCTTTTTAATGGCTGAGTAATACTCCATTGTGTATATGTACCACTGCTTTCTTATCCATTCATCTGCTGATGGACATCTAGGTTGCTTCCATGTCCTGGCTATTATAAACAGTGCTGCGATGAACATTGGGGTACACGTGTCTCTTTCCCTTCTGGTTTCCTCAGTGTGTATGCCCAGCAGTGGGATTGCTGGGTCATATGGCAGTTCTATTTCCAGTTTTTTAAGGAATCTCCACACTGTTCTCCATAGTGGCTGTACTAGTTTGCATTCCCACCAACAGTGTAAGAGGGTTCCCTTTTCTCCACACCCTCTCCAGCATTTATTGCTTGTAGACTTTCGGATCGCAGCCATTGTGACTGGCATGAAATGGTACCTCATTGTGGTTTTGATTTGCATTTCTCTGATAATGAGTGATGTTGGGCATCTTTTCATGTGTTTGTTAGTCATCTGTATGCCTTCATTGGAGAAATTCTATTTAGTTCTTTGGCAAACATTATCCTCAATGGTGAAAAATTGAAAACATTTCGCCTAAAGACAGGAACAAGACAAGGGTGCCCACTCTCACAACTACTATTCAACATAGTTTTGGAAGTTTTGGCCACAGCAATCAGAGCAGAAAAAGAAATAAAAGGAATCCAGATTGTAAAAGAAGAAGTAAAACTCTCACTGTTTGCAGATGACATGATCCTCTATGTAGAAAACCCTAAAGCCTCCATCGGAAAATTACTAGAGCTAATCAATGAATATAGTAAAGTTGCAGGATATAAAATCAACACACAGAAATCCCTTGCATTCCTATACACTAATACTGAGAAAATAGAGAAATTAAGGAAACAATTCCATTCACCATTGCAACGAAAAGAATAAAATACTTAGGAATATATCTACCTAAAGAAACTAAAGACCTATATATAGAAAACTATAAAACACTGGTGAAAGAAATCAAAGAGGACACTAATAGATGGAGAAATATACCATGTTCATGGATTGGAAGAATCAATATAGTGAAAATGAGTATACTACCCAAAGCAATCTGTAGATTCAATGCAATCCCTATCAAGCTACCAATGGTATTTTTCACAGAGCTAGAACAAATAATTTCACAATTTTTATGGAAATACAAAAAAACCTCGAATAGCCAAAGCGATCTTGAGAAAGAAGAATGGAACTGGAGGAATCAACTTGTCTGACTTCAGGCTCTACTACAAAGCCACAGTCATCAAGACAGTATGGTACTGGCACAAAGACAGAAATATAGATCAATGGAACAAAATAGAAAGCCCAGAGATAAACCCACACACCTATGGACACCTTATCTTTGACAAGGGAGGCAAGAATATACAGTGGAGAAAAGACAGTCTCTTTAACAAGTGGTGCTGGGAAAACTAGTCAACCACTTGTAAAAGAATGAAACTAGAACACTTTCTAACACAATACACAAAAATAAACTCAAAATGGATTAAAGATCTAAATATAAGACCAGAAACTATAAAACTCTTAGAGGATAACATGGGCAAAACACTCTCCGACATACATCACAGTAGGATACTCTATGACCCACCTCCCAGAATATTGGAAATAAAAGCAAAAATAAACAAATGGGATCTAACTAAAATTAAAAGCTTCTGCACAACAAAACAAACTATAAGCAAGGTGAAAAGACAGCCTCCAGAATGGGAGAAAATAATAGCAAATGAAGCAACTGACAAACAACTAATATCAAAAATATACAAGCAACTCCTGCAGCTCAATTCCAGAAAAATAAATGACCCAATCTCTGCTTTTTAATATACTGTCTAGGTTGGTCATAACTTTCCTTCCAAGGAGTAAGCGTCTTTTAATTTCATGGCTGCAATCACCATCTGCAGTGATTTTGGAGCCCCCAAAAATACAGTCTGACACTGTTTCCACGGTTTCCCCATCTATTTCCCATGAAGTGAAGGGACCAGATGCCATGATCTTCGTTTTCTGAATGTTGAGCTTTAAGCCAACTCTTTCACTCTCCTCTTTCACTTTCATCAAGAGTCTTTTTAGTTCCTCTTCACTTTCTGCCATAAGGGTGGTGTCATCTGCATATCTGAGGTTATTGATATTTCTTCTGGCAATCTTGACTCCAGCTTGTGCTTCTTCCAGCCCAGCATTTCTCATGATATACTCTGCATATAAGTTAAATAAGCACGGTGACAATATACAGCCTTGACGTATTCCTTTCCTGATTTGGAACCAGTCAGTTGTTCTGTGTCCAGTTCTAACTGTTGCTTCCTGACCTGCATATAGGTTTCTCAAGAGGCAGGTCAAGTGGTCTGGTATTCCCACCTCTTTCAGAATTTTCCACAGTTTATTGTGATCCACACAGTCAAAGGCTATGGCATAGTCTATCAAGCATAAATAGATGTTTTTCTGGAACTCTCTTGCTTTTTCGATGGTCCAGCAGATGTTGGCCATTTGATCTCTGGTTCCTCTGCTTTTTCTAAAACCAGCTTGAATATTTGGAAGTTCACAGTTCACATATAGCTGAAGCCTGGCTTGGAGAATTTTGAGCATTACTTTACTAGCTTGTGAGATGAGTGCAATTGTGTGGTAGTTTGAGCATTCTTTGGATTGCCTTCCTTTGGGATTGGAATGAAAATGGACCTTTTCCAGTCATGTTGCCACTGCTGAGTTTTCCAAATTTGCTGGCATATTGAGTGTAGCACTTTCACAGCATCATCTTTCAGGATTTGAAATAGCTCCACTGGAATTCCATCACCTCCACTAGCTTTGTTCATAGTGATGCTTTCTAAGGCCCAATTGACTTCACGTTCCAGGATGTCTGGCTGTAGGTGAGGGATCACAATATGCCACAAAGAAACCAGCAACTGTGTCTTGCTACCAATAGAAAGTAACTGACCATTATATAGCTCCTGTGTTAATGCATGCAGCCCTCTAGGTGAAAATATATCATCAAAAAAGTGTTACACAGAGAGATATGAGAGATAACATTTCCGGTGGCTGGTCAAGCACCTTTCAGGAGGTGACCAGTATCACTTATCTCCTAAGTGGCTTTTGCATCCTTTAACTACAGAGTTCTTCTAGGTTTCTAGTTGAAACATTTAACAATACACAGCTCTATGAGCTCATCTTTAACAGTGCCATTAGCTGACTGCCTGATAAGATTAACTTCTTTATCTGTATGTGAAGTTATTTAATATCCTCCTTAGAATCACCCTGACCTATGCAACTATGGATGCTGAGATTTGATTTTTGCCTCCCATTAATTTACTTTCAAGATGCTAACAGAGTAATGAAATGTGTATCCATATAGAATAATCAAATAGAGAACCTAGAGCCTATTCATATTCATGATTTAAACAGAACAAGTAAGTGTATTAATTTCCAAATGCTTCTCTGCTGCTGCTAAGTCGCTTCAGTCGTGTCCGACTCTGTGCGACCCCATAGACGGCAGCCCACCAGGCTCCGCCATCCCTGGGATTCTCCAGGCAAGAACACTGGAGTGGGTTGCCATTTCCTTCTCCAATGCATGAAAGTGAAAAGTGAAAGTGAAGTCACTCATTCGTGTCCTACTCTTAGCGATCCCATGGACTGCAGCCCACCAGGCTCCTCCGTCCATGGGATTTTCCAGGCAAGAGTACTGGAGTGGGGTGCCATTGCCTTCTCCGCTAGGTTGCCACAAACACAGTGGCTAAAAACAACACAAATTTATTATGTTACAGCACTAGAGGACTGAAGTCTAAAATGAGTCAGCAAGGCTGCATCCTTTCTGGAAGCTCCAGGGGAGAATGTTTTCTGAACTTTTCCAGCATTCAGAGGCTGCCCACATTCCTTGGCTTATGGCCTGTTCTTCCTGTGTCAGTCTGACCTCTGCTTTTATCATCACATCTCTCTCTGATTCTGATCCTCCCACCTCCCCTTGTGATTAGATCAGACCACTGAAATAAGCCAGGATAATTTCCTCATCTCAAAGTCCTTAACATTATCATATCTGAAAAGTCACTTTAGTTAGAGAAGGTAATGTATTCACAGGGTCCTGGAATTAGATTCTGGACATCTCTGGAGGCTACTCTTCTGCCTACTATAGTAAACAGTGCCAAATCTAGTATTTTGTGTGTGTGCATGACAGCAAAAAAAAAAAAAAAAACTATTGCCACTTCTCATCTCAACTGTAGATGGATCATTCAACACCTTAATATCCAAGGTGCAGATGATAAAATAGTGTTTTATTATTTAGAACAGTGGGAAGTACATCAACTTCTGAGTCAGAAAGTCTTCTTTTAATATACTGAATTTTCCACTCAACTGTAATCATTGACAAGTTATTTAACTTCCCTGATCTTTAGTTCTATAATCTCTAAGAGCAATAATGTTCATCTTGCAAATTATAAATAGTTTTACCTTATCAGTTATGAAGACTAAATAAATAAGTGTGTTTAAACGTCCTGACACTTTGAATGTGGCATGGTACTTGATAAATTTGTGTCTGCTTTTATTAAAACTATAATCATCATCAAGTCAGATGCTCCAGTATCCCAACTTTTCCTCCTTGTCTTTATTTCCTCAAAGAGGGTCCCTTTTTTCTTATTTCCAGAAATATTGTCAAGAATACTGGCATGCTTTTCCCAAGTGAGAAATCTGTAACCTAACCACACTGTAGGTGCTGGACAGCACACCAGGGCTCCTGCCTCTCATCACAGCACAAAGGCTGTAGAGTGCTCACCCTCCAGCCAGGATCACCTGGCCACCGCTCCCCTGCTTTACACAAGCCTTCCTGCTCCCCAACTGCTAAATAGGGACATGATTTCATTTTTAGCTCATAAAAATACTGAATTATAACTGCATGTAGTGGTTTATCCCAGTTAATAATGGGATGTGGCATATGTATTTGTTAATGCATTTATTTCTATCAATTATATAGATATAGACACACAGTGATGTGTTCAGGACAGAGTCTGTCTAAATTTCAAATGGGAATTACTCATTCCTTCTCAATGATTAACCCATTGATTGACTGCGAAATCTGTTAAAAATCGATCCTAATTTGCTGCTGCTGCTGCTAAGTCGCTTCAGTCGTGTCCGACTCTGTGCGACCCCATTAACGGCAGCCCACCAGGCTCCCCTGTCCCCGGGATTCTCCAGGCAAGAACACTAGAGTGGGTTGCCATTTCCTTCTCCAATGTGTAAAAGTGAAAGTGAAGTTGCTCAGTCGTGTCCGACTCTTAGTGACCCCATGGACTGCAGCCTACCAGGCTCCTCCATCCATGAGATTTTCTAGGCAAGATCCTAGTTTATTTCTTAGCAAATGGTAATCTAAACTATTAATTGCAAAAAGCAGATAGGATTTAGGCAAAAATTAGTCTACAAATAATTATGATAAAAACTAACTTTATAGTCAAGAACCAATTGATAAGCAAACCATACAAGTTTTAAAATGCTATCTTTTTTTAAACTTTTTATTTTATATTGGAGTATAGCCAATTTGTGCTGCCCAGGTAGCACTAGTGGTAAAGAACCCACCTGCCAAAGCAGGAGACATAAGGGACACAGGTTGAATCACTGGGTTAGGAATGATCCCTTGGAGGACAGCATGGCAATGCAGTCCTGTATTCTTGCCTGGAGAATCCCATGGACAGAGGAGCCTGGCATGCTATAGTCATGGGGTGGCAAAGAGTTGGGCGTGACTGAAGCAATTTAGTAGGCAAGCACATAGCCATTAGCAATGTTGTGATAGTTTCAGGTGGATAGTAAAGGGACCCAGCCATACATATACATGTATCCATTCTCCCCCAAGTCTGCTCCCATCTACGCTGCCACATAATATAACATTTAACAGTTCTCTGTTAAAACGCCATCTTTTAGTTGCAAGTCTCACCAAATGCCTATCAGAATTTCTTGTAATTATGAGATCAAAAGAAAAGGTTCTTGTGGTGTGTATATATATATATATATAAACATCATCACATTTGGTTAAAACAGATTTATTTCATTCACCCATCTCCTTCCTTTCAACTTTTTTCTCACTTTTTAATGAGCTGGCTGCACTCCACATATTAGTTGATGACTCTGTCAAGTCTGTAACCAGGCCAGAAAGCAGAACCACATTAGGGACTTTAATTCAGCAAACTAGTCACTGAGTTTTCAGAAAAGCTGAAAACTTGGGAAGATGAGGTACCTAGAGATAGCTTGTCTGCAAGAAATGGCTGTACCCCCTAAAACTAGAGGTATGAAATAAAGAAGAGATGATGACATCAGAGTCCAGGAGCCACGCTCAGTAGGGAGCTGAAACCCCAGTGAAAGTACTTCCAGAGAGACCACCAGATGAGCCCATAGAAGCGGCTATCAGTTGCAAGCTGGAACTGTGGAAGAGGGCCCACCGGCAGGAGCTAGACCCATGATATGGGGTTGCAGGTGGGACTGAGACCATAAATAAAGAATTGGTGGCAAGTTAGGGCTGTCTGTTATAGAAAGGACTTGAATCATGGAAGAAGAGCCACTGCTGAAGATTCATCCTGAAGCAGAGAGATGGAGAATTAGACTTACGGCCCTTCCCTTGCTTTGGAACAACAGAACTTAGATTGACTGAACATACCAAACATAAGATGGGCAATGGGACCCAAGAAGTGTAGTTTTCAAATATCCCTCTCTGCTGTAGAGAGAAGAACACAGAGAGGAGAGAGGAGTGGTGCGGGAAGAAAGCACAATTGAAAATAAACGTGTGTGTGTACTCAGTCATGTCCAACTCTTTGTGACTGCATGGACCGTAGCCCACCCAGCTCCTCTGTCCATGGGATTTCCCAGGCAAGAATACTGGAGTGGGTTGCTATTTCCTTCTCCAGAGGATCTTCCTCGGCCCAAGGATCAAACCCGCGTCTCTTGTGTCTCCTGCACTGGTGTGGATTCTTTACCACTAGCACCACTTGGGAAGTGCGGAAAATAAATAGTCATGGGCAAAATAGCTAGAACTAGGATTCAGAGAAGATAACAGTAGGTATTAACCTTTTGGGGGATTCAACCAACTCCAGTATTCTTGTCTGGGAGATGCCAAGGACAGAGGAGTCTGGGGGGCTACAGTCCATGCGATCACAAAGAGTTGAACACAACTGACATGCACACACATATGTTAACTTTTTTTTTTTTTAAGAGTCATCTTATGGCTAACAAACACATGAAAAGATGCTCAACATCACTCATTATCAGAGAAATGCAAATCAAAACCACAATGAGGTACCATTTCATGCCAGTCAGAATGGCTGCAATCCAAAAGTCTACAAGCAATAAATGCTGGAGAGGGTGTGGAGAAAAGGGAACCCTCTTACACTGTTGGTGGGAATGCAAACTAGTACAGCCACTATGGAGAACGGTGTGGAGATTCCTTTAAAAACTGGAAATAGAACTGCCCTATGATCCAACAATCCCACTGCTGGGCATACACACTGAGGAAACCAGAAGAGAAAGAGACACGTGTACCCCAATGTTCATTGCAGCACTGTTTATAATAGCCAGGACATGGAAGCAACCTAGATGTCCATCAGCAGATGAATGGATAAGAAAGCAGTGGTACATATATACAATGGAGTATTACTCAGCCATTAAAAAGAATACATTTGAATCAGTTCTAATGAGGTGGATGAAACTGGAGCCTATTATACAGAGTGAAGTAAGCCAGAAAGAAAAACACCAATACAGTATACTAATGCATATATATGAAATTTAGAAAGATGGTAACAATAACCCTGTGTACGAGACAGCAAAAGAGACACTGATGTATAGAACAGTCTTATGGACTCTGTGGGAGAGGGAGAGGGTGGGAAGATTTGGGAGAATGACATTGAAACATGTATAATATCATGTATGAAACAAGTCACCAGTCCAGGTTCGAAGCACGATACTGGATGCTTGGGGCTGGTGCACTGGGATGACCCAGAGGGATGGTATGGGGAGGGAGGAGGGAAGAGGGTTCAGGATGGGGAACACATGTATACCTGTGGCGGGTTCATTTCGATATTTGGCAAAACTAATACAATATTGTAAAGTTTAAAAGTAAAATAAAATTTTTAAAAAAAAGTCATCTTAAACTGTTGTGATTTGCTCTATTGTTTATTATTTGCCACCGTCCTGTGGAAATGATTGCTAACGTGCTCTAATGTGCATTGGCATCATGATTATTCATTTATCTAAGTATTGGATATAAACCTTCCACTGTTCTGAGAAGTATTCAGGTGCCATCCACAAAAATTCACCTAGGCCACTTTCATGCACTGGGGCACTGACCATTCAAGCCTGGCCTATTCGTTAACTGCCCCATCTTGATATGCAGACCGTCACATTATCCATCCTCTTCTCAACTCTAAGAAAATATGCACACGACCATCGTCACCAAAATTAATAACTACATTCACATATCCTGTATCAGGGCTCAGAACAATTGTGAAGAATCAGGAACTGGATTTTGTGCCATTTTTCCAGAAAGGAAAAGCAAAAATCAGAGATTTTGACTAGCTTTATTCAAGTCAAACAACTAAAAGCAAGTAGTAGATATAAAATTTGATACTATGAACTAAAATACTTTGTCCTCTTTGTCTGTGCCCCCATGTTAAAATATGTAATTAACTCCAGTTATAGTCTAGTAACCTCAAGATCCAGAAGTTGGTTACAAAGTTAATTAAATAAGTGACAGTGGTTGGGGTACTTCAGTGGCATTATGAAGCGGCATCTACCATCATGAACAATTTTGGCTTTTGAGAAAACATGGGGTCGTTTCTTTACAGACAAAAGATAGAACACCAACTTTACTGATAATATACTGATTATATGAATTCAATCTGAGAAACAAATGATTGCTATAGAAAAAATAATAACCTCATTAGAAGAAAATATTTGCCTTCTAGTTAAGCATGGTCAAATAACTGACGTAGCACTTATTCATGCATTGGAGAAGGAGATGGCAACCCAGTCCAGGGACAGGGAGCCTGGTGGGCTGCGGTCTATGGGGTCGCACAGAGTTGGACACGACTGAAGCGACTTAGCAGCAGCAGCAGCAGCAGCAGCACTTATTAGCCTTTATTCATTCTTCCCTTCCTTAGATTACCACATCAATATCTCTAATTTTGTGAGTCACAGGATTTATTAAAAGCCATTTGTGTTCTTTAGATATCTTTAGTATATTTTTCTTTACCATCTGAGACACCAGGGAAGCATAGTAAATTTTTCTAAATAACCGTGAAAGAAAGAAAAGTCATATTATTTTTGCTTCTCCAAAGTTAATTTGATCTCCTCTTTTATCTTGCAGAAAAATGCATTCTTTTATCCATATGATAATTCTGTTTACCGTAGCATATGATGTCACAATTCAATCCAAAAAGACAGCATTTTATTTAAATGTAACTATTATTTCTTCTGCATTTTCCTCTCCTTGGTATTAGAATAAAGGTGTCATTTGAACCATGCAGCCTCATTTTTGTAGTAATGAAATAAAACTCATATTTTAAGGTAAGACAAGAAAAATTTATATATAAAATTTTGCTCTGCCCATTTGGGCCTTCTCCCTCTTCTCAAGTGTGCACTTTGCATCTGCATTAGGCATTAACCAAACCTTCCCAACAGCAGAAATACCAGTTCAACCATCATCATCCACTTTTCTTCTTCTGGAGCCAGCTATGTAATCTCTTAAAAGATAAGTTTACTTACTTATGACTGTATTAATGTAACTATGAATACTACTTGTATTCTGCCTATTTTACAAGATTAAGTCTTACACTAACAAGTGTGTGACTCTGCCTCTGATAAAAATGATAACTAGGCAACTTGAAATGATTAATTAAATATATAGTTCTGCAAGATAAATGGCCATAATAATGTAGTTCCATATACCGGAAGAATCAACAAGAGGAAACAGACCATTTCTTGGACCATAACTGATTAGGAAGACAGGTGTTCCACAGGCTTTTGGCTACTACTAACAGGGCCTAGTCCTGGGCTGCTGTGCCCCCTTCCAGGGGGTTTTCCTGACCCAGGAATGGAAACCCAGGTCTCTTACATCTCCTGCATTGGCAGGTGGGTTCTTTACTACTAGCGCCACCTGGGAAGTCCAACAGCAAATTAAAAGGACTACCAAAGAAATCCATGTTCAACCTGGTAATGAGCTTTCTTAGCACCATGGAACAAATCAGTCACAAAATGCCTCCAAAACCTCGGCCAAAATTAAGACTGGAAGAGAGGGAATTGTAAAAGAATACTGCCTACTGTCCAGTTCTGGAAGAATCAATTCATTAGCCTCTGCCAGTCACTGGACTACATCCTGCACCACTCTGAAAGGAATTTAGAGCAAAGATCAGGATGAGACACTTTGCATTCTGGGGAAAATGGCAGAACTGGCCTTTAGATAGTTAGATATTTGTAGGAGAAAATATTATGAACCCAATTTCTTGCATCTTCTTATACTTAGAAAAGCACTAAAACTCTGAACTAAGATACTAAGATACCCAATAAGTAGTCACTATCTACCAAGATAATGAACCTTGCTTTCATGTATCCCTTCACCAAAGTCACATATATACTGACCTCATACTCATGTGGACTCAAATAAAATTTTCCATTTCTTTCTTAGATTGACTATAGATTAATTTTTTTTGTCAACAGCAACTATCATAAAACTAAAATAATTATATGTATATAGTGAACACACAAACTGATGTACATGTTTTTGTGTGTGTATATACATATACGTGTGTTTAGTCAGTAAATCATGTCTGACTCTTTTGTGACCCCATGGACTGTAGCGTGCCAGGCTCTTTTATCCATGGGATTTCCCAGGCAAAAATACTGGACTGGATTGCCATTTCCTTCTCCAGGGGGTCTTCCGGACCCAGGGATTGAACCTGCATCTCCTACATCACAGACATATTCTTTACTGCTGAGCCACTAGGAAAGTCCATATATACATATATACACATATATATTTGTGTGCATGTATATCTTTCAACTGGATGTACACACTTATGTTTACCATTGCCTATGCTGCTGCTGCTGCTAAGTCACTTCAGTCATGTCCGACTCTGTGCGACCCCATAGACGGCAGCCCACCAGGCTCCACTGTCCCTGGGATTCTCCAGGCAAGAACACTGGGGTGGGTTGCCATTTCCTTCTCCAATGCATGAAAGTGAAAAGTGAAAGTGAAGTTGCTCATTGCCTATAAATGAGTACAAATAGCAGAGAACAGACATGCTGGAAAGTAGATATATCATATATGTATAAACAGGAATGTGAAGACAAAAGGATATTTATTAATAAATACTTATGTACTCCTGTGTGGATATTTACAAACCATAAGGTCTATAGTCTGATATATGATTTCTCATATTAAATTCACCTTGCATTTCCTCTGAGACTGCAGAACAGTGTGTGTGTGAGGGAGACAGAGAAATAGAGAAACACCTTAGCATGGTTACCGCAGCAGATCGAAATTGGGAATTTATTATAGAGAATGGGAAGTTTTTATCTGAGACATTTTGACTCAGTACACCAAGGGAAAAAAATTCATGAAAAATTCAAAGACAACTACACTGAGGACCAAATTATCAAAGTCTGGGGCGAAAGACCAGAGACTTGGCTAGCCAGAGGTCTGTAATTGCTCACTCAAACAGAAACCACGATGTATTGGTCCAGAAAAAGAGGGACTGCATCTTTCCTCTCTTGACCTTTTGGCCCCAATTTCATTCTTCTTCCCTTTGGGTCTCCTTTTGAAGTGTGAAGAGTGCTCATTTGTTTGTTTTCACTGTGGTCTCACAAGAAACAGTGGATGCAGAGAAGTAGCCCGACAGCAAAACATGAAGTACTGTTGATGAAAACATGGAGTCTGCCTCTCAAGGTGGTGGCGGAGGGAGGCAGTGGGAGGATGAGAGGTTGAAAACTAGCATTAAAATAGTGCATAGCACGGAGAACTCCGCTCAATGTTATGCGGCAGCCAGAGAGGAGGGAAGCTGCGGGGAGAATGGATGCATGTAAATGCATGGCTGAGTCTGCTGTTCACCCGCAGCTATCACAACATGGTTAATTGGTTATACCCCAATACAAAATTAAAAGGTTTTTAAAAAATAAAATAAAACGGTGCACAGCCACCACATTCCAAATGTAAGATGGAAATACAGGTCTTCACGATAAATTCAAGGACCAATAAAAATAACTATATTCTATAGTCTTGGGCTTTTTCTCTCTTGTTTTACAGTTTAATTTTTTTCTTACTTTCTTACATTTTAAAATTATTCCAGTGTTTTAATGTAAACCAAGGCAATTGATTTTCAAAGGGCAATGGTTACAAATATGCTAATACAATTTAATACTCCCCACAACCCCTACCATATTTATTTTTGAACCAAAGATCCCCCTAGAAAAAATTTTATTCCGTTGGTCTCTTATGGGTTTTTCCCTTCTCTAGCTTCACTAATAATTGCAATTAGAAGAATAAAAGCAAACAGTTATCTTATCCACCAAATAAGGGTCATAAATGGGCATTCATCCAAAGTTTGGGGCAAAAGTCCAGAGACTTGGCTCACCAGAGGCCTGTAATTGCTCAAACAGAAACCACCATGTACTGGCCCAGAAAAAGAGTGGGCCAGTTATGGTAGCTCACTTGGTAAAGAATCTGCCTGTAATGCAGGAGACCTAGGTTCAATCCCTGGATAGGGAAGATCCCCTGGAGAAGAGAATGGCAACCCACTCCAGTATTCTTGCCTCGTGAATTCCATGGACAGAGGAGCCTGGTGAGCTATAGTCCATGAGGTTGCAAAGAATTGGACACAACTGAGCAACTAACACACACACACACAGGCAATCACATGTATTTCTCTAAACCTCACAACAACTCTGTAAGAGGCAATTACTGCCCATTCTCAGTTTTTTAACAAAACACTGGTAAAGGAATGGTAGGTGTTGGGATCTGTAATAGTACAGGCAACGAAGTTAAGGCTATACCAAAGTCTGTGAGGGACATGTTCATCCAGATTTCCTAAGGGAAAAAAAATATAATACAAATCTTACAACTCAATTCAGTGAAGAATCACTACTCAGAGAACTTCTGACCCTGGAATTCCCCTGCTGGTTTATATGTGTGAAATTCTAAGAAATAGGCAACCTTGTTTGTAGCATCCTTACTTGTGTGTGTGTTGAAAAAAAGTGAGGAATTAAACTAAAATATCCACTAAACAATAAATGATCAAATAGATTATGATTCATCTATACATGGAAAGCTATGAAGCTTAAAATTAGATAGGTACATTATTGTAGGGAGGATATCAAGATGACAGAGTAGGACACTGAGCTCACCTCCCCCCATGAACACATCAAAAATGCATCTATGCAAGGAGCAATTCTCATTGAAAACAGACTGGCAGAGGGACTCATACAACCAAGGGTGTAAGGAAAGATCCAAATGGAGTTAGGTAGAAAGGGAAGAGCATCGGTCATGGAAACCTGTATCCCTAGGAGGAAGACACAGACAAGGAAGGGGATTATACCAGCGTGGAGTCCTCCCTGGAGAGTGAGCTGTTCAAACCACAGTGGACACCCCAGCCCTGGGGTCTGACACTGGGAAGACAAGTCCCCCTAGCTAGCTTGAAAACCAGTAGTACAAACACAAGGGCTGTAAAAAATCTAGACTTTTTCTCATGAAGAAATATACATGCTTGCTTTCTGCCGGGAACAAGGCAGAGGAAGCAGAATTAAACTGCCCGGGACTCTGGCTGGTTTCCATGACTACCCTGGGCACCCTGGACCACGCTGAGTGCCCCACTCTGGTCCCTGTGGCTCTGCTGCTGCTCCACACTAGGGCAAAGGCTTCCAGGGCCAAGGAGGGAGCACGGATGGGTGGAAAGAGCCAGCTTGGACCCTGCACAGCTTCCAAACAGAGTGAGAGTGATCATTACTGGCATTCATGGAGGCATTACATCAGAAACAGTCTGGATCTCAAACTGATGTGCCAACACTGTCTCGCCATGAACATCAGACCTCACTGGATGCCTATCCTGGCCCCTCTTGTTCCAGCACTACTCCTTTCTGGGTTGAAAGTGCTATTGCTCAGAGGAGGAAGAGTGCACACTTAGAGGAAATGGAACCCACTTGGATCCAACCGTCAGGTTTCTGCTCCAGAACACTAAGACATGAACCCACCTCAGCAGGGCAGTGTTCACCAGTGAGCATAGGAAAAGCCTTGGCTCGCACCTGGTTCCAGCTCTAGCCCCTCCATCTCCATTCCTACCTCCCACCAATGTGAGAGCTGCCAACTCACCCTCATGGAAGACGTGAACCCTGATCATGTCAGATACAGATCTTCCACCAAAGCCAATGAGCACACGTTGACTACACAGCAATGCTCCCACAAAAGGACACTCCTTCAAGACCAGGGTAGGTAATTATGTCACCTAATTTCATAGAGACAAAGAAAGTTAAGCAAATGATAAGACAGAGGAATTTGTTCCAAAGAAAAGAACAAGAAAAAAGAAAACCTGAAAAAAAAAAAAACTAAAAGAGAAGTACTTTATCAGATAAAGAGTTAAAAGCATTAGTAAAAATAATGCTAACTGAAATAGGGAAAAGAACAGATGAACAGATAATTTTAACAAGGAACTAAAAAATATTTTTTAAGAAATAGAATTAAAGAGTACAATAACAATGACAGAAAAAACACTAGAAGGAATTAATACCAGACTAGGTGATACAAGAGAACTCATAAGTGATCTTAAATTCGGAATAGAAACCGTCCACTTTAGACAGCAAAAATGAAAACAAAAAATGAGAACAATTTAGGGGACAATAGTAACAGTACTAACATTCATATTATAGGGGTCCCAAAAGGAGAAGGGGCTTCCCTGATAGCTCAGTTGGTAAAGAATCCACCTGCAATGCAGGAGACACTGGTTTGGTTCCTGGGTTGGGAAGATCCACTGGAGAAGGGAAAGGCTACCCACTCCAGTGCTCTCAGGCTTCCCTTGTGGCTTAGCTGGTAAATAATCCACCTGCAATGTGGGAGACCTGGGTTTGATCCCTGGTTTGGGAAGATCCCCTGGAGAAGGGAAAGGCTACACATTCCAGTATTCTGGCCTGGAGAATTTCATGGAATTCCATCTAGAAGCTTTCATAAGCCTTTTATCCTTCTCCATCAGAGGGCAGACAGACTGAAAACCACCATCACAGAAAACTAACCAATTGAATCATATGAACCAAAGCCTTGTCTAACTCAATGAAACTATGAGCCATGCCATGTAGGGCCACACAAGAGGGGTGGGTCATCGTGGAGAGTTCTGACAAAATATGATCCACTGGAGAAGGGAATGGCAAACCACTTCAGTATTCCTGCCTTGAGAACACCATGAACAGTGTGTAAAGGCAAAAAGATAGGACACTGAAAGATGAACTCCCCAGGTTGGTAGGTGCCCAGTGTGCTACTTGAGATCAGTGGAGAAATAAATCCAGAAAAATTGAAGAGATGGAGACAAAGCAAAAACAACACCCAGTTGTGGATGTGCCTAGTGACAGAAGCAAGGTCCAATGTTATAAAGAGCAATACTGCATAGGAACCTGGATGGTTAGGTCCATGAATCAAGGCAAATTGAAAAAGATCAAACAGGAGATGGCAAGAGTGAACATCAACATTTTAGGAATCAGCAAACTAAAATGGACTGGAATGGGTGAATGTAACACAGATGACCATTATATCTACTACTGTGGGCAAGAATCCCTTAGAAGAAATGCAGTAGCCATCATAGTCTACAAAGAAGTCCAAAATGCAGTACTTGGATGCAGTCTCAAAAATGAGAGAATGATCTCTGTTCATTTCCAAGGCAAACCATTCAATATCATGGTAATCCAAGTCTATGCCCCAACCAGTAATGCTGAAGAAGCTGAAGTTGAATGGTTCTATGAAGACCTACAAGACTTTCTAGAATTAACACCCCCAAAAAATGTCCTTTTCATTATAGGGGACTGGAATGCAAAAGTAGGAAGTCAAGAAACATCTGGAGTAACAGGCAAATCTGGCCTTGGAGTACAGAATGAAGCAGGGCAAAGGCTAATAGAGTTCTGCCAAGAGAACGCACTGGTCATAGAAAACACCCACTTCCAACAACACAAGATGAGACTCTACACATGGACATTACCAGATGGCAAACACCAAAATCAGGTTGATTACATTCTTTGCAGCCAAAGATGGAAAAGCTCAATACAGTCAGCAAAAACAAGAACAGAAGCAGACTGTGGCTCAGATCATGAACTCCTTATTGCCAAATTTAGACTGAAATTGAAGAAAGTAGGGAAAACCACTAGACCATTCAGGCATGACCTAAATCAAATCTCTTATGATTATACAGTGGAAGTGAGAAATAGATTTAAGGAACTAGATCTGATAGAGTGCCTGATGAACTATGGATGGAGGTTTGTGACATTGTACAGGAGACAGGGAGCAAGACCATGCCCAAGAAAAAGAAAGGAAATAAAGCAAAATGGCTGTCTAAGGAGGCTTTACAAATATCTGAGAAAAGAAGAGAAGTGATAGGCAAAAGAGAAAAGGAAAGATATACCCATCTGAATGCAGAATTTCAAAGAATAGCAAGCTTCTTATCTCTCCTTCTATTCTTTGAAATTCTGCATTCAGATGGGTATATCTTTCCTTTTCTCCTTTGCCTATCACTTCTCTTCTTTTCTCAGATATTTGTAAAGCCTCCTTAGACAGCCATTTTGTGGAGACTCCTTAAAAAACTGGAAATAGAACTGCCCTATGATCCAGCAATCCCACTGCCGGGCATACACACTGAGGAAACCAGAATTGAAAGAGACACATGTACCCCAATGTTCATCGCAGCACTGTTTATAATAGCCAAGACATGGAAGTAACCTAGATGCCCATCAGCAGATGAATGGATAAGAAAGCTGTGGTACATATACACAATGGAGTATTACTCAGCCATTAAAAAGAATACATTTGAATCAGTTCTAATGAGGTGGATGAAACTGGAGCCTATTATACAGAGTGAAGCCAGAAAGAAATACACCAATACAGTATACTAACGCATATATATGGAATTTAGAAAGATGGTAACAATAACCCTGTGTACGAGACAGCAAAAGAGACACTGATGTATAGAACAGTCTTATGGACTCTGTGGGAGAGGGAGAGGGTGGGGAGATTTGGGAGAATGGCATTGAAACATGTATAATATCATGTATGAAACGAGTCACCGTCCAGGTTCGATGCACGATACTGGATGCTTGGGGCTGGTGCACTGGGATGACCCAGAGGGATGGTATGGGGAGGGAGGAGGGAGGAGGCTTCAGATTGGGGAACACAGGTATACCTGTGGTGGATTCATTTTGATATATGGCAAAACCAATACAATATTGTAAAGTTAAAAAATAAAATAAAATTTAAAAAAAAGAAAGAAAGAAACTGGAGCCTAATATATGGAGTGAAGTAAGCCAGAAAGAAAAACACCAATACAGTATACTAACACATATATATGGAATTTAGAAAGATGGTAACAATAACCATGTATACGAGATAGCAAAAGAGACACTGATGTATAGAACAGTCTTTTGGACTCTGTGGGAGAGGGAGAGGGTGGGATGATTTGGGAGAACAGCGTTGAAACATATATAATATCATATATGAAACGAGTCGCCAGTCCAAGTTCGATGCACGATACTGGATGCTTGGGGCTGGTGCACTGGGACGACCCAGAGGGATGGTATGGGGAGGGAGGAGGGAGGAGGGTTCAGGATGGAGAACACATGTATACCTGTGGCGGATTCATTTTGATATATGGCAAAACCAATACAATATTGTAAAGTTAAAAAATAAAATAAAAAAAGAAAGCCTTCCTCAGTGATTAGTGCAAAGAAAAAGAGGAAAACAAAAGAATCGTAAAGACTAGAGATCTCTTCAAGAAAATTAGAGATACCAAGGGAACATTTCATGCAAAGATGGGCTCAATAAAGGACAGAAATGGTATGGACCTAACAGAAGCAGAAGATATTAAGAAGAAGTGGCAAGAATACAGGAGAACTGTACAAAAAAAGATCTTCATGACCCAGATAATCACGATGGTATACTCACCCAACTACAGCCAGACATCCTGGAATGCGAAGTCAAGTGGGCCTTAGGAAGCATCACTATGAACAAAGCTAGTGGAGGTGATGGAATTCCAGTGGAGCTATTTCAAATCCTGAAAGATGATGCTGTGAAAGTGCTACACTCAATATGCCAGCAAATTTGGAAAACTCAGCAGTGGCCACAGGACTGGAAAAGGTCCGTTTTCATTCCAATCCCAAAGAAAGGCAATGCCAAAGAATGCTGAAACTACCGCACAATTGCACTCATCTCACACACTAGTAAAATAACGTTCAAAATTCTCCAAGCCAGGCTTCAACAGTATGTGAACGTTGAACTTCCAGATGTTCAAGCTGGTTTTAGAAAAGACAGAGGAACCAGAGATCAAATTGCCAACATCTGATGGATCACTGAAAAACCAAGACCTTTCCAGAAAAACATCTACTTCTGCTTTATTGACTATGCCAAAGCCTTTGACTGTGTGGATCACAATAAACTGTGGAAAATTCTTCAAGAGATGGGAATACCAGACCACCTGACCTGCCTCTTGAGAAACCTATATGCAGGTCAGGAAGCAACAGTTAGAACTGGACATGGAACAACAGACTGGTTCCAAATAGGAAAAGGAGTACATCAAGGCTGTATATTGTCACCCTGATTATTTAACTTCTATGCAGAGTACATAATGAAAAATGCTGGGCTGGAAGAAGCACAAGCTAGAATCAAGATTGCTGGGGGAAATATCAATAACCTCAGATATGCAGATGACACCACCCTTATGGTAGAAAGTGAAGAAAAACTAAAGAGCCTCTTGATGAAAGTGAAAGAGGAGAGTGACAAAATTGGCTTAAAACTCAACATTCAGAAAACTAAGATCATGGCATCCAGTACCATCACTTCATGGCAAATAGATGGGGAGACAGTGGAAACAGTGTCAGACTATTTGGGGGGGCTCCAAAATCACTGCAGATGTTGACTGCAGCCATGAAATAAAAAGATGCTTACTCCTTGGAAGGAAAGTTATAACCAATCTATTAAAAAGCAGAGACATTACTTTGCCAATAAAGGTCCATCTAGTCAAGGCTATGGTTTTTCTGGTAGTCATGTATTGATGTGAGAGCTGGACTATAAAGAAAACTGAGTGCCAAAGAATTGATGCCTTTGAACTGTGGTGTTGGAGAAGACTCTTGAGAGTCCCTTGGACTACAAGGAGATCCAACCAGTCCATCCTAAAGGAAATCAGTCCTGAATATTCATTGGAACGACTGATGTTGAAGCTGAAATTCCAATACTTTGGCCACCTGATGTGAAGAGCTGACTCATTTGAAAAGACCCTGATGCTGGGAAAGATTGAGAGCAAGAGAAGGGCACGACAGAGGATGAGATGGTAGGATGGCATCACCGACTCAATGGAGATGAGTTTGAGAAAACTCCAGGAGTTGGTGATGGACAAGGAGGCCTGGCATGCTGCAGTTCATGGGGTCGCAAAGAGTCGGACATGACTGAGTGACTGAACTGAACTGAAAAGAAGAGAAAGGAGTATAAAATGTGTTTGATGAAATTATGAAGGAAAATGTTCCAAATGTGCAAAAGGTAACAGATATCCAGGTACAGGAAGCATTGAGAGTCAATCAACAGATAAATAGATAAAGAAGATGTGGTATATGAATGCAATGGAATATTACTCTGCCATAGAAAAGAACAAATTTTGATACTTGCAAGAACACAGATGGACCTAGGGGCAATTATGCTCAGTGAAATAATGCAGAGAGAGAAAGCCAAATAGTATATGTTCTCACTAAATTTGAAATCTATAAAATATACTAATGAGTATAACAAAATAGAAAAAGATTTATCAATAAAGAGAATAACTAGTAGTTACCAGTGGGCAGAGGAATGGAGGGGAGAAAAGATAGGGTTAATGTATTAAGAGTATAAAGTACTAAACACAAAATAATAAAGTACTAAAGATATACTCTACAGAACATGGCATTTAGCCAATATTTGTAATAACTTTAAATGGAGTATAATCTATAAAAACATTGTATTACTGTGCTGTACACCTGAAACTAATATAGCAAGTCAACTTATACTTGAATAAAAATAAAATTAAATAGGTACATTTTTATAAGTTAATGTGTAAAATCTCTAAGGTACATTAAGCCAAAAAATGTAAAGAATAGAAGAGTGTACAAAATGTGATCTCTTTGATGTGATAATCATACTTTTTATAATACAGATAATATTTAATGTAATATTAGAGGTCATTTTGGCATTTTTTCATAATATCTACTAGTATACATAATTTATTGTATACACACCCACATACTGTGAATGGAAAGAATGTTGCAATATAGGGAAGTGTATTTTATAACTTTCAGAGTAATTTGAATTTTTTATATTTATATAGTATTTTTATGTTAGTCATTCATTCCTTGCTTTGTGACCCCACGGACTGTAGCCTACCAGTCTCCTCTGTTCATGGGATTTCCCAGGCAAGAATATTGGAGTGGGTTGTCATTCCCTTACTCCAGGGGATTTTCCTGACCCAGGGATCAAACCTGGGTCTCCTGCATTGCAAGCAGATTCTTTACTGTTTGAGCCACCAGGGAAATCTATGGGTGGGAAATTATGGATTATTATTCAATCTGTCATACTTTTATGTATTAAAGGTTCATAAAATAAATATTATATTCTGAAATGTCCTTCCTCTACTAAACACTTCAGTACTCCTTAAATTAGATCTCACATACTTGGGGAAGCATTACAGAGTTTACAAAACTATAAGTGATGTCTTCCATGAGCCATAACACCAAAACCAAAAATCCTCACAAAACACAAAGCAATACAAAAAACATTGAGCTAAATATGGAGTTGAAAATCCACACAGAAACCAGGCCTTCCCTGAAGGTGTGTTTAATCTGAAAACCTTGAACTTTGCTGGTTTTCAGTACCTCAGTGGGATGAGTTGGTCTGACAAGTCTAGGAGCAAAACCTGAGATGTTACACATTAAGACAGGTACCCAAAATAACTATGTTGATGGAAAGGGGGCACATAGAAAAATGTGCATGGTGGCCAAATGAAGCAAAAAGAAAGACAAGCTGTGTCTGTTAGACTTAGGTTGGTAAAGTAATCTTATCTTCCTTAATAATTCTATATCTAGCACTTCTCTCATACAGTCCTGGGATTTGACTTTTACCACACTCTCATGAAGTGAATTCAAGAGACAAAATTTTATAAAATTTTGTTTCCAGAGTAGTAGAGCTCCCTAGTACTGGCAGAAACAAAGGTTAATAATCTCAATGCAAGTTCTGAAGATTAAAGTTCCAACAAACAGCTGTAATTATTACATCTAAAAATGTGAGGAAACACAATAACCTAATCAAGAACACAGACTGCAGAATAAGATAGACACAGAGTATGGATACTAAAAATATAAGAAACAATGTATAAAACAAATACAGTCACAATGTTTAAAGAAATAATAGGAGATACAGAAAATATTATAAAGAAATGAAACAACTGAAAGTGATCAGGACTATATTTAAAGGGATACAAAATATAATCACTGAAATTTAAACTTCATTTGATGTGTTTAAATGATGAAGCAGAGCTGTTGAGAACATCAACAAACTGTAAGAGAAATATGAAAAGATTATTCATAATTCAACTCAGAATTGAAATTATGACATGAAACTATGAAAGAGAGGTTGGGTGAAATCAGTGACCAACAACAAGTCCCAACAGCCTTTAACTGGAAATCCACACAGAATAAAAAGAAGGGGGCAAAATCAACATTCTGATGCTGTAAATTTTTCAGAATTGATTTAAAAAACAATTTTTAGATATAAGAATCACTCTGAGTTAAAAAAAAAAAAAAAGAAAAACACCTTCTTTTAGTCACAGCATAGTAAACTGCAGAATATGAAAGCAAATGAGAAGATATTAAAGCACCTGAGACTTTTCACTGTCAGTGATGGAAGCCAATTGCACTGGATGACCTCTCTATGGTATATCTACAAGGATGATGAAACCACTCTCATCTAGATCTCATCATCTCGGAGAAGGCAATGGCACCCCACTCCAGTACTTTTGCCTAGAAAATCCCATGGATGGAGGAGCCTGGTGGGCTGCAGTCCATGGAGTCACTAGAGTTGGACACGACTGACCAACTTCACTTTCATTTTTCACTTTCATGCATTGGAGAAGGACATGGCAACCCACTCCAGTGTTCTTGCCTGGAGAATCCCAGGGACGGGGGAGCCTGGTGGGCTGCCATCTATGGGGTTGCACAGAGTTGGACACAACTGAAGCAACTTAGCAAGCAAGCAAGCAAGCACGATCTCATCATCTAGTGTATTGGATCCCTCCAACATCCCTTCTCCTGCCTCTGAATCCCTCCATCCTTCCCTGTGCTTTCCTATTTCCAGCTCCATCCTTCCATCATACCATAGTGTTAGCTGCTCAGTCATGTCCATCTCTTTGTGACCCCATGGACTGTAGCCTTCCAGGCTCCTTTGTCCATCGGATTCTCCAGGCAAGAATATTGGAGAGGTTGGCCATTCTCTTCTCCAAGGGATCTCCCCAGCCCAGGGATCGAACCAAAGTCTCCTGCCCTTTCAGGTGGATTCTTTACCAGCTGAGCCACCAGAAAAGTCCCCCATGGTATGGTCTATCATACCATAGATATGATATAAAGTCATTTTCTGCTTATTTCACAGCTTATGCAGATTGTCTCTTGTTGCTCCTCTACTCCTTGGATCTTTGCCTTGAATTCAGTAATTTCCACAGTCTTTGAAAAGCTGCTGCTGCTGCTGCTGCTAAGTCTCTTCAGTTGTGTCCGACTCTGTGCGACCCCATAGATGGCAGCCCACCAGGCTTCCCTGTCCTTGGGATTCTCCAGGCAAGAACACTGGAGTGGGTTGCCATTTCCTTCTCCAATGCATGAAAGTGAAAAGTGAAAGTGAAGTCGGTCAGTCGTGTCCAACTCTTCACAACCCCATGGACTGCAGCCTACCAGGATCCTCCATCCATGGGATTTTCCAGGCGAGAGTACTGGAGTGGGGTGCCATTGCCTTCTCCGTTTTGAAAGGTTAACTTTCTTTAAAGAGTTTCTGCTAATCCCTCAGTATTTACCTTCAGAGCTCTTATCTCTTGCTTTCTGTGTGTGATTTATGCCCTTTATCAACTTATAGACTGCCTGTCCCCAATTTCCCCACAAATTACCACATTTTTTAAAGTAATTAATAGGAATTAGTTTTGATATGACAATATTTTATAGAATAGCAAGTATTGGAGAACTTTTGATTAGTAACTGGTCCAAAGTCATATTCCAACAAAAGAAGCCAGGTGGCCTGAATTACCAGGTGGCCTGATTGGTTCTGGGTGAGCCTCTGTAGGAAAGGCTGAAATGAAAGCAGGGGCCATGAAAGTTATCATCTAATAAGAGCAGTATAGTAGCATCAGACCTGGAAATGCTGTCCCCTGGTGTGTGTGCTCTGGCTCTCTCCTGAAAGCATAAGGGATTAAACACAGAGGAATTATACAGACATAAGCTAGACAAAAGCATTACTAAAGTTCTAGTGACTATATTCTTTGGTCAAAGTATAAAATTTTGTAGAGCAGAACAAATCTGATTCCATATCACATCTGTTTCTTTTGCTTTAATCTTTGTAGCCTATTGTTTTTGCTACAAGTCAGTCATTAAAGGGATGTTGCCTATACCTTTGGAGAAGGAAATGGCAACCCACTCCAGTCTTCTTATCTGGAAAATCCCATGGACACAGGAAACTGGTGGGCTATAGTCTACAGTCACAAAGAGTCAAGCATGACTGAAGCAACTTATATACCTTAAAGTATACATAATGACCCATCTCTGGAATTCCTGCCTCCCCATGTCTTAGTATTAAGCAGAAATACCTTTGTTTAAGCTCACAGCAAACATTCTCATCAAGCCCACTTATGAATGGATGCAGAAAGGAAGAAATTAGAACTAGGAAATATTTGCAACAACTTAGTCTTTTAAACTTTACCTCCTTACCCCCTTCCCCCTTTTGCTCTATAAAAGAAACTAGCATCCAAACCCCAGCAAGATGGTTCTTTGAGACACTAGTCCAGCATCTTCTTAGAAAGCTGGCTTTTTTAATAAAACATTTATTTCTTGCCCCCCAAATTTTTCTCTCCATATATTGGCCTGTCATTTGGCAAGCAGTATGAGCTTGGACTCAGTAACAAAATCTCCTGCTTCCCAGAAAGCAGGGTGGTGTAGGAATAATGACAAATTTAACTTATAAACCATGTTCTGTGCTAAGTCACTTCAGTCATGTCCAACTCTTTGCAACCCCGTGGACTGTAGCCCTCCAGGCTCCTCTGTCCATGGGATTCTCCAGGCAAGAATACTGGAGTGGTTTGCCATGCCCTCCTCCAGGGGATCTTCCCCACCCAGGGATGGAACCAGCGTCTCTTATGTCTCCTGCACTGGCAGGCAGGTTCTCTACCACTAGTGCCATGTGGGAAGCCCTTACTTGCTATCTGAAATCCTCATTCTATTCTTCAACTTCTCTGAACACAATTTTCTCATCTGTAAAATTGTGTATGAGGACATTTTCTGAAGAGAAATGATATAAGACATTAAAAATATCTGACATACTCTCTCCCCGGCAAACTGATTACCAACTTTTGCTGATCCTCCAATACTTCTCTGCCAGTTTATAAGTTCGATACCCCAATCTACTACCTTATCAGTTACTAATGTTTAGCTTTATTTCCTGGACCCTGATATTCTTTAGAGATTCATTCAAGAGTTTTCTTTGTTTTTTTTTTGTTTGTTTGTTTTTTGTTTTTTTAAATTTTATTTTATTTTTAAACTTTACATAATTGTATTAGTTTTGCCAACCTGAGTATTTTAAATGCAAGTAAATGCAAGTAATTAATCCTTGAAGTGACAGTGTCCCTTGTATGACACCAGAGAGTAGATTTTGAAAAGTAATTGTAAACTGGATATTGCATTAAATAGGCTAAAAATTTTGTTGAAATCAGTAAAGGATGGAATCTCTATTGTATAGAACAGAATAGGATGAAAGAAAATAAATATCAAAGTTATCTAGAACCTCAAATAGTAAAGAGATGGGGGAGAGGGATACCCATTACATATCTCTATTCAAACTATGACTCCTTGTGTTTCACCAAGATGAAGGCAATTAGGAATATTATTTCACT
Organism: Bubalus kerabau; assembly: GCF_029407905.1. NCBI lineage: Eukaryota > Metazoa > Chordata > Mammalia > Artiodactyla > Bovidae > Bubalus > Bubalus kerabau. The sequence goes on along the minus strand of NC_073627.1, from coordinate 77,497,058 downwards.
CCCTACAGAAAAGGTGATGAATCTGAAGAACTAATCTGAGAGACCTTAGCTATGACTATGTATTATCAGAGGAGAAGACTAACTAGCACAAGATTGATAATCCTGCATGTAGCCAAGAATATGTCCTCTTGACTAAATAGGAGAAAATATCCAAAATAGATAGGACTCACTGGGGCTATGTCTGCAATAACAAAGAGGTGTGATTATAAGGATATAGGTCAAATAGACCAATTATGCTAAAGTAGCAACTCCCAAATATGAGATAGAAAGAATTAAATTCTTTCTCATAAGACACGGACCATGAAAACTGGGTGAGCGGAAGACTCTGCTTCTTCCTCAGGGACTCCGGCTGGTGAAGTTTCCATCTACCATCAGGCGATCTGCACACACCTTTATAGCTTGTGCAAAGGGAAAGCTGTTCAGTGTATTCCTCTTCACATATTATTCACTTGGATATTTGTTAATTTGATGACTTAAAACTGAAGTGGTACTGCTATCTTTTTAAAGTCACATACCACATGTCACTTCCACTTTTTCTTAACCAAAGCAAATTATCTGAGCATGCTTAAATTACAAAGGGGCAGAAAATAAGCTGAAGCTCCGATACTTTGGCCAAGGTATGGGAGCTCTATTATTTGCCTCGAAAAAGTGGTAAAGCTGGGTATTTATGAGAGCCCTCATGACTAACTTGCAATCTCATAAAACTATAAATATAAGTAAATGTATAAGCTATTAAGGACAAAATCATTCTACTTGGAAATAAAATTAGAGTTACATGAGAAATTCTGGGAGAGAAGGGCATATTTCAAGAACTGCCTGTGCAACCATATTGATCTTCAAATATGGAAGAAAAAGAATTATTCACTATATCTTTGGATGGTTAGGAAATATGCCCTTTCTCCAAAAATTTCTTCAGGAAATACCTCCAGATATTGAAGGCTGAATTTCAGAAAGAATTTTTGAGCAGGGATGTTGTTGATGAAAATGGGTGCTGACAGATCCATTAACTGAAGAGGTCAGTAAACCTCTGACAGAGGGTCAGAAAACCCTGACAGCAATGTCTGCAGCACCTTAGAATTATCTAAGTGTTGAAACAAACATACTACACGAAATACACAATATAAAAGTCCATAGCAATGTTTTCATGGTTCTAGTTAGATTAATAGGATACTGAGGACTGAAAAGATAAAATCATAAAATACAGTACTTCTCTTTCCCATATAATCAGGTCCATAGTCATCATGGGCTATTTGAGGTATACAAAAGATTAATAGCAGCCTGAAAAGTTTTAAGATAAGCAATACTATTCATATATATATATATATATATATATATGTATATATATGCTACAAATTCACTCAATTTTTAATTTAAAACAATCATGATTAATCCAATAAAAGATAAAAAGCTGAATAAAACCAAGTACCAGTACATTTTATACAGATAAAAGGAGAGATGCAATCTACCATATCCTTCTACTTCTCTGTATATTCATTCTTTTAATTTTTGAGAGTTTGACATTGAAACTCCAACTAAAAATCTTTATCTACTTAAAAAATAATTGTAATATATAGTGGAACTATATGTAATCTTGTTCTGTATTTTCCAAGTCTCCTGCAAATATGTTCCCATACTTTAATAATTAAATTTTTTTTTTAAAAAAGAGACATAAAAAAAAACTGAAAGGTAGGATGTAGAATCAAGAGTATGATTCCAAAATTAAAGTAAGTTTTTCCATATGCAAAAGACATGCTTAAAGTAAAATCCAAAGGCTAAAATTTAAAAAAGTAGACAAAATTTTCTGCTTGATATAAATATTGCCACCATTCTTTTCCTCCTGTTTTGTAAGTAGGCAAAATTTATGGGAAATATTTTAAGGTGAAATAAGAAAGAAGATTTAAATAATGATGAAAGGCACAGACATACTGAATCTATATACATCTATATAAATAGATATATCCAACAAATAGCAAGGTATTCCAATATATAAAGAGAAAATTCTGTTATGAATACTAGGAATAATGAAAAAACACAACGGTAGTGATGTTTTAATTCACTGCTATTATTATATGGCAGTTAAATAAAAGTAGAGATACAGGACCTCTGTAGATCAAACAGTAAAGAATCTGTCTGCAACGCAGGAAACCCACATTCAACCCCTGGGTTGGGAAGATCCTCTGGAGAAGGGAACGTCAATCCACTCCAGTATTCTTGCCTGGAGAATCCCATGGACAGAGGAGCCTGGCGGACGATGGTCCATGGGATCTCAAACAGTCGGACATAACTAAGCGAGTAACACTACTTCTACTACTACTACTAGAGATACGGGAAATTAGTAATATATAAATTATGGGAGTTGGTTCCATTATATGTCTTTTTCTACTTTTCTTATTTTTCTTTGCATCAGCTAATGAGCTTAAGTTAGCTGAGAGTTTTGAGCCATAGCAGAGCTTTTGAGGGCATAATGACTTACAATTTAGCTAATAATAGTATCAGCACCCTTTTCATGCATGGCAGAAATCTCTGAAGCCACAGTCTTAAAAATTATCTCATAATTCAAGATATACATCCTTGGATATGCCCACTGAAATAATTTCAACATTGTTTAATCAACATTCTGCTCTTTTCCCTGTCCACATTTTAATTAACCAGCTGTCTTTTTTCTTTATTCTGATTTTTTCTTTTACAATTTGTTTATTACATTATTTGCTTATAATCTTGGACTGAACTGATTCCTTAGAAAATAGTTTCTAAAAGCATGAAGAAATAGCATCCTATCTTTCAAGAAGATAATCCAAGTTCATTCTCAGGAAAACTAGACAGCCAAAGGCATTGATGGACTTGATGTCCTGCTGTCTTAAACAGAATTGTTGTTTTGTGATGAAAAAGTCAAATACACTGCATTTAGTCTCAGTAAATTCACTCTAGTCTAAATATGTTAGATTCAAACTTCTCATGTGTGGAAAAAGGTAATTAATGTACTATAAATGAATGAATATAAACTAAGTTGTTGGAATTCATAATGAAGAATGAAATTAAGGACTTAATTCTGCTTCTTAGCAGTGAAATGAATATTAGTCAGTTGGATTATTTTTCAGTTGAAGTTTTACAAAAGTGCAAACTAGGAAACACAAACTAAACCAAATTATAAATCATGTGAAAAATATAAATGCAAATTTAGTTTGAGAAAGTAAACTAATATTTGATTGACTGAAACATGAGCATGGAAGATTGTGATTTTTAATTCCTTAAGTGTCATAAGTTGAGTGGCAATACATGTTTTTATTTCAGTGAAAATTTGTTTCTATGATGATCAACCCTATCTTAGCAGTTATAAAATCTAATCCCTCATTTTTCACATACAGAGTCACCTGGAGAAGTACCTTCTTCAAGGCCATACTACCAGCACAGAGACTGGGACTTGGGCATCAGTCCTTTTCTTTCCAGATATCTGAAGATCACTGTCATCTCTTACTATCTGACTTGTCAGACATATTTGGGACTAGTAAATTTTAAAACGACCTTTGGAAATATCAGAACTGTATTTTATCAGAAACATGCAATGGGGACTATTCATGAAGAAATGCAGAAAGAGTGTTAGTTTTGGAATTTCCAAAGATGGAAAAAAGAAGAGGAAAGGAAGAATAAAAGTCTGACCTGGAGAAGGAGCTCAGTGTGCTCAGTCACTCGTGTCCGACTCTTTGCAACCCCATGGACTGGAGCCCACTAGGCTCCTCTGCCCATGGGATTCTCCAGGGAAGAATACTGGAGTGGGTTGTCACTTCCTCCCTCGGGGATCTTTCCGACCCAGGTATTAAGGGCCAGACTGGGAGAGCTCCTATGAGGACTAAGGAGGAAAAACCATGTAACATCTGGATCAGGACATGACAGGTCTCAAAGTCAGGAATTTATGAAGGAAAAGGCAGACGGTATCTTCTACCTGATGGTGCAGGCAGGAAATGAGGCAGAAAGGGGTGCTGCCTGCCAAACTCGTAAGTTAGGGTTGCACAAAAGTGCTCTGCAGAGGAAAGAAGTGGCAGTTGTTCTTTGATGGATGTGGTGAGGCTGCTAGCTAGATGGCCATGTCCTAGAAAGGTATGCTAGCACAAAAGCCAGTAAGGAGTTAGAAGTGACATGACTGTGTGATGGTATTTTCATGCAAGGAGGAATAAATAACATCAATTTGGGCTTCTCTGGTGAATCAGACGGTAAAGAATCCACCTGCAATGGGTTTGATCTCTAGGTGGGGAAGATCCCTTGGAGAAGGGAATAGCAACCCATTCCAGTATTCTTGCCTGGAGAATACCATGGACAGAGGAGCCCTGGGCGTTACAGTCCATGGGGTCACTAAGAATCCGACAGCACTGAGTGACTTAACACTTTCACTTTCAGGATTATTTTAGGATTAGGATCACTGAAATGAATAACAATACTGCCTTCAGTGTTGGGAGTTTTCTGACTTGTTATGTGAATTTGAGACAAGGCCTGAAGAAGTGTGTCTGATATTGTGGGTTCATGGTAAGGCACTCAAATACACAGGTTCCCCCCCTCCCCGCCCACCCGCTACCCCACCACCACCCCGTGCCCCGTGAATTCATTGCTCTGAAGGGTGGGGAGAGTGGTGGAGGAAGGGGAGGATTCCTATTGGCTGACCAACCCACTTTGAGGAATATCAGTCACTTAAGTCCGCAGGAAAGTCCCTGGATTTTCCATCCTTTGTTTTAGGTACAGACTGAGTTTATGTATGTTCTCAATTAAGTGTCAGGAAGAGAGATTCATATGAGAAGGATTCACACAGAGAAACATACAAATAAACTCACAGAAGAGGCCACATAGAGATTCAGACACCCAAAGAGTAAACCTACTGAGACACAGACAGACAGGCAAAGAGATGTACCCTCACAGACATAAACACACAGACATGCTTCGCATACAGACACAGGGACATAGAAGAGAGAAAGAGAGATAAGCAGAGAGACAATGAGAGACAACGAGAAACAGAAAGGGAGACTCACAGACATAGACATGAAAACTTACATGGCAAGACAGAAATACGCACGGAGAGACAGGGATACAGGCAATTCACACACAGAGGCACACATAGAAAGATACAACAGGAAGAGATACAGGCAGAGAGAATCACATCAAGATCCACAAAGCTGTGCATGCCAGGACTTCAGTCACACCTGCCTCATCAGAATCGCCAGGGCTGAAGTCAGAAACAGGTGGTTTTAAAGACCTGCAAAGAAATTTCTCTGGAAATCTTTTGTATTAAATCTCCGTCACTCCCAAAGTAATGTGTCTATCAGCTATTTCTCTCAATCTAAAAGGGTCTTACCAGTATGCTAGAAATTTGTTACGGTTTTTCAACAATTTAGTTTGTCACTTCTGCCCCATTTTAGGATTTCTTCTTTCTGCCAAATTGATTTATAACTTAATTATTTTTCACTTAGGCTTTTTAAATCTCATTTATTTTACCTTTGTAATATTTTAGGTTCTCAGGTTTTACCTTCACCAACCTTTATGATTTTTGTTTCCATTCTTTTAAAATGTTGTAGCATTACATTTACCTCAATTCATAGGCTAGCTCTTTTTATTCTCAGCTGTGAATTATTAAATTAAGTGGAACAACTTTGATAGCAAGCACTAAAAATTCATGTCAAACTGGCTTAAACAGTAAAAACACTTATAGACTCTCATACCTGGAAATCCATAGGTCAGGTAGGTTTTAGGACCTACTTAATTCAATGGCTCTGTCTCCATTCCCCTGTGATTCTTGGAGAGGCATGAGGGAGTCAGAATATTTCTTTGGTCCTCTTCAAGCTGGTGATCAGATGGCTACAGTATCCCTTGTATTTCTGCCAATAGCCAGCAAGAGACAGCACTGAAGGCTTTCCTTTAAGTAGAAAGGAAAATTTCCCAGAATCCCCTTTTCAAAATCCCCCTTACATTTCATTGGCCCAGATCCAGTTTTGTGCTCTTTCCTGAACCTATCTCTGCAACCAAGTAATACCTACTCTGTTTATTACAGGTGTAGCGGCTTCAACCAATCACTGGCAGGGGAATGGGATTTTTAACTGACTTAGACTAATTATAGCTCACACCTGAGCTGGGGTCACCCTTCAAAACAAGGGTGCTACAATTCAGAAGAGAGAGAGACACCAGAAGGAAAACTAAGGTGTTAGCAGGAAAAGGGGAAAGGTTCCCAGCCAGCTTCTGGGTAAGCAATCAATAATATCCATTATCATCATCATGCATACTAAGTTCCTTCAGTCGTCTCCGACTCTTTGTGACCCTATGGCAGGCGGGTTCTTTACCACTAGTGCCACCTGGGAAGCCCCATTATTATCATGCTGCTGCTGCTGCTGCTAAGTCGCATCAGACTCTGTGCAACCCCATAGACGGCAGCCCACCAGGCTCCCCCATTCCTGGTCATCATAGTCACCTTTATTTTTCCACAAATTGTAACACAAATAAAAATCCCAGGTGCTTCACATTTATTCTGCTTTTCAAAAAAAAAAAAATTAAAGCGATAGTTCTGACCACCCTCTGATTTTTAATTTTGTTGGTTTTTGTTTTTGTTTTTTTTTCAACTAGGAAATTGAGAAATCTGGTAAACTCTTGCCTCCTCCATGAAATCTGCCCTGACTCGTAATTCCCAGGCAGCATTAAGGACACTCTTTCATGATGCTTCATTTATCTTTTGGTCAGAGTGTCCATTCATTTATATTATGTTTATAGAGTGTGCTAGGCTGGGACTGCATGGGGGAGGGACAAGACTATTCATCGTGGAAGGCCCCATTAGGGTCCTAGAATATATTAAGGACACAATGAACATTTACTGAGTTAATTTAAATAGCAGACAATTAGATTGTTTTGGGAGCATATTCACTGGCATAAAAAATATTGTAAAGGATGATTTCAGCTCATGATTTTGAGGAAAACTCACTGCTTTAAACTACTTAGGGAGACTGTCAAGATTTTAACAACTTATAATAAAATCCTACCAAAAACCCTCCTAAAATTGAGAAACAACTTTACAATATAAGAATGATAAGCTAGGGAAGACTATATTGCTATAGTGTATTATACATCCTTAAGTCAAAAATCATGATTTTCATTCATAGATCTCTCAGATGCACTTTTTAACATTTCATTAAACACCTAAGAAAAAATTCAAAACAAAAATAATAGTTCACTTTATATTTTGTATCTCTATATGAAAATGCAATATTACATATGCACATAAATATATAATTATAGATATAATTTTTAAAATATATTTTAAATAACTTTCTGACATTTGCTTTATTAGTTGGTAGGCCGGTTATCAGAGTCATCTTCCACTGTATTATTTATGTTTTGGATTTTTTTCTTAGGTGTTTTAATGAAATGTTAAGAAGTACATTTGAGAGAACTACTGGTTAGAAAACAATAACTTGTATATAAACAAAGTCTTAGGGCTTCCCTGTGGCTCAGCTGGTAAAGAATCCACCTGCAACACGGGAGACCTGGGTTCGATCCCTGGATTGGGAAGATTCCCTGGAGAAAGGAAAGGCTACCCACTGCAGTATGTTGGCCTGGAGAATTCCATGGACTGAATAAGCCATGGGTCGCAAACAGTCAGACACGACTGAATGACTTTCACTTCACTTTCAAACAAAGTCAAGAATCACCATTTACCTGTCACTCTAGAAATAGTTTAATGCTAATTTTGTAAAACAAAAATTTTAAATAATTCAAATAAGATTCAAATAGGACTATAGACTCCGGCTATCTGACGGTAGATACTGTGGATGGATGACCTTCCTATCTGTTCCACCTTCCTTCTATGGGACTTTCCTATACAGAGACCAGAGAGCATTTCCAGACTCCTTCACAGCTAAAGGGGCTTCCCTGGTGACTCAGATGGTAAAGAATCTGCCTGCAATGCAGGAGACCCTAGATTGATTCCTGGGTCAGGAAGATCCCCTGGAGAAGGGGTAGGCAACCCACTCCAGTATTCTTGCCTGGAGAAGTCCATGGATAGAGGAGCCTGGTGGGCTACAATCCATGGGGTCACAAAAGAGTCAGACACAACTGAGTGACTAACACTATTACTACTCACAGCTAAAGGATAAAAATTAGCTCTTGCCCAACAAATAAGAGCACTGAAATTTTGGAAAGTGGAAGTGAATTAGAGGTTCTCTCTAGCCTCCTTTTCAGTTTTAGCTACTGGCAAATAGGGTTGTGGAGACACAGGACTTTCCTGCATCAGGACCCCGGCGTCCTGTCCCTAGTTTTTGAGACGATGTGGTGGCAGCGGTAGCAGCTGGGACGGCAGGAGGTTCCTGATCCCGTGTTCCTACGTGTTGGCTATCAGCTCAGGCATCACACTCGCAAACTATTTCCAAGGTTATTTCAGTGAGGGTAGGTCCTCTGTTGGTTCAGTTCTCCAGTGTTCAGAACATCATTCCCAGGTGGAAGTTGGCTTCTCTAGAAATTCTCACCATTTTACATCAAAAGCTGTGTTACTTTCTATATTCTCTATAAGATGTTGACAGAGCCTATCAGAAACAAGAAGATTAGAAAAAAGAAAATGTGGGAAACATGATAAAATAACAATGCATAGAATCAGAAAATATTAGGTGAAATAACAGAAAGAAGACGAAATATAGGAATGATGGTAGTTATTCCCTCCTTTAAAAATGAAACATACTCCTATAATGAGTGAAATTAATTTATAAATGTTGATGATTGCAAGAAACCTATCTATAACTGTGGATGTAACAAAAATGTCAAGAGTAGAATGATAAGCAAAAATGTCCTTGGTAAAAAGAGAAAAAAGACAAAGTTTCTTTGCATTCATTCTAGAGTGGTTGCAGTGTTAATATCAAAGAAAATGGAATTCAATTTCAAAAGTGTTAAATAGAAAAAAATAATATTATATATTTGATGGAAATAGGAGTCATGAACATTGAGATGCAAAAAACTGATTCTAACAAAATGGAGGTCAATCATGTTTTGTGAAAATTCAGTTCCTTAAAACTCTACAATAGTTTTATGTCAAATAATTTGAATAGTTCTATGTCAAATAGTTTACGTCAATATATAAACAGTTTATGTCAAACAGTTAGAAAGGTGCCATAGCTCTCTAACCTCCTTCACTTAATACAAGCATTCCTAATCATTGACTCAACATTGTTGATTAAAAACATCAACACGCTCAGATGCAAAATGAAATTCTTAAACCTTGAAAAAAAGTGTAGCATTTCATGAAGTACATGACAGTAATTTGACAATGTTTATTTTAGACTATATTATATTTTGATATCTTATAAATGTTTTGTGAGGAATTCTGATTGCCTTTATAATCAGCCAGCAATAAATTTTTTTAAAAAAAGCCATTGGGGAACAATGTTAATTGCTTATTTCTGAATTTTAATTCTTATTTCAATATTTGTATCTTTTCCAAAATTTCCACAGTATTTTTATTACTTTTATATCAGAAAATTTATATTTTAAAGACCACATAGGTTTAACATACCACACATTATCATTATGCATCATAGTGACCTTAGTAACAATTTTTAGCATCCTTTGAATAATTTAAATAATACAGGTTATATTTCTGTTACATTATTATTGTCTTTGCCACTTAACTTATTCCAACTGATCTCATATGCCTTTAGGACATCATTTTTGTACCTTTTTCCTCAGAGAAAGAAGGATGAAATATCTCATTGGTCTTTATAAATACCATTTAAATAGTATAATTCTGCACCTCCATTTCTCCTCCACCCTTTGAGTTACCATTCTGCCAGGTTGAAAGACGACAAAACCACATTTCGTAAAATTAAATTCCCCATTGACCACCTGAACAGTTCAGATGGAATGTTTAGTATCCATCCCCTCTCTGCATTCTAACCAGGCAATGAATTTTCTGTAACACTGACTTTTTTTTTTTTCTCAACAAGATCCATGCTGCTCTGCCTCAATGTCCTGGGAGTCATTAAAGCCTCTTTAAAAAATTCAAGACTCTCCTTCTGGCATTTTGTAATTATCATCCACAGGCCATGCATGCTCACAGCTTCCCCTTTCTCACAAACTCCTGCCTAACTACCAATGCTGAGAACAAACAGAACAATGTAACAATTATTTACAGTCAAGTTTCTCTCACACTCGCTTGGCATTTTAAATTTTTCATGACTGATGCTAGTAAATGGGCTGTATTTAGGGGTAATTAATATTTATGTGTGGAACGGGGAGAACAGAAATAGGCTAATCCTTGGAGAACTTTCACAGTGAAGAATCTTGGCTGTCTCAGGGCTGCAAATATGTTGAGCTGAAAAGTTCCCAGGTGTTTACTTTCCATCTGTTTAAAAAACAAAAAAATCTTTTAACACTTCACACCTGTTTTAAGATTACTTTTCAATCAAAGCAAGATGGATCAAGTAAAAGATTTCATGGAATCTCCTTATTTCCTTCATTTTAGGTTAGATATAGGGTAGCAAATAGGATTTAACTCATCCCCAAATCAAAATAAGGTGAAGTGAAATGTTAGTTGCTCAGTCATGCTCTACTCTTTGCAACCCCATGGACAGTAGCCCACCAGGCTCCCCATCCATGGAATTTCCCAGGCAAAAATGCTGGAATAGGCTGCTGTTTATTTCTCCAGGGAATCTTCCTGACCCAGGAATCAAACCCAGGTCTCCTGCATTGCAGGCAGATTCTTTACCAGCTGAGCCACCAGGGATAACTTCAAAATACATGGGTGCTGTTCAAATCATAATCATAATTCATATGGATTCAATCAAATGTGGTAAGTATAGACATCATCATGAGGGCATATCTGACCCCCCATGTCGGTTGGCACCTCAGCCAGCTGGCATGAGTAGAGAGAGCCAGATTCTGCTAACCAGTCCAGGTACATTTGGGAGCAGAGGCATGTAGTATGACTGAGATCTCAAAGGAGTACAGACTATTTTGATATTATATTGTTATGGAAAACACTGACTGAAACCTCCCACCCTGGCCAGCAACCATAACTATTTGCATTAGTTATTTTATGTCAGGAGGTCTTGGTTCAGTTCAGTTCAGTTCAGTCCAGTCGCTCAGTCGTGTCCAACTCTTTGCAACCCCCATGAACCACAGCACACCGGGCCTCTCTGTCCATCACCAACTCCCGGAGTCCACCCAAACCCATGTCCATTGAGTCCGTGATGCCATCCAACCATCGCATCCTCTGTCGTCCCCTTCTCCTCCTGCCCCCAGTCTTTCCCAGCATCAGGGTCTTTTCAAATGAGTCAGCTCTTCGCATGAGGTGGCCAAAGTATTGGAGTTTCCATCTTGGTAAGAAACATAAAACTAACAAGCCACCAGAGGGCAGAAGAATTTGGGAAAGGTCCAAAGGAGGCGTCACATGTCATACCAACCTCCCAGAATCCTCCTCGCTGGTATCCATCTTGGCTGAGCAATGTGTGTGCCCTCAGGAAGGACCCTGAGTCAGAATGTCTGGCCAGACCCTATCACCATAAAACCTGAGACTCTGAGCCACATGGCAGAGCAGTTCTCCTGCGTTCCTTTACCCTCTGCCCAAGTTCTGCTTCCCAATAAAGTCACTTGTTTTGTCAGCATGCGTGTGTGTCTCCTCAGACAATTCCTTTCTGAGTGTTAGACCAGAGCCCACTCTTGGGCCCTGGAAGGGCTCCTCCTTTCTGCAACAATATCAGTATGATTGCTGAGTCACTATCAGTTAATATTTTTTCTGGGTATTTAGGACATGACCTTTGAAACTGGGGAATAAATTGCCTAAAACGAAGCTCTCCAAAACAACTTTTCGGCAGAGTTCCAGTAGGATCCTTCAGTCTCTCTAACTCCAGTCAGGCCTCTTCTCTACAATCCACATTAGACACACAGCAAAACGCAAGCACCTCTGATTCCTTCTCTTCGTTCTACTTGGTACATCTCTCTTCATGCTGTCCCCATTGCTGAATCTCCTTTGAACTGTACTAAATCGCCCTTGTCCTTCCTTACGTATCAAGAATTTTAAAAACCTCATGCCACATACAACAGTTACCACTGTTTTCAAGAGGTAGGACACATCCCATGAGAATCCGCCTAAGTCCAAGCAATGCCTGGAGTCCTCAGATGCTGTTCCATATGAACTTTTCAGAAAGACAAGTTATCTGTGTTACACTATTGTGTTTGTGTCTAATCTGTCCTATTATAGGGGAATGGGGTTTTTCCCAGCTGTCCTGGGCATATCACCACCATTCACAATGAGGTTTCTATGGAGTAATCTCTTCTCTCAAACAGCCAGTTTACACTAGGACATTTGGAACTGTATCTATTGATAAATTGGGATTTGTCTTTACTACAGGGCCAGACATACTTCAAAACCCTCCTCCGCTCAGTCCTCTCTCCAATTCAATATCCAATTTATCTTCAGAGGCTATCATAATGCCCAGAACAGAGGACGGACTTAATAAATGTTAAATGAAAGAACAAACCCTATAGTGCTTTTAAAATTGAAATGAAGTATCTGACAACTAGCTCTGACTTTTTAATAGTGTTAATACTCAGGATTCCTTCAATTACAAATAATAGCAATTCTCTCTGAACTAGCTTAGGCAAAAGGATAAATTTACTATGAGGCTCTGACAACTATGGAATGAGAGGCAGTTGTTACTTAGGGACCCAAGGGCCACCAAGATTGTCTCTTCATGTCTCCCAGTGTGTTGGCTTCATTATCTCAGACCAGCTTGCTTCACATTGCAGGGCATATGGCTGCCAGCCAAGCAGGATTGGCATTCCTCCCTTTTGTTCCTCAGAAAGGAATCTGATTCACTCATCTTGGGTCATATGCTCATCCAAGATCAGTCATGATAATTGGTCCTTAATGTGTTTAATTGCTTTTTCTCTCCTACTTTCCAAGACTTCAATTGCCTACTTAGCAAATAAATGAATGAAAACTGATAGATTAAAAGCAGTACATTCCAACTGACTTCTTTCCTGACATCATTTCCCTCTTCTGAATTCACTGTCCATTAATAACACCGTACTTTTAATAGTCTCCTGGGCACTTGGACTGGAAATCTATCTGTTTGTCCCAAATTGAATTAGGTTCTAAGTCATTAGTTTTTATTTCTACCAGGCCTTTCCATATCTCATTCCTCATTTTTCTTCTCATTCCTGCCTCCCTATTTCAAGTATATTTTACCCTCTTCCTAGACTAATGGAATAATAGCCTTCTCATTAGGTATCATACTCCCATCCTTTATTGTAACCTAGGCTTCACATGGCTGTCAGAATTTCACTTCATAATAAAACTCAGCATCAAAATTTTTCCTTATTTAGGGGCTCTCAGGGGCTCCCAGTGGCTACTGAATGAAATACAATCTCATTATCTCAACATTTAACATATGTTGAGATGTAACATGTTACATATGAACTTCCATCCTAGAGAAGCTGCCCCGCCTCAGACATAACCTTTGCTCATGCAGACTTTCTTCAATTTGAAATGTTGCCTCCTCTCCCCAAATCAGACCTTTGTTCTACTAGTGAAAACCGTGCCCATCCTTTTATGTTATTTGTGAAACTCTGCCCATTTCAGAGTATAAATTTTCCTTTCTGATGATGCATACATCTTTTAATTCCTTTATCTGTGCCTAACCTAGCGGCACTTGGCTTATGGACATGTCCATGCTTTAGTCATGTTGACATCTGTTTTACCTCTTTACCTGGTTAAATGGACTACTTGAAAGCCAAGTATGGGTCTTATTCATCTTCATAAATCATCCTGTAAGAAGATTGTATCTTCCATAAAATGTTTGTGCTCATAATATTTCTGAAGTAAATTAAGGGACTTTGAGAATTCTTTCCAGGTTTTCATGGCAGAAGACCATATATGCTTGGTATGTCTATCCTGACTTTTATGAAGACGCATAAGATCACTGATAATAGCAGTAGCCTTAATATCAAGTATAAGGAAGACCTGCAAAAGTTTGGGTAGCATTTCTCCATTATTAATGAGGAAATAATTAGTAACACCCTCTTAAACTCTTTCTGGACTAGAGCAACTCTGAACTCACTAAAGAAGGTTTGAGAAACACTGACTCTTTCCCACTCTCTGCACCTAATTTCCGGGTTCACAGATCTACATAGTTCATTCTCATGGTCATGGCCCCCAGCAGTATGAGGCTGTCTTGTGAACCAAACCAAATCTGATACTTGTCCTTTTATTGGCTCTCTGCCCTCTTGGCCCTCTGACAGTTCCTCCCTCTCCACATTTATTCAGAGGTGCTCAACATAAAAGGTCCAAAAGCATAGAAGCAGCTTACTGAAGGGAGAATTTTGAGGGGCTTAACTGTATAAGAAAAACCACTATGGTATTAATCTCACCTAAGAAATTATCAAATATTATACAGCCATCATTCTATATTGCTGTGGGTACAGTAAGGTGGGCATTCTGACATACTAAAGGTAGGAATGCAAACAAGGATAATCTTCCTAGAAAGTAATTCACAACATGAAGCAAGACATTTAAATATAGACATAATCTTGGACTTGTCTTCTATGAATTATTAGTAGGAAATAGTCAGATATTGGGATGAAGATTTAAGGCTCCTCTCTCCCAGAGATTAAAGGAGAAGATAAGGAGAAGTGTGTAGAATGTACAGGTCCAGAATGTACAAGAGAAATGAAGAGTCAGGGAGAGGGCAGGATAGAAGGCCTCAAATAATGCAAGTGTATCAGAAGCCAGAGGAGGAGAAGGTTTCCATAAATCATGGTGGTCAGATGTTCAACACTAGAGTGGGATGAAGACTCAATTCAGACCATTGCTGTTGTTCAGTCACTAAGTTGTGCACAACTCTTTGGACCCTATGGACTGCAGCACACCAGGCTTCCCTGTCCTTCACTATCTCCCAAAGTTCGCTCAAACTCATGTCCATTTAGTTGGTAATGGCATTCAACCATATCATTCTCTGTTGCCCCTTTCTCCTCCAGCCCTCAATCTTTTCCAGCACCAGGGTCTTTTCCAAAGAGTCAGCTGTTTGCATCAGGTGGCCAGAGTACTGGAGCTTCATCTTCAGCATCAGTCCTTCCAATGAATATTCAAGGTTGATTTCCTTTAAGATTGACTAGTTTGATCTCCTTTCAGTCCAAGATAGTCTCAAAGGTCTTCTCCAGGACCACAATTCAAAAGCATCAATTCTTCAGCAGTCAGCCTTCTTTATGGTTTAACTCTCACATCTGTACATGACTACTGGAAAAACCAGAACTTTGGCCAAAGGACCTTTGTTGGCAAAGTGATCTCTCTGCTTTTTAATACACTGTGTAGATTTTTCTTCCCTGGTGGCTCAGAGGTTAAAGTGTCTGCCTGCAATGTGGGAGAGCTGGGTTTGACCCCTAGGTCGGGAAGATCCCCTGGAGAAGGAAATGGCAACCCACTCCAGTATTCTTGCCTGGAGAATCCCATGGGCGGAGGAGCCTGGTGGGCTACAGTCCATGGGGTCACAAAGAGTCAGACATGACTTCACTTTCACTTCTAGGTTTGTCAAAGCTTTTCTTCCAAGGAGCAAGCATCTTTTAACTACGTGGCTATAGTCACCATCCACAGGGATTATGGAGCCCAAGAAAAGAAAATGTGACTGTATTCACTTTTTCCCCTTCTATTTGCCATGAAATGATAGGACTAAATGTTATGATCTTACTTCTATGAATACTGAGTTTCAAGCCAGCTTTTTATTCTCCTTTTTAATCTTCATCAAGAGGCTTTTTAGTTTCTCTTTACTTTATGTGAAGTGGTATCACCTGCCTATCTGAGGCTGTTGATATTTCTCCCAGAAATCTTGTTTTCAGCTTGTGATTCATCCAGCCCAGCCTTTCCCATGATATACTCTTTGTAGTAGTTAAATAAGCAGGGTGACAATATACAGCCTTGACATACTCCTTTCCCAATTTGCAACCAGTCTGTTGTTCCATGTCTGGTTCTAACTGCTGCTTCTTGACCTGTCTACAGCTTTCTCAAGAGACAGGTATGTGGTCTAGTATTCCCATCTCTTTAAGAATTTTCCACAGGTTTTTGGGATCTGCACAGTCAAAGGCTTTCACATAGTCAATGAAGCTACAAAAGTAGATTTTTCTGGAATTCCCTTGCTTTCTCTATGATCAAATGAATATTGGCAACTTGATATTGGTTCCTCTGCCTTTTCTAAATCCAGCTTGTACATCTGGAAATTCTCGATTCATGTCTGTTGAAGGCTAGCTTGAAGGATTTTGAGCATAACCTTACTAGCATGTGAAATGAGTGCAATTGTACGGTAGTTTGAACAGTCTTTGGCATTGCCCTTCTTTCAGATTGGAATGAAAACTGACCTTTTCCAGTCCTCTGACCAGTCATTTGGCCACTGCTTAGTTTTCCAAATTTGCTGACATAAGTGCAGCACTTTAACAGCATCATCTTTTCAGATGAATAGCTGAGCTGGAATTCCATCACCTCCACTAGCTTTGTTCATAGTAATGCTTCCTAAGGCCCTACTTCATTTCATACTCCAGATTGTCTGGCTCTAGGGGAGTGACCATATCATCATGGTTATCTGGGTCATTAAGACCTTTTTTGTATAGTTCTGTGTAATCTTGCCACTTCTTCTTAATACCTTCTGCTTCTGTTAGGTCCTTACCATTTCTGCCTTTTATTGTGCCTGTTCTTGAATGAAATACTCCCTTAATATCTCCAATTTTCTTCAAGGTATCTCTAATCTTTCCCCTTCTGTTTTCCTCTGTCTCTTTGCATTGTTCATTTAAGAAGGCCTTCTTATCTCTCCTTGCTATTCTCTGGAACTCTGCATTCAGTTGAGTGTATCTAAGCCTTTCTCCCTTACTTTTCACTTTTCTATCCTCAGTTATTTGTAAAGCTTCCTCACACAACCACTTTGCCTTCTTGCATTTCTTTTTCTTTAGGATGATTTTGATCACTGCCTCCCATACAAGGTTATGAACCTCCATCCATAGTTCTTCAGGCACTCTGGCTACCAAATCTAATCCTTTGAATCTATCCATCACCTCCACTGTATAATCGTAAGGGGTTTTATTTAAGTCATACCTGAATGGTCTAGTGGTTTTCCCTACTTTCTTCAATTTAAGCCTGAATTTTTAATAAGGAGGTGATGATCTGAGCCACAGTCAGGTCCAGGTCTTGCTTTTGCTGACTGTATAGAGTTTCTCCATTTTCAGCTGCAAAGAATATAATCTGATTTCAGCATTGACCAAAAATTATGTTTTTAGTCAATGAGAGGCCAGTTTTCAATAATGGCTGGTGGATTTACTAATTCCTGATTATGCTATTTTCCTGATTATTTATCTATAGATCTTAGCAAGCAGTCAGATACCTTAAGCAGGGCTATTCCTTTGCCATTCAAGGTCTAATGTCACCATAATTAGAAAATTAAACTTTAAAAGCAGAGTCCTGGGTCCTTCCAATTACTGTAGTCATCACAGCTTTCAACAAATAACTTTTGGATCCATTCTTATCCTTAGCTTCTCTCTTTTGTACTTTCCTCCCTTCCCCTCTTCTTTCCTTCCTTCTACAATGTTTATTGAGCACTGGGGAGGGTGCTAAATGCTGAAGACACAGGCAATCAAAAAGCTTTGTTAATTAGCCAAGAGGACTCCATATCTGCACAGGAAGAAGCCATTACACTAGAGTCCTAGTTCAAAGCTGAGTGTTTCAAAACAATGAGCGCCATGAGAGTGTGAAATAGAAGCTGCTAAACCGGTCTGTGGATAAATGAAAGCCTTCATTAAAGAAATGACATTTAAACTGAGACTTGAAAATACATGTGCCTTGTTTATATGCGATTTGGGCCAGGGCTAACACTGTACCCATAACAACTTTATTAATTCTCTGGGTATCTCCATTTCTCCCCTTTGAAAAGAAAACCTTCACTCTTTACCATCTCAGGAGCTTGCTAAAATGCTTTGAGACTAAGCAAGGGTTTAAGAGTTTGGAAAGGACACCACTAACAATTTTTTTTTTTTTTTAAGCAACATCCATACAAATTGTGAAATTATTTGTTCTAGCTCTGTGAAAAATACCATTGGTAGCAAAAGAGACACAGATGTATAGAACAGTCTTTTGGACTCTGTGGGAGAGGGAGAGGGTGGGATGATTTGGGAGAATGGCATTGAAACATGTATAATATCATATAAGAAATGAATCACCAGTCCAGGTTCAATGCAGGATACAGGATGCTTGGGGCTGGTGCACTGGGATGACCCAGAGGGATGGTACAGGGAGGGAGGTGGGAGGGGGGTTCAGGATGGGAACACATGTACACCCGTGGATTCATGTTGATGTATGGCAAAACCAATACAATATTGTAAAGTAATTAGCCTTCAATTAAAAGAAATAAATTTTTTAAAAAAAGCAACATCCATGAAACCAGATGTATCTAGCTTAAACTGAGTGTCCAAAGACTGCTTATAACAAGATTTCACTGGCTCATAAACTCTGAGGAATTTCTGTGCGAATGATAGCAGAAAACTCACAATGGACCTGAAGACAGAAAGAACTAACCAGCAAGTGTATCCAGATACAGATAAACACAAGGTAATTCCCTTTAAAAAAAAAAAATAATGCCAAATGCCATACTGTACAAGTTCTTCATAGAAGTAAATGGTTCTAAATTTTTAGGGAAACAATTTTAGACAATCATTAGTGGTACATGAGTATAGGGCCTTCGATCAAAGCCTAGAATCTCTGTGGGGAAAGGATGGGGACAAAGCTTTGGATGAACTGAAGTATCTCTGTTGGGCAGCCCCAGGATGAGTGGGGATCATGGTTCAGAACAAAATGATGGATTGAGATCAGAGCATTCTCTGAAGTAGCAATTCTTTGTCCATTCCCAATTATGGCTCCAAACATCACCCAATTTCTTTTTTTATAATTAATTTCCCTATAACACTATTTTAATAAATGCTTGAAAAATGAAAATCTGTGTAAGACTGGTAATAGCCACTGAAAGATACATCATTTTATTGACTAGTAAACCTTGTGTTTCTCTGCATCTTTTTGCTTTCAGAAAAAAAATTTAAAGCAAAGCATAGATCACATACATTCAGTGAGGATGAAGATGTGCTTTGGGGAAAGGAGAAAAGCCTAAATTTTAGGGCGATGGATTAAATTTTAAGACATCAGTAAAATTCAAATTTATTTTACTTCCATCCTATAGCCCAGAGGTTCTCAAACTTTCTCACTTTATGACATCCTTAATAGCAAGTAATTTTTTTTATACGATCCCTAAACCCAACAGATCCATTTGCTAGATAGATTTAGACTGCCTAATAGGTCTGACAAATTGGTAGCTTTTTGAAAAACTAGTTCGTAGATTCAAAGAAAGGAATTTTTATTTTATTCTTATTTAATCATAACAACTCATTGACAGAACGTGTGTGACTCTTAGTGACCACAAATTTCCCAAACTGAACTCCAGCAACCACCTCATCATTTCTTGTCCCACACTGATTTTTGAGCGGTACGTCCTTCCCTTGCCACCCCCTCCCCCCAATCCAGTGTACCTAAGAGAGTTCCTGGTACAGAGTGAATGCTCAAAAAGTATTTGTTAAATGAATCAACAGAAGCACTGGAGATAGAAAGACCTGGGTTTCCATCCGGCTTTGCTATAAACCAACTGTATCACCTTGGACTAAACCTTTGTGAGTGTCAGTTTTTATTCTTGTACCAGAGATAATAAAAATGAATGACTCCCTGGATTAGTTTTAATAATTAAGTGAATGATTAAAACAGCACAGTATCTGACACTTGTAACCGCTTAACAAGTGGAAACTTTTTAAATTACTACTGCAGGTTTTTTTTTTTTCTTTCACAGTTGGAAAATATTCTAGAGGGAATATTTTTTAAAATCTGATAAAAATAAATAACTGTAGTCAAAATGCCAAAAGGAAATATAGGATTAGAATTGGATTTAAGGGATTCCTGGAAGCTGAGTTCTAAATGAGAATTCAGAGGTCTGGTGAAAATAGCACAGAAAACCTAGTTTAAATCAGACTTCTGCCTCTTTGCACCTTTTCTGCTACTGAAACTCTCTGACTCTCAGTCTCCCTTTCTATCACATAAAGGAAAATAGTACTTCTGAGAGGGATTCTATCAGGAAAACTGGAAGAAATAGTTTCCTCATCTCCACGGAAAGAAGAGGCTGAACATGCTTGCCTGGTAGAATCCCAAGTCCCAAGGTTGGAGACAGAGCAGGGCCTCTTGCCACCATAAACCACAGTATGAGGAGATAACTGCTAATGAGAATGTCTGCTGAAGGTCCCTATTTATTCCTGACCTAGGCTATATAAAACTTGGCTACTGTATCTATCACAGTTTGCTTTGAAACATATCAACAACTAAGTATTTTTACATAGAAAATAATTTAATATCAAGTATCAGAAAGATTCTTAACTGAATGCAGAGTTCCAGAGAACAGCAAGGTCAGCTAAGAAGGCCTTCTTAAGTGAACAATGCAAAGAAACAGAGGAAAACAACAGCATAGGAAAGACTAGAGATCACATCAAGAAAATTGGAGAGATCAAGGAAACATTTCATGCAAGGATGCACAGGATAAATAATGGAAACAATAAGGATGTAACAGAAGCAGAGGAGATTAAGAGGAGATGGCAAGAATACACAGAAAAACTGTGAAAAAAGGTCTTAATGACCCAGATAACCACAAAGGAGTGGTCACTCAGCTAGAGCCAGACATCCAGGAACATAAAGTCATGGGGGCCTTAGGAAGAATTACTAGGAACAAAGCTAGTGGAGGTGATGGAATTCCAGTTGAGTTATTTCAAATACTAAATGATGACACTGTGAAAGTGCTGCACTCAACATGCTAGTGAATTTGGAAAACTCAGCAGTGGCCACAGGACTGGAAAAGATCAGTTTTCATTCTAATCCCAAACAATCCCAAAGACTGTTCAAACTACCATATGATTGTGTTCATCTCACATGGTAGTAAGGTTATGTTCAAAATCCTTCAAGCTAGGCTTCAGCAGTACCTGAACCAAGAATTTCCAGATGTACAAGCTGAACTTCGAAAAGGCAGAGGAACCAGAGATTAAATTGCTAACATTCGTTGAATCATGGATAAAAAGTGAAAGCTAGTCTTACTGTCATGTCAGACTCTTTGCAATCCCATGGACTGTAGCCTGCCTGGCTCCTCTGTCCATGGAATTCTCCAGGCCAGAATTCTGGAGTGGGTTGCCATTTCCTTCTCCAGGGGATCTTCCCAACCCAGGGATTGAACCCAGGTCTCCTGCACTGCAGGCAGATTCTTTACCAACTGAGCCATAATGGAACTTAGCTAAGGCAAAGGAACCAGAGATTAAATTGCCAATATTCATTGGATCATGGAGAAAACAAGGAAGAGAATTTCAGAAAAACATCTAATTCTGCTTCATTGACTACGTGAAAGCCTTTGGCTTCATGGAGCACAACAAACTGAGGAAAACTCTTAAAGAGATGTGAATACGAGATCACCTTATCCATCTCTTGAGAAACCTGTATTCAGGTCAAGAAGCAACAGTTAGAACTGGACATGGAGCAACTGACTGGTTCAAAATTGGGAAAGGAGTGCAACAAGGCTGTGTATTGTCACACTGCTTATTTAACTTCTATGCAGAGTATGTCATGTGAAACACTGGGCTGGATGAATCACAGGCTGGAATCAACACTGCCAGGAGAAATATCAATAAACTCAGATATGCAGATTATACCACTCTAATGGCAGAAAGTGTGGTGCTGGAGAAGACTCTTGAGAGTCCCTTGGACTACAAGGAGATCCAACCAGTCCATTCTGAAGGAGATCAGCTCTGGGTATTCTTTGGAAGGAATGATGCTAAAGCTGAAACTCCAGTACTTTGGCCACCTCATGCAAAGAATTGACTCATTGGAAAAGACTCTGATGCTGGGAGGGATTGGGGGCAGGAGGAGAAGGGGACGATAGAGGATGAGATGTCTGGATGGCATCACCGACTCGATGGACGTGAGTTTGAGTGAACTCCGGGAGATGGTGATAGACAGGGAGGCCTGGCATCCTGTAGTTCATGGGGTCGCAAAGAGTTGGACATTACTGAGCAACTGAACTGAACTGAACTGAATGGCAGAAAGTAAAAAAAGAACTAAAGAGCCTCTTGATGAGGGTGAAAGAGGAAAGTGAAAAAGTTAACTTGGAACTCAACATTAAAAAAACTAAGATCATGATATCTGGTCCCATCACTTCATAGCAAACAGAATGGGAAAAAGTGGAAGCAGTGACAGATTTTATTTTCTTGGTCTCCAAAATCACTGCAGATGGGGATTTCAGCCATGAAATTAAAAGACACTTGCTGCTTGGAAGGAAAGCTATGACAAACATAGACAGTGTATTAAAAAGCAGAGACATCACTGTGCTGACAAAGTTTGGTATAGTCAAAGCTATGGTTTTTCAAGTAGTCACATGGATGTAAGAGTTGGACCATAAACAAGGCTGAGTGCCAAACTGATGCTTTTGAACTGTTGTGCTGGAGAAGACTCTTGAGGGTCCCTTGAACTGCAAGGAGATCCAACCAGTCAATCCTATGAACATCAACCCTGAATGTTCACTGGAAGGACTGATGCTGAAGCTGAAGTTCCAATACTTTGGCCACCTGATGGGAAGAGCCAACTCACTGGAAAAAACCCTGATTCTGGAAAAGATTGAAGCAAAAGGATAAGGGGGCAGCAGAGGGTGAGATGGTTAGATAGCATCACTGACTTAATGGACATGAATTTGAGCAAACTCCAGGAGATAGTGAAGGACAGATGAGCCTGGCTTGCTGCAGTCCATGAGGTCACAGAGTTGGACAGGACCTAACAGCTGAACAACTACAACAATCAGAGACTCATACAACAACAGCAGGTTGTTGAAAGCAGGAGAGTAAAAGTCATGATCACATTTGCTAGCTTTAAAATGGCTGAATATACAAGAAATGCAGGGAACCACCATCGTGGAATACAGGTGGTCATCCCAAAACTATTGTAGAAACCCCAGAGCTGCTGCCACTGAAGCCCAGGCACCTGCTCACCACCATTTGGGAAGTGCTGGCTCTTTCCCATTCACCTTCCAAACATCATGTGAGAGCTTCCTATAGATGAGAAACCAGAATCTGGTTGGCAAGAAAGTAGAGAAAAGTCATTTCCAGGCTTCTAGCCTCTGCAATACTTCAGAAAATGTAGAAGAGAAGTAATGCTAATGAGAAACCAATACTAAAAGTTAACAGGGCAAGATACAATCAGATATGAAGACAAGAGGGGCAAGCAACGAGACTCAAGGGCAGAGAAGTAGTGGAAAACAGAGCTAAGACTAAACCTCCA
The DNA here is from genome assembly GCF_029407905.1 of Bubalus kerabau. NCBI lineage: Eukaryota > Metazoa > Chordata > Mammalia > Artiodactyla > Bovidae > Bubalus > Bubalus kerabau. The sequence goes on along the minus strand of NC_073627.1, from coordinate 77,473,678 downwards.
GGAATTTTGTTCTGATTATTGGCAATTTCTTCCCTTTAGGAAAAAAGCTGGGGCATAGCCAGAGTGCTGTTGTGGTATGCAGTACAGTTAGGTGACGGACTTCCTAGATGACATGTCTAGCCCTTGTCAGCCTTCCCAGGATCCCTCACCTCCAAGGCAGCCCCTGGGTAAACCTGAGCTCACTGAGACCTTAATTCTGAGTTCATAGCAGCCTCTGGTGGAAGGGGCTGGAGCTAAAATGCATTCAACTATGAGCATTTATCAACTAGGGCCATTTCTGCTGATCCCTGATGTATCAGTATTATGTAAAAGAAGGGAAAAATTAACCTTGCTTCATTTTATGCATTTCCACAGGTATTCTGTTATGACAATCTAGTTTTATTACAATCTAAAATTCCATTTTATAGGCTTGAAGGTACTCTTAACTTTCACCAAATAAAGTTCTTTTCCCTTTTTTCAAGGAAACAATCAATTGTGACAGCTTGCAGTCTCAAAAAACAGCACACCAAGATTTGTATACACCTGTTCTCAGATAAATTATCCATTGTCGTAGCAAATGAAATGTTTGCAAAATTCCTCTGAGGATCTTAGCTTAAAAATCCTGCCAAGTTATTTTTTAATGCTAACCTCAGAAAATGTAGCTGCTTATTGAACTCAACATATGTCTGTCCTCAGGGATAATGAAAGGATCCAGAAAGCAGTTCACTTAGAATGATCCTTATGGTAGACAAGTTCATCGTGGGTGTTCTTTAACAAATATGGGAGGAAAACCTGCTAGCACTTTCGGAAGAATTCATCACACATGAAGAGGTCTAAAACTAAATGTGACGATATTTGAGTTTTGTGTGAAACTATTTTGAACAGAGAATAAAAAAGACAGCAGGATCATTCTTTAAATGGCTTCTAGACTTCTTGATGTCTTGAAACTTCTGTCCCATTGCTTATCTGAAATAACCAGAATTAGGCCTGTGTTTAGTCGCTCAGTTATGTCCAACTCTTTGTGATTCCATGGACTGTACCCCGCTGGCCAGGCTCTTCTGTCCATAGGGATTCTCCAGGCAAGAATACCGGAGTGGATTGCCATACCCTCCTGCAGGGAATCTTCCCAACCCAGGGATCAAACCCAGGTCTCCTGCATTGCAGGCAGATTCTTTACCATCTGAGCCACCAGGGAAGCAACTATTAGGCCTAGTCAAGACAAAAATTAGGCTTATTCAAGACAAAAGAGTCACCCATGATTGAGTAAACTCCTAATGAGCTTCATAGGGTTGTATGTCCCCAACCCCCAAATCCATGGGAATGGGTGCCTTACCAAGTCCCTAGTAATGGGGCAGAAAAATAGTTAAGGTAAGCTGTACAAAGTGTTGGTAAAACACAGGTGTTGAAGGATAAGGGTTATCTAACGGGGTGAAGCTATTCCACTTTCGCCCCTTTTGATGATCTCAGGGTGTAGATACGGTGAGTAACCTTTATCGGTATTAGCAAATTTTCATTTCCAGGCACTGGTCTACATCTATAATCCTTGAAACAAGCCCACCCTATAAGTATCATTACTGTTCATCTCACAGGTGAGAATAGTGAGGCCCAGGGCAATTAAGTGCCCTGCTCCAGAAGGAGTAACACCCAGGCAGCCTGACTCCAGAGGCATGCTTGGAACTCTCAGGACACTTGCCACAAACTGTTAAAGCAAAATGTGCCCACCCACATACTAACAAAAAGTCCTGTATAAATCACTTTCCAACAGAAAATTCCAACTCCTATGCCAAGTACTTGGTAGGAGCTGGTGGGAGGGCAGGAAATCAGGAAATCATGAGTTCTTATCCCAGATGAAATGCAGAAGACTTCTGATAAAATCCATTAGCTTTGAGGCCTGGACCTATATCTACTCATTACTCAGACCACTCTTATTTTCTGATGCACTCAAACTGTTCTCACCTATTTGATCACAAGTAGAACCAGAATATATCAAAGCAAAGGGGATAGTGATTCTACCATTTTCTATGCAGTACTTTTGGGGCCAACTTAACCTATTTTGGGGCTTCCCTGGTGGCTCAGTGGTAAAGAATCCTCATGCAATGCAAGAGACTCAGATTCAATCCCTGGGTCAGGAAGATCCCCTGGAGAAGGAAATGGCAACCCACTCCAGTATTCTTGACTGGGAAATCCCATGGACAGAGGAGCCTGGTGGGCTACAGTCCATGAGGTCACAAAGAGTAGGACATGACTTAGTCACTAAACAACAGCAACCGGTTTTTCCAGAAGTAAATAGACCTTAGAACTACTGAAATATCAAGCTACCCTTTGAGTATGGTAGATGGTAACTCTGGATATCATCCACCTCTCTTTAGCCAGGCAGGATCCCAATTCCATGGCACCTTAGGGGGATGAGATACTAGCTGTATCCTCTTAAAAGCAGGGACTCAACAGTCCTGTGGATGCTCACATCCAAGCAGAAGGACTGAGGACTACAAAGAGAAATAGAATTATGTAACCATTTTCCTTCTAAATTTTTTCATAGAGTTTCAAGCTAAGTGTGAACCTGTCAAGAAAAATGTTCTCTGTATCAATTTTCTCCCATCACATATGCAAAGCTGTTCTTTTAAAAACTCGCTCCCAAAGCTCTTATTTTCAAAACTAACACATCACCGTTGGTTCCTCTCCTCTCCAAGAATTCTCCATGAGCATAACAGGAAAAGCACACAGTCAGACTATACTTTCACATGAAAAATACATCACCCAAGGAAATTATGGAACAATTGGATTGACAGGGACAAAAATAAGACTGAGCCATGATACCAGCTCATCTGTCACAAGTTCTGTTAGCCATCAAGATGAGGGATGTGGGCAAGGAACCAGATACAGACCCCTCCGTGGCATGTTCATTGTTTTTGGCTCATTCACTTTCAACACCTACTCGTGTCCATCTAGAAATCTCTTGAGGAAAATCTCCAAGTGTCCCTGACTGACATCTCTAAAAAGCCTTGAGGCTTAAATCATTAAAAAGCACAGACATTACTTTGCCGACAAAGGTCCGTCTAGTCAAAGCTATGGTTTTTCCAGTGGTCATATACGGATGTGAGAGTTGGGCCACAAAGAAGGCTGAGCAACAAAGAACTGATGCTTTGGAACTGTGGTGTTGGAGAAGACTCTTGAGAGTCCCTTGGACTGCAAGGAGATCAAACCGGTTGATCATAAAGGAAATCAGTCCTGAATAGTCATGGGAAGGACTGATGCTGAAGCTGAAGTTCCAATGCTTGGCCCACCTGATGTGAAGAGCTGCCATTAGAAAAGATGCTGCTGATGCTGGGAAAGATTGAAGGCAGGAGAAGGGGACAACAGAAGATGAGATGGTTTGATGGCATCACTGACTCAATGGACATGAGTTTGAGCAAGCTCCAGGAGATGGTGAAGGGCCAGGAAGCCTGGCATGCCGCAGTCCATGGGATAGCAAAGAGTCAAACACGACTGAGTGACTGAACAACAACAAATAGGACTCAAACACTGGGACTCCTCATCACAGAAGGTTCTGTACAAGGGACGACCATTCTTTATAAACATGAAAATCAAAAATGTAAACATTTTACTCCCATATTCAATAAGGAAATAGTTATGCATCATAAATAATTTTTCATAAAAACATACAATTGATTCAAATAAGTTTCTATGAGCATAATATTTAATTTGAGGTAGAGTCTTAAAGAGGCAATGGTCCCTTTTGTGGCAAGAGATAATTTTGCCTAGCATTTGCTTAAAATAATAAGAAGCAGTAAAAAGTACCATACAATTTACTTAGTGTTTATGAATATACCAGAGAAGATCACTTCTGAATATAGAGTATACTTTCCAAAGTTTTAGCCATTAACTACAGCTGTCTCTCTCTGTCTTACTTCTATTCAGACTCTGAAGATCAGGTTTCTATTATAAATACTGATTCAATGAAACTTTATAATTTATGAAACCTAAGTATTTACAATTCTATCAGCAAAACTGTGTATCTTCAACCTGGTGCCTGTTAGCAAAGAGACGGGTGAGCTGGAAACCAAGAGAGGGAAACCCAGATCACCCTATTTTCTTACCAGATAAAGAATGTTGTTCCTAGACTTTTTGAACAGAAAACAATCTTCCAGATTCTTCTCATTGAAATATAACAGCCTGGTATCATTTCATATCTTTACTCCTATGGAAGGACAATATAGAGGCAAAAACATTTAGGTAAGAAACGTCATTTCCTCACAAAGACAGTTTATAAGCAGGCCAGATTTCAGAAAAACTGGCTCATTAAAAAACATGTTTTTTTTTTTTAATCTGAAGAATTACCATGTAATTAAATTTCCAGTTAGTCTGCTCATGGCCAAAAAAAGAGCAATGTTCTCACATAATTATCATATCCAGGAAGATCCTGGCCTAGTCTCTGGTATCTGATAGGGCCCACACGGGGTCTTATTGATAAGATGGCTCATTATGTGGACCTCGAAAACAAAGAATAAAATCGCAGTGATCTGTGAGACTGAATAAAATTGCCTAAATTGCATCCTGTTATCTTACTGGTGCCTATCTTCTCAAAGCTGCGAGACCACCAGATTCCAGACCTCTGGCTACGTGACCATCCCTTCAGAGAATTTTTCATTGGTGGGGTATAAGAAGGACTCCATCAGAAAGGGAGGACGCTGGTTCCCCTTAAGAGCCAGTCACCCTCTCTTTTCCCTCTAATAAATTTCCCTTTTCTTGCCTGACTGCCCGGCTTGTTCTCTCTTTTTCTGCACTAGTCTTACATTCTGGTGCTGAAACCCTGGAGGGAAGATCCACCACAACTGGGTGGGCTCCTCTCCCGAGCCCACCTCTGGTGGTCCCCTTCTGGGACCTCGCCGAGAAACTGAGACGAGCTCTGGGACGGGACTCTCCACTTGTCTTGCCGGACTGACATCCACACACCGGCCCACATTTCACCCATTGGTTACAAGGGTGAGTGAAATCCCATTCTCTTAGATCCTCTCTCTCTCTTGCCTCATTTCAAAGTCTTAGGGCCCTCGGCCTTGTGCCCCATCTGACTTTGAAACAGGGGACGCCCATTTCAAAACAGACTATTACTCTCTGAGAAAAGTCCTGAGAACGGGGACGCCTTTTCTCTCGGACCTTTCTCCTCGCTTTCTCTCACCCTTGCCTAACCTATTCAGCCTCAATAGGAAAGTCTTAATCCCAGCCCTCAAAATCTACTCCTCTAGGATGCCTTCTCTGAAACCTGAAAGCTTTGGACTTCCAAGGGGAGATAAGACCAAATTGACTTATTTACTATTCTAACACTCTCTGGCCACAATACAAACTTGATAACAGGTCCCAATGGCCAGAAAATGGAACTCTCGATTATAATACTCTAGGGGACCTCGATAACTCCTGCTACCGTGACAGCAAGTGGTTAGAAATCCCTTTATGTTCAGGTTTTCTTCGCTCTCTGCTCTTGACCCTCTCTCTGTGAATCCTGTTCTACTTCTCAAATACCTTTAACCCATTCTGGACCACATCCTCCTAATACAATGTCTCCCGATCCCCGTTCAGGCTTTTCTTCTTCTTCCTTTGACCTTTCCGACCCACGCCCTATTGCTCCCAATCCCCTTGCAGTTGCTCCAGATCCAGTTCCACAACCTCCACCTTATGTACCCCCCTCCCTCCCTCCTTCTCAAGTGCAGGCCTCCCCTGCCCCAGCTCCCAACCCCTCTCCCCAGCCTGTGCCTGAGGTAAGCTCTAAGAGCTCAGCCCCACCCTCTACCCTGAGGGTCCCAACGCTTTACCCTGACCTCTCGAGGTTCCCTCCCAGTACCCAGGCCCGAACAAATTTAAAACAGGAAACTTCACCTCAGGACCCCGCTCCTTCCCCTGCCCCATTCCTCCCTTTGTGGGAAGTAGCTGGAGCAGAAGGCATTGTTTGAGTTCATGTCCCATTCCCCCTCACAGATCTATCTCAGATTGAAAAGTATCTTGACTCGTTCTCCTCAGACCCTGATAATTATTTAAAAGAATTCAAGTATCTTACCCAGTGTCCCTGATGGCTCAGACAGTAAAGTGTCTGCCTGCAGTGTGGGAGACCTGGGTTCGATCCCTCGGTTGGGAAGGTACCCTGGAGAAGGAAATGGCAACCCACTCCAGTACTGTTGCCTGGAAAATTCCGTGGACTGAGGAGCCTGGTAGACTACAGTCCATGGGGTCGCAAAGAGTCAGACATGACTGAGAGACTTCACTTCACTGCACTTACCTACTTATGACTTAACCTGGCATGATATTTACATCATCCTTTCCTCCACTCTTCTCCCAGAAGAGAAGGAATGAGTATGGCAAGCCTCTCAGGCGTATGCTGATGAGATACACAGGACAGATGACACCAAGCCCGTAGGGGCCACAGCTGTGCCCCGAGATGACCCCAACTGGGGTTATCAGGCAGGAAGACCTGAACTAGCAGCTCGTAATCATATGATTGCTTGCCTCATTGCCGGCCATCAAAAGGCAGGACATAAAGCCATCAACGTTGATAAGCTCCAGGAAATAACTCAAAGATTAGATGAAAACCTGGCTCAATTTCCAGCCAGGTTAGCAGAAGCACTACAAAAATATGCAAAATGAGACCTCATGTGGGCCCTATCAATATCAACATTACAAAATTCAGCGATTAAGTGCTTTTGTTAGGAAGTCAGTATTCAGGAGAACACTTTTGATTTCATTTATTTTGTGACTAGAATTAAACACAGTGACTGTTACTTGTTTTCTCTGGGGGTGGGGGTTGGGAAGTTTGTTGCTTTGTTTTTGTTGGTTTGTTTGTTTTCCTAATTGTGGGATGTGATATGAACTTTTACCTAAAATGAAGACCTACCAAGGGGTCAATCTGGCTTTCATCCTCTAACCTATTGACAGAGGCTATGAAAGCTTGAAGAATTCTGAGAAACCTCTCCTGGGCTCAGTACAAGACGCCATATTTGAACAGTAATTTCTCCCACGTGCATGGAAAGAGCGCATGGAAAACATTTGCGTCAGACACTTTTTATTTTTTTAAACTTCCATGTAATTTGAATTCCCTGTCTTTAGACAGAAATAAAATAAGACAAGAGAGAAGTGAAGTCGCTTAGTCGTGTCCGACTGTTTGCGACTACCGTCCATGGGATTTCCTAGGCAAGAATACTGGAATGGGCTGCCATTTCCTTCTCCAGGGGATCTTCTCAACCCAGGGATCGAACCCTGGTCTCCTGCATTGCAGACAGATGCTTTACCGTCTCAGCCACCAGGGAAGCCCCTAAGACAAGAGAGAAGCAGCCTAGTAAAAGTCACACAAAAAACACCTAGCATAACTCCAACAGGAAACCGAGTCTTTTAAAGAGGAGTCTAGCAAACATGGTGGGAGGAGGGGGTGCCGGGCAAGCGTGAATATTTGTTGTGAATGAATTCTCTTTCCATTTCACCAAGCTGTATACACTCTAAGAATCAAAATCACCATATTGCCCTCTAGAGCTTATCCATTCAGGGTAATTATACCTTCTCTACAGTAATGGTTTCTTTTTCAATGTGGAGAGAATTAATTATTTTAACTATCAAGTTGAATAATCCTTGTATGCAGAATAATCACCGAGTGTTCTTTATATGGAGGGAACTCAATTGGCTTGCCAGAAAGCTCAGTGTGACCCTCTGGCACAATGGTAACTAGCACGATGCATTAATTATGTGGGGTGAAAATTGGTTGTTAATTACATGGTTCCAAAGAATGAAGGTTGCCTTTTCTGCCCAACTTCTTTTGTGAAGGGTCAATTCTTTACTTCAAAATTTTGATTTTTTACTCTCTGTTTGGTTCCCTAATAGTTCTTTTCCACATAATGAATACTTAGCTTAGCCAAGGTTGTTGTTGTTTTGTTTTGTTTTTTTTTTCTAGTTTTGCTTTAGAGTGCACTGGTTTTCAGGAAAATTCACTCCAAGAATGTGTTCCTTGCAAATTTTCCTCGGGGATGCATTGCCTTTTTCAGACTGAACCTGGCAAACCTAGGGCTTCTTACTCAGCTCCAGTCCTATCACTTAGCGGTGGAAAGGGGCCAAAATCAAGGTTTTTGTAAATTCCTGCCAAATAGGCCGCTGCTGTCACTCACTTCTTTCTCAGGAAGGCACATCTGCAGATGGCACATCTCACAGCAAGGCTGGTCTTGAGACCCGAGGGCCCACAGTAAGTGCCAGTTATTGCCATGTGCTCAAAACCAGTGTGGACCCCAAATGTCCTCTGCATGAGGGAACTCCACTTTAAAATATTATACTATGAGACTTAATGACTGTCAAGCCTAATCCCTTTTGTATATTAATATGTAAACATTAAACAACAATTGGATTCCAAAGAAAGTCACTCAAAAACACACACCCACTTGGTCTCGAGAGGGGCAAGTCTTATCAGAAAAATAATAAGCAGAAACTGAGTGGAATCCGGGGGGCAGAGGGGAAAGTAGCTTGGAAAGTAGTTTTATTGATTCTGAAAGAGACTAGAACTCAGTGGAGTTTCTTTTTGTGTTGTGTGTTAGCTGCTCAGTCACGTCTCACTCCTTGCAACCTGGTGGACTGTAGCCCACCAGGCTCCTCTGTCCATGTGATTCTCCAGGCAAGAATACTGGAGTGGGTAGCCATTCCCTCCTGCAGGGGATCTTCCTGACCCCAGCATTGGAACCCAGGTCTCCTGCATTGCAGGCAGATTCTTTAGTCTGATCTTCTGAAGAGGAAAAGTTAAAATTTTACATACCCTCCTGCTCTTTCTGCCTCTGTAACTCAGCTTGCTCCTTGCAAAGTCTGGATCACATAGGTCATGTAGTCTCAGAAAGTGAGGACTTACAATACTAAAAACAGGACCTTATCTCACTCGCCCTTGTCCTGCTCTTTGCAACTGCCTGGCCCCTGAAAACTTGCTTAATCATGCCTGTCCATGTAAAGGTCAGGCATCCTCCCCATCTTGACTGATGTTCCCACGTGTGTGAAACCCCTTGGTTTAAACCAACCCATTAACAGCTAGTGTTGCCCACTATGTGTGAATGTGAATGTGAAGTCGTTCAGTCATGTCCGACTCTTTGCGACCCCATGGACTGTAGCCTACCAGGGTCCTCTGTCCATGTGATTTTCCAGGCAATGGTACTGGAGTGGATTGCCATGTTTGTCTATAAAAACTCTGTAACCCCTTTGTTCGAGACTCAGAGCTTGGAGTGTTAACTCCTCTGGGCCTGCTGGCTTAATAAACCTGAGTTCTCCAGCTCTCCAAGTGTGGTGCTTGGTTTCCTGAGTATTGGTTTCTGCAACACTAACAGGGAGTTTCTTTATAGATGGCTAATTAAAGTCCGTTAACAACACTGTTGATATTAAAGTGAACACTCAAAGAAGAAATTATAAAACAGACTTAAAAGTTTGCTACTTTTTCCCGTTAAATATGAATAATAAATTAAAGTATCTTTTTACTATGTTTCTAATACTCACAGTAATAAAAAAAAATGCAGTATAACATTGGGAGAAAATTTTGTCTCAGTCTTAACATTTGAGATATATACTTGAATGTTTCTCCAAAAAGTCTAGCATTTTAGTGAGTTTTGTGAGATCCTAGAAGAATAAATTAAAAAAAAAAAAAAACCTCTCATGTCAGTACCCTAATTATAAAGCCATTGAAAAATACATCGTTCATTGAGCTTTTCTTTTATTTTAAAATACATATATGTTAATCTATGGAAAAGATGGCATCCCTCCCCTACAAATGACTAAAATGAACAAAGGAATATTAAGATGAAAATTATCTCCTTGTTCACAATGAAAACATTCTGTGATATTTATGTCAAAAAGATGGAGGATGAATTCTGCTACACAAAATTGAGTTAATTAGTTTAACACAGGTCAAAAAGTGAAAGTGTCTTAGTCAATGTCAAAATCATCCTATTAAATTTAATCCCCATTCTTTATAGAATACAAATAGAATATTCCTTAACACAGCAAAAATTGCCTGTCATCATACTTAATAATTTCTTAAAGAATTATAACCAAATTTAGGAAAACAAAACTATAATTATTAGTAAAACAATTATTAGTAAATTTTGTTGATAATGTTAACTTAAATAAGAAAATGAAAAAAATAAAAAGATAAATTTGGGGGGAAATGAGATATGTTTATTTGCACAAGGTATGATTATCTATAAAATCTAAGTGAGATTACAAAAAAAAAAAAAAAAAGAAAGAAAAAACTGTTAGAACTAAAGCATATTTCATGAATACCTGGTGAAAAAGAAATTTATGGAACAAGTAGCTATGATGTATGAGTCATTCCTATTTGTCTCATCCCTACTCTATCAAACAGTCCTGCACTGGGAACTACAGAGAACTCCCATATAGCAGTGAGTAGTAGAATTACACGGAGCAGGCAATGGCACCCCACTCCTGTACTCTTGCCTGGAAAATTCCATGGGCGGAGCAGCCTGGTAGGCTGCAGTCCATGGGGTCGCAAAGAGTCGGACATGACTGAGCGACTTCACTTTCACTTTTCACTTTCATGCATTGGAGAAGGAAATGGCAACCCACTCCAGTCCTCTTACCTGGAAAATCCCATGGGCGGAGGAGCCTGGTGGGATGCAGTCCCTGGGGTCGCAAAGAGTCGGACACGACTGAGCGACTTCACTTTTGCTTTTCACTTTCATGCATTGGAAAAGGAAATGGCAACCCACTCCAGGTGTTCTTGCCTGGAGAACCCCAGGGACAGGGGAGCCTGTTGGGCTGCAGTCCATGGGGTCGCACAGAGTCGGACAGGACTGAAGCGACTTAGCAGCAGCAGCAGTAGAATTACAAAACCTGCTATGTTGGGGAGAAAGACTAGAAAATAAGAATTTATGGGGAGAGAGGATATTTATACCTCACATATGCTTTTCTATTACAGTTGACCATTGAAGAGCATGAGTTTGAATTGCACAGGTCCACTTATACCTGGATTTTTTTCAACAGTAGATGTTACATCATTACATAATCCAAAGTTCGTTAAAGTCATGGATATGGAAAGGAGGGCAAGCTACAAATTATACCCAGATATTCCACTGCTTATAAGGTTGATAGCACTAACCCCTGAGTTTTTCAAGGGTCAAATGTACTTGATCATTCACTATGTGTAAAGGCTGAGAAAATTTTCATTCAAGTTTTGTTTTCTATTTCAAATACAAATATATTTTACATAAAAAAATTTTTATTACTAGCTAGATGCATTACTTAATTCCCACAGTTGCCTACTCTCACTCCCCTTTCACTTCTTCTATGTTTCTGAACATAACGGATGCTTACGAAGCTATTCCACAATATTGTGGCTTAACGTATCCCTTGGTATAGTATCATAAATCCCTGGGGCATAAAAATCATAATTTGAAAAACACAGTTCTAGTTCTATTAAATCTCAACATGACAGTTCCCTAATTCAGGGGCATTTATTGAAATATATAATTGAATCTTTATAGAATTCCAAGTTTAATTGAAATGGACATGGTTCTAGTTGTTTGCATGCTAGTCTTCATTTGAGAGAGAAACTAAAAGTATTTTTATTCATTGTAGAAGCCAGTTTAGGAACTCTGAACCATCCCATGGAACAAAAGAGATAAAGCGTCTTTTTAAAAACCCAGACAATTATTTCTTCAATTAATATCTGTTGGTATTAGAGTACCTTCTAATGCATAATTTAATTTCATGGACTGATGGCTTCCTTGGAAGCACAGCCTTGTGCAGTTTATAATTTGTAATAGTCAACTTCTCTACAGGACTAGAAATTAAATTTTTTTTAAGGTTTAAACATCTTTTGCTCTACCATGGAGTAAAACATTATAAAATGATAACCTTTTGGTCTACAACAGGATTTGGAAGCCCAGGGTTTGGAATTCTCATAACTAGAATGAAATGTTGTCTGGCTATAAAGTGGTTATATAATGGCAAGGATAATATAAATTAAAAACCAAAATATCTATACTTTTCTACAATAATAGTCAGATGATATAATATACCTTTCTAACTCTTTGAGAGATAAAGCATTAAGGCTGTGAGGATATGGGTGATACATAAAAATCTAGCCAATAAACTCTGTGAAACATGATAAATCGCAAGGAGATTTGGAAAGTAAGTTATTTTCTAATGCCCATGGAACCGTTATACAAAGGAATCACATATTAGGCAAGCACAAAATAAGGTACAAAATACCTTCAGTGGTTCTTCCAAAGCAGGTATTAAATACTGAGGTTAATGCAATGACATTAACTTTTATATGCAATGCAATTACATTATTTACTTTTATAATTAAAAAATACTCAACCATTTGTATAAGAATCATTCTACTATAAAACTTTTTGCTCTAAAAGAAATCAAAAGGACAATCATAGAATTCTTAGAAACAGGATAAGGGCAATACTACATATCAAAAAGTATGGGTCTAATAAATGTAAAAATTAGTGGGGAAAAAACAAATCATTAAGTGCATTATTAGAAAAATTATTATTATTAGCAATTAAAAAAATTTTAGGTAGAAAAAAGTCTTAAAGTCAAAGCAAGGCTGATGAATTCAAAAAAAGATAATTAATATAGTTGATTTGCTCCTCTCTATATACCAAAGAAAGGCAATGCCAAAGAATGCTCAAACTACTGCACAATTGCACTCATCTCACACGCTAGTAAAGTAATGCTCAAAATTCTCCAAGCCAGGCTTCAGCAACACGTGAACAATGAAATTCCACATGTTCAAGCTGGTTTTAGAAAAGGCAGAGGAGCCAGAGATCAAATTGCCAACATCAAAAAACCTGGATCATCAAAAAAGCAAGAGAGTTCCAGAAAAACATCTATTTCTGCTTTATTGACTATGCCAAAGCCTTTGATTGTGTGGATCACAAGAAACTGGAAAATTCCGAAAGAGATGGGAATACCAGACCACCTGACCTGCCTCTTGAGAAATCTGTTTATAGGTCAGGAAGGAACAGTTAGAACTGGACATGGAACAACAGACTGTTTCCAAATAGGAAAAGGATTACATCAAGGCTGTATATTGTCACCCTGCTTATTTAACTTCTATGCAGAGTACATCATGAGAAATGCTGGGCTGGAAGAAGCACAAGCTGGAATCAAGATTGCAGGGAGAAATATCAATAACCTCAGATATGCAGATGACACCACCCTTATGGCAGAAAGTGAAGAGGAACTCAAAAGCCTCTTGATGAAAGTGAAAGAGAAGAGTGAAAAAGTTGGCCTAAAGCTCAACATTCAGAAATCGAAGATCATGGCATCTGGTCCCCTCACTTCATGGGAAATAGATGGGGAAAGAGTGGAAACAGTGTCAGACTTTATTTTTGGGGGCTCCAAAATCACTGCAGATGGTGATTCCAGCCGTGAAATTAAAAGACACTTACTCCTTGGAAGGAAAGTTATGACCAACCTAGATAGCATATTGAAAAGCAGAGACATTACTTTGCCAACAAAGGTCCATCTAGTCAAGGCTATGATTTTTCCAGTGGTCATGTATGGATGTGAGAGTTGGACTGTGAAGAAAGCTGAGCACCGAAGAATTGATGCTTTTGAACTGTGGTGTTGGAGAAGACTCCTAAGAGTCCCTTGGACTGCAAGGAGATCCAACCAGTCCATCCTAAAGGAAATCAGTCCTGGGTGTTCATTGGAAGGACTGATGCTAAAGCTGAAACTCCAATACTTTGGCCACCTCATGCGAAGAGTTGTCTCATTGGAAAAGACTCTGATGCTGGGAGGGATTGGGGACAGGAGGAGAAGGGGACGACAGAGGATGAGATGGCTGGATGGCCTCACCGACTCAAAGGGCATGAGTTTGAGTGAACTCTGGGAGTTGGTGATGGACAGGGAGGCCTGGCGTGCTGCAATTCATGGGGTCGCAAAGAGTTGGATACAACTGAGGAAATGAACTGAACTGAACTGATATACTCAACAAATAGCTGGACCTAAGTGATTTCAAGGACCATGCTTTTTTTTTTTTTTAACTTTACAATATTGTATTGGTTTTGCCATATATCAAAATAAATCCACCACAGGTATACATGTGTTCCCCATCCTGATCCCTCCTCCCTCCTCCCTCCCCATACCATCCCTCTGGGTCGTCCCAGTGCACCAGCCCCAAGCATCTAGTATCGTGCATCGAACCTGGACTGGCGACTCGTTTCATATATGGTATTATACACATTTCAATGCCATTCTCCCAAATCATCCCACCCTCTCCCTCTCCCACAGAGTCTAAAAGACTGTTCTATGCATCAGTGTCTCTTTTGCTGTCTCATATACAGGGTTATTGTTACCATCTTTCTAAATTCCATATATATGCATTAGTATACTGTATTGGTGTTTTTCTTTCTGGCTTACTTCACTCTGTATAATAGGCTCCAGATTCATCCACCTCATTAGAACTGATTCAAATGTATTCTTTTTAATGGCTGAGTAATACTCCATTGTGTATATGTACCACTGCTTTCTTATCCATTCATCTGCTGATGGACATCTAGGTTGCTTCCATGTCCTGGCTATTATAAACAGTGCTGCGATGAACATTGGGGTACATGTGTCTCTTTCAATTCTGGTTTCCTCAGTGTGTATGCCCAGCAGTGGGATTGTTGGATCATAAGGCAGTTCTATTTCCAGTTTTTTAAGGAATCTCCACACTGTTCTCCATAGTGGCTGTACTAGTTTGCATTCCCACCAACAGTGTAAGAGGGTTCCCTTTTCTCCACACCCTCTCCAGCATTTATTGCTTGTGCTTTTGGATCGCAGCCATTCTGACTGGCGTGAAATGGTACTTCATAGTGGTTTTGATTTGCATTTCTCTGATAATGAGTGATGTTGAGCATCTTTTCATGTGTTTGTTAGCCATCTGTATGTCTTCTTTGGAGAAATGTCTATTTAGCTCTTTGGCCCATTTTTTGATTGGGTCATTTATTTTTCTGGAATTGAGCTGTAGGAGCTGCTTGTATTTTTTTGAGATTAGTTGTTTGTCAGTTGCTTCATTTGCTATTATTTTCTCCCATTCTGAAGGCTGTCTTTTTACCTTGCTTATAGTTTCCTTTGTTGTGCAGAAGCTTTTAAGTTTAATTAGGTCCCATTTGTTTCTTTTTGCTTTTATTTCCAATATTCTGGGAGGTGGGTCATAGAGGATCCTGCTGTGATGTATGTCGGAGAGTGTTTTGCCTATATTCTCCTCTAGGCATTTTATAATTTCTGGTCTTACGTTTAGATCTTTAATCCATTTTGAGTTTATTTTTGTGTATGGTGTTAGAAAGTGTTCTAGTTTCATTCTTTTACAAGTGGTTGACCAGTTTTCCCAGCACCACTTGTTAAAGAGATTGTCTTTAATCCATTGTGTATTCTTGCCTCCTTTGTCAAAGGACCATGCTTTTAATTGTTTCATTATACCTCCTTGAGTGCAGTCAGCTAAAAAAAAAAAAAAAAAAAACAAGCCACATGTACACAAAAACACTCCTGAAAACACTCATGATTAAAAGAAAAATATCTAAATATTTTAAAAATAGAATATACCCCATTTTACAACATGAAGAGAAATAAATTCCATATATAGATACAGACACAGATACAGTAGAAATTGAAATCAGCATGCTTTAAGATAAGCAAAACTTTCCTAAGAAAGAAAAGAATCTGAAGTCTTAAATGAAAAAGTAGAAATATTTTATAAAATATAAAATCTTCCATGGCAAAAGATATCAAACATAACATTTAAAAACAAAGAACTCATATGATGGGGAAAATTTTTGTATTAAATAACATGTATATAGAGAAAGAGTTAATATTCCTGCTCACCAAGCTTCAAATACACTGTAAAAAGACAAACAAATCAAAAAGAAAAATAGGTAAAACAAATTCATGTGAGGGGAGATGTTAATGGTATAAATGAATAACAAATATGTGGAAAAAAAGGAGTTTCAGGCATGCTGACAATTGGGAAAATGAAAATCACAGAATGATCTGTAATGATCTGTACCCATCAAACTGGCAAAATTAAAATGTGTGGTAACCTTAAGATTCAATAAGAATGTAGGAAAATGGATGCTCTCATATATTAACAATCATAATGAGAACTGAAATATTTGCAAAACATACAGGAATGAAGACATAAGTAGATGAATATATATGTGCAAAGATGCGTCTCACAATTAACATTTGTAGTAGCAAAAACTGGAAATGTCTATCAAGAGAGGGAATGTTAGATATGTAAGTAGTAACACTGAGGAATGGCCAAAAGACAGGAATCGCACACCCATATATAAAATCCAAAATAGATGAGTACTGCTGAACTTTATGGCAATACAATTGAAAAATCACCCCCCAAAATAACTTTCTTGGAAAATGCAAATAATCATCGCAAGAAGTATGCACCTAAGCCGATAAATACATACAAGGGAATAAAGGTGACATTATCAAATAATTGCTTTTATAAGAAAGTCTTAAGTCTAGAGGTTGGCATGAATGAATTTATCAAATCTTCAAGGAATAAATACTTCTCCTGGAATTTAAACTGTTCTAGGAATTACTAAGCAATGAAACCTTTTCCTATTTTCTATTTTCTTTTTAAAAAAATTTTTCGTTGAAATATATACAAGATAGTACATGAAGGTTAAATGATGAATATTTATTAAGTGAGCCCCTGAGTAACCACCATGTAGTCACAGAGGGAACGTTTCCTGTACTCTTGATGTTCTCTGCATGTGTCTTCCCCAAACTCCCTTCCCCCGTGGTTTTCTTTTTGTTTGTAACCCATATAAGCATCCACAAATGATACCATTTAATTTTTTATGTTTTAAACTTTGTATAAATGTATGTATTCTTTAGTGGCTGGATATTATTTGTAAAATTCACTTGTGCTATTGAGTGTTGCTTTAGAGTGTTCACTTTTATTGATTACTCCCTTACATAAATGCCACTGTATGAAAAGTGTGCGAGTTAGTTATCCAGTTTACTATTGATGGAATTCAACAGCTCAGTTGGTAAAGTATCTGCCTGCAATACAGGAGACCTGGGTTTAATCCCTAGGTTGGGAAGATCCTCTGGAGAAGGGAAAGGCTACCTACTCCAATATCCTGGCCTGGAGAATTCCATGGACTGTATAGTCCATGGAGTTGCAGAGTTGGACATGACTGACTTTCACCTTAATTAGTGGAATTGAGTTGTTTTGAGTTTTAATCTATTGCAAAAAATGCTGAAGGAAACATCTCCATACATGTCTCCTGAAACATGGTATATTTCTCTAGAAGGCATTTCCAGGAATAAAATTGCTAAGTTATAAGCTATGCATGTCATTAGATTTACCAGAGGATGCTAAACTGTTTTTCAAAGTTTTTAATACAAATTTGCACATTATATAGCAGCATATGAAAATTCCTATCACTCTACATTGTCACTTTTAATGTTTGACAGTCAGGTGGTTGTGGTGTTAAACTTGATATATTGTTGAAGTTGAGTGTGTGTGTGCGTGCTAAGTCACTTGTCGTGTCTAACTCCTCTGTCCATGGGCTTCTCCAGGCAAGAATACTGAAGTGGCTTGTCATGCCCTCCTCTTGAAGTTGAGTGCTTTAACCTATTTTATTAATCACTTAGATTTACTTTTTTGTGAAGTACTCATTCAAATATTTAGCCCAGATTTCTATTGGTTTTTCTTTTTAAGAAACATTGATCTGTAAACATTCCATTTTTAAGTCTTTTATTGATTATATGTATTGTAAAATAGTCTCTCCCATTCTTTGGCTTTTATCTCTTGATGATTTTTCCTGATGATCAGAAACACTGAATTTTACTGTAGTTGGATTTATCATTTTCCTTAATATATAGACATTTTTGTCTTGTCTAAGATATCTTTCTGTATCTCCAAGTTAAAGAAAGATTTCTTCTGTAATATCTTCTAAAAACCTCATATCTCCCCTTTAGGTCTATGATGTTGCTGCTGCTGCTAAGTTGCTTCAGTCGCGTCCGACTCTGTACGACCCCATGGACAGCAGCCCACCAGGCTCCTCTGTCCACGGGATTCTCTAGGCAAGAAGACTGGAGTGGGCTACCTTTTCCTTCTCCCTTTAGGTCTATCTGTACCCACTATTTTGCATAGTCTATTATCATTTTTTCCATATAGTTATCAACTGCCCTAGCATCATTTATTAGACTCGTATTTATTAATTATGCATATATGCATGGATCTATTTCTTGTTCCTTTACTCTCAGATGTCTGAAAGTGAAAGTGAAGTCACTCAGTCGTGTCCAACTCTTAGCGACCCCATGGACTGTAGCCCACCAGGCTCCTCCATTCTTGGAATTCTCCAGGCAAGAGTACTGGAGTGGGTTGCCATTTCCTCCTCCAGGGGATCTTCCTGACCCAGGGATCAAACCCAGGTCTCCTACACTGCAGGCAGATGCTTTACCCTCTGAGCCTCAGATGTCTAACTCCATGCTAATAGTTGTTGTAGTTTAGTTACTAAGCAGTGTCTGACTCATTTGAGACCCCAAGGACTGTAGTCCACCAGGCTTGTCTGTCCCTGAGATTTCCCAGGCAAGAATTCTGGAGTGGGTTGCCATTTCTTTCTCCAGGGGATCTTCCTGATCCAGGGGTCAAACCCATGTCTCCTGCATTGGCAGGGCTGTTCTTTACCACTGAGCCACCTGGGAAGCCCTCATGCTAATAGTACACAGTCTTAATTACTACAACGTTATAATACATTTTGGAAATTAATAGGGAAAGCCCTCCTACCTTGTCTAGGCTGTTCTGAACCTTTACATTGCCATATAAATTGGAATTCTGATTAGCATTGCAATAAACTTATAAATCAACTTGTAAAATGAGACACTTATTAATAACTTGCATATAAGGTATCTACCTCTTCATTGAGGAATCATTTTTCTGGGGGAAAAAAATTGCCCTCTGTTTAATCTTATACTTTAAAGACACTCCATCAAAATGATATATCAATTTCCTTCTTGATATATTGCAAGTCGATTTTTTTAAGATTCATGATCCATCAAACAAACAGGTGGGAGTTTACACAGCTATTCTAATATTGGCACTTCAATATTCATCGTGTTTAAAATAAATTATTTTTAATGCAATAAGGCTTTAAGTGAAGTTTCCTTGACGGTTGATTTTGTGAAATGAAACCATTTGTGTGCCAAATTATGCAGAATAGGTTTAGTGCTCTGCTTCAGACGTGTATCTGTGTGTGTGTGTGTGTGTGCATGCTAACTCGCTTCAGTTGTGTCCAACTCTATGCGACCCTATGGACCAGTAGCCCACCAGGCTCCTCTGTCCATGGGATTCTCCAGGCAAGAATACTGGAGTGGGTTGCCATGCCCTTCTCCAGAGGATCCTCCCAACCCAGGGATCAAACCCGGGTCTTGTGCTGCTACCGCATTGCAGGTAGATTCTTTACCACTGAAACATCAGGGAAGCCCATACATCTATATATGTGTGTATTTGTGTATGTATATATATATATGTGAGTGTGTGTGTGTGCACATACATATATACACACACGTATATATATATTAGTATTAATGAAAATGAAAATTGATAGGAACAGACACTTTGAAGGCTCAAAAAGCATATCTGAGCTAAGCATTAATATGGGAACCTATAAGCTTTGTTAATATTTAACTTTTTGTTATAACTATAACATGTTCATAATATATAATTTGGAGAGCATAGAGAAATAAGAACAAATCAAAAATGACTCAAAATGATTTCCACAAAACTGGCAACTTAATATTATTAGGAACTGAATTTCTTTCTTGATTTGACTTACAATCATATATCTCTGTCTCCTACATGTCTATATACCTTAAAATCATATAAAAAGAGTCATTTCAATATTGGCGCTGGAGATCCTTTGATCATTTTTAGGACAATTTATTTCATATTTTCAAAAAACAGGCAATTTCAATTCTGTATAATTTTCTTTGGTGCACAGGAAAAGATGAAAGACTATTCAATTCATTTTCTGAAACTACAAAAACCTTGAAGCCAAAATATGACAATCAGCAGAAATAAATAAAGACAAAACTCATTTAAGAATGTAGAAGGAAAATGTGTAAATAAAATACTAGAAAATAGATTTAAATGGCATATTAAAAGACCTATGTACCATGATCAAGTAAATTTCACCTCAGGGATGTGAGGATGGCTTAAAATTGGAAAACTTATATTTTCCAACACTACCAAGTCAAATGGGAAGGGAGGTCAGATATGCTACACTCGAGTTCTAAACTGGGCTTTGAAGTCACGAACAGAAAGTCAGCCCCTTGTTCCAGACATGTCAAGAAACAGCTGAGAAGTCACCAGACAAATGGATCTTCCTTGCTGAATTGCTTATGGCCCAGTCTCCTCTGCATTTCCTATATAGATTGATTTCAAGAGCTGAAAACATCAATGATTATAAAGCATTTTGAACAAAGAGAGAATGCAAAGAGAATATTTTTAGGTAAATACCATATATAATTACCTCTTCTTATTTAAGAAGGGGTAAACAGAAAATGCAAAATATTATACTCCGTGAACTTGGAGAAGGCAATGGCACCCCACTCAGTACTCTTGCCTGGAAAATCCCATGGATGGAGGAGCCTGGTGGGCTGCAGTCCATGGGGTCACTAGGAGTCGGACACGACTGAGAGACTTCACTTTCACTTTTCACTTTCCTGCATTGGAGAAGGAAATGGCAACCCACTCCAGTGTTCTTGCCTGGAGAATCCCAGGGAAGGGGGAGCCTGGTGGGCAGCCGTCTATGGGGTCACACAGAGTCGGACACGACTGAAGCGACTTAGCATATATAGCATATACTTTGTGAAAAGAAATAAATGCATCAAGCATTAGAGGAAGAACATAGTTGTAGAGTTTCAAAAAATACAAACTGTATGAAATAAGGGGTCACAATAATGTTATAA
This sequence comes from Bubalus kerabau, assembly GCF_029407905.1. NCBI lineage: Eukaryota > Metazoa > Chordata > Mammalia > Artiodactyla > Bovidae > Bubalus > Bubalus kerabau. The sequence goes on along the minus strand of NC_073627.1, from coordinate 77,452,741 downwards.
GGTAAAAGTGAAATAAAAACTAAAGCTGGGAGAAATGCCACATGGAGAGAACAAGACGGCGGAGGAGTCGGTGGACGTGGAGTACATTGCTCTCCATGGATACATCAGGAATACACCTTCAGATACAGAAGTGCATGCAGAACACCAGCTGAAAGCAGACAAGAGTACCTGACCAGTAGAAAAGAATGTATACAACCACACAAAAGTCAGTAGGATGAAGGAACTAGGGGGAAAAACAGGAGTGTTAGTAGGACTGGGCCTGCCCTCGGTGGGTGGGGGAACTGAAGCAGGGGTCTGATCCTCATAGTGGGGTAATTGTCTGAGTCAGAGGAGAAACATTTAACGCTGAGAGTGAAACAGCTGATCTGTGCCAGCCTAAATGGAATGAGAATCAGACAGTCCTTGCTGCCGCCATACATATGCCAGAAAGGAACGCTGGTCCCCTGGAAGGGGCAGCAGCTGGGAGCTGGAGTTAGGGACTGTGGAGCAACCCCAGGGTGAGGGCTGCTGTTGACTGTGGAGAGACGGATAGAAGGGATGTGTGGGAAATGCGGGTGGAGTAAAGCCAAGCAGCCAAGGAAGCAAGGTGATACTGCTGGGTCATGCGGGGTGGGGGGACACGTGGAACCATCACCATAGCCTCTCTCTCTCCACATGCCAGCATCGGCAACTGAACAATAGAGAGGTTGGCCCTCAAATGCCTGACACACTGAACTACAGCGTAGGAACCCACCCAGGGTGCCCCTTTAAGTACCTAACATGCAGATCTACAGAGTAGGACCCCAGTCAGGGGGGCCTCTAAGTGCCTGAATGGGCAGAGCTATGGAGAAAGACTAGCCAAAGAGGCCTTCTGATGGCCAGCTACAAGAGGCTTGGAAAAAAGACTCTGATAGGGCCATAACTCCTGCGGTGGAGGCAGTCCCTGTCCTCGCGCACTTGGCGCCATCAGGGTCCCCAAAAGCCAAGCAGCTGCACCACCTTCATGCTCAGCTCTCACTGGGGCACAGCTGCCACAGGCAAAAAATGTCTTGTGTCTATGCCCACAGGGTCGCTTCGGTCACATCTGACTCTTTGTGACCCTGTAGACTGTGGCCTGCCAGGCTTCTCTGTCAGAGAGGTGGTTCTCCAAGAAAGAATAGTGGAGCGTATTGGCCAATACTGGTTGCCATACCCTTCTAGAGCACTATATTTCTAGTTACCCTAGCTGCCAACCCTCCTGAGTACCTGGTGCTACCAGAACCCCTGGTCCTCACAGGGGCAAACCCAAGCCCTCCAGGGCAGCCTCAGGAGCTAAACCCCAGTGGACAGCCCACATGTACAGATGGAAATAAAACCACAGTTGAAACCCAGGGGCAGTGTGGCTAAGGAAGAAGACCTAAAACCTTACCAGCTGAACAAGCTGCAGATTAAATCCACACGATCAACTAAGCAGACTCTGTCTATGGAATATATGAAAGGACATTGAGAGCTTCCACAGAAGAAAACACACTGGCTCTGATAGCTGTGGACACTGGAGGCAAGAACACACAGGAATAGAACCAGAATAGAATCTGAGCTGCCCCCACAGCAGGTCCAGAGATCAGCACAGTGTCGGAGGGCATCCTAGGAGGTGAGGGGGACTTTGACTCCCAGCGAGGGAAGGACTCTGACAGCAGGGACTCAAGAAAAACATGTACTATTCTTATTTTTTGACTTGTTCTGTAGATTCTTTTGGAATTTTTTTCTTTTTTTCCTTTTCCCCCGCTTTGTTCTATCTGTTGATTTTATTTGTCCTAAGAAATCCAATTAAGCTTTTGAGCTTTTCTTTTTTCCTGTCACATTTTTTATTGTTGTCATAAACCTCTGCCTCTACATTGGGCTTTTGCAGTTCTGTGGAGTTTTCCTCTTTTTTTTCTCTCTTTTTTTAACTTTAATGTTTTAAATCTATTATTATTTTTTCTACATTTATTCCTTTGTTTGCTTTTCCTACTGTTCTTTTCCCCTTGCACTTAATCTTTAACACATATAAATTGTCTTTATCGACCTCTATTTAACTTTTAATATCTATTCTTTCTTTCTCTCCTTTCCTCTCAACAAATCTGTTAGTTTTATTTTCATTGCTTTATTCCTCAATTGGCATCTTGCTTCAGTCTTGTTTTCCAGTTTGTGTTTGAATTAGTTTTGTTCTGGTAGATATAATTTTTGGTTTCCTGTGTTTGCCAGGTCAATCTATTGTACTTTATTTTTGCTGGACTGTTTTGATTTTGCTTATGGGTGTATATGTGTATATTCAGTTACACTTTCTACTGTTACAAACCTCTGCCTCTTCATTGGGCTTTTGCAGTTCTGTGGATTTTTATTTTTCTTTTTTTTTCCTTTCTTCTGTTTCTTTTTTTTTTCCTCTATTTTATAAATTTAATGTTTTAAAACCTATTATATTTTTTCTACATTTATTCCTTTGTTTGCATTTCCTACTGTTCTTTCCCCTTTGCAGTTAATCTTTCATGTATATAAGTCTTCTTCATCTACCTCTATTTAACTTTGTATACCTATTCTTTCCTTCTTACCTTTCCTCTCAACATATTTGTTTTGTTTTCATTGCTTTATTCCCCACTTGTAAGCTTGCTTTAGTTTTGTTTTCCAGTTTGTGTTTAAGTTAGTTTTGTTCTTAACTGGTAAATATAAGTTTTTACTTCATTTGTTCACTGGGTCAGTCTACTGTATTTTATTTTTGTTGGACTGTTTTGACTTTGCTCATGGGGTATATGTATATGTGTATATTACATTATTTTAATTATTATTTGCCTGATTTTGTAACTGCCATTTGTCTGGGGTTCATTTTTGGTTTCACTTTGTTGGATATTTGTTTTAATCTCACTTAATGCCATAACAAATCACTTGTGGAATCTTCATTCCTGACCAGAGATCAAGCTGTGAGGCTTTGGAGTGGGAGCACTGATTCGAAGAACCTAGACTACCAGAGAACTAACCCTAATGGGTATCAAATAGTGAGAACTCACATAAAGGAAACCACTTGAATACAAGACCCCACATCATCAAACCACCAGTAGCACCCTGTGCATGATGTCTCATCTAAACAACAAACAAAACAAAAATACAAACCCAGTCATCAGCAGACAGGATTACCACCTCACTCAGCCTTGCCCATCAGAGGAAAAACAAACAAACAAAAAGTCAACACAAATCTTATCCTATAGGAAGCTCACACAAACCACTGGACCAAACTTATGAGGGCAAAAACAAAAAGGAAGAAAGAATTCAACCTTCCTCAAGGGAAGAATTCAACTTTCCTTGAAGCCTGGGAAAAGGAGACCTCAAACACAATAACTTAAAAAATAAAAATAATGGAAAGGCAGATAAATACTACACAAATGAAAGAACAAACTAGAAACTCAGAAGTCCAAATAAATGAAGAAGAAATAGGCAATTCTGAATAATTATCAGAAAAAGACTTCAGAATAATGATAATAAAGATGATCAAAAACCTTGAAAACAAAATGGAAAAAATGCAAGAATCAATTAAAAAAGACCTAGAAGAATTAAAGAACAAACATACAGAGACAAACAAAACAATTACTGAAATTAAAAATACTCTAGAAGGAATCAATAGCAGAATATCTGAAGTGGAAGAACAAATCAGTGAGCTGGAAGATAAAACATTGAAAATTACTTCTGAAGAGCAGAATAAAATAAAAAGAATTAAAATAACTGAGGACAGTCTCAGAGACCTCTGGGACCATATCAAATGCATAAACATTCGAATTCTAGGAATCCCAGAAGAAGAAGAGAAAAAGAAAGGGTATGCGAAATTTTTTGAAGAAATTATAGTTGAAAATTTCCCCAACATGGAAAAGGAAATAGTCAATCAATTCCAAGAGGCATAAAGAATCCCATACTGGATAAAACCATAGAGAAACACACCCAGATACACACTAATCAAACTAACAAAGACTAAACACAAAAAAAGAATATTAAAAGCAGCAAGGGAAAAGTAACAAGTAACATACAAGAGAAACCCCATATGCTTACCTGCTGATCTATCAGCAGAAACTCTGCAGGCCAGAAAGGAATGGCAGGATACATTTAAAGTACTGAAAGGGAAAAATCTACAACCAAAATTACTGTACCTGGCAAGGATCTCATTCAAAATTTATGCAGAAATAAAAAGCTTTTCAGACAAGCAAAAGTTAAGAGAATTCAGTACCACCAAACCAGTTTTACAACAAATGTTAAACGGACTTATATAATCAAGAAATACAAGAGGAGAAAAAAGATCTACAAAACCAACCCCAAACAATTAGAAAATGGCAATAGGAACATATGTATTAATAATTACTTTAAATGTAAATGGATTAAATGCTCCAACCAAAAGACACAGACTGGCTGAATGGATACAAAAACAAGACCCATACATATGCTGTCTACAAGAAACACACTTCAGACCTCAACACACATATAGACTGAAAGTGAGAGGATGGAAAAATATATTCCATACAAATGGGAAGCAAAAGAAAGCTGGAGTAGCAATCCTCACATCAGACAAAATAGACCTTAAAATAAAGAAGATTACAAGAGATAAGGAAGGACACTACATAATGATCAAGGGATCAATCCAAGAGGAAGACCTAACAATTTTAAATATCTATGCACCCAACATAGGAGCACCTCAATACATAAGACAAACACTAACAGATATAAAGGAGAAATTGAAAGTAACACAATAATAGTAGGAGACTTTAACACTCCACTCACACCAATGGACAGATCATCAAAGCAGAAAATTAATAAGGAAATACAAGTCTTAAATGATACATTAGATGAGATGGATCTCATTGATATCTTCAGGACAATCCATGCAAATGCAGAAGAATACACCTTCTTCTCAAGGGCACCTGAAACATTCTCCAAGATAAACCACATCTTGGGTCACAAATCAAACATCAGTAAATTTAAGAAAATTGAAATCATATAAGCATCTTTTCCAACCACAATGCTACGAGACTAGATATCAATTATAAGAAAAAAACTGTAAGAAACACAAACACATGGAGACTAAACAGCACATTTCTAAATAACCAACAGGTTACTGAAGAAATTCTAAGGGAAATCAAAAAATTTCTAGAAACTAATGACAGTGAAAACATGACAACTCAAAACCTATGGGATGCAGCAAAAGCAGTTCTAAGAGGGAGGTTTATAGCAACCCTATCTCAAGAAACAAACAACAACAAAATAAATTGAATAGACAATCTAACTTTACACCTAAAACAACTTAAAAAAGAATGAAAACAACAACAATCACAAAAAAAATAAAAATTAGTAGAAAGAAATCATAAAGATCCAAGCAGAAATAAATGAAAAAGAAAGGAAAGAAACAATACTAAAGACGAATAACACTAAAAGCTGGCTCTTTGAGAAGATAAACAAAATTTACAAACTGTTAGCCAGACTCATCAAGGAAAAAAGAGAGAAGAATCAAATCAACAAATTAGAAATGAAAAAGGAGAGGTTACAACAGACAATGCAGAAATACAAAGAATTGTTAGAGACTATTATGAACAACTATATGAAGAAAGCTGAGCACCAAAAAATTGATGCTTTTGAACTGTGGTACTGGATAAGACTCTTGAGAGTCCCTTGGACTGCAAGGAGATCCAACCAGTCCATTCTAAAGGAGATCAGTCCTGGGTGTTCATTGGAAGGTCTGATGCTAAAGCTGAAACTCCAGTACTTTGGCCACCTCATGCAAAGAGTTAACTCATTGGAAAAGACCCTGATGCTGGGAGGGATTGGGGCAGGAGAAGAAGGGGACGAGAGAAGATGAGATGCCTGGATGGCTACACTGACTCGATGGACGTGAGCTTGAGTGACCTCTGGGAGTTGGTGATGGACAGGGAGGCCTGGCATGCTGCAGTTCATGGGGTCGCAAAGAGTCGGACATGACTGAGTGACTGAACTGAACTGAACTGAACTGATATGGCAATAAAATGGATAACCTGGAAGAAATGGACAGATTCTTAGAAAGTTCAATCTTCCAAGACTGAACCGGGAAGAAATAGAAAAAATGAACAACCCAAATAATGAAGCACTGAGTTTGTTTTGAAACAACCCAAAGCACTGAAGTTGAAGCTATGATCAAAAATCTCCCCAACAACAAAAGCTCAGGACCAGATGGCTTCACAGGAGAATTCTATCAAACATTAAGAGAAGAGCTATTACCTATCCTTCTAAAACTCTTTCAAAAAATTTCAGAGGAAGAAACACTTCCAAGTTCATTCTATGAGGCCACCATCACCCTGATACCAAAACCAAACAAAGGCAACACATAAAAAGAAAACTACAAGCCAATATCACTGATGAACATAGATGCAAAAATCTTCAACAAAATTTTAGCAACAGAATTCAGCAACACTACAAAAAGCTCATACACCATGATCAAGTTGGGTTTATTCCAGATTGCAAGGATTCTTCAATATATGCAAATCAATCAATGTAATACACCATATTAACAAATTGAAAGGTAAAAATCATATGATAGATGGATTTTACCACCTATCATAGATTCAGAAAAATCAATAGATGCAGAAAAAGCCTTTCAGAAAATTCAGCACCCATTTATAATCAAAACTCTTAAAAAATGGGCATAGAAGGAACCTACCTAAACATAGTAAAGGCCATATATGATAAGCCTACAGCAAACATTATTCTCAATGGTGAATAACTGAAAGCATTCCGCCTATGATCAGGAACAAGATAAGGGTGTCCACTTTCACCACGATTGTTCAACATAGTTCTGGAAGTCCTAGCTACAGCAATCAGAGAAGAAAAAATAAATAAATAAAAGGGATCCAGATCGGAAAAGAAGTAAAGCTCTCACTGTTTGCAGATGACATGATACTGTACATTGAAAACCCTAAAGATAGTATCAGAAAATTACTAGAGCTAATCAGTGAATTTAGCAAAGTAGCAGGATACAAAATCAATGTACAGTAAACACTTGCATTTCTATACTAACAATGAAAAATCAGAAAGAGAAATTAATGAATCAATCCCATTCACCATTGCAATAAAAAAAAATTAAATATATAGGAATAAACTTACCTAAGGGGAGAAAAGAACTGTACACAGAAAATTATAAAACACTGATGAAATAAATCAAAGATTACATAAACAGATAGAGAAATATTCTATGTTCTTGGGTAGGAAGAATCAATATTGTGAAAATGACTATATTACCAAACACAATCTACAATTTCAATGCAATCCCTATCAAATTACCAGTAGCATTTTTCACAGAACTAGAGCAAAAATTTCATAATTCATGTGGAAATACAAAAGGCCCTGAATAGCCAAATCAGTCTTGAGAAAGCCCAGAATGGAGCTGGAGGAATCAACTTTCCTGACTTCAGATAATACTACAAAGCTACAGTCATCAAGACAGTATGGTACTGGCACAAAACCCGAAATATAGAACAATGGAGTAAGATAGAAAGCCCATAAATAATCCCATGAACCTATGGGTACTTTATTTTTGACAAAGGAGGCAAGAATATACAAAGGGGCAAAACAGCCCCTTCAATAAATGGTGCTGTGAAAACTGGACAGCTACATGTAAAAGAACTCAAAATGGTAAAGACCTAAAAGTTAGACCAGAAACTATGAAAGTCTTAGAGGAAAACATAGGCAGAACAATCAAGGACATAAATCAAATCTACGATAAATAAATCTATGATGACCCACCTTGTAGAGTAATGAAAATAAAAACAAAAGTAAACAAGTGGGACCTGATTAAACTTAAAAATTTTTGCATAGCAAAGAAAACTATAAGCATGGTAAAAAGACAATCCTCAGAATGGGAGAGACTAATAGCAAATGAAGTAACTGACAAAGGATTAACTTCCAAAATATACAAGCAACTCATACAACTCAATGCCAGAAAAGCAAACAACACAATCAAAAAGTGGGGAAAAGACCTAGACAGACATTTCTCAAAAGAAGACATACAGATGGCTAACAAACACATGAAAAGATGCTCAACATCACCCATAATTAGAGAAATGCAAATCAAAACCACAGTGAGATATCACCTCACACAGGTCAGAATGGCCATCACCAAAAAGTCTAAAAACAATAAATGCTGGAGGTGGTGTGGAGAAAAGGGAATGCTCTTGCACTGCTGGTGGGAATGTAAATTGATACAGACACTATGGAAGATGATATGGAGATTCCTTAAAAATCCAGGAATAAAACCACCATATGATCCAGCAATCCCACTCTCCTAGGCATATACCCTGTTGCTGCTGCTGCTGCTGCTGCTAGGTCACTTCAGTCGTGTCCGACTCTGTGCGACCCCATAGACGGCGGCTCACCAGGCTCCCCCGTCCCTGGGATTCTCCAGGCAAGAACACCGGAGTGGGTTGCCATTTCCTGCTCCAATGCATGAAAGTGAAAGTGAAGTCGCTCAGTCGTGTCCCACCCTCAGCGACCCCAAGGACTGCAGCCTTCCAGGCTGCTCCGTCCATGGGATTTTCCAGGCAAGAGTACTGGAGTGGAGTGCCATACCCTGAGGAAATCATAATTGAAAGAGACACATATATCCCATTGTTCATTGCAGCACTATTTATAGTAGCTAAAACAGGGAAGCAACCTAGATGTCCATCAACAGATGAATAGATAAAGAAGTTGTGGTACATATACACAATGGAATATTACTCAGCCATAAAAAGGAACACATTTGAGTCAGTTCTGATGAGGTGGATAAACCTAGAACCTATTACACAGTGTGAAATGAGTCAAAAAGAGAAAGGTAAATATCATATTCTAATGCATATATACAGAATCTAGAAAAATGGTACTGAAGAATTTATTTACAGGGCAGCAATGGAGAAACAGACATAGAGAATAGACCTATGGACATGGGGAGAGGGGAGGAGAGGGTGAGATGCATGGAAAGAGTAACATGGAAACATATTACCATTTGTAAAATAGATAGCCAATGGGAATTTGCTGTATGGCTCAGGAAACTCAAACAGGGGCTCTATATCAACCTAGAGCAATGGGGAGGGAGATGGGAGGGAGTTTCAAAAGGGAGGAGATATATGTATACCTATGGCTGATTCATGTTGAGATTTGACAGAAAACAGCAAAATTCTGTAAAGCAATTATCCTTCAATAAAAAAAAAATTAAAAAACTAAAGTTGGTTTACAGGAGAATATAAATTTTAAAAGAGATTAGATAAATATCAATTTGAATAACTCTTTAAGTTGTAAAAGTAACTTAGAACAGTATGAAAAAGAAAAGGAAAAACTGAAAGCCAAGTTAAATTTTATTTATGAGATAATCATGCTTTGGTATATGATATAATATTTTAGCTATGTGAGTGTGAAGAAAGTATATCTGTATATGGAATGAACATAACATAATATGTATCATAATTTCTTAATTCTCACATCTATTTCTAATATGTCATTTTATATAATACCACTTAAAAATTCTACAAAAGTTTTTTGAGAAACAAGAAGCTTTATATTTAATTCAGAGAAAATATTTTTTCTCAGAAAAACATTCACAATAATACATATTATAACATTTTCTTCTTTTATATCACAAAGTTTGAATCTAAACCTCCTTTACCCTCAGAGACTAAACAGTGTGAATCACTTTGGCCACAGACCTTGATATAAGCATTTTGAAAGCACACTGATTTTCATAATTCTGGGTCAGGTGTTTGACTTTTTGAGGCCTTTTATGATCACAAATCAAATCGCAAGGGAAATCAAAGGATATTGGAGTTTCAACTCTGTTTCCAAATTCATTAAAGGCCCGGTTTTACTTTATTTTCTTTAAATTGAATAAGTAGAATATTAAAAAAAAAAAAAAAAAAAAAAAAAAACTTTCCTTGCAAATCTGATGGAAGATTTTCACAGATGATGTTTGGCACCTGAATGACATCCTTGAAATTTCTAAGATCCTTCTTTTCCCTCGCTTTACTGAGCTAGAGTTAACAAAACTGAATATAAAGTCTGCAAAGTGACTATTTGATATACATAAATATTGGGAAATGATTACCACAATCAGAATCAGGTTAACTAGCTTCACCTCACATAGTTACCTTTCTGTGTGTCTGTGTGTGTGTATGTGTGTGTGTGTGTGTGTGTGTGTATCTATTCATGGACATATATGTGGTAACACCTAAGATAAACTCTTTTTTAGCAAATTTCAAAGATCATTTTTGAAGTGGTGGTTTCTGTCTTTAATCACATGACTTTGTGCATGACAGGCTGTCTGCTGTATGAAAAATAATTATTAACTTCAACATTTTATCTTATTGTAATATTTTGGAACTTATTTTTTAACCATAATTAATACCCCATATTTAACGTATAAATACTTGAGATGCTATCAATGAACATAACTGAAGTGATAATCAATCAACAAGCACCCGCTATACACTATGAGGCTCCGCTTGAGCAAATAATGATAACCATGTCTCAACATTCTCCTTTGCTTCAGTTCAGATCAGTCGCTCAGTTGTGTCCAACTCTTTGCGACCCCATGAACTGCAGCACACCAGGCCTCCCTGTCCATCACCAAATCCTAGAATTCATTCAAGCTCATGTCCATCAAGTCGGTGGTGCCATCCAGCCGTCTCATCCTCTTTCATCCCCTTCTCCTCCTGCCCCCAATCCCTCCCAGCATCAGAGTCTTTTCCAATGAGTCAACTCTTTGCATGAGGTGGCCAAAGTACTGGAGTTTCAGCTTTAGCATCATTCCTTCCAAAGAAATCCCAGGACTGATCTCCTTTAGAATGGACTGGTTGGATCTCTTGCAGTCCAAGGGACTCTCAAGAGTCTTCTCCAACACCACAGTTCAAAAGCATCAATTCTTTGGCGCTCAGCTTTCTTCACAGTCCAACTTCTCACATCCATACATGACTACTGGAAAAACCATAGCCTTAACTAGGTGGACTTTTTTTTTTTTTTTTGGCAAAGTAATGTCTCTGCTTTTCAATATGTTATCTAGGTTGGTCATAACTTTCCTTCCAAGGAGTAAGCGTCTTTTAATTTCATGGCTACAATCACCATCTGCACTGATTTTGGAGCAGAAAAAAATAAAGTCTGACACTGTTTCCACTGTTTCCCCATCTATTTCCCATGAAGTGATGGGACCAGATGCCATGATCTTTGTTTTCTGAATGTTGAGCTTTAACCCAACTTTTTCACCCTCCTCTTTCACTTTCATCAAGAGGCTTTTTAGTTCCTCTTCACTTTCTGCCATAAGGGTGGTGTCATCTGCATATCTGAGGTCATTGATATTTCTCCCGGCAATCTTGATTCCAGCTTGTGCTTCTTCCAGCCCAGCATTTCTCATGATGTACTCTGCATAGAAGTTATAAGCAGGGTGACAATATACAGCCTTGATGTACTCCTTTTCCTATTTGGAACCAGTCTGTTGTTCCATGTCCAGTTCTAACTGTTGCTTCCTGACCTGCATATAGGTTTCTCAAGAGGCAGGTCAGGTGGTCTGGTATTCCCATCTCTTGAAGAATTTTCCACAGTTTATTGTGATCCACACAGTCAAAGGCTTTGGCATGGTCTATCAAGCAGAAATAGATGTTTTTCTGGAAATCTCTTGCTTTTTCCATGATCCAGCAGATGTTGGCCATTTGATCTCTGGTTTCTCTGCCTTTTATAAAACCAGCTTGAATATCTGGAAGTTCACGATTCACGTATTGCTGAAGCCTGGCTTGGAGGATTTTGAGCATTACTTTACTAGAGTGTGAGATGAGTGCAACTGTGCGGTAGTTTGAGCATTCTTTGGCATTGCCTTTCTTTGGGATTGGAATGAATACTGACCTTTTCCAGTCCTGTGACCACTGCTGAGTTTTCCAAATTTGCTGTCATATTGAGTGCAGCACTTTCACAGCATTATCTTTCAGGATTTGAAATAGCTCAACTGGAATTCCATCACCTCCACTAACTTTGTAGTGATGCTTTCTAAGGCCCACTTGACTTCACATTCCAGGATGTCTGGCTCTAGGTGAGTGATCACACAATCATGTGGCTGGCAAAATGTATTGACATCAATTGTAAGACACAACATGATTTCAGAAATTTGGACAAATCATGCATCTTTTAATGGAGAATTTTCAGAGTATAAATGTACTATATAATTTTTTTAAAAGGAATATTAAAATAGGACATTCTTTTTCACTTTAAGGCTATTTATTGGGAGTGTTTTTCCATGCTATTATCTATTCTTTATAAGCATTATTGAAAATAATAGAATAATATACATTCTATGGTGATGTCATATTAAAAACATTTTGGGTCATATTACTTAATTATAATTCTATGCTCCTATAAATAACAGTGAAGTATAGCTAAATCTTTGTGAATATCCAAGACTATTTCCTCAGTATAAATTCCTTAAGGCACAGTTTCTGAGTCAAAGGATATGCATATCCTTGTAAAGGATCTGAATGCATCAGGCCTAAGTGCCCCATGGAGTATACATCCCCTATCTTCCCATTTCTGTCTCCCTCTTCCTCCCTCTCCCTCCTCCCTAGCCACGCCTTCTTCCTTCTTCATAAGTAGCCTTCCTTCTGTTCCCCCAATGCTTGTGATCCTACTTCTGCTCTTCTGTATTGTAATTTTTTTTCTCACTGTGTATATGTATGTGTTTATAATCTCGCTCATTCTAAACAAAGTTTAAGGCTACAATTTATGTCAAATTACTAGTTTACAGTTCTGCATCTTTATCTGGACTCTGAGTTCCTACCTAACAAGGTCCTTGTATCATTCATCTTTGTATCCCTAGCACCTAATACACTAAATTTTCAGTAAACACTTGTTGATTGTTTCAGGAGGGAACAAATGTCTGCTCTTGTTTTTCAGCTCTCATGTAGTTTTTTTTTTTTTTTCAAGTTTCCTGGGATTTTAACTGACCTGAGTACATTAATTTCAAAAACAAAGGAAAATACTTATATAGCTTCAAGTTTCTAAACTCAGATGCCGTCAATTCAATACTGAAATATGCTTTAATATTAATTTAGCAACTACTGTCTAACTCAAGCAATGAGAAAGGAAAAACACAGAGATTATACATGCTTTATTCTGAGAAATTTTAATGTTTATTCTCAAGGAAGATAATATTTTCCCCAAACATGGACCGTGTATAAGAAATGCACACAGGATGGAAACTCACATACCTAGCCCTTCTGATAGAATGCAGAATTAGTCATCACACTTAAAGTGTTAAAAATAAGAATACAATAGCTCTGTAGAAGAGAGAAGCACTTTTCTTCCTCGTGTGGTCGTGAGCATGCCAGATTGCTGGCCCATTGTTTTGGCAGGTGTCTCTTGGAATGAACTGTGGCGAGGCCTGTCATGATTTGACAGCACTATGACAAGGCAGTGCCTCCTATATGCACTTCCTGAGCAAATTGACTTCAGAGTCTCCTTCATGAATTCCAAGCCAGAGCAATCTGAGGCAGGCATGTCAGTTTGAATTACTCTCCTCCAGCATCCAAAGACAACACGGGTTTTCTGTCAGTTGGCTTCAGACAGGCGGTACCATCAGCCTCAAGTTTAAAAAAGTGAAGGAAGTGAATTTACTAAATTTCCAAAAGGGAAAGAGTTTTTGTAAGCTTTCCTCATGGGAGCATCAGAAAATCCAACCTTTCCAGGTACTAGCTAACTAAAACAGTGCATTTATGTCTACGGTTCTCTATTTGAAAATGGGCATGATAATAAGAGCTACTTCTTAGACCTGGTTTGTGGCTGCAATGTGATAACTCATGTAATGTTCTTAGGATGTTGCCTGGTCCTAACTCTTTGGCTCAGAAATGTGAAATTTACTATTCCAAAGATGACATCTTTTTTTATTTTTTAATTGAAGTATAGTTGGACCATAAAGAAGGCTGAGCACCAAAGAATTGATGCCTTCAAATTGTGGTGCTGGAGAAGACGCTTGAGAGGCCCCCGGACAGCAAGGAGATCAAACCAGTCAATCCTAAAGGAAATCAACCCTGAATATTCACTGGAAGGACAGACGCTGAAGTTGAGGCTCCAATATTTTGGCCATCTAATACAAAGAGCCAACTCATTGGAAAAGACCCTGATGCTGGGCAAGATTGACAGCAGGAGGAGAAGGGAGGAACAGAGGTTGCGATGGTTGGATGGCATCATCGACTCAATGGACTTCTGCTTGAACAAACTCTGGGAAACAGTGAGAACAGGGAAGCCTGGCATGCTGCAGTCCATGGGGTCTCAGAGAATTGGAAACAACTTAGTGACTGAACAATAGTTGCTTTATAATGTTGTGTAAATGCTGCTGTACAACAAAGTGAATCAGCTACACATATCTATATACCCCCTCTTCCCTGGATTTCTTTCCCATTTAGGTCACCATAGAGCACTGAGTAGTTTCCTGTGCTATACAAAGATGACTTTACCTTGTAGCAATTAGGTATAATGACCCATATTGGCACTTAGACATAAAACATAATGTGTTCACCTCTTAGCAGAAACCTAGGCAATCCTCAGAGTAAAAACAAATGTACATTGAAATTCTGTCCACCTTACCATCTCTGTTTTATTTTGTTATACATTCATAATATTTGTAGAACTATATTTTTATGGGCTTCCCAGGTGGCACTTGTGGTAAAGAATCTGCTTGCCAATGCAGGAGACATAAGAGATGTGGGTTTGATCCCTGGGTCGGGAAGATCCCCTGGAGGAGGAAATGGCACACCGCTCAAGTATTCTTGTCTGGAAAACTCCATGAGTAGAAGTGGTGGGCTACAGTCCATATCCTTTTATTACCCAAGTAAAATATATTCATTATGAAAATATGGAAGATACACAGAACTTTGAGTGTGTATACAATCAAAAGTAATCTCATGATCTAGATGGAAACACAGATAACATGAAGATAAATGGAAGATCCTCTAGTCTTTTATGAATCCATATAATATATAGAAATAAATTATAATTAAGAATATGCTATCTTTATTTTTATTTCTCATTGTTAGGAAGCATTTAACAGGAGGCTTCCTGTGTACTGTTTTGGATCTGTCAGGAATCCTCTGTTCCTTATTAATTCCTGAATATTCAGGAATTAAGAGGAGAGGCAAGCCTCTAGGGGCTGAGGAATCCAGGCATCTCCTTCGCTAGTTTTTCAATAGGGTGATAAGTACCCTCTTCCTTCTTGTGAACCATATGGTTAAAGTGATTGTTTACAACTCTCTCTCTTTAATATGGATCGCCTATGTTTTGTAAGTCTGGAATTTTAATCTTTATCTTTGCTGAGAATAACTACAGTATATATGCCCACACCATGTTGATTAAAACACCTTTGTTCCATCAGAGCTTTGGTCCCCATGTCTTGCTTTCTCTTTCTCTCTCTCTCTCAGGCTATTTCTTTGGAGCACAGAGGCTCTCTGAGTTCACTTTCCTGCCTGGGCTTCTAAGACCCTCTCGGGAAGGCACTCTGCACCTTCACCCCATGGAGAGGGCGCCTGATGCCTCCGTGAACAGAGCAAGCCCCGTGCAGAGACTTTATTGGCTTTCTGCGTTAACCAAGGAATATCAGCCTCTTTCTCTCTCCTTTACTTTCTTATCAGTCGACTCCGGACCACCAGGTTCCAGTCCATTAAAGGACTGCAACATTTCTCCTTTAATATTACCTTGTGAAGATATTTAAACATCTTTAAATATCCTTCTAAACTACTGACTACACAGGAGTTTGTTCATATAATTTGTTTGACATTTAAGTTCTTCCAAAATTTAATCTTTTATAAATTATCTTCTGCTGAATATGTTTTCATCGAGATCTTTATAAAATAAATGGAATTAATGGTTCCTAAAAGTACATCATGAGAAACGCTGGGCTGGAAGAACCACAAGCTGGAATCAAGATTGCTGGGAGAAATATCAATAATCTCAGATATATGCAGATGACACCACCCTTAAGGCAGAAAGTGAAGAGGAACTAAAAAGCCTCTTGATGAAAGTGAAAGAGGAGAGTGAAAACGTTGGCTTAAAGCTCAACATTCAGAAAACGAAGATCATGGCATCCGGTCCCATCACTTCATGGGAAATAGATGGGGAAACAGTGGAAACAGTGTCAGACTTTATTTTGGGAGGCTCCAAAATCACTGCAGATGGTGACTGCAGCCATGAAATTAAAAGACGCTTACTCCTTGGAAGGAAAGTTATGACCAACCTAAATAGCATATTCAAAAGCAGAGACATTACTTTGCCAACAAATGTCTGCCTAGTCAAGGCTATGGTTTTTCCAGTGGTCATGTATGGATGTGAGAGTTGGACTGTGAAGAAAGCTTGCGCCGAAGAATTGATGCCTTTGAACTGTGGTGTTGGAGAAGACTCTTGCGAGTCCCTTGGACTGCAAGGAGATCCAACCAGTCCATTCTGAAGGAGATCAGTCCTGGGATTTCTTTGGAAGGAATGATGCTAAAGCTGAAACTCCAGTACTTTGGCCACCTCATGCGAAGAGTTGACTCATTGGAAAAGACCCTGATGCTGGGAGGGATTGTGGGCAGGAGGAGAAGGGGACGACAGAGGATGAGATGGCTGGATGGCATCACCGACTGGATGGAAGTGAGTCTGGGTGAACTCCGGGAGTTGGTGATGGACAGGGAGGCCTGGTGTGCTGCGATTCATGGGGTCGCAAAGAGTCGGACACAACTGAGTGACTGAACTGAACTGAATGTTTGAAAGTTAAACTAGGAACCTCTTTGCTTTTTATTATTCACCCTATGTCTTTCTTTAAGTATATATTATTCTTCAATAAAATCTATGATATTTTTATTCTTGTTTGATGGTCAGCATAAAAGCTGAAACTACGAGTTTACTCTTACTTTCTGTACATTTACTAAGAAAATTTCCTTAAGATATTGTTGCTTAGCTGCCATTTTCAAAACCTGAAAAGCAAGCACATAAATCAAGCCATCAGTTCAGTCACTCAGTCGTTTCCAACTCTTTGCGACCCCATGAATCACAGCACGCCAGGCCTCCCTGTCCATCACCAATTCCCAGAGTTCACCCAGACGCACATCCATCGAGTTGATGATGCCATCCAGCCATCTCATCCTCTGTTGTCCCCTTCTCCTCCTGCCCACAATCCCTCCCAGCATCAGAGTCTTTTCCAATGAGTCAACTCTTTGCATGAGGTGTCCAAAGTATTGGAGTTTCAGCTTCAGCATCAGTCTTTCCAATGAACACCCAGGACTGATCTCCTTTGAGATGGACCGGTTGGATCTCCTTGCAGTCCAAGGGACTCTCAAGAGTCTTCTCCAACACCACCATTCAAAAGCATCAATTCTTCAGCGCTCAGCTTTCTTCACAGTCCAACTCTCTATATGCAAATTTATCTCTATAGTATTTCTAATAGATTATATTCTCAATAGTAAACTCTGAGGATATCAGATTTTTCCCTCTTTTGCTCACACTGGATATTAACATGTGAACTTTTTCTTCTGTCTTGACATACCAAAAAGGCAAAACTTTATTTACTGTTTTATTCTGCATTATTTAGATCTACTGTCAGTATATAATTCATTTATGATTTTTTCACTTAAAATATTTATTTAATGCCTATTTTGTGCTAAATTTATTATCAATAAAATATTTCATTTGTGCATCCATTTATTTAATTACATTATTGAGAGCTGGTTATTTTACCATTACTTGTATTTTTCCTGTTGTGATTTCCAATTTTTATTACAAAATTCTCTTACTAATATGTTTGTTTTTCCCTGAATGCTTTGTAAAATTCATAATATAGAACACTAGCCATAACCCATTATGTAGCCTGCCATTATTTTTTCAATTTTTGTGCCTTGTAAGAATATTTACTTATACATTAGTACTTTATTTTACAAAGAAAATACACACACCTATTTATGAAGTTAACATAATAAATTATCTGAAGATTACCTGGTATTTCTCTTGTAATAAATCTTTCAGGGGGTGAGGGGAGAACAGGGGGCTGAGTACTACTGCATACTCATAAGTTTGGGGTTTTTTTAAGAAAATAATAATTATTATTTTTTCATCATACATGCAGGAATCAGCCTTGTTTCTTTAACTTTGCTGGGTGCACTGTAAATCACTTTAATTTTACAAATTTTATCTTCACATCAAAGACTTCCCAAACCTCTGCTCAGTGTCTTAGTGTCTAGATTTGTCACTTAAAAATTGGCAGATTTTGTAAAGGAAAACAGGTAAATATCAGTTCCCCCCCCCTAAAGATTTTAATTGAGATTAGTTCAATTAATTAAATATTAGCTTGTTGTCTTTCTATATAAGGCACTCCACAGTAGAAATCCAGGACTCATTTATTTGTTCAGATTGCTGATTTGAAATCTGCCACATTTATCTCTCTACAGCTCCGGATGGCAGTGTGATATAAGGCCAAATAGCGAATAAATGGCAATATTCTTGTTTTGCATTTATTCTGGTCTTTGAGCTCAAACTTATAGCAATGCACCATTATTTTCTGTGCCTGCATGAAGCAAGACTTGCTCCTGCCAAGCCCTAAAGTTGTTAAGAATAATTTATGTTATCAGAAAATAGAAAAATTTAAATGACTGTGCTTTTCCATTAAATAATACATATTTGACTAAGGCTGTTTTTTTCAACTGTGGTTTTCCCAGCACTTACTACAGAACTGATTAGAGAGTCTATCAATAAACAGGTGTTGAGTGAATAAATGAATAATAATTGAATGTGATAAACTATTGCTACAGTATGCTAATTTACTCTGCCCATAAAATATTCATTAATTAGTTTTTACAGTGATGGTTACTCCTACAGTAGAAAAATGTGGTGTCACTTTCATCTCTTTCCACTTGGGAACACTATCAAAATAGGAATGCCATTGAAACAGTGGTGTACTTGAGCAGGGGTTTTATGTGAAACTTTGCTCCATGTTAAAATGCTGATCAGTTTTTGTTATAGAATAATTCCTCTACTCAACTCCACAGGGAATAACTCCCTCCTATTTGGAATTCTACTTAATCAAATGTCAAGCAATGAATGGTTCAGTAAACAGGAATGAAGGGAGCTGGTTTGAGTCTCAGCTCTGTTATTTACAGGCTGAGTCACAGAAGAACATGACTTACCTCTCTTTTCTGTTATTTCCACTCTGGGCATCATACAAGAATGGAATTGTGATAATTCACTAAGATTAGAATGTAATCATTATTTTCCTAGAGTGTGTCACATCACAGGTACTCATCAAACATTCATTCTCCTTCTTAGTGCAAGGAAAGGAATTTTTTAGACTTAATTTTTTTAATGTGGCTTGAGCAAATTAATCTATGTTAGGCTGGGTATGGAGTGAAGCTCTATGAAAGAAAACAGGGATGGATTACCCTTAACATAGAAAAGCATGTATTTAATTCTTTAAATATCGAAAGATGTACTTTCTCCACTTATAAGATATCTTAATGAGATCCAAGCCTGTTTCACAGTCTCTTGCATTATAGACTATACTCTTATTTGTGCCAGAAATTTCATCATGTTGCCGCCATCAATAGACATGTTTGTTTACCCTATAAGAAAAGTGAACTGTCCCCTTTCCCAAAGGAAAAAAAAATCTCCACGAAAACAAACCATTTGCAGATAGCATATTCTTGTTAGGTCTTGGGGCTTCCCAGGTAGCCCAATGATAAAGAATCCACCTGCCAATGCAGGAGACATAGGAGACCCAGGTTCAATCCCTGGGTCTTGAGGATCCCCTGAAGGAAGAACCTGCTCCAGTGGCAGCCTGCTCCAGTACTCTTGCCTGGAAAACTTCATGGACAGAGGAGCCTAGTGGGCTACAGTCGATGGGGTTGCAAAGAGTCGGACATGACTGAGAGACTGATCACATTGGGTCTAGATATGAGCAGTTGTTCTTCAAACAGCTCCAGAACTTGAGGAGGTTACCCACATGCCCAGCCCTGAGCAGAGCACCGAGGCTGCCAATGATTTTACCTTCCCTTGGCAACATGCACAGTTATCACTTCCATCCCCTCTCCCAAATCCCACCGTTCACCTCACTCTTCCAAAGGCAATCACTCTACATCAGAAAAGGATGAAACATGACAGAATCTGCTCTACTTTATCAATGCCCTAATTAAATTCTGCTACATCCTGCAGAGCTTTCTCTTTTTGCATACATCCTTTCTCACCATTTCTATAAATCCTTAATATTTAATATTCAATCCTTAATGTACATTCATATATGTGTGACCTTGAAAAAGGATGTTGCTAGAATGATAGTGAGCTGGCCCGTGTTTTGGGATGGACTCCAAAACTCCAAATGAATGTTGATTTAGGGCACGTTCTCCAAATGTCAGGATCCTTAGGTACAAGCACCCAAACAAGGCCCTACAGTATTGGACCCGCTTCTTCCCTGTTCAGTCATAAGTCATTCACTATTTGAGGTAGGGAGATATTTTAGATTACAAGGAATTGGTTTTTAACATTTCATACAAGGACTCATATGAAAGTCTAAAGATATTTATAACTTTATTTATAAGGAAATTAGACATTCAAAATTTTACAATCTAGAGCTAAATAAACATTTCTCCAATGAATACATACAGATGGTCAACAAACACATGAAAAGATGCTCAACATCACTAATTATTAGAGAATTGCAGATCAAAACTACAGTGAGGTACCACCTCACACCAGCAGAATGTGTGTTGTGTGTTAAGTCCACCAGGCTTCTCTGTCCATGGGATTCTCTAGGAAAGAATACTGGAGTGGGTTTCTGTGCCCTTCTCCAGGGCATCTTCCCTACCCAGGGATCGAATCCATGTCTCTTATGTCTCCTGGATTGGCAGGTGGGTTCTTTACCACTAGCACCACCTGGGAAGCCCTCCAGTCAGAATGGCCATCATTAAGAAATTTACAAATAACAAATACTGGAAAGGGTGTGGAGAAAAGAGAACCCTCCTACACTGTTAGTGAAAATGTGAACTTGTAGAGCCAATATGGAGAAGAGAATGAATATTCCTTAAAAAAAAAAAAAAGAAATAGAGTTGCCATATGATAGAACAATCCCAGCTGCGCATACACCCAGATAAGACAATAATTTTAAAAGATACATGCACTCCTATGCTCATAACAGCACTGTTTACAATATCCAAGACATGGAAACAATCTAAATGTCCATCAGCAGATGAATGGATAATGAAGATGTGGTACATAGGCTAAATTGAATACTACTCAGCCATAAAAAAGAATGGAATAACGCCATTTGCAGCAATATGAATGGACCTAGAGATTATCATACTAAGTGAAGTAGTTCAGAAAGAGAAAGACAAATACCATATCATATCACTTAATATGGAATCTACAATGTGACACAAATGAACCTATTTAAGAAACAGAAATAGGCTGTCAGACATAGCGCACAAACTTGTGGTTGCCAAACGGGTGGAGGGGGAGGAGCAGGGGTGGATCATGAGTTTGGGGTTAGCAAATGCAAACCATTATACATAGGATGGATAAACAGCAAGGTCCTACTGAATAGCACAAGGAACTACATTCAATATCCTCTGATAACAACATGGCAAAGAACATGAAAAAGAATATGTATTATATATGTATATAGATTAAACTGAATAGCTTTACTGTACAGCAGAAACATTAATGCAACATTGTCTATCAACTATATTTCAATAAAACAATTTACATTCTACATCAAGGATTATAGTTTCTCATCTGTGATACTAAAAGGAGTATGAAGAAAAAGGGGGGGTAGGACTGTTAGGGCAAGAACTGTGGCAGACTCGGTTGCCACTTCATAACTTTCCTTTCCTGTTTTTTTGTTTTGTTTTGTTTTGTTTTGTTTTTTGCCCCACCGCACAGCTTGCAGGATCTTAGTTCCCTGACCGGGGATTGAAACCAGGCCCCAGCAATGAAAGTGCCAAGTCCTAACCACTGAACCGCCAGAGAATTCCCCATAACTTTCTTTTTGGAAATTAGCTTACAAGAGCCAGAGAAAGATCCCAGGAGGCAGCATGGTCTAGAGGACTGAACATCAGCTCAGAAGTGAAATAAACAAGGATTCAGTTTCTAGAATAGTAACTTTTGAACTGAGCAACTTTTTGTGATTTTTTTTTTTTAACAAATGGATGGAGAAGACTGAGGTCAGAGCAAGCATTTAGAAGACTCAAATCTGAGTAAAGTTAAGTCCAGGACTCGAGTAAGAAGCCCCAGGAGGAGATTTAGAGCAAATAATTCTTTTCCAACCAGATGAAAAAATGTTAGGCTTACATTAAATACTAGTTGATCAGAGTATTCTGATGTTATTTCTTTAAATTTGTCTCTATCGATACAAATCACTATATTTTATACTGAATGAATGTTGATACTTTTCTGATTCAGCCAGGCAGTCTGCTTGTTAAAAAAAGTTATCTTAAAATTATCTAATAAAAAATCAGGCAACTGTATTTCTTATATATAAAATATTACTTTCAGTTTCGTTCAGTTTAGTCGCTCAGTCGTGTCCAACTCTTTGCGACCCCATAAATTGCAGCATGCCAGGCCTCCCTGTCCATCACCAGCTCCCAGAGTTCACTCAGACTTACGTTCATTGAGTCAGTGATGCCATCCAGCCATCTCATCCTCTGTCGTCCCCTTCTCCTCCTGCCCCCAATCCCTCCCAGCATCAGAGTCTTTTCCAATGAGTCAACTCTTCACATGAGGTAACCAAAGTACTGGAGTTTCAGCTTTAGCATCACTCCTTCCAGAGAAATCCCAGGGCTGATCTCCTTCAGAATGGACTGGTCGGATCTCCTTGCAGTCCAAGGGACTCTCAAGAGTCTTCTCCAACACCACAGTTCAAAAGCATCAATTCTTCGGCACTCAGGTTTTTTCACAGTCCAACTCTCACATCCATACATGACCACTGGAAAGACCATAGCCTTGACTAGATGGACCTTTGTTGGCAAAGTAATGTCTCTGCTTTTCAATATGCTATCTAGGTTGGTCATAACTTTCCTTCCAAGGAGTAAGCGTCTTTTAATTTCATGGCTGCAGTCACCATTTGCAGTGATTTTGGAGCCCAGAAAAATAAAGTCTGACACTGTTTCCCCTGTTTCCCCATCTATTTCCCATAAAGTGAATATTACTTTAGCTATGACCAAAGGAAAAAAAAATGGGCTTCTATATTTCTGAAGAATAAATGCTAAATTTAGCACAACCAAGTTCAGGCCCAGACTCTCTCAATTATTAGTTGGATGGCCTTGAGCCATGTAACTGAACCATGCTTCAACTTCCTCAAGTATAAATAGCGATGATACCATTTCCCTCACATAATATTTATTTGGCAATTAGCTGAAATAATGTAAAAGGGTAATGGATGAATGGGAGCAGGAAAATTATGCTAGAGATTTCTACATATGGAAGTCAAATTGTCAACTTGCAGCCCATTTCCAATGTCTTAGAAAAGCAGTACTTTCACTACCTCTTGTCAAGTAGATATCTAGGAAGGAAAGACACCATTTGCATTTGGTCCCCAGGAGAACCTGGAAGGGAGGACACTGAGATCCTAAGATTCAAAGTTAAGAAAACCATATTAGAGGATATCAGGATGATGCGAACCAGTATTCAGGGGCAGGTCAGTGTCATGGGGGCCCTGAACTAAAATGACATCAGCATCAAAAGAGAAAGACTGCAGGCTGGCTCCAGCACTCAATCTGAGAAGGGGCAGGGGTACTGAAAGGAGAGAGGAAAAGGGAGGCCACCCAATCCAGCCCCCTGAGGATGGACTTGCACTTGGAGGAAGTGACTGTGTGAGTGACTGTAACTTTAACTCCAGAGACCCAGCCATCTTGGAAGTGATTTTCTCTGCTGATGATAAGACTGTCCTCTCCCTAAGAGGCCCTGTGTCAGGACAGAAGTGTAGACTAGCCCTGTGTAGGGGAAGGACAGGGAGCTCAGTTTCTAATACAGTCAGACCTCCACAGCCACTGGTTCTACATCCAGACTCAACCAACCTACCGAGCATCTGTGGGTTCTGGTATTGTGGTGGGCCCTGGAACCAATACCCTGCAGATATTGGCAGATGACTGTATATGACTTTGACTATGACCCTAACCCTTGGGAACGATATTTCCTCCTGGTAACATTTCTCTGCCACAGATGATTATGCAGATAACACTTTTTCAATATATAGAAAAATCCCAGTCAGAAGATGATTTAAATAAAGAACCCACCTGCTAATACAGGAGGCATAAGAGATACGGGTTTGATCCCTGGGTTGGGAAGATCCCCTGGAGGAGGAAATGATAACCCACTCCAGTATTCTTGCCCGGAAAAGGAGCCTGGGGGGGCGGAGGGGGGGCGTGGCTACAGTCCATAATGTCACAAAGAGTCAGACACAGCTGAAGGGACTTTGCATGCATACACACATAGCCATCAAGAGAACCCTGGTCTTCCCAAGTGGCACTAATGCTAAAGAATCTGCCTGCCACTGCAGGAGATGCAAGAGACACAGGTTTGATCCCTGGGTCAGGACGATCCCCTGGAATAGGAAGTGGCAACCTGCTCCAGTATTCTTGCCTGGAAAATTTCATGGACAAAGGAGCCTGGCAGGCTGGAGTCCATGAGGTTGCAAAGAGTCAGACATGACTGAGCATACATACACATAGCCTTCAAGAGAACCCTGGTAGTTTAATCATGACAACAACCCTTTGCGGCAGGAATATCTACTAAGCACAACACTTATCTATGTTTTTCTTCTTTCATTTTTAATTATGAGATTGGCACTAGTATTCCCATTTTACATATGAGAACACTGAGACATAGCAAAGTTAAAAAAATGATAAGTGATGATTCCCAGATTGGAAACTGGGCTGTCCCATTGCAAGCCTCATGCTTAACCCTCATACTGCTACTTCAAAAATCATTTCTATACATAGATTTCAACTTTCCCACAGGTCAACATGTGGTCTGCAGCTATTCCTATGGAAGATTTCTGCCATGGAAAATTTGTTGTGACAGGCAAGTAGCAGAACTCCCATTCCTAAAGGGTTGAGCCTCAAATTATATTCCAGGTTCTCCAAGCCTATTAGGTTTAAAAATAGCCTGGGCTTTTTCTCCCATCCATGCATAGGATAGCATACATTAACTGAAGACTCTAACACATTTGCAAATGCAGTCACCCAGAAAGTAAAGCACTGGAGCAGCCTACATAGGCAGCTATGCAAATGAAAAATAACTTTGCTTTTAAATGACTAACAGACCTGGAATGACTTGTATCAAATAAGCATTGATATGCCCATGGGCTTTTCTAGAAAGATCCCAACAGTCCAGAACTGTAAAACTAAACTTGAAGTCTTCAGTTGTAGCATAAATAGAGTATGGTGATTATAATCAGTGTAGATTTATTTGGCTGCCTCATACCTAATTTGTAAATTTTTCTTCATGCTAAAGAGCAAAATAAGATGTGTCTTGTAATATCATTTGAATTCAACTTGGTTGAACCCGGTCCTTTCAAGCCTATTCAAGAGAGCTGGCCTCTCTTCAAAAGATGCACATGCATACAAACTATCTAAGTCTTTGTAACAACTCCTGGGAGCTACTTTATTTTGAGCAAATATGAATTTTGCAACAAGTGAGAGATTCTGTCTCAATGGATTAAACTGTGAAAATCCAAAGAGATAAACCATTGTATTTTAAGTACTAGATTATGAATTTTACTTTACTTGAACTTTACTTAAACTCCTAGAGAGTGAGACCTTTTGAATTCTTTAGTTAAGAAGACTGCTAGAGAAATAGAGACATAGATGTAGAGAACAGACTTACAGACACAGCGGTGGAAGGAAGGGTGGGATGAATTGACAGAGTAGCATTGACATATACATGCTATCATGTGTAAAACAGATAGCTAGTAGGAAGATGCTGTATAGCACAGAGAGCTCAGGTCAGAGCTCTGTGATGACCTAGAGGGGTGGGATGGGAGTGAGGCTCGTGAAGGAGGGAATGTATGTATACAGATAGCTGATCATGTTGTTGCACAGCAGAAACCAACTCAACATTATAATGCAGTTCTCTTCCAACTAAAAATAAAAACAAGAAGACTGTTAGAGAATTTTGCAGATACTGAAAAAGAAAGGTGTTTGCTATTTAAGATATATTAATATAACTAATGCAACATCTTTTAAAGTGTAATCTGCAGAAAGGAAACATCAGAATAGAAAGCAAGAATGAGTACCATATACTGTAATCATCTGTATCCACCCATATTCAGGGAGGGAATATTTGAAGAAGGTAGGAAGGCTGCCCTAGTGACCTTAATGACCTGTAACAGGGCGCCCTCCATTTCTATGAGAACTGTTCACCACAGGTATATTTGAATGCAATAACTTTTAACACAGCAGTCATTCTGACCCCCACAGGATTCACAGAAGCAAACCACAGAGTGAGTGGTCAGTCAGAAAAAAAGTCTGAAAACAGTCAGAAAAAAAAACAAAGAAGGTCCTTTGAGATGAAAACTTCTTTGAGGATAAACTTCTACGAGTACAGTGGAAACAAAAACAAGTCTAAAAGATTGGTGAGTAGAACAAGAGAGCGAGGCATTAAAGATTCCAGAAATACCTTCACTGCAATGGTCTCTGGGAATTGAGTATTCTTATTTTGAAAATGTTAGTCACTCAGTCGTTTCTGACTCTCTGTGACCCCATGGACTGTAGCCCACCAGGCTTCTCTGTACATAGAATTCTCCAGGCAAGAATTCTAGCCTGAGTCACCATTCCCTTCTCCTGAGGAACTTCCCAACTCAGGGATCGAACCCTGGTCTCCTGAATTGCAAGTGGATTCTTTACGGTGTGAGCCACCAGGGAAGCCCAAATATCAGAAAAGTATTTTAAATAATGCTATTTATTCTTATTTTACTTGAATATAAATTATTATATGTTGAGAGAGAAAAGTATTTTAATTAATGCTATTTATCACTGATAGAAGCATCTGTAACTCTGTGGTACTATGAATGATTGAGGTGTCTTTGTAAATGATTACCATTAAACAGGTTTTCTAATATAAACTAAAGAGGCAGAAAGTTTTCATAAGAAATGTAGTCAGCACTTTTTGACATGAGTCAACATAGTCTTTCAACCTGGGACAGAATTTTTGAGGAAGCGTCCCTGACTAGTAAAGGTGAATATGAAACTACCAGAGAAGAGTATGATGGGACCCTTTACAGGCATCTCTACCTTCTCGTTCTTTTCCTAGGCAGGCAAAACCTTTAGAGGTGTACCTAGGGACAAAAAGAAAATTTAAATGAGGTAGAGATTGGGATCATTTCCCTTGTGAGATTTAATGTAGCCCTTTCTGACAGTTAGCTTCCCTGGTGACTCAGATGGTGAAGCGTCTGCCCACAATATGGGAGACCTGGGTTCAATCCTTGGGTCAGGAAGATCCCCTGGAGAAGAAAATGGCAACCCACTCCAGTACTGTTGCCTGGAAAATTCCATGGACGGAGGAGCCTGGTAGGCTACAGTCCATGGGGTTGCAAAGAGTTGGACATGACTGAGCGACTTCACTTCACTTTCACTTTCTGACAGTTGGTCCGTTGTCAAACGGACAAGAGTGAGGTAGTGGGAAGTGCTGGGAGGTTCCTGCCATAGTTCAGGCAAGAGATAATGGAGCTTTGAACTATGATTTTAGTAGCGGCTATAGGAGACATGGTCAGGTTTGGGAGATTGTGTTTCAAGAATTAAGAGGATTTACTGATTGAATAAATAGGAGAATGAGCAGAAGAGCGAGGTGGTGAGAAGGTTGTGGGAAAATTTTCAAGAGAAAGTCAATGGCACTATATTGACTGGGTTCGGTATTATTCATCTTAGTGGATGATTGTCATCCTAGTCACCTGCCCAGTCTTGTTTTGGTTACACTGGGTCTTCATTGCCGTGTGCAGGCTTTCTCTAGTTGTGGTGAATGGGGGCTACTCTTCACTGCGGTGCATGGGCTTCTCATCACAGTGGCTCCTCTTGCTGCAAAGCACAGGCTGTAGGCACATGGGCTTCAGTAACTGTGGTTTGTGGGCCCTCGAGCTTGCAGGCTCAGTAGCTGTGGCATGCAAGCTCTAGAGCTCCTGGGCTCAGAAGTTGTGGCACATGGGCTTAGTTGCTCCTTGGCATGTGGATTCTTCCCAGGCCAGGGATTGAACTTATGTCCCCTGTCTTGGCAGGTGGATTCTTATCCACAGGGAAGTCCCAAGACAGCCAGTCTAGAATCTTTTCTCATGTTTCTGTGTTCTTATCTTCTTAGAGTCACATCTCCACAAGTTGAAACCAGAAAACTCCCTTTCCCAGGCTCCTTTGTAGCTAAAGTCAGATATGTGTTGACTAAGTTGCTTCAGTTGTATCCAACTCTTTGCAATCCTATGGACTGTAGCCCACCGGGCTCTTCAGTTCATGGGATCCCCTAGGCAAGAATACTTGAGTGGATTGCCATGCTCTCCTCCAGGAAATCTTCCCAGGTCAGGCATTTGACCTCGAATCTGGCCACCACATGTACTCATCAAGATTTTGATGAGGAATTCAGCTACTTGAGGAAGCAAAGGACAAATGGAATCCATTTGTCTGTATCTCTCTTTGTGAAGGAGAAATATCAGCTATTCTGGAGTCGAGTGTCCAGCCTCAGCAGAATGAGCTTACATGCCTGCACTCAATTGTAGTGCAGTCTTTGGAGCAGCACCAGGGCAGTGCAATTTTGGTATTATTTCAGGATAAAGTGTCCCAGACCTGACTTTCTACTGTTCCCAGAAAGTCTGTGAGCTACCTGATATCCTCTACTTAATCAGGTAGAGTAGGCTCTGGTGTTTGCAGCAAGAACACACACATACATACACATCTGGAAACAGCCACCCAGAGATGTCAAGCAGGAGTATGAAACTCAGAGAAGATGGCAAGTCTGGAGACATAAACTTGAAGGCCACCAGTATATAGACAATATTTAGAGTGGCAACCCACTCCAGTGTTCTTGCCTGGAGAATCTCAGGGACAGGGGAGCCTGGTGGGCTGCCATCTATGGGGTCACACAGAGTTGGACATGACTGAAGTGACTTAGCAGCAGAGTCTTCAAGTTAGAACAACTCACCAAGTGAGAGACCATATTTAGAGAAAATGAGAGGTATGTAGAGGTCAGACAGCTCAGAAGAGGAGGAGTCAGGAAAGGATACTTTGAAGAAGGAGCCACTGAGACAGAAAACAAAACAAAACTGAATATTGAGACATCCAAAGAAGTATTTTAAGGACTGTCATGATTCTGAGCCTATGAGGTCAGAAGGAAGAACTCCTGATGAATAAAGAGAGAGTGATGGTCCCTAAAAAAATGTATGTTCTGCACAATAGCCTTGTGTTTGAATGGCTAAGAATGAAGGGTCTAGGGACAAAACTGTTGAGGCATGGTGTCACATCTTAGGGACAATGACTGATAGTATGTAAATGAACTAAAAGAGCTAGGACTGTGAAGCTCATATCTGTGGTTCTAATGGAGTATTGATACGGATCTGAACTTCATGGCATCAAGGGACATATATGTTCTGTCCTGTCCTTCAACAGTGTTTAGTAGCAATGCTGGTAGGTGTGATAAAAACCATCGTGTGGGTACCTAACCAGATTTCCCAGTTCACCTCCTGTTAGTACAAGCAGGACCAACCCCTTTAAATGAGGTAGCCCCAGAAGATTCTTGATGTAAATAAGGAGATGGAGGTTCTTACAGTCTTAAGAAGGAGATGCTGAATGTTCTGACAATTAGGGCAGAAGGGAATTGGCAAATAATGTAAAATAGCAATATCATTACTTAACAATAGTAAAAATAGCAATTAGTTTAAAAACAATTGTAGATTGTAAGAGGTATCATCATATTTATATCCCAAGTTGGTGAATTGGATGAAATTGGTTTTATTCAGTTAGAAACTTCATAAGAAAAAATTTGAAAAGTAAATGGTTACTAAGATCAAAATGGAAAAGCACTAGTATTTTATCTGCCTCTTTCATGTCTTAAACTCAACATTTAAAAAACTAAGATCATGGCATCCGGACCCATCACTTAATGGCAAATAGATGGGGAAACAATGGAAACAATGACAGACTTTATTTTCTTGAGCCCCAGAATCACTCCAGATGGTGATTGCAGCCATGAAATTAAAAGACACTTACTCGCTGACAAACCTAGACAGCATTTTAAAAAGCAGAGACATTACTTTACCAACAAAGGTCTGTCTAGTCAAAGCTATGGTTTTTCTAGTAGTCATGCATGGATGTGAGAGTTGGACCATAAAGAAAGCTGAGTGCTGAAGAATTGATGCTTTTGAACTGTGGTATTGGAGAAGACTCTTGAGAGTCTCTTGGACTGCAAGGAGATCAAACCAGTCAATCCTAAAGGGTATCAGTCCTGAATATTCATTGGAAGGACTGATGCTGAAGTTGAAGCTCCAATACTTTGGCCACCTGATGTGAAGAACTGACTCATTGGAAAAGACCCTGATGCTGGGAAATATTGAAGGCAGGAGAAGAAGAGGATAAAAGAGGATGAGATTGCTGGATGGCATCACCAACTCAATGGACATGAGTTTGAACAAGCTCCGGGAGTTGGTGATGGACAGGGAAACCTGGTGTGCTGCAGTCCATGGGGTCTCAGAGTCGGACCCGACTGAGCAACTGAACTGAACTGTCATGTCTTAAATATAGTCCGTTTTTGCTCAAAGAAAATGTACTTGTTTTATAACTATAATTAAGTATGCAAATACTACCAAGGAATTCATATACATTTATGTATCAATGTAGTATCTGGCTTGCTGCTGCTAAGTCAAGTCAGTAGTATCAGACTCTGTGTGACCCCATAGATGGCAGCCCACCATGCTCCCATCTCTGGGATTCTCCAGGCAAGAATACTGGAGTGGGTTGCCATTTCCCTCTCCAGTGCATGAAAGTGAAAAGTGAAAGTGAAGTTGCTCAGTCATGTCCACCTCTTCATGACCCCATGGACTATAGCCCACCAGGCCCCTCCGTCCATGGGATTTCCCAGGCAAGAGTACTGGAGTGGGTTGCCATTGCCTTCTCCGAGTATCTGGCTTAAAGAGACCTAATTTCTTGCCATTATAAGAAGTTGATGTTCCTCATTGCTTTAATCTTAGGAGAAATTTCAATGTATCCTCAAGATAGGGTAATGATCAAGTTATTGTGCTTCCCAGATGAAAAAAATATTTCAGTATACCCCAGCTTGTTTGGAAAGGCAACTTTCTGCTGCCTCTCAGAGTGGAAAATGTATTTAAAACTCTCTGTTACAAACTGTATATAGAATCTCTCTACTTATTAGTAGTAGTTTAAACCATATAAATTTGCTATGCTATAGGGTCAAGAAAAGGTTAAATATCAGCAATTCATCTGGTTTAATGAAATGCTCTTTCTACATATGGTATTGATTGCACACTTCATTCATCTCTAACATAGCTCCTGGGACACTTGATAACCTGTGCTCCTGCATGAAATAGAAATAGAATTGACAAGAAACATCAGCTGTTATATCATCACTAGCATGGAAGCCCAAATATTTAATTCAATAATTATCTTATTAGATATATTCAAGTCCTGATTCCAAAAGAAACTCAATTTGTGTCTATAATAATGAATTTCCTTTAATGAAAGGTGGTGAGACCAACTCACTGGGACCAACCTACAAATCAAAAGAGTGACAGGACATCTTATATTCACTTCTACTATAAAGTTACAGAGCAAGCTTGTTACTTTTTAATAGGTATGTAATTGAATATTAACAGTAGGTGTCACGTATCTCCAAATAAGGTGTTAAAATACCCATGAAGGACTTGCAAAGGGACAAAATAGCATTTATTTGTCTTTAGCCTAACAAGTGATTTGGAAGTAAGTAGCAAGGATGAGATTTTAAGAGGAGAGTAATTTCTCTATAAATTTGTTTGCATGATATATATTACTTTTTTGTCTGTTAAGGTTTGCATGTTTTTCTTTCTCTCTGAAATTATTTTTTACTACTCCAAGCCACGTTGCTCACACCCTAACTTAGTACTATAACTAAATTACTTGTTTTATAAGAGCTTTGTTATAGCTGCTGCTGCTGCTGCTGCTTCGTCGCTTCACTCATGTCCGACTCTATGCGACCCCATAGAGGTCAGCCCACGAGGCTCCCCCGTGCCTGGGGTTCTCCAGGCAAGAACACTGGAGTGGGTTGCCATTTCCTTCTCCAATGCATGAAAGTGAAAAGTGAAAGTGAAGTCACTCAGTCGTGTCCGACTCTTAGTGCTTATCTCAATTTATTATCATTAAATGTATTTATTTCCTCTAGTAGGACAAGCTCCATGAGGTCAGAAACTTTCTTATCCACCGAGCATCAATCCACCATTGATTCTTCTGTACCGAGCACCATATACAAGGCACCAATAGGCAGCAGGTATGAGCCAATGGCTCAAAATGACGAAATCTATCAAGTCAAATCTGTTGAGTCAGTCCACATAATCATCTTGATCAATAAAATTGGCAGTTCACATGTGAGAAATACAAAAGGACTATAAAGAAATGAAAGGGGTCAAACTCATTAGCAGGTGACACAAATTTAATTATCACTCATCAAGTAGGAAAAAAAAAAGATTTTTGTTTTTTGGATAAGTGTTGGCTAGAGTGTAGAGAAATTTCTTCCTTGTGTTTTAAAAATCTGTCCTTGATCTTAATTTTTCTACACTGGTCAAATATAATGGTCAAATATAATCTCTTCAATATAAATGAAGCTATTTTTGAAATGTTGACCAAATAATACTGGTATCAAACTTTGGTAAAGTTCCAAATATCTGAATCTGTCCATTAAGTTTTCATTTAAATGTTTACAGGTATGGACCCTCCATATCCATGAAGTAGTAGACAGGGTCATACAATTTTAGAATTTGCACGTGTACTTTCTCCTCTCTCTGCTGCTTCATCCCCGCTCTGAACCTCATCGTTTTTTCTAACTTTATGATTTTCTTTGACCTTTTAATTTCTTATCTCGTTAGAGTTCTTAGATAATCATATGGCTAAAACCTTGATAGAGAGTAGCATGGAAGCATATACACCACCATATGTAAAATAGATTGCCATCGGAAATTTGTTGTATATGACTCAGGGAATTCAGACTGGAGCTCTGTAACAACCTAGAGGGGTGAGAAAGTGTGGGATGTGGGAGAGAGGTTCAAGAGGGAAAGGACATATGTATACCTATGGATAATTCATGTTGAAGTATGTCAGAAATGAAACCAAAATTATAAAGTAATTATCCTTCAATTAAAAATAAATAATTTTTTTAAAAAGAGTTTGTCTTTTTGGATGATTGAATTTTCCAAAAGTTAAAAAAAGGAGGGAGGTAATTTAATACCTTTTCTTTTTTCTTTTTCTGATTGTGAAATAGTAAGCATATGAACATGCTTCTTCCTGTGAGAGGCACAGGTAGAGATATGGAGTGTGAATCTGATCAGGAAGATCGGTTCTAGCTCTTTGGTTCACCTTTCTTTTATCAAATTTATCACCTTTCTCAGTGCAGGTAGCATGTGGCCCAAGAGGACAGAGAACATCCCCTTCTTCTAGAAGGCTTTCAGCTGCTGCATCCACATTTCTGTGAGTTATTGGTTCACAGCCAAAAAACTCCCACCTTCATGTTCAGACATTTTTTTCCCCTGAGTTACCAGAAACAGGAAAACTCCTTATGGGAAGAATTATTTCTGCTGGCAGGGCTCAAACTTCAGCATACTCCAGACTTTCAGTAAGTCTTACACTAAACTCATATATCTGTTCAACTTCTCCCCCAGTTAAAAACAGCCTTTAACCCTGTTCAGCAGGCTCAGATATCATGTCCAAAAGAGAAAATTCGAGTTCCCTTATCAGGTAACTTTAACTGCTTCCTCGTGTAACAACACAGCAGGAATGTCAATAGTGAGGAAAATTACAAGCGATGCTCAGTACAGGTCACAGAGTGGATCCTCCATAAACATGGTTTTGTTTTTTTTTTTTTTAATTTTATTTTATTTTTAAACTTTACATAACTGTATTAGTTTTGCCAAATATCAAAATGAATCCGCCACAGGTATACATGTAAACATGGTTTTAAAAACCAATGACTACATGCTTAAGACTATTACCTTCATAAAACACATACAACAAGGTAACAACCATGAGTGCACAGCGCCCCCAAGGAGATTTCTGTAGGAAACAGCAGATTTAGAGCCTCGGTTCAGGAGTGAGGTAAACCTGAGATTGAAGTCAACAATGTGACCCTAGTTAGCTGCCATCTTTCTCTAAAACTCAATTCCCACATATTTAAATTAGACTCAGGAACTTCTCTGGTGGTCCAGTGGGTTTGATCCCTGATTGAGGAACTAAGATACCACATGCTGCAGGGCCACTAAGCCCATGCTCCACAACTAAAGAAAGGCCTTATGCTGCAGCAGAGAGCCTAGAGCATCCCAAATTAAAAAAAAAAAAAAAAAAAGACTAAAAATTAATAGTCATTAAAAAAGTAATTAAATAGACTTATAGTGTTTTTGTAGATTTAAATGGAATAACGTGCTAACCTCAGCATAATACCAGATTTACAGCATATATTCAGTAAATTATAAGTGTCTTTGCTTAAATAATTAAATCTTTTTAAAACTTTCCAATGATTTATTGATGGCTTATGAGTGATATAATCAATTAAATCAGGAAGAATACAGAAATACTTAGGGACATTTTCTCTCACAATTATAACCATGTTAGTAACAGAATGCTGCCCTCTTACTTTCACCTGCAGACTCCTGGTACAAAGTTAACAGATTTTCTGAACTGCAATAAGATGACTAGTGGAGGGAGTGGATAAAATAAGTTCATTTGAATTCTGTGTAATGATATGCAAATTAGTTATCTGAGCCTGGTAGCTGCATTGAAGCTTGATGTTACTGAAGAATATTATGAAACATGATTTGTAACCAGCCTTTTGGCCTCTGCTGTATAAGGTGGTCATGACTGTAATTAAAGTTAATCACCAGTTATACTGCACAGCAGAAAATATTGTGATAGAGACGGACTGAGAGGAATGCCAGGCTTTAGTCACCGGATGCTAAAGGATATATATCAGAGAATGGAGAAAGCTAGCTACAAAGCAAGTGAAAATTAAGGGATTACATGAATCAAACTCCTAGAAGAAGAAATACATAATGAATTTTGCTTATATGCATAAGTGGAAATTAAGCTGAATAGTATCCATCACAGTGGATAAAAAGTGGCATTATCTCAGGAAGAGATTTATACAAAATAAATACTCATCAAAATATCATGGTAGAAGAAAACTAGACACATCTAACAATCTAAAAATAACAAAATGATTAATGAAGTCAGGTACAACCTTGCCTGGCAAATTATTCAATCATAGACTGATGCTCTTAGAGTCTTAGGTACATGAGTAAGTACTTATGTTTAAATTTCAGATGAAAATCATAATTAGTTTTGTAGATACAGACCTTCCTCAGCTTACATTGGGGTTATATTCCAATATAACCTGTAAATTGAAAATATAAGTCAAAATGCATTTAATACACCTCACCTACTGAACATTAATAGCTTAGCCTAGCCTACCTCAAATGTGCCCATAACAGTTACATTAGCCTACAGATGGGCAAAACCATCTCACACAATGTCTATTTTATAACAAAGTGCTGAATATTTTAAGTAATCTATTGAATACTGTACTCACAGTGAAAACCAGAATGGCTATATGGGGAAGGAATGATTGTACTTGTATTGATTGTTTACCGTAGTGATTGCGTGGCTGACTGGGAACTGAGGCTCTCTGCCCCTGCCTAGCATCACAAGACAGGATTATACCACTTATTGCCAGTCCAGGAAAAGATCAAAATTTGAAGTACATTTCCTACTGAATGCATATCACTTTTGCAGCATCCTAAAGTCAAAAAATCTAAGTTGAGCCACCATAAGTCAGAGTCTGTCTGTACTATGATTATAATTATATAAATAATTCATATCTAAGAAATTAAAAATATGTTAGTATATTTAGTATACCTTCTTTGAGTCAGGACTCAGAGTAATATTTTCTCCTTAATTATTTGTATTTCATATTTTTAATAAGCACATACTACTTGATTCACTCTTTATAAACGCAGAATTTTAAGTCCTCCATCTAATGTAGTGGGAAATGTTCTTCATTGTGGAATTCAATTGAATGCTTCTTTCTAGAGTATCAACTAGAGCTCTCTGGTGTGGAAAAAAAGTAATTCAACACAGAAAATATTCAATTTACAAAGAAAGATTAATTTGGCCATGTGGACCATGAAAATTGAATTAAGCATTCATATGATACATCTGAAAGTTGTCTCAAATTATTTATACAAAATTATTAATTCTTTAAAGCTGTTTCATTTTTATATTCTTAAAAGAAAATCATAGAAATTCACTTAATATATATAAGACCAAAGTAGGATTCATAGAGCAAGTGTTATATTTTATTTGTAAATGAAATCAAATACTAGAAACAAAACATTACTATATGAAAAGATAACTGTTGAATTTTAATTAGACTGAGATGATATCTTTGGGTTATATTTAATGCTTCCATGGGTTGTTATCAGTCAATTAATTATGCCTATGCCCTGGTGATCAAATAGAAGATTTAACAGATGAATCTGATTACTCTCAAGTGAACTAGGCTAGGCTTTCCTCTGAAAAATTACAGTTTTAAAAGTACATGAATTTCATGTGGTGTAAGAAGTTGGAACTTATTTCCCTTTTGCTGGTGATTGTAAGGAGGGGTAAGGAGGGGTGGGAAGGGACCTGGCAGGAACATGTAACTACAAATAGGTTGTCAGCTGGAATTAGTACTATTCTGTATGAAACTGAAAAGTGAAAGTGTCAGTTGCCCAGTTGCATCTGACTCTTTGAGATCTCATGGATTGCAGCCAGCAAGGCTCCTCTGTCCATGTCTCCAGGCAAAAATACTGGAGTGGGTAGCCATTCCCCTCTTCAGGGTCTTTTCCTGACCCAGGGATCAAACCCAGATCTCCCACATTGCAGATGGATTCTTTACCATAAAGCCACCAGGGAAGCCACTATTCTGTATAGGTAAAGCAAAATATGAGGTACCTAAAGACAAGTTGTTGCCGAAAACAAAAATGTAACTCTACATAAATAAAGCAATGCAGTGCTCCTAATTCATGATTCAGAAATGAAATACTGAGACCAAGAAGAAGTCACATTTATGACAACCACTAAAAAGTCTACAAACAATAAATGTTGGAGAAGGTGTGGGAGTCCTTGCATGAGGCCATCTCTCCAGTACCTTAATTCTCTGATTTGAATGGCTATACACTCCAGTAGTCTTGCCTGGAGAATTCCATGGACAGAGGAGCCTAATGGGCTACAGTCTAGGGGTCGCAAAGAGTCTGACACAACTGGGCGACTAACACTTTCACATTTTCCTTTCTGGATCAATGGAGAAAATGTGGTGTTATCAGGTTGAGTGATTAGTTGAGGCCTGACCATCCCCATGGAAAATAAATGCAAAAAAGCAAAATGGCTATCTGGGAAAGCCTTAAAAATAGCTATGAAAAGAAGAGAAGTGAAAAGCAAAGGAGAAAAGGAAAGATATAAGCATCTGAATGCAGAGTTCCAAAGAATAGCAAGGAGAGATAAGAAAGCCTTCCTCAGTGATCAATGCAAAGAAATAGAGGAAAACAACAGAATGGTAAAGATGAGATCTCTTCAAGAAAATTAGAGATACCAAGGGAACATATCATGCAAAGATGGGCTTGATAAAGGAGAGAAATGGTATGGACCTAACAGAAGCAGAAGATATTAAAAGAGGTGGCAAGAATACACAGAAGAACTGTACAAAAAAGATCTTCATGACCCAGATAATCACAAAGGTGTGATCATTCACCTAGAGCCAGACATCCTGGAATGTGAAGTCAAGTGGGCCTTAGGAAGCATCACTAGGAACAAAGCTAGTGGAGGGGATGGAATTCCAGTGGAGCTATTTCAAATCCTGAAAGATGATGCTATGAAAGTGCTGCACTCAATATGCCAGCAAATTTGGAAAACTCAGCAGTGGCCACAGGACAGGAAAAGGTCAGTTTTCATTCCAATCCCAAAGAAAGGCAATGCCAAAGAATGCTCAAACTATGGCACAGTTGCACTCATCTCACATTCTAGTAAAGTAATGCTCAAAATTCTCCAAGCCAGGCTTCAGCAATACATGAACTGTGAAATTCCAGATATTCAAGTTGGTTTTAGAAAAGGCAGAGGAACCAGAGATCAAATTGCCAACATCTGCTGTATCATGGAAAGAGGAAGAGAGTTTCAGAAAAACATCTATTTCTGCTTTATTGACTATTCCAAAGACTTTGACTGTGCAGATCACAATAAACTGTGGAAAATTCTGAAAGAGATGGGAATACCAGGCCACCTGACCTGCCTCTTGAGAAACCTATATGCAGGTCAGGAAACAACAGTTAGAACTGGACATGGAAAAACAGACTGGTTTCAAATAGGAAAAGGGGTACGTCAAGGCTGTATATTGTCACCTTGCTTATTTAACTTCTACGCAGAGTACATCATGAGAAATGCTGGGCTGGATGAAGCACAAGCTGGAATCAAGATTGTCGGGAGAAACATCAATAACCTCAGATATGCAGCTCGTATCACCCTTATGGCAGAAAGTGAAGAGGAACTAAAAAGCCTCTTGATGAAGGTGAAAGAGGAGAGTGAAAAAGTTGGCTTAAAGCTCAACATTCAGAAAACAAAGATCATGGCATCCGGTCCCATCACTTCATGGGAAATAGATGGGGAAACAGTGGAAACAGTGTCAGACTTTATTTTTCTGGGCTCCAAAATCACTGCAGATGATGATTGCAGCCATGAAACTAAAAGACGCTTACTTCTTGGAAGGAAAGTTATGACTAATCTAGATAGCATATTGAAAAGCAGAGACATTCCTTTGTCAACAAAGGTCTCTCTAGTCAGGCTATGGTTTTTCCAGTGGTCATGTGTGGATGAGAGATTTGGACTGTGAAGAAAGCTGAGTGCTGAAGAATTGATGCTTTTGAACTGTGGTGTTGGAGAAGACTCTTGAGAGTCCCTTGGACTGCAAGGAGATCCAACTAGTCCATCCTAAAGGAGACCAGTCCTGGGTGTTCATTGGATAGACTGATGCTGAAGCTCAAACTCCAGTACTTTGGCCACCTCATGCGAAGAGTTGCCTCATTGGAAAAGACCCTGAAGCTGGGAGGGATTGGGGGCAGGAGGAGAAGGGGACGACAGAGGATGAGACGCCTGGATGGCATCACCGCCTCGATGGATATGAGTTTGAGTGAACTCTGGGAGTTGGTGATGGACAGGGAGGCCTGGCGTGCTGCAGTTCATGGGGTCACAAAGAGTCAGACACGACTGAGCATTGAACTGAACTGCCCTGATAATCTCCCTTTTGATCAACTCTAAATCAACTGATTTCTAACCATAATGATCTTTGTGAAATCCCTTTTGCTCTATGAGGTAACAGAATAACAGTTGTGATTTCTCGTCTTAGTCACAGTTCCAGGTATGAAGTTGGGAAAAATTTGAGGAACATTTAGAACTGTGTCTACCACCGTCAATAGATGTTACTTTCTTTGTCTTCCCCTGTAGCTATTTCCAAGAGAAGCAGAGCCTTGTGCTGATTTTTTTCATCTAACTTTTATTCATGAAAATAACCACTCTCCACATAATTTCTTTAAGATCTGGGAAATTAAGAGATGGTATCCCAAAAATTCAGGCTGCAGAGTCAAGTGACAGAAATACTAAACCAACAAGGGCCACTCACAGAATGATATCAGAAATTCTGAAAAATCTATAAAATATCTGTTGTAGTCTCTTCAGTTAAATCCACTCATAGGTGTTCACTCCTGAGCAGAAACCTAAAAAAGCCAGTGTTCTCATGAGCAAACTATAAAATGCAAAGAAGATATGGAGTCCAAACAACATAGACACTCCCTAAAAACCACCCTTATTTCTATTCACGGATGAAATTCATACTCAAGTAAAACCATTCACCTCAGATTGGGCTTCTCTGGTGGCTCAGATGATAAAGAATCTGCTTGCAATGTGGGAAAGCTGGGTTAGATCCCTGGGTTGGGAAGATCCCCTGAAGAAGGGAATGGGTTACCCACTCCAGTATTCTTGCCTGGAGAATTCTCATGGCAGAGGAGCCTGGTGGGCTACAGTCCATGGGGTTGCAAAGAGTCAGACATGACTGAACGACTAACATACACACACACACATACCAGTACTCAAACATGCAAAATCCTGATTGTGACTTGAACCCACAGTCTTCTAGGATCACACACCTCATCTCGGGACTTAATTAAGCTTTGGTTCTCGATGTCTCATCTCAGAAAGAATTAAGTGAGAGACAAAGTGATAGGTAAAAAGTGGAAAAAGTCAGAGAGAAACACACTCCTCAGACAGTGTGTAGGCCATCTCAGAAGGTGAGAATGGACTCAAAATGTGGTGTGGGTTTTCTTATGGGCTGGGTATTATTTTGTGGGGCTCCAAAATCACTGCAGATGGTGACTGCAGCCATGAAATTAAAAGACGCTTACTCCTTGGAAGGAAAGTTCTGACCAAACTAGATAGCATATTCAAAAGCAGAGATATTACTTTGCCAACAAAGGTTCGTCTAGTCAAGGCTATGGTTTTTCCTGTGGTCATGTATGGATGTGAGAGATGGACTGTGAAGAGGCTGAGCGCCGAAGAATTGAACAAAAAATCACTGGTAGCCATCTTTCCTACCACATGGAGGAGCCTTAGGGTATGAATTGACACATGCTTTATGTAGACTTTATTAATGCTACTCATCTTCATATTAAATCTGGGGATATAACTAGAAAATTTTTCTAATATCTTTCTAATAATACTGGGAATATCTTCAAAGATCTGCTTTTTCTTCAGCTTTTATAGACTACTCTCCAGATAGTCACCAGATTATTGACTTAAACTATAGAAGCCTTTAAACTTACTACTGTAAACAATCTTTTCATGGTGGTATAACTGTTGGTTTATGTTTTGAATTTGTGCTTAATTCTTTGCTGTGATTAGAGAGTAAGTCATCTGGGTACATCTGATGGTTTGTTGGTTTCCTTGTAGCTCAGTCAGTAAAGAATCTGCCTGCAATGCAGGAGACCCGGGTTCAATTCCTGGGTTAGGAAGATCCCCTGGAGAAGGAAACGGCAACCCGCTCCAGTATTCTTGCCTGGAGAATCCCAAGGACAGAGGAGCCTGACAGGCTACAGTCCATGGGGTCCAAGAGTTAGACATGACTTAGCAACTAAACCACTACCACCAATCATTTAAGAATTCTTTTAAGATTGAATCCTTCTAAATCCTTTTAAGAATATCTTGTCAGGGTGATGTCTTGTGGCAGGTAAAGCAGCCTTTTCTAGAAAAGGATGAGGTGCCTTTAGGTGATCCACCAGCTGCCATAATAAATTTCTCCCATCTTTTGCCCTTACCTTTTGGCCTCCAAAACCACTGAGGTTACAGGATACAGCACCTGATAGGGATGTCCACTCAGTGCTGCCTTCCAGGTCAAGTGGTGAAAGAAGCGATCTTGATTAAGTTTTCATGCTTGTA
Organism: Bubalus kerabau; assembly: GCF_029407905.1. Classification (NCBI taxonomy): domain Eukaryota; kingdom Metazoa; phylum Chordata; class Mammalia; order Artiodactyla; family Bovidae; genus Bubalus; species Bubalus kerabau. Next base: position 77,411,057 of record NC_073627.1, on the reverse strand, counting down.
TTAAAGTAAAAGCATAGCAGTGCCCTTACCATTAGGCACCATCAGAGGTAAGAGCACCAGAAACAGCTTTTTAATCAGAGGAACAGTCAGAAGGAACACAAGGGTATACTGTTCAACAAGATATATCTTCAGAAAAGCTCACACAGAAACGAAGACCCAGGATGGTTAAAAATAAATAATAAATAACTATGTCAAAGCCTTTGACTGTGTGGATCACAAGAAACTGTGGAAAATTCTTCAAGAGATGAGAATAGCAGAACACCTGACCTGTCTCTTGAGAAACCTATACGCAGGTCAGGAAACAACAGTTAGAACTGGACATGGAAAACCAGACTGGTTCCAAATAGAAAAAGGAGTACGTCAAGGCTGTATATTGTCACCCTGCTTATTTAACTTCTATGCAGAGTACATCATGAGAAACGCTGGGCTGGAAGAAGCACAAGCTGGAATCAAGATTGCCGGGAGAATATCAATAACCTCAGATATGCAGATGACACCACCCTAATGGCAGAAAGCAAAGAGGAACTAAAAAGCCTCTTGATGAAAGTGAGAGTGGAGAGTGAAAAAGTTGGCTTAAAGCTCAACATTCAGAAAATGAAGATTATGGCATCCGGTCCCATCACTTCATGGGAAATAGATGGGGAAACAGTGGAAACAGTGTCAGACTTTATTTTTTTGGGCTCCAAAATAACTGCAGATGGTGACCACAGCCATGAAACTAAAAGATGCTTACTCCTTGGAGGGAAAGTTATGACCAACCTAGATAGCATATTGAAAAGCAGAGACATTACTTTGCCAACAAAGGTCTGTCTAGTCAAGGCTATGGTTTTTCCTGTAGTCATGTATGGATGTGAGAGTCGGACTGTGAAGAAAGCTGAGTGCCGAAGAATTGATGCCTTTGAACTGTGGTGTTGGAGAAGACTCTTGAGAGTCCCTTGTGCAAGGAGATCCAACCAGTCCATTCTAAAGGAGATCAGCCCTGGGATTTCCTTGGAAGGAATGATGCTAAAGCTGAAACTCCAGTAGTTTGGCCACCTCATGGGAAGAGTTGACTCATTGGCAAAGACTCTGATGCTGGGAGGGATTGGGGGCAGGAGGAGAAGGGGATGACAGAGGATGACATGGCTGGATGGCATCACTGACTCAATGGACATGAGTCTGAGTGAACTCCGGGAGTTGGAGATGGACAGGGAGACATGGCATGCTGCAATTCATGGGGTCGCAAAGATCGGACACGACTGAGCGACTGAACTGAATAAATAAATAAAGTATTTTTTAAAAAATCACTGGTAGCCAAATTATTTCCTAACTCAAAAGTGAGTGAGTTTCTGCACACAATCAGATAATGTCCCAACACTTCAGTGTTGGAACACAGAGAAGAAAGAAGTAAGCAGGAAACAGAGGAGATGGCCAGCAACAAAGAGAATCTACTGGAGTAAACAATGATTAGCAAGTGGTGCTTACAAAGCATATTAGGTGATGGGGAGAATCTCTTTAGAAATATTATTAGTAAGGTCTCCATATTTAAAGTGATGTTAGGATAGTTACAGATTATGGAGGCTGAGAAAATTCCAAACTCTGATTAGGGACATGTCATAAAAATGGCCTCCTGTAAACAGACTGGAGTGCAGCAAGAACACCTAGGTGCCCACAAAAGGATGGCAGAACTGGGCAACAGAAGCAGGGGGTTCAAAGTCAAAGATGACCATCCTCAAAGCCACACTTGACTCCAAGTCCTCACTCCCATTTACAGAGGAGTAATTTGTATTTCATACGAGGTATGCTACAAGTCATGTGCAACTTGTTTTTAATTATGCTTATTAACCACATAATAAACCCTATGTGATTCACATTCTACAGCTAGTGTCTGTCAGTTCTAAAAATCCTCAGGAGATCTTGTCAAAGACAAATGACCTGGAAGGATTTTATCTGACTACTATGGGCAAAATTATGTGCCCAGAGATGTAAACAGATTCCTCCTGGAATGTTACCTCTACCTTCCCCATTTCTGTAGTTAAGCACAGCACAATATTCTTGATCAGCAGATCCTCTAATTTATGTATTGAATTGGGCACCACTGTGTTGGTCTATGAAAGCACAATTGCAGAACTGAGTTATTGAAAGTTACCTTTGGATCAGTTGGCCTCTGAGAATACAACAGAAATTGGCCGAACAACTACTGAAAATGGCTAGTGGGGGAAATGGGTGCTCCAAGGACTTCTACTCCCCAAAGGAAAACGCTGCAAATAATTGCACTTCAGTGATTTTCAGACCCCAAAACTCAGAGAGGAAGAAATCTCAACCACATAAAAGTGCAGCAGTTTCCAGAACTGTGGTGAAGTAAGTAGCCGTTTTCCCCCTTTTCTGTTTGTCTATTTCTGCTCCCCTCAAACCTTAATCGGAGAAGGCAATGGCAACCCACTCCAGTACTCTTGCCTGGAAAATCCCATGGGTGGAGGAGCCTGGTAGGTTGCAGTCCATGGGGTCACTAAGAGTCAGACACGAATTAGCAACTCCACTTTCACTTTTCACTTTCATGCATTGGAGAAGGAAATGGCAACCCACTCCAGTGTTCTTGCCTGGAGAATCCCAGGGACGGGGGAGCCTGGTGGGCTGCCATCTATGGGGTCGCACAGAGTCAGACATGCCTGAAGTGACTTAGCAGCAGCAGCAGCAAACCTTGATTATAAAAAATGAGATCACGAGATAGGTTCATATTATAAAGTAAATCTAATAATATATCCAAAGAAAAATATGTAATGTTATTCAGGAAATATAAGGATGGTTCATTATCATACAATAAATGAAGTAGGTGATTAAATAAGAAAAAGCTTATTTACCTAAGCTTATTAACCTATAAAACATTAACCTAACTCCTGACTAAATGCACCCAATACTTTGCCTTTCCTGTTGGCTCTTTTCTTAGATTAAAAGAAGTAGGAATGAAGAATCATGTAATTAAAGAATGACTAGCTCTCTACACCCATCCAATCTCCTTGGAAATTATGCAGCAGACCAAAGGGTAAGATAACATCTAGAG